>NC_142201.1:77385208-78669851 GCF_049639895.1 Pseudopodoces humilis | reverse complement strand
ATTGCTGAACAGAGAGATTTTCTGCAAGTTCAGAGCTTTCCATCCACTTACTGTCAGTGAGTTTTGGTCATGGTTCTCTAGGGAAGTTCCTGCTAAACTCTTGTTTTATGGAGCATTTAACCACTGTCCCAGGGCTTTCTGCTTTAATGTGTCCATGCAATTTCCTTGCATCCATAGTTATTATTTCTGTTTTTCATTAGTTTAAGGATGACTTCCATGTTTTCTTTCTGAGTCCTCTCCACCACACAGATTTTTTAGGCCTAAACTTCAGATCAATTCAAGACTGACATGTGGTGAGATCTGAGCAAAACTGATAAGTTTCTCAGTTGGACAGTGCCACTCTTACAAAGTAAGTCCTGAAAATGTGGATTTGTCCGTGCTGGGTTGTCTCAGCTAGCATCTCCTGTGGATCTTTGGCGTTGATGGAGATGGGAGGACAGTTAGAAGGAATAAAGCACAGCCTTAGCAATCCATGATGTGTTGTGGGGAATGAACAGAAATGGTGCTGTGTCTGTATTTGTCCTTAAAGGTCTTTATTTATTTACCAAGGGAGGGAGAGAAAAGGAAGGCTGCACAACGAGGGCTAAAGAAAATTATTCTGAGACAGAAGGATGCTGCAGCCACTGGAAGAATTGCTAAGCATGATTATTGAAATTCCTAGGAAATATGACCATAGTATGTACAGGAACGTATGTATGATGGCTTTGATTCAGACTCCATAATTAATAAATGAGGTAACCATTCACCTCACATCCTAGGAAGCATGGTAACAGTTCTTTCTATTGATTTTATTTGAGTCTACTTAGAGTATTGCTCAGCAATCTCATGATGAGTAAATTGAAACCTTTCTAACAGAACTCCTTACAGTAATTCTGTTTTTCCCAACGCCATGTGCATGCCAATTCAAACTGAGGGGAGACATGGTGTAGGGGAGAAACGAGCAGCCCTGAAGTTTGGACCCATCTTATTACTGGAATGGCAAATACCATTTTTGTGTCAACAAAATTTGCTGCTGGAAAGCAGTCACAGAACTGATCTAACTTGCCTGTGTTCGTGCCTCAGCGAGGGGCGTGTGCCCTGCAGGGATGTTTTGGCTGCCTGCCGTCAAAAAATCTGTTTGCTGTTTTTACTGTTTCAGCAGTGTGTGTAAATAAAGGATTGTTACAAAGCCATAATTCCAGTGCAATGGGCCCTGACTGTATGTCAGTGGTTCTACAGCCCAGCCCTTAAGGAGAAGGCATGGGCATTTTTGCTTCCACTAGGCAAAGCAATTCTGTTCTTAGTGTCCTCCATATGCTGAAAGGCCACCTAATTGAATTCTAAGAGCATGAGTGTCCGACAGCATTGCAAGTCCTAGTTGCAGAGCCACAAATTGCAATGTGCATTTAAGAACAATCAACCATTGCACTTGATGACAGATATTAGCAGCTGACTTCCATTTAAAATAGGAGAAAAACCCAGTTCATTTTTTTAAAGAATTTTCTTAAGAATCAAAACATCAGCTTTTTTCTTTTTCGGTGAGGGGAAGAATGCAAAAAATATACCATGCAAAGGTCTTTTTTCCAATTGCAGGGCATTCATTAGCATCAGGGTCTCTTGACTGTATCTTCTATGATATTATCCTCCTTTTTCAGTTTTTGGAGAATAATGTTCATTTTCCTAAACACAGAGTATTTGGCATAAGATTTGTTTTAATAAATACACCCTCTAATTCAAATTTAGCAAAGCAGATTTCATATACTGTTAACATCCTTTTTGTTATGTACAACCTACTGTGCTTTACAAGAAAATTAGGAGAGAGAAAAAGAAAGCTGAGATTTATAGCTAACTTAAGAAGAAAACAGTCAAGCAAAGGTCACCCAACATTATAACATGAAAGAGTTGCTGGCTACATACCAGAAGTCAAAGAGGCTGTGTCTAATTTACATATAATTTGCATAAATTGAACTTCTACGACACAAACCTCTATAACAGCATTCCTGTTGTGAGATTTTCCTTTCAGTAGGAATGCCTACTGCCCTGTTCACCATTAATAAAAAAGCTGCCTCAATTGCCTTTGGCTTCATCCTGTGGTTATGGGAATAGGGTCACACCGTGGCCCTTTTTGGGGAAGTGTTCTGTATGCTCTAGGAGTGTGTCTGTGCTGCTGATGTTAGGGTTTGGATGGTTATGTTCCCAGCAGCTTCACAGTGCCTGGCACAGGGCAGGGCTATGTCTGGGCTGCACAGAGCTCAGGAATGACCACAGAGGTGTTGCCCAAAGCAGGGCTGGCACAGGGCTACGCTCACCTACAGTGGCTCTTCCTGCCTGACCTCTCTGCATATGGAACAGGGCAGAAAGGGGATCCCAGCCTGTATGAGAGAGCACAGACAGCTCAGATGGGAACTCCCAGGAGTACAGAAAAGCCTCTCTGCTTTCAGACTCTGGTTTGAGCCAGCAGAAAGCTGTGACATGAACTTCTGCTTGCTCTCATGGCCACAGTGTTGGTCAAAGTGATGTCAGTGGTTCAAGATGGGGGACTGCATGTCCAGAGGCCCTGTGGGGAGATCAAATGCATTCTTAAATAGGGGTTGGCAAAGGGGGATGAGCACTCACTAGGTCTGACAGCTCAAGAGACTTGTAGGAGAAAGAGATAGAGTCAGGACATTTTTCTTGGGAGACGGTGGAAACCACAGACCTGAAATACTAGCCACATTCTCCCAGACTTTTCAGTCCCTACCCATAAGTATGGGTCAGTAAAGCTATTTTAAAGAACATTAGCATTTTGAAACCAGACGAACAGCATGATTTTCAGAAATGGCTTGGCTTTCTAAACTGAAACTTCCCAGGAAAATTCAGCCAAGTGTTTAAAGTGTGGTTAAGCTATAAGCCGCTGAATATGAAGTCTTAAAATGGGAAATGTCACACAACCTTAATAATAGTGTGGCACTTCCAGGGCTGCCAATAGTAAATGTATGTTTATCTGCATGAGTAACAGCATGAGCAATCTCAGCAATAGAAAGCTTTACTGTAATCACATGCAAAGACTGCATCAAGGTTTTCAACCACAGAGAGAAACCTCATGTTTGTAAAGCCTGCAATTATAAGTTACTTCCTTTTAATTTGATCAGTCCTATATACATCTGGGTTTGATTAACATAAATGGCGTATATGAGTAGGCGATTTTATTTAAGCATGAAGCATTTGAGCGGAAACTACTGAGTCAAGGAGGACCATGGGCAGAGTGTGAGGACATAAACTCATTTCACTTTCCCCACTATTCACTTTTCTTTTTTCCTTTTTTTTTCTTTTTTCATGAACAGAGCTGAAATCCAAAGGAAGGAGAAAATGGCACTTGGGTGGTGGGTTTAATACTTGTTTTAAATGCTGTTGGCAACATTATTCACAGCTGGTTTTGAGGATCAGGTAGTTCATAAGAAAGAAATAAGGGAAAAATTAATATAATAATACCAGTGACCTGGTCTTACTAATGTTTTTGATCTTGCTTTTTCACACACACTAACAACCCAGCATACTGTGATGTGAGTATACCAAATGCACATCACTTATATTTAAAAGCTTTTTTAGAAATTTTGGGGGTGTTCATAATCTTTTTTATGCCTATGATTATAGGCATCTCTTCTTGAATTCCCTCTTTAAAAGCATGTACATGCCAATACTCTCATAGAAAGCACTGGTTGAGCAAAGACTGAGGTTCTTTTTCATACCAACAAGTGGCAGGAGGCAATGATCTGTTTGAAGACAGATAAGTTAAATCTGAAGTGGCAGGACTGTGTATAGCTGAAGAGCACACACTACTTGAGGGTGGCCTGGTTTGACTATAAACCTACCAAAATACAAATGCTGGGAGAGGTCCTCTTCACCTTCAGTAGTTCTCATCAGTTAACTTTATGTGTAACCCTGTAAGGTCAATGCCAAGGGCAGGGCTGTTTCTGGACATTGAGTTTGTCAGATTTAGCTGCGCTGCAGGGACAGAAACTACACAGAGAGACAAATGGAAAAGCCAAAACACGTTAAGAGATAAAAGCCAGCCTGTCTTGCATGGGATAGATAGAAACAGGAGCATACACATGTTAAAAAAAAAAAAATAATTGGCAGCGGTTCGGAGCATCCTCTTTAATAAAGCCAAGTAAACCTTAGGATAGACAGACATTCAGATGCTCAGGCTGGGAATGCTACCAACAGAGATGTTCGCTACATAATGACACCCCATCTGCTGATGGCACCGTGCCTGCCTTGTACTGCTGCTGCCTCTGCTTCCTAAGTGCCAAGCAAACATAGGTATAGGCAGGGAGCCTGTGTGGTGTCCTGTCTTACTGCATGTTGCTCCTCAGTAAGGTCTGGGATGAAAAACACCTTTTCCTCTGGATAGGGACATGCCAAGAGGGCGGTAAGAGAAGCTGTTCGAATCACAATGAGAAGGTGAGATTTAACTATGTAGAGGGGACTCAGATTAATGCAGGAGCATGAGACGAGCCTTATAAAACAACCAGTAAGCCCAAGACCATGTGCAGACCTATTTCTACATGTTTCAGGTCATGAATGATATTTGATGTGATTCTTGCTATTGTCATCTCTCCCTGGGCTTCACTTCCCACTGTAGAGAGGCAATGTCTCGGAGGGTAGGACCGGGCTGAATTGGAAGACAGCTGCTCCCAAAGCCCTAAGCTGCACACAGTGAGGGTGCTGGGTCCTCAGCACCAGCTGTTTGGCTCCACAGACCCAGTGCTGCTGCTGCTGCAGGACTTGTTAACTTGTAGATACAGCCTTAAAAGGCTGTATTGTTGATCATAGCTTGTTGTTGCTTTTAGTTGTTGTTTTTCAGCTATTGGTACATGCTGCTAAAGCACATGCTGAGAATGTTGTGGTCCCACCTAGAAACATTTCAGAGGTGTTTTCCAGAGCTTCCTGTCTTTTTCCACTGATTCCCTCTGAAGAAATACCGTGGTGACATCACAAAATTTGCCTTGAAGATCTGCCTTGGGGAATGAAGATCAACAATTCTAGGAGTGAAATATTCTTTCCTCTTAGAGGAATTAAATGTTGATGAATTTTCAAGACTTCAGTGCTTTCATTGTGAACAGGATCAAGCCCTACATTGTTTAAAAGAAATTTTTCATCCCTTGCTGAGACAACAGGACACTCAGCCTTTTCTCATCCTTGACTGTGAGAAGTATGCTTGTTATTCTTGTTCTAAACAGGAGGGAAGAAATAAATGGTACATTAGCAGGATATTTAATTAAAAATATAGTAAAAATCCTTTATTAGACCCAAGATACCCTCCCAACCAGAAGGGTTTTCTTTACAATTTACCTTTGTCCACAGCCATGTGGCTAAAATATGCAGTAGCCGGCAAAATTACAGCCTCTGCTGGGAGGTTTGGAGAAGGATTAAAGGTCTGGCAGGCCTTCCAGCTGAGCTGCTGTATGCTGTCTACTGAGCCATCATATCAGCTCTTCTCTTCCCTACTCCATGAATTTTGACATATGCTTTGCTGTGTCAGAGACCTCTCGGGTGAATGCTCTGCAGCTCTGAGCATGTGTGTGTCACAGAAAAGTTCTGTGTCTTCTGCCAGTGCCTTGGACTTGGCAGGTGTATGGCAGTGAATCCAACAAGAGGAAACACCAGTGGTAAATATGGTAATTTAATACTGCCTTGTTTTAGTGCCTTTTTGATTTCTAACTTCGATCCTTAGACTTAGACTCTATAGTGAATTCTTTAGTCTTCTCATATCTGATGTGTGTTCCACCATCATTAAATCAAATTGTGTGAAAAAAGTAGGCTTTCGGAAGCAGACTTTCATTTTGGTCCTGTTCATACACTGCTGGACAGGGCTCTGACCCATCTGGTGCATTCAGTTTCATCTCTTCCTCGTATAAAATGCATGTTTGTCTTATAAATGATTGGTACCTAAGACCTTGGTTAAAAAACAACAGAAACTTGGCTTTTAACATCACTTTGGAGTTATGGAGGTTTATGAAATATCAGATAACAAATAGAATAACGTATATATTCTGTTGTTACAAAAAGCAACAGAATTGATTGTGAATAAAGTGATTTATATTTGAATTGAACATTCTCCCTCTGCTTAAACTCATTGAGACTGTAAAAAACATATAAACATTACTGTAAATTTTTGAACTATAGATGTCACTGTTCAGTCATAAAAAGGAAGCACTGAAACAGCCTTATTTATTCATGCTGGGAATTCTACCTCCAGTCACAGGTTTGTGATTCCTCAGACCCAGATCACTATAGGTCCAGAAAGCTGTTCGCATTGTCTGAGTGAGATACTTTTAAGACACACAAAGAAACAATCCCATCTTGCTGATGCTGACTAAACGTGCTTTCTGGGAAGCCCAAAAGTTGAATAATTTATATTCTTAACTCTGTAACCTTGGAAAGATCAGTGTGTCTGCCTCCCTTCTTGTAGCAGGACAATGAAACAGCATGATATTTGAGTATCTATTTCATTTATCTTAAATTAAATAGTATTGGACTCTTGACTGAGTATGCCAGCAAGTCTGGTTCCAAGTTTATTCTCAAAAGCCTGTCCTCATGAAAGAATTCAATTAGAGTAACTGAACAAGGCGAATTGAACCGTATAGGACATAAAAGATGTGGGAGTCTTGACGCAGAATTGCTTTTCCTTATGCCTCCACTGGGTTTTTCCATATTGTTTCAATGAAATTCTTTTCCTTGTAACTGTGCTGGAAATGACTGCCATGTTTGCAGAAAGAGTAACTTTTTGAAGAAGTATTTGGGTTGGTTTTTTTCCAGATGCATAGATAAAGAAGGTTTTTAAAAATACATTTAAAAGGCTCACCACTGAGAGATGATATTTCCACCACATCAGCTTGATTGCCAATAATTTTGACACTGAATTGAGTTGCACTCAACCATTTCAGCTCTAACTGCAGCTATATTAATGACAGGAAGTTTCCTTGTTTTACTTGCTTAATATGCTGTATTCAATAAGTATGTGAACCCCATAGCTGGAGCTTGAATCTTGCCTACACATCTGTTCGGGACATTTGGATTATAGAAGGAGCTTTTCAAAAGATCAGCCAAAGTTTTTATACAGATGTCCAGGAAAAATTTGCTGGTTCAACAGGTCTAACTTAGGAGTCTTCTGCTTCCAGGGACTGTCTTAGCCATCTCATGGCTTTCACAGCCTACATGTTCCATGCTCTTTTCAAGTGAAAAAGCAGTCAGATTTCCATATCCAGTTCACAACATTGAGATGCACTGCCTTGCTGGATTTCTCTGTGACTTTAAATAAAGCTTTTATTAATGGCAATGTGCCATGTGAACTCAGAAGGAGAGAAAAAGAAAAAAGAGATTTTCTATTTGATACTTGGCAGGGTGAACTGATGTGTTTAAAACCTCTCTCTTTTTTTTTTTTTTTTAATTTTGATGTTGCCCCTGTGTTGACAAAAAATGTAGAAATGTGACTTCAGTCCCCAGCAGGGTCCTCCTCCACATGAATGTTGTTATGTGTGATGAATTGCAGTCAGTGATTAATCAGAACCTGATACCACACACTGAACATAATCAGCTCTGATTAGGGCTGGTATTGCCCAGGTCAGCTGGTATTTTGAAGTTTATAGTTCCTGCCTTGAGGATGCACTTTATAAAACTGGTGTTTTATTACTGTCACATCCCCATCATGTTGTCCTTGTAAAGGGCAGAGATGGAAAAGCTCTCAGCCGATGTATTTGTTGATCGGTGAAGCCCCAAAAGGAGAGTAGACTGACACTATCAGCTAACATTTTCAAAAAGCTGGGAAATACATCCTTGATCTAGAATATTTCTTGTTACCTTTCTTAAAAGGTGTTCACAAATTACATTTATTCTTACCTGAATCATGACAATTAGGATGGTCTGGGCTACAGCAATTCCTCTGGTCCCTGGTTGTAGACACGAGCTCTGATTGTCTGGGCATCTCAGATAGACAAACTCTTGACTAGCATTAGTGTGGACCACATGGACAGACCAGAGTGAGTGTAAACATCCCCTTGCCCCCACAGTACAATTTATTTTTCAGTGTAATGCCAAATGGATCTTTTTGCTTTTAGACAGACTCAGTGTTAGGAGTCTAATTTCCCTCTCTCTGTCCCTCACCTCCCAGGGTACCATTGCAATTGCCTCTCCCAGTTTACAGGAAGGAATTGTGAGTCAGAGATCACAGCCTGCTTCCCAAATCCTTGCCGGAATGGAGGCTCATGTGATCCTATCGGCAATGCTTTCATCTGCAACTGCAAAAATGGCCTGACAGGAGTAACGTAAGTGTCCCTCCCCAGGTGGGCAATGGCAGCTTTTTGGTTCAGTGATGGTGGGCTTTTTGATCAGGCATTTTATACCCAGAAGCTATGATTCACCTCACAAAAAAATAACCCCAACCTTAGCGCTTATTCCGAATCTAAGCTAATGACAGCTGAGAAATCCCTGAGACTTGCACACTCAGAAATGTTTTTTTCTGAACTTACCCTCCTAAACTGTTGATTCAGGATGTTATCTCGAGACAGTTTTCTCTGAGATACACCTATCTAAGTGTTGCCAGCTTTTTGAACAATCTCATAAAACCGTGGAAGCTGCTGTGTAATCTTTATTTTGAAAATGGATCAACTACTTAGTCATCTTAGCCCTGACATAAAAGGCTAATTTATTGAAGTATTTTTTTTAAATCCCTGCCTTGATCATAAACTTGGTGTAGACACAGAAAATCCTGACCTGCCCATCAGCATGTTTTTCCATCATCTGGGTTGTCCACTGTATGTACTTTTTCCTCTGCATTTTACTACCTCTTGTTCTTTCCAATTCTCCTCTCTCTTTATGGTTCCTGTTACTTTTTTTTCCCCCCTGCCTCTGATACTTGTTTATTTTATCTCCAGACCTAAATAATTTTACATATGATATAATTCTCTCCTCCCCTCTCCCTCTTCCTCTTCCCTTCAATAAATACTGTATTTTTTCTCAACTGTCTCCTCCTTGAATCTCCCTGTAATATTTTGTATTGAAATCCATAGAGTAGTCCCACAACAATATAAAAAAGCAGATTCCCTATTACATTCAGTAAACCCCATTAGGATCAGGGAACCTTTTCTTATCAGATGCTTTATTTCCTTTTTGATATCTATCAAATGCTTTAAACTCTTATTTCCTTCTTGATATTTCCATTTTATTGTCTTTAAAAAGCCCATGGAATAGCCGTAGAAAAAAATTAAATGCCATTAAATAATATGATAATAAAAAGATAAATTTGCAGAGTACTACAGGGTGTTAACTAATGGCACCACTTTGACCAGAAAAGGCATCATGCACAAGTTGGACTGCTTCTTAGATGTTCTCCAGATTCCAGACTCTCCTTTTCTCCTTTTAAGGTGTGAGGAAGACATCAACGAGTGTGAAAGAGAAGAATGTGAAAATGGTGGCTCCTGTGTCAACATCTTTGGTTCATTTCTGTGTAACTGCACCCCTGGCTATGTGGGTCAATACTGTGGTCTTCGCCCCGTGGTGGTTCCCAATATACAAGCTGGGCATTCCTACGTTGGCAAGGAGGAGCTGATAGGAATAGCCGTGGTCCTGTTTGTCATATTTGTGTTAATCGTTCTTTTCATCATTTTTCGCAAGAAAGTTTTCAGGAAGAACTATTCCCGCAACAACATCACGCTCGTACAGGATCCAGCTACTGCAGCCCTGCTCAACAAGAGCAATGGCATCCAATTCAAGAACATCAGGAACAGTGGAGACAGCAGAAATATCTACCAAGAGGTGGGGCCTCCACAGGTGCCTGTGAGGCCAATGGCCTATACCCCGTGCTTCCAGAGTGACTCACGGAATAACCTGGACAAGATAGTGGATGGGCTTGGTGTGGAGCACCAGGAGATGACAACGTTTCATCCCGAGTCCCCTCGGATACTGACAGCCAGGAGGGGGGTGGTGGTGTGCAGTGTAGCGCCAAACTTGCCTGCTGTGTCTCCCTGTCGCTCCGACTGTGACTCCATCAGGAAGAGCACATGGGATGCTGGGACAGAAAGTAAGTAGCACCGCGTGCCGGTCTCGTTCTTCCCTGCCAGCGGTAAGGGTTGCCTTCAGGGTGCAGCAGGCACAGTGTCACAGGTACTCTTTATACTCCAGCCTAATACGTGTGAATTGTTACATTTCTCCAATAAGTGATTTTGGTTTAATTTTGAAAGGTTATAATTATCCAGGCATACAAGACCTCTACTTCTATGCATGAAATATGACTAAAAGCATTTATTTCACTTGTTCGGGGAGTATATAGGAGTAAGTGCTCTGAGCATTTTTCAAGTGACACAATGCAATCATCTTTCTATTGGAAAAAAACAATTTGGGGCAGAATTCTCAAATGGAAGTTCTGTTAGGTTCAGGCTGTTTTTTTCCCAAGGGAGTTAAAAATATTTAAACGTTCTGCAAGAAGCAATCCTGTTTTGCATCAGGGAGAGATGAACTAATATTCCCTACTTTCTGTGTCTGTGAAGTGAAACAGAAAATCATGTACTCCTTGATATATGAGATCACCTTTTCAGGCCATTGCATTCCCCTCTGCATTCACTATCAGAGTCATCATAGAATCTTCAATCCCCACACTTACCTGTTTGTGTTCTGACGGCTCCTCACCTGATAAAACAGTGCTCTGTCCATTCCTGAATGAGTTGCTGGAGATGCAGCAAACTTAACATCTTCTGTCATGGCAGGAGAAAGCAGTTTTCTGGGACAGAGTTACAGCCCTACATCGTCTATCCTTGCAAGTCAGAACACGTCATACAGACTGGGAGATGTTTGCTTCACCATATATGAGTTTTTAAAACATGTTTTCTCTAATTAGGAATTTTTCCTAATGCATCTTCCAGTACCTGTTGGAGGGGGTTTGCAAGAAGGCTGGAGGGGGACATTTCACAAGGGCCTGTAGTGATGAATGACCTTAAGCTGAAGAAGGGTAGGTTTAGATTAGCTATTAGGAAGAAAATCTTTACTGTGAGGGTGGTGAGGCACCTGAAACAGGTTGCTCAGAGAAGGGGTGGGGGGTCCTACTCCTGGAAGTGTTCAAGGCCATATTGGATGGAGGTCTGAGCAACCTGGTGTAGTGAAAGGTTCCCTGCCCATGGCAGGGAAATTGGAACCAAATGATCTTTGAAGTCCCTTCCAGCTCAAACTGTTCCATGATTCTATGATCTTCAACCCAATTGCAACACGGCTGTAACCAAAACTGTCACATAAACCTGCACGATCCAGTCCTGAAGTTGAAAGCAATAGGAGCTGAGGAATAGAGAGAGGCAACAGATTCAAGAGGACATCATCATGCCTGGGGAGGTTCAGGATGGACATCAGGAAGAATTTTTGCTCTGAAAGAGTGGTCAAACCTTGGAAAGGGCTACCTAGGGAGGTGGTAAAGTCACCACCACTGGAAGTGGTCAAGAAATTATTGGACTTGGTGCTTAATGCTATGACTTGGTTGGCACAGTGATGTTCAGTCAAAGGTTGGGCTCAATATTCTTGGAGGTCTTTTCCAGCCTTACTGAGTTTATGATTCTATGATTTATACCTGTGCCCTGATTGGCACATTTTCATCCAAGGCAGCACTGGCTAAGGTCATGTAGTGAAAAATTTAATTAACTTCCATTTATTTGGGCTGTATTTCAGGATTGTGTTGTGTCTGACCTTTTAAACCTTTAAATATAGTTATGCTGATTGAAAGCATCAGTATGCCAGCCTCCACACATATTCTGTTCTCTATTCTTCAACGTGTTTGGTGCTGGTATGAATTTCTGCACACCACAAGTGAGTCCATACCAGGGAAACAGACCTCAGCTGTCACAGAGTGGGAAGCAGTGCGGCTTCGTTACTGCAGCACTCACTCCATCAGCTCCATACCCTGCTCCTCAGCAGGAGTAAATCAGCTCTCACCATGTGGAGGTGTGCCATGCTGGGTAGAAATACATACAGCTGGCAGGTAGAGAGCTGTACTTTCATGTTTATAGCTAGCACCTGAGCTGCTTTATTTTGATTGGCTCTGGTATCTCAATGCTTACAGTGGAGGATAACTTTCTGTGTTCCTGATTGTTGCCCATACAAAGTGTAGTTGAATGTGTTTATTTATATGTGCTTAATTACAGGAGAATTTATACCATAGGTTGCAGTTACTTACATTCCTAAACAGTAGAGTTGTGAAGACTGAATGTCTCTGATGAAAAGCAATGTAAATGGAAGCATAATCTATTATATGTCAGTGATGGAGCTATTAAAATCTGATCCCAGGGCCACTGATATGAATAACAAGATGCACAGTAACTTTACTGAACATTGAATGAACCTTTAATGAGGATCTCAAATTAGGAAATGAACAATAAAGATAAATGTAACAGTAATCTCTTGTAAAAGCTGTTTATACCACATTCCTTAAGTCATCATTTTCATTGCTTTTGAGACTAAATGTCATCTAAAAAGACAATATTGAACACAGATGTTTCTTTATTGATTACAGTGTTGTCACCCACTTGAAAGACTCTTTGGGCTTCAAACATTTCAAAAGTCTAGGTATCTTCACCAACTGCCTTCTTGACGAATAGGTCATGTCCTCCTTGTGAAGGAAATAATTTTATCCTGACTCAAGTAATAGAAGGCAGGATTTAAGCGTGTCCATGGTATAAATAGATAAATGTGCATACCTAGAGAGTACCATTTTGCTTTGTCTTTGCTGTCAATGAAGGTAAAGGGGTTGATGACGCTGAAGAAGTGACCTGTTTTTCAGGAAGTAATAAAGGCAGCAACTCCGAAGTACAGTCCCTCAGCTCCTTCCAGTCTGATTCCGGAGATGATAATGGTAAGAAATGACTTCATCTTTATTATGCTGGGGGAAAAACTATTTATTTCTTTTTCTTAATATTATTAAAACATTATGAGATATCTTGAAACCCTTTAATGATGCCAAAAGTAAGGAAGTCGTGGGTTCAAACCCACAAACTTTGTGTTCCACTTACTAAATTATAGGAACAAAATAAAAATCTTTATGCTTGGGGCTGTTTTATCAGGACCAAGCTTTACAGTGTCGTAGAGGTATGATACAGCAGAGTCACATTGCCAAGATGTAAGTTGACAAATAGGTTGCAAGTGAAACTGTAGATTTTATGTCATTTTCCTTCTTGGAAGAGCATGACTTTCATGTTGCACCAGTCAAATATAAGGGATTTCTGTGCTGTTTGCCAGGTCTCATTCATGGTCTCAGCAAAGCTCTTCTGGTGCTCAGCCACAACAATGAGCAGATGAGCCAGTCCCCAGCGTCTTGGCTTCTCCGTGGCAATCACAGCTCAGCAAACAAGAGAGCACCATTAAATCCTTGTTTGGTGCATACTCAGTGCCTTCCTCTCATGTCCTGTGTCATTATCTCTGTGGTGACATGGGCAGAGCCGTACACAGCCCACAAAGAGGCCCACAAAGTCAGAGCAAACCTTTGTTCCTGCGGCCCGCGTATGTTGAGCGTGGGCCCGAGAAAAGTCAAGATGTTTCTGCTGGGGAGGGATGGTGGATGTCAGGGAAGCCTGATTCAGACACACAGAAAAAGACTAGCACAAAGAAATCATACTTGGTTTCCTCAGCCACCAGTTAATGAACTGTCTGTAGACTCAGTTCCTCAGTCATGTCATGCAGCTGTTCTCTAGGAACTCTGAAATGTTGGAAAAAGCACTGATAGCAAAGTACACTTGCAGTTCCTTTTGGGCTGCTGTGGCTAAAGCATTACGATTGTTTTTGTCAGGCTTCTCAATGCTTTTCTGCCCCTGCACCAAAAAAAAAACCCTTTAGCCTTTTTTTAGGATAAGTATTATTTTAATTATATATATTTATATTATAGTTGTCTTTGGAATAATTATTTATGTGATTGTTTACTGTACATTGTTACTTTTTATATCTCCCAAATTCTAATTAGACATTTCAAACTCCTGATCCTCTCCCCACTGAAATCAGTGACACAGTACCCACAGAAGCTGAATTGGACCTTCTGTGCCTGCTCATTTTTTGTGAAAGCTGCATTTAAAATATGGCCTTTAGAGATAACATTTCTACTTCAGGGTTCAAACAAATCTATATCTTCAGGGAGAACGAGGGAAGAAGCTTAAATCATCTGAGTCATTTACAGAGATCGATGCAAGACCACATGCTCTGATTTGCTTGAAGCAGCAGGGAAGGTTTGCAGTGAAAGAGCCTAAAGGGCAAAGCCAGGCATAAGTAAGCACATAAGTCACATGCCTGTACTCTAGGGCTAATGGATATGCCTCCTGAAGTCATAAATCTTTGCTCTTCCTGTCATTTTAATTCTTTGTACTTCACATACCTGCGAAGGTTAGAAGGTTGTCAGTGAAACCACAACAAATGCAGTTAAGCATTCACGCTCTTTGATGAGACAGGACAATGACACCTTCTCCAAACCCCTTCCTCCAAAGCCAGGAGCAATGCTGCTGGGTTCTCAGGCTGGCAGAGGGGACAGGCTTGTGTCACAGAGATGTACAAATGCCTGTGCTGACACTGACTTGTGAAACTGGGTAGCAGCTTCTGACTGGGGAAGCCTATCTTGCAGCAGTGGAGCACTGGGATGAATCCCACTGAAGGTGAAGGCAGCCTCTACTCACCCTCTCCAGGGCTCTTGGAGCCTTCTCTTGCTGTGTCAAGGGCTTGTCTTACGAAAACTCACATGGGATGAGATTTTGGAGCTACTTTTCTTTGTCTCGCCATATTTCTCCTGCATTTAAATTGCTCAGCTTCCCTAGTCTTTCTGTGAGTACTTTGCAGTAATTTTTATAATCCAAAATCTGAGCAATGCTGTATTTGAGCATTGGCTTGCACTGAGCTGTGTGGGGTGGGGTTCCCTCCTTTCTGAGAACTTGCTCTGCACAGCTCCCACCGGAGCCAGCCTTTAGCTGCAAAGAAAACTGTGCTGGCCCTGGTTTTTGACCTGTTTTTCACTCTCAGGTTTTTTTTTCCTCTAATAGTTTATAGCTGCCCTCCATCTTTTTTCCCAGCCATGCAGCACTAATTGCATGGAGTCCCTTATTTTTCTATAATGTTTATTAGGCATTAGCCAGTACAAGTCTCCTTTGTATAATTACCATTGCTGTTGATGGCATAAATACGCTGATGACAGATACAGCATAGAGATCCTTTGATTCTATCAAGGCTCTTTTTGCTAAGCCCTCGCTACAACAGAGGAAATTGGATGACATACCTGATGCAATGCCCAAAATTTAGCAAAGATGTGAAAATATTCAACATATGTCTGCACTGTTAACACATTTCTTGTGCCCTCTAAGTCTGTTGGCTGTGTGAAACAAAAAAGTTTATTTTGCCCCACACTTCTGGTCCCCTTCTCAGCCTGCTCCAAGCAACTGGTTTTCTCATAACTAAAGACAAAGGGAGGGATCCAGTGCCCACTCATCCAGAGCTTTCCCTTCAGTTTTGATGGGGTTTATTTCATGTTCTCAGAGGCAGGGGCATTAGGTGGTGCAAAATGGAAATCATCTAGAGGACCATATGTTATAGGCCTCCACATTAAACAGATGCATAGTCTATATTAATTATTTCAAGGGAAAAAGATGTTTTGTTGGAACACATTCCTGCAGGGAATGAACAAAGCATTTGTGAAACTATTTTGTCAAACCTGGGTAAAAATTTGAACCACAGCTACATGGATGTGTCCTCCTGATTATATCTGTGCTTCTTAACCTCCCTGAGGTGTTACATGGCATGGCATAGTCTGTAAATACGTAAAACATTCCTCTTAGGAAATAGATTGAGCTTAACACCGTTTCTGATGGTGTGATGGTCTAAAAGATAATGATCCTTGGAGCACATGGCACCATCTCCAGAGACCTCTAAGCAAGAATGAATTAGAAACTAGTGTCAGGTAGACAAGATTCTGCTGTGGTTAATTGAATCAGCTGACCAGTCTGCTTGAATTTATGAGGTGATACCCATCATCCCATATGCCTTTCTGGAAATGCTGGTTTGGAATTTATCACCACTCTGAAGATATATGGGATTATCTGAAATGAAATGTCCTGCAACCCACTGCATAAATCATGCATTGGTCAGCAGCCTTTTTTTATTTTTTTTCAATGTCAGTTCTGTCTTTTGAGAGAATTTATTGTGGTAACATTCGATGTGTGTTTTAAATACTAACCTGAAGCTGTCCTTCCCCTCCCTTTATTTTCTGCTTTCCCTCCCCTGCAAGCTTCCATAGTGACTGTCATACAGCTTGTCAACAATGTAGTTGACACTATAGAAAATGAAGGTATTTAAATTTTTTTCTTTCTTGTTATACAACAATGCTTCCTATTTTCATTGTGAAACATTCCAGCAGAACCTCACTAATCTACACTGACCAGCAATCCTGTGGCAGGGATTGGGTTTTGCAGATCAGCATGTTCACCAGCAAACATGAAAATGCCAGAGGAATGTACCACAAAATATCTGTGGGTAACTGGAGGTGGTAGAAAAGGTGTCAAGCCTTCACCCTCTTCTGTTCAAGTCAGTGTTTCTGCTTGTTTATTCTCATTGCCTTCAGTGAAAATAGTAGACTGATAATGGAGCCATGTCGTTGAGATTATCCTGGCTGCAGAGACTGGGAAACAGAAGATGACACAGGAAGTGTGTAAAGTATCCCAAGCTGCAGCAGAGCTGGGTTGTGAACTCCAGTGGTATCACACGGAGAGGAGCACAGTGGTGGTTGGCTGGTGGCTGGTTTCTCCCAGGAAACCCTGCCAAACAGCAATGTGTGGGCACAGCTCCACGGATGTCGTGGCTCTCCCGTGGCATTGGGGTGCCCATTCAACAGAGCATGGCAATGTGCTCCAAGAACCCAACACTCACCTCTTCCACTGACCTCCTGGGTAACCTCAGGCATATCATGTTATAAGTGAACCTGTAATGCGGGGATATCACTATTTTCTTTTTTTCCATAAAGCACTGAGGAAATGTCTTGTTATCATAGATAAACATTACTTTTATTTATTTTATAACGTTTTTCCTACCCTTGGGCAAATGTCAACTCAGCATCAGCTCAGGTTATCCACAAGTCAAAAACTTCATCTGTCCTTAGCAAATCTAAGACAGATTTTGCATATTTCAGCTATAACCTAGTCTGCATAATACATAAAGATGATAAAGTAAATTATTTTTGTGAAACTACTGATTTTTTTTTTCCTGAGCCAGTGTCACGGTGATTTTGTAAAACACTTCTACAAGAAGTGTAAAACACTTCTATCCTAGCTAGTGATGCCACTTGAGTATTTGTTCATAGTACATTTCTTGATTTCCTGAAGTGTAAGAGGGCCATTCTTCTCACTATCAAAAGAAAAAATAAAATAAATTTAATCAGCCAAGGTTAATTCAAAAGAAAGTACCATTCAAAAAATAAAAATAAAAAATAACCTTGAAGAGAAACCACAGGCACTGCAAATGACCTTGCCTTCCTAAGGGAAAACTCAAGAAAACACAGTGGCTCATTATCATCCTTTACAGGTCAGAAAAAAGCCAGTCTGCCAGCAGTTTTAACTGTTACTGAAAATGCTTTGCCCACTTCCCCGTTCCTTGTATGAAACTTAGGATTCTTGCCTGCTCTGCAGCAGAGCTGGTGGAAGTGGTGAATAGTTAGCCACACTGGAGCTCTGGGCGGAATCACTGCCACAGTGTCATGGGAGGATGGGGCTCCTGACCTGGGGGCCTGCCCGGGGTTGTGCAAGTCAGCAAATTAGTGAGGTTCTCCTGGATCCTGATCCACACAACTCAGAGAGCCCTGGCACATCTCAGGTGCTGTGCACTGACCTAATACAGCAAAATACACTGTACAAAGAAGAGAGATGTGCAGAAGAGAGGTTAGGGCCGGTTCAGACACTGCTGCTAAACCTGTAGTAGCCCCAGCCCTCCTCACTCCAGGACAGGGCAGAGCAGGTGGAGAACTCCTGCCTGGCTATTGAGCTAAGGAAGAAATCAGCATCACCACATGCACCATGTGCTGATGAGCAAGGGCAAGTGTGGTCTTAGCAGGTGTAGGGCTGGAGAAGTCTTCTCTGCCCTCATCTCTGTCTGAGCCACAGAGGTTATGAGCTGTAACCATAAAGGTCTATTTCTCCTTCCAGACCTCCTCCAGCAATGTCATCCAGAGACTTTGCCCGATGACTTCTTGCATGAAGCCCAGTAACATGTGGCTGAACAAGAGCATATCCATCTAGAAAACGCTGCAGCTTATTCCCTGCTCTTGTCTCACATAAAACCTCTTTCCTTGCTCTCTCCCCCACCCCTGCACCCTCTCCATACTGGAATGCCTCCCTCCCCACCAGCTAGCATGGCAGTGCAGGTGGGAGGTGGGTGTGGGGTTCTGGAGCATTGTAGCTGATAGCCCCATTAAATGGCTTTGTATTCTATTCTATTCAGGTTCTTATACCGTGCCCATCACCATGGTATCTGAGCCCAGGTGGGCCCAGATTTGTTTGAACCGGCCCTGAGAATGGTAGATTCTTATTTTTCTGTTTCAAAGTGAACAAGTGAGAGAAAAAATGTACTTTGCAATTATAAGCCATGTCAATGGTGGATAGCCCTTTTTTGTATTAAGAATTACAGCTCTAATGTAATTCTGTATCTGTTCAGTGAGGGTAAAATAATTAAGATATGATAGAAAAGGAATATAATACACGACATAAACATTTATGTATTTGTCTGTATTTGACAGGCAAGCTTATCTTGTATGTTAAAATAAAGAATAATTAAAAATCCTACTAAAAGGACACCATGGCAGCTGTACTTTAGAAATATGCATGCAGAGTTTTGTATTTTCACATGTAATACAATGCTGGTGACAAGCTCCGAGTTACCAGTTTTTGCTTTTCACTTTGTATCTGACAGTGTCTGTTATGGATCAAGGACAGAACTACAACAGAGGTGATTTTTCTGGGACACCTTCTGCCTGTGGGCCGGGGTGGGCAGAGCTCTGACTTGATCTATTTGATTTTTTTCTTGAACTGCTTCACACATACTCTTTTGTTTGAATTTTGTTGGGTTCAAAAGATGCATGAAAATGGTCAGCCACCTTTTTTGTTTCAAAATTCAGTTTTCAGTCAATCATATTTTTTGCTTGCACACTTTCTTTCTTGAAGTCGTTGGAGGTGGAAGGGGAGATAAGATTCCATAAGCATGCTGACTGCATTTAAAGATTTTTTTCAAATAACTGTGCAAAGGAGTAATTCAGACATTTTGATTTCTTGGACTCATAGTTTCTAATACAACCCAGTAGCATCTTAAAAAGAAAAATGCCTGAGAGTGGCCATGTTTTGTTTCTTTGCTTGTTTGCATTAGCATCGTAATGCAGTTTATTCTCCTCCTCTACCCCTCTGGTCAGAGCATGGCTGACCCGTGTCCGTGGCCTGTGGCGCATGCTGTGATTTGAATGTGCTGTGAGGACTCAGGCAAGTGCATGCAGGACGCTCCTCTCCTCTGTGGTCTCATCCTAACACAGCACTGTGGTTCTCTTCCCTGCTGCAGCGTATCATTGGGATACCTCTGACTGGATGCCCAGCGCTCGCTTGTCCGACATTGAGGAAGTGCCCAATTTTGAGACGACAGATGGAGGCTCGGCTCATCACGGCAGTACCAGGGAGCTGGAAACAGATTACTACCTTGGTGGCTACGACATCGACAGCGACTACCCTCCCCCTCACGAAGAGGAGTTTTTGAGCCAGGACCAGTTACCACCTCCTCTTCCAGAGGATTACCCAGACCAGTATGAAACCCTCCCACCCTCGCAGCCAGTCTCAATGGCAAGTACTCTCAGTCCTGACTGCAGGAGACGGCCGCACTTCCACCCGAGCCAATACCTCCCTCCCCACCAGTTCCCCAATGAGACGGACACCACAGGATCTCAGACTGGGAACGAATTTAGTACTTTTGCTGTTGGCCCAAGCCAGAACACAGAAAATGTTAGTGCAGGTAAGATGCCCTTATCTTTGCACAACTCTCTCAACGCCTCCTCCTCTGACGTCTCGGCCGGCTGCGGCTTTGATGACTCTGAAGTAGCCATGAGTGACTTTGGAAGCGTGGAGGAACTCAGCCTAGAAAATGTTCACATTCCATTTGTGGAGACCCAGCACCAGACACAAGTGTAAAGGAAGCTCCTTTCTTCTTCCTTCTCCTCTTCTTTTTTTATTTTGTCATTTGGTCCAATTAATAGTATAAATATTGAGAAGAAATTTTGCTGAAGGTGTGTCTATATATATATTGGGCAAAGAAAAGTACAGTATAACCCATTATTAACTTGTTCAGAAATTATACTGTATGTGCAGACACGGAGACCAATTCTGTTAAGTATTATACATCACAAAATTGTTACAGACAATCTGGAGAGTGTGTACATTCTATTTATTACCAAGAGTAAAACTCAGCTTTTGAGGCAGGGGGAAAAATAACTAATAATTTCTTTCTCTCTCACAAAGTTGGGTTGTTTTGGGGTTTTTTTTCAGCATTGTGTTATTAAAAGTGTTACAGTGTTACAATGTCCCCACAGTATTAAGGAATGGGTATGGATCATTCTAGGATGTAGTGTTGCATGAAATCTTGTGTCAGCAGAGTGAAAGCAATTGATCACTGGAGCTGCTGCATACAACACGTCAGATGGCTAAAAAAAGCAATCTATGAATTGACCTATCAAAGACAAGTGACCAGTTATTTGTCCATAAATATTTATTTATCCTTTTGTTTAATACATAGCATTTTATTCTGTTTTGTGTAGAGTAACACACATCCATACAGTTTATATTTACTCCAAATTGGCTTACTTTGGTTGTCATTTTTTAAATCTCATGTCGGATGCATGTGCATAGATTTGCCCATGAGGTCCTCTCAAAATGTCAGAGTTTGGCTCAGGAGTGGCCTGCTTTTGCCCCAGCTGTGTATGCACAGCCTCTCTAAAGGTGTGTGCAACATGAGCATGGATCTCATGGGGAACCCAGGGGGGTACCCAGCAGCTACGCAGCTTATCATTTTATTGAAATTTCTTGCTGGAGCAATCAGCTCTTTAACAGAAGTCCTCATGCTGCAGTTACTGCAGTAAAATTAGGTGCAATTAAGTTGCATATAAGGCTGCTGTAACCTCACATAATTAGTTTAACATCCTTTGGCAAATGTCCATCCCTAGAGTTCATGGGATGAGTTCTCAGCTGCTGTAGACTGACTCAATCGGTGGAGCTGCATGAATGGTCTGTGACCAAAGATCTATTGCTAGATTTTTACACTGGATGCATGATTTTGTAGGATTTGAGTACATCCAAAGGTTGTTTGCAGACTTAAGAATATTGTTGTAGAATCAAGAAAACCATGGCATCTGTATGCTTTTATGCTTCCCTCAGCCTGATTGGAGTAAATGATAATTCACATTGATTTGGTCAGAGCAGTCAAGTGCAATCTGGAAATATGGGATTTTCACTCAATGTATGAAAGCAGATATACACACCTTTTTCTTGGTGCTCTGAAAATGTTTTTACCACTGCATTTTACAGCGTCTGTGTACCTTACCAGTGAATGTGAGCCCAAAAGCCTGCGTTACTGTTGGGTTTTCATCCATTTCTTCCATGTCATAATTCTGTCATTCTGAAAAGCTATTGAATACCTAAATCATTGTGATAAATGAACAGAATCATTAGCAGGTTTCCTGTGCTGCTTTCCATGTCCTGTCCCTTGGTCAGTCACCTTAATTGGATAGTTTCAGCAGTTGTGTGCCCAGGGCATGTTCTTGACTGACATGAGTTTCACACAAAATTAAGTTGTGGGCCATTACTTGACATGCAGAGAGGGTTTATTCAAAAATTTTCCCCAACACAAAGAAATTACTAGTAGAATGTAATTTAAATAATTGCAGCTTGTAACACTTTTAATAAAACAGGATTTCTAGAATTCTTGGGAGTAAGTACAGTGTGTTGCTGCTTCCCTCCAATAGCTCATATAGCTGTGAAAGATCAGTGTGGATGTTTTATTTGGGATGGTGTGGCAGTTCTTCAGTATAAAACAGCTCATTATGCAGGTATGTGAATAAAATGAGAAAACTTCTAGAAAGAATGTACTGCACATACAAGTATTATCAAGCAGTTGTCTGCAAATAGGTCCTGTCCATTGAATTTATGAATGTCACCTGGTCTTCTCAAAGTAAACATGCTTCTGTAACAGTGATATATTCCGAATGTGCTCATGGTGCATTTCAAACCCTTTCCCCTGATATTATTCCAGTGTTTTTAAGAAGAAAAAAATACGTAAATTTGTGTTGTGATTGCAAGGAACTGAGGGATTTGCCAGAAGGCCATAAAATGGTTTGGCAAGCCTAGAGGCATGGATAGAGGATAACTTGTATTGTTCATGAAGTCAGTGTTACAGGAAAGGAAATGCAATTAGATTGATGTCTCTTCAAGAGTTAGGAGCATCAGAGTTGGCAAAGCAATTCTGCAAATTTAGCTGCACTTTTTAAGCTTGTATGAACTTGTGAGAATGTGATGCTTTCTTAGCATCGGCCTGCAGTTTACATGAGGTTTGCTCCTACTCAGTTTTGGTTTGAGACATTTTTATCCATTCGTTATGCAATTAATTCTGTTCAAGCCCCCAGCAAGTTATTAGGTGTACTTGTCACCTGTCTTCTGTAGTGAAAGTTCTTGCATAAGCCTGAGACACCGATATCAGACCTTTACTGGGACATATCAAAGGTGTCATGAGGGGCAGCACGATGGGAGCCTAGTGATTGCCGTACAAAAAAAAAAAAAAAAAATCAGTGTTTCTTACCAAGCTTGTTGCCTCAGTAATATATTGTTGGTGGTGAGTTTTAATAGTAAAATATGCATAAATACAATGTATAGTACTTTTTCTGTTTGATGTTGTTGCCATTTCATTTCACTGAACGCCTACTTATTAAAGTACTGTTGGGAAGGTGCCAAGGATCACCCGTTCAGCCTTCTCTGTCCTATTCATGATTTCTATACCTCAATATCTCCTCTCCTCCAAATCCATCTTCAGATTCTCCTCTGTGAATATTGGTACTTCTGTGGCCTTTCTGGTTTTGTTCAGGCTCTTTTTGATAATGGTAAAACCCAAATGCAGATCAAAAGGTGAAATACCTCTTAGGGAGTATGATTTTCATATTAACATCTCTTGTTAAACCAAGCAATTTTATTTTCTTTTTAATTACTACTCTGCACAAACATGTCAAAATCTTCTAATATGGAACATAAGAACACATTCATGACATAATGTAAGAATTACTGTTCATATTAGCACTTCCAATATATATTTCCTTTTTCTGCCATATGATGATTTTTGTATCACTGCTGCTGTCAGGTCCCTGGTTCTACAAGAGCTACCCTGCACATCTCTTCTTATCCTCTGTGTCTGTATTTCAGACTACATCCCTGTAGATGGCTCCACTACACAATATTTTCTCCCAGAATCATCTGTAGCAGATTATTTCATAGGCTTAATGAAGTACTTTGAAGTATCACTGGCTTATAACTTAGGATCAAGAGTTTTTCCTTTTTGGAAAGAAGCAGCAAGAGGAAAAAAGCAACTTGTTAAAATGCAAATACACATTTATATAAGAAATCACAAACTTTGCCAGGGGTGTATGAGTCCAAGTAAAAGGGTGCATGTTCTCTGCGTTTTGATCAAGTTGAGAATGTCATGCACAGTGCTGGCCTTTTTAATAATGCTGGCAGTGGAAAGAGCCTTACAGTGACTACATGATTTATTCTGCTGATACCACATTAAGTGGCCTTGTGCAAAAGAAAAAGTTTGGCTTATGTACCATTCTTAAGTATGTTAATTACTTTGCCTTTGTATTATAAACATAAAAAAAAAGGGGGGCAAAAACCCCCCACAAAATTATAGATACTGGATGTAGTTGCTGTTCTTGACCAGTATCTTAAAGTGGAATAAAGGGCCAAATGTGACACCATGGAGCCGTAGAATCACTTCCCTCCCATGGAAGAAAATGGACAACCCCACTAGAAGACCACCATAAAGTTCCCGTCTTCTAGGACCCTCCTACAGGATACAGCATATGAAGGCAACCAGGAGGACTTTGGAATGCAGAGATTCACTACAGAACTGTGATTTCCTGTCAATCAAGCTGTTTTCCTTAAGCTCAGTGACATCTTTGATCCCAAACTATCCCATGGGTATCTTTTACATATAATTCCAGTAAAAGGCTGGAAGGAGTCACAGGCCTCTCACTGCCACTGTCTTCCTCAACCTGGAGGTTATGTGCTCCATCTGTCAAGCAGGGTCTTCACCTCTACATGTCCCACAAAGAACTTAAATTTTGGTCTTTGTAATTTTTTCTCCCATTTTCTAGATTCTCTAGTGCAGTCTGAAATAGTGAGAGCCTTGATGTATCGGTACCCTCTCTAGTCAGAAACTCAGTGTTGCTGCAGCACAGTGAATAAAAGCATGTCATGAAATGCTGATCAGTGGGAAGGCAGCAGCCTGTTGTCTCTGTGAGCCAGGCAGAGACATTTTGAGAATACGACATAAAAGTTGTGGCTCTTGTCTCCTGTAAATTCCATCATAAATAAAAATGTGGGCTCAACAGGACAAATGGCTAAGAACTTTACTCCTCATCGAGCTCCTGCTTGAAAAAGCTAAATGGATGCTGTAGTAAGTATATCCTTACAGTCAATAGTAACTGCAGTCATGGGAGAGGGAGTTGAAGGTGCCCTGGACCAGTTCTGCTAAGCTTCATTTGAAAAGTAAGCATCCTTAGTAATGGAGGAAGCCAGCTCTTCAGAACCAGTATGAAAATGCATGTGTGCTTTTTAGGTAATGTTTGGAGCTATTCACTCAGTAATAATGGGCATTTCATTGGTTTCCAACAAGAGAGTTATGTCTTGAGCTTCATTCCCTGATGGTTTACCATCATTTACCATGTGGTAAAAACTGTGCTTTTTTGCCTGTTTGCATCTCTGCTTCTCTCAATACACCAAAATGTGATTTGAGCCTTAGAAATTTAGACCATTGCCCATTTCCCATGGTTTTTAGCCTGTATTTCATGAACTTCACATTTAACATCTCCATTATCAGAAGGGCCATTCAGTTAGTAAATTAGCTGCATCATCCAAGAGATGGGCAGATGGGGAGGAAATGGAATTAAATTCGTTTCTTTATGTAATAATGAAAAGCAATAATTGCAAATATGTCGTATTACACAAAGGCCATAAGTAATCTTTACCAGTGTTAAGAGTGCACTTGAACTGTATTATTGAAAGAGATTGGAGCCCTCAGAACTGTAGCATTCTTTTGTCATAGGAATACCTGAAACACTATTAATCAGCAATGCAATGAGCCCATACTGCCGCTTTTCAGGAGATGACAAAGATGTTTAGGAGTGAAAGCAGTTCTCTTTGAAGCACTGTATTGGAAAAGATTGTCTTGTAAATTTTACCTGTCTCAAGCAGGCTGGTTTGTAAAAGATGTATGTTTTGGTGTTTAAAAAGAAGTTTATAAAATAATGTATATAATGGTTTCAAATTACCAGGCTTTTGTAGATATTTGATGCCAATCAGGTTGCTTTAATTTCTTTCGTTTGTTTGTTTTATATAATTCTAAAGAGTCATCAAAGTTGGTTTAAACTTCTAAGATAATAGAAAAAACAAAAACATTTTAGATCTGAAAACTTTTTAATCATTTCAAAGTGTACTGTAACTTTCCTTTGGGTTCAGCTCTTTTTGTTTAACTTCTTTCTGGTTTTAAGAAGATTTTTTTATTGACTTTTTTAAATGAATGTGTTTTGCACAAAAAAAAAACTAGAGATATGATTTTTATTCCATTTCAAGTAGGTATTAAGAAATGTCATTTTTCCAATGACAACAAATTCAACCTTATGCAAAAGGGAAGGTTTATCACTTTGAGTGGGTATAGTTCTTCATCTGAAAACTAATTGTTCCTTCATAAATTAATGTTGGCAGTATTGTCTTGTGTTCTTTTGCTATAAAAACAAAACAACAAAAAAAAGTGTACAGGTTTGTAACTGCCAAAATTTGCTAAAGTTGATGGTTAAAATAAGTTTTCCAAGTAAACAAAAAGAAAAGCCCAGCTGTGTTGACTGCTTCTTGATTTTTCTCCTACTTTCAAAGGAGGGAGCAAGATGAGATACACCAGTTCTTTAAGGAATGTAGCATTTTATTCCCTCTCTGTGTCGCAGAAAATGCTACTTTTTTGAACTCTTTAAATTAATTTCATTATTAGTTTCTCTAGTGCGGCCTCTACTTGCACTGCAGAGCACTTTTGCCAAGAGTAGCTTAGCTGATGTGTGTAAGCTAAGGCAGTTTGCTGATTAAATCCACATCTTCAAAGAATGCAAGAGGCATCATTGCATCATGCAGCCATCTAGACATTGAGCTCTGTCAATGGAGACAATTTCAGGAGACAGTGCAGATGTCTAGTTATTTAGTGGGGGTAGGAGTGGGCTTGTAAAGCAGCATCCATCCCACTCCACAGTGGGCCTGCCATGGGCATCTCTGTGCTCCAGCATCATGGCACTGGCAGGTGGGACCAGCTGGGACAAGTTCATGTGTGTTAGCACTGCCCCTGGAAGGAGATGTCATTGTGCTGGGCATGATACTCCGTCTGGCCAGGGGCTTGCATTCAGAAATACCCCAATTATTCCTCCTTCCTCGCATCTTTTCAGCTCCACAGCCCAAGCTGCCATGGCTTCAGAAGCTCAGTGTAGGAAGAAAGTCCTTCCTGAGCTCTTTGAATACCCTGCCATGACACAGCCAAGAGCACCCTCATGCTGCTGGGGAGGAGGGATGCTGCCTGCAGTCTGTGTCCCATTAGAGCAAGGACTCAGAGCAGTGTTTCAGTCACGACCAGTCAGCACATAAATATCCCTTCTCAGCAATTTTGAAACAGAATTTAAGCTGTGGAAAGGCAAAATACCAAGTCAACATCAGAAGTGTCTCTTCCCTCAAGAATACCCTTTTCTTTTTTTCCTAGCATGGATGACTGCCTTATTTCAGCCAGTTTCCTATTTAATTTTCTATTTCTGTTTCTGCTTGTAGAGGATCTCTTTTTTTTCTTTTCTACCATTACCAGTAGATCTTGACACAATCTCAGGGAAATACTTGTGGCAGCAGAAGTAGCCTGGCAGTTCAGTGAGGCTCACTTATAGTGAGCTGAAGCAGAGCATTGTAAGAGAAAGTGAGTATAGTGCAGAGAACATTCAAGATGTAAAATTTTTGCTTCAGTTTAATGTTAATAGCTAGATATACAAAATTACATCAGTATTTCTGTTAGAATGGAAAAGATGAGAATTGAGATGGCAAACAGATCAAAATGCACCTAAGTTCTGTCAAAATGTAACCAGCACCACTGATTTTCCCCTTAACATAACCAAAAATAAGTTATTTCTTCCTTCCGTGTGTTTTGGTAACAGGTTTTGTAAATAGGCAGCGTATCCTGTCCGTCACAGTGGAAACCCTCCCCTCGTTAACACTGCAGTGCTGCTGGTGCATGAAGTCACACCAGAAGCCTTTGTGGTCTAAAAATTAAGGGGGGAACACCTCATAAGAAAGTGTGAAAAGGAGAAGACAACTAAAATGACAGCTCTAGTCATTCCAATGGACCTGAAGTTTTTCACACAGAATCTTTTCCTTTGTTGGCACAGAAACATCTGTAGTGCAAAATAACATGAAAAACAGAGCTAGATAGCTGTCTGTGGCATTTCCAGCCCTTCAGAAAAACTTGGAGGGCTTCTGCAGTATTCTAGGGGTGAGTCATTCTAGTGGACATTAAGAAGGAGACAATCCATCCTATTTGAACACTTCCTAAGAATCTTCATTTTCAGATCAAAGACAGACTTTTCCATGCTGGTAAAACCTTTCCTACTTGCAGTTTTTGTTCTGCCTACCCCCAGTCTGTCATTCAACGGGGGACAAAACACCAGTGCAATGACTGTGACTTCCTCTAATGTTCAAAGAAAGCAATTTAGAAACCCCCTACCTCTTCTCAGCCAGCAGTCATAGCCACAAAGAAGAAAGCATTTTGCAGAAGGCACGTCAGCCTGTTGCAGGAAGGACTCCTGGCTGTGGAGGGAAATGTGTGGTTTCATAGGAGAACAGGGAAGGAAACTGTAACAGCAGGTGCATGTCAAGTTCTTCCTCTCCTAATTTAACTTCTTCAGATGTGTGTTCTCCCCAGTGGTACCAACCAAGGGTCTTTCTGTGCATATATTTAGCTCACATCCCCACTTAAACTTGCTTTTCTAGGCTTCCAGAGACTACATAAATTTCTTCCAGCACCTGAAACCATGTCTCTGGCTCTGGTGTGAAGGAGTGTTTCTTATAGGATTTAAATGAGCCAGACACTTAAAAATGGGGTGACCAGCCCTGGCAGTGAAACTCCACAGTGTCCCTTTTGGCCACTGCCATAGAGGAAACTTTTACTGTGAGGGTGGTGAATCACTGGCACAGATTGCCCAGAGCAGCTGTGGCTGCCCCATCCCTGGAAGTGTCCAAGGCCAGGCTGGATGGTGCTTGGAGCAACCTGGGATAGTAGAAAGCATCCCTGCCCATGGCAGGGCGCTGGAACTAGATGATATTTAAGGTCCCTTCCAACTCAAACCATTCTGTGATTCTGTGATTCCATATTTATCAGGGAGGTATGGCCAGGGATGATCAAATGCCAGTTAAGGGAGTCTTTATCCACAGGCATGTGAGTTGCAATTCTGCCACTGCTTTGGTGTGATTTACAGCTTCCACTACCTTTGGAATAACTTTCTGCACCACACATAACCTGAGCTTTCAGGAGCCACTGGATAGCCACCAGCACCTCCTGCAAGAGATGCACTTTAAAAGCCAAGGTAAATCCATGGAGCTCAGTGGACACTGCTGCTCTGAAGCTATTGCCCCGTGAAGATAGGAAGTACAAAGAACCAGCTGCACAGAAGCCAGTTCCAGCTGTCACACTTGGCTAGTTCTTGGCTTACTCAGACATGTCACAGATTGCCCTCCAGGGAAAAATGCTGCTGTAATCAGGCCAAGCAGAGAGAGCAGCTGCCTGCTGCAGCCTACTGAGCAGTTACATGGCAGTGTTTGTAAGGTCATTTATATGGCAAATAGATATTAAAACAAAGCAAAAAAAGGAAACAAAAACAGCTATGAAGATAATTTTTTAAAGTCACTTTAAGGCATTTATTTCAAATAACAGAAAATTAAATGCATTAAGTGTTAACACAATGGTAGCAGGTGATCGTATTTGTACAGAACAATGTGTGAGGATTCAAGCAGCATGAGTATTTAAGCCTTAATCCGCATAAAAGGTCATGTGCTGATTTTGTTAAGTCTGCTAGGTCACTCCAGTTGTCTTCAGTAAATTCAGGGGTCTTCCTGAGAATGGGGTGTTTGCAATCCACCTGTTGAGGCATTACCAATGCCTTAATAAAAACAGGAAGGAGTTGTCCTGGGAATTGTTTGCTAGGAAAACTTAAATATGCCATTAAATTTGGTTGTGAATTGATATGTTGCAAGGAAACCAAGTTCCTGTTATTCACCATCCTGTGAAAAGTAAAGCACAGTTAACAGTTTCTGTGCATCTTGAGGTGGAAGATTAATACCTAGAGTAGTGGAACTGCTGCCTGAAGAGCTTCCAGTGCAAAACTGTGTTTTGTGTTTGCTTCCCAGCACAGACTGAAATACAGCCACAGGGGGAGGATTGCTGTCATCTACCCTCAGATATCTGCAGTGGCAGTGCTTTCCCTCTGAGCCAGTCATCCTTGGATGCTTTATGTTCAGTGAAGAGATCTAAGATGTAAAGTCATCTAATCTAATGTTAATATGGACTTTAGGACACCTTCTGAGAACAGATTATTTATCTTCAGTGACCATTAAGGATTCCAGATGATAATCGTCTCAGCCATTAACTTATATTTGAATCCCATGGATTCTGCCTCCAGGGCTTGATTTCCTATTGTTGTATCATGTAATTGCTTTAATATTTAATTAAAATTTAATTGTTTTAATATTTAATATAAATATTTAAAATTTACTCCTACGAGAGAGAGAGATTAGCAAACTCGAGACGTCAGAAGAGACCCATTAAGAGGACCAGGGCCTGGAATAAATGACATATGGGAAGGATTTAAAGGTTTCAACTTACTTTCTTTTGTGATTCTATCTATTTCAGTGCTTCCTGTCGTAAGAAATAAAATGTTTTCTATTCTACTGAAATTTCTCCATTGCTATATATATAAATATATATATATATATGTATAAATGTTATTTTCATTAATTACTTTAAGTGTAAATCTAATTTAGTAGGTTTTCAGGAAAAATCATTTTATATTACGCCTGCTTACTGTTAAATTTTAATAATACTAATTAATTAATGCATACCTCAAAGATCATGTTACTCTACAGGAGAAGGAAAAATTTACTCCTGAAGCAAGAAGACAATGTTCTGATCAAGGCCTTTTTCCATTTCAAAGTTTTGCCATCACATGCTGTCCTTCTGTCTGCTTTTGAATGCACCCACAAGTAGCCTGATAGAACCTGCAGCACTTGAGCTGTGCATCAGTGCAGCTGGTGAAGCATGGAGACCTAGTCAGCACTCAGGATTAGCCAGGTTGACCAGAAACCCACTTTTCCTCCTTCCATCCCTTAAAAATCTCAAAATGTTTAGTATTGTTGTGTTTTCCACTGGTCTATGGTTGTGAACCAAGTTCATACCCAGACATGCATGATTTCTTCAGGGCACAGCAGAGTCAGAGCAAGAGGTGCTCGGAGAAGAGCAGTGCTCTAAGACTGCAGGAAAACACAGCACTGTAACACTGCTGAGTGGCTTTGTCTGTGCTATACAGCCCTCTCATTTTGGAAAATGGTGTCATTTTTCCGAGGCCGGAGGTAATCAAATTCCTTTGATTGTTATGTTGAGTGATAAATTTGAGCCATTTAATGAAAAATTACTTATGACTAATAGCAAACTGAAATAAGTTCAGAAGAACATAATAATTCCCCTCTGAAAGTACCCAAAGGCCTGGTGAGTTGGAGTGTTGGAGGCTGTGGTTTGGTCACCCTCTTCAAAGAAACTACAGCCTCTGACCCCCTGTCATGTTGTTCCCTTGGGCTGGACGTAGGTAGGTGTGGGAGCAGCACTCCAAATGAGAGTCTGGAGAACACGGAGAACTGCATTACTCCAGCTGGTGGTACAGAAGAGGTTGTGATATTCAAAGCAGCCTCTACTTAAGGAATTTTATTTAATATAATTCACTGCTTTTTAACAATAACTTTTGATTACTGATTCAGATAGCAAGGTAAGAAAAGAAGATAAGAACACAGCAAATGGCACAAAAAGCTAGGGGAAAAGCTGTTCTACAAGATGCAGCCCCTCAGGGTTGTCCTTGCCCTTGCATGAGTTGCCCAAGGCCACGATTCCTCAGAGGGGATCATACCCCAGCACGGGTCACCCACAGCGTCCCCTTGGGTGTACGTTCTATGGCATGGAGCACCTCTTTCCAAGAGTATTTCCAGCCGTTTTCCCAACATCTCCTTCCACATGCTTCCTTATTGTGTCTTCTCACATGTCTTAACCCGTGCAGCTCCCTCCTTAAATACATTTGAGCATGAGTTTTTTGGCACCTGTGAGTTGGTATTGTGTCTCAGTGAACTAAACTCAGAAACAGTGTAGTAGATAATCCTTTGAATAAATGCTTTAAGTGTGATGGTAGGAGTTTGATCTATGGCTGAGAAGCAATCTGGCTGCGTAAGACTGATAGTAGGTAGATGATTTTTCCGGCTATACTAAGACTCATTCAAATCACAAAAAAGAATGTTGAGAAGCTGGAAAGAATTCAGAAAATCTGCAAAGCTAAATCAAGAGTTGAAAGCCATACTTTCCAGTGTCTCTTATTTAGCTATCAAAAGATTGTTAAAATTACTAGAGAAAACAAAGCTTTGTCTATCTCAGGCTAGTTCTGTAGCAAGGCAGGGAACTGACATCGAGAAATTACTTAGAGCTTGGATTGAGTGCCCATCACTGGATATCTTTAGATCACTCTGATCTTAAATCTGTCTGTTCTTAAACAGGACTCCATCTGTATCTCTGAACAATAAGCTGTCGTTCAGGTCAAAGTTACAGAACTGACAGTACACTCAGGCAAGTTACTTGGTTTGTGGTAAACAAAAAGCCAATCAATGTGGTCAAAATTAATCCCTTCTATGATTTAAAAAAAAAAAAAAAAAAGTTATTCATGTAGAGAAGAAGAGAAGAAATTAGAAGTCTGAGAGATATAAAATTCCCCTAAATCCCTCTTGGTGTTGAGCAGATCCTGTCTGGAAACCTCCTGGAGTGCGTCTGCCATGTGAGCACCATGGCAGCACTCCTGCCCTGGTCAATCAGGTCTGCAGCTGAACTTTGCTAGGAACCACTGAGAGAGAGGTGGGTGATTTATAAGCACTAATCCATAATTTTCAATATTTATTTCTTATTTGACCACCTGCTTTTTTTCTTTCTTAAATAATATTTTTAATCAAGGGATGGTTTCATTTTATTGACTGCAATACTGAAAGCATGAGACTTCAACAATATTTCTCCAAAACACTTTCTGAGGGAATTTAGCATTTGCAAAGGCATTACTCATCATACACCCTGTAGGAAGAAATAAATTCTCTTCCAAATTGCCAATGGAGGTGTTTTTAATTTTTCTTTTCCTTCTTTCTTGTTTGCTCTGATTTCAAGAGCCAGAGGTGTTTTTGACATTAGATCACTGCTTTGACGTGGTTCCTTCACAGGGGACTAATTTTAGGGGACAATAGAGTTTATCATGCGAAGGAGAATTACTCATTGCTTAGAGAAACTAAGCAAAAGAGAAAAACTTCAAATTGTCAAAAGCACTCACTAGAAACTCAGACTACAAATGTTTTAGATAACTGAAAGTGATCTTCCATGTTCCCGCACAGACGTGTTAGAAAGGATAATGGATACACTTTTGGCAGCACACAGGATAACAGCTCTAGGGGCTTTCAGGGTTTTCAGCTTGAGATTTACTACAGGGAAAACCACTGTGTTGGGTGTTCCTGCTGCATCCCACAGGACTACTGTGTGAGTGCTTACAAAGACACTGTCACAGCCTCCTGGTCCTCAACAGCAGAAATCAGTGACCGAGTTTTGCATAGGGCTGCAGCAAGTTAGGGACATATGTTTCACTGAACTTCAGGGTTGTACATCTCAAAGAACTCAGTGTTAATGCAAGTTTTCAGGATTTGGAAGAAGATCTTTTATCATGTATGTGTTGATAGATATTTGAAAGCTTGCAGATAATGCAGATACCCATCCTTGTTCTATAATAGTCTTGAAAAACTGAACAAAATCCAAGCTGTTCGTTTTAAGTTAATGCTCTACAATAAACTGTAAACATGTCAGCATATCTCAGCTCACCTTTAAGCTGTCTTCCATGTTGTCAATATACCTTTCCAGTTGGGAAGCAATGTGCAATAATTTAATACTCTTACAGAAGTGTGGTCAAGTTCCTAGTATATGATATGAAGTAATATACATTGATTTAATAATCTCAAATTTACCCAGTCAAAACAATGTCTCCCATGAAATACTGTTCTGTTGGTTAGCTGCCTCAGTGGCAATTAAAAGTACTTATCCTTCTGCCTATTTAATTAAGGCCCATCTGAATTCTCCTCCATGTGATAGAATCATATCAAAGGCCAAAGATGAGCAAATTGTACTTCTTCTTTCCTTATTTGTCAGGAAAGTTGCAAATCACTGAACTGTCATATTTTCCTGCCCTCCTAGCTACCTGGCAGGCAAACAGCAAGTCTCCACCAGCCAGGGGGGCAGCAAGGCAGAAGGTGTTCATTCTGTCCAGCAGCCAGACATCTCCATGCTTGCTAGGGCCCTTTCATTCTTCCTGTATCAGTATTCTTCTGTCTTTTTTTCCCTGAAGTGCTTGTCCTTGCATCAATGCCTACTTGAATTGTTGTCCTTTTTCTAACCTTTGCTTTCCTGTCTGGAGGAATAGGCAGAATAATATATAAACAAAGCACAAGATGCATAGAAAAAGTAGCTCAGGGAAACTACATTGAGACTGTGTATGAAAAGGCAGCTTTAACTAAAATAAGGTTCAAGGAGGAAACAACAGTCAAGTTGAAGCAGCTGTTTTCTCTGCAGTGTTTTGGCTAGTCGGAGATTGTGGCCATGACCTGGGTGAGTCACAGCAGTGGGGGCTGCTCTGTACCAACAGGGTAGTGATGCTGGCGTTGGTGTGGGTGCAATGCTGAAATGGGAGCTGTCTCAGCTGCCAATTACCTGTGTATGCCCTCTCCTTTGCATCCTGATGCCTGGTTTCCTCCCATGTGCTTCCATCTGTACAGGTCCCTCTAATGAACACCACCTATTGCAATGTCATTTCTGTTGCTCACACGAAGTAGATTCTTCTAGTCTTCAGACTTACGGTGTCAATTATAGCATGGCTTTCTGCCAGGGCAGGATCCCAGGACACCTGCTTTTGTCCTATAAACTATTTTCAAAGCTAAGCTACTTTGATTGTCTGAGCACAGAGAGGAGCAAATTGCCTGGGAGATGCTGCTCTGGACATGATAAGATGGTGCTATCAGGAGCCAGCATGCCTGTGGTGACTGTGATAAGCAGAGGCATTCCTCCTCCCTATGCTCTTTTTGCCTGAGGAGATCATGTGGCTTGTTATTCCAGATGAATATGTTGGATTATTTCCTAAAGCATGGGGTGGCAATGCCTCTGTCCTGCAAATGCAGTGCAAGCAAAAGCTGGATAACTCTGCAGTATGGCTGATTATGGAACTGCTGCTGGGTGTACAGGCGCTTTTCATCTTTTGCCCTCTCCCAATTCCTGGCTGTAATATAAAAATTACACTCCTCCAAAAAAATACTGTAGTTTGGGAGTTCTAACTTTCTCTGAAAGCAGATTAGAGTGGCTAAAACACCCTCCAGTGCCCACAGAAACTACCCCAATCCAAAGTGCAATGCAAGCAGTAAATAAGTGGCATTTGAAAATGTAATTTGTGAATTAGGTTAGAATGCAATTGAATATCACATTGGAGAAGAGAAGCATGGCAGAAATGTTTGTGCATGGCCACGACAGAAATGCAGGAACGTGGATGCCAGACCAACATAACTGCGTTGGTAGCGATTTCCTGAAAACCTATAAACATTTTGCACACATGGGCTTTGGATTTTCATTCAGTCAAAATGCACAGTTTGTGAGATCCCTTTTTACTAATCATTTTTCTCATTTTCCTCTTTGGATATCTAGAGTTTTGCAATGCAAAAGTTCAATATTCAGGGGAAAAGAAAAAAAAATCTGTGAAACTGAAAATATAATGTTATCTTTATTGGAAGGAGCAATTTCTGATAAGTAGAGAAATACTGCTGAGAGCAATAGGAGTTCTGATGACAGATGCTGATCACCAAGAAAACCTCGTTTATTATCTTCACATGTCATTTTGGTGCTCTTAATATCTTTAATCATTGTCAAGCAAGAACAAGAATCCAAAATAACTGAACAGCTGCTTGGTTCCATTTTTCTTGGTATGGAAATGAAATCTTTGCTTTTACTCCAGCTCCCTGGATAAATACTTTCTTTCATGGGTTTTATTTCATTCTAATCCTCCTGGTGTATATGTGAAAGCAATTGTGTGTATAAATACACAGAGCAGCTGTAGCCATATTGGATAATAGGCCTATAATTACTTCTCTGATTTAAAGCCTAATAGTTTATTCCACAACTGTTGTGATGCATTTTTATTAATATTGCAATAATTTTGCTGCCCTTTTGCTAAGTTACGTACCATTGTCTCCCCAAATAAATGAAGTACTTACAGTAGAAGGGATAATTAGAATTTAGCTCAGTATGGAAATACTTAACTCTCAAACATCTGGCTCAATCTGTTTACAAGAAGAACTTAGGAACAAAATACTAAGAGAAAAATGGAATAAAACTGAAGTTCCTTTGTGCCACTTTATTGAAAGTGTGCAAACCAAACCATGGGGTGAAACTATGCATTTTATCAGGGCTTTAAACATCTCGGGTCTCCTGAAGTGATTTCTCATTGCCCTAGATATGGACAGTAAGTGAAAATTTGTTTCCTATGAAGGAAATATATGTTTTATAGTGGGCCAGGATTGCCCCATTTTGAATTGATATCTGAATTTCCTAGAATTTCCCCAGGAGTTCTACAGTTTCTGATTTGCTGCACTTCTAAGTGATGAGCTTATTGCTTTAGTTAATAAAACACCAGGGAAATGGAAGACAGCAAGTATGATGCCAAATTTTATAGGCAGCTCCAGGTAACTACAGACCCATAAGACTGAGCACCACGCTAAGCAAATTACTCAAAACAGTGACAGAGAATAGAATTAGAGGAGAGTTAGCATTGATTTGGTTTGTAGAAATAATCTGTCACAAATCTACTTGAATTCTTTGGAGGAGTCAATGAGGATGTTGCAATGTGTGTCTGGTAAACATGGTGTACCTAGTGTCTTTAAAAAACTTTCGATATGGTCCTACAAGAAAAGAAATTATCAAAGAAATTAGATTAATAGGCAAAATCAGAGATCCCTTTGGGGAAAACCTGGTTGAAACATCATAAATGAAAGATAGGAGGCCATGAGTTTTAATGTCAGAGTTACAAGAATAATTTCAGAAGGCTGTGATAGAATCTGGGAAGTTCAACATATTCACAAATTATTCACAAAAGTGTTGTACCAAGATGTGCAAATAAAATTATTCAGGATAGTCAGAATTTAAGATGACTACAAACACTTTCAGAAATGTTAGATTAAATTTTATGTTGATAAATGATTGGTACTCCACATTACAAAAAATAGCTCTAATTTTAGAGCTATTAATTTATTTATACCCATGTATAGCGAGTTCTAATGATGCATTTTTATTCAGAAAAGGAATCTAGAAGTTGTCAGCAGTCACTGTGAAAATGAGATTTCTTCTGAAAACATTAGCTTAATATTTAGACATTTTTCAAAAGCAATTTGTGTTGAGAATTATAAGGAAAGTAATTGAAAATACAGGTAAAACTTTTTTCTAAATCAATAAAGCACCCTTATCTTCAATTTTGTGTATTTTTGTGATCTTCTATCTCACATATGGCATAGCTGAACTGCAGAAAGGGCAGCAAAGGACAGCAATAGCAGTATTCCACCATACAGGAAGACATATTAATATATTACATCTTAGAGAGAAATACCAAGATGTTTTATGATAAAGACCTGGAAGTACTGGAAGCATTGAACACTTATACAGAGAACATGCCTAGGAAACAATCATTAACTGCTTTTCCTAATACAGGATTAGAGGGACTCCATGAAATTCTTAAGCAATTATTTTGAAACAAATAGAAAGCAGTACTTTATTTATACAGAGTTAACTTGAGAAACGTTTCATTGAAAACATTAAGGAGTCTAAAATGTAAATGATGCTTGAAATAGAATCATATGAAATTTATAAAGCAAATGTTTTACAGATCCCTTGATGGCTTTTTAACTGAAATTGTTTAAAGGAAATCTCTGGTTCAGGTATTTCCTAGGAGACTTCCCCAGTCCTCTTTACTAGTAATGATCACTACATACTTTGAGTTGTTCTATTTCTTCAGTTTTTTCTCTAAGCATCTTGTGCTAGTCACCTTCATAGACAGGACATACGGGCTATTAGTGTCACCCTGTGTTCTCACATTCTACATTCGCTATGCTGTGGAACACAAATCTCAGGACTCCTTTATAATGTAAGTTGGCAGTATTCACTTAATTTGTATCAATTTCTCTTCAAGAAGCACCAGCTTTTTGGTTTAGCTAAGTGATCTGACTTCAGGTTACCTTCTGTCAGATGACATTTGTCTTGCACAAGATTAATTACATTACTACAGCTGAAATCCCAACCCTATTTTAGAATCATGCTCTTGGAATTAGAGGCTGATACACTCAGTGTTCAACTAAGTGTTTTAAGGTGTTTAACAACTGTCTGGGCGATCAGCTCTGATCTATTAGGCCCTGTAAAACTGTTTGTATTGATGTTCATTTACATTAATTTCCATTACTGCCTTCATCTGCCATCATGTTCTTGGGAAAGGTTCATCTGAAGTTCAGACATGCAGTTCCTGGGTGTGACTGACCTGGCTGGCATGCTGCCAGAATAAATTACAGCTTTCTCTGGCTAAATGGATTCAAGTGCAGCTGTCAGAGCTTCCAGAGCTGCTGAAACATCAGGTCATTGAGGAGGCTGGATGTCAGCTATATGCACTTGTGCAAAGGGAAGGGATTGCTCTTTGAAGGAAGAAAGGGAACATCAGGCTGCTTAACTCCAGATAGACAGCAAGGTGGGTGTGACCCAGGCACTCAGCAGAGGAGCTCTGGCCTGCTGAAGCTCTTACTATTCAAGGAAAAAAGATCACATACAGGTTACTGGAAGCTGTACAGATAGTACCTGCATGTGTTATCTGTATCCACATCTACATATTCACATGTAAATATGCATGTACATCAGGATTTGGAATAACATGTGCCTTTAGAGAACAGGCTAGTTAAAACTGCATGCAAATAGACTTCACTGCCAATGGAAAAAAAAAAAACAAAACACCTCACCCCCCCCATCTTCCCCCAAGTTTAGGGGTTTGGTTTGCTGCTTAATACCCTGAACCCATGAATACCTGTCCAGTAGTTACCCATGTGGCCAGAAAAATGCGTCTGCAGATTATTCTTCAGACTTTCTGAGGCATAGTGCAGTTACAAAGGCTTTCAGCCCATGCTGAGAGCTCAGAAAACCAGACTTAAAGTGAGGCATCCTAAACACAGCCAAAATGATTGGTTTTTTAAAGAAACTAAAACCATCATAATAGCTGCTTAAAGCATAGTAAGGAATTTAAAAGATTTCTGCTTATGGATGAAAATCTTCTCTGCATTGATAGCTAAAAATGTGTTAAAAGGCCTTTCTGTATTAACACCCACAGTAAATGAATAGGACAAATTGCACTTCCTTACTAGCATTCCAATCTGGAGGCGATGACTAAGAAATATTCATAATTCATAGCTATGACATCAAACCAGGGAATATTGTGTTTCTAGCCTTTACACTGTGAGTGGCAATCTCAGTCCCTGGGAACAGATTATATTTTTGCATGGAGTGGGACTTTCACGCATCGTATGCAGCAATCTGGTCTCCTTCCTTCTGTGGCAGCATGACCTGCCTAGTGAATGAGGGAAATGCTGTGGATGTTATCTACCTAGACTTCATTAATATAAGGTCTTTGACAATGTCTCTAGTGGCATTCTCCTGGGGAAACTGGCTGCCCGTGGTTTGGACAGGTGCACTCTTTGCTGGTTAAAAATTGGCTGGATGTTGGAGACCAGAGAGTGGTGGTGGCTGGTTACATCCAGCCAGTCCCAAGCAGGGTTCCCCAGGACTCTGTCAGTACTGGGGGCAGTTCTGCTTATTAGATAACTGCACCATTGCACCTTCCTTCTCCTCTGCTGTTAACAACCTCTGAAAGGTCTCATTGTTTCCATTGTAGTCAGCAATGCCCATAAAGCATGTCCAATTCAGGCCTGTTTAAGGCATATTCTCTAGTTAGTTTTTCTTGCTTCTTCCTTCTTTGTTCTTGGTATTTTTGTTGCTCAATGTCAAGATGTTGTGACCCTGTCTGTAAAAGTATGTTATAGTGAGGCATCTTATTTAGTCAGTGGAGAGGATGCTTTGAGTCCCTCTTGAGAAGTACCAGAATGTTTTCAGTGAGTGTATAGAGAAGCTAAGTGCCTCCTTTGGCACTCTGCATTTTTGAACATGCAATAGCTAAGTTAGGTACCTCAGGTATTTAGGTCTGGAGACAGCTCCTACTTCCCTTTTACACTTTTCTTGTTAACAGATGGGTCAAGGGGAGAAGAAAAGCATGTATATTTCCTCCCTATGCACTCCTGAGGGAACAAGTCTGCTCTGCGTTTGTATGAAAGCAAGTGTCAGTCAGCAACCAATAATGATGTTTAAGCTATTGCTGAATTTCAGATAATTTTTTCCAAGAAGTACAATGCTAAACCTGAAATAAATGTTATTTATAACCAAGAGTTCTTGATAAATAAGGACAAAATTAACTGCAATCTCACAACTTTGTCTTATGTCTCATTTATGAGTGCCAAGTGCTAAGTGACTATGGTCTTTCAAGAAATAAATAAAAATAAATTAATTTAAACCTGAAGATTTCTAAAAAAAAAAAAGTGCAGTATTACTTAGGAGGCCAGTTGTCTATAATCTCACTTCAAGTTTTTCCTAAAAGTGTGGATTCAGCACAAAATTCTGAATTCTGATTTCTTTGTTCTCTAGGATAAGTATATATTTTTCTGTGAGGCCTCTTAAGTTCCACATTAAGAGAAATAAAAGGATTAAATAAAAGACAAGGAAAAAAAAGTGATGTTTTAGACCCTGCAACTACCAAATCCCGTCACTGTGCTATTGGTTTTGGGTACAAGAAGGCCACTCCTCTGCATTCAAGTAGAGTTTGATTTCAAGCATCTGCTTTGACATTTAAGTAGATGAATCATTAAATGCAACCACTACCTGGAGGCAGGGATGCACTTCATTGTTTTTTCTCCTGGCAGCACACTATATTCTAAAATATAAGGATGCTTAAAGACTTTGCGTCAGTGGATCCTGCTTATTTAAAAACAAATCCAGAATCTCTCTTTTTCAAGTTTGTTTATGAGAAGTTCATAAAATGTGACTCTTGAGTTACCTCACTGTCCTTCTTTGATCAGAAGCAGATGAGTTCCAGCAACTGCTATTGTTTTTAAAGAATATGAACCCAAATTCCAAAATATTTGACAGGGACAGCTGAAAAACTGAACTGAAGCTGACACTGTCAAAATGTGCTTGTACTGCTGCAGTACTCATGATGGGGAAAGAAGAGCAAATGTGTCATTCAGACACATATGTCATTCAGAATTCAGCCACAGCAGGTGGCTTACAGCTGATTATTGACTATCAGATGTAAAACTAGGAGGTTTATAGTGTAGCAGTATATGCTCATGGATGAACTGAACATGCCATTTTGACTCTTCAAAGACTAATGCTGTGAATATCATCAGATAAAATTCTCATTTCTTCTCTTAGGTGGTACTTGCACATCCATCTCATCCCATTTCTCTCTAAGGAACCTGCTAAGAGGAAACAAAACTTTACTTTCGGGAAGTGCTTAATGGAAGAATGTCTAATATGTAGTGAAAGAAGACTCTCTCAGCTTTATGTCAGGAGCACGTTGGGTGGATGGCAAACAGGGAAGAAAGCAGAAAGGAGTAGGCAAGCATGGAGAGAAAAATATGCCAGTAAATACATTTCTATACAAGATTTAATAATATTATGGTTACTTGCACCTACTTGAAATAACACTGGGAGCAAGGAGGAAACTCCCCAGCTAGAAAGTTCTAAATGTAAGATTTGTTGCTCTGTTTCGTTATGAGATAAATGGAAGAGGCAGAAACTTTCACAAGGTACCTGGACAACAACAGCCAGGCAAAAATTGAGTTGGACAACATGAGGGCACAATTGCACACCCACAGCAGAATATTAAGTAACCTGGATTTAGTCTTGCTGCACAGAGGTTGAGGCGGAAGGCAAAGAGGGATTTCTTTTCTTTCAGCTACAGATAATGTCTAAACTTTGCTATGGAACAGCTGCGTGTAGGACAAATAGAACACAAAAAATATCAAAGCACACTGAAAATTTTGGCTCCTCTACAGCTGAGCTGCTAAGGGAGGCTTAAGCCAAGACTTGTTTGAAAGATACTGTCTAAATGTGTTGTATCTTAAAAGGTATGAATGACTCAGAGGTGTTTCACCTGCTGCACACAGTAACCCAACAAATGTGGAAAGCAGTCACTTTTACTAAATAAACTGAGTCTGTTACCTGGAAAACATTAAGGTTAAATGCCCTCCACTAACTAAGGATGACTCCATTAGGAAAAAAAAAAACAACCTTTTAGTGCAGGATGTTAGAGAAAAATACTGATAATTCTAGATAAACCAAGTAGCTTCCTCACCATACACACTGGACAACAAGAAAGAGACAGAAGCAGCAAAACACTGGGATCCAAGCCAAACCAAACTGCCACATTGCACAAAGCCCTCCAGTAAAAAAATTTGTGGGGTCTCTGTTTGACTAGATGGCATTTCCAGGCTATTGCCCTGAGAGTGGCAATAGCAATTCATCACCACGGCCTTCCCTGACTGCTGGGAAGGGCTCTGGGAGTAAATTCAAGATCGAATAAATGAAGATAATGCTGTGATTGACTTCAGTACCACACATATAAGGAGATGAAAAATTCCCATAGCATTTTGTTAGTACCCTGATCTGCCATAGCTATCAAGTCTCAGAGAAAAAGAAAACTATGCCTTATTTTCACAATAAACTGCACAAACTGCAGCTTCTGTTTGTACATTGATAATCACCCTTGTGAGAATGAGAGGTTACTGGAGCGTGTCTAAGAGGCCATTGCAGGGAAAGGAGCAAAACGTTTTAGGAACCTAAATGTCTTTATGTGTGCCATTTTCAGAATGACAGTCTCAGGTTTCTTGGAATTAATTTATGCATTTTGCTTGGAAATGGACTGTTAGGTCATCTCCACTTAGTCACAACCAGATCATGGCCAGTGAAAAGGTAAATCTGCATTGGGCAGCTACAATTGCTAAAACTCAAATAACGTGGTGGAAAGAAAAATAAATGTACTACAATGACACTTCTGAATGGAGAAATTTCCCTCCAGAGGCATCTATAACAGACATGCTGTTGGTTCGAGATACAACCCTACATTCAAGTGCATAACCCATGGGGTGCTTCCAGCAGACAAGAAGACACAGACTTACATAGGTTAATGCTGTTTATGGTAGACAAGGAAAGGATCTCCCAGAAGATCAGTTTAGGCCTGCTGCCAGGATGAAATGACTCTTCAAAGAAAAAAACCAAGCATTTTATTTACTCCTGTATTAAATTCCTATTATTACTGTAAATAACATTTGTCTTTCCTGTTCCTTGAGGGAACTTGAAATAGTGAGAAATTCATTCTCTCCATCTGGATACAGAAAAATATCTCACTTTTAACCCATTGCCTGTGATCTTTCCTGACAGCTTGGACTTTATGCTATGGATGAAATTTTCATAGAATGAACAGTCAAATCCTCATTTATATTATAACACAAAGCTGGTTTTGTATGTTACCCAAATGCATTTCCCAGACTCATTGCAAAACTAAAAGAGAAATATAGGCATGGAGGACCACCAAGCATGCACAGGCTGAGAGGTCCTAAGTAGGATAGGATCAATCACAGGCACTTAGTGATCCATCTCAGCCAGCAGCAGAAGAAACTAACCCAAGGTGAAGAGTCAAATGCTAAATACTCCTGCCTGTGCTGCCTGTCCTTTATAAGGACTACAAATCTTTGCTACAGCCTCAGGGCATGGCATATGCATGAAGACCTAAGAAAGAACAGTCAGACAACTGCACAGGTAAGCTTCTAACCACAAGATGCCTTGACAAATGAATCCTCAACAGGAAAGAGTAGATAAGCTGCTTCACTTGGGCCAAGAGAGAGGCCCTGTGGGTCCCTCGCAGTAGAAATTTCATCTTCATTAGTAATTTTTTATGGAAAAAGGCTGTGGTACTTCACTACTTGTGCAGGGCTTCCATGAATGCCTCCAAGTCAGGCTTTCCAATATGCCTTTTTGAGCAGACCTCTGAAAGCATTACACTTAGGGACAATCTCTGGGCACAAGGAATAAATCCTAAACTTTGTCTTTTCCTTTCTTCTTTTTCCATGTGGGCTCAAGGAGTGGAAAATTGCAGTTAACTTTTAATGTGAAGTCTTAGAAGACTGTCTTTTTAAATAGACTTCTAGTCCAGTTCATCAGGCAAGTGAGAATTTTATCTTCTATTAATATGTCTGCCATGGACAGTACATGGTTGATGCAAGTGCCTTAAGCAATACTGCTGTCAGCAGCTCACAGATTTGTTAGAGCATCAGTTCCTTATCAAATTCTGCTTTCCAACAAGAGTCCCTTCTTATGTCATTAAACTAACCCTTTAATCTTCTGGTGAAGCCTTTCTTTTGATATCAAAACATATGAAAAACATAGAGGGGAAACCTTCCCCTGGAAGGTCTCACTAATGGATTCACCATGATTTTCCTAATTCCCTTGTTATGAATCTTTTGATCAAACAATCAATTAAATCATATTAAAGGGTTAGCTATGATTATAAGTAGAAAATTGTGAAGTATAAGGTGTAGAAATATCCAGAGTGCCCTGTAACCATAGAAACCTCACCAAGAAGTTACTGGACCTTTATGTTTCAAGTCAAGAAAGTGTGAGAAAATCACACTCAACAGTTATGCTGCTTGGAAACCCAACCCTTCCCATCTTGATTTTCATATTGAGGATTCCAGTCAGTATACCTCAGTAGAAACAGCCAACGATTGCTTTGGGATATGAATATTGATTAATTTATTAACCATTAGAACCAAGCAGTGTAAAAATTAAATATATGAGCAGGCCTAATATGTATAATATGTATACGAACTTATTTAACAATGTTTTAGCAGAAAAAGGATGTAAAAGGGGTGGGTTTTTTTTTTCTTGAGTGGGACATGTTTCAGAAGAGTTACACCCCGAGTCCCCAGTGCCCCCAAAAAAGAAATGTCTGCTTATTCACATCAAATTGGTGTTGGATAGGTTTCTTTCATCCCATTTGGTGAGGCCCTAGCTAAAGCTCTTTGAAAAGCCAAAATGAGGAAAAAGGGTGGCAGGGCATATGACTAAGGGGAAAGAAATAAAAGTTGATAGGGCTGCTTGGATCCTTATCTACATTTCCCTTCACATTCCTTCTCTTGCCAGGCCTTACTTGTTCTCTTTCCCTTGTGTCCAGCATTCTACTTTCTTTACTGCCCTCTGCTTTAAAACGTGGATTCTGTTGGCCCTCACTTCTCCTTTGGTGGTCATGACTCATCTGTGGCTGAGACATGAAGATGTCCCCCAGAGATGTTTTAACCACTGCCAAAAGGATACTTGGTGGCCCACCCTGGGGCTCATGCAGTCTGTAGTCCATTCCCTGGCAAGGGCTTCCCAAAAACCCTTCTAGTATCCAGTCCACTGCATGGCCTGCCTTCCATGCTCTCTGCTGGAAAGGACAGATTGCATCTGCAAACCGGGTTTTCTCTGTGTTTGATTGTCTCCACCAAGAGCAATATTTACCAAAATGCTAGCAAGTTTGATGATTTTATCATCAATGCTCAGCACTCAGCAGCTGCTGCTGTTTCCAGTGCCTAAAAGAAAGCAAATCCAAACCCTGAGAACCTGCCAGCAGTATCTGCAGGCCATGAACCTGTGACAAAAGAAAGCTGGGGTGTGATGCCTCCTCCTGCACAGACTGCCAGCACTGGGGCTTGGCAATGGGAACAATGTAGACATGGAGGTGTGTTTACCAACAGGAGCTGGGGAGGGGGCTGTTGTTTGTTTTTAATACATATCTACATTGGTGTGTTCTGACTGAAAAGAATTATCAAGCACACCCGCCAAATTCATGAGTTCCCCTTCTTTTATGTACACATGGACAGAAGGAAACCAGACATAGCACAGAGTAAAAATACCATATGTGTCACCCTGTGTCCCACTGGAAAACACAGCATTCAGATCTCTTTATCAAAGGTCAAGTCACCTCCTGATCATGTGCAAACACCCGCTCACCTGGAGGAAAAGCGCCAAATGCACACAGCTGTGCTGAAATATCACGTGCATGGTTAAAGGAGCTGGGAAAGGCATCTCAGCTGCTGCATAGGGTGTTTGGGCTGGCCCCCTCACACACTACACAGGTGTGGGGTGCTGCGCTTCCAGGCTGTCTGGGCAGGGAGGGACCACTGGAAGGAGGCAATTGCATTTAACCAGGAGAAGGAGAATGTGGGGATGAGTCATAACAAACCAGAGTTTAAGCCTCTACTGTTGAATTCAAAATACATCAAACCAGGAGAAAAAGCCTTTCTACTGATTGGCTTGGTGAATCAGGTTCGATTTTGACCTTGGCTATAGTAGTAAGGAGCAACAGTCAGTTTTCTATTGCGCTCCCATTTCTCACTGCAGTCCCATTCTGACTGTTCTTGCTATAGCAGAGTTGTCTCCCCATACCATGTTTCTCTTTAACCACCAGCCCCATTTCTTTCTGAAGGCTGAGAGTCATGCACAGGTCTCTTCACTGGTTCTTGGGGTCCAGTTTCAAAAAACCTGCATCTTTTCAGGGGTTTACTAAAGTACAGTTCTCCCAAGCCAGAGGACAATCGCATCTCCTGGTAATGACATGTGAATCTGTGCAGAGACCTGCTGAATGCATCACAGGACTGGAACAAACTTCAAGGCAGTATGAGAAGAAGACAGTGGTGGGGAGGGAATGAAGGGATGATAATAATATGCCTATGACTTTTGCATGCCTAAGAAGGGAAAATGGAGAGAGGCAGTATGCTTCCTGGTGATCACAGCCTCTAGAGTACTTCAGTCTCACCTAAGTGCAAAGCTCTGTTGAATCACTGCAGCTTTAGCAAATTAATGTCTCTGCAGCTGAAGGCAGGATGAAAACAGTCCATTATATAAAGGGCTGCCAATTATGGTCCTTTTATTCACACAGAGGAGTGATGGGCTGGTACATGTGTGCCTAGACCAGGATGTTTCTGATCATAATGTCCACTTACCTCTGTTTAGATCCCTTCCTAGTCCTAAATACCCCGCTGACTTCTACCATCCTTGCTTGAATGAGCAATGTAATAGAATGTGACCTCTGCGGCAAATGCAAGGAAAGATGAGGAGAAAAGTGCTAGTCCTGTAAGATGAGGTTAACAACAGTCTGGAAGAGTGGAAAACAGGCTTATCTCCTGTGATGCATAATGTCTGGTGGCACATTTTATTTTAGCATAAGTCTACATTAGTATTCCTATTTTATTTTATCACTAATACACAGGGACTAGTGCAGGTATCCTTATTGCTGGCAAGCAGTACATTGCCATGTAAACTGCTCCATTATTCTTAACTGTGCAGCTTCCAGAATAATATTTTCAATTCATATTTGTTTCAAGTAAGAGTATAAAAATTTAGATGTGCATAATGATGTGGGTACGAAGAACTTTTAAAGGTGAGGTCTTTCATTTCAATGTTCTGTGTAATACACCTGAAATATTATGACATATTTAATAACATGCACAAGAAAACAGAACTGTTCTCTTAGTGTTAATGATCCTTTTTACATAAAATATAAAGTATCTTTAAAAACAGAACTATAAAAAGACATTAATATTTTCTAATGTTCTTGAATAACAATCTAATAAAATTAATATAACTTTCTATTAGCGAGGCCATTTTCATTCTCAGGCTAAAAAGCAATGAGCCATGTAGGATCTGCAGTGTATGGAATGTGGATATTCCTTGAACAAAGAGGCTAAATTATTTAAAAGATTATAGGGGTTAAAATGAGTGTTCCTAGTAATTTCAAACCTACTCTCACTCATGATAGAGTTTTCTGAGCATCACAATTCCTCTTCCCTCACTGTTGAGCCAGCAGACTCAACAGGGTGAGGAGGGACTATGGTATGCTTTGGTTTGGGATTCAAAAAGGACAACATAAAAAAAGCCAAAAAAAGGCCAAAAAAATCCTAAACACTTTAATGGCCACTCTGAAGATTTAAAAAACACTTTGGAGCTCTACCTTAAGACTGTAGCACATACTTCAAAAGGGGATGATATTGCTGCCCAGACCACTAACAAGTTCAAAGCAGAAATGGCCAAGATCATGCAGCGACTAAAAACAGAGGTGAGGCTCTGCAAGGACTGCAAAGGGTTACTCGCCATCATATGTGTGAGCTAAGGACAAGCCACATGATGCACCTGATGCAGCAGCTCAGTTTTAGTGAAAGCTTTGCTTTTCTCACTAGCCCTGTTACTGTGTCTCCACCCTACATTCAATCTTCAGATGAGAGTTTTTTAGTGTACCCAGCAACATCTAGCAGCTAAGTCAGAATAATATACACTATGAAGGTAAAGGACAACATCTATTTTATGCTTGAATACTTACTCCCAAGTAAACATCTTTATGCAGATAGTTTTTTCCAGAATCGTTATGCCAAAATAGCTACTCCCATGTGACAGCTTAGCCTGGAGCAGTTGAGAATGCACTGTATTTGCACTGATTCACTTTCAGATAGTTTACCCAAACTGGATCAACTGCTATGGATGGAATCTCTTTTGCTGGAGGCAAAAATGCACAGGTACAAGATGTCCTTTGATGACCCCTTGGTAAAAATATGTCCGTTTCAAAGCAAGTCCAAATGTTTAATGAACATTTCAGTCATGGAAAAGACAGGTTTGGGATGAAAGCCTTTCCGTTTAAAATGCACTAGCTCTCCCTCAGACACTCCCAAGGTATCCATGTATTTTGGAATGTGCTGTTATCCAACACAAAACTTACTTACTCTTTACAGTTTAGATATCTTTATCTGAAAACTGTTAGGTTTTAAACCCTGAAAAATATACACAGCAGATAATCACCACCATTGCTGTAGCAGAGCAAGAAGAAGACCCCATAGGCTCAAATTTTGTATTTCTGCTTTCCTTCATTTCCAGTGAATTATTGTCTTCTATTATCAGATGTTTTCTTCAGGACCCTGCTGAGAGTAAACTTTGGACATGATGCTGCACAGACATACAACAACAATTTTATCATAAACTTCAGCGATGTTGCATCTTTGCTTTCCTTGCTTTCCTTTTGGGACTGAGCCAAAATGTCCAGATGCTGATTCCTAAGACACTGATGGGGAAGTTAGGCTAGACAGGTCCTTCTCTGGTTAGCATCACTCCATTCTCTCTACCAACACATCTGAGATGGTTAATGTTAGAGAAAATACATAGCACTTTGTTCATGAAAGCAAATATAAATTGCCAGAAAAATTGTTGCATTTTTCTCAGTAAGTGTACTTCCAATGAGGCCAAATTGTTTTCCTTGTAGAAGATCTAAATAACGTTAATCTGTTTAAGCATACAATTTCAATGTTGTTGTATTTGGTTTTCTTCAGGAAAAAATAATTATTTCTTTAGAGGTTTCATCTGAATTAAATTAAATATGAATAAAAATTAAAATTAGGATTAAGATGTGGGAAAAACCCCCTAGATGATTGAGAAGGCTTAAATCAAAATATCTTCATAATTTCTCTTCCCAAAGAAAATGTTATATCTTGAATTATCATTCAAATTTAAAGCTAGTTATTGTTTGCTACATACTGAAATTATTTTTGAGAGAGAAACAGAAGCTTATTAACACTTAGATTATCACTTCTATGTAGAATAGATTTATAGACAGTCATATCAATGAACAAAGAGATGTCTCCTTACTCTGCGGCTTTTTAGAGAAATAAGCCCTAAATAGTTACAAGAAAGGCTCTTGGGAAAGAATAAACTCTTTTCAGGTAACTCTTGAAAATTTTTCTTCTGAGCTCATGTGAACCTTCTTAACTTCCATGCTTGAATGCAATATTTAGTAAAAACACAATTTCCTCCTTTAAAATTGCCCTTAATTAAGACCTGGCTATAGCCTTAATTATTTTATGAGACAGTTTCTCCTTTTGAATAACAAACTAAAAATGTGACTATCTAATGCTATGTCCAGCTAGAATGCAATTGTTTCCTGCCCAGAGGGCCTTTTGGGAATGGTTCACAACTTGCTGTGTCTGCCAGGCCCTGCATGGGCATTGCAGGGGAGAGTGCTTGTTGGGACTGATCCAAACCACAGGCCGGATGGACAGGTTATTAGATGAGTTAAAAATGGGCTGGACTGCCAGAATCAAAGGGCAGTAATCAGTGGCTCAGTGCCCAGTGGGAAAACAGTAATGGATGGAATATGTCAGAGGTTGATCATCTTCATCAGTTACCCAGGCAATGAGGCAGAACAAAGACTCAGCAAATTTGTGGACTAAATTAAATTGGAGGCACTTGATATGCAAAGCAGTAGAGATTTAATTCAAGGGGACCTTGGCAAATTCAGGGATGGGACCAATAGAAATTTCAAGAAGTGTGGCAAGAAATACGAAGTGCTCCATCTGGGGCAGAGTAACTCCATTGTTACAAATGTTAATACACATGGGAAACAGACTGGTTCACTGTTGAACAGGACCCAAGAGTTACGATGGACACAAGGTTCCGTATCAGCCTAGAGTGTTCTCTCCTCACAAATAAGACAAGCTGCAGAGCAGAGGTGGAGAAGCAAAGCCAACAGGAAAAAGGCAAGTAGCCTCATCTCCTTGGCCATAGTAAAACCACACCTTGAAAAACTCAGTCCAGTTTTGGGTCTTTCAGACCAAGAGGGTTGTGGAGAAACTGGAAAGAGTCCAAAGGATGGCTATATAGATGGTCAGTACCTAGAATTCCGACACAGAGATGTTAAGGGATCAGGGATTGTTTGGTATTGTGAAGAGGAGGTTAAACAGAGACCTAACTGCAGGCTGTAGAACTTAGTGGAGAGATAGAAACTCCTTTCAGCAACAGCGGCAAGAGAATATATGAAAATTAACAACAGTCATAGACGGGGATATGGGAAGTTCAGGCTGGACATTAAATTTTTTATCAGCACTGGAACAGATTGTCCAAAAAGTCTGAAAATTATCCATTCTAAGGTATTCAAGTCAGCTAGCAAAGCCACATGGCTTCAAGTGCTGATGATCTTCAAGGAGGAGGTTGGAGAAACACCTGCAGAGATCCCTCTAACCAACATTATTCCTGGTTCTCACACAGACTTGCCTAGGGCTTTTATACAACTTTATGTGAATTTTACTGTGGGGCTGTCTCCAGCTGCCTGCTTGACCTTTCTCCTGGTACTTGCTCAACAGCCCAGCCCAGGCCCCTGGCTCTCCTGCTGCCCCACAGCCATGGCATGCAAACTGAGAACTGGGGCACACGGCCAGCACCAGCCACTCCAATGGGGAAAAAGCTGTTAGAAATCCTCAAAGAACAGAGTAAGTCCTGACACACCTGTAACACCACCACAGCTGTTTGCTAGGCCAACTTCAACTTGCAGTCTGGGCTTAGACCCATTTGCAAGCATAGCTTTTACAAGCCTTTCAGAATGAAGCGATAGAGCTGATGTCCATCCTTCCCACTTGTACACTTCTAAATGCATGGTAAATGAAGGAGACCTTTGTAGAATGATAACGTCTGTTTGTATGTAATATTCACGGTAATATTCACAAAAATATCTTTGCTGAAAGGATTAGCACATGATAAGACAATTCTAGTCTTGTACCCAGCATGTTCAAAATTCATGCAGTCCTGGGGACAGTCAGTCATGGGAAAGATAATTGCAAGATTCTTACTTGGGGCAGAAAAATAACCATTTTTCTCAAAAACATGACAGACAAAATGGCTGATTCTGCTCTTTATGTTGTAATCCATTATCCCCTGTTACCAGAAACAAATTTATCAATTCACCAATATAAGGAAAACTCCTCTTTTCCAGTGATTCACAATAAATCCTTACTTGTCAGCTTTACCCTGAAAAATGCAAAGCATCCTGAAAGAAGCAGCCCCACTATGCCCTCCCAAGCACAAAAGCTCTGTTTTTCTGAACTGCAGATCTAACCTTCCCAGGAAATACAAGGACAGTAATTTGACTGTGATGATCATCTCATTAACAGAAATGGTATCCCTTGCCTCCATTGTTAGTAAATGTATATTCACACAGAAAATGGCCTGTTTAACCCATAATTATTTTTTGATATAGATATACTATTTTTTCTCTCAGTGGATAAAAACAAGTTGAATGTTGGACACACAATGTAACGTTTCCCCTAAAATATCTTTGTATTAGACAGTAAGCTGATAATAGAGAAGATAGGGTGATTGAAACCTTCTGGGCTTCAGTGCTTCTAAAGACCAAACACTGTCATTGAGACCTTCAGTGAGATTTATCAGCCTTCATGTGCTTATCCTTGAGCCAGCCACCCTCCCTCAATGTCCAAACAGGCAGAGAGGAATGGACAATTAAGGAAAAATTCACTGTGTCCTGGTGCAGACACATAAAAGAAGAGAATCTGTTGAATGACAAAAGTTTTTCTTCCTCTCCATTTCACAGAAGGGAACCCAATGGGCCAGCTCAGGTGTGGATGTGTGCACTGCAGACACCTCAGGTTAGGTGAGACTATCCCTAACCCTGATGTGGGATAAGGCTGTGTTCCCCTTAAATAGAAGGTAACCTGTTTGCAGAAATAATTCAAAGAATTATGCCCCACTGTAAGATGTGAAGTGTACCACTGTTTCAACAGATACAGTTCTGTCTGCACAATATGCCATGGATTGGAGCCCCAGTTGCCTGTCTGTGAGAGTTGCATTTGACCTCAAAGTCATATGGACTGGAAGCACCTGTATCTTGACCACCTTTCATAAGGATTTCTGATTCTCTAAGCTAACTGAAAATACTCTTCTTTATGTACATGCCCTATTTGAAGACTTTTGCAAAATAACTGCTTCTCAGGGGCATGGTGACTCTCCTCAAAATAAATTCTCTCTTTTTTTTCTCTCATGCAAATATACTCAACTTGTACTTTTAAAATTCTTTCTCAGGATATGTGGTTTTGGTTTTCCTTTTCACAGTCTTCAGGATCTTGCTGATCTTGCAGTTCACTATGCGCTATTCTGTTTTCCTTCTGAGCAGTTATTTTTTGCAGCCTGATAAAGTCTGATTGCTTTTCCTCAACTAAAAAAAAAAAAGGAACTTTAGCATTTCTGTTTCTGCTTTGAGTCCCTGATATCCCATCTGGACTCAGACTGTGCAAACCATCCAAAACTGCATATTCAGCTCTGCAGTTTCAAATCTGTTATAAATGATGCAGCAGTCCTTTCCTTTCTTTCAGCTTCTCCTATCAAGTTGATGCCTTTCAAATGCATCATTCTTTTTAGAGCACAGTACTTTTCAGATGTCTGTGACTGTCTGGTTGTCATACTCTTCTTCATTTAAATATAGCTATTAAGCCTAGTGTGTCAAATCCCTTAATATTAAAATAAAAATAGCTACCTTTGGTGTGTCTTCCTTTCCAGAAGGCCCATTTTCATTCCTGAAGACACAAAATCCTTGCCATTGATGCTTCCAGTTGGCAGAAATTCTGGAGTGTTTGAGGTGTCTTGGGGTTTCTACCTTCTGCTCCAGTTTCTCAGGTCTTCTCTTCCACTTTTTTTTTTCCACTTCCATTACTGCCATGTGGAGTGGCTAATGTGATGACTAACATGATTCTTGACTCAGAGTGTGTATCTCTGATGAGGCTTTCATATAACAGAAGATAAAAGAAGAAAAAATTGTAGGAAAGAGCTTGAAAGAAAAGGAGAAGGAGGGATTTTAATGCAAATTCTTTGTCAGATTGTTCATCAATTAACACTAATAAGCCACAGTTCACAAGCAAGATGAGCCAAACTTCTTAAATGCCCAGTCAGCTGTATAACCCAGAAGTTTCCATATCTCTATTACAAAGGCAGTGTTTCTTTATTTGGGGTTCTTTCTACCTCTTCTAAATCAAGAGAAAAAAAAAGACATGTTCAGGAATTACTGCTACTGGGTAAGAGTCAGAAAGGATATGCTGGGAAATAGAAAGAATGACCTTTAAACACAATAAAGGAAAAGCCTGGAAGAAATGTGTTATGTAAATTTGACTCTCCAGCCAAGAAGTTTATCTTTTCCTTGTTTGCTTTAATTCAGTAATTTGTTTCTGGGAAAAAAATAACAGAATAATCAAAAAAAACCAAACAAAAAATAAAACAAACCAAACCAAAAACACTCACAAAACCCCACCAAAAATAAATAAATACATCAAAGTTATTACTGACTGGAGGGCAGAGGAAAAAGGGAAGAATTCATGCCAGTGCCATGGAAAAACAAATGTCTCTGTGGGGCTTAGTTGCCAGCTTGGTTTAAACCACAACAATTATATCATAAATACTAGGCTGTATGAATTGCATGGATGTGGTTTATTTTTTGTGTAATGAAGAGAACCATCCAGATTGCTGATTTTGAGACAAGCTCTCACCTTCCAAATCTTGCACCTGGGGATGCAGTAACTGGCCCGATAAAGGAGCCTGACCTCCTCTCATGCTGTGGAAATTATCAGTAAAATGCATTGGATTGGGGATTAAATCAGCCTGGGTGGTCTTGGCTGACTCAGAAACAAAGCTGATATTTCCAGGAAGGGATAATAGAATATTTAGAACTATGAAGCTTTCTGATCTGGGAGAGAGTTCACAGACACATGACTTGAAGGTCTTTGTTGCATCAATATCCTTAATCATTGAATCATAGAATATGCTGAGTTAGAAGGGACCCACTGGGATCTTCATGTCCAGCTCCCTTAGAACCTCTATAATTTCTTTATAACCCGTTAAATTAGCTGCTGATACAAAAAGGCCTCCACTGCTCAAACTTGCAAGAAAAATGGTGATTTTCTTTAATATATTTAAAGAGAAGCAGTGGTAACAGCATGAAGTGACAGTCATTTTTTTCTAGGATGTAGCATGCTGCATTTCTCATATGAACCCTCTGAACTTTTAATTTCTGGAGCCTGAAAACTTTTAATTTTTAATAGGCTACAGTGAAATTCACTAAAATTATTATCATAACAAAGAGACAAAACCATTTCAATCCAAGAGAATAATTATTATTCAAGAATTGAGCTAACAAAGTCATTTTTAAATGAATGAACACTTTGTTACTTGAAAGATTGTACTAGGTATAGTGTTTTTTTCTTCAAGTGTCACCTAATTGTCCATGAGGATTTGTCCAGACCTGGTACATCTGGGGCAGCTAGTTGTCTCTGCAGCTGTGATGTTTGGAGCCAGTAGCTTTTCAAACTGCAAAAGGGAGCAAGGTGCCCTGCCCTGCACACAGCATGGTGGGAGCAGGGCTGTGCTGCTACCAGACAGCTCCTTGTACCACATCATGTAGCTTTACTGCCTCAGGTGTTTACTAGGTTAGAATCTCTGCAGTGCATTCCAGGTCCTAGTGAGGACATGTCCACAGAGAACTTGAGACTGATTATCATTTGTCTCCAGGCAGTGGAGTCAAAGGCGTGTGATAAGGTGCCCCTGTGATAGACCATAAACCAGTGTCAAGGCATCCAGCAGACATCCAGGCTGATTCAATCCCATCCATCAAATAAAGCACTAAGGCTCCTCCCTTGTCTCCTCCAAACCATGCACTCACTCTTGTGAATGAGCACAATGTCAGTTCGCCCACTGGAGCATACAGTGATCCACCTGACTTGCTAAGATAGCAGAAGAATATCCACTATTTTTACTGAGTGATTAAAAGCTTAAAGAACAGCAGAAAAGGCTGGCAGAAGATAAGAGAAAAAATGCGCTCCAAGGAGGGAGAACTGGGACTCTTCCTTTTTGGCAGCAACCAGCTGTTCTATTTGGTGCAAACAGCTCTGTTAAAGACTCATCCATGAGGATGAAGCAGCTGTAGATGAAAAGAGAGGATAACAATGAATAGGTATGGTTTATAAAACTGTAAGGAAAGTCTTCAGCAACAGACCCACAAACCAGATTTCCAGGTATGCCTCCAACATACAGATCTGAAATGCAATGCTCTAGCACTCCAGGCCACTTTGCTTCCAGCAGGTGCAGTCACACTCAGAACCCATATCATCAGTTCTCCAAATGAGTGGTCACAAAGCTTTCAGATGTGTGGGGTAAAAGGAATAGAGGGCAGATTTTGTGTCAGCTTGTGCAGTATGGTGTGTAGAGTGGACTTCAAATATATTTGGCATCAAGAAAGCAAGAGATAAGCTGTTTTATCAACATATGAATTTTTCTGCAAAAAACAGAGCATAGGAAAGAGGACATTTGGTAATGACAATGCTGTTGTGGAGACATGAAGAGGAGTGAAAGGTAAAGACCAAAAAAGCATCAGGCCTTTGCCCCAGACTTTTTCAAATAATGTGGACATTTTGTGACTTTACATATATTTTTACAAGACCTGAAATAATCTTGCTTCCTTAATAGTGCAATGCAGTGCATGTAAAGGGTATGTCTTGAGGGAAAAAAGGGTTCTGTGCTGTGCAGGACGCTCAGCACAGTGATGGCTATCCAGAACTTCTCTCACACATTTTATGGGGCAGAGCCACGCTTTGCACAGTTGGACCCTTTGTGCTTTCTGAGCAGGGTTGATGTGGCAGAGATGTTCTTCTGAGACTTCTGTTAAAGAGGGACTAAAATAATTGGATATTTTCAAAGGAATTTGAAGGGATGGGAGAAGGTGTAAGGCTGAAGAGATTCATCATTAGGTTCACATTTCAGATTTCACTGACTTTCAACTTCTATTGATTGCTGGTTTCCTTTCAGCAGCTCCACCTTATTAGGAAGGTAAATTACTGACAAGAACTTAAGAAATTGCTATCACGTACTGCTACAGAAATACTGTGTGATTAGCACAAAGTGAGTCATATGTTTTTCACAGTGTGGGAGAAACCATACCTGCTTGAAAATAATCCCTTCTCATCCCATATAATCCTTTCAGTAGTACACTCTAACACATAAAAGCAGGGTCACAGTGCTCTCAGAAAACTCACATATTTCAGTTGCCTCCTAAAAACACCAACTCCTGATGCTTTTATTCCTTAGCACAGTGCTGGAAGGAGCTTCTTTCTGCAGTATACCTAACAGAGTCACCACTGACAAAGGGAGAATTACAGGTACATTGAACAATTACACCTAAGAGATTGTAGGTCAGTTGACTAGAGCTCTATGACATTTACTACAGACTGCATTAAACGTAAAAAAAAATGTGTAAATGAATTGTTTACAGCCTCAGGCCATAAAATGTTGTACAGTCTCATATGGGAAATGTCTTCCAGAAGTGTGAGCTTAGTAATGCCTTCATCAAAGGGATATCCTGCAAAATGGAGCTAGAGGCTCAAAGGTATTGAAAGGCTTGCTGGTATTGTGGATGTCAGCCCACAATTCTTGCATTAGTATTTTGATAGTCTTTGTTCTTGAGCTTACTGCCTACGAAGAATAATTCTTAGTCCTATCTGCTAAATAAGTTTTCTTTGACAAAGGGAGAATTACTTGAGTTTTAATTAATTCTTTAAGTCAATCTGACCCTAAAATGTCCTAAAACAATACAGAAAGAATTCTTTAAGAGTTCCATTTTGTCATCACCACAAGCTGTGATGGTAGCATCCCTACCCTAGACAGGGTACCACTCCAATATAAATTAACCATAATGACAATGATTGTGAGATGGCTTGAAATGGGGGACAGAGGGAACAGACACTTGCAACTTCACCTCAGCATTAGACTATAACATTTAAAAGCTAATGAGCTAAAAAGGAATGAATGAGAAAATTAATAATGCACTGCAGAGTAGAGCATTCAAGAGAAACTTCTCCTCCCCTCCATACCAGGGCTAATTAATGTGATCTATCCTAATAAAAACAACCCTAAGCACTACTTCTTCATTTTTAACAACCTGTATTACAAGTTAATGTATAAATGCTCTTTGTAAAAGTACAGAATCTGAGTAGCTATGAATCATGACACTTAAAATGACACATTCAATTGTGAAAGAAAATTCAAGGACACTGATTTTTCAAGTGGTTTGTTGTGTTCATATTGCTGTTAAGGAGTCCAGGTGGTTGTTCTATCAAATAAATTTTTTTTTTCTTGTATTGGTGCATGTGTTATATGCTCCCAAAAGACTACAGAAGTTGGACCAATTTTTGCACTAAGTAACAGTGCAAATCTTGCTGAAGTCAAAGGAGTTGCCCAGGATGCAGCTGCTAGCAGTTTTGGCCTTCTGCATTAAAATTCTAGCAGCAGGCAAGAAATTGCTATAATGATCACCACGGAATACAAATTGACCAACTCCCCTCAAAGGGAACTTTGCCACACTAATAATAAGGAGATGACTTTCAAGTTTACATAAACTTGCAAGACAACTAGAAGGAGTGATGATTTAATGAGCCACTCCTACATTTATAGACACTGTCCTTTCCTTAGAGGATAAGTAATGGTTCACATTCTTTTAATTCTGCATCAAGAGAATCATAAAGTCATAGAATAATTTAGGTTGGAAAAGACCTTTAAGATCATTGAATCCAAACATACAGCTAGCACTGACAAGTCCACCACTAAACCATGTTCATAAGTGTCACATCTGCATGTCTTTTAAATACCTCTAAGGATGGTGAATCAACCACTTCCCGAGGCAAGTGCTTTTATCAGCTTACTCATAAATGCAGATTGTTATGTCCTCCTAGTCTTTCCCATCTTTGCATTAGAATCAAAGAGCCATGGAATTATGAAATGGTTTGGGCTAAAAGTGACTTTAAATATCTTCCAGTTCTGCCCATCCTGCCAGGGCAGGGGCATCTTTCACTAGGCCAAGTTCCTTAAAGCCCACCCAACTTCACTGTGAACACTTCCAGTGATGTGGCAACTCTGAACTACCTGTTCTGGTGTCACATCACCCTCATTGTAGAAACACTGCTTTCTTATGTCCAATCTAACTCCACCCCATTTCAATTTAAAAATGTTGTCCCTTGTCCTGTCACTGCATGCCATGGTGAAAAGTCTCCATCTTTCTTGTAAGTCTGCTTTTTATACTGAAAGGCTGCAGTGTGTACATGCAAGCACACAGTCTCTAAATGCTTCCTAGGGAATGCTCTGAAAAAGAAAAAAATTGATTAAGAAACAAGAGATTCCTAGCCAGTATTCCCCCTTGGGGAAGAACTAATTGACAGTTATTTTTAACTTTAGACTTCCTATAGTGGACACTAAAGCACTGTTAAAAAAAAATGAAAAGGGGAATGGTAAATTAGCAACTAATATTTTATTATTTGGTTTTTTCCCTTAGTTTGGTGATGTGTCGAGTAAAACAGTACATGCATACTGCACATGGTTGGTTCTGTACATGATTTTTTCTGTAGATGAAATTACCATAGGTAAAAATGTTTTGGAAATGAGTTGAATGAAATGTCAATCCAAATGGTGGTTGTGCTACTGCTAGTGACTGGGGAGTATTAATTATGACGAGACACCAGATATTTCTCATTAGCATTAGTTGTTCCTATGTCAATAATCTTGCCAGTTTAGCATAACTTGACAATACTCATGAATCACCAGGTGACTTTCAAGGCACAGAACTCACAATTACAGAACTTCAGGATTTATACCTGTGCTAATTACAAATTTTGATTGTTAATAAAACTGCATGTATTACAGTCTATTTGCACCTTCTGTTACAGATGTACTTAAATTATGTTGTATGTACACATCAGTTTTGTTATATTTGTATAAGTATATAAATATGTACCCTGGGTGTAACCTTCCCTCTACCTTCCTTCAGGATAAAGAAAACTGGGGAAATTTTCATACAGTTGTAGAATATAGAGGGTCCTCTCCAGTTCCACAATTAGAGTGCCAGGGTGGAGGGTTACAGGAAGGATAGGCAGGACAGGCAAGGTAGGAGGTGTGACACTGTGTAAGGGAGAGGTTTGACTGCACACTCCTTACAGTTCGTGGTGATGTGGTTGAGCTTCTGGGTTTAGAGATTAGAGATCTAGGATTAGAGAATGCGATGGTAAGAGACTGTATTGGCCACAGTAATGACAAAATGGTTGAGTTTAAAATTTTGAGTGAAATAAGAATAAAAGACAGCAAAGTTCCTATCCTGGACTTCAGAGGAGTAAGCTTTGAGTTATTCAGGAAGATCTTTAGCACTAATTAATTTAACTCATTAATTTGGTCCCAAAGAACTTTTTTCAGCCCTCAAATATTTCTGTGGCTCTCTATTGATCATCTACAGATATTAATTAAGCACTCCTGAAAGGATGAATTACTCCAGTGCTGGGTTTATTAAATATCCCAAACACACAATGGAAAGAGCAGTCTGACTATGTTTACCAATTCTTGCCCTGATTACAGATTCAGTAATGCTAGCCCTTTTTACCACCACATCTGTTCGTTCAACACAGTCTGTAAATTGCTTTCACAATGGCTGCCGTTCATCTGTGTACTCTCTATACGCTGTTACCGCGTTGTACTGCTACTTACATGTGTACCTTTGTTGTTGGCTGTACTAAAACACAGCTTGGATGGACTAAGATTACCTAGCAGCCCTGATCAGTCATTCTGTCTGCACATTCCTGTTTGTTGCAGTGACTGTATTGGTCTGTAGTTTGATCTGCAATAAACTGAGAGACTGAATGAAGCAATTCAATGGCTTAAACTTCTGATGGGTTTATACTTGATAGAATCAGTCTTTCATGTTTGAGGTGTGATTCATGTTATATTTAACAGTTTTATACAGAGTATGGGACACCCTACTCTCTGATTCTGAAGTGTAATCTGCCTTCCTGCTTGGATCCATATCAAGGGCAGTCATAAAATAAATCTTGGGGCATACTGTTAGTCCTTCTTTGAAGTGTCCGACATTCTTTGCTGCCAAGATGCAAGAATTGGGTAGACAGCTTCCTCTTAGACTCTCTTGAAGCAGTGTGGATACTGACACCTGGCTCACATGCTTCATTTTATGGCTTTATGGCTTCACAGTAGCTGCACAGAAGTGGATAAGTGAGTGAAATGTTCTCCAGTAGTTTTAAGTGTGTTGGCTCTGAAAAGATAGCACATTTGAAACCTCACTTACCAAAGGCTTGATCCATTCAGTTCATGCTCTGCAGTACAGTACTGACTTTTAACAGGAATTCCAAAACAAGTTAAATGCTCTAAAGAGTTCAAGTAAGAGATATCACTGTCTTTAGCAGTAGAATGGAAACCTGGATTAGAATGGAAATATTCTTAACGTTTCTTTCCATACATGTAAGAGTCAATACAACAGCTTTACATTGTATCACCTAATAACTGGACTTTGCCATTGCTAGGGTTTCATTACTGCTAGCACTCTTATATTTTCCCCCTTCCATATCTTTAGTTTTATGCGTCATTTACATTTTATATGGTTCTGTTTTAATATTTTTATTTTTTATCATTCATGTCTACTGGCTGACCTCTTTCCTCTGATGAAGAAGGGACTTGAGCCCAGCACTGTGGGATTTTACTGTCCTGATTGCTTAAGGGCTCCTGTCTGCTGCATATGGCAGCACTGTGAAAGGTTAATGTTGACATTTTTTTATACACAGTCACTAAGGCATATTCAGTTTGGTGCCCATGACTGAAGAGCAGCACACTGCCTAAGCCACCAAGCTGTCATTTTCTATGCCACCTCTAAGTCCTGCCTCATCCTACAGCGTAACTCTAATCTAATACTCTTCTTCCATTTAATCTGCTTTCTCATGGCTACATTGTTCTCCTGATCATTTTCCTTAGAATGAAAACTACCTGCCCTACAAAATAGAAAATATTTTGTACCGTTGGGACCATCTCTGCCTTTACAAGTTCAGAATAATCAGGTCATGGTTGCTGGTGTTCGGGTAGCATTCAGTTTTCATTTCAGAAATTATTTTATTTTCTAAATTCAGCATGGTCCTGTAAATCTCCAAGGTGAATTTAGGAAAGCTGTAATGTTTTTTACTTAAAAGGAAAAAAAAAAAAATGCAAGCTACTTCTAATTATCTTGCATTGATGCTGAGGAAAGGCAGTGCATACATCAAATTTCCCAGCCACTCATGCACCACTGACTCTTAAAGTCTTCTTTAACAATGAATGAAGAAACCAATAAAAAAGTTACGATTTTCAGTCCCTGAAAATGACTTTCTTGGACTTCATTGGACATTCATCGACATTCATGAATGACCATCAATGGTCATTCATTACAATGAGGTTTAAATTAATATTTTTCCATATTTTTCCCTTTCTATAATATTTTTAATGTGTTATACATGCTCCATGTTGTTTCATTTTCCTTGGAAATGGGTGATTTGAGCTCTGAAGAACCTGCTAGTTAACTTCTCTGTTAGGATCTGGAGACTGCACCCAGCAGCAGTGCTTCTGCACAACTGGACCTGCTATCCAGCCAAGGTACAGCAAACAGGGGAGAGAGAACTTTGTCAATTCTGCTCCACTGGAACTCCCTTATATTTATACCACATTTTCCCATTTTTCAGAGACCTTTAGGAATCAATTTTCCCAAAAAAGAATAAGTCATTGATGCTTTGACTGATGACTGATTGATTGATTGATTTATGCATTGAATACTTTACAAGCCAGATATTGGCGAGAGGAACCGGTGTGAACAGGCCTGAATGTCTCATTGCACACTAGATGGGACTGAAAGGACTCAGTATCCAACTGACCCCATTTAAAAGGAAGAAAAGTGGGACCTGTGTTACAACTGGGATTCAGTGCCTAAATAGCAGTTGAGACTCTGTAATGAATGTGTAAATGGAAGGGAGTCCCTGTGTATTAGATTCAACTGAATCCTGCTATTAGTAATAGGCAGAAGATTGTAGTGCCTGGAGTTTCAGCTTTCTTTCCATTTGTACAGCAGTAGCTGGCCTCCACAGGCTCAGCTTGAGGCTTTCAGTCTAGGGTATTTTGTGGATAACAGTTTCTGATTCTCCTCCTCCTTTTTTCTCTCCTTTTATTCATTGTGCTTCAAGTCAAAGCTTGAGGCAGCAGATGGATTTAACAGCATGGGATCAGCAAATTCCTATTATGATGAACAGAGTGAAAAACCCTAACTTAGCTCTATTCATGCAAAGGGGAATAATTGCTTGTGAGTCAGTGGAGCTAGGATTTCATTCTGTGCATCCAGACTCCTCCTGAGTACTTTAAAGTGGGAGCTCTGGGAGTGTTTGGCACTTTTAAGTGTATTCTTACAGAGAGAGATTACAGAGGATATTAATGAAGTAAAAAATTATCAAGATAATAATATTTACTTTCCTTGAAAAATCATCTTAACAAGCTGGGTATGATTATACATATAAAGCTACTTAAATTAAAGTAGAGCAACTTCTGTTTCTGATGTATCTTGACATCCTTAAGGACTATTGGGAATACTTTCTGGTCATTAGGATAAGCCTGCTCCCTTGGACAGCATCCTACACATTAACATGTAGGTGTTGAAAGCAAACAGTAGGTGGCCTCAGAACATTAGCATTGCTCTTCCCGGGAACAGCAGCAAGGGCAGAGCCCTGCTGATCCTCAGCGGCTCGGTACAGCTCCTTCCCTAATTGCAGGAAACATGCTGAGATGTGTCCTGCAGCCCAGCGCTGTGGCTTTCTCCTGGAACAAGGCCACGTGTTAAACCCGAATGCAAACTCCTGAGAGATAACTTTGCTTTGCTGTTTTAAACCCATTTTGACCACTGTCGTGTCTCAGAAGATAAAGGAAAGTTTTGAACAGAGAAAATGAGGAGATAAACAATTCTCATTATTTGATGTAGCATACTGGATATATTAACTACCTGTGGTAGTGAAGAAGACTGGAAAATCCCCTTGCTGCTTTACTATGAAGTATTCTCTACTCACATGCCTTGCTCTTCAAATATCCAGTGAATAGCTAAATCTGGTGGTTTGGGAGATGAGAGCTCATTAGCCACCATTAGCTACTTCATGATTTGCCTTCTCTTCTTTAGGAAAGTTCTGCAGGCAATACAGAATTCGGATCAAATGAAACAGTGGGCTTCAGTGTCATGAGAGTCAGTTTGCAGCCTGGGTCAAGGTTTGGTCCCCTCAAGTATGATTTGTATCATCAGTACCTAATCCTGGCCCTGAATTCTTGTGCTTCAGGAGAATCCCTGATCTCAGAATCCATACCCAGTATATGGTGGAAGTCCATTTGCAATAACCTAACCTGTTCCATCAGCCCTTTTCCAGACTGCCAGATTGTATCAAGAGCAGAGAGAAGGAGAGTCTGTTATTGCATCTACTGTTCAATATTTTTCATTGTTAACTTATTGGAATATAAAAGAAAAGCATTGGGCACTACAATGGTAGTCATTCTTCTTCTCAACCCAGGCTGCTAGGGCAGAGTTGTGTTTTCCATCCCACTTCCTCGTGTATTCTCCGTGTTCTTATAGGTAAAAGTACAGGTTACCTCAGGGAGTGTACCCTTTCCCTTGAATGGGGGGGGCACCTGCTTTGAATAGCAGAGTCTCTGGTCTGTACTGGTGGAGCATGGAAAATTTCCTCTTTAATCTCCTCTGTAAGTTTCTTGTGGCCCTCTAATTTCTTCTTTTCCATTCTGGAAATTCTTGATCAGTCTTTCCATGGAAGAGATATAGGCCCACAACAGGGCAGAGATAGTTTCTTCATATATCTGGAGCGTGCCAACCAAAGTTTCCACCCTTTGTTCTCCCTCCTTCAGTGACATCACTCCCAATGAGTTGGCATATGATGCTGACGCATTCCATATGAATCATGTTTTCTGTGCAGTGGACGCTATCTGGATTATTAGGGAATTGTTCATTAACTGAAAAGATTATCTCTGGCACAGCTAATTCTCTAATGTACCAGATACCTTGTGCCATGTTGTTCCACCCTTCATGGCGCCCTTCATGGCGCACTAAAAGCTCATCTTTGCATGGCTATCTTTCCCTGACACTGACAAGAGTCGTCTACACAGGCTGAAAGTTTCTGGTCTTCTCCTGATTCCGTGGTCAATACCAGAATTCTGGGAGAGGGATCCAGTTGTTTGGCTTCACTATCATCTGGTGCCACATCCTTGGCCACAATATCCCAGCACTGGAGAAACCACATCAATAGCGGCCCCCCCAGGGATAGAGGTCAAGTGGTTATCTCTGGTCCTATTTCTTCTGCTGGTTTTGAAGATCCTGCTTCCTCTTCATCACTCCCTGCAAGAATTGATTTTGGACTTGGATTTCTTCTTAACTGTGGCGACTGCTTCTGGTATGGGTTGTCTCTCTGGTTCAGCTGCAGTGTCTGTGGCCATGGTGCTTGTTGGTCTGCTTTCCTTCCCCTCCCCTGAAGGTGCTGTGCAGTTACAAACAGTGTGAGGTAGGCAGTAGCCAGGGCCCAGCACAGCTTCATGCCTCTCTGGAACTGCCACAGTAATTTTCTTTCAAATATTCTGCAATTTCATCTGGGTCCTGTATTTGTTCAGGGGTGAACTTCCAAATCATTGGATCAGAATACTTCTTCAAAAGCTGGCCCAGTTTCTCTCACCTTTCATGCTACTCAGGACTATCCACCCCTGAGGAAGGTCTCTGAATAACTTCCCTAGAAATTTCTGTCCTGACTCCAAAAAGGGTATTCAAAATTCCCAAAAGCTGTTGTAGCAGACCTGAACGAGGATTAAGAGGGTGAAAGGCTGGGTGAAGTCATCCTCCCCTTCTCTTCCCGCCAGCTGAGTACTATTACTAATGAACTGCCAAGGGTAGCAGCCAAGGCCAGGACAGGCAAACAACACTGAATTCACATCCCAACTGACCCTCATTGTCCTTGATGTTATCATGTCATAAACTGAGGTCACACAGTACATGGCCAAAGCAATCCTAATCCCTCTCCCTACCTTGACAAATGTTATCAAGAGGAGCACATACAGGAATATATACTGGGCTAGGTACCACACCCACAGAAACACATCTAGCACTGTAACCAGGGAGTGCTGTACCCAATACACAAATGCTTCAATCAAAGTGTTATTTCAACCTCTCCCTTGAGCCCTACATTGGGCATCAATTAAATGTGCTGGGTTTAGCCCCAGTTGGGAAATTGAACTCCAAATAAGCCACTCCCCTTCCCCCACACCTTGCAGTAAGGAAGGGACAATAAATGAGGAATTATGAGTTGAGATAGCAATTTACTGAAAGCACAATTACAACTGCAGTGTTAATAGCAAAATTACATAAAAGAGAAGATGTTTTATACACAAAAGGATATTTAACACTGGGAACAAATAAAAAGTATTTCCTGAAGATATTTTTGTCTCTGCCAGAGAGAAGAAATCCTGCAGAAAATACATTGGCAAGTCCAACCTTTGTAGAAAAGATCTTCAAACTAAAAACTTCAGTGGGAGTGCTGCCATGTGTGTAATGAAACTTTTCCTGACAAAGGAATGTTTTATTTTGCATCTACATCCATCTAAAACCATCAGAGCTGCCGCTGAATGCCTCATCCATTAGGCAAGGTTGGACCCACACATCCGGAGGGTTGGATGACACTCCCTGCAAAGCCAAGCTCTCAGCAGTGCAGACAGTGTTAGACTGCCCTGTCTGTGCTCAGATACCCCACTGCCCACAAAGCACAGAGCCTTTCCTGTGATGGGGTCCACCCTTCTCAAAGAGGGGTCTGTTCATCCTGGCCCCTTCCATTCACAGCTTCTGTGAGTCTCTGCAGGCCTTTATCACCTCCTGTGTGTTGGTAGTTATCAGATTAAATTATAGCTGCATGGTACTCACTGAGTTAGCTCTCAAAGTAACAGCAGAGAGCATGAGATTTGTTATGATGTGACCTGTCTGGAAAGTGAATACATTAACAGTTTATTGAGGCTGTCTTTCATTCATATCCCATGTGGAGCAAAAGATGGGCCTGGACAGTTTTGTGCTGCTGTGACAACTGCAGCAATCTGCATTTGGCTCATCAGAAAACAAGATTGGACCTATGTGAATTTCAGTGATGCTGACATTTAGCTGAAAAGGGGAATCCTCCTGAAATAACCCAGATCCTGTCCATCCATTTAAGTTCATCTGCTGCTGGTTGCACTTCAAGTGCATGGGAATCCCCAGTGTCATCAGCATGACACTGATTAGCCAGCAGTGTGAGGCAGAGGGATAGGATGTTCAATTTTCCCTCACCATGAAATTATCATTCATGTGTGAGATAAGAACATCCTTCATTTATTCATTAATATGATTTCAAAAGAACTCTGCAATTTCACTTGCCTTGCAGCTGATGCTGACCTAACAATATGAAATGTTTTTTAGTGAATTATCAGTCCACACAATTTCAGTCAAAATTTGATTATATTTTTGTGTTTATTGGACTAGATTCATACTAAATTTAGTTGCTTAAGGCAACTGACTTAGCTGGTACTATCTCAGTTCAAACTGTTGAGGGTTCTATCCTTGGTTAAGTATCCACATCACATTTGCACAGGCTGAAAATGTCAAGGAAAGATCAGAAAGCATGAAAGTACAGTATCTCAGTTAAATAGCACATCCTTATTCTTCTATAAATGTGATAATGTTTTTCTTCTCATCCCACTAGTTTTACTCTCTGAGTTGATTAAATATTGGTCATCTTCAGCAGCTTTAGAGCAGAGCAGAGCTGGGTTGAGTAATCTTCATATGGCCTTTCTCTAAAGAGCTGCAATGTTCAGGATATGTAAATCAATACACAAAATTCTGTGCTTTACTTATATATGCTCTTGTCTGACTACATCTGCATCATAGAACACATCTGCCTTGCTATATAAAACTGAGGAAGCATCTTGCTGAGAGAGTATCTTGCCATGAAGCCAGGGAGAAAGGCTACACAGCCCTAGGCCCTGGGTCTCTTCCAAGTTCAATTTGATGAGTCCCTTGAAGACCCAAAACCATAATTCTTGTTCAGTTCCATAGTAGATGTGAGGCTGTGGGTCTCAGCCCATCAGGAAGCTGTTTCCACAGTGGGAAGCCCAGGGTTTGTGTCCCACACCCTGAGACACACCCTGAGAGGGGAGTTCGGGGCACAGCTGGAAGTCTGCACAGGGCAGGGGGCAGCAAAGCTGAAGCAGTCAAGCTCAACTGGTCAAACAGGAGGCAGTCAGGCCATGTGCTGCTCCTGTACACTACACAGCACCAGCCCAGCCTGTGGGCACATGAGCAGTGCAGCACCGGTCCTCTGACCTGAAACACTTTGGCAAGAGGAGCATAAACAAATCCTTTTTATTCTTTCTGTCTTAAGAAACTTCCCAAGTTTCAGAAATTACATGGCAACCAACACTGTGATTCATTTGACCAGACTTCTATTATATAAATACAAGGCTTTGGTCTAAACCAGCATCTCCCTGCACTCAACAGCACATCCCAATCCTGAAATTACTTCTGAGCTGAATCTCACTAAAAGTTGCTCATAATGAAATGAGGGATGTTTGGCTTAGGTTTTAGTCTGGTTGTTGACAAATCTTCAGTAAAACATTGATGTTCCGTCTTTCAGAAAGCAATAATAAACTACCTGTCTCTTAAATGGAGTACTACAAGACTGCAAACTTTTTGAGATCCATGTCTAAGAGGTGCTGCTGTAATCAGAAGGCAAAATAACTGCTTGTAACTGTGACATGCTGCCATGATCATTAATGAGAACAAAAGTCATATTTATCAGAGGACAAAAAAAAGGCACAGAGTTTAAACTTGTAAATAATTCCATAGTGTTATAAATTTTCCCACTTCTCCACTCCAAGTTAAAAGACAGGGTCTGGGTCATGACAAATGTGCTACTTTGTTCAGACAATTATAATGCACCAGAGGAATTCAAACACAAAATGTTTTTAGAAAAGACACACAGCAAAGCCTTGAGGGAAGATATGATTTAAGGAAAACCTTGCAGCAGGAGGGAGACAATAAATGAAACACGAAAGTGGGAGGCTGGTGGGAGAAAAAGGACAAGAATGGGACAAATTTTGTTTTCAGTTGCACTAGCATAAATGTTTTCTTCCCCAGTAGTACTTGCCTTTGGAGGGCCTAGATTTTTTTTGGTTTTTGTTGGGTTTTTTGTTTTGTTTTTTTGGGGTTTTTTTATTTCTTTTCTCTTAACCAAGGACTAGCCAAAGCCAGGAAAGGAAAACCATACAGTGTGGACAGTATTCTGATGTGGGCTTACAGAATTTGTTGCAAGGAGGATGGGTGTGTTCATTTTCTCCCTGTGGGATGGGATATAGATTTTGTTTTTTTCCTGAGCAATGAAATAACTTGTTTTAATATACTGATTTTGACTTAACAAGCAGGTGAATGAATTGGGTCAATTTTTTATCTTTAGTGGACCAGCTGACCTGAAAATTATTCTGCCCTTAAACTTCATGCATGTGCCTCTACCCTGCAGGTAGAAATATGGCAGGTCCAAAAGGCTAATAGGTAAGTTCTTGGAAAGCAAGCACATAAAGAGACAGTAAAAGGACAACACACAGATTTATCACCAATACCTTTAAACCACTGACTGCACAGGCCAGGCTCGCATGCTCTCTTGAGATGCAGGATTAGGTCAGATGGACAAAAGGACAAGGTAGAACATTACTTATGTTCTTACCCTCTGCACCTTACAGATCACACTTTCAAGGCTGAACTCTCCTGCATTCTTGACCAAAGTTTGCAATCACGGGATCTCAGCATACATGTGGGACACCACCTAGATTGATCATGGTAAGGTGAAGGCCAGGCTCTGGAAGGAAGCTGGTGGAATGGGGAGAGCATTGCTCTCCCATGACCCTGACAGAGAGATCTAGGCATCACCTGCAGAACAAGGAGACCTGCAGGAACTTCACTGCATCAATGGAAGATTTAACAAATTTAGAATTTTGCCAAAAGGGAAATACTGGAATGGCATTCAGAGTAGTGTAGGGGGCACAGACAGAGCAGAACAAAATGCCAGTTGACTGAAAGTTTCTTTGTTGTCTCATCTAATGTTTAATACCCTTTTCAAAGTGTGACACATACCAGCCGAAGTGTGGGAGGTAATTCTCCATCACTGGCCTAGGTTTCCTCCCACACAAAGCAAATGCTTTTGCTTTGGCCTGTGCTTGGCTTTCACTGTGAGGATACACAGAGTCAGTTCTTCACCTTTTGGAAGAAGTATTTGTAATTCAAGAATGCTCTTATGCACACATTTGCAATGAGCAGGTATAACAAGCTGTGTCACCTCTGACTCCTGAAAACTATTGCTCCCTAAACAAGGATATATCCTTATTAACAGGGGCTTCATAAAGGTTGGTGGGCCCTCTCCCAAAGAGCATTTCTTTGCAATGCCATTACCTACAGTAAGAAATCTAACTGCCCTGACTACTTTGACAGATGCAAATCAATCAAGATAAACAAGCCAAGATATTCTTCTTGGTCTTTAGGCAGCCTTTCAGGAATTTGTAGGTATGCTATAGGTACCATGACAGAGCTACCAGCCTCATGAACACATTGTGAATACAGTGCAGCAGGGACTAGCTACAGACACTCAAGACTAGATGTGAATATCTGGATGGCCTTCCTAGTGGCTGATCTTTACCAAACTGCCTTCTACTCTGCTCTTGATTGTACTGATCAGTGTAGGGATTCATACATAACCAGCCACCTGCAGACCCATTTGAGCCTCCAGCCAGCTCTCAAAAAATATATGGATTCCCTACAGGCTCTTTATCATGGTAACCAGCCCTATGCAGGTGTCTTTCCCAGGAAATTCCAATGATGTTACACACTATGTTGAGGCAACTGAATGAGGGCTAAAGTCTCCATCATCTATAGCAGTATTTTAAATACCTACCTTATAACTACTTTTCAGTGTCTAAACCTCAACTGAACGGCACTAGGAGACAGAAAGTGGATTTTTCACTACAAGTTAAGCCTAACACTCTGATTAAGCCTCCACTGGACAGCTAAAATACAGTCTTTCAGAAAACAGGGGTTTTTTTCATTGTGGACAAAGCCTTTGAGTCTGGAAAAAATCACTATGACATGATGAGAATTTGCTACAAATAACCATGGAATTAGCCACATATGCCATAGGCAGCAACTCTGTGGGGCCTTTATACGGTAGCATTTTGAAGGAAAGGCTTCCAGATGTTCACAGAATCACAGAGTAGCTGAGATGCAAAGAGATCTCTGGAGATCATCTGGTTCAACCCCCACACTACAGCAAGACTAACTATAGCTATTTCTCCAAGTCACTCATATACAGTGAGCTTCTGAATAATTCCAGGGATGAAGATTCCTCAACCTCACTGGGCAATCTGTCAGAGCTCAGTTACCATCACAGTAAAAAAAGTGTTTCCTGATATTCAGAGGGAACCTTCTGTGTTTCAGTTTGTGCCAATCACCTCTGATCAGTGGACAGCACTGAAAAGACCCCGTCTCTGCTCTCCTTGCTCCTTCCTTTAAGGTATCCCTTGAGCCTTCTCTTCTTCAGGCTTGACAGTTCCAGCTCTCTCAGCCTTCCCTTATACGTGAGGTGCCCCAGCCCTTTAATCGTCCTTGTGGCCCCTTGTTCAACTTTCTCCAGTGTGCCCATGACTCTCTAGCACTGAGGAACTCAGAACTGGACACAGTACTGCAGGTGGGGCTGAGCAGAAGAGACCGACAGGCTGGCAGAACTTGGCCTAATGCAACCCAGGATTCCATCTGCCTTCTTGGCAGCAATGTGTCCTAGTTTAGGGCAAATTAGGGAGGAAAACTCCAAATGGGGATTTCCCCAGGGAAATGCCCCCTCCCCACCAACTGGTCCGGGAAAGGAAAAAAAAATTCCTTGGAGAGAAATGGAAAAAGCTGTTTATTTAACAGGAATTGAATAATATTAAATAATAAAACCTCTTGCTGTTCGATGGGATGGCAAGTCTAGGAAGAAAAGTCCTTTTCATGTGGTGTAGCTCGGCTCGCTCAGGTTCTTATCAGTCCCTCCGGCGCTGGAAAGTGCCGAGGCCCAGGCCCCGGTGGGCCACAGGCGTGAGCTCCCGGGGTTTGGCTGGGTGTTCAGTCCAGAGCAGGCTTGCACAGATCCAAGAAAATTGGGAAAAAACAAACAAAGGTCCAGGGAACTCCTCTGCCTCAGCTAGCTAAAACTAACTAAAAGCCAGAGAGAAGCTCTGTCCCGCTGTCTGTCCGTGCTGCAGACACCACAGTCCAGGAGCGGGATGTGTGGGAGTGATGTTTTTCTTTAACACAAACTGCGCGCTTCTTCTTCCCCCTCTCTTGCTCTCAAAGCCAGTCTTAAAGGTGCAGAACTTAATATATAACATAAACCAGACGACTGGGGATACCAGTATCATAAAATCACCCCAGGACACAATGGCATATTGCTGGCTCATGCTTGACTCAGTGCCCACCAGGACCCCAAGGTTCTTTCCTGCCAAGATGCTTTCCAGCATATACCAATACATGGAGATTTCCCCAGGTGCAGGACTTTGCACCTAATGAGGATAAAGTTCAGGTTCATGATGGAATAGAATATCAAAGGTAGAAGAAATATAAGTTGACAAATATGGATGAGGTACTCCAGAAATTCAGAAGCCATTGACTAGATAGTTGGTGCTGAAAGGAGCTTGGCGTGCTGGCATGCAGGGACAATGGTGGCTTTGGTTGGACTATTCAGAGGTACATCCTAAGGAAGTCACATGAGTAATTGGATGGTGTTTGCCTTTATCCTGGAGTTTGATGCAGTTTGCCCATGAAGCCTAAGAAGTGGGAGTGTGAACAGGAGTTCAGAAATTATCATGGGCACAGTTGCCCTCCTAAGTGGCGAGAGGCAAGGGCACTCCCCAAAGTGAACTCACTGGCTAAGTCTACTTATAGTGATTTCAGCAATAGGTGGGAAATATGATTGAGCCCTGGACCTTTGGACCGTGAAAACTCTGGCCAAGACCAGTGAGCACTCTCTTGACCAATAACCTATCTGGGTGGTACTAGCCTCAGGAAGGGCTCAGGATCATCCCAAATATTTTGGATGACAGGCAATGATTGTGCCCATCAGCCTTCATCCCAGAAAACAGTCCTTGGAACAACAGAGATAGGGAAGATTACGGTATACATAGTAGCTGAAAATCCTCAGGTTTTGCACACAGCAACTACCCACTGTTTTCTGCCTCCCAGGCTAAATTATCAGCTGGCCTCCTCCCAGTCTAATGATATATTCCATCCTTAGCCTAGTGCCTATCCAAATGCTAAAGCCTCACCAGCCACAATAACCTAACGTAAAAGGTCTGGGAAAACACCTCTTCTTGCTGGTGCCTCTTTCTTTCAGCACAGATTGTTAGCTAACTCAAAGTCAGAATGAATTTGTATCAGAGCTTGTTTGCAGTCTGTCTTTTCGCTCTGCCACACTTAGTATGGAAGTTAAATATCGGGGAATTTGGTGCAACAGGTTTGAGTAGAGGTTGTACACCACTTCAGACATACATATTTTCAAGCAGGCAAATCTTACTGGTTTTGTCAGGCCCTGCCAAACTCTCAAGGCTCTCTGAAAAATAAAATGGGACAGCCCAACAAATCAAACAAATAAACAAAAAAATAACAAACAGAGCAAACAAAAAGTCCAACCAGAACCAATAATTCCATCAATCATTGTTTGTGTTTTCTCCTAGTAAAAGGCAGTCCATTCACCCAGGACTTTTAGAGGTTAAATACTCATATACTCACTCCTGAAGGAGTCTCTGCCAGATCTCAAATTCCAAGTTTCTTCCTTAATCCTCAGGAAAAACCTACAAAGTAAAATATGCTTGTGAGCAAAACATTTCTCTTCTCATTAGTCCCCATTGTTATTAGCATCACTTCATCTGCCATATGTTTCACATTTAAGCCTTGCTTTAGAAACTCCTAAATCTTGCCTGGGAAGTATGAAAATAATTCTGAATTCAATAAAATTTGAAGTGTAACATATTCTTGATATAATTTTCGTGTTTGCCATCTTGACAGATTGGTGTTGTAGAATTTCAGTTTTACTGTTTCCTATTCAAAATAACATTAGCTCCCCTTGAGGAAGAAATTAATGAAACTAAGACATTTTAAATCTCCAATATGTGAGATTCTTTTTGTCACAGGATGTCATGTGTATGAAGATTCACAGCTATTCTGCTGAGTCACTCTCACAGCTGCACCGTGTTGATTCTATTAGTTCCAATACAGAAAAACAAAGAAGTAGCACATTTCTGAGGCAGAGTATATGGAAGTCAAGGCACAGAAAGGAATTTCCTAGCATAGTCATGCTTTAGAGAGAAGATATTTGTGGCATTTAACTTTGAAATAAAAGCAACATGTTGGACTATCCCCACACAGCATTTATATATGATTTTCATGTGTAGGAAGGAGGAACATTATAAGCTCAAACAATACCTGACTACCAGGTACACATGCCCCTCCAAGGCCATGGCATAACACTCTATCTGTGCCCTCTGTGTGTGCTCCAAAGGACAAGGGAAGTCTTGGTCACATCACAGAGATTGATCCATACATGTAGTGAAGAAATGAATGGCAATCACTTACCTTGGCCTCTACAGCACACACAAAAACTGAAGCTCCAGTGCTATTTTAACTGGGCAAAGTTGAAGAGATATTTAGAGAGATTTCAAACAGCACAACTTTGTTGTGAAACCACCAACTAAAGGCTCAAAGCACAGATTTGTTGGATATTCTTAATAAATAAATTTTTAAGAGTGTTTATAACAAAGCAGATTTTTTTTTTTTTTAATTAAGACTGCTGATATTTATTCCAAAATGTCAGAGGTGAACACATTGAACTGCAGGTTTCAGACCAGGTCTTAAGTTTGACATAATTTTAAGCATCTAAAAGTCAGAAGAGAATCCAAAAATGTTGAAAGCTGAGGCAGTGAAATAAAGTAGAATAAATACACAATTGGTTAAGTCTGTCATGTGTATGCCATGTAGGGATGCTAAACTGTGGGAGTTTGGCCATGGCTAACAGCTTAACTCTACCCCCAGCTGCTTGCTAACTTCCCACCTCCCTAGGACAGAAGTGGAAAAGGGTAAAAAATAGGAAGAAACAGGAATAAAAAGCCTGTGGATCAAGATAAAGATGGAAGGATTTTTTACTAATTACTGCTGTGAACTAAACACATTAAATTTGGGGAAAATTAAATTAATTCACCCGTGAGGATGAGGTGTTGTGGAATCTGTTCCCTCTGCTCTGTCAGCCAAGACTCCTCCTAGAGCAAAATCCTACGGAGCAGCTAAGAAAAAGGATGAGATTCAGAGTCATAGAGTCATGAAATAGTTTGGGTTAGAAAGGACCTTTAAAAGTCATCTAGTCAAAACTACCTACAATGAGCAGGAATATCAGCTAGATCAAGCTGCTCAAAACCCCATCCAGCCTGACCTTGAATGTTTCCAGGAACAGGGCACCTCTGAGCAATCTGTTCCAGTGTTTCACCACCCTTACGGTAAAAGGTTTCTTCTTTATATCTAGCCTAAATCTATCTCCTGTTAGTTAGGTTGTGCTTCAGTGAAATATGTTTTGGTTTATTTGTCTTTCATAACAGTGCTTCTGTTTTGTCATCAATTGGCCAACCCCACCTTTGCAAGAGCAGGCTCAGCTTCTGCCCTAACCTTGCCTATGCTTGAAGTATATGCCTGAAGCCCCCTAGCATGTCTCACAATCTCTTGTTTTCATTGGTTTGCTCACCTGAGGCACTGCTGATTCACCCTTAGTGTCTGCTTGTCAACATGTTTTCAAGCTCTAAAGGACACTGCACTGAACTGTCAGAGTAATTCTGGGTAGCGGTGACATCCTCTGTCAGGTAAATGAAGAAAAATATGCCACAACCCATGGTGTTCAGTGTTCTGCAACAGCAGGAGTTGGGGTAGAAGAGGCAGTGATACCTGCACTGCCTGTCTGGTATCAGAATAGAAAACATTATCCTGTAAAGAAATGTTACCAGCTTGAGATGGTCAGGATTGATGTAGACTCAGTTCAGTCTCCTTCCTATGTGGATTAATTTTACCAGACTCACTTCTTTTTCAACACCAATCACATCTACACTGCATATATGTGGAGCTTGTTCAACAGCATGGTCAGCAAACCTGGACAGTGGGGTCACCTCTCTACTTCATCTTGAATTTTGTGACACTTACATGTCTGGACATACTTCTCTTGACTAGAGCCAGGAGTGATACATACATTAGAAAGCTACTGTTTCTTGAACCAGTGTGAATGATAGCAGCTTTTCCTCAGAAACCCATCACATCTCCTGAGGTTGCCATATGGTAGAGTTCCTGCCAAGTTTATTCCTATCCACACTCTAGTAACAACCCCCTTTTTATATCTCTATTGGTCTTTTAAGCCTTCACTCTCTTCAGGAAAGCAGACGTTGGGGTACCATCCCAGTGAAGTATCATTATAATTCTTCCCCTGCACAGTTCATTCTCCTTTCCCTTCGGGATTATTTGATGACACATTTCCTTGTTCAAAACTATGGAAGCCAAAAAGAACATATGGTCCATAGTTTATAATAAACTCCTGGCAGCCTGCCTCTACGGATGTTTTAGCACATTGTGGGGACTTGATAGCTTGCAACGTTTCCTTCTCAGACAGATTCATTTCCTGGTAGTTAGTGTTGGCTGTGTTGACAGCTGCAAGTTTGTATTGGGACAAAGAGACATTTACATGTAATGAATAGCAGTAAAATGCCTGTGTGATAGAGCTGGAGAGGTATAAGGGTTTGCTCTAAGAACTGCTCTACTGGCCTTCTTGAGACGGCAAATTAAGAGCTTTTTCTCATCATAAAATGCAAGTTGATTTCCCCTTTCTGTGAGATCATTGATAAGCCTTTTTCTTAAATGCAGTGGCAGCCTTCATGTAAGACCATCTTCAGGATAAAGAATTTCCAGTTTCTGAGCTTAACTAAAGAAATCTAGCACATATTTTTCTCCAGGGTTATAGATAATATGAAGTTTCTTCTCTAGTCATTTCTCCTTGCCTCTGAGTCACAACTTACTGCCCCATGCACTGGGCTGATTCAACTGCATGCTGGTTTTCCTCCGGGGTATGCTGGGGCAGTTCCACAAGGGGCTGCATTGAATGGAGGGACAGCTGAACTGTGCCACATGTAGGACAGGATCTGCTTTATGTGAGATTGAAACCACATCATATTCATCCACAGAAAACATGACTCCATTCATAGATATTCTTGTCCTTTCATATGTCCTCAAATCTGTATTTTCCTTTTACCTTTACAGTGTTCTTACCTCTACCAAGACTTAAATTATGGTTAAGTCATTTCCCCCATCAAAAAAATGAGGAGCTGGACTGGAGACAGGATTAGCTGCCTAAAGAGAAGTGAACTAGAATCATAGAATCATAGAACAGTTTGTGTTGGAAGGTAGCGTTGAAGATCATCTAGTCCAAATCCAGAGCCATGGCTAGCAACATCTTTCACTAGAGCAGGTTGCTCTAAGCCCAATCCAATCTGGATTTGAATATTTCTAGGGATGGGGCTTCCACAAATTCTGTGGAAAACCTGTGCCAGCATCTCACTACTCTCGTTAAAAAATTTATCATGTCCAATGTATATTTATCCTCCTTCAGTTTGAACACCCCTTGTCCTTTCACTGCATATCCTTGTGAAAAGTCTCTCTTCCTCTTTCTTGTAGGCTCGCTTCTCTTCCCCAGACTGAACAATCCCAACTTTTTCTCTCTGTCTCCACAAGAGAGGTGCTCCAGTTCCTAAATAAATTTTGTGGCTCCTCTCTGGACCTGCTGTAACAGGCCCATGTCTTTCTTATGTTGGGGGCCCAGGAACTGGACACAGCACCCAGGTGGGATCTCACACAAGCAAAGTAGAGGGGCAGAATCCCCTCCCTCGATTGCTACTCACAATCCTCTCTATGCAGCACAGTATACAGTTGGTTTTCTGTGCTGCAAGTGCACATTGATGACTGATATTTTATTTTAACCTTACTAATAAGCTGTAAATAGGATATCAGAGCTACAGCATATCTGTACCAACACAGCAAATATAGCATAAGCCTTACATAAGACCCATGATCTTGTAATTGAGCAACTGGAAGACAAGCAGAATAGTCTGTTGTGACTAATAGTCCCTGAACAGCTATTCAGGCAATAAAATGACAGCCATGTGAAATGTACCTCCCAAGATTACTTTGGTCTTGGCCTTGCAAATTCCTGTTCAGGGGCAACCTTTCTTTTTGCTGTTCTTATACACATGGCCACATAATACGGATAACAAATAAAGTTCAGACTTTTTTTTTCTTTTTTTTTTTTATTTATTCTAATAAAATATCCTACCTTAATATTTTCAACAGGACTGTGTTCTTACAGAAACCCAGCTTCTCACACTGGCAAGGTCTCAGTTCAAGGAACAAGACTAGAGCACAGAAGAAAGACTATTCTATTTATTGCACCTGGCTCAGGTGGTTCCCACCCTCAACCCATCCCCACCCATTCATTCCCATTTCTGGCAAATTTTCTTGGGTTTGAAAAACACCTCTCTTACAATTTATGATCTGGATTATTTAACACTTCCAAGTGCAGGCAATTTTATTACCATGTAAATCCACAGAAAGGAGCGAATTGTGACCTCTGATGGTGGAGTGGGAGAGACAAAGGACAGCAGCTCATTCCTTGGTTGGGGAATGCTGAGGGCAGGAGCCAGGAAAGAGCTCTGAGCAACTATCCTTGGAGAGCTGCTTCATCTGGGTCATGTGCTGGATGTCTATATTTCATTTATTGACATAAATTAGCTTGGAGCAGTTTGGACTTTTGTTGCCTATTATCCACAGATGCTAAGCATAGCCTCAGGGACACAGACAATATCTGCTACCTGACCTTTACATTTTAAGATTTGTCTTCCTAACCCAGCCTAGAGAATGTTCTCTAAACTTATTCTGGAGTTGTTGTCCACCAAGAATAGATTTCTTTCCATCTTACAGCTACTTCCTAAAAGTGACATCTCCAGTCTCAGTGTGACATCAATGTTCCTCTGAAAAGTTAAATGGTAGACACCTAATTTAGTATCTAACACGTATGTTTTACTAAGAGTATATATCTATATATACTAAGAGAATATATCTATATTTCAAACAGCTGAAGTTGATAAAATTGATTCAAAACATCAAGCCTTTTTGAAAAATAAACCTAATGGAATTATTGTTTTTGTCCTCTGTTTCCCATGAAATCTTATTTCCCTTATTCCAATGCTCTCATATAGGTCTCAGTTCACTTTACTCTCTGAGAACAGGTGACTTGGGCCTAGACAACAGCAACTTCCTCTGAAAGTCAGCATCTAATTTCTGCAGGACTCAAGCTAAGATGTGAGAAGCCCAGCTTGCCCATACAGGGGCAAAGAATGGAAGAGAATGCCCTTGAGGAATCCTGAAGGCAGAAAGCCAGTCAAAACCCATTAAAATCCCATCAAAGTGATTTGATGACATAGTGACAGAATTATATCTCATCCTTAATATCTCATTATCCAGAGGATCTCATAGCTCCTCTCAGGCAAAAGGCCATGAGGCTGGTGCTGCTTGCTCTGATGCATACAGTCAGCACTGCCAGTGCCAACACTCTCCTGATCCTCATAACTACTGGAATGAACTGGCAGGGCTGACAAGGGGCTGGAGCAGTTGTTCTTGTGTGGGTACAATGTGCTGTGAGTTTATTAAAGCAGCCTGCAGCCTGCTGCACTCAATGTCCCAGTCTATGTCTGCACCAAGACACTGTTAACTGGCTCCCTGGCAACACTGATCCCTTCTGCCCTGCATAGCTGGGTGAGTAAGAAGTCTGGCCATGAGGATTGAGGTAGAAGCATCCATCATTTAAATTGTGTCTCATGGCTTATAAGGTAGATGCTAAATGCTAATGGGTATTTATTAAACTTTTCTCCTCAGTGCTGTTTTTTTATCCTCCTGCTCCCAACAGGTCACTAAAGCTGCTGAGGACATGTAGTGTGACAGATAATTGCTGAAGAAATCAAGGTATTTAAAAAATTTCCTTCATTTTCAGACTGAGCATAAAACATTAAGGTATATTTTGAAAAGACATTTTGAGGAGATGGCTGGGTATGGTAATGGCACAAATTACTTGCCGAGGAGCAGGGAATTCAAGACAGAGGAAGAGACAGTCTGAGTAGTGACATGCTGTGATAACAGCAACTGGTGGTGAGGACCTCTCTAACCCTCCTGAAAAATCGATGTGTGTCAGTCCTGGGAGCACAGGCCTGTTTAGCCACTCCTAGGAATGGAGAGAATCAAATAATTTTTTGGGCTAGAAGGGATCATTAAAAGTCATCTAGTCCAAGCCTCCTGTCATGGGCAGAGGCATATTTCACTAGACCAGGTTGCTCAGAGTCCCATCCAGACTGATCTTGAATGTTTCCAGGGATGGGGCATCTGTCACCTCTCTGAGAAACCTGTTCCAGTGTTTTACCTCCCACATTTTTTCCTTGCATCTTGTCTAAATCTACCCTCTTTCAGATTAAAACCATTACCTCTTGTCCTACCACCTTATTAAAAAGTCTGCCCCCATCTTTCCTATAGGCCCTTTTTAGGTACTGGAAAGCTGTTAAAACGTATCCCTGAAGCCTCCTCTTCTCCAGACTGAACAATCCTGACTCTTTCAGCCTTTCTTCACAGGAGAGGTGAGCCAGCTTTCTCTTGATCTCTGTGACCCCCATCTGGACTGTCTGTAACAGATGCAGACAGTCTTTCCTGTGCTGAGGACTCTAGAGCTGGATTCATTATTTGTCCCTGCTTAAGACAGGCACCTATTCAGTGTGTGTTAGTACATGGCACCTTGCTGTCTGTGGAGTGGGGGTCTGTTCAGTCCTCTTGGGAATAAATGCATGTTTTTTTTCCTGGAGCAGGGATCTTTGTCATCCTCCTTAAGAATCAACATGTTTCTTGGCCTATTCAGCCCACATTTGCACATAGTGCCTTTCTGTCAGTGGAGCATGACAGTTCAGAATGATCTGAACACTAAACTCTTGCAAAGATCTTGTCAAAGAACTTTGGTAGTGCTGCAAAACATTTCTCCATTATTTTAATTTAAAATTAATTAGCTTTTTGTTGTAAAGTAAAATAATCAAATTTTATCTGATTAATTGGAAAGAGGATTCTGATAAGCTAATGAGTGAGGAGGCAGAGGAATTGATTTAGGAGGAAGCTCTATTGGGATGACCCAGCGTGGACTAAGGACAAGATTCCTTTGTAAAGACTGGAGAACAGAATCACTCATACACTGACACATTAGTTATGCAAGAAGCAACCAGCTCTGATGACAAAAATAAGATCTAAAGGGTGGGTAATTCTGCAGTGGAGAATGCACACCACTGAGGTGATCTCATGTCTGCAAAAACACATGGAAATCAATGCGGTTGCATGGCTACCACTGAGGACAGCCTTTGGCACAGCGCTCCAAAGAGGTCAGTCACACAACCAGAGCAGTTACATCATGTGTATTAAATAACATTTGGACAATTCAGAATCAAAGGAGCAGCTCAATCAAAAAATGCCAGTCTTGATTTCTGAGCGCCTCCTTTGCATGTGTCCTCGCAGCTGTGCACCTGAATTAAGTATGGGACTGCGCACTTACATGTTTCTTATTTTGGTCTGTTACTGAGTATCTCTTAAACACGTTGTATATAAGTTGAAAGGAAAAAATGTTTCAACATGAAGGTTTGGAGGGAGAGGCAGAGAGAAGAACTTGTTAGGGCCTTGCTGCAAGATTGTGGTGGGTTGACCCAAGCCATAAGGTAAACTCCATCCAGTTCCCTTCCAAGAGGGATGGGAGAGAGAGTCAGAAGAATAAAAGCAAAACAAAACCTTATGGATTGAGATAAAGACAGTTTAATAAGTAAAAGGCAAGGCAGCACATGCAAGCAAAGCAAAACAAAGCATTAATTCACGACTTCCCATCAGCAGGAGAATGTTCAGCCATTTCTAGAAGGCAGAGCTTCATTGAGTGCAATGGTTATTTGGGAAATCAAATGTCAGACATCCCACTTTCTTTGTCTTTCTCTGAGCTTTCTTAGCTGAGCATGTCAACACAGAGTCGGAACATCCCTTTGGTTGGCTTGAGTCAGCTGTCCTGGACTTCTTGTCTACTGCCAGCCTCCTGAAGAAGGGAGAGCAGGAAAAAGAAAAATCTTTGACACTGGAAAAACACTTTTCAGCAATAGCTAAAATATGTTGTCAACAATAATTTGGTCACAGATCCAAAACTGTGTTCTCCAGGCTGCTATGAAAATTAACCTTCATCTCAAGCAGACCCAGCACAAAGGTTATTTTTTTTTCTTCTAACACAGCTGGTAGCACAGCTAATGCTATAGAACACTGCTGATAGGTGCCTTACAGAGATTCTACCAAAGTGTTCTCCCATCTCTCTTCACACTGATCCCTTTGCAGACAGGAGTCTGCATTTTTATCCCCAGAAGCTGCAAGACCAGGGAGACTAAGAGTGGATCTTTACTGACAAGTAGCTGGATGAGGACCTGCCTCTCAGTTCCTATAATTTGCTTTCAAAATATTTTGGTTACTTTACCATCCTGTTTACCCAAACTCAGTTAATCAAAAGTCTTAATTAAATAAGGATTAGCTTTACCCTCAGGACTTGACAGTACTATTTCCTGGATCCAGAAAACAAGAAGTCAATATCCCTTGGACAGCTTCCCAGCACAGGGCTTGGAGAGAACTGCACTGCAGCTTGCTGAAAGACAGTTATGCTCCAAGATCCCACACATCCCACACATAATGAGGATAGCAGAGCTGGCTTTACAACTTTGGTTTCTTGTCAAGTGTTTAATTCAGCAAACCTCCAGTTTCTTCCTTAGGTTACTTAAAGGTATATCTCAAAATGCTCTTCCAGACTGTGTGCATTTTAATGCACTTGAGTTCCAAAAGACTGTATTTATCCGCATGCTTTCTTGCCTTCCTGTATATCTCACCTGAAAAGGGAGCAGCACATGCAGTATCTTCAGTTAAGGCATCTTTCACTACTTGCCCTGTTAAAGCACAGAATATAGCTTCCAATACTGAATTTCCAGTAACATGTTGTGACTGGGAAGGTCCTTGCTTTCAATTTGTTTCAATATACAGGAAATAAGATGATTCAGCAGTAGCTTCTGCTGGGAAGATTCATTTGAAGTGACATCCTTTCAGTTACAGCACTTCTCTTCCATGAGATGTCATTAATGAGGTTGTCCTGCAGACAGCCAGGATTGCTTTGCAGATTTTTTTATAATAAGAATGTCCAAGTTGTATCTAATTTTTTGCATGACGTAAACCCTATGTTTATAAAGGCATAAATCTCAGTTTAAGTTCCCACAGTATCTACTTTCTCCACAAAGTGATGTGGCTAAGTATAATTAGCGCTTTCCCTGGGGCTTCAGTCAGCCATGTATTGAATACCTAAAAAGGAATACAAGCAAAAGTTTTAACTCAAATTAAAAATATCAAAATATTAAAATAATAATCAACTGAATTTCAGAGTTGTCCTGATTAAAAAAATATATAAAAAGAAGCCTATAGTGCATGATTTTTTAAGCAAATTACTTACATGACAGTTTTTTATCAGATATTTTCTCTACACATCCTTCTGGTAGACAATTGCTAGTTTTTACCTAAAACCATTTCAATAAAGTGAATACCATACCTAAATCACATATGAAAATATCTGTCCAATGTGTTTGCTTATCATTATTTTGGATCTCCTATTCTTGTCTTCTTTGCACAAAGGACTCCAATTATGTAAGGCAAGGTTAGTATTTTGTCATGGTAGATGCTGGCTGAAGTTTTCAGAAATTTTGCCGAATAAGAGCACACTGAGAAATGTTAAATTCAAATGTTTTGGAAACAAAGTTTTGAAGCCTGTGAAGCAAACCTCAGTCTGCCAAATAAATCTAGCTGTTACACATATGCTACATAGGTTATAGAAAAATTATTTTAAATGTTTTAAAGATATTTTTTCTGCTTAAAATATTCAAACTTTGTGCCCTTTCATACATGTAGCTATATGCCTCAGTTTTCAATTAACCCAAGAAGTTAAGCTTAAAAAGGATGCATAAACCCTCCTCAAAAGTGGTGCTTCTATATTGAAAATAAGACTCTCCAGGATGATAGCCTGATATCTTCAGCTTCTAACAAATATAATATGTCCCGTTCAGCAGCTCAGGGTCTCTGATTCATCATGCAGAGCACTCTCCAGCCTTACAGCATGATGAGGCTTCAGATGAACCTGGTACTGGAAACATGTTACTGGCCCAAAAATGAGTGTTAATCACCTTGCAGCAAAGCTGCTCAAAAGAATAATTCACAGTAGGGAGAACTCATTTATCCACAAGGACAAATAGAACACCTTTTTCTAACAGGAAGAGTTTTTAAGAGGTTGTATTTTATTCTGCCCACAAGACTGGAATATTAGAAAGTAAATGGATTAGCAAACACATACTGGAATCAAATGGAATGTCATTTTCCTGTTTGACATGTGACTGCTAATTTTTCATGGAAAGTTCCTGCTATTGTGGCACTTTAGAGAGTCCCTCTGCTTTTGTCTTCTGGTTCTAGGGAAGTTGCTTGTGGAGCTCCATCGAAGAAGGAAAGTAACACAAGCAGATAATGAACAATTTCCAAGAAAAAAGGAGCATGAATCTGCTATGTATTAAATACACTGTTGGCAGCATTAAAATGCATAAAAATACAGGAGAAAAGTATCATAAGGGCTTACAGAACACACAGATATTTCAATGTAATGAGCATTTATTGTCTTAGACAACTTTCTACAGAAGCAGTGAAAAAAGATCCAAAAGCATTTAATGCAGAGCAAACTCTTAAACCTTGTCAATAATTGTTATTCAAACCAAAAGCTGGCCCCAGTACTAAATGGATATGTATTGGGATGGGGGTTTCTAGCTGCATGTTACTTTCAAAAGACAGGAACAGTCTGAAACTGAACACCACAAGTAGCAGAAATGCAAAAAAATTAAAGATGTGTCACTTTTCAAAGAGTGATTATTCAGATATGTTCTATTTCATTGGTTTCATCAGAAGAAGGTAAAATTAGGGTAAGTGGCATTACATTTTAAAAGGGTACTTTTAAGCAAAGTGTCTCTTTCTGATATTTTAAAGAAACAAGTGGCATTTCTTTCAGTAAAATTATTTATTTGCCCATAATTTACTGGGTACGTTCCTTCCAGAAAATTATAAGGTTAACATTAATGTTTTACCTTTCTTCATGTGCCACCTGCTCAAGGCTTGCTTCTGGGTCCAAAAATTATCAGCAAAGTGACCATCAGGTTGAATTTTAGCAACAGCAACTAGTGGCTGCCATCCCCATGATAGCTCTGTAGTAACAGTGGAGTGCAACTCTGTGGTCTGTAATGGTCTCACAGGTTTGGGTTTTTTTGCAAAAGTATTTATAGCTGACAGGTTTCTGTTCTGGGGGATCACCCAAATGCCTGCCATAAAAATACACTGCCTAGGGTGACACTGGGAAACGTACCTAAGAACACATTTTTCTTCATTTGAGCTGGTGACCTCACCTAATGGGATTTATAGCTGTGCTGAGGAATTGTTGGCAGGGAAAGGATCAGAATGGGCAGAGACCATAAAGTACATTGTGATCTTACACTTTGTGAAGAAAATTATCCCTTAACAGGGAATCTCAGGCTGTATGTGGAGCTTCCCGTGCAGTTCTGATGAAAAGGAAGATTTTGCAGGAAAATATGCATGAAATGAGTAATCTCATTTCTATCCACTGCACGCTGAAAAGCTCTGAGGGGAGCTATTGCATCTAGCATGTTTCTGCCAGGCTTCGTTCATCATCCCTTCCTCTTGCAAGTCTTTGTTCTGGGGGACAGCAGGTTTTTCCTGGGGCAAAAGCACTAGTGAGGCACTGGCACAGATTGCCCAGAGAAGCTGTGGGTGCCCCATCCCTGGAAGCGTTCAAGGACAGGTTGGGCAGGGCTCTGAGCAACCTGGTCTGGTGGAAGGTGTCCCTGCCCATGGTGGGGGAGTTGGAATGAGAGGATCTTTTAAAGTCCCTTCCAACCCAAACTGCTCTTTATCACTGACACTATGATCCTTTTAGTTTTTGCTTTTGGTTATGATCAGCTTGCAAGAATAGAGAAGTATAAGCAGATCCAATGTACCTGAGTGATGGGACTAATATCTGTCACATAACTTTTCTTTGATGTTTTGATTTTACAGATTTTTAAACTACAGAAAGCCATGGAGATAAGACATCTGGGTGACATCTAATTAAAGCATTCCGAAATCTTGAGAATGGATGAAAATCTTTACATTTAAGAACAACATATTCAATTCTTTTCTACTTAATTTCTTACTTTTGAAAATAATTGGGTTATGTATTCGGGGCTTTTGTTTTCTTTCATGCTTTTTTCACCTATAAGACTTCTAATGAAGAAACTAAGATTCTATGGCATTCATCTGATCCCAAGACCTAGGATTTTAAATAAAAGAGCAGAACCCATGACTGTCAAGACAAGGTTCAGCATAATCAGCTGGTGTATCTGTGTTCAAGTAATTTAAATGCCACAGTGTAGATGGATAACAGGGTAGCTGAAAAGCAACTTGTTCAATTTGATCTGTTTGAGCTGGATTTGTACTATGGTGATAGTTGAAATGAGCTACCTTGGCTAAGCTGACAGATATAAACTGATTAGGGTGAGGTTAATGTTTCATTTATTGCGCTTCATTCATACCAGTGTGAATATGGCAGCGGCAGAGTCATTTAGTCACTGGCTTATTTTGCTGCTATTGCAGACATTTGTTGCACAGAAGCTTCTTCATAAACAGAACAAGCTTCTAGATTTATACCAGCTGTGAGTTCATCTCTGAAACACTGAGGACTGAAGTGTCAAATCTCACTCAAATGAGATTCTTAGCAGTGGAAGAGGATAATTTGGAAATGGGTCCAAACCGGAAAAAAACACAGCAAACGCTCTCTAATCTGGGAAAATATACTGCTCAGAAATTCCAGGACTCATGCCTGATTGACTAAGAAAGTCCATAGAATTAATGTATGGTTTTACTACTCACAGGGACCTATCAAACATCCTGGATGCATGGGAAAGATGGAGGAGGAATAATTAAAGGAATTAAAAATACATTGCTTAAACAACAGTGAAAAGTGTACACTCTGTGTCAATTACATTCTTTCTAGAGGGAAAAGGATTTCCTTCTTTTCTTCAGTGCAAAATTTTGTCACTTTTTTTCTTTATGAAACTATTATCTTCTAAACTCCTTTCTCTCCACATGTCAGAGCAATTTAAAATAATAATAATTTTAAAAATCTAACTTCATTTCTTGCATCCAATAGATGTTCTCATACTGGAAATTTTTCTCTGTGCTGCTAGGTTTAAAATTTGTATTTATTTGAAATGCACTGCATTTCTAAAAGTTAAATCTGACAAACTGCAGGACTACCAGGGAATTTGTTTAAAGCCATCAGTGTTGTAGTCCCACACAGGTATTAAAGGGTACACAGGACGTGGTGACAGAGCAGGTAGGCATATACAGAATCCCTAAATATCATTAGTAGTGGCTAAATGGGAAATCCAGGGCCTCATCCAAGCTTCTAGTGACACAGAAGATTGCTTTTCTGATGGCAGGAAGAAAGTCCTACCCCTGGAAAGATGGTAGGGAGGCTTTTCACATGGGGAACTACTGTGGGGATGCTGGTGGGCAGCAGTTTTTGCTCCAGCTGGGACAGAGATCACAGCAGTTTGGGGAAAGGGGGAATAAGGTTTAGGATAGTAATACAGGATCCCTGCTTGAAAGGTGAGGCAAGTAAAACAGACAAGGGATGAAGATGGAGTTCAGGCTGGAGAGGAGGAGAAGTGGTCAGGACTTGAGATGGATACTCTGGCACATTGGCATTTTAAAGGAGGCACGAGGAGATGAAAGCTGTCTGTAAGGCTCTTGTGTGCCCATTGCAGTTCATTTCTGAGGAGAGGGGATGTGCAGGAATCCTCAGACTGCTACTGAGGACACCTACCACTCACCACAAATGCCTATCAGCTGCTCTTGCTTTTTGGGGGAGCACAGTTTTGACAGACAGCTTCGTTTACCTTCCAGAAGAACTGAAATTTCTATGGTTTTACCATGTCATTTTGGCATTAGATCTTCCTTCCTTCCTTCCTTTTCCTTCCTTCCTGTATAATATTTATAGAAGATTATAGAAGAATATAGAAGATTATGCTAATTTGACTTAAAGACATGAAACAATGGAAAAGCTACCATGTGTGGATTCTATCTGGACTAATAATGATTAGAATTATAAGATTTTAAGTATACTAAAATCAAATTATTGGATATACACATGTTATTAAAAGACATGCTTCCTCGTCACTCATAAGCAAGATTTTAGGTGGCAAAAAGTAGAAAAAGCTACAGATGATTGTGGGCTTGATCCCTGTATGGGGTCTTCACTTAAAATTTGGACTCAATCATCCTTGTGGGTGGCTTCCAACTAAGAAAATTCTGTGATTTTGTGAAATCCCTGATCTTACCTTTACTTCTATCCTTGCAAATGAACTGGTTTTGCTCTGTATTCTGAAGCCAATTAGGATATTAAGTTACCACATTTTTCCTTTTCCTTCACTACCACTAACTTCCAGGCTAGTTACCACTAGCTCCATCCCAGCCTCGAGGGATCAAAGTGAGGAAGGAGAGTGGAAACAATGTCTTGAGATCCCTCTAGGATAATGGAAATGGAAATGCACATGCTGAGAGGTCCATCATCCTGTCCCTGACAATGGCCAGCACTGGGTGAGTCGGGACAGTGAGCACTACCAAGACACTGACAAAGGATAATTTACCATCTCGTACATGATGAAGAATAGTCCTGCCTATGGACATTTTTCAAACCCTTTACTCAGTTCCTGGTGTTTCTTTCACTGTCATGCTGGTCAGAAAATCCTCAGTAACTCACTGAAGTCTAAAGTACACCATTTTGCAGAAGAGAATAGGATAAAGAAACCAAGCATTTCATCTCAATTACAGGAAAGAAAGACAGAAAGACAGAAAGACAGAAAGAGCAAGTAATATTGATATTTGTGCTACTAACCATTCTTGGACAATAACATGCAGGGTCTGCTTAGGGTGATCATAGTCATTACTGCTTTGGTACTCTAATAAAACTATCTAGCATTAGTTTTCATTCTGCAATTACAAAGTACAGGCTTGAACTCATAATCCATCAATATTGTACTTACTTTTCGCTGAAATTTCACTGAAATTCATTAGAAATAGATTTTTTTTTAATCCCTGTCATCATTATCAGTATTTACTTTCTTCATTATTCCTTTCTGAGAAGTGGCTAAACAGCTCAAGACACACAGCTAATACAAATTTTAATGATTTGTGTCAAATTTTAGGGTGAGCACAGAAGTTCCTCTTTCCAAGAATTTATTCTGCAAACTATGTACATACTGCAAATTACTCCTGGACTTTTTGATTCTTTCAAGATGGAAAATACATGTAGATTTAGATACTGCAAGGAAAAGTGTACAAGAGTCATTACTTTTTCTCTTTTCTGCTTTATTCATACTGAAGCTAGACTTTTACCCTGACTTTACAAAGTCAGGGTAAAAACTTGTCTTACATTTTGCTGGACATCCATTATTTTAATGTATATTTAAAATCAATAGAAAAGTGCAAAGACATTTGTTGGACATTTTAATTGTAGTCAAATCCATGTAGGCTTATTTATTCATATGTATGAAAAAAATCAAATTCCTATCAGGTTTGGAACGAGCTTTGGTACTGTAGTAGACCATAAGCTGCCACAATGAAAATGCTGAAGATGTGATGATCAGAGGTGTTCAGGAAGAAGCATCTTGTAAGAAAGTGGATTTTCAGACCACTCTAAGTAGAATATGCAACTGGGTGGAATTAGATTAAAATAAATGTGTATTTCAAGGTAATGACAGACTTTCCTGGGTACCTTATTCCATTAGAGAAACTGCTATTAAGTAGGGAGACTTACTAAATATTGCAGTGCTTATTAAACTTGTCAGCCCACACAAGCCTTCTTATCTCATACAGTCATCTGACGTTTTAAATACCCCTTGGACTGCCTACTCTCATGTTCTCCTGAACCTCAATGATTTGTTTGGAGGGAATATTTAGTGTTTGATTAGCAGATGTATTAAAAAGTGGAACAGTGCTTTTATTGCCCTATGGGAAGGATTACTGCAATCAACTTGAGATTTAAAATTCTTCCAAAGAGAATATTAAGACATCAGATATTCAAATTACAGACTTTCTGTGTCTATCACTGTGGAGAATGTTTATGTTATGAAGCAGTCCACAAAATAAGGTTTCTTAAAAGTCTGTAAAATCTCTATCTGTAATTAGAAGTTTGTGAAATTAACTAGAGGAAATTGTAAATTTTAACCAAGAGTAAAGTTTTTACCCCAAGAAGGAGCAGTCAGTCAGGGCTAGTCAGCTTCATATTAGAGGAGCTACTTTAGCAAAAGGCCTCATCTATCACAAATTTGTCTTCAAATCCTTTTGATATAGTTATAAAAATCAACAAAATTATGGAATACCTTGGCCAAGGAATGATGTAATTTTCATGTGTACCATATATGGAATTATAGTTTTATGTCCTCTGTTCAAGATCCTGAAGACCCATTCAAGATCTGTTCAAGTGGGAAGATCCTCAAGCCTGTCTCACACTCCTCACTGGTGTCTGCACAGCATCTTACAGGCCTGTGGAGATGTTTGGAGACCTGAGGAAACCACTTAAGGGGCCCCAGAAGTAATCAGAAATCCCCATTTCCCATGGGAGAAGTTCTGAAAAGCTGTGGCAGGCTAATTATCACTTCAAGTTGGGTAAACCTAGTAAACCCTGAGAAAGGGTTATATGGTTAGAGCAGTCTTCCCACACAGTTAAGAATAAATATTATCTGTGTGTTCAGACAATGCAAATAGGTCAAGAAATGGGTGGGATGCAGTGGCTTGAGATCTCTGGAGACTAGGTGAAAAGGGGAGGGGAGGGGTGCAGATGGGAGGGGAGAGGGCAAGCAGCTTGCATTCATGTGAACATAAGATTCTCCATGCTCTCCACCATGTGTTCTATCATTGAGCCTGTGGACTGCACATCATTCTCCCTCCTCCACTCTCATCAGAATTCAAAGTTCTTGATCAAAACCGTCCTGTCTTCTTTTCATCCTGCAGCTGAAACTTATAATTTCTCCCGCTGACTCACTAGTATCACCAACCCTCCTATGTCCTTTTCCATGCTCCTTCCCATCCTGTTAGATCATCCTGACTCTTAGCAGAATTAGACCACCTAATCTGCACAGACGGCGATGTACAGATGGGAAGGTACAGTAAGCCCCAAGGCTGATAAACTCTCCAGCACATACGGCTGCTCACTTTCTTTGCATTACAGCTCCCTTCTGCTGAACGAAAAGCCATACTCCCTACTCTCCTTCCCACCCTGCCCCTACATTTGCACTGTCTTACTGGTCTGATTCCTTTATTCTAGCTCCTGTGGTCCTCTTCTCACCTCCCACTAATGCTGGTGCAATCATTTTTCATGATCTTTGGCACAGACACTACCATTGCTCCCTGTACTTATCTTTTCCCTCTTCCCTTACCATCTTTCATTGCACCATTTTTAATTGGTGAGTATCTTTAGCCCTAGGCTATATATGCATGCAAGATCCATGTGTTCAGTTTTTACTAGTTATCCGTTAGTCTGATCAGGATATCTCCCAGTCTTTGCCACCTCATCTATGTCAGGCTGCAGAAACCTTGTGGCAGACTTCAGTCTTTCATTTCTTTAATGGGCTGCAGGCAACTCTTTCATTACCCAGCTATTTATCAGTCACAGTCTCAAGCCTTCTATTGCTGTAGCTGCACAGTCATAATAAACAACCTTTATGATTTCGGTGCCTGCATGACATCGTTAGTCTTCAACTAAGCCACTGGGATACTCCTAGAAGCAGATCAGCTTCCTTCTCCTCAATTTATAAATCACTCTAGTCTCACTGAATCTAATTCTGCCTTCACTTTCTCAGACACAATTTTCAGATGTTACCACATCACTTTTAACATAAGTGTTTTCTTTTTTTTGAGTTGCAGCAACTGAGATATATGATAAATATGCACAGATAAACCAAAAATTGCCTCTTTTATTCTCCATTCTCTATCTATCTATCTATCTATCTATCTATCTATCTATCTATCTATCTTGCAACAAATAACATATATGCATTTTCATTATTTCAGTCTGATTTTTTATCTTTTTGATCTATTCACATCCTCCTTTTGGGCTGAACAGTACTTTATATTACCCCAAAGAACTGGACTATAATAATACCCAATGACATTAGTGAAGTTTTTTAAAATCTGGAAGAGGTTGCAGCAGCACTGGAGAATTTCTGTCATAAACCATGATCTTCTTGTGAAATACAGTGGCTAGTAACTGCACAAACATCCCAAAGAAACCTAGTACCTACCTGCCTCCTCAAAATAGCCCCTAATGATGGGATTTATCTTCTCTAACTTTACTCATTCTAAAAGCTAAGTCTCAAACTAAGGTAGTAAAAGAGAAACCAGCATCTCCAGAGGAGAGTTCATCCTATTCTGAAAGAGATGTCTTAATAGAGATGTATCAACTGTGAGGTAAGACACTGGTCACTCTCCTTACCAAAGGATAATAGATGGCTTGAGGACTGTCCTGAATGACACACTCAAGACCAAGATGGGTAAAGTTAAATGGATGAACAGTGTCTGAAGAGTCTGGGCATCTGACATCCTGAGCACAACAGGGCACAAGAAATCCAAGCAATTTCTGGAGTGTGCTGATGATAGCTTCCTTCTCCAATTAATACAGGAACCAACGAGGAGAGGTGTTATGCTGAGCCTAGTTCCCTGATGCTTCATTGAACCTTGTTCTCACCAACAAGGAGAGGCTGGTAGGCAATGTGAAACTCAAGGGCAGCCTTGGTTGCAGTGATCATGAAATGGTGAACTTCAAGACCCTTAGGGCAGTGTGGAAGGCACACAGCCAGCTCATTGTCCTGGCCTTCAGAAGAGCAGACTTATGCATCTTCAGGGTCAAAGCCCTCAAGAAAACAAGGGTCCAAGAAACATTCAAGGATCATCTCCTCTCAGCTCAGGAATGATGCATCACAATTAAAAGGAAATCAGGCAAAAATGCCAGAAGATCTGTGTGGATGAAAAAGAAGCTCCTGGACAACTTCCAACCAAAAAAGGAAGCCCATAGAGGATGGATAAAAGGAAGGACAGGTTTTCTGGAAAGAATTGCCCCAGAGATTGCCCAAGCATTCAGAGATCAGGTTAAGAAAGCTAGAAAACTGAGAGAATTAAATCTGGCCAGGGACAACAAGAACAAGAAAAGCTTCTACAGGTACATGAGAGATAGAAGGAAGATTGGGGAAAATGTGTGTCCTCTCTGTAAGGAAACAAGAGACCTGGTTACTGAGGATATGAAAATGGCTAAGGAACTTGATAAGCTTTTTGCCTCAATCTTTACCAGCAAGTGTTTCAGCCACAACTCAAGTCATAGAGAGCAAAGTCAGAGACTGGGAAAAACCATACACTATAGGAGGTCATGCTCGAGAACATCTATGGATCCTGAAGGGGCACAAATCCTTGGGACCTGATGAGATGCATCCACATGTCCTGAGGGAACTGGTGGAAGAAGTGTCTAAGCCACTATTTATCATGTTTGAAAAGCTGTGGCAGTCTTGCAAAGTTTCCACTGGCTGGATAAGGGGAAACACAGCTTCCATTTTTCAATTGACAGGCCAGTCAGTCTCACCATGATGCCCAGCAAGATATGGAGCAGATCCTCTTGGAAACTATGCTCAGGCACACAGAAAATAAGGATGCAATTTGTGACAGACAATATGGCTTTTCTAAGGGCAAATGATGCCTGACAAATCTGGTGCCCTTCAACGATGAGGTTATAAGCATTGGCATTTTACAGTGCCCCACATGACATCCTTGTCTCTAAACTGGAGAGACATGGATTTGACAGGTGGACCCCTTAGTGGATTAAGGAATTGGGCACAGTTAAAAGTTTTGTGGTCAGTGACTCAATGTCCACAAGGAGAGACCAGTGATGAGAGGCATTCCTCAGGGTTTTGTACTGGATCTGGTGCAGTTAAACATTTTTTTTGCCAACATGGAAGGCGGATTGAGGGCACCCTCAGCAACTTTGCAGATGACACCAAGCTGTGTGGTGCACTTGACATGCTGGAGGGAGGGGACGCTGTCCAGAGGGATCTGGACAGGCTTGAGAGATGGGATTGTGCAATCCTCATGAAGTTCAGTAAGTACAAGGTTCTGCACCTGGGTCAGAACAATCCCAAGCACAAATATAGGCTGAGCAGAGAATGGACTGAGAGCAGCCCTGAGGACAAGAACCTGGGGGTGTTGGTTGATAAGCAGCTCATCATAACTTGACAACCACAGAATCATGGAGTAGTGGAGGTAGGAAAATACCTCTAATATTATCAATTGCAACCATCAACCTAACACCACAATCATGTTCACCACTAAACCATGTCCTCAAGTGGCATAGCCACACAGTCATATATCTATGTGTGCTTGCATCCCAAACAGCCAAGTGTATCCTGGTCTGCATCAAAAGCAGTGTGGGCAGCAGGCAAGAGAGGTGATTCTGCTGCTCTGCTCTGCTCTGCTCTGCTCTGCTCTGCTCTGCTCTGCTCTGCTCTGGTTAGACCGTTCCCTAGAGGTCTAAGTTGCTTTGTCCAGCTCTGAAGACCTTCAGTACAGGAAGGATATGGACCTTTTGGAGTGACACCAAGATGAAGGTTGTGAAAATGACTGAGAAGCTGGAGCAGCTCTTCTATAGAGACAATCTGAGAGTGCTGGGGCTGTTAAGCCTGGAGAAGAGAAGGCTCTGAGACTTTATAGGACCTTCTAGCACCTAAAGCTGGGCTACTGGAAAGCTGGGAAGGGAGCTTTTAGAGGGATAGTGAAAGGTCAAAGGGGAATGACTTTAAACTGAAAGAGGGTATGTTGAGATCAGATAAGGAAGAATTTCCTTACTGTGAAGGTGGTAGCCACTGGCACAGGTTGCACATAGAACTTGTGGATGCCCTGTCCCTGGCAGCATCCAAGAGCAGCTTGCATGGGGCTTTGAGCAATGTGTTATATTATATCCCTTCCCATGGCAGGGGCGTTGTAACTAGATTATCTTTAATGTCTCTTCTAAGATAAACCATTCTGTGATTCTGTGAATAAAGAATATTCTATTTCAAAATCATTATCTTGTTGTTTGCTCCCTGGCTCTAAACATTAGGATTCTTTGCAGCTGTGGTACTCCATAATATAAGGGCAACCCTGCACTACAGAACAGTGGAGTTTGGCTTTGGTTGTTTCACAATCAAATTCACAGTGACTCCTCTAGCTAACAATAAAAGCACCTGCCACCCACTCCAGGAATAACATTCAACCAGCTTTATATTCCCTAACAAGCAAGGGTCTTCTGATACTTACAGAGTTTATTATTTCATTTGTTACAGAGTTTGTTTGTCAGCAAAGAAGAAAAATGTTACTTTACAGTACATTCACCTAAGTAATACTTAGTTCCAGCTGGTTTAGTCCATTTTTTTTAATGTTCTTTGAAATAAGGTTAAGCAAGAGTAGCAGGACTTTATTTTGACCTTAGGGTGTAGTGTTATAAAATATTATATAAAGGATAGATACGGACTTGTCAGAGTCAATTATGAAGTCGAGTTGAAGTTAGAAAGCTCAGCTGAGCTGATAGCCAGCCCACACAGTAGTGAGTCATTTTTGCCCCATCACACACAAAAGCACGCAAGTAAGGCATGTCAGTAGTGCGTCATACACATCTCACCAATGGCTGCAGATCCACTTGTGGACAAAATGCAGTTACTCACTGCACTCAGCTTCTTCTGAGACTCCAATAGCCCATGCTCAGGATGTCACACTGACATTTCACAAACACAAAGAAGTTACTTCTGCTCTGCTCAGCCAACTCTTTTCTGTATAAATGCACTAGCCAGAGAAAAAAGAAAAAAGTATGTGCAGGGTTGCTGCTTCTGATTGAAATGCCTCTGCTCAAAACCATTACCAATTAAAACGTGTTGTTATTTAATATCTAGAGTAGAAAAAATAAAATTGTACTTTATGAGTATGAAGAGTGCAGAGGGACCTCAGGGATCTGGTGTAAGAACACAATATGTGATTGCCAGTGTGTTTATCAACAAAAAGGACAAAGCAGTGTCTTGGTCAAAAAGAAAGGCTTGATTCAATTGCCCACACAGAGACATCTAATGTCATTTAGGGTGTGCCACAGTGCCTGGTACAGACACCCAAGGCTGTCACAGCAGGTAGAAAATGCTTGTAACCAGTAGTTAGGCAGCCTTTACAGCATCTCTAGTGCCACAAGTTGATGTTTAGGGAGAGAAACTGATTTCTAATGTAGTGAAGCTTCCTTCTACAAAAAAATACATCAGTTTGTAGTGATTTTATTTCCAGCATCCAAACTGAACTGTTTTTCGTGTCTAAGATCCCATTTTAACCAATGGATGAACTACTACTAATAATATTCCTATTAATCAACAAATGAGCAGTGCAGTGAACGTAAGCTGCTGAGCACTTTAGAGATGCCTGCTGTTGGATGATTTTCACTGTTCTCTGATCTTCTTTGATTGCTATGGGAGCTCAGACTCTCCAAACACCTACATGTAGATCTCTGCCTCTGGATGTGCCTCCTACTAAGTTTCTATATCGCATTTCCCCAAATACAAATGAGGATAGTAATAGGTGTCCTTTATTGATGCCACTGTAGGGAACATTCATTAGCACTTCAGAAGCAGAGCTGTCATGGTACTGTGAGTACAGCACCATGAGCAGCCGAAGAACACAACTGATTTAGGCAGCTTGCATTGAGTAATTTCACTGTTCAAGAGTTCTCTGAGCTTTTATAGAATGAGGTACCTACAAATATCTGTAACACACACGTCACTAGAATCACCTTCTTGGGCTTGGATGGGGATTAGGCAGACCAGGCAGCCCACCAAGCTATCCAGTATTCCAACTTCAGTTTCCAATTTCCTGCCAACTTCAGGCCCTTGGACAGCTAAATTGAAGAAGTAGGCACAGTCACACAACATCCTGCTCTAACTTAGGATACCACCATGACTTGTGGTGGTATCAGCTGGATAATGCCTCCCATGTAACTACAGCATGCAGCTTGAGAAAAATTTCTCAGACTTTTGTACATGTGAAGTATAATCTTTTTTTTTATTCTTCATTTAGGACATATGATGAATAAAAAGTTCAATACGATTCTTTGCTGAAACATTCTCTACTTTTATCATGATGTCATGGTTCAGTTCCTTAAATTAAAGGAGGAAACAGAACATGAAAATTTGATATAATGAGGAAATTAAGCACTTTCTTTCCTAATTGCACTTCTATAAACTTTTGCTGAAAGATTCTTGCTCTTTCCTCCTATTATTAAAATAACATAACAATTTTGTTACCCCAGTTCTCAGGAAATCTTCTGATTTTTTTTAGTTCTTTTTTCACTGGGTATGACAACAAAGAGAAAGAGAGAAAAATTACTACAGGAAGAATTGTACAGCCTGAAAATTGCTTTTTCATTCAATGGGGACAAAATTTTCATGTTCACAGAGTCATATAATAGTTTTAGTTGGAAGGGATCTTAAAGACCATTAAGTTTCCAATTTCCGCGTCACGTACAAGGACACTTTCCCTTATATCACGTTGCTCAAAGTCCCATCCAACCTAACCTTGAACACTTGCAGGAATGGAACACCCACAACATCTCTGGACAGCCTGTTCCAGGGCTGCAACACTCTCACAGTAATTTTTTTTCTTTTATCTTGTCTAAACCTACACTCTTTCAATTTGAGGCCATTCTACCTTGCCCTATCACTATATGCCCTCGTGGCCCTTTTAGGTACTGGAATGCTCTATAAAGTGTCCCTGGAGCCTTCTCTTCTCCAGGCTGAACAACTCCAGCTCTCTCAGTTTGTCTTTAAATCAGAGATACTCCAGCCCTCTCATCATTTTCATGACCCTCCTCTGGACTGACTATAACAGGTCCATATCTTTCCTGTACTGATGTCTCCAGAGCTGGAACCAGCACTCCAGGTGGGGTCTCACCTGCAGAGTGGATTAAAAGGGCAGAATTGCCTCCCTTAAATTGCAAGTTTCATTTCACATAAGGCTGAGCATGTCATAAATCTGTACACATACAAAGATGTGTTTGTGTATTATCTAGTCAGACTGCAGCCATACAACTTTGTACAGACTGCACTTTATTTTCAGATTTGTGTTTGAAGGGAGACTGCTGGCTTGCAGTAGTGATGTTGCAATTGCAAATTTAAGCTGGGACAGGGGTCCTCTTAGGAAGGAAGAAGAGAACACAGTCCAGTGTAGAATGATCTGGTGCAGGAATATGAGGTCTGGTGTGAGGTGCCTCAGCCTGGGGAGGCAAAGATTTAGTTTCAGATTAGCATTGTTAAAGTGAAAGTTGTGGCTTTAAAGTCCAGGAAGAGCAAATTCTGCCCTCGGCCTTGGAGGATGGGCCCTGAGAGCCCAGGAAAAGTTGCCCCACCCTGGACCCTCGTTGGGGGGCAGCCCAAGGAGTTCTAATTGGTTTTGTGCCCCTGGGGTTTCTCCATTGCTATGTTCCTATTAGACCCCTATGTTAAATTCCAGCCTGATTCATAACCATAACCTGGTTCCAACCACAAAACCTGTCACTCTGCCTCTGTTCTGGGCTCTTTGTCTCTGGATTTAAGCTGAGTTTGTTCCTGTGTTGAATAAATGGCTTCCTGAGATTAACCAAGCAGAAGCCCCTCTTGTTGAGTCCCATGCTGGTCACCAGTAACTGTAGCCTCCCTGGTCATGATCCTGCAGCTGTGGAACACTAGAGTCTGGAATCTCTCCTTAACTCTTTTATAATTAAATGTAGAGAGTTTTGTGGTCTGTGGTCAGCAAAAGCCCCAGAAACCATAGATATGACCCAACACTTTGTGTATAGAAGAGGAATACTAACTGAGTGCTTCAAGCATTAAAATAAGCCTAAACATCTTAGGGATATTGCATAACCCTGATAACTAATTTTTAATACTGATTAACTAATAGCTATGGGGTCCTGATTCTGGATCTGACCCTGTACAACATCTAGGAGCCAGTTTAGCATAAATCTCACCCAGCTAGAGACACTCACATTTCAGCTGGCAATGGAGAGATGTTTCCAGGTGTTTCCATAGAAGCATTTACATGACCCATCTTACAGACATCAAAGCAGAATAAGATGAATCATGACTATACAGGCAAATTGGGGTGACTAACTCAGATGTGAATACCTGCAATGCAAACACTTGGAGGTGGTCAGATGAGTCCTGCCTTGACAGACCAGGAGCATTTGCAAGATAACCACAGGACTAGAAAACAGCCAGGAGGGAGTACAACAAATATTACAATGCAATTAGTCATCCTGATAGCTACTAGTGCAATAAAAAGTTGGTCAATCTTTAATTGTCTCCATCCTTCTTTAGAGGGATGTGATTTACTAGGCTTTCCCCTTTTCTCATGCTTTTTCTTGTCATGTTATATCAGTCTGGGCAGAATTTCACATAGATCTCAGGGGCCCTTAGCCTCCATATCAAGTTTTTTGGCATATTAAAAATAAAACTGAGCATTTAATCTCATAAAAGCCTGGATGAGGACTCCAGTGACTTCAGTTATCATGAGAAGGGAAATAGAATTAAAAAACAACACCAAAAACAAAAACAACAAGCCAACCAAAATAGCAACAAAAACCAAAACAACAACAAACAAAATAAAGAAAAAAAACCCAAAACCCACCAAGAGGAGAGGAGAGAAGAGAAGAGAAGAGAAGAGAAGAGAAGAGAAGAGAAGAGAAGAGAAGAGAAGAGAAGAGAAGAGAAGAGAAGAGAAGAGAAGAGAAGAGAAGAGAAGAGAAGAGAAGAGAAGAGAAGAGAAGAGAAGAGAAGAGAAGAGAAAAGAAAAGAAAAGAAAAGAAAAAAAAGAAAAGAAAAGAAAAGAAAAGAAAAAGAAAAGAAAAGAAAAGAAAAGAAAAGAAAAGAAAAGAAAAGAAAAGAAAAGAAAAGAAAAGAAAAGAAAAGAAAAGAAAAGAAAAGAAAAGAAAAGAAAAAGAAAAAACCAACAAAACCAGACAAAACTAAACAAAACCAAACAAAAAGAAAACCATGCCATGCCAGAGAAAATCTAGGGAAAAAGTAGGTAAGCATAGTATAATTTTGGTAACAGAAATCTTAATTCTTACCAGAACCATCAGTAAAAAAAAATGGTAAAAAAACCCATTTTTTGATGGCTAGTACCAAGTCTTACAAGCATACAAAGCTTTTCAGAAGCTTTTTTCTAACATTATGATTAAGTGCATTAAGTAATTCAGGAAAAAAAAAATTGAAAAAGTTGTTGCTTTATTTTCTTCAGAATTTTCTACTTGTGCAGAAAATTTTTATATCACTTATGGACTCCTCATGCTGAGAATGCACCAGAAGTTCATAAATACATTTCTAATGCTATTTCCTTTACAGTGGCTCTACTGGATCTTCATGGAGGTTTTTTGGCCATTAATGATAAAGCCAGCATGACAATCAGCAAAGCTGTCAAATGTTCAGCTCAGTCCTTGCAGCTTTATCCCTAGGATGTGATAGATGTTAACTGCAACAACATTCTACAAAACTAATCACCCAAAGTTATTAGCTTATGAGCTTATAGTTCACGTGAGTCTCCTGCATTTCAGGTAGGGATTTGAAGAAAAAGGAGGTAGCTGCTGAGGCTTGATTTGTGGCCTTCCCCTTGCAGGGTGGTATTGTGTGAAAGACTGTTACGGAATACAAAATGTGTCATGTTCAGATGGGGACTTCCAGATAGGCTCACTGTGCTCAGTAAAGTGACACTAAGAATGATCATTAGCTGAATTGCTCTTTGAAGACAAAAGATTTTGCAGGGTGTTTGGTCAAGTTGATGGCATCAATCATGTTGTCAATTCTTACCAAAGAAATTTATAAATTATGCCCTCTACCTAAGATACTTCAGACATTTTGGCTGCATTCATGCTTTTAGACAAGTGGTAAATGTTCATCATCACTTTTTTACTTTCTTGGCATATCTGTCCTACATTAGCATATCAACGGAGCCATAAAATCTGCTTCATTGTCCAAATATTCATCAGCATGTTCCCTTTTGAAAATGCTGTAATACTAGTGAAATACAGCATATCAAGCTGGTGCAGAAAGCTACAAGCACATTTGTGTGCCAGCTTTGATGATCTGCCTCTTCCAGGTTTCAGTGGGTTTTCATCTATACTGACATTGTCTCTTTGTAGTATGCAATTGTTAATAAAGTCTGGGAGATTATTTGTGTTTTTTCATCAGCTGACCATGTCCTGTGGCTCCATGGCTGCCAAGAAGAAACAAAGCCCACAGACAGTTATGTCCCACACTCTCTGACCTCTAAAAGGACACAGATGAGTCATAAGCTCATGATGCCTTTCTTCTGAACTGCCTGTTGTAGCAATTGCATGGTAGATTTTAGATATTTTCCATCAGAATCAATATATACTGGCACTCATTTCTCTGAAACCTTTATTTCTGACAAGATAATCACTGTTTTTAGATACTCTTCTGGAACAAGTAATAGTTTTACTAGTACTATACAAGCATTTCAGACTTTAGGAGAACTAGCTATTCTGATCATAGAAAGGCCAAACATGACTAAACACTGTCTTTAGCCCTGGAGTTAATATGGGCAAATTGTAAAGCTCTATCTATTGGTTTGGAAACTTACACTATACTTTTCCATGTATGCCATATCTCTACTACAGCTCCCCTGGGCCTCATAAGAATCCTACACTTTCTTGGAGAAGATACTTATGAACTGCCTCTGATCCATAAAGTTTTTTGCTACAGTGGGGAAGCCTTAGTCCACATTTTACCATTCCCATCATAAAAAGGCAGGGGTATTAAGATGCAGAAAAAGACACCAGCAATGCTTTACAACTGATTCAGTAAAAAAAAAAAAAAAAAATTAAAATTAAAAAATAGAGGAATGATAGGCAGTCTGATGTCACTAGAAAATAATTTAGAAGTATGGACAGAGAAAATGTCCAGACTAAAAATACCTGAATATCTTCTTTTCAGTTCATCAGACTGCTTAGCTCTCAGAGGTTTCAGACATACATCTGTGTTTTTTGTCCATTTCCAAAGTTCCATAAGTTGTAGGTCACTGGAATTCCTTCTTAGCTTCCAGTGAAAAGTCCAAGTAGTTCACCACCCCAATGAAGACCCCACTTTGTGGTTTCAGCACTCAGGGTATATAGGACAGCCAGGTCCTGAAGTGCAGTGTTGAGATGGGTTAAATAGAATGCTGAGTTTTTAGGTTAACATTAAATTGACACAGGTCACAGAAAAGGTCTATAATAACCTATAACAAGGCTGTTTAAACCAGGCAAGATTTAATGTGGCACCATTTAAGCTGTTGTCAACTTAATTATCCAAATAGAGAGTTTAAAGCCAACACAGAACCAAATAGTATATCTTCACGCCACTTCTGTTCAGAGCACCAAGTAACGTAACAGATATGCCATAATTTTGAAATTAAACAGCAAAACTTTTTATCACATTATGTTAAAATAATTATTAAATTAATACTAATTATATTTTACTACATTTTATTTATAATATTTTATTTCTTTTTATTTTCACTACACAATTACTATGCTGAGAAAATAAAACATGGAGAAACACAAATCCTATTTCAGTTCTTCCTGTTCTTGACAAATTTTTACCCCATGCTCATCAGCTTACTTTCTTAGTTCTTCCCAAGGCAATTCCAACAGCTGAGGTGTGCAGAGTTCACTGTTTTGGAGTGTGTTGTTCAGTGCTGTGTGCTGCTGAATGCTTTGTTGGAGAAATGCCTGGCCACAGAAATACCCCTTTTGGTGGCAGCAGAAAAGGCAGCAGTGTTTCCAAAAGCCATTTGCTCTGATTGGAGATCACTCCACAGCCTGGAGGACTCCCCAAAGAGCCCAACACCTTGGTGTGTGATCATCCCCAGTGGCAGAGGGCTGAAGGTGACCACTGAGCAGCGATGAACACCAGCACTCCTCCAGTATCTGGGCTGCCTGGTTCTTACTCTCCCAAAGCTGCTTCCTCTAGTCCAGGAGATCTTTTCTGTGCCCTCCCAGTGCTGACCACAGCCTTTACTCTTCTCCCCACCAAGGTTTCACTTAAAGGGGGTCTGGAGGTGTAAACACTCTTGATGCTATCTCATGCTAGACATTCCCACCAGCTGTAAGGGAACCAAAAATAATTTCAACTCAAAATCTTCAACATAAATCTGCACTAAATTTGATCATTGTTGCTCTTCTACTAAGAGACCTCAGCCATAATACTGGTAGAGATCTTACTGGCCCTAGGATTTATAATAATGGAATGGAATGGAATGGAATGGAATGGAATGGAATGGAATGGAATGGATTGGAATGGAATAGATTAGACTAGACTGGACTAGACTAGATTAGACTAGAATAGAATAGAATGGAATAGAATATATAAAAATTAAATATATAAATTAATTACATTAATACATTAATATGTAATAGATAATAATATAATATATAATATATAATGTAAAATAATATAGAATATAATAAAATAAAAATATATTCATATAATTAGTCTAATGATATATTATATTATATTATATTATATTATATTATATTATATTATATTATATTATATTATATTTGTATTATATATATTCTATATATGGAAACAGCTATCAAACCAAACTTCAGAGGTCAGATTTTCAAGGAATATTTTGATGAGTATGGGAATTATCCCATATATTGTTCTAAAGATTTAGATTTTAGAATTAAGTTCATTGTTGAATAGAGAAGGCAAAAACACAGGGACATTTTAATGGGAAAGAGAAGGCATTCATGTGCCTTAGGTCTTCCTGGTGTCAGAATTTTCCTGTTTACATGGCAAGGAGTCATCCACTTACACTCTGCCTTCACCCAAGCCTGACTGGATTGTTTAATGATGGATTTGTGTGCTGCTCAGCACACAAATACATAAATAAATAAATAAATACATAACATAAAATATATTTACATTTTATGCTGACACCACAGACTGCACATAGGAGTCTTCCTGATCTCCCTTCCAACCTGAATTATCCTGCGGTCCTGTGATTGCATAAGAACTTTGGCGGTCATCAGGCAAAAACTGCCTGTGGTAAGATGAACTTCGGATGCAACCTGGGATATTTATAGAGGACAAGTCACTAGAGAAGTACAGCTGTCTCTGTGTGCGAGCACTCCAATTTAGCTGCATTGGCTCATGGCACTTGTGTGTTCACACAGGCAAGTGATTCTGTCTGGTGCTGTCCTTTTTACAGTTTGGAATACAAGCAGCTGGGAAAGCCCGTACTTAGTCATCTGTCTGGTTGTCTCCTTCCAGGAACTCCACAGAATGCCCATATGTTACCCTGTCAAAAATGGCATCGCTGTTATCCACTGAGAGCAGAGAAACAGCAAGGGGAATGTTCACAGAGCTCAGTGCTGAACAAGATCTACTTTAAATAACCCAGGTTCTAATCTGTGCTATCACTGTTTATTTAGGTATAACAAAATGATATGACATTTAGATGAGCTACAATCTATAAACATTATTTTTACACTCTAAGGCCAACAATGCTTGCATATAAAGAGCATATAAACTGTAATAAGCCTAACTGTAATTGTTGGGGCCTTTTAGTGATGCCTATCACCAAGTAAAAGACCAGATGCTGGTTTCTGTCAGCATCATTACAACCATGGAAGAACTATGAAACCAACTGAAGATGTCTCTGGATCAGAGAGGATTTGGGGTTTTGTTTTTTGGGACTTTGATGTTGCTGTTGGGGATTTTTAATGGTATCTTTAATCTTCTTAACATCAGCTGGGAAAGCAATACAACAGATTCAAGCAACCCAGAAGATTGCTGCAGGATTCCACATCTCTGGAAGAGATGACAAACACCTGGGTCTGCTATTCACTATCAAGATAAAACTGGTGACAATCTTGGCTGTAGTGCCAATGACACAGTGGCCTTCAAGGGCTTGAAGGGACTGAGAAAAGCAAGGAGCAGAGCACACAGCCAGGATTTCCAGCCAGCAGATTTCAGGCTGCTCAGGAAGGTCAGAGGTGAGTTTCCATGGGAGACAGCACTGAGAAGAAAAGTTGTTCAGGGTAGCTATCAGATGTCTAAAAGGAAAGATAGATAAAGTGATTCAAGTTCATCATAGGACCAAAATGTTCAGGAGATCATAGACTTATAGAGCTCTAGAATGTTCTGGGTTGGAAGGGACTTTAAAGATCATCTCATTCCAACTCCCCTGCATTGGGTAGGGACACCCACTAAATCAGGTTGCTCAGACCCACATCAAACCTGGCCTTGAACACTTTCAGGGATAGGATATCTACAGCTTCTCTGAGCAATCTGTAATTGTGACTGACCACCCACACAGTAAATAACTTCCTTGTAATATCTAATCCAAATCTGTCCTCTTGCAATTAAAAGCCATTCCCCCTAGTCCTGACACTAAATGCTCTTGTGAAAAAGTCTTTCTCCATCTTTCTTGTAGGCTTCCTTCAGGCACTGGAAGACCACAGTTAGGTCACCCCGAAGCCTTCTCTTCTCCAGGCTGAACAGTCCCAATTCTCTCAGCCTATCCTCACTGGAGAGGTGCTCCATCCTTCTGATGCCTTGGAGTGGCCACCTAGAACAGAAGCTAGACAATATTAAGAGATTAAAAGTAGGTGTTTAATAAAGGCCTTCAGTAGTTACACCTTCAGCAGCCAAAAGCCTCCAAGAGCAGCTACACCCAGGATGGACAGTGGTCACAAGTTTTTCAGGCAGATAAAAGTTTGGTCCATTTACATATCAGGGGTTAATTCTCCCATTACAACTTCAGGTATTGAAGTCATATACCCCCAGTTTTCTCCCCCCAATTCACTTTTCGTTATACTTTTCAGTGCCTGAGGCAGTAGGGTGTCCTTGAATTTCAGGCTTAGAGGATTGTTTTGTCTGACCCAAATGTGAAGACAGTTAACTAACACTCTATGTGGAGTTTAGAGTTATATACTAATGCAGTAAAATATTTGAAAAATATAAAAGCTAAAATCCTAAGGCATCATCTCTAATCAATGTGGTGCCCCTCCTCTGAACTTGCTCTAACAGGTTGATCTCTTTCCTGTGCTGGGAACCCCAGAGCTGGATGCAGAATCCTGCTGGGGTCTCATGAGAGCAGAGTAGATAGGGCACTCGGCCTGTGAGGAGACACTGAGGAAGCTGGACTTGCTCAGAATGGAGAAAAAACAGCTTCAGAGGGACCTTATGGCAGCCTTCCAGTACCTACAGGTAGGTTTTCAAGAAGATGGAACCAAGCTCTAGACAGCTGTATGTGGCCTGAGAACATGTAACAATGGTCACAAACTGTAAGAAGAAAGGTTCTACTTGGATATAAGAACTTTTTCAGACACATCCAGACAGACATGTACTGGAAAAGCTGGTCCACAAAGGCTGTAGAATTTTAATCCTTGAAAGATTTTCAGGGTCCAGCTGACAAAAGCCCTGAGTAACTGAAATAATTTGGTCTGACCTCCTAGATGACCCTTCTTTAGGGAGGGGCTGGACTAGTGATGTCTGGGTCCCTCCCAGCCAGAAAGATTTTGTGATTCTTCTGCTGCCGTCAGGTTTTCATGCAATCAACAAAAATCTCAGTGTGTGTCAAACTCTGGGAGCTATGAGGTACAATTCTCTGGGGTCATCCAAAAGTAATATGAAAGGCAAGAGTTACTGACATAGATATACCACAGCAAACCATCCTATTGAAGAAGGAAAATACAGAGATTTTTATAATTGCATTAGAGGTGTCTTTAATATCTTGAAATTCAGTAGAGATTCATACCAGGTGGATCTGCAGAGCATGATGATGACAAGGGAAAAAGAATGACATAAGCTTATCTGAATAAAAAAAACAAATCTGGAAAAAAAATAACTTCACTTAGTATATCATATAAAAGCAATTTAAAAAGAAGTGTTCTACAAATATGTTTGAAATGCAAACAAAGGAGAGTACAAGTCTAATAAGTCTCAATATTATTTGCAGATCACATAGCAGATAATGCAGAGAAGACTGAGGTATTCATAAGTTTCTTGAATTTTTGTTTGGAAAGAAAAAGCTTGCTAACAATCCATGTGAATTTCAACAAGATAAGAATTTGGCTAGAATGTAGAAAGGACCCATTAAATAATGAATTTCAGTTGGCAAGGCCTGGTGGATTTCACACTAGAAATTATGCAGAGCCTGTCTTCTCTCGTCCCATTTTCCCTAGAAATGAAGAGGAACAAACCCAGTACTTATGTCATAAAAAGGAAAAGGACGTGCACATGAATAAAAGACCCACCATTTAGAAATAATTTTTGAAACATCTGACTGCTGTCAGAGCTGCACTTGTGTAAGTTGACAGTGTCTAACTTTGATGGAAATATAGAAGTAAAGAATTAGCCATCCAGTATTACTCATAACTTGAGGCCTGATTAAAAGTAACCTATGGGGAAAGAAAAAACCAACTCTTATTGAATTCAGGTTTTTTGTAAGTCAGGCCAATTCCTTTAATATTTAATTTGAAAAACAGCTTATGAAAAAGATATTCAGTTGTCAGTTATGAAAGCTTATTAATACAATTTTCTGTAGATCTGCAGGTTCAGAAAGAGGCAACAGATATAATTCAGCTTAATGAGCTGTTAGGAAACATCTCTGCCTTAGTGTACCTCAAGTTTAGAAAAGTTCTGCACCAGGTACATTTTTTTCCAAAGTTCAGATCAACCTCTGTTTTAAACTTTAGCATTAATAACTTGCTAATTTTCTCCTATGGGGCCTAAGAACATATCACTCTGTAGGCATCCTATTCCCAGATGATCATGCATGATTCAACATAGAACATTTCTATGAGTTACATTCATTTAATGATCTCATAACTAATTAAATGCTGGGACTGAGAAGGATCTGCAACTCCTCTTGATAGAGTCCAGAGCACACAATACCTGGTTACCTTTTGGTGCCTAGTTATGATAGTGATCTCAGTGATTGCCCAAGTCCATTCACATGTTCAGTTTCCTCAACAAATTCATTACTTAAATGAAAGATTTTGGCACGATTTAGCAACGAATTGAGACCATAGAATAGAAAAGGGCTTCAATATAGACATTTTCTTTCAGTTTCACCTTAATTTCATTTCAGAATTGATCTTGCCAAGTCCAAGAGTTAAGTCCCTGCTCCAGCTCCTACAAAAAAAAATAAAAAATCAGCAGACATTTAAGGTTATAACTTAATTTCTGTTTATTCAAGTTGTCTAGACCTGAGACACGCGCCCTCTAATCCTAAGCAGTACAAACCAAAAACCACCAGCTGTATCTAAGTCAATTAAGTTGCAACAATTCGTGACAGCCAAGGAGCTAGCATTCCTTTTTAGATAATATAAATTAAACAAGTAGGATCATCTCAGAGCTCTCAGTCTTATTATGAGTTCACAGCAGGTCCTGCTGTTTTGAATTCTAAGTGCTAAATGCCTTTAAAACCTCTGCAAGAGTGTGGATTTTGAAGATGCCAGAGTCTAAGGAAGCAGACTCCTGGCCCCATGGAGAGAGGAGCCCACACTGCTGCAGGTTTGCTTGTAGAATTTCTGACCCCTCTGGGGACTGACCTTGGAGCAGCCTGCTCCTGAAGGACTGCATCCCATTGGGGACCCAAAGTGGAGCAGTTGATGAAGAGCAGCAGCCCCTGGCAAGGACTCACATTGAAGACATTAGTGGATGACTGTCTCCCATGGGAGGGACCACATGCTGGAGAAGGGAATGAGTGCTGAGTCCTTCCCCTGAGGAGGAAGGAGCAGCAGAGACAATGTGTGGTGAACTGACTGCAATCACATTCCCCATCCCCCTGCACCACTGTCAGGGAGGAGGTAGAGAAATTGGGAGAGAAGTTCAGACCAGGAAGGAGGGAGGGGTGAGGGGAAAGTTATTTTATTATTTAGTTTTATTCCTCATTATTCTGCTCTGATTTGATTTGCAATAAATTAAACTAATTTCCCCACTTCAGGTCTGTATTTTCTATGCTAATAATGTGTGAATTCTTTCTCCTTGACCTTATCTCAGCCCAGGAGCCTTCCACTCTATTTTCTCTCCCCTGCCCAGTTGAGGAGGGCAGTGATAGAGTGGACTTGGTGAGCACCTGGCATCTAGCCAGGGCCAATCCACCACATTTGGGTGAGAGCCATTACAGGCTGACTTTTAGACACTTCAGTGCATCTCTGCACACAAAGTAAGCTTCCTTTATAGTATTTGGGCTTCCATGGCTAATGTTTTTTGTATAAAATATCAAGCTCTAGTGCTGTTGCAGGTACCCCGTGGTATCCAAATCACCTGTGTGGGATTTGTTAATGCAACACAGAACCCGTGTATGAGCTGTGCTGCTCTGGACTTGTAGCTGGTACCAAGCCAGCATACCTTAGATACTCCAAGGCAGCAAACTGTCCTCCAAAAACTGAGCTGAAGTCCTAGTCAATGTTGCCAGTAGAGCTCCCTGAATGATCAGCCTCTACATGCCTGCTTTAAGATGAAGTGAATTGTTCTATCCCTTGACTTTAACGAACAGGACTCATCTGCCTAGGCAGATGTTTCTTGTATTATTTGAGATGGTGTAGGGTTGCTGCTTGGAGGTGCAACTCCAAAACGGCACAGGTTTGGTGTATGACCACTGTCATATCTGCCAGCCCTGAGCAGAGGTTTTGATCAGCCTCAAGGATGTCACATAACACTGATGTACTGAACTGCAGTCAGCTGAAAGCTATAATTATAACCCAGACACACAAATGACATACAGAAATCCACATGACCACACCCTAGTTTAAAGAAATTAATTTCAAACTGAATCCTTCACAGTTTTGTCTTAACTCTGGTACATACTTCACCAAGCTTCATGTACTCAGGTGTCACAGATGAGATCAGACAATTTTAGGAAACTGTGGGATGACCTGAAACAGTCAATGATGCTTCAAGCAAGAGAAAGCAACAAGTATCTGTGTGGGGGACACAATGAGATTACACTAGTGCCCATTATACAGTATAATGAGAAGCAGTGACACTCGGTGTAATGAGCAGTGGTGATTGCAGTGCATGATCACACTCTCGCTGACAGTCTGGGAAACAGAACATGAAATACATGAACCCAGAGACCTAGTGATCTTGAGTCGTGTCTTGCTCATCATTAACACCTATATGAGTCATTTGAACATGGTGAAGACATTACATGAACTTTTATTCACTATCTGCTGAAAACTGCATTGTTTAGCTGTTGTTCTCACTATAAAATTCATTTCTATCAGAAGCTATGAAAAGGAAAAGAAAAAAGAAAAACAGGAGTGAGAAACATTTCTGCTTGTCGAGGATAAATTGCCAGTCAGACACCCTCTTCCCTGTGATACAAATCTACCAGCTTGGTTAATTAACAAATCATCAAAGAAAATAACTTTTCACCTTCCATACAACTTCAGTTATAACAATAATTTGACAGGATGGACTTCAGTTTAGTCATATTTGTGATAAACCAGGCAGTGTTGTGCATGAGACTTTTCTCATCTTCTCGTTTGAAGGCATAAATGTTACTGGGCCTCTAGCTTCAAAATCCCATGGACCATGGTGAAAATGCTTTCTGATTTGTGTCAGGTATACACTGACAAACTGTTCCTGCTCTGGTGAATCATCCTGAACATACTACATTTATTTTTTTTCTGGGCAGTTGGTCTACTAAAGGATATTTGCAGCCTGGCAAAGAAATACTGTGGACCAAAGGGGTGTTGTGAGATCTGGGATCTTGTGTGTTTAACACAAGTTACATGGTTGACCTCAGTTACAAAGGACAGGATTTGATTTGATTTGATTTGATTTGATTTGATTTGATTTGATTTGATTTGGTTTGATGTATGCGTATTGATCAGCATTTGAGTGCTGGTCATAATCTTTTTTAAAACTTCTTTTCTAGTCTACAACATACATCAGCAAAAACCCCAACAATCCCTGGGGAGACTTGAGAAAAATAAACAACCCTTGTGTGTGCAGGGGCTTGTACCTAAGTGTAAAAGCACATGCTATCAGTCTGCCTAAGATACTCTAAGTTTGACACTGTGGCTGTGGTCTCTGAAATGGGAAAGAGCTGACCTATTCAGAGCTGTGTTGCTGTTTTCTTTTAAGGGAAAAAAGAAATGCAGAGATTGAATTTGTCACATGCTGCATTATGAAGCAGATATGCTTAATACAATATGTCTCCAGAAAGAAGTACAAAAAAGCCTCCTTGGTGGTGGCTATTGTGTCATCAGATCATGGAGGACTGCAGCTGGAGCACCTATCTAGCTAGCAAAAGTAGATACTCTTTTTCCCACACAGTGGTTGACTCGATCTTCTCGAGTGTGGCCCGGCTAGCTCAGTGATGAGGTTTCTCTTCACTCGAGTTTCGAGCCAGCATATGTTTGTGGGGTTCACTGATTTTCTTCAAGAATCCAAGTCTATAGAGCGAGTAAAGAAATCAGGGGGGGACTCTCTCTCTGGTTTGCATTCCACAGTTTATTTCTGTGAAGGGGAATCCAAAGGATGAGAGACAAAGGATTTGGGGTTTGGGGGGGTCTCTTTTAACAGGGTTTCTCAGAGGGAGGGAACATCAGAGAGGGAACCAATTATTTTTCTCAGCTAGTACATCTTGCAAACTTTCTACAAATCAAGGTTACACACGCCAAGATAAAAAATAACAGACACTAACTTCTTCAAATGCCCACAAAGGTGTGGGAGTATTCTCCACAGAGGGGCAGAGGGGGAGAGAGGGGGGTGCTTTGGTTTCCTGGCAACACAGGGGGGAAAGAAAGGGAAGGCAAGGTAAGCATGTCCTCTCAGCTTCCATAGTTTAGAGGCATTCTGGGACAGGAAAAAGTTACAAACTTCCGTGTAGGAAAGAAGAGTTCTCTTCTCCCAACCCCGTGCTTTCCTGGGCTAAAGAAACTTCAAGCAGCTGGAAATGCCAGCGGGGTCCTCTCTTTACTCTATCCGGCCTCTCGCCGTGGGGCTGAGGAGAGAAACTTCAGTAAACCATGGTAACTTGACGCCAGGTAAACAGGAGAAAGAGAAGCTGGGGGGGAATTACAACTAAAAAGAATGGGAAAAGATACATTTCAGGATATCAACTACAACATCTCCCCCTTAATTTTTTCCCAAAAGAAGGAAGGGAACTTGGTTTTACTTCTTCATCAAACCAAGGGGAAGGGGTTTGGGGTGTATTGGGATTTGGGAATTCACAGGCATTTATCTGAGGTGCAGGAGAAATTAACTTGGGTGGTGGTGGTAACACACCAACGTTGCAAAACAGAAAACATAATCAAAACAAACAAACACAACATTGCAAAAAAAACCCTAAAACAGTCCAGAAAAAACAGAAGACAGCTATCCCGAAAATGTCTTGAGACAAAATGTCTATAACTGTTCATACTGAGGATGGTTTCTTCTTAAAATACAGGTCAGGTAAACAAGGAACAAAAACCATCAGCTAAATTCATCAATAAACAAATTCAACAGTGGAAAGTCAGGGTAGAATGAGAGAATCTGGATTTCCTTCTCCACCCAAATACCTGTTTGTTCTTTGAACTTCTGCTACTGAAAATATCGGGGGGTCTTGTGGGATGTTTTTCAATGTAACGGTTTTTACCCACCTCGTGGGGGGAACACCGCAAACCTAGGGGTGTTGATACACAAGCGTATCCTCTTCCCCATGTCACTAATTTGTAAGGACCTTCAATTTTTCCACTCTCTCAGGGTCTCTCATCAGCACTGGTGGATGTTCCTTGAGCTTGTGTTTGCCATGATGGTGAGAGAAATTGCTTAACCACTGGGGGGTTTTGATCTTCCATAGAACAGTTTAAAAAATTGAGAAGTGAACAGGGCTTTGCATAATCTTTCCTGTGGTGTTAACTTTTACTTTGTTTTTCCATTGATTTTTCAAAACTTCTTTGAGTGGCTGGTGTGCTCTCTCTACTATTGCTTGACCTGTTGGAGAGTGGGGGGTTTCTGTCTTGTGTCTCACTCTCCATTCCTGCAAAAATTCCTTAAACACTTGGAAATATATGATGCTGGTCCATTATTCTGTTTTAATTTCTTTAGGGATTCCCTAGTACAGAAAAAGCTTGCAACAGGTGCTTTGTGGCATGCTCACCTTTTTTCTCCTGCATGGGCTGAGGCAAAAATTGCTCCCGAGAAGGTATCAATGGATACATGTACATATTTTACTGTCCAAATTCAGGGATGTGTGTTACATCAGTCTGCCATACTTCACAGCTTTTCAGTCCCCTTGGGTTGAATCCAGCACCACCCAGGGTGGCAGAGCTGTGCGTTGGGGGACAGGTGGCCACAATGGCTTTGGCTTGATCTCGTTTCAGATTAAACTGTCGAATCAAACTGGTACATTCTGATGAAAATTCATGGCTTAATTCGCCTGTTGAAAACAGGCTCTAACAGTTGAAATCAGGTGAGGGATCTGGATCCAAACAGGGGCAGCAGCCAGGCAATCAGCTCTGTCATTCCCTCCTGCTATGAAACCTGTAATTCCATGTGCGATACCGGGTTTGCATAACAAAAATAGGGATGTTCTCGATGGGAAAACTGCATAAATTAATTTTGAGCAATTCAAACAAAGTTCTGTTTTCTGTCTCCTGATCCTTGAGGACTGCATTTCTGCTCTGGAAAACTACTCTGCTACATAAGCTGCTAATCAGTGACCAAATTGAATGGTTCTGAAAACCTCTCAAAATGCTCTAACCACTGCTGCTAACTCAGCAATTTGAGGGGATCCTTCTACATAATCAACATCTGTTTCCCACTGCTGCGTCTTGAGGATCTTCCAGGTCATTACTGACCTTCGGATGACTCCAGAAGCATCAGTAAAAACAGTCAAAGCTTCAAGGGCTTCTGACTTATCTTATCTTTTGGTACCAAATTAAATTTTGAATTAAACAATTTGTGTGCAGGGGCAATGAACTGAAATCTGCCCAGTAAAATTCTCCAGAGCAATTTGCAAGGGTCTCTTGATTCCTCTTGTGCTCAAACATTTTCCCTGGTCATCTTCACTGAGGAGGTTTCTTCCTCAGAGAGGGCTTAGGGGCAAATGTATACATGAAAAATCACAGCCAGCAAGTTCTCTCATTCTCAGCCTGGCCTTTCTAACCAGCTGGGCCATCAATTCCTGTGGCCTTGTAATATTTTTGGACCGATGGTGACTGAGAAAGGACCCACTCAACTCAGCATCAAATGGTCTTTCTGGTTTGTCCTTGTCCACTGAAAAAATCAACCCCTGAAGGAGTGTGGCAATTTCCCCCATTACAATAAATTTGAAAGGCAGCTCTGGATGGCATCTATGTGGCCTGTCTCTTCTCCATGCTGCTAACCTTCTCTAAAGCATCCCTGGCTTCTGGAGTCAGAGTCCTTGGAGCACTCAGCTCATCTCCCCCTTTCAATAAATTGAAAAAGAGGGGCTAGGTCATCTAGTGGCACTGCCTAGCCAAGGCCTAACCCAATTCAGTGTTCCACACAGAGAGTGCAAGTCAGCTAAGGTTTTGGGATTGCTGTTAAAAGTCTTTTTTTGAGGAACAATTGTTTTTGCAGTGATTTTTACAGACCTAGGTATTTCCAAGGACGCATCTTTTGTATTTTTTTCCTGAAGGGTGAGTCCTGCAGTTGTTATAAACTTCGGTTCACCCGGTCCAGTGTGGACTGGAGCAATTTTTCCTGGGGGGCACACACTAGCACATCATCCATATAATGCAGGATAATGGCTTCCCCCACCTCAGCTCGCACAGGGGATAACAAGGCAGCAACATACCATTGGCAAATCACAGGTGAATTTTTCATCCTTGGGGGAGGGATTTCCAATGAAACCTTCTCATTGGGGCTTCTCTGTTGAGGGAAGGCACAGAAAAAGCAAACCTGGGGGCAATCGCTAGGGTCTAGAGGAATTTTGAAAAAGCAATCTTTGATGTCAATCACAGCCAATTCCCAATCTTGAGGAAGCATGGCAGGAGACGGCATCCCTGGGTTGAAGAGGTCCCATGTCTACAATGACTTTGTTAATTTCTCGCAGATCATGAACTAATCTCCACTTGTCTTTCCCCTGGCTTTTGAATGACAAAAACAGGGGAGGTTCCAAGGGCTAAAAAGTAGGTTCAATATTGCCTTGGGCTAATTGCTCATTACTAACTCGTTTAGCGCCTTTAATTTCTCTTTACTCAGCGGCCACTGGGTATCCAAACTGGGGAATCTGTGGTCCATTCTAGTTTTTGGGTCTGGCGCTTCTCAGTAGGCCGCAATCAAAAAATCCCGAGGTGTTTTCGGGAATTTCAATGCGGACTCCCATTCCCATTGGGATGACATCTCTTCCCCACAGGGGAATGGAAATCAGTGACAATGGGGCGAATAGATGATTTGCATCACAGGTCCTCTAATCTGAATGGGTTCTGATATCTTGGCCAATTGGGCTCCTTCCCTTCCCCTATACCTTGATTGGGCTCCCCTCACTGGGGTGTGGCTACCACCATCCCTTTCAGGGATGACAGTGACATCTCTGCTCTGTGTCTATCATGCCTGTTCATTCCCATGCCTTCACTACCCTTTTTCAAATGGCATGAGATGATGGGTTTGTTTTTCTCCCACTGCTTGAGCCCAGTAGATCTGGGTGCTACGTCGTCTACTGGGATCCCTGATGGAATGGAGGAATAGCTTGAGCAATTACCTGCCCTTGTTGCCAGGTAGAATGGTTGGGTTGATGCACCGTGCCAAAAGGATGAGTGCATCCAAGTCAGCTGAAATATGTGACAGGAGAAATTTCAATCTCTGGGGGTGTGTTTTTTTGTGTCCCCAATAACAATAACAAGAAACTTACAATTCAAGTCAGGGGTCAGTTTTTCCCTCAGCGGGTCAACGGAAACAACCGTCCAGTGGCGAGACCTAAAAAATTGATCTTTCACAGTAAACAATTTGAGAGGTAATTTTTGGCTTCCAAACCTCACAACCATTGGTGTTATTTCGGTGGCAGAAGTCAGACCTGTGAGAAACGTCACATTTAAGAGTGTTATCACATTCAATTTTCCCTTCCCAACCCCCTAACTTTATTCTACTTGTGTCTCTGCGCGGAATAGAAGACTGCGCTGCTTATCTAGTTTTTTTGGTTCTGAGGACCCCCTCCCTTTTCCAAGTTTTCTTTGCCCTTGCTTGTTAGGATATGGCACTTGGCAGAACTTTGCAAAATGTCCTGGCTGTCCACACCGATGACAGGTGCTCCCTTCGGCTTGGCTGGTGATGGCAGAGTAGGTACAGTTGTGGCTGCAATCCTTCCTGGGGTTCTTTGGGAATCTTCAGTCCTTGGCATTGAAGTGCTGATTACATCCGTTACACATCTCGATCAAAGTTGTCAAGGTCGGTGGTGGATCTTTCGGCAGCACCCGAATCAGTGCTTTGCAGGCTTCATTCGCATTTCACTCGAGCCATTTCCAACAGCAAGTCAGAGTGCAGGGTGGTATTCTGCACTTGTCTTTCAATCTGTACCTTTAATCTATTCACAAAATCTACCAAATCTTTCATCAGAACATTGTTTAACTTGAGCATAGGAAGGGAACAGATTCAGAAAGAGGGAATATTGAAAAAATGCTTTCTCTGCAGCCTTCTTTATTTTCTCTCTAACTCTTTTGGCAATTTTGGGCTTGGTCAATAGGTTCGCTCCAATCACCTTCACCACATAAATGATTCATGGTAATTATTTTACCCGTTTTCATCTAAAGCTTCAAAATCACTGCTCAGTAATTCTCCCAAAAGGGTTTTCAACAATCTTTTCCAAGCCCCTTCCCAGAGCAAATATTCTCCTGGGGATAGAAGGCAGGAAAACAAATCCTTCAAATCATGGGGGACCAATTGGTTGGAGGAGAGGGTTTGCCTTTAAAAGACTTTTAAAAATTGGCTTTCCTTTCCAAACTCTTTTGCTGCTTTGCATAATATCCATTTTCAATCGAAATGACATTGCATTCCATTCTGGTAATGTTCCTCCCCTCCATAAGTTACAGGTTGCTGCAAAGAAGGCAGGCCTCTGTTCCTGGTTTGTTTTTCACCCCCTCCCTTCTCCACACTGTGTGAGCTGGAGGGAGTGACCTGGGGAGCCAGGCAGAGGGCACGGGGTTGCAGGGGGGGAAGGGGCAGGGCGGGGTGCTTGGGTCAGGGGAGACACCCCGAGGCTTGGGAGGGAGGCAGAGGGGTGGGGCGGAGGCAGAGGAGGGGGGTCTGGAGGACCAGGAGGGGGGAGGTCTTGAGGGAGGAAAAGGGTTTTGAAGGGGGGAGGGGCAACAATAGGGATTGTGGGAAGAAGAAGCAAACCTGGGGGTGTTGACCATGTGCTTGCCACCATTTTGAAGTTCCTGGGCCCTTTGTGTAACACTTGGGGGGGAGGCTCACCATGTGGTCTCCTCCATTTTGTGTACCCAATAGACCACCAGGAACAAGAACGGAGGGATATTGAGGGTAAAAGAGGGGTAGGAGAGGGAGCTGGGATGGGTTTTAGGGAAAGGTTTCCAACAGCTTGGCCAGAAGCTACTGGAAACAGGGGGTGCTGAGAGGACTCCCCCAGCTTTGGGGTAAACAGGGTTGAGGTAAGAACAGGGTTATCATGGTTAGGATTGGATAACTTTTTTTTTTTCATTTTCAATAAGGGTTAGTCTAATCAAAATAAACAAATGGATTACTTCTTTCTCTGCTGAACTATCTCCAGCATTCACAGATTCAGTCAATTTGTCCCCACTCTGTTCCAAAAGGAGAAGTTACATCTGCAGGAGACACTTGAGGAAAATTTAAAAAAACCCAATTAACTAATTTTTTCACTTTTTTCTTAGAAAACGGTTTCTCTCCAATTTGCAAAATGCCAATCACTTGATTAAAAATCCCCCCCCTTTGTGCTACAGACAGTCTTGCACCCATCTCTGTGATCTCACCTGTCCGTTCGCAGCAGCTATTTCACCAACGGCCCCAAACTGCTCTGCACCCATAAGTTTCACCTGGGATCCAGAAGGTTCTTCTCTCACCCACTCCCTCTACCCTCTTCACCACTTCCACCTTTGGGGAATTCAGTCTTCTGAATGCTCTTGGCCGTTGTCTCGCTCTCAAAAGCAGCAGCCTCGGTGCACACAGGTGTTCTTGCTTTTCTCCCCAACGTCTTCCACTTAGAACAGCGAAGAGACGCTTCTGGGGTAGATGTCGTCCCAGCGGTGGTCAGAATCTCACCTTCCGTGGTTCTTCTGTCCCCTTTGTTGAGGGACAGGCCAGCCTCACGTTCTGGGCGTCATCTGACTCGATCTTCTCGAGTGTGGCCCGGCTAGCTCAGTGATGAGGTTTCTCTTCACTCGAGTTTCGAGCCAGCATATGTTTGTGGGGTTCACTGATTTTCTTCAAGAATCCAGGTCTGTAGAGCGTGTAAGGAAACAGGGGGGGGACTCTCTCTTGGGTTTGCATTCCACAGTTTATTACTGTGAAGGGGAATCCAAAGGATGAGAGACAAAGGATTTGGGGTTTGGGGGGGTCTCTTTTAACAGGGTTTCTCAGAGGGAGGGAACATCAGAGAGGGAACCAATTATTTTTCTCAGCTAGTACATCTTGCAAACTTTCTACAAATCAAGGTTACACACGCCAAGATAAAAAATAACAGACACTAACTTCTTCAAATGCCCACAAAGGTGTGGGAGTATTCTCCACAGAGGGGCAGAGGGGGAGAGAGGGGGGGCCTGGTTTCCTGGCAACACAGGGGGGAAAGAAAGGGAAGGCAAGGTAAGGATGCCCTGCTTCCTAGTCAGCTTCCATAGTTTAGAGGCATTCTGGGACAGGAAAAAGTTACAAACTTCCGTGTAGGAAAGAAGAGTTCTCTTCTCCCAACCCCGTGCTTTCCTGGGCTAAAGAAACTTCAAGCAGCTGGAAATGCCAGCGGGGTCCTCTCTTTACTCTATCCGGCCTCTCGCCGTGGGGCTGAGGAGAGAAACTTCAGTAACCATGGTAACTTGACGCCAGGTAAACAGGAGAAAGAGAAGCTGGGGGGGAATTACAACTAAAAGATGGGAAAAGATACATTTCAGGCTATCAACTACAACAAGTGGTTATTTGCTTTCCCCCTCAGCCTGGCCAAATGCTGCCTTTCTCACCTTTTCTGCTTCATGTCTGCCTTATCTAACTTGAATTTAATCTTTGCAGTACAACAGGTCTTAAAAATTAGCAATAGTGTCTTAGCACTCTCTGAGCCAGACTCACCTTGCCTAACTTCAGAGATAATGAGACAAGGCTTCCTTTCAAGAGAGAAACCAATTTTGCAAGTGTAGATGTCAATCTAGGCAAAATTTTCTTCACTCTGCAATCTGCTCTATTAGAGACTAGTAATTCTGGGTTTCACATCTAGTACCTGTACAAACAATTTCAAAGCAGCATATCATTAAATTTTGGAATTTCTGATACGTAGTTATTATTAGAAGCCAACCTACTTCCCTCATCTGCATGTTTAAAGATCTGTGTTGTGGCCAGGCCAATTATTGCACCTCGTCAGAACAAGCAATTCAGCATGAAAGAGGCCACCATGGATCTAATGAAACTCTACTGTAGATGTCTTTCGTGAGAGCACTCTTGAGATGTGGTTCACTTGAGCTTTATTAAATATTTATTTCAGAAGAAAACCACCACCACAATTTCATCACAAAAACCATCTCACCTGCTTCACTAATTTACAATTACTGGGATTGTGAACAAGTAGTTCAACAGTAGTTGAAAATATCACAGTCAGATGAATCAGCCCTAACTTTCTCTACCACTTTGTTTTCAGTGCAGAAGACACTCACCTGCTATGTTAAAAAAATAATTCTAAAAAAATATATAAATAGAATTACACAGTTCTCTTAAACTTTATCCTAGTTTCATTATATTGATCCATACTGCCCTCAAGTAAAGGGCCAACAAAAACTATGGAAATGAATAAATAAAAATTTTGATCATTTTTATTTTGGAGTGTCACAGTGAGATTGCATCTTGCATACCCATTTCCTCTAGAATTTTAATTTCTAACAAGAAGAACTAGATTTTATGTCTTAAACCAGCCTAAATGCTGTCAGTGCTCAACAGACCCTGATGGCCTTTGCAAGACATTGGGACAGCACAGTGATGATACAGCAAACTGATCTGCTTCTCTCAGCTATTTAGCATCAGCATAATTACAATGAGCAAGAAACCTTCTTCAAATATTCATAAATAGTACACATCACCTTGCAGATATTCTGGAAGAACAGCCACTTGAGGCATCAAAGAATTAGCCTGACAAAGAGAGCTGAATTAACACAAATGCCTTCTGGCTTATTCCCTGTGTTTATGTACAGTCTGCCACCAGTTACCTGTATTTAGGTTATAGCAGATGGAAAAGAATGTAATGAAACTGAAGAATCATTCTGCTCCCCAGCTTAACTGTGAGTCCAGAAGCTAATCGTTCAGGAAAGAGATTACTCATGCTGCCCTCGGATTTACTGGTCATCCTTTCTGCTTGCATGGGCATTCAAGCATGTTGATGTTGATAGATAGGCCTTGGGACATACAGACACACTGATCTGTTGTAAACCCTCCTTCTTAGCTTTTCTCATCCTATTAATTAATTCATAATCTGTGAACTTTTTTCCTCTGAAGAAATGTGTCAATACAACTCTTATAAGAGCAAAAGGTGGAAGACGAAATCCACTTTGTTTTAAACACATTGTTTCCTTTAGCAGCACAAATTATTTCATGAATTCACTGATAAAAATATTTGGTTGTGAAGGCACTATGTTCTGCAATGCATGAAGATAAACAGCAATGTACTTTTCTTCAAATGAGTAACTCAGATGTTTAATTTTTTTAATGTAAGGAGATGTTAAATGACACTCTTATTCTCTGCTCTTTACAGTAGTTTTAAATGGAGCTACTTATCAAAGAAAATGCACTTGTAGGCATAAACACATGGATATTTATTGATATCAATTCTGAATGAAAATTCTGAAGGAAATTTCCTGTTGAACATATTGGCAAGATGCCATGAACTTTGCCAATTCTTCAAACAATAACTAAATCCATTCTGTACATGGGATCTTCACACCTGACTCTCATGCAAGTCAGATTTTCCTCAGGCAAATCAATGTTTGAGCTGACTGAATATTAATAAATATTTGAATATTAATATTCGCATGTTTGAATATTAATATTTGAATATTAATAATTGGATATTAATAAATGTTTGAGCTGAATATTAATAAATATTATGTACTTAAACATCGTATTTCACACTTCTGAAGACTCTTCAGGCAGGGAGCTGCTCCCCATTGAGCATCAGAGGTGTTTTTCTAATAAATTTTTCCATCCTTATAGAATATTTCACAGTACTGTAAAGTTCATAGCTTAATTATCTTCTCCAAGACCAGCTGTTCTGGTTGTTACCAAGCCCAGTTAACTCGGATAGATAGAGAGCCTGTTTCCTCCTCCTCTGCTCCTAGATCCCCTCTTTCCTCCATAAATCCAGACATATTCTGTCACATAAACCTCCTTGACAGTAACATTTCATCCTTAGTAGCTTTCATAGACAGGCACAGGTCTCATGCAAACAGCCAGTTGAACAAAATGGGAACATAATTATAATGCAGAAAAAAGCACTAGTGATGTTAATATATTTCTATTTTATGTTGGAAGGGATATGCCATCTTGCAGTCCGTATTTCCATTTGCTGTCCATTCATTGTTCAATATAAATTCTCTTCAATTTCAGGCTTCATGTTTCACACAGCTTGTCATTCCTTATTCAGTCACTCTCTTCAACATCAGCATTGCCAGGCACATGAATAAGTAATTGCACATTTTACAGGCATGTCTGTGGGAGGGCATGAATGAGTTATGACCTTGTCTGATTTACAGTCAAGAGCCTCCAAAAATTCTGCTTTTAGAGTACAAATTCGCCTTGTTGCTAGGACTTAGCTCTGGTAGCAAACCTTAAGCCTCCCGTCTGAGTTTGGTTTACCTCCCTTAATCTAGATTTTGCATTATGTCCACACAGAAAGCTGTCTCCAAGCCCCAAATAAAATATTTTCTCAAAATAATAACCATTTTTCTTTACTGTAATAAATCAGATTACTTCTCCCTGTCTCCTTAATCATAGCACATGTGGAAAAGAATTTCTCATTGTCTATTTTATAGCAACCTGTTACAAGACAAAGCTGTATTTATACTTTGTCTCATGTTTTCTTTTTCTGAATTAAACATATCCAATTTCTTTAGATCCTTCTCTTAAGCCATGTTATCTAATTGTTTCATTATTCTTGGAAAGAGTTCTGAGAGCAATCAGAACTTGTCTACATTTTACTTAAACACAATGCTCACACTGTATGCAGCACTTCAGTAAGGTTTAGCTTAGCTAAGTGCTTAGTAGATAGGAAAAAACACCAACTCTATCTTATCATTTCCTCTTCTATTAAAGCACAACACAACTTGTATTTCCAGAAAAAAATATTGCACTGAGCCTCAATTTTTTTGACATGATAATTTCTTGGGTTAGTTTCTGATTTATTGCACCCCAAAATCCTTTTTCTGCTTCTCTTCAGCTGAGTTACTCATCATTTTTAGTTTTCTGCATTTGATATGTTCTTCCTAAAAGTCATTCTCCCTGATTACCTGTGTTGAATTTAATCTTGTTGATTTTAAATTTTGCTCTCTGCAGTCTGCTGGGATCCCTTCACTTACAGAAATCCTTGCAGGCAATTTTTAATGGGTAAGTTTTTTAATGACTTTAGAGTGAACTTCAGTAGATCTGAACAAACTGAATCCATCTAACTTATCTAAATGCCTTTAATGTTTCTCTGCTCAATCTGGCTCTGCACCTCTATATTGTCATTAAAATTAATTTAAGTATCTGGTAATGGCTGACATTGCCTTTTATACATTGGCTCAAATGAAGCACTGCATACCTCCATCATTTCTACCATAACACTCATATACACCTCTTCAATGCTCCCTCTTTTTTAACAGGAATCGTGGTGAAAATACACAATAAACACATCAAGAAAACAGATTTTTCCTTTCCTTTCAAAATGAAATCTAGCCCTGTTATCACAATGAGACATGAGTAAGCTGAAACACATTTCTAGACTCTAGTATGCTTAAAACATAACCAAGGTCAGACAAGAAGATATATAAAAATGGCACTTTCTTACTTAGCAAAGTTATTCCCCCCATTGAGATGAAAGGATACTAACTGGGCAAAATATCTTCTTTTTCTAACTAAGCTGCATTAGTTCTGGTGTACCAAGGAAGAGAGAGATACATTCAGGTCTCCTTGACTGAAAAAAAAAATTGTAATTAAACTTTTTTTTTTTTTAATGCAGATAATGAAGCAATAAGAAGATAATCTCACTTTTCTTTTTTGAAGATTTTGAGTTTGTTGCTCGCAATCAGATGCATCATTTGAAATCTGAAAAACATAGGAGAAGTATGAAACAGCACTGGATTATATATACAGTCTCTTATGCCCATTGTTGCCCTGATTCTGCAATGAACTAATCATGGGTGCATTTTTGTACTTGAAAAATTTACATTACCGGGAAAGTAGCTGTGGGCTAGAGCAACAAATCAGAGTATTATCTCTAAGATAGTACTTGCTGTAGAAGATAAACATATGAGAGTCTCATGGACTCATAAAATAATTCAGGTTGAATGGGACATCAGGAGGCCTCTAGCCCAACCTCCTGCTCACAGAAGGATCAGACCAGGTTATTCAGACCTTTATCCCTCTGACTCTTGAAAATTTTCAACCACATGCTTGTAATCCACAGCTTCTCTGCACAGTCTGTTCCAGTGCTCATTTGTCATCTCAGGGAAGAAATGTTTCCTGGTATTCAGAAGGAACATCTTGTGTTTCTGTTTGTGTCCATTGCTTCTGGTCCTGGCACTGGGCTGCATCCTCCAAGGCATCAGCTCCCTTCATCTATATATTGATATTGATGAGATCCCTCTAAGCCTTCTCTTCTTCTGGAGATGCTCACTCCTCCCTTATCCCTTGACTGGACTGTCTCCCGTGTGTCCATGTCTCTCCTGTACTGAGCAGCCCGGCACTCAATCCAGCACTCCAGGTCTGGACTGACCATCGAGCTCTCCCTCAATACATCCCCTAAAGCAGCCCAGGATGCAGTTGGCTGTTTTTGCAGCAAGGGCCCATTGCTGGTCCACATTCAAATTGCTGTTCAACCTTTCTGCCTAGTTTCTCCTCGACTGGGTGGCCCCCAGTATATACTGGTGCCTGGGGCTGGTCCTCTTCAGGTGCAGGACTTTGCACTTCCTTTTACTGAACTTCATGAGGTTCCTGTAAATCCATTACTCCAGACCATCCAGATGCCTCTGGGTGGCAGCACAACCCTCTGGCATACCAGCCACTCCTCACAGTTTTGTTTCATCAGCAAAATTTTAAGGGTACATTCTGTCCCAGCATCCAGTTAATTAATAAAATTGTTGAATAAAACTGGACCCTTGATGTGCATCATTAATTATTGGCCTTAAACTAGATTTCCTGCCATGATCACAATCCTCTGAATTCAGCTGTTCAGCCAGTTTTCAATCTACTGTATAATCTGCTGATCTATCCCTCCTCTATGAGAATGTTACAGAAGAGAGTATTGAAAGCCTTTCTTCAAAAGAGCCATCATTTTGCACCTTCTCCTGATGTTTCTCCTCCAGTGACTTCTCCCTTCTTATATGAGGTTAACAGCCACAGTTCCTGACATTTTCTTGTGGATGTTTCTTGGGATGTTCAGTTGTTCAGTGTAATCTTCTATTTGTGGAACAGCACTGCATTTGAACTCTTCCATGACTTTACTATGTAAGCTTTACTAGGTAAACTTCTTTGGTTTTGGATGAGTCAACCCTGTGATGAGCCCATGCACATTACAGCACTGGTTCAGACTCTGTGCAAGAACTCTTCAGTTCTTTGCCTCACATTCTCTGGACTGAGCTTGTGTCAAGCCATCGAATCTTATCTACAGTCATGTTGAACTTTTACCAGCTGCTGGATTTGGAAGTGGAGACTTTCATAACCTCATGCCTTTCCAACCAGTGGCCTAGAAGTTGTATTGCAAGTGAGGTGTAAAAACTGCATGTTGGCAAAGGAATAAGTGACAACAAACACTCTTGAAGGAAGACAAACTGGAAGGAGATTAGAGAGGATAAATGCACTGACATGATTACAGATTGAGCTGGTATTAGCAGTGTAGAAGATACCAAGATACAGATGAAGAACTGGGAGGTTCGGTGACCAAAATACATTGAATGAACTCTGGGTACCAGTCATCTAATGAGAATTTTGTCTGAAAGTTGAGAAGTCATCTACTGGAAGCAAATGAAAGAGATGAAACTGATTATTCTTCAGGATAAGTATAAGCTACCAAAGTGAAAAAGAGTATCCTGCAGTAAATCAGTTCAGGAGTTTCCCACGTGGAGCATGAAACATTGCATAAGACGTGACTCACTCAGAATGCTGTATACATTCACTATTCATGTCCAAATATTAATTTGAATTTGAAAAGCAGTAATTAAAAGCTAGGATAGTGGAGGAAATATGAGGACTCTTAAAAGTGGGTGTTGTGTGTGACATGAGGTATTGAAATGTGACTACAGTGATATAAAAATGAGATTATTTTTGTCTGATTTTGGGTTTTTTCCTACTTCTATTTTCAGTATTATTACATTCCTAGCATTATTGTTTATTAGCATTTTTAATTTTCCAAAAATCTCAGGAGAATTCCATGGAAAGAACTAAGTCTCTGAGAAGTAATCTTAACTATTCCTCTAAAGAGATAAAAGGTTATGCAGCAAGGAAAGGGAGACATATATGTTAGGAGAAAAATTACTAAATTTTTTATGCATAATCAAATCTTTTTATTATGTGAAGTGACTTTCTAGTGTCTCCCACTCAATGGTAGTTGTTTGACTTTTTGTAAGAAGGGAGTAACTTTTAGGGAAGTACTTGAATGAAAAGAGATGTGTATACTGGTAGGTAAGCTCAGAAAAGCGTTCCTAGGACAGAAAAGGCAAAACTTTCCAAAGAGCTCTGCTATGCAACTAGAAAAGGCAAAACTTAACAACTGAGGAGATTAAATATACAGAAGTGACGACGTGATGGAAAATCCTAAAGGCGTAAGAAGAATGACAAACTTCATGTAGTAAAAAGGAAGAAAGATAAAACAGGATTTTGCAGATAACAAGGCAACACTATTTTAGAAATTAAAATATGTTTTGTGTAACTACCAACAACCACAGATCTGGAATCCAGATATCACCCTTGCTCTCTATTCCTCTTCTCATTTTATCAGCACTGAAGATTCAGTAATTAAAATCCCATCATTTCCTCACTGACTGAGGACAAGGAGATTCCAGCTCAGTCTGCCAAAGCACTGAAGAGCCCATCCAGTATAAGTTGCTGGCTTTACACCAGATGAAAACAAAACTGGCCCCAAAAAAACCCTATGGTGAGTGTTAAAAAGAATATTGGTAAAGTCAACTTCTTGGTCTTGTTGCAGTCTTGAATTATTTTCATGTGCTTCCCTGTTGGCTACTTTTTCTGACACCTCTCATTGCTCTTGCTTTCTCGTGTAAATTACACCAATTTATTAGACTCCAATTTTCTGGCATGTAAAAAAGCTCACTAGCTTCAACAGCACCTCTGAACTTAATTCTGCCTGACAAGAACAAGTCACAGATACATTGCATGTGGTGGAGACAGAAAAAATAAATGCCCAGAGCAGCTTGATATATCACATGGTGGTAAAGCAGAGTTAACAGCAGCTTGAACCCTTTGCTATGAAAGCACAGCTATGGCCTATCAATTTTCAGAAGACCTTGGGAGCACTTTTATGTCCACAATCAGCAGTCCTACAGAAGGGAAATTTTTATCTATTTGGTTTCACACAGTTTTTTTTAAATCCTTGAAGCTGTACACTAAGAAAACCTGCAAAACCATATTAAATGGTGTAGTTTTTGGACTGCTGTGTGCTGCACTGGTGGGAGCAGATCAGAAGAACTCAGAGCTCAGAGTACAGGGAATTACTTGCCTGTTCACAGAGAGAATTTAACACAGTAAGCCCTACAACACCCTTGTGATCTTATTTTATGCTCAAAAAATTAAAGCTGGAGAAGAGTCCCACTCTGTAGTACTCTTTAAAAACAGGGTTTTTTCATTTAAAAGACAAAAATAATTGCCTTTCAGTATCCATCCTAATAGTGATTTTGTGGAAAGGAAGAGAGAATTCTGACAAAACAGGAATTCAAATCTTTTCCTTCTGATCCATCTGCTGTCAAAACTCTGCTGCTAATAGAGAGGAAGTACACTCCCTATGCACCTATTGCATGTAGGTGCATCAGTTTGTGACAATGGTTTGTGATTAAATAGATGAATTGCATTAATTCTGACAGTGAAAATACTAATCTCTTGCCTGAAGGTAGTTTATTTTTTTTATAAATCTTTTTAGCTTATTAAAGCATATATGAAACAGCAAGCCAGGCTGTGTAACTTGGACATCATGTCTCTGCTTTTAGGGATTAAGGTCACTAGAAAGAGGACCATTTACTTCTTGTCAAGGTATTCAGTCACACTCAAACTAAATCACATTCAAACATAAATACTTCTTTGCTGGATTAGAACTGGTGCTAAATTAAGTATTTAAGAAATCTGCAAGGTGACAGAAGTTCTGCATTTTCTCTTTCAGTTATTACTTAATTCCAAACTTTACAAACGATGGGATTTTTAAACTGCAAATTCTGTTTATTCAACAGGGGTTCTGGAAATCGAAGTGAGGTTTGTCCCAGTCACAGTCTGAAATAATTTCAGAAATGCCTTTATGGGGAGACAGGGGGCTGTCAGAGCAATTTTACATGTAGTGAAAAAAAACACAGCATGATAATGATAATTTCAAAGAGTTTTCCTTATTAGAAGTGCTGGTAATTATAAAGTCAAGAGCCCCATTGACTACCAGAGACGAAATCTAGTTTGCAGGACTAAAAATTAGATTTTTGTTTTTGAACTCAGTAGATCTGCTGCTGAGTCACTGAGATACAGAAATATGGCACCTCTTTGTTTTTTCTTAGTCCTTTTTTCAGCCCGTGCACTGTAAGCACTTAATGGATTTGATATAATGGCACTTGGAAAGGGAACATAGATCAAAACTACATTGCAATCTGTATATATCCTACCATTACGTTACCAAAGTAAGTTTTGCCTCTAGAGTAGTCAGAAAGTAACACATAAGATCAATTTTACCATGCAACAAGACAGGTGAGACTATTATTAGCATGGTCAAAATCAAAGCTAAAACATTCTTAGTGATGGTTCAAGCCCATTAGGAGTAACATGATCTCGTTTAATAATCAATAGCACTGTAACCAGTTTCTCTAAAATCTGTCTGCAATAGTCTGTAAAACTGATGAAGAAATTAATGTACCTTCAGGCATCCATGAAAACTTACAGATTTTATATGTTGATACTCCCTTGAGTACTGATCAAACAACAAAAAAACCACTTTTTCATATTGGTTGTGCCACTGGAGTCTCACAACAGCTCTTCAGATTTGTATTCCACTAAAATACAACAATCTAAAATTAACCTTCCTTTGCTGTTTCTGGACACACTGTGTAAGTGTTAATACGTGAAAGCACTCCATTCATAAGCAATCAGTTACGCTCCCAAAACTTCGGGATCTCTCCCCCAGCCTACATCCCTTCTGACAGCCCTCTGCTGACCACACTGACAGGAAAGAAGCAGGTCAGCAACCAGCTGAAGACAGAAACAGCACTTTGCTCATATTTACATCCCTTCTCTGAGATCAGACTCTAGGTCCTCTTTGGAGACCTTCTGACACTCAGCCTATTTCTGCTGGGATATATTTTTCAAGGCAAAAAGTGACTGAGAAGGCATGAGTGGAAAAGAGCAGCATTTGCCAGGCCTGGCTGTGAGACAGTGTTCAGGCAGGACCCAACATCTGCCTAAAGCTGCTGCACAGCTCAGTCTTGCACATGCATCTAGGTTTGAGAGCACCCCTGTAATGATGTTGGACTGAACAGGATGAGCCTCATTATGAGGATGCCACCACTTCCCAGATGCTTGGTGGCAAGTGCTCAAGAGCACTCAAAAGACCTTGGTCTGACCAGCCATTTTAGAACAAAAGGTTTAAATTTGGAGGAATTTTCCCAAAAAGTGTCAGATTTAGCAGATAGGAATGTGGCTGTGAAAAGCAGAAGGGTGTTTCTTTACCCTGTAAGCTCAAATGGTGTAAGGTGGCTAAGTAAATGTCCTGGAATGTTCAGTGAGAGGCAGCAGAATGAGGGAAAACCAGAAGACAGCACCAGAGGTGCAGGTTTTAATTCTGGAATTGGAGAGGCTACTGACCTTAAAGGATGAGTGAAACACACAGCAGGCCTGTAAGCACAGTTTCAAAGTCAGAATGGGTTTGCTACAACTCTTTGGGACACCTGAAACACCAGGATGAAGAGAGACAGAGTGATCCAGACCAATGCAGAGTAGGGACTGATAATAATAACCGTGCTGGGAAAACTGGAGAGGAACTCACCACAGCTGCATTGTTATTCACCACACTGTGCATTATTCCAAACCCAGCTCTGACAACATGCAGAGGAAACCAACAGCTCTTTTAAGCAACAATACTGTAGTAAATGGGAAGGAATGGAGATGGGAAAGTAAGTAAATTGCTATCACAATGAACTGAATTTCCAAGCAAATTAAACCAGTTAGAAAAACGACAGTGCTCTTAAACAGGCATACCTTTGTGGAATGATGGGTTAAATGAGGGAAACCATTAGGGTGTCAGCAGAGGTGCTCACCTAGAGCAGCAGCAACCACTGAATCAGACTGGGAACCACTTATTTGGCTGAATTAACACAGAGTTTCCAATAAGCAAGGAAAATTTTGAGAGATGAACAAAAGAGATAATAAACACAGGAATGAGACAGGGGTTTAACATTTGCTGACGATGACCTGCAGCAAGCAGACTTAAGAAAGGGGGATAAGAGTGAAGCACTGTATAGGTAGGAGAGCCAAATATGGTACAAACCCCAGAAGCAGAAAACAAGAAAAGAAAAAACAGTATCAGCTCCAAGACGCCTCCAACACTCATTTTGAAAAGTTTTGGAAGAAAAAGAGTACCACATACAAAAGAATATCTAACTGCTAGAGTAGCTAAAATGTTTAAAACTGCAGAACCAGACAAGCAAAGGCAATACAATTAGAATGAGAATGAGCCACTCCAATTCACAGAGAGTATTGTTAAATTCAGTGAGGCATGTGAGGAGGTGTATAAAAGAAACGCGGGGGGTGGTACATTGTCTACAAAATCAACAGAATAAAAAGGACAAACACCAACAAAGTGCTACATAGCCGCATGTAAGTAATTAACAGTTGAAAGGATGGTGGATTAGGTGTGACCCTTCAATGGGGGGGGGAGAGAGAGAGGGATTAGCTATTTCATAGAACTTGGAGAGATCTAGCTCTTGAATACTGAAGTTAAAATTATAATTTTTAGTTATGTAGTTATAGCTAGTATAGTATAGTTTTAGCTATAACACTATATTTTTAGTTATTTTATGATTTTAAGTGACATGTGAAAACCAGTATTTTTTCAGAGAACAGATAGGAAATGAAAAACAAAGCAAAACAAAACAAAACAAAATTTGCCCCAAAAACAACTAAACAAAAGGAAGGGAAAGGTTATGGAAGCCTATGCATATATAAGAACTGCTAATTTAAGATAAAACAAACCTATCAGTTATAAATAATAGATAAGAAATGGACAATAAAAGTTAATTGAGTACATATAAACAATAGTATAGCCATATTAGCTGATGAACTGCAAGAAATAAAAAAGCAAACATGCAGTTAATCAGGCCTTTAAGATCACTAGAAAATCCTGTGGAGAGAGATACTTAAACTGGAGTGACTCGGATAACTATTAATAACAACCCTTAAGCTGGAGTAACTCGGATAACTATTAATAACAATCTTTAAGCTGGAGTAACTTGGATAACTATTAATAACAATCCTTTCTGCTTTATCTGCCAGAGGTAGAACAGAAAAGGAATCTATTCAAACACTACTAATATATTTAATTATAAGTTGCTTTACTTCATTTCACTTGATTTTCATTTCATTTTATTATCATATCTGAAATGGGGTAGATGTAATACTTTTATAATTCAGTTGCCTTGTCTGGTGTTCTCACTGATGAAGGATATATCTCTATTCTATTAATATGAATATGATTAATAGATCACCAGCTCATAAAGGTGTGTATGTAATATAAAAATGCTGATGAATATGATTTGGTCTGTTTATAGGACTTACTATTCCGAGAGTTGAAAAGCAAAGGTGAATCAGTCAGACACACAAATGTAAGAGCTGTATTTCAAAAGACTGCGTGTTTATGTAGTGCTGCAGCCAAGACTTTTTAAAACAATTATGAATAAAATCATGGACCTGGGGTAGAATAAGAGATGAAATTTTCTGGGTAGTCTCTACAGAAGGAAGACAGCAAACATCAGGGCAAGGCAGGCATTACACTTAGGAAAATAACAGCTTTCTGCTCCAAAAGTGGTCAAGAGTGATTCTAGAATTGTCCCATCCATATCCAATCTGTAATTGCCTATGCAGGCTGCAATGGTCTCTGTGTGTGTTTTGTGCCCAAACTACCATAAGCTAGATTATAATATGTATGTATGTGAATATTTACTGCAAACTCTATGGAAGGTTACTAAATACATTTTAAAATAACACTTATGAATGAAATTATTGAAAATGTGTGTTATAATGGGCCAGTAAATTTTTTAGGTGATTTTTAATCAATTGCAACAAATGCTAAGGGTATTTACAAGGTGAGCTGAGTTGGACTTGATGCCTGAAAATGATCAGGGTGATTTTGGTGACTGCAAATTGTGTGGACTACAGCAATTCAAAGGAGGCTGGTATATAACCAGTACTGGAAGATATCAATGGGCTGCCCTTAGACTTTTGCAAGTTCTCACATCACAAAACCAATAGGAAAAAGTCAAAGCCTTGAAGAAGATCCATTGCCCTGTCCTGATTCTGACCTCAAGTATAATGATTTAAAATCCCAATATTAAAAACTATTAGTGGGAACTTTGTCCCAGTAAAACATTTGCTTTATATAAACATGGATTTCAGAATGGCTTTGCTGACACAAACATAAATTTTACAGGCACATCCTTTATTTCAGTCTAACATTTGATGTTTTTTTTCCCCAAACAACTAAAGTTCTTAACAATTTTTCTCTAAACTTGCTATCTGACATGAGGTAGCAGTACCAGAGGTACAAGTGGTCAGAACTAGAAAAATGCAGATTAAAGCTCATAGGCACTTTACTCAAGTGCCAAAACTTCATCACAACATAGAGGTATTGGGGTACTCCTGCAGGCGTTACGAATGTCAGTATTTCTGTAGGAGTTACAAAGCCTGGAGACTCCAATAACACAGCCGTGTCAGGCTAGTTTTTTCTTTCTTTTGAAGCCTTTCCATCTCATGGAAGACAAGCAGATTTTATATCAGTGAATAAGAGCATATCTTAGTCCTAGAGATGCTAGTGGATAGCAGGCTGGACATGAGCTGGCAACACAAGAGAGCCAATCATATCCTAGGCAGCATCCAGAGCAGTGTGGGCAGCAGGGCCAGGGAAGGGATTCTGCCCCTCTGCTCTGCTCTGGTTAGACCCCACCTGCAGGGCTGTGTCCAGCTCTGGGGTCCCAGCACGAATAGGGCATGTAGAAGAGCCATAAGATGATCTCTGGCTTGGAGCACATCTCTCATGAAGACAGGCTGAGAGAGATTAAATGGTTTAGCCGGAAGAGAAGGCTCCAGGGAGACCTTACAGTAGTCCCTCAATACTTCAAATGGTCCTACAAGGAAGATGGGGACAGACATCTTAAGCCCAAGCCATGAACTCCTGACAATTGCATAACAAAAGACATGGGGACATGTGGCCCATCCAGGTGACCAGACACTTAGAAATACATCAGGATCTAGAGGAAGAGGTGAGATTTGGACTGTGAGAGTATAACAGCTCCAGGGGTTCCCTTGTTCAGGGTCCCTTCTCAAAGGCACCAGCTTGGGTTTTATCTGTGTTGCTGCACCACGAAGAAATTGCTTTATGGAATAACCAATTTATGTGACTCTACTATGGAAAACCTGGGGTGAACTCTGGGGTTGAAATGTGCGGTAAGGAAACCTGGTCTGCCCTGTGCATGACTGTGAGGTGTGTCTGGAGTCAAGCAGGGTCCCGTTGGGTCACTGGAGCTGCTTGCTGTGAAGTGACTTTGGTCCCAGCCTCTGGCGTTGAGAGTGTGACTGCCAGAGAGTCTCATGAATGGCTAGACTGGGAAGTTTACCTCCATCCAAGCCAAACTGTTCTATGGTCTTCCAGCATGCTCCTTAATCTTTCCAATTAGTTTTTCTTTTCATTGCTTGGTCACGTTTCAGTGACACAGTTTTAGTTAGAACTGCACAAAGTAGTATAAATGCTGCCATTCCTGCTAGACGCATTAAACTATCCTCCTCCAGCTTCACCTACTTGGTCCCATGGTCTCTGAAAAAGTGCAGCCTCCACAATCACAAAGGCAAGACTGAAACAGGGAACTTATATAACAGTGGGGAAAAGACAGGAAAATGTTTGCAATTTCAAGGGCCTCTGAGGAAGTCTTTAAAACAGCTTTCTAAAATTATGTTAGTTAGGAATATGAAAAAAATAAAACAAGATTGGAAAGTTTTTAATGAAGGAAATGCCGGTAAAATCATGAAAGCTTCTTCAAACATTGAGACACAAATTCGGGAATAAAGAAACTCTACTATAAATATAGAGGCAGAAGGACTGTGATGCCAAGAAATGGTAATCATAGCTACTAAAAAACTGACTGAAGGAAAAGGTCCAGTTTGTCCCAAAGGGTGGCCAAAAAAGAAAAAAAAAAAAAAAGTTTAAAATGACAAAGCAGAAAGACATGCACATATATGGATCTAAGACTGAAGATCACAGACGTGGCTAGGCAGACACTTGGGAGAGAATGCTCTGGAGCTGCTATTCTCTTCTTTTTCCCAGAAGATGATGTAAGAAATCTCAAAGCTCACCAACCCTTCTGCTACAGACCCTCAAGAGGCTATCCAAACCCCACCATGCCCCCTGTTGCTGAAGCCTCCTACAAACTGAGCTGCCTGGACCCAAATTTTAGGCTAATGTAATGCTGTCTCCAAAGTTACAGGGCAATCCTGTCCGTAGCTTCTATTCCCCTCTAAGATGTATGAGCTTTTGTCAAGTTCTAATGCTGACTAAAATGGGGGAATCCCATCTGGGCAAATCCCCCCAAACCTGCAGAGATTTTTCTGTCTCCATTCTGTGACTATTGTGAATACCACCTTAGTGGAGTGGCTGAATGTATTTCATGCCTTCAGTACTGCTCACACTGACCTGACTTTTCATGGTTCATTTGAAAGCTGCTTTTTAAAGTTCTCAATCCTGACAGTGACTGGACTGGGTTTATGACTGGAAATGAGAAAAAAAGACCTTTAAGTTCTCATTTCCCTTAAACCATGTGAACACCCTTACAACACACAAAGGAATTTTTCTTCAGTTAGTCTGGAAAGGACAAAAATCAGTCCAAAGCAAGTCAAAAGAAGGACATAGCAAGAGAAGCTGGTCAGTTAGGACAATCTGTCTGGCAAAGCTGGTAGAGGGCCCAGCCTGCTCAAGAAGCCTAGGCTAGACTTTCAGAAATGAAAATGAAGAAAGCAGTAATATAACATGAGGTACAGAAAGGTACCTGGGAACAGGAAAAGGGATCAGCAGCAAGGGAGAAAGAAAATACAGGACTGATTGATATTAAAGCAGGAGAAGGGTGGTGAGACTAGGGAGACATAGGAGCAGGGGAAAGGGTGAAACAAAACTTCCATGGTTTTGAAAGGAGAGCTAAGTTTTGCTAGGCAAGGAGACTGCCTGCCCATCAGGAAAAGGAAGTTCTGGGATCTCAAAGAAGCTCCCAAAAGGGATACAAGGACTGTCTGAGAAAGCAAATAGGAATGAAGCAATAAGGTGGTAGAAAAGGAGATAAAGTATGAACAAGGTGTGATACACCCAAAGGCAGAAGATGTGGACGAACTTGATAGGATAGAGCAGAAGGAAACTTATATGGGAGAATCAGCTTGAAAGGTTAGAGCCCTAAAAACACAGCTTTTCCATACTCTAGAATGAAACCCAGATTCCTGAGCTTCCTCTATCTTCTGCTGAAATCAAGTGGCCATGAAAATCAATCGCTTCAGACTAATTTAATGCTGATGAAAAAAAGAGAGCGACAACAAATTGTAATGTCATCAATGTGAAGAGAGCTGTAGAAAAGATTTAAATACATCATGTTCACTATTAGTGACAGCCCACAGGAAGGTCAGTAATCCTGAATGACAGAGTATTTGATTTTGGGGTTTTTTTCCAAAAACAAATCTAGGACATGACAAAAAAAATAATTCCAGGAAACTGCAGGTTAAGGTTGCCAAGTCACGTGTCAGACAAATAGTAAAATCAATGTTGGTAAAATCTGAATTCAACGCTTTTTGTGTCACCCTATGTCATAATTGTGGATGACCACTTACTAATGGACAAATTCCATAAGTGTTCCATAAGTGGATTAAGTTTTGCCCACACCAATGGGGAAATGGTGTGGGGAAATGATTACTAGGTTTCTCCTGATAAAAGAATGGAGTATTGCCAGTTTTTGTATCTCAGTGGTGTACTGGTGGGTTTTTTAATGTGGCGCCTCTGAAATTTTGAGTGGAAAAGACTATATATTCTATTGTTCTTTATATACTACTTTAGAGACCTTAACTTTAAAAATTGGAACTGGTTTTGGTTTTCCTTCCCTTCTGTGAAAGCTTGGGTATGATAGTTTGTATTGACTCACCCCTTATGATACAGTGCTTTTTTACAAGTACCCTGTTTTCAGTAATGTACTAATTAAAATTCAAAAGTAGAAAAAGAGGCTATTTTTGTTATGTCTTCCTTTCCAAATTTTCATCCGTGACCCATACCATTTCTCCATAACCCATGCAGCTCTTATCTACTGCCAGCTAAGTTTCACTTCATAAAGCAGGTACACTGCTTTCCTTTATGCTAGTTTTAAACATAATGCCACTACAGCATGCTCCAAATTGCTTCCTGAATTCTTCCTTGTTGTTCTGCTTTCAGTCATATCCTGCATGCCGGCCATACCAACCCTGACAGTATCTACTTTCTTATTGTTTGAGTTAATAATCATACTGAGTTAAAAAACAATTCTGAGCTACTTCCACAAGCATACCTCCAGGCATTTTGTGCAGTTAACAAATTCCAGTCAATGAAGAATAATTAACATTTACTATAAATACAGCTTTGTCCTATATGATTTTGTCCTTTGTGCTAGGAGAGTAACAGAAAAGAAGCATGATTATGCACATAGATGAAAAAGTAGTTGGAGATTCTTTTGAACTTGACACAATAAAATCCTAAACTAGATGTATATTTTCAACATTAAGAAGGAGAAGAAGAAGAAGACTCTAGTGCAGTGAATGATTTAATACACATAAAACCACCTCAGTAACTTTAATAGATGAAACTCGCCTGGAATGAAGGCCATCACAGGAGCACCTCTTAATCTATTACAATAATGTTTCCCTCTTAAACACTACTAGAGTAACTGAAGTGATGCTTAGCCTTTATGTTGTTTGCCAATGAGGACAGACAGAGAGCATTGCCCCTAAACAGCAGCTATACCTCGGGTGGTAGATTATTCAGTGGGTCAGCTTTTGTTATTCAGGCAAAGCAATGAATCCAGACAGTAAGCTTCAATTTACACCATGATCTATTGTTCTGTCTCCCAACCCTGAGAAACACGATCCATCTTGCATTGCAACTGAATGACACCACTAAATCAGCTACTGCTGACTCACTGGTGGTCCTGTTAATTATCAAAGTCAAAGGGCCAGACTCTTGCTGCACTGGGTTTGCATGGCCATGTTTTGGTAGCAGGGGGTGACAGGGTTGAGAAGCTGCTGTAAGTTTTCCTCATATCAAGCAGAGCAAATGCCAGCCAACTCCAAGATGGATGTGCCACTGGCCAGGGCTTGGCCAATTAGAAATGATGGCAACGCCTCTATGATAATATATTTAAGAAACCAAAAAAAAGTTACTGCACAGATATAATTGTGGCCAGAGAAGAGTAGGGCAAGAATATGTGAGAGGAACAGCCCTGCAGGCATCAAGGTCGGTGGAGAAGGAGAGCAGGAGGTGCTCCAGGCACCAGAGCAGAGGTTCCCCTGCAGCCCCTGGTGCAGACCAGGGTGGGGCAGCTGTGCCCCTGCAGCCCATGGAGGTCCACAGGGATGCAGAGCTCCACCTGCAAGCCATGGAGGAGCTGGTGGATGCCTGAAAGGGGGCTGAGGCCACATGAGACCCTTGCTGGAGCAGTCTCCTGGTGGGGACCTGCAGTCCCATGGAGAGAGGAGCCCCTGCTGCAGCAGGTTTCCTGGTAGGACTTGTACCCTGTGGGGGACCAACAGTGTAGCAACCTGTCCTTGAAGGAATGCACCACATAGAAGAGTGACCCACACTGCAACAATTTGTGCAGAACTGTTGGGTGGACTCACAGTGGAGAAGTTCATGGAGTTATCCTGTGGGAGACACCCCATGCTGGAGCAGGGGAAGGACTCCTTTCCCTGAGCAGGGGAAATAACTGTGTGTGATGAAGTGACCATAACCCACTTTCCCTGCCTCCCTGAGCTTCTGGGGTGCCGGAGGTAGAGCTGGGAAGGAGGGAGGGGTAGGGGAAAGGTGTTTTAAAGTCTATTTTTACTTCTCATTATTCTGCTCTCATTTTGTTAGCAATAAGTTCAGATAATATCCCAAATTTGAGTCTGTCTTTTCTGTGATGGTAACTGGTGAGTGATCTCTCTTGGTTCTTACTTCATCTCATGAACCCTTCATTATATTTTCTCTACCCTGTCCAGCTGTGGAGGGCAGTGATAGAAAAGCTTTGGTGGGTGTCTGGCATTCAGCCAGGGTCAACCCACTACCTATGAATCATAGGTAATAGTGGGAAAACAAATTCAACTCAGGATGTAATTTGGTTGGCGTGATGGTGGTTATCAGAAAATTATACATTCTAATCAAGAAATCACCAAGTCTGACTCATATTTTATTTCCAGGGGCCATGATGATCCAGCTCCAGTCTCAATTCTTACTTCCCTGGCACAGAACATATGTGAGAAGAGCAAAAAGTGGATATAGCTCTTGGTAGTATTCATGGAAGTGTCCTATTACAGAACCACTGTAAACTAAACTTCCCATGAAAACTGGACTTAAGATATCTAGGCCTTCTATTAACATATCTGGCCTATTCTCAGCCCCTCCCAACAACTTTTAAACTTTTGCTAAATTGCACCAGATTTGAGTCCTGGCCCAAGCTTTGATGTTATTATACTTTCAGACATTTTGTGAAAATTGCAAGCTGGGTAGAGGAGCCAGGTTTCCAATCCTTTGGGAAAAAGGCAGCTGTAACTGTGCTTTGTGTGTATTGTATCAGCCACCTGACTGATCTCAGGTGATACCTCATATCTCAGTTAATACCTGGACACCATGAGAAAGCCCAAGACAGCACAGTTCATATTGTCTTGGGGACAACACTGGTGGAAACTGGTGGTGAAGAATGAAATCATGACCTCTGTCTTTATAAAAAAGTTGTATTAAAGTTTTGAACTCATTTTATACTCCCAACCAAATTAGTGCTTGGCTCCAAATTTTAGCTCATGTTGAATGCATGGTCAGCCCTGTGAAGCACACCATCCGTTACTGCTGGTATTGGCAGAGAGCTGCAGGCTTGTTTTTATGCAGCTTAGACCATTTGTGACAGCTTTGCATGAACTTAAAAAAAAAGACAATAAGCTGCACAGTAAAATTAAATTTATTTTAAAACATTAATAAATTCAATTCCTTTTCAAGAAGTATATAACAGATTTTCCTTAGCCTTATTTTAATGCAACAAAAGAGACAAAGAAACAAAATTAGTTCGTTAGCCTCAGTCCCGTGGTAGATTCACGGGACAGTCACCACCAGGACTTCAGAGCCTCCTGACTGCCAGTGCATTGCTCCCTCCCCAGCCCGTCTAGGCCTTCTGGCTGTGACAAAACTAGCAGCTGCTTGCAAAAAACAAGCTGAAGGACAGAGATAACAGCACCTGAATGCTACATAAACATAGGGATTGTGGTAGCTCTCTCTAATAATATAAACCAATTATGTTCTTCTGGCTCTGGTTTCCATCTTAAAAAGGATTAGTCATAGGGTTATGCAGAATAAGGGATTTAGCCTTTCACCTCTGAAAAATATAAGTTCAAATATTAGTTGAGGTCATGAATGAAAATCAGTTTCTTCCACTCCAGCTTGTGGTTATATATTAGGAAAACACAACACAAATTGGCAGAACAGTCCCAGGAGAGGAACAGCAACAGCAGCTGGTGGTATACACAGTGTGTGTGTGTGTACATGTATTGTATACAGAGTACATACACACATATATCCACTCACACTAAAGAATGGGGAGGGTGAAATAGGAGAGCATGATTAGAGATAGGATGGCTTTGAAATTTGACACTGAATCCAAATCAAGAGATCTGATATGTCATTTTAGTCCTGCGATGACCCTTGGGGTAATCTTCCCCAAGCAAGAGTCCCCTTTAATCACCTCACACTGCAGTACCTGGTCTAAGCTAGTCCTCAAAGCTCCTCTTCAGTTTCTGCAGAAAGACACGCACAAGGGTATCCATTCCACCTACTTCCCACACCCATCCAGTGATCACAGGGCAGTAAATGTGTACAATCCTTTGGAAGCTGACCTCAATTTCTCTCTCCCTTAGGTTCAGATGTACTCAAACTAAATCCCTTCCCACTCCACATCTCTGTTTTGTCCAATCTATTGACTAAAGCTTCAAAAATGGGTGACTCTTCTAACTGAAAATTCACAGCAAAAGGACCCTCTTATATGACATGGAAATTCAGTGTGACTAGAACATCAATATATTATAGACTGGAATGGCAGATCTCATTTTATGGGCAATTTCCAGCAGGTATAAAAGGGTCAGAAAATTATGGACAACAAAATAACCTTCCTCTAACTAAGGCATTAATTTCTACCTTAAAATATTAACATTGCACGGAAAAAGAGGAATCCCAGACCAGAAAATGTTAATAAGTGAATCTTCTGTTCCTACAGAAAAGAAAGACTATTCTTGATCAGAGAAGATACAACTTTTTTTTTGTACAGGCTCATGACAGCAGTGGACAAGAAAACAGACTTTCATTTGAACAGTGGGCTCAGGTTGAAAATATAGACCTATATAAAAAAACTTCAAATTGTATGAAAATGGAAGAGGTATAAAAGGTATAAGACTCCAGTCCCTGCCCTGTACACTGTGAGAACAGTCAACTCAAACTGAGATAGTTAAAAGTAAGAACACTATTTGGAAACTGCATTTTAGCTCTAAGTGCCCCTTGGTTTTGTAGAAACGTGTGCTGAAATAACAAACACAGGGGAGATATACTTTGTTCTTCTGTGGAATACCTGAAATTCAGAGATTTTGCCAAAGGGATCCTCTGTCCTGAAATGTCATTTGTGCTCATGAAAAGTTTTGACTTCTGTGACCAGTGACAGATTCAGAAAGTCAAATCAACATATCACAGAGAGCAAAGTGCTTGAATGTATCTCCAGGAAGCAGTCATTTGTCTTCAGAATGAAAAGAAAAAAAAAAAAAAGAAAAAGACAAACAAGAGAGTTTAGCCTCAGGCAGCAGAGCAATGCATGGAATATTTGATTGCACCACCATTCAGGGAATTCCTGGTCTTACCCTGAAACACAAGTAGGGTTTGCCTTTAGGAAACTTAGATTGCTTTGAAAAAGAAACACAAGACAGTCAATTTTCCTAGACATAGAAGAAAATTTCCCCAAATTTAAAAATATAAAGGTCTTAACAATCCAACTGTGAAGAATATATCTCTTTCTTTGAGATGGAGAGCTTTCTGCAACAATGACTTATTTCATATTAACTGCAACAATCAATTGGCTTAAATACCCATTTTACGTTCAAAGTGAATTTGGTTAATTTGAAATAAGGCTACTAAAAAGCTGAGTAAAATCATCCACAGATCGTTAAATGCAGCCTAATCAATAATTTTACAAAGCAAATAAGATTAACATTTATAGTTTGTCTTTTTACAGACAACTCTAAATAATTCCAATCTATGTTTCTGATACTAATGAAGAGAGTGGAAATTCAGAGCAGATAAAGAATATGCTCTTTACAAGTTGATGAGGCAGGAAAGGTACCAGTTCTATTCCTACCTGCTTTTTTTTTTCTACTTTCAAATGCCAGTGCATCCACAAAAGTCAGACTCTTGTTCCAAAGCCAGAACACTCACTCTGTTTCACATTTTGTGGCAGACTCATACTTCAGGCCAAGCTCAGGCCATAGCTTTCTAATTTTTCTCTAAATCACTTGGCACACTTTTGGGAGTTATAAAACAAAGTGAGCGATGATACATAACAATTGTGTGTGACAGGTAGAAATACATTGTTCCTCTTGTGGGGACAAACTGCAAACCTGGATAATGCCAGGAGCAAAGCCTACCTTGAAAAGCCACATTTATGCTCAGGGGCAGTTTAGGCTTTTGACAAACAGTTAAAGATAAATCCTGTAATAATGACAGACAACAAAATGGTACAGTTCTCCTGAAAGCACTTACACAGATTCTGGAAAGATGCCCAGAAAGAGCCTCAGGCATAAAAATAAATGATAATATGTGTAAGTTTTCCATAACAACTCTGTAAGTCTAGAGTAGTGCATAGATAATGGGCAGTGAGAATAACAACTTTCTGAAAGGGGAAATTGGAACAGAGGCAGATAAAGGGAAACACTGTAACACAAAAGTTATTCTTAAGCTATTCTTAAAGATCATTACTCATTAGTGAAAAATCCTCCTTTGCACTGATAAGTACAGAAAATAGGCATTTCCTTGGATCAACTACCTTTTCAACTTGTGGAGCAAGAAAAAGAAAAATCAAGGGAATTTTCGCTTCCATCAAGAATGAGCCTGTTCTGTCAAGTGTGCAATTATTACTTTCCTTTGATAGAACTGCAAAATAACTATTTAGGAGTGATAATTCTCAGAAGGTTCTTCTTCAGTTCAAGACATGAAGCCATGTGTCATGGAGTTACTTTACCTTTAAGAAAGTTTAAGTTGCTGAGAACTGCCCGGAGTCTTTTCTCCTGACCAATTATCGGTCATTGCTGAGAACTGACAGCAGTTTAGGCCATTGAAAAGTGGGATCAACTTGTGAACCCTACCTTAAAGTGTAAAACCAGAGCTCTCTTGGTTCTCTTTGTTTCCTGGCTGGGAAGGGTGGCAGAGCTCCAGGCCTCCCGTTCCCTGCCCAGGCCATGCGGCCGGGCGGGGACTGGGCTGGGCCCAGCGTCTCCCGGCCGGGGGATGCGGGCCCTGCGGAAAAAGTTTTCTCCGGGCTCGGGCCGGGCCGGGCCGAGCCGATCTCTGGCTCGGCTGCAGGTTTTTTGCTGTAACTAAATTCAGAAAAGAAACTGCTGAGTGAAGAAGGAGAGAGGCTCTGGACCTGCAGCGGGCTGGGCGCGGCGACTGCACTCTCCAGAGCAGCCATGAGGAACTTTCCATCGCAGACGGCTCCAGCTCCTGCACCGGCCGAGGCCACAGAACTACCTACAACAGCCTGGGCAAGATTTTAACTCTTTCATTTCCCAGATGAGACTTGCGGATTAATCTTTTTATCCAGACAGAGAAAAGAGAGTGATCAACATGAAAAGAGACTTTATAAACTACCAGTGACAGGAAAGAAAAGAAGCTTCAGAAAAGGTAGAGAATTAAGAAGATGCTTTAATTAAGCTGAAATATCTTTCTGTTAAAACTATGGAAATGGACAATAAGGTCTTGAAAACATTCCTTTAATTCATGACAGTATATAGGGAGGAATAGAGTGTTCAAAGTGTAAATTTTGAGTAAAAAAGTAGAGTAATTATGGTACAGTGAAGTGCTGGAAGATTTGAAGCCTTGAGAGGCAATGAGAAAACTGTTTTCTAGTGAAGCTCACAGAAACAGATGAAGAAGACTTTTTGCCTTTGAATAACTCATCCTTAAAAATCCCATCCCTAGACTCATGGCCCATACACACTTGAGAGTGATGTGAAAAATGGGAGGAGTGGGCTCTAATAACAGCAGCTCTGGGCAGCTAACATTAGAGCAATGGAAAACTATAACAAAAATAGTTTTTCTTGTGAGAAACTCCATAAATTAACAGGAAGAAACTTCTGTTTCTCTATAAAGACTGGTGAAAAGACTGTAGCAAGAATTGGGACTGTTTTAACCATCAAAGTTCCAAAGGTTTTGTCTCTTTTTGTCATGTGAACAAGGGAATAGTGGGTAGACTGGGGATGAAAAGGTTTTTCTGGAAGTTTATTCTGGTGTTCTTATTGTAGTTTGTCAATAAGCTTTTCTTTTTTTTTTCCTTTTAAGTTTTATGCCTGTTTTGCTCTTGTTCTAATCCATATCTCACAGCAAGAAATAAGTAATTTTCTTAGTTATTGGTTTAAAACCACGACACCATGATAACTCCAGCTGTAGTTTAAAAAGAATCATGGTGCCTCACATATTGCCTAAAAGCATCTGAAGTAGGGTCGCTTTCTCTTTTTTTAGATCAGTGTAAGTAAGATGGGCACAAAAATCCACATACATGATTCTATGTTCATTCCAACTAGGACTACTTCAGCTTATCTAAAATTGACTAGGAATTTAAGTTGAACAACAATAAACTATTTCTAATTTGACAAAAAAAAAAATAAAATAAGAAGCCCACAAACTAATTTTTAGCAATTTGATTACACCAATGCACGTTAAGTCTCAAAGAAGCAGTGTGCCTCAGTAAGTTATTTGCCCTTAGAAAAGCTGGAAAAGAAACTTGTCCTGTTTTTCCAAACTAACTCCACAAGACAGGTTACCTCGGGATCTAATTCTTTAAAAACTGAGGGGCATACCTGCCTCTGAAAGCAGGACAACGATACAGTGTGACCTGGATGGCCTGAAAGCAATGTGAAGTAGGGCACAAAACCCTCCCGAGTTACGTCTGCTGAGAGCGGCCCTAATTGCCGGTCCCCGCTGTGTGAGCCCGGTGTCACACTGTGCCACGCCACCAGCCAGGCACGGCGACACGGGGGCTGTGCCCTCCTCTGCCGCACGCGTCCCGCTTGTTTATTTAATGCAAACGAGCATATGGTAGCTGTCACTTTGCGGGCCCAAAGGAAACTCTATGCTTCAAGAGTGATTGCAGAGTGAATCCCGTCGGTGCCCTTCCGTCTGCCCCGCAGCTCCAAAGGAAAATCCTGCTAAACGCGCCCAGCTTCCGAAGCCTCCGTGGCGCTCGCAGTTATCGTCCCACGGGCGCTGCCCTTAGTCTCGACCTGCCCGCTGTGTTCAAACGCGAGGCACAAGGCCACGGTGAAGGCAATGTACAACCCCTTCAGATCTGCTGCCAGCCCTTCGGGAGGAATGTGCCAGGAACAGCCGTCTGGGCGCACCGTGTGCCTGGCGGCGACAGGCGGGGGGAGCGCTGGCCTTGCGCTGCCGGGAACACGGCGGTCCGAGCCGCGGGGCAGGGAAAAAACAACCAAAACAACTCCTCACCACCAAAACACAAACAACCCCCAAACTAGCGCTCTCCCGGCTGCGGATGTTCCCGGCTGAGCCCTGGGGCAGGAGCAGCGCTTTGGGACAGGGGCTTCTCCGCCGCCCTCGCCTGTCCCCGCGGCTCTCCGGCCACGCAAGCTGTCACCGGGGATGGCCGAGCGCGCCCGCCTCCGCTACCCGCGGCTGCAGCTGCTGCCCCCGCCCGGGCAGCCCCCGGCAGCCCCCGCCGCTCCCGCTCCGCGCCGCCGCTCCCGCCGGCCGCCCCCTCCCTCCCTCGCTCGCTCCCTCGCCAGGCGGGGCCGTGCCCGCCCCCGGGCTTCCCCCGCCGCCCGCGAAAGGGGAGGGGGCTCTGGCCCCGCCCCAGCCCGCCCCTCCCAGTGGAGCAGCGCCCGGCGCGCCCCTTAAAGCCGTTCCCGCCCGCCCGCGCGGCCAGTCCGCGGGGCCGCCGCCGGTCACCGCGGGGAGGCGCCGGGACGGGGTGGCCGCGGTGCTGGAGAACGGCTCCCTGAGGAACTGCTGTGCCCCGGGCGGGCGCGCCCGCCTCGGCTTGGCGGAGCGGGAGGCGGCGGCGGCGGGCGCCCCGCGGCCCGCCTGGGTGGTGCCGGTACTGTCCAGCGTGCTGATCTTCACCACAGTGGTGGACATCCTGGGCAACCTCCTGGTCATCCTCTCCGTCTTCAGGAACCGCAAGCTTCGGAACTCAGGTAAGGGCTTGACCCCCGCACCCTGCCCCGGCGGTGGCAGGGAGTAGCGAGCGCCCGGAGTCCCGCCGCTATCCTGGTGCTCGCTTCCAGCTGTCCTGGGGAGTCCAGCCCGCTTGTCGAGTCCGTGCCGGCTGCCCGCTGAAGGGGATCAGAGCCCCCATCCGTTGGTTCTTGCCCTGTAGAGTGTGCAGAGACCCCCCAGGCGCTCAGGCACCGTTCTCGGCGCACCGCCCTGCGGTCTCCTCAGGCTCCGTCCTGCGCTCCATCTGGGAATGCAGGTCGTTCAGTGGTTCCTAATGAAGCATTATGTGGTCTCTATGGAGCTCCCGAGGAGGGAAATCGGTGCCATCCGCTTAAAATACCGGCAGCAGAAAGCGTGCCCAAAGCGGTCGGAGGAATGAAGGAGGAGCTTTTAAAACTTGCTCAAGAATCCTAAAGATACGGTGCTGTGCGTGCGTGGGGAAGCGGCTCAGCCCGCTCTCTGGGGCTTCCATCGGAGTTCACGGTAGTCTTTCGTGAAATCGCCTTCTTGTCTCCTCATCGTATATCCTTCAACCAGAATGCAACAAATAAAGTGGGGTCTTTGAATTTGTCTTTGAATCGTGTCTCTAGTTTCTCCTTGTGTGTGCTAGAATGTTGCTCTGGAGCTTTTACTTGCGAAACTTACTGGCTCTGTCTGGCTCTTTACACGTGTTTCAAACTACTGAACTCTGTAGTTACGCACCAACTTCTGTGATTTGCCTCCTGGCCAACTTCCCTGATACGCGCACGTCCCGCTGCCTGCGGATCCTACATCCCCTCCGGCTCCCCCCGTCCATGGAGCCGATTGTTCCCTGATGCGCAGAGCTGGGCACACCTGCATTCAGCTGAATGCTGGGTGTCGGGGCACTATAAAGTGCTACCCCCGAAACTGTGGTGTATCTACTACAGTTCTTACAGTGCTTAGCTGTTCCCGGAACTCCTCATTCCTTCGAGGCTCGGGTCCCCTCGTTTTGCCATGCGCACGCAGGTCGGGGTAACCAAACTTTGCTGGGAGCTGGCACAAGCCCAAAGCACCACGTTCCCCGCACTCGGAGCCACCAGGGCTCTGCCATCGGTCCCTTGTGTTAGCGGGTGCTCCCTTGCCACGGGGAAGAAGGGAGAGCTGCTGGCTTGTTTCTCCTGGGGAATAGACGGGGTATTGGTTTGGGTTTTTTTAACCAGTGTCGCTTCCAGAGCGCTGTCGTGTCTCACGTGCGGTGACTAGAGCTCCTGCTAACGGGGAGCAGGCGCTCGTTCGCCCTTGCTTTAGTTAAATCGTACTTAGGGTAAAAAGCAGTTTATGGAGGGGAAAATCGTCGCTCCCCACTCGCGGCACGTCTAACTGCAGGCGGGGGACCCGCCAAGTCCCGTTTGCATGGGGCTGAGCGCTCACACCCCACCGAGCAGCACCGAACCCGAGAACTTCTGGAAGGGTGCTTTGGCTGAGCGAGGGAGGCATGGGGAGGCAGCTGCTGGTCCGTGCACTTGTGCTTGGGCTGTCCGTCCCAGGGGACCAAGCCGAGAGGAGCAGAGCCGTGCCGAGGCCGGGAGTGCCGGCACGTACCGGAGCCGGAGCCCTGCGTGGCCCGAGCAGCACCAGGGCGCTGCCCCGGGCCAGCGGGACTGGGCTGAGCCGGGCCGGGCTGGGCTGGGCTGGGTGCAGCGCCGCGGCGAAGCGGGGAGTCCCGCGGGGCCCACCGTGACTCACCGGAGCTCTCCCGGCTCTCTCGGCACCGGGGGAAGGCGAGTTCCCGAGGGATTCGCGCCTGCGCTCCGGGGGGAGGAAGCGCCCAGGGAAGGGGCTCTCGTTGGAGAGGGCCGCCGGCCCGAGGCATCAAATCCCGTCCAGGGGGAGGAAGAGAGGGGCTCTTCTGAAACGTTCCCTTTCCCCAAACAACAGCAAAGGAGAGAGGACTGGGAGAGAGTGATGTCCGGAAGAGCAAGTTTCAAGATACTGATTAAAGTGCTCTGTGGCACCCTGTGGGACTGTAAGGGGGGAAAAAAACCCAACCACAAACTAAAACAAAACCAAAAGAAACCAAACGTACTCGTCTTATCTAGTTCAAATACCTACTAATTGATTTCCTTCTAGGATAATCCTTAATCTGATGTCGCTGACCCTGTCCCAAAGATCTCTTTATCATTGATAAGTACTGTGAAGAACAGTGGCGAGTTCCTTCTGCATAATCTTCATAAGGTTAAATACCTTTCAAATTGCTAGTTCTTAGTTTTCCATCAGGGAGACAGGACTCTTGGAGGTGAAACTGAAAGGGCATAGTTTGGTAAATGTGCACAGAAGTCTTTTCAGGTAAAATTTCTTAGAGAGGAAGTAGAGTGGAAGAGGGCTGGAAACTGATATGGGTGGAATGATAGAGGGGATGGGAAAGTGGTGGAGGGCTAAGGCAGTACTTGGGAGCCCTTAGCCTCTGACAAGGAAAGAAGATGGAAAAGCAGGTGGACTTGCAGGTTTCCTTTCAGAGCAAATGAGAAATGACACATTTGTGCTTACAAGGGGAGTGGATGCAGTAGAAAGTGAAATGGGGGAAAATGGCATGAAAGGAGTTAGACCTTGTCAGAGAAGAAAAAGATGAAGCTAGGAAATGGTTATGATATCCAGATGATGGAAGGAAAGAGGAGGAGATACAGCATCATGAGCACTCGGTTCCCTTTGAAGAAGGTAATGAAAGATTTTTCTTGGATGAGAGTTTGGGACTTCAAATAAGTCACAGGTGCATAAGGAGTAAATTAACTAGCTCTGCCTATTTCTGTGACACAAGAAGTAACCATACCTTCAAAGAACCATACAGGACTTCAGCAGTTTTTCCAGGATTTATCAACACTTTTCTCTTCTAGACTTCACAGAGAGATCTGATAGCTGAAAACAATGTAATTATGGATCACTCTCCTTGAAATTAAAGCATGACCAAAAGTAGATCTATTCTAATGTTGTTATATAATGGGAGGTGCAAGAATGAAATAAAATTACCTGTTGGCCTTTGGGCTTGTGTCTATCATGTTCAGCAGGAGAGAAATAAATAATGGCTAGGAGTGGAGTTTCTGGACATTGCTCATTCACTCCTTAAACATGGGAATTTTGCCAGTCTTACAACAGAATGATTGTTTCAGATCATACAGAAGCCTCTTTCCTACATTCAAATTTGCTTTTGGGGAAAATATGTGAAGACTCTTCCAAGTAAGGCATAGCATAATTGGTATGAATCAACATGCTTGTCTTACATAACTGCACCCAGTCTTTCTGTGAGAGGCTGAGCAACTTCTGATCTTTTAAAGTGATTTAATTTACAGAAATTAATGCTTTTATCAGTTCTAATTTGGGAGGAGAGTCATTTCATCCAACACACTACAAAATTAAATAAAACTTTGTATGTGGAAATAATAAAATTTAATCAGTCTGTCTTTCTATTTGAAATGTCAAATGTGTTCTGAATTTTCAAAAACAATTATTGATTTTGTATGTCATCAGCTAAACATGCATGGTTGAAGGCAGTTTTTACACTGCTGAACTTTTGAAGTGTTAAAGTTTACATGAGCTCAAGAACCCTTGCTGGATGATCAAGTATCCTGAAGGTGCATCAAGTAAATCAAAGCCACTAGATGCTTTTAAGAACTTTAAAGATAGTTTTGTATAGCCATAGCTTTAAACATAACATTATGGGCTGGGGTAAGAACCTGGTAGGAAGCACTCTAGAAGGTGGGAACCATCAAGGCATCTCCCAGAGGACAGAGATAAAGCAAACCATTTATACTTCCTTGGCCTTAAAGCCAGCATAAAATCAGTGAGAAGTGAGAATTAGGCACATTAACTCAATATCATTTCAAATAGTAATGAGGACTTGGGACCCTTTGACTTTTGGCAGAATATTAATATTAACCTTGGTGCATTGCCAAAGAATGCATTAGTGGAAAGTGGTATTTTTAGTGCATTTTGTCAGCCCTCCTCACCCTCTCTACTATTTTCCTTTCTATATATATCAGCTAACACAGCACAATGAGACTCTGATTTCCATTTGAATAGCAAGGTGCTGTTGGAACACAAATTAAATAAAAATCCATGTTTCTTTTACCTGTAAGAACCTCTGTGTATTTGCATGATTAGTTCTGTCTGATCTATATGTGGCTTTAGAGATGGACAGTGCTTCTCATATGTACATCTGTACAAAATGGACAATCCTGCTTGTAGAATTATAATATTGGTACTTAACTATCTAATAAATAAGACATGTTCAGTAATATAAGCAAGTCTTGTAGTCTTTTTCCATGCTCTTTCTCTTTCCATAGCCTTCACTCCACATCTCTGTGATATAGATGAAGATAAGTGATCCCCATTGTTAAATGCTGTTTTCAGTTATTCTTCATCTCTTTGACCACACTGATTCTCTTTCCTTCCTTTATTTCTCCCCTATTATTGTTCTTGTCCACTGGGATACAGGATTTGTTTCCTGTGATGGAATCCATTTCTTAAAAAACTACAGTGGAGAGACTTGTTTCTGAAACCACTAGGAAAAACTGTCCTTTAATACCAGCAGTGATGCTGACAGGAACATATTTTGATGAGTAGATCATGAGATCCCACTCTGATGGTTTCAGCTTTTGTACTCCTGAGTTCTTGAACCCTGGATTTACAGAATTCTTAGCTCCAGGACTGGAGTGTTTGGCCTTAATATTCTGTCTCACATTCAGCTTGAAGGTGATCAATGCTAAGAAGTTGATGGGTACCATAGCTTCAGTATTCACATAAGTTCATTGAACCCAACACTTAGAATAAAGCTCTTCTATCTCTTACCACTATTCAAACTAGTTTTTACTTTATTTTAACTTTCTGATTATTAGTTGCTTACTTAGAGTGGATATCTTTATTTGTAAAATTACAATTGTCATTTAATTTGAATGGATAGTTTTTCCACTTGTTGAGAACTTTTGTGCAACGTTAATATGGGGGTAAACACATGTTTACCCCTCAACCTTTTTTTTTTTTTCCTTAGTAAACGAGTCAAATACTTTTAGTTTCCTCTAAGTAGCTGCACTCTTCATTCCCCTGGTTTTCTAGGCCTTTCCGATCACTTATCCAAACTAAATTAATCTGTTTTAAACAGAAAAACTGACCTGTTTACAGCAATGCAGATGAAGTACCGCCAAGACCCTCAAGAAAATATTAATATTCTACTCTGTTCTGTCCTTTCCTGGATGGACAAAATGGACATGGTATGCCTTGAAGCCACATTTTCCTTTTATGTGGTAGCATCATATAGGTGACTGTTCTTGGTGCAGTCACTTGCTGATGCAGCTCTTCTTTTGTTACACAATTATTCCTTCAGTACCTGACCTCATATCTTATGTTATTACACTCTATCCACTTTCTGGTCCTTTAGTCCTCTGGCAAAAAAAGATCTTGACATTTCCATGTCTTCATATTAGCACAAAATTTCATTAGTTCTATTTGTGTTTTGTGACATAATAATTCTGAAACAGACAAAATTATTTCAATGTAGGTTATCTCCCTTTGGTACAACAATTTTCTTTCATCATTGTCCAGGCAGTGGGAGTAACAGAATGTAAGTGGTGCCCTGGTGATTCCAAGGCTAGATCTGTTTAGAACAACCTCCCAGATCCAGAAAGTCCAAGTCCAGCTTTCATTAAATAAAGATGATCAGATTAGTTGGTTCAACCACTTCATATAAGCTCACATTAGCTTTTATTCCATTTGTCTGTACATGCATCTTTAATTTTCTTATCCCTCCGAGTTTGTCTCTCTAGTCTTGGCTACAATTGAGATTAGGAGCCCAAAGATTTCTCAATTCATTCTTCCTTTTCAACAATTTCCCATGTTTCATTCTTTCTTTTCAACAATACGGGTGCCATGTTAGCACATACGCTATGGTAGACAAATTAATCTTCCAGAGGTGGCAACACTGTTTTACTGTTCTTATTACTCCCTGACTAATTGCTTTTCTGACTTACTGCGAGCACCATTCATGCAAAAAGAATCAGCATTTGTGCAGCACCATAGCAAAGGAGGAGGAAATGGGTAGTAAAGTGTGAGAGCACCACAGCTGCAAGTGAGTCATGGCAACACTGCTCTTTGGGATGCATGTGGGAGCCAAGCTCTGAGAGAAATCGAATCACTCGAGCCTGAGAGAAATCTGCACTTCCCTACTGGCAGTGAGGACTAGAGAACATTTCAGCCCCTTTTTACAGGTCCCACATGTAGCTCTCAATACTTTCAGAACACAACACTATCTCTGAGATAACAGACGTTAAAAAATTCCTGTCATCAAGTATATTCAATCTTTCTGATATTTTTGCTTTACTGTAGATATGCTAACTCCTCACCTGTCACCCTGCCTTGTCCCCAACACCACCATTGTTGTCCTTATTAAAAGATTAGCAAAATCTTTATTCAAACCAGGAGCCATTTTAACTTGATTTTCAGGGCCCCTCTCCCCCAGTAACTTATCTTTCCTTTCCTCTTTTTTACTGTGCTGAAAGGGCATTTTAGTAATTTAAGAAGTCTTTACAAAGTCAAAGAAGTTTGGGGGGTTTGTTAGTTTCCATTTTATCAATTTTTGCTCTCTCTAGTAGTTTCCCTTGGTGGACGTATCTTTTACTTCTAGCCTCATTTCCTTCCCCCAGTATCCTTACTGAGACAACTTCTTCTCTCTATTTATCACATTCTCCATTTAGATCTGGAACTTTTTCTTATATATTTCCCTCTTTTGGATGCAAATTGCAGAGAATATTTTTGTACCTTTAATATGAAGAAATGCCAACCTTCCTCCACATTCAAGTCCCTAAGCTCCTCAATACAACTGATTTCACTTTCCTAATTAGCTTCTTTTATTTATCAAAATGTGCAAGCCCACTTCTTAGTTATGTCTGCTTTGTTTATTCTTCTACTTAATTTAACCAAAATAATCTCATGTGTTTTCAATACAACCTTATTTTCTATGGCAGGCTCTTCAGGGATGTCTTTGTTCTTTATGAAAACAAAGGCTGGGGTATATTGGCAAATAGACTCTGAATTGAAGAAATCTGCTGGGTATATGTCCAGAACTCAGCTGCCATTTCTGTGCTTATTTTCCCCTTTACATAGGAGGACTGCATTATCTTGAAGTTGGCTCCATTAGTGTTTTTGTACTGAAAGGAAGGTGTTCTCATCCTATTTCAGGTTTCTGCATTCTTCACTCCACATTGTCTTTACAACACTTCCCCAGTGTAATTTTGGCTTTCACCAGGATATCCTCTATCTCTATCTCTATCTCTATCTCTATCTCTATCTCTATCTCTATCTCTATCTCTATCTCTATCTCTATCTCTATCTCTATCTCTATCTCTATCTCTATCTCTCTCTATCTCTCAATTCCTTTTATGAAGACAATGGACCTTTTGGTTAGTATTTCTCTTCTCTGATCACTGGTGCAATTCTATTATAAAAGAATTGTTTCCATAAAGTTTTATTTTTATGTCTCACTGTATTTTATTGCATAGGTTCCTGGCACCCTTTAACTGACTCTACTGCTTTTTATATTGCCACTGCAGTTGAACTCCACAATGTTTGAGCTCCTATTTTCTATATTTTTTGCCACCACCTTCCTGAAGCCAAAATTCCCTTGCCCTGGGTGTTATGTGAAGAAACTACATGGTTTCTTCTCAAGCTCTCTTCCCATCTCTTAACTTCAAGTTCTTTTTATTCATTCTGCCAGCTTGGATTGCAAGCTGGTATCCCATATGCTTAGGTGAAGTCTGTCCATAAAGATATGAAACCTCTTCACAGAAAATACCTCCAAATGATCAATACTCCAAATCCTTCTATATAACTTCTAGAACTATTCAGTCATGTGCCCGTGACTCATCTCATACTTCTAATTATGCTTCTATTCTTTCCTTGGAGAGGAAACAGAGTAAGTTCATCACCAATTCCATCCTCTTTTCTGTGAGACCTGGTTCAAACAGTAACCAAATGAGAAAATAAGTCTTCAAAGTTACTTATGAAATAATAACTTTAAACTTTGTTAACCTGTAAATAATTTTAAAAGTAGAAGAGCAAAATGAAAAGCCAATATTACTAATTTTCAAAATAAGAAAATTTCTTTAACAAAGGAGGTAAATTTAGAAAAAAGTGAGAAGTGGAAACCCAAGACTGTTCTAGAAGAGAAAAAATATAAAGAATACAGAATTTTTAAGTATTTCAGAAATAGAAAGTTTGTAAGGTAGTTATGAGCCTAGAGGGATTGAAAGAAGTATTTAGGAGTACAGAAACATTATAAAGTAGAAAAATAACTTATCAATCTGTGTCACAGGGAATCCTGTTTAGGGTAAATTTGTAACTTGGGGCAGGTTATTCTGCAGCCATGGGGTATTTTTTATTCTCCTTTGAAGCACTTGGCAATACATTATTGCCAAGTTATCATTGTTCTAAATTATCATTTATTTTTATCCTATACAGTAAGTATTCTATTTATTGATAAGCAAATAGGAAGTTTATTGCCAAGACCAGGTCCAAGATACTTTTATTTTAGAATATATAATTAAGTCCTATTCCACTTAGCAAGTGGAGTTCTTTGTATGCTTTATCTTTAGAGGAAATAGAATGATAAGAATTTATTTGAGCTGCAGAAGTATGTTTTCTTGAACTTGTAAAGAAGAATCTGAAGGTATATTAATGTTGTGTATTTCATTTGACACAAGTGTAATCTACCCATGTTTCAAGGGAAGGAAAACCAAAGGATGCTGTTAATGCAGTGCTTTTTCTGCAACACTGTTTCCAGGCTCTCCATAAGGCCTAGTCTAACACAGTCACATTGCTTTTGCTTTTGGGGTTTTTTTTCACCTCAGAGTATGAATATGTTTCCCTTCTTGAAATAGCCAATGCAAACACGCTCTCAGATACAGGAAATTAGAAGGAGCTCTTAGCAGCTGTATTATGGCAGTTCCTATGTGTCTTCGGAGCACTCCCTTTCCTGCCAGCTCTCTCCTGGACTCTGGACTGACATTCCTTTTGCAAGACTCACTGACTGCATGAAGAATGACCTCTCTGCAGTAAAGCTCTATTCTTGGATGGACCAGCAGAAGCAATTCAAGGATTCATGGTGCTCTTTGGTGCAATCAGCCAGAGCTAGGAGACCAAACCTCTCCACAGAGCACTAGGACAACTCATTTTGAAAGACTAATTTTTTCATCTATTCTTAGCGGATATATGTTCACCAGGTGACTTGAATCACTGTGTTGAAGATGTTATAGGAGACAACTCTCATTCCATTAAATCGGTGACAACCTGTTCTCTGCCTCTAGGAGTAAATTCTACTCCTACTCCAATTCAGATCTATTATGAGTACCGCTACCTTCAAATATGCTTCATATTTTAGCTTCTTAGAAGTTTTTTACTATGCACTTTACTAGTGCATATTGGTACCTGGACACAGACTGGAAAGTACATTGCCTTGTTCCCACGAATACATATGAAAACAGGCATGTTATCCTGAGCTGATAAAACCATTTTTCATTTGCAGAAAGAAATGCTAATGCTATGGCAGTTTTCATCTTCTAGCAGTTGTTCTGCTTTTTAACCTTCCACCTTGATATGGGCTTAAAACTATTTTCTGACAGCAAAATCCTACATAAATATGTCTAAATCACTGTGGATGCAACACTGTGGTGTGTCCTCCCTAACAACAGTAGCTGCTTTAGAATCTTTTGGTTTACTTTTGATCTCCATACTGGTAAGGACTGATCTATATCAGAGAGTCAGCATTTTCCTGGCATTTCACCTGCATATGGGACAGCTATATCTTGACATGAAAACTGATAACAACACCCTAAACATGTTCATCAAATGACTAGAGTCTTGATTGTTGGGATTCTTTTATTAATGATTTATCAATTGTAGAGGTATTTGCACTGTTTAGTAAGTGCTATTTAAATTATGTCTGCAGAAAAAACACAACCCTTCTGACAGACTTACTACTTTTTTCAGCTGTTTTTTATGGACTTGGATCAGTTTCACTGTTTAAATACCTTATGAAGATAATAATAATTTATATGATAGTTCCATAAATATTGTCATCTTTTTGCTATAGAATAGCATCTGCTTACCTGTGTGTTTAGATTGCCATATTTGCACAACGTAGGCAACAATTGCTGTCAGAAGGTATCACATGCAGCTACTGGAGCTAACAGTCTAACAGGAAAAATATCCACTTGGGATCTCAGCCCTTGCAAATATAATTATATTAATTAATTGTAAGTTTAGCACTAGCAGCAAATTGTAAAATATATCACTGCAAAGAAGACAGGAACCAATAAGAGGCATCCTCATGTCTCTGATTTGCTGCAATACTGCCTGAAATTCTCAGTGTCCTCTCATTCTAAAGCCAGTTTCATTTATCCAAACCATTCAAGTATACACAGCATTTCAATTGAGTGCAAATAGGGAAAAGAACCTTTTGTGAGATGACTGTCACCTATGAATATATGTAATAATAATCAATCTAGGTATTTTTATGTCCTACTTTTTAGTCAAGTAAAAATAACCTACTTATTCAATATTATCCACATAGTTTAATGAAAAAAGTGTCTATTCAAGATGCCCATTCTGTGCAGATCCTGTCCATGGTGAAATTCATTGGAGTTGTAATCCTCAGGACTTTTAAAATATGTTCTTAGAAGTAGTCAACTCTAATCTGATTTTCTACTGACAAGTAAAAGGCTGTTATATCAAAAAAATGCTGTGTTTCTTCAGGACAAATAAAAACATGCAGTAGCATAGTCACTACCTGTCAACTGGGAGTTGTCCATCCCTCCTTTCTGTGAACTCTCACTTAAGGTTCTTAAGAGTCTTGGAAATATATTCAAGAGACTAAACCTTCCAAACAGCTTCCTTGAAATCAGTTGTTACTCACTGGAATGCACAAGGTGTAATTTTTGAATTGTTACAGAGGAAAAAAAAAATTGATTAATAGGGGACTGTTATCTTTGTATGCCTTTATGTTGTTATGTTAAAGGTCATGACACAAAGAATGTTTAAAATTCAAACTTCCCTGCCACAAGTCAGATAGTACGCCGTTATACTCCAGGTGTTTTACTGGCATAGAATATAGTGTCAGAAAGTGAGTGTTGTGGAAATTTAGAGCACTCCTATGGAGGACAAGAAGTCTCCCTGTGATATTTTTTAAGTGGCTGCAAAAGTATTTGTTATTAGGTTCACAGGTGGGGTTAGAGCCCATGGACAAAAGATTACTTTCTGAATCAGTTTTCATTTTAAGCAAGACTTTTTTTTATTTATCCCTTTGCAGTCATTAGAAGCAAAATGTGTAGCACATTAATCAGATGTTGAGGCAGGCCTTGTAAAAGAATGATTTAACCATACTGATTTGCCTAGAAAAAATTATCTACTGGTAGGTGGGTTGAAAGAGTTGATAAGATTTTACCTATGATTATGGTCCTGGGTATGAAACCTCAAGTACACAATCCAGAGTCCAATTGCGGCACTGGACATCTGTTGCTTCAAAGTAGAAGAAAAATTAACCAATTTGAGGTCCTGTAATTATGCCTTTGGTTAGATAATCTGAAATACAATCCTCTTTAGTCAATCTCACGAAACACCTGGTAAGCTAGAACTATAAGGATTGTAAAACTTGCTGTACAGTCAGCTTCCTGGTTAAAGATGAAGCAAGAATATCTGCTCTGCTTATGGAAAGCAAACAAAATAGTGAACTAGGTGACCTTCAAATACCCTCAAACATTATCATGTTGTATACATATAGTGATTTCCATTTGAGCCTGACTTAATACAAATTATATTGATTCAGTCCAGTTTGCAAGTGTATTCACGGAGTAAAAGAGGTGTGACTCAGTAGGTTAGGCAGACAGAAGTTACCCACAGCTCTCTTTCTGGATCACAGGTCACCAGGTCACTCACTGGGGTATCAGCAAGAACTGGCACAAGGGGCTAGTCTGAAGGGCTGCTTGTTGTCAGTTCACAGTGCTCAAAGGTCATCAAAGTAGCATGTGGAACAGGATTCTGCAGCCAGGGTGAGCTAAACCCAGTATGTGAGTATCTAGATAAGGAGGAACAGTCTAACCTTGCCAAAGCCAGTGGGAATTTATTTCCGAAAATGATTTTGCTAGGAGCTGGTGTCTTCTGCCTCTTTCTGTGCAGCCCTTACCACACTCCATGCTTCACATTCTTCCAAAGTTCTGTACCTTTACCAGCCTGTAGATTTACTGGTCTGGAAATACTTCTTGGTCCAGGTTCTCTGTTTGGCTCAGACTATTTTTGTCAGTCAAAGATTGTTCAAAAAGTTCTGCTGTCACAAAGAATCCAAAGGCAGAAGTACAAAAAAAGCCAAACCCCTGTCTGTTCTAACCTGCACTGTGGCCTCTTCTGACCAAGCAAATCTGACTCACTGGTAATGACCTCGTCTGGTCTCTGCATGCATAATAACAGGTATGATCTTAAGCACCCTCTGCTATTTAGCAGGTCAAGTAGACCCCTCATCTGTTGCAAAATTGACAGCATCTTGCCTCTATTCCCTAGTGAAAACAGTAAATACACTGATTCCTTACGGGAACAGGTCATCGTGAGAGGTTGTGGAATCTCTATGGCTGTAGACATTGAAAGACTGACTGGACGTGGCCCTGAACAACCCACTACAGTTTATCCCTCTTAGAATAGGAGGGTTGGACCGGATGAACTCTAGAGATAATTCCAAGTTTCATGATTCTATGGCTAATTGGTTGCATGCCTATCACCCCTCATTTACCTGTCTCAGCAATATCATGACTTGCAGGCCCAGCCACAGCAGAGTTGTCTTGTCATTTTTCAAGGCTTCTGCTGGCTCTCAGAAAAGACCTTGATTCAGCAAATGATCATTACACACTTTGTCTGTATTGAGTTGGAACACAAAGCAGCTAATACTTCAGAAGAGAATACACAATCATCTTCTCTAAAAGCACTTTATTTATTCATCTGTTCACATGCTGTTTACAAACCTATGAGTATCATTATAAGATGAATCATGTCACTGTATTTTGCTTTAAGACCTTGTTTCCAAAAGAAGCAGATGGCAGAGACTGACAACAGCTTCTGAAGACATTCATCTCCTTATGCATGTACAGTAATGAGGCCTTCCAAAAACTCAGAACAGAAAGGGTAAGACTTTTCCTTACTGAAAGGTTATAATGGCCATTTTCATCAAGTATCATCTATTTTCTTCCTTGGTGAAACAGGAAACAAGAGAAGAAAAGAAGATTATAATGAAGGGACTCCATAGCTTTTTAGAAGCATTGGCAACTTGTCAACATAAGTGTTTCCCAATTAGATGTTCCCATGTACTCTATTTACTGAAGTGTATCATTATTTTATAAAAATCCAGGATACTCCACCATGTCTGGGAGTTGAACACAGGAACACCCAAAAGTACATAGCAGGAATAATGGGCTTAGATTTGGTTTATTTTTGCAGATGGAACCGGTTGACGAATTCACGGTTTGCACATATTTGTCTTGGTAGCTGTCACAGGCTGCAAGTCCTTCACCTGCAGCCCTGTGGAGCAGTTGGGCAAACCACTGTGGAAATTGCCACTTGCATGACTGCAGCTCTGTAAGTGGAGATCCCAAAATTTGGGACACTGGTCAAAAAGTTCTGGGCTGTTTAAATTGGTCTGCAAGGCTAAACTACAGGATGCACCTTATCTTGCTAAACAGATCTCTTGGCAAATTGGTTCTGAGTGTGTCTCACAGTTTCCAATAGCCCCCAGTTTTATTCACTTCATATACCAGACTGTTAGCCTGAGTATCTTCAGTAATATCTTAAACCTTATATTTTAAAATAGAACTTTTTAATGTCTGAGATTTGTTAGTTTTTATTTTTAATTCAACTAATCTGCTAGCAAATACTAAAACAAAACAAAACAGAAACCAAACAGCTTAACAAAACAAATCATTGTTTTAGTTTGAACAAAATTATTTTAATTTTTCAATTTCCCATCTTTCTTTTCTAAAAGAAGGTGGAAGTTAAGTTATTCTAAGGACTTGAGCAATGTTTTGTTGCAGTAACAAAGAAAAAAAAACAACATAATTTTCTTTGACACAAACACAGTTTAAAGACAGTAGCAAAGATGAAAGTAATAATGAAGGTGACATGATATAAATTAAAATGTGTCAAGGCATAATAAAGTTTTTTTCCAGAGTTTTTAGAAGTGAAATATCCTTGCTTTGTTTCCTTCCACACTTCGGTCTTTTATAGTTGATCTGGAACAAGTTTTGGGGTAGGGTTTTTGTTTGTTTCTTTAACAAAGTAATATCTTATAAAATGCTACATATTTCACCTTTTTTTTTCTATGACATGCTATATAGTGCTGAGACACTGAAAAAGAAAGTTATTAAAAATTATAGGTTGCCCAGCTCTTTATAGGATCTAACTAGATTGCACCTGTTGTATTTTATAGCTTTTCATATTAGTCCCTTTGTCAGCAGTAAACGAGTTTTCATACTTGCAGTTGTACAAGTAGGTTTCCTATTCTTTCTTGGTTGAAGCAATCAACAGCTGTGATTACTTCAAGAGAAAAAAATTAAACTGATATGTACTGGCAGGTACAAAAAACATGACTTCTTTCATGAACCAGTGAAAAAACAGTCTGGTTTTGTTGTTATTTAGTGATTGTGCCCAGCAACCGGAGGTTCTGAGGCTGGGCTGCCACTGGTGGCCATAGTGCTAGGCCCTCAGAGTGAATGTGTTGGCTTTGCTCTCTGGGTGACATCTAAACTGAAAAACAGATTTTAAACTAAAGAGGGTAGATCTAGATTAGATATTAGTAAGAGATTCTTTACTGTGAGGGTGGTGAGACACTGGCACAGGTTGCCCAGAGAAAACGTGGATGCGCAAAGCATCCTGCAAGCATCCAAGGCCAGGCTGGGTGGAGCACTGAGCAATCTGATCCAGTGGTAGGTGTCCCTGCCCGTGGTAGGGGGGGTGGAACAAAATGATGCTTAAGGTCCCTTCCAATTCAAACTATTCTACGATTCTGCAAGTCTATGGTTCTCTCAGCAACAACATGGGCCTTTTCCATCCTAGACTATCCTCAAGGCAAGAGCCTGACTTCACTGTTAGACATGGATATAAGGGATCTTCTCCCCTGAGCCAGCTGCAAAATGTAGCTCAGTTTCAGATGGCTGGACACACAGAATGAGGCATAGCTAGACTCATACGCTGTCTTTTACAATAGATGGAAGCAGGCACTGAGGAGAAAAAGAAAACAGAGCAACCCTGCATGATGCTTCTGTATTATTACCACTTGTGACTCCTTCTATCTCAGAGGATTTCATAAACCTAGTATGGCATGTCTGTTAAGGAACCTTCAAATGTACTTCAAATAAGTACTTTTACAAGTACTTTTCCAGTCTCCCCTTGAACACAAGTAAAATTTTTACATCTGCAAAATCTGTTAAGTATTTACTACCTAGTGCAGCAACCACTACCTTTTGTTTGCTTTTAGTACAACTAGCCTTATTTAATATCTCTAGCTCTTCTATTGGCTCCATCCCTCAGCATTAGTATGCCACTATGATGTCATTTGGGAGAAGAAAGCTGGACTAGTGCTGCCACTTTTCCCAGAGTATGCCTAACAGAGATGGTATTATCTAACAGGGAAAAGTAAAAGAAAGGTACATGAACCTGGAGTATTCCTCCTAATCAGTGTCTTGGAGAGTTCCTGCACCTGTCTATCTCAGTTTGCCAGCTGTTAAATCATGAGAAGAATTTTTTACATTTTTTTAAATAAGTATACTGATAAAGAACACTCTACAATACAAGTGATAACCTGTGTATTCTGATTCTAGGCTGAAATTCTTGAACATAACCTAGAAAGAGACAAGCACGCTAACCCCAGAAGAGCAGCAGGGCTGGTGAGTAGGGCACTCTCTGGGGACTACGGGAGACATAAACTTAAATCTTTTTCAAAGAAGGGTTCTTCTATCATGGAAGTGTCCTAACCACTAGGCAACAGTGACATTTCTAGTAGTAGAGCCTGTCTTGCCTCTTCTGCTTCCCCTTTTCTCTCTGAAAATACCTAGTACTGGAAAAGCTCCTGCAATCTCATAAAGTATCAGAAGCCCAGAAAAGTATTTATCACCCTGCAAATGTAGTATCTGATTAAAGATCAGTGTTTTGCTCTGGAAGAACCAGCCCCTGGTGTTTTCCTCTTGCCCTGCTAGGTGATGCAATATGTTGTCTCTGCTGTGGCTTCCACATGAGATGGCAACAGAGAATCTCCACTGTCCCTGCCAGCACCACAGGAAGCTACAGGCGAGCAAAACTGTACACCCAGGGGCTACAATCCTCAGGCCTTTTTACTCAGCTTTTAACAGCACAGCACTTTTCCACCTGTAGCCTATTGAGCATGCAGAAAAAGTGAAGGTTTTGTTTTGGGTTACATTCATGCCTAGCTGCCAAGCATGCCAAAATCATTAAAACAACAGTGCAACTTAGATACCTCTTTGCAGTAAATCTGTGTCCACAACTGAGAGATCTGCCTAATAAGTCTAAAATTCACCTCCTGCAAATGTAGCTTCCAGCACTACTCATAGTTGCAGATGTAGGGCCAAGAACTTTGTTCCAGTCCAGGAGTCTGCAAGTCACTTAGCCACAATCTCAAATTCCTTTTTACATGCTAAGCTTTTGTTCTTGTGCATCCAGCATTCTTCTTCAGGCCAGTCTTGTTTTATATCTTTATCAGTGATCTGGACAAGGGGATTGAGTGCCTCCTCAGTCAGTTTGCAGACAACACCAAGTTGGATGGGAGTGTTGATCTGCTGGAGGGCTGGAAGGCTCTGCAAAGGGATCTGGACAGTCTGGATTGATGGACTGAAGCCAAGTGCATGAGGTTCAACAAGACCAAGTGCTGGGCCTGCACTTGGGGTCACCACAAACCCAGGCAGCCCCAGAGGTTGGTGGTAGGGGCTGGGAAGCTTCTCGGTGGAAAAGGACCTGGTGGTACTGGTCCACAGTGACTGATCATGATCCAGCCTGTGCCCAGGTGGCCAAGAAGGCCAATGGGATCCTGGCCTGTATCAGCAATGGTGTGGCCAGCAGGAGCAGGGCACTCAACCCTGTACTCAAGCACTGGTGAATCCTGTGTTCAGTTCTGGGCCCCCTCTATAAAAAAGACACGGAGATGCTGGAGCGTGTCCAAAGAAGGATAACAGAGCTGGGGAAGGAGGCAGCTGAATTAGTTGGGGGTGTTTAACCTGGAGAAAAGTAGGCTCAGAGGACACCTTCTTGCTCTCTAAAACTACCTGGAAGGTGGTTGTAGCCAGGAATGGGTTGGTCTCTCCTCCCAGATAACAAGGGAAGGGACCAGAGTAAAATGGACTCAAGTTGCACTTAAGGCAGGTTTAAAATAAATATTAGGAAACATTTTTTTCAGTGAAAGGGTTGTCTGCTCAGGGAAGGGGTGGAATCACTATCCCTGTAGTTATTTAAAAGGGGTATTGATGTGGTACTGAGGAATGTGGTTAGTGGTGGACTTGGTGGTGCTGGGTTAACAGTTGGACTTAATGGTCTTGAAGTTCCTTTACAATCTGAATGATTTTATGGTTCTACTTCCAGTGGTGGGTTTTATTTTGTACATATAAGAGGATAATTATAGTGACCAATAATTCTAAACAGTTCCATAGAACACACATTTCCTAAAAAATAAATAACCTGGATGTTCCATAAACTGAAGACCAGCTTTGCTTCATTGTTTATGCTATATTTTTGGCTAAGTCTCTAAAATATGCTGTTCTAGTGGAAATCTATTGCCTGTCCCTTTCCCTTATATCAAAGTATGCAGTAAACCTCACTAGTATCTGAAAACATGAAACATAACTACAAAAGAGCATATCACTGCCTTTAAACTGTCATATTCAAAGAAAACAAACACCCATCTGGTATTTTTTTGGAGCATTGTGTTACACCTTCTGTTAGAAACACACTGTTGAACATTATACCAAATTAACATGTCTCAGTAAATCAAAGCTTACCCTAGGTCTTGGCTTGTTCTGTCACAGGGAATTCAAATGTCAGTGTGTGAAAGATTTAATTCTCTGCTCCACCTGCTGCTAATGCCATAGGCTGAAGAGGGTGATGTCTGTATGCAATGTATAAAAACTTGTTAAACAATTGTGTAACAACCAAAACACTACCTAAACAAAAACCCCAAACAACACCATGATATATAATTAATCATTTTCACTAGCTTAAAACCAAAGACAGAAGAAAAACCATTAGAAAAACAGTTGCTCATTGCAATTGCTTCTGGTTTTAGTAGAGACATTAAAAGTCAGCTGTCTTTTCAGAAGACAGATGCTTAGCCCTTAAAAGTTTTGGCCTTACCAAAAATTTTGTTCCATGAGTAAATTGCTACAACATCAAGTCATATCAAGATTACAAGAGGGTGTGACTGTTCTCCTTCTCCTGTTAGTTGTAGTAAGCAAACCAATAAGCAGGAATGATTCATGAAATACCAATCTAGCTCTGTTGCACCCAAAGTCAATATCAGAACTTATTTTCTTTTTTATGCATACAACTATCAGTGTTTAAAACAGTATAGAAGTGCATTTTTTTGAATACCTGGCAAGACATTTGGCTTCTAGTAGCTACTACTTGTAATTAAGGGGTCTTTCCATTCCAGGGTAAAAATGAATATACCTCTGAAATCTGAAATCCGAAACAAAGTTCATCAAGTAAATTCCAGAAGCAATGATAATAATTCCAGCAAGATGAAAATTCCGTGCTTTCTATTTTGTTAGAAACAACACAAAGATACCTTTTTAGTTACGTTATGAATGTAATTCAAGCCACTCTAAAAGCCCTGAGTTAGGTGTATCAAGGAACATTTACTTTCTCCAAGCACGTAAAAGATGTCTAAGACCTTTGATTTCTCAAAATGTTGATTAATTATGTTTTATGAATTAGGAAAGTTTCTCTCTACTTCTGTAGATTATTCATTGCAGTAATAAACATTAAACTTAATTCTGCAGTCATCCACAAAGACAGAAAAAGGCCATTGGACCTTACTTTGCAGTGTACAGTGAAACATTCAGCCATCTAAAAAGCCATTGAAGTGACAAATCACCTGAGGCCTTTATAGATATTGGACCATTTTTCTTCTGGGTTGTAAACTAGTAAATTAAGTTTTTGACAAGTTCCTTGCTCATTCTATTTATTCATTGCACCTGGAATTTTCAAGAAGTCCTAAATTGCACTCAAAACTTTGAAAATATCTTGCTAAATGTACTTTACAGTAAATTTCCAAATGTGATTGAAAGACCTGAATGCCCACTCTATTTCAACTGAACAATTACATTTTGGGTAGAAGCTGATGCTGGGAGGCTTTAGAGTTTAGATTAATCTTAGTGCACACACTAGACTAAATTCTCTATTTCTCCAAAAGGCATTCTAAAACAGAAAATAGCTACTTCCTTCCTTCCTTCCGCCACTTCCTCCCTCCCTCCCTCCAAAAAGGGATCAGCTTTATCTAGGCCATTACTGACTAATACTTGTTCTATGCTTTCTAACAATCTTCAGTGGTAGTCTCAAATCAAGGTGTTCCCACACTTCCTTCTTCTTGTTATTTTATTTTCTCTGTGTCTATTTTGAAACTTCCTTGTTGTGACTGCAGCTTGCTTAGATTCACAACAATCATAGGAACAGGTTATATGCTTCCTGCTTTGCTTATTTGAAGTTATCATGGTCCACTCAATCATCTCCCTAATTTGTTCAATCATTTCCTCACAAATCGTAAAGCTGCAGCTATGGAAAGACTCATGTAGTTTTTTAAAATATATAAAACAGGCTACTAAATATATAACAAGAAACTATCTAAAGTAAGCTGTGCACCACTCTTGATATGGGCTATGTTTCTGAGGGTACAGATGGATAATCCTGCTTTCCACTAAGTTTTCTTGCTGTTGTGCAAATTCTGATGAGCATGGTGGTTCTCTAAAGCATATGGGAGAAATATAGCTCCCCATTCCTTCATTCAGGAAGCTACAGATGTAAGCAGGTGGAGCAAACAGAGTAGATGTGAAATTCTGTCATTTTTGATGAGCGTGTTTCTACATGGTTGTTGCTTTTGCAACTTCCATTTAATACCATTCTTAATATGACATGGAGAATTGTTTTGTTAGTTGAGGACTATTAAGCTCAGAATTTGTAAAGTGGAGCATCTAACTGCTCTTTTTAAAAAATTACTGTGTTCCATGCACAATTTTGAAAATTGCTTGAATTTTTTCCATATCAGTTCATGCTGTGAAGGACATGCAGGAAAGAAAAAAGAGTATGCAAGCCATATACAAAACCACACAAACCATATGCATTTTATGTTACCTAAATGCCAAGAATTCAAAGTCAGTACCTCTGGCTTCTAGAGTGAAATTCCCGATGATAATTTTTCAGGAATATAGTTTATTATCTCATTATTTTATAAAAATACCCTTAGATACTATGTCAGAAATTTCAAATTGATGAAAAGGACACTGGTTAAAGAGAGTCTGTAGGGCTCAACCATATTGCCTATATTCCCTTAATATCATCAGCAGAAAATATGAATACTTTCTCTGGCATGCATGGAACTTTTCTTTGTATAACTAAATACACCTTTCTGCAGAGGGTGGTGTAGACAATTCACTCTTCCTTAGACAATCCAGTGAGAAAACAACTGCAGTATGGATTGGCCATTCATGCAGAAAATATCTACAGAGTATTGGGTAGCAATTTAGAGTACACATAAAATAACACATCCTTGCAATAGCTATATATCTAGTCTTTGTATATCCTTCTCCTTTATGCTTGTCAAGCCTGTTAGCATTCCAGTGATAGGTTAGAATGGCATAATGGCTTACCTACCTGGCACAATTTAGCCTTTTTTTCTTTTTCATTTTATCAATCCAGCTGTGGAGTTAGCTACACTTAAACAACTCAACATGTGCTTATGTAACAGCTCACTGATGGCTATGTTTATTAAAGATATAAAGAGCAAGGAGGATATAATCCAGTCAAATAATTTTTCAAATTTTTCAAATATTCGAATAATAATTTGAAGCATTATGTTGCTGCAGATATTTCCACGGTATTCCAAGTTACATTGTAAAATCATTTCCCTATTGGTCCTATATACCAGCTGCTTGCTGACATCACCAATAATTTAGCATTGGAGACATCCAAAGTAATGTAACATTTTTCTTCTTCTTCACAGCTATGCTTGCTTTCAGACTTATGCCTCTGTGTTTTTCTTCCCTTCCAGGTAACGCATTTGTGGTGAGCCTAGCTTTGGCTGATCTGGTGGTGGCCTTGTATCCATACCCACTGGTGCTCTTAGCTATTTTCCACAATGGATGGACACTGGGTGAAACCCACTGTAAAGCAAGTGGCTTTGTGATGGGACTAAGTGTAATAGGCTCTATTTTCAACATCACTGCAATTGCAATAAACAGATATTGCTACATATGTCATAGTTTTGCCTATGACAAAGTATACAGCTGTTGGAATACAATGTTGTATGTCTCCTTAGTCTGGATATTAACAGTAATTGCAACTGTACCAAATTTTTTTGTTGGCTCTTTGAAGTATGATCCACGCATCTATTCATGCACGTTTGTCCAGACTGCAAGCTCCTACTACACAATAGCTGTTGTGGTCATTCACTTCATCGTTCCTATCACCATTGTCAGCTTCTGCTACCTTCGAATTTGGGTTTTAGTGCTTCAAGTTCGAAGACGAGTCAAGTCAGAAACAAAGCCAAGGTTGAAGCCAAGTGACTTCAGAAACTTTCTTACCATGTTTGTTGTTTTTGTGATTTTTGCCTTTTGCTGGGCACCTCTAAACTTCATTGGACTGGCTGTAGCCATTGATCCTACGGAAATGGCACCAAAAGTTCCTGAATGGCTATTCATTATAAGCTACTTAATGGCCTACTTCAACAGCTGCCTTAATGCAATAATATATGGTCTTCTTAACCAGAATTTTCGGAATGAATATAAACGAATTTTAATGTCACTGTGGATGCCAAGACTTTTCTTCCAGGACACATCCAAAGGAGGAACTGATGGCCAGAAGAGCAAGCCTTCTCCTGCTTTAAACAACAATAACCAAATGAAAACTGAAACCTTGTAAATGTGTAATAGTCAATGCAAGAGATTGTAATGGAGAAAACCAAGATCATAGTTGTAATGTTCTGGTCATTCCTGCTTAATTTTGCAGAGTTTCCACTTGGATCACACTTTATGACTGGAATACTGTCTTCATAGTAAAGTAAATTGCTCTGGATTTATGATTTATACAAGATATTAATTGAAAATGTGCTTCAGAATTAAAGCAGCAGGTGGGTGCAAGCTGTTTTAGTTCTGAGAGCTGAATCCTGCTTCCAGACATATGAATGAAGTATTTTTTTTACTTCAGCGGGAGTTTTGCATTCTTTATACAAGATCAGGATTCATTTCTTAGAAGATGTAGTGAGTCTATGTGTACAGCAGCTCATCAAGGCTCCAGAGTGGTATTTTCCTCCCTTCTGTATCTGAACAGACGGTGAGACAGACACTCTATTGTCCACACAAAAGCCAAACACTGCGTTTCTGTGCATGTACTGGTGGCAGTAATGGTGTCTTTCAATCCAGTTTGTAAACTGGAGAGAAGAATATTTGTGTAAAAGCAAATATTAACATTAGAGACTTTCCTTACAGGTTTTTCATACTTACATACACTGAGAATGGGAATAAAGTGTGTCTATACTGTTCATCATCTGTGGGTAAATTTATGGTAGATAATGTAATTGGTTGATTTCTCATAGGTTTACCTTACATAATATTCTTCCTTTAGAAAAGATAGAATTTTCATTGAAGTTCATTTATTTACCAAAATATCTATATAAAATGTCATTTGATGCACTTTAGCATACCTTACTCATTTGTGACAGACTGGAAATTATAGTATATGACCTGTGATCTGTGGAGTGGCAACTGAACACTAGACAGGGTATCCTAGATCATCTCAAATAATGCTAGACCAAAAGAAGAAGCCCTTTTGACTATTATGGTAGCTGATATACTTGACTCACATGTCTGCATCCAATCTCGAACAAAACCCACTGCTCATGTCTAACCTAAGACAATCTTCAAGGCTCCCTGTAGTGGAGATATGTTTCCTTCCATCTGTGATGATTAACACACACCCAAGGATAAGATTAATTGCTTTGTGGAGGTGCTGGTCTCCTTTCACTGACTTGAAAAGCAGCTTTGATTACTAGTTCAAACACCTAATTTTGGATAGCTAGAGAGGGATTTATCTTGCTTAATTTGGGATGAACCCAGTGTAGATGTTTGCACACAATCCATTATCTAAATACTCTCAGTAGTCCTTACAGTTCTAGGAAATTTTTTCTTTTCTTTTGAAACAGGTATCTTTATTGATCAGGAGAGCTGATCAGCTGAACTCAGTAATTGTACCTTCACTGACTGTAAAAAAGATCAGGTAGCTCGCATACACACATTTCAGGCAAAGACAAGTCATCTTAATCCCATAAATAGTTTACCTACATTTCATATTTGCAGTTGATAAAATAAAAAGATTATTTTCCACTTTACTTTTAAACTCAGCTCAAATTCCAACTGTATTTCTTCTTTTCCAGGTAACGCATTTTAACAATGACTGTGCAGATCAGATTACAATTTGGGTTATCCTGCAGAGCATTATAGTAATTTATACAATGTGGTGGTACAATCTCTAAATCAGACTAGGAATCTGTGTGCAAGCACACAGTCAATGAGTTTGTTTTATCATTAGGCTTGAAATGCACATTACTCTTAGCATTTCTTAGCAGTGCTGTTCAGGGTAGAGGAGCTAGATCTCTGGTAAATCCATGTCAGGTACTGAAATGGGACAATGAAGAATTCAGGTTGCTATTGCATTCCAGTTTGGATTTCCTGACCTGGCTATTATGAAAAATATTTCTGTAGTAATATTAATTTGTACAGCAAATATACTTCTGAAGCCATAAAGATGTATTAAACATCACCCTTATGTTGCTAGAGTGATAGAAAAATATCAAAGTACCACAGTATTTTGAATGTTGTATTTGCTTGCCAAAAGCCTATGTAAAATACAGCAATGTAACAAATGTGATTATTATTTTAGCTGCTTTCATGTCCTTCACATGATTTCTGATAATCTCAGAAATTCAGTACCCTCAGACTCATACAGCAGTAAGCTGATAAGAAGCTGAAAACTTTGTGCATAGGGGTAATAACGAGATGGGACAAATATAACCTCATGGCAGAAAATAAAAATATTGTGGCTAAAAGTAGCGATCATTAATAAGTAGGTTTTACCTGGAACGTAATTTTGTAAGTCTGAAACAATTTTGATATGTGTTGTCTCTCTTCATGACTTCTACAGCAAGATACAGAATCAATATACATTATATATATATATGTGTGTGTGTGTGTGTATATTGTATATATATTTCTATATATATACAGTATACATGATACAAAATCAATATACATGTATATACACAGGTAAAATTTCCCCTAGAGTTAATAAGGAGTTTCAAAATCTCTGAAACTTGTAGGAAAGAATATAAAATTTGATTCCTAACAATCCTGCTTTTTCTGACATCTCTGAGTACTCAAAATTTTGACTTGAAAGTCAAAAGTGGTTGTCTGACTTATAGGTGAACTATTATTAGAAGTAAATTGATAGACCTCGGTTTATCTCTCACTGGAATGAGTCAGAATAGAGTCCAAAAATTATTGGTTTGGCTCCATAAAGTATATTTAAATGTTGGAACCACTTCTTTGGCCATAAAAATGAGCTGCTATTACTCTCAATACTCATGAGGAGAAGACTTGAAATTTGTATAAAGTCATTTTACAAATTATATCTGCTCTTTAAAAATTAAATATCACTTTCAGAATCCTTGTTCTGATATGTTCCCAACTATCCTAAATGAAGCTCACACAAGTGATTGAATAGAATCACTGAGTCATGGAATGGCCTGGGTTGGAAGGGACTAGAAAGATCATTTAATTTCAGCTACTCTGACCTGGTCAGGGACACCTTACACTAGACCAGATTGCTCAAAGCCCCATCCAGCCTGGACTTGAAAAGTTCCAGGGATGGAGCATCCACAACTTCTCCAGGCAACCCGTGCCTGTCACAGAGAGAAGTGTTCCAAAATTGGATCCTGCCTCACAAGTGATGGAAGATTTTTGGAACAGTGCTAAATTATTAGGTGTGGATTTTACCACCACAGCATTACCTGGAAGGGGCCCTGCACTGCATGGTGGTCACAAAGCCAACTTTGCTATTATTGTGCTGGGTACTGCTATTTGCTGAGTCCTGATGTATGGACAATAACTCATGCCTGTTAAAATCAGTTTTATATCATGTATTACTACAAAGTGTTGCATTTGAGTTGACCTGGAAATCAATCAAATCCATAGAATTTAAATTTTTCTGCAAGTCAATCAAATGCATAAAAATTACATTTAGATGATTAAATGCAGCTCTCAATGGTAAAAAGCCTTTGTGTAGTAATGCATATTTCTACCTACATCAGAAGCCTTAAATTAATTTTGTCCCTTTTCTTACTTTAATTCAAAATCCATTTCACCAAAGTTAAGTTTGAAGGAAAACTTTATAAATGCACTGTCAAGAGAGTTGATAAGGTTACAGCATGATTTGAAAGTATAGTCAGGAAGAACATATCAGCTCTGAACAGATTTATACATCTTTGAGGAAATTATTACTTTTGTTATATAAAAGTATTTACACCAGCATATCTGATATAGGCACTTTAAGAAAAAAGAGGAAAAAAGACAGGTAGACCCTGTGTCTTGCACAAGGTAACTAGTGAAGGAAAAACTAAGGCCTCAGGGAAAAAGTCTGTTTGCAGAAAATGTGGAGTGTTTTCAAACTTTTAGTGGTACCTTGATTAAAGAGTGTTGTATTTTCTGTTAATTAAAAGAAGTAAATGTATTTTAGAATTGTTCTTACAGTACAGATTTCAGATTAAAAAAAAGCTTACTCTTGCGTTGATGGGTGAAGACCAATTGTATATTCTATTTCAGTAAAGAGAGAAGTGGAGGTGTGGTAAAGTCTAAATGAAACTGAAAAAATGCAGTCTTATCCTTTCTCTCTGGGCAAGTGAAAATGTCACTCTCAAGGAAGAATTAAAACTAAAGGCACAGTCCTATTACTGTTGACTTTGATGAGACTTCTCAGTAAATTATTGACTGAACGGAATAATTCTGCCTGGGTCATTCTCAGGGGCAGAAACACATTTCTGTCTCTCCACTTCTTACTTTAAGAACATACTTAGATAAAAATTATTACTTTCATTTCCCAGTTGTATTTTAATGAATTGCACCAGTCTGGAAATTTGCCAATGAATAAATATATATGGAAGATTGTATATATTTCTTAATATGTATATAAAACAGTTTTGCTCATCTGAACAATTTGTTGCACTTAAAAAAGATTTAATGGAAAATGAAGAAGACAATTTATTTTCAGTCATCTATTGATACGTTACTAGTTTAACTGGATCTTGCACATCATTATTATCTATAACAATAAATCAATATTTTACCTCAAGTTACAATGAGCATGAAGTGAGACCACGATGAATGTCAGCTGCGGAACAAACAACTGATTCCTGTTCCTTGTCTTGTTAGTAACACCTTCATCAGGTTAAGAACATGATGCAGCTGTGAAAAATTGGATACTGCTAATTTAAAAGCTGGAGTTGGAGGTTGAACCTGGAGGTGACACACTGTGTGACCCCCCTGGACTTGGTCCCAGGGGTAGAACTGTCCCATTCACTAACCATAGAGACTCTTGTGCTTGGCCCTGGGGGTTTTACTCCTTGTGGGTAGCTGGGAAGGGCCTATGGAAAGTTGCTGTGATTCACTCACAGAACGAGTTAATCTCATGGGATAAACTCCAAATAGTTCAGTGGCTGCAGAATGAAGCCTTGAAATTTGTGTATAAAGGGGAGAATTCTTCTTTGGGAGAACAAAGTAAAGATGGCCACAATAACAGCATTTTTAAAAATATTTTATGTCTGAAATACATAGCAACTAGTTTTACTCTTCTGTAAACCTACTGAGGTTCCCTTTACCTACAGTCATGTGATAAGATCAACTAAATGCATGTGAAATGATAGTAGACACAATCATAAGTGAGGTCTGTTGATGCCAGATGTGTTTTATTGAGAAACTAATGAACAGTGAGGTTTTGTTCAAGGAAGAAAAAAAAAAAAAGGGACCCATAAAAAAGCCTGTGAATGCAATTCATGTGACTATAATTTTAAATTGCTTGTGGCAAATAACCAGTTTGCCTGTATTTAGTATTATAATTGTTACATCCTAGGAACAAAAATCCAAAAGGCTTTGCGAAAACTAAATTATACAGTATACTCTACTCTAAAAACATGCACTTCCCAATTCCTAATTTTCTGAAGTCTCTAGAGGACACTGAAGATATACATGGGATGGTGTGAGAGCAAAATGTGGAAGATTGCACAATTGTGAATTTAAATGCTTTTTATTTTGCCCACAAAACAGAGCTTGCCTGCCTACTCAGGAAACACGCCTCAAAACTGTTGTTAAGGGACTTTAAAATAAAGACTGCCTCTGGCTTGAAATGTTCATATCTCTGTGGCAATCAGTATATGAGCAGATAGAAATTTTCCCTCACAATCTCAAGAATACTGTCAGAATTCCAGAATCATATCTTAGGCTGGGAGGGATCTCCAGAATTCAAATTGTTCTATGCCCTACTCAAAACAAATCTAAACTGACCAAGTCGTTCAGGTCTGTGCCCAGTCCATTTTGTACACAAGCAAGGATGGAGACTACACAACCTCTCTGGACATCCTGCGTCAGTATTTGATAATCCTCATGGGATTTTGTTCCCTCTAATATCTATTTGGAATCTCCCACCGTGCAACTTGTTCCCATTGCTTCTCATCCTATCACTGTGTGCCCTCAAGAAGACTCTAGCTCTACCATTCTCTGATCAGCTAGTTTTGGACAGCAGCACGGTCTGCCCTTCAGCTTCTCTTCTCCAAGCTGAACAAACCCAGCTTTCTCAGCCTTTTCTCATATGGCCTGTGCTCCATGTCCTTTATCAGCTTTGTTGTCTGTGCTGGACTCACTCCAGTATATCAATACCAATCTAGGACTTCAGAGTCCAAAAGCAGACACACTGTCCTAGATGTGGTCTTAAAACCACTGAGTAACGTGGATCCCTTCCCTTGTGCTGCTGGTGACCCTTTCCCTAACGCAGCCCCCTGCTGCAAACTCATGCTGCTGCCTTATGATGAGCTTCTTGTCCACAAAGGAGTCCCACATCTCTTTCTCCAAGCTGCTTCCAAGATGGTTGAGCCCCAGCCTGTAGTGTTACATGGTGCTATTCCATCCTACATGCAGTATCCTGCTTTTATGGACCTTCATGATGTTCCTTGTAACCTATAACTTGTCCAGGTCCCTCTGAGTGGCAGCTCTGCCCTTCAGGACATCAACTGCTTTCTTCAACTTCTTGTTGCCTACAAACTTACAAAGGATGCATTCTGTCCCATCACCTGGGTTGGTTCTATCATCAAACACTGAGGGACTCCATTAGTTACTGAGCATTTGCTGGACTTTGCACCACTAATCACAGCTCTCTAGGTGCACCAGTTGAGCCAGTTCCCCACCCACCATTTTGTCTGCTTATACAGCCCTTACCTTCCAAATTCAATAAGGAGACTGTGGGAGATTTTGCCACAGACCTCATTAAAATCAATGTGTACAACATCCACTTGCTTTCTCTTGGCCACAGCACCCATCATCTCCTCACAGAAGGCTGTGACGAAGGTCAGGTATGATTTCCACTTGCTAAACCTGGAAAAACAGGTAAAGCCTGGAAAAGAGAAGGTTTAAGGATGACCTCACTGTGGCCTTCCTGTATGTTAAGGGAGCTTACAGAAAAGATGGGGCAAGACTATTTACAAGGGCATGTAGAGACAACACAAGGGGAATGGGTTTAAATTGAAAGAGACTAGGTTTAGATCAGATTATAGGAAAAAAAGCCTTTAATGTGAGAGTGGTGAGGCACTGGGACAGGTTGCCAAGAGAAGCTGTGAATGTCCCATGCCCAGAGGTGTTCAAGGCCAAGTTGGACAGGACTTCGAGCAACCTGATCCAGTGAAAGGTGTCCCAGTGGGGTGAAACTAGCTGATCTTTAAGGTCCCTTCTGGCCCAGGATACTCTGTGGTTCTGTGATTCCATGATAAACCTGCACTTAATCTCCTTCTCATCTATTTTTGAGTTTAGAAATGAATTATGAGTTTATTTGCCCCATCATCTTCCTAGAGACTGAGGTGAGACTGACTAGTCTGCAGTCCCCTGAATCCATCTTCCTACCCTTCTCAAAAACGATGAGACATCTACCTTTTCCAGTTCTGAGGGGCATCCATAGTTGCCATGACATCTCACAAATGATGCAGTGGGGTACCACAATGTCATTAGCAAGCTTAGATGCATCCCATCCAGTTCTACGGACTCATGCATGCACAAGAGGCTTAAATGATTTATTAATTAAATTATTTGTTAATTAAATGATTTATTAATTAAACTTTCTTCCTCTGCCATGGATACTGGTTTGCTCCCATGGATCTTGCCAGAAGGCTTAGGGACCTGGGAGCCCTGAGGACAAGCCTTCCAGTGAAAAAACAGAGATGAAAACTGCAATGAGAGTATCAGTCCTTTCCTTGAAGCTTCTTGCTAAGTTCCCTGTCCCACTGGTAAGTGGGCACCCAGTGTTCTTACCCTTCCTTTAATACCAGTGTGTTCATAGATACTGTCCTAGCTGCCCTTCACCTTGGTCACTCCAGGTCTTTATGTGCTGTGTGAAGATGATCACTGCACAAATTCAATTTCAACCTCTATGCTCCAGAGCCTGAAGAAGCCTCTCCCTTTCCATTCCATTTGCAGCAGCCCAAGATTGTGGCTGAGAGAAGAAGGTGCTATTTTGTGTGACTTAAGGTGAGCTGACACAAGCTAATCTTGATGATCCAAACTGAATCCACAGCTCAGGGTGAGAGAGAATGTGCTGGCAAGTCATTTAACGTTCCTCAACAATGACATTTTGATCAAATGCTAGAGCAAGTTGAGAAGGACATATTTTTGTGAAGGAATCAATCAATCAAAAAGAAAGAACAGGTTTGGAAATTTTTTCCTCCTATATTTCAGTAGCAATCTAGAGACTTCTAAAGGATATTTTTTACATAGAAAATGTTATTATCATATTCTCCTCACTTTCACTGCTATTCTGCTCTTTTTCACTATTCTCAAGCAGATTTCACTGAAAGTCCATTTCATCAGTCCAGTTCAAACAGTTGTGTCTCTCTTAGTGTTACAGCATCCTTGTTAAAAGTTGCTTAGCCAGAGTAAATACTGCAAGCCTATTTTCTGTTTCCTTTATAATTCACTTTGTTTAAAAGGCAATGAACCAGAAATATTTAAAAGAAGTGTATGTCATATATATAACTTTCAAAATTAACCTGGATTTTTCACACTTTAATGTGTTCACCAATCCCACATGCCTTAATTTATAAATTGCAATCCATAAAGTCAAGAGCTAATGACCACCATGCTTTCCAAATAGTAAACCCTAATGCAGTATTTAATCAAATGCAGCCCGTTTGTCATGCTTCAATTACTATGTCACTGGAAATAAATGCAAATATTTTATTCATAGAATTAGTTTCCTGCAAGGGTTAATTAGTTTTATTCTAAGCACTTTACACAATAGCACAGCAGGAAATTGGAATTTCAAGCAAGATTACATCATTGAACATAGTACATCAAAGATTTTTCTGTTTGCCCTGAAGTAGCACTGTTCTTAAATTGGGTGTCACTGCAACACCATGAAAATGTTCTGCTGCTAAATTTCAAGCAGATATTCAGTATTTTAGAGTATTGAATACAATTAGCAGATACAAACTATCAAAAAAGTTACTTCAGGGATTGATCTGGATGCTCTTGGGTTGGATATAAAAAAAGTGAATACAATGGCTCTAGTAGCCCATTCTGGTATAGATCATAAATTGGTAAGGCCTTAAAGTCACCTGTATTAAAACACTTTCTGCATATAGACTTTGTGTGGAGAACAATTAAAAAAAAAACCTACAAAAAGTCTTCAAACAACGTGATCATGTCCCATATATGGTGACCCCTCATATGGTAAATGGATTACATGCAAGAAATAAGATGGCCTCAAGTATCAATTTTTTAGGGGAAAGCATATAGATTCTAGAGTTTTGTGCTCTGTCTTGTTCTCTGACTGGCCTTCCAAAAGATACACTTACTCCTTGAACAATTTCTGCCATCATCTTAACTTCTACAGTGCAAAAAAGTGCAAGAATTGAACTGAAACTTCTGAATAAAAAATGAAATTTGAAAAACTTCATTGAAAAATTATTTATTTGAAAGAATTTGATGTGCTACTGATGCATTTAGTTCTGTGCCCCTCCCCTATGCCACCTCAGATGGCTTTGTTACAACAAGGCTATGATCCCACGTCCTTTTTATCCTGACAGATTCTCCATTATATGCTCATTTTCTTGGGACTAGGAAGGAATTTGACAGTAAATTTGAAAGTGGCTCTCTAAACTACAAATAATTATTTTAAAAAGGTATCAGAAACCGTGAGGTCTTTATTGTTTGTTAATGAATGGCATCTGAAGTTCCAGGAATCAACAAAGAATATCCATGCAAATCACAATCCATTCCATCTGTCCTTAGGCCAGTATGCAGCAAGTGGGACAATATGCAGACACCACAACTTTTTTTGTTGTTGATCTTCTTGAATAATATGTCTTTGTTACTCAAAGTCCTTCCAGAAAAGCTGTCACTAAGGAGAAGAGATTTTAAACATCTCATACTTTTTATTCATGGAATGAATAGGAATAAAAATCATGAAAGGCATCTGTACAGTCATAAAGCTCAATCCATGGTATGAGAACCTCCTAGATGTCACACACCATGCATGTGATTACTTGCCTACACTGAACACTCTCCAGAGCGGTAGGAATCCCTGTAGCATAACATGTCCTACATGGCTTCCTGAAAGTGAAACCAAAGTAAACATATTTTCTACCTTGGTTTTTTTCCCTTGATCAAACAGATTTGCTGACACTGCAAATCATACTGCCTTAAAAAATAGAGATTCAACCAAAAAGCCAGACTATACTGGTTGTGAGGATGAATTTGTTGTGTGCTCTTGTGATGCAAGAACAAAGGAAGTATTTCTGCTCCTCAGAGTAACGGCCTCTGGAAAAGGACCTCTGGAAAGGACCTCAGTTCCCAACACATGCAAATTCAGGCACTGATGAACTTCTCACAGCCTCTCCTGGGACACAGACAGATGTTTGCAAAACCAGGTTGTCTGAAAATGGTTCAGTAGGCTCAGGATTCCTCGATAACTCTGTCAGCATATTTTTGCTGACAGATAATATTTGCTCTCCTCCTGCTCTGATGCTGCCACTAGCACTTGTATCATAAGACTTAGAGGCTAAGGAAAACACCTAAGTATCATGAGACTAGTGATAAAACCACAGAGGTTAGACACAATCAGAATAAAATGGGAGTGTTTTGGAATGAGATGGTGTTTAAGGTCAATTTCATTCCACAGACTACTCTATGATTCTATATTTTTTCTCCTTTTTTTTTCCTAGATGTTATTTCTTGTAAGTAGTTTGAATTGGATGCCTTATAGTTTAATGATACAGAGCTGAAACATGCAGTATTTTTCATGGCTGCGTGGAAGACTCAAAGTAGAAAGGTTTGGTCTGATGTCTCGCAAGTATTAGTATTCCAGGTTTAGAACATGCCACCTCATGACCTCAAGGTAAGGACAAGGAGCCAGAATTTATGTCAGCCTTCAATTCTGGCTTCCTGGATTTGCTCCACTGAGGTCCTGGGTATTGTTCCCACCCAAACCCTAGGGGCACTCCATAGCCTCAGCATTTATGGGCCATGCTGAAGCATCTGAAGAGAGGACAGTGTCTCCACCATGTGTGGTTCCTAATTCCTTATGATTCCAAGGACCCTGAATCCTTTTGGGATCTGTGCTCCCTACCAGTTCTGTACCGCCCATACCTGTGGGTGAAGGAGGACCCAGCCTGACAGCTGCTGGGAGAATTTGGTATGGTGGCAGTGTATTTTTAAAATAGGTAAAAAATATCAGTTACAGATTTGTGTGAGCATATAATACCACACATAGACATACAAACTCCCTGGAGCTGTTATGCCATAAAAGCCTACACAAGCAGGATGGGATTAAACTGTTATTTATTAAGTTGCAAAACCACTGTGAGCCTTTAGGAGGGATATATTTAAGAAATCAAGACATACCAATCTTCTGTATGCTCCATGAAGTGGGAAAATTTACTTGAAATTTCCCATTCCATCCTATAATCCTATTTTCTTAAATTTATGATAAAATGTTCACTTAAACTGGCAGAAATGGGACACAGGAGTAAAGAGTTCCGTGACACAAATGACATTTTGAACTATTTTATCTCCCATCAGAAGTACATGGAAAGAAGTTTATTTTATTCTTCCCCAACATCACTGCCTATTTATATTTTAAAAAGCAGCATATGTATTAAAAATAAGTTTAAAGAACTTTTTTGTATTTAGAGACTCATTATTTCATCAGGATTTCTGTATTGTAAAAGGTGTGTATGCGCTTTCGGAGGGTAGGCAGTAAGCACAGTCTCTCATTAGGCCACAAGTAGTTAACACATTCTTCTTTTTCAAGTGGTTGACAGCTCACTTGTCTGCTGCATTTAAGCAGTGTCTTCATACTTTTAATTGGATAAATTGTAACACAAAGTATTTAAAAATTAAGAAAACTTATTTTTGAGAATCTCTTCTAAGAAAACACTTGGCAGGCAGGTTTTTACCATCTCATACTTTATGTCTGGTTTCTTTTGCCTTTAGACATACTGGTAGACATCTTTATCTACAGTGTGAAGCACCAGGAAAAGAAGAAGCTGGAACCCAAGTGCTCCTTAGGAAAATTAGATAAAATATTGCTTGTAGCATCCATATTTCTCCTCTGCTATATGAGATGTGACAGTGATAAGGGCTGAATCATTTCCTATGGTTCTTCAGAGACAGTAGCTGATGGAAGGATAATGGCTCCCTCTTCATGTAGAGACAAATGCTTCAGATTTTACTGAAGCTTCCCTGGTCACCCAAGTGTTAAATTAGCTGATTTTGAAAGGATGAGTAAACTAAGCCTAAGAGACTTTTTTTTTTTTTTTTTTCTTCAGATGCTCTCATCCCAGGTAATATTGCATAGCTTGCTACGGAGCCTCTGTAATTCTTCTCATACACTTTTCATTTATGTTTACTGGATTGGCACTGGCTGCAAGATATAACTTAGGGTTTTCAAAAGCCCATGATTCTTTCTTTGAAGATGCAAAGTGCCCTTTGTAAAAAATTCACATCCTCAGCTTTGAACTTCAGCAGCAGCCTATTATTTTAACACTTCATTTAAATGTTAATGTGCTATTTTCTAAACTTCAAACCACTAAACTGCTGCATGATTTCCAGACTCCACAATGAAGGTTTTCATGTTGGAATGACATTTCCTCTAGATTACACAGATACAAGTCTCCATAATTACAGAGAGAAAAGAGCGAGGCGAAAGTTCCAGCAGAAGAAAACATACCTGAGTTGTTATCTGAATAGCTGCACTGAAATAGAGGACAGTCATTCTCAGGCTGCATAGCATTTAAAGGAACTTTGGAAAAGGCCATTGAAATACCCCATGCAGCCACAAACCAAGACAGAAGCCTCATCCCATGCAGTAGTAGCCATCTATCTGTACAACTGATGCATTTATGCAAGACATACATACATGTACAGTCCCAGTTATGTTCAAACTGCCAATGAAAATAGGGATGCTGCCTTTTGGTGTAGGAGGGAGTCTTCACATTACAAATTTTATTTTTCATCATAGGTGGCTGCTACATGGCATCTGATCTGTAATAAATTTATATTTTAAATAAATACAAGGTAAGTAAAAACATCCTGAGGTTTCATGGCTTGGTAAAAGGAGAAGGAATTCTTTTGACCAGAGTGAAAGCAAGCAAAAATGTCCAAGAAACCAAAGAAAACAAAAACAAACAAACAAACAAACAAACAAACAAAAATCAGCTGCCAATTCTGTCCACTATTTGCTATTTCCTTTGATCAGTGAAGCCACAAAATTTCAACCCTCTTTTTCTGAGTAGGAAGAAACATGCAAGAGAAGTATAGAATATCTAAGTGTACTCTGCATTTCTCCCTGTATTCAGGGATCAGCTACAAGGGCACATACTACACGTTCTTCATCTAACTGTCTGGATTCTGGAACATCCAAGAACACAATGTGGGTTAAGATTTGCCTGACTCCTGTGCATAAGACTGTCATGTCAATGTCTTTGCTAGTGGATTAAGCTACATATCAGGAATATTAAGCCACCTTGCACTCACCTATGGGTGTGGAGGGTCCTACAGATTTCCTGGGGGCACCTCCTAGTTGCTACAGGACCACATTTCTAAGCTGCGTGATGAGTTTCTGGACTAAAGTCCTCAAGATGCAGAGAGTAGATTCATTAATTTGAGCTTAATTTTGGTTCCCCTGTAGTCCTTCATTTTAACAGGCTTTCAGTGTACTGGATATGGAATACCAGGTTCAGTTTTCCTCCAAAGACAAGTAGAAACTTCAGGCAAATAGATAAATCTAGAATCATGTTCCCATAAATCCGTAACATACAAATGGTAGTGGGATCATACCTGAGATATCTGAGGCTATATTTTAAGGGATGAATATATTTTAAGGACCTGTGTGAGGTGTAAAGATTTCTGGAGAAACCCTAGGGCATTTCAGATGATTTTAAATGCCTTTGCAATAGCCTGGTCAGTTAAGCCCCTTGTCTCTGGTCAGACAACTTGCTTCCAGTGCCACATGGGTTCTGTGAGTGGATCTGTCATAGTCAAGAGCTTAGACACTTGGCTCATAAATGTTAATTTTCATTTTGATGTCTTAATTTCTGACTTAAACCTATTGCTAGTGACTTCAGCTGATGTCAGATCTGATCCCACTGCAGTGTAAGCACCATACCTAGCCCTGAAAACATGGAGTTAAGAAACAGTAAATTTTCTGGTCAGCAAGAAGGATTGGTGGACAGGCAGCAAGACTCCCCCTAGAGTTTTTTGTTTCTTTTATCAAAACCAGAAACAAAATCAAGACAAAAACTATTCAAAAGGGTATGTTTTGCACAGGAATAATAGGGACGTGTAGTCAATACAACCAGAGTTGATACAACCAGAATCACAGAATCCTCTGGAATGTAATTAAATGTTTTCTGACATACTCTGCAGTTCTAATTAAGGTCTTCTGGGGCAAAAGGGCTTTGAGAAATTATTATTTACTGGTAATTCAGAAAGGTCCTTTTTATTTACAGCCATTTGGGTTTATTGAGTAACTACATAGAATATTTATACTATCTGCAGTCTGTTCACTATTCGTTTGGAAACAAATAGAGCACATCCACAGCTGGTAAGTTAAAACCCTGTATTATGTCATCATGATGGAGGCAAGAGCCTTTTACACAGCATTTAGAGACACCCCCACAAAGATCTGAATCATACTGTGTGTGGAGTTGTGGGCAGCTCTCCTGTTGCCTCTTCCTACTGACTCAGAGGGGCTGCTCTACCACAGAATAAGGAGGATTTTCTCCAGGGAATCCAGCCAAGAATCAAGCTAAATCAGGAAGGCATTTCACATGCATAAATCAAGAAAAATATTTATGAAAAATATTAAGAATTTAAATTTGCAACATCAAGAATGAAAGACTAACTTTCATTAACTAGCAACATTAATGTATCTTTGCAACATCATTAAGGAAAAACTGACACCAAAGAGTGAAACCTCACATTTACACTGCTGTATTGTAGTGGTTCCTGGAGATTTGGAAATCAAGGGGTAATTCCACAGGCCAATGAGAGTTAATTTTGGGTATGGTCTTTACATGTCTCAAAACTAAGGATCTGTTTGAAATGGTTTTCAGCTTTTTCCATATTCCCAAAACAACACTTTTCTCGCAAAAAAACAGGTCAGATAATGAGTGCTTTGTCAGCTTTATTTTACACAAACATCTTTAATACAAACACCTAGCAATCCAGGAACTACATTTAAAAAGAGAATGACCTAAAGCAACTAAAGACATTAATTGAATTAATTTACAATAATAATTGTCTAATGTAACTTAAAGCATGTCAGTGGGTTTTCTTTTTCCTACTATAGAATTTCAAACTTCTAAGACATTCTCCAACAAAATTATGGCCTTGACTCAGGTAAGTGAGAACTGACTTGCTTTTTTGGACCATTTAGAAGTTTTTTGTATCTAGTGATGCAGAGAGTTCTGGTGGAAAACTCACATCCAAAAGACAAAAAATTCCCAAAGTTGAGAAACACAACACAGGCTAAAAGCTTAATAAAATCAACTTAGTTGTCAGTGGTGGACAGAGCTGATCTGTGGAGGACCTTGACACATAATTTAATACAGCAGCTTTTTAAGAAAAAAGAAGAAAAAAAAAAATGATTCCCAAAATAACCACAGGAAGTATCTCCACTCTTATCAAGAAGGGAACTGTCTTAAAGCTGGGCATGAGACTTTTATCACCCATCTTCTCCCTTTCAACTACCTTTTAGACTAGACTAAATCCCAACAACCCACAATATAATTCCTGACTTTTCAGTATTTACAGCTCAAAGTTAATTTGAAACCTTGCTGTGCACTCAATAGTAGGCTCTTTTCCACAAAGGTCTAGATTCATGACTTGTATTCAAAATACCACAAGATTGGTGTCACATATTCAGTCTCTGGTTGTGGCTGACTCGGATGAAAATTTTTCTGTCCCCAGCCTATGCCTAAAGGCTCCTCATTGCACTTCACATCCAATGGAATAACTGTCTGTGTAATTGCTCCTTGGCAGAATTAATTAAATACAACTAAGACTAAAAGATATCTACGACCTAAGAGAAGGTAATCAATTAGATTAGACAGCAGTTCCACAAGCACGTCTGCTGCCAAATAAAGGTTGAGTCACCATCAGTAGTTCAATGAAGAAAGATTCCAGCAAAACTCTACAAAGCTCTGGACACACACAGGTAACTGATGTGGTAGGAAATCACACAGAACAGTCTGCTTTTAGTCTCCTTCTTCAGGGGTAAGAACTTGAAAAAGGATAACTGGAGTTTGCATTCATAGCAAAAAGAATAAAATCCTTCAAGGTGCCTTCCAGGCAGACTGGAGTGCTTCAGGTTTGTGGCAACTTGTCCTCCAACCAGGCACTTCTGCTTGATGATAGGAAGTGCAAAAGCAGGTAAATATAATTATATGCTGTTGGAACATCTTCACAGTTTCCAAATGTCTTGGACTCAGACTTGGGTAATGGTACAAGTAAAATTTCCATGTCATTTAAATAATTTGAGGAAAAGAAAGAAAGTTTTTAATGCAAGAAAAATTCAGCTTAGAGTACAGCCCAAGACATGGATGATCATTAAAGGTGTCCCTCCTCTTTTTCTATTGTTTTTCAGTCAAAAAACTTCTGGTATAGCAATAAAATACAGCAAATTTCAATACACCACTAAAACGCATGGCAATTTTCTCTAATGCTTCAGTTTCTGGACTTTACTAATGTCAAATTTACTCCATAATGCCCCTGATGCAACAAAATCCTTGTTTGGTGGAGCAATGCTTGTGTACTCCTCTTCTGCCTTGTTTAGATGCTAAATATTAAGTATCAGTCAGACCTTCAAGCTATCTTCCAGGATAAAAAGTCTCATTTTACCCTGATCGTCTAGAGGTGCTCTCAGTAAGGAGCTAACAGATCACTATCATTGAAGCAAATTAGGTCAACTCAACTTCTCACTTGCAGTTATTCACCAGTGAAAGAAGGTGTGGGCTGAGATATTTAATCTACATTGAATATTTCTCTTTTTCACTGTCCACCTTTTTTTGGGAGAGACTGGGCTATAAATCATGTTTGTTATGACTTGGTTCAGACCAGAGCATACATAAAGCTTCCGGAACATCATAAAACAAGTCTTGGCTCACAAATGAGCACACTGGATACAAAGGAAGCTTATGGACAAAAGGATGTAATCAAGTGATGTACTTTCAGACTGAACTGTCAGTGGTGTAATTGAAAAGAAAGGAGTCACAGCTCTTGTTTGCCTCTCTGGCACCAAGTTAAAGACAGAGCTCAGGTCTTGAACAAGGTTCTAAGAGTAAATGTATAGTTGATGAGAAGGCCCATTCTTGCTGAGACACCAGGTTGCAAAGCTGCAAGATGTCATGGCTCTGAACTTCCCAGCCTGGGGGAATTTCACAGCTGAAATGCAAAGAGTAGACTTATTTCATTACCACACTAACACTTTGTTCTGTGATGGAACTAAAATCTTCCAGTCCCTGAGGAACTAAGGTTGGGATTGCCAGCCCAATTCAGCAAGCTTCAGATTGCAGGGACAGTCCATACGCTGTGAAAAAGAACTCAAAGTTTTACAAGGAAGAAAGATAAAATGAAAAACCTTTGCATTCTGCTTAGTCCTCCCTGTGCAAGTGCTAATATCTTCATTAGTCATAATATGTCACTTGATCTTACTTCTGTTCAAAAACAATTGCTTAATTTCCTTATCACAGGCAGCAAGGGATGAGGGCTGGCAGAGACAGCTCTTTGTGTAAGAATGGGTAGCACATACTGTGAGTAAAGATAGTTCTTGATTACTTTGACCTTTCATCATTATAACTTTGCTTAATATTGTAATTAGAATGTGTGCTTCATTTAGCCAAGAATGTGATGAAAAGTAATTCTTTCTGGGGTATTTTTATACACCAGAGATGATTAAGAATTCAGTCAATGTGTGGCTTTCCGTTTTCTGTCCTATATCCCCTTTTTAACTTCAACTCATGAGAACTATTAAGTTAGACCAAACCTTAATTATTGCATCCTTTTGCTTGACAGATTGAACTATATCGCTAGAATCATTTAGCCTAATACCCTGAAATCATCATTTGGAACAAATAAGCCATTAGGAGTGACAAAAGGTGTGAAAGAAGGGGATGAATCAGGGCATGAAAAAAGTGCTGTACTGGTGGAGTAAGGAGACAAAACCAGTACCATAACTGAAGGAGCCTGAGATATGTGAAGATAAATTTAGGAGTGTCTTGGTCACTTACCTAAAAAAATTTGAAATCATCTTCTGGAATAATCTTTTAACCAGTGCTTGAGATTTGCTTTTCAGTTCATTCAGCAAGGTCAAGATTTGCCTGAATGTTCAGAAATTCTCTTGATTTCCTACCCAATATATTACATTACATCATGCATGGAAAAAAGCTAAGGTCAGGAACCCACTGTTAACTGCTTTTTGGATTGTCCCAATCCATCTTTTCTAAACATTTACTTCCACAAAATTCTTTGGGGATTTGAAAATGTGAATTGGAGACTTTCCTCTGTTCCTTTGTTGCATCATTTTTTTTCCCCCAGACAATGAAATTTTTTGACTTTGCAGGCGGCAAATTTGCATTAGTGTTGGAAACAGTGTTGATAACAGAGATATTTTAGTTACTGCTCAGAAGAGCTTACACAGATTTAAGGTCTTTTCTGCTTCTCACCCAGCCCACCAGCGTGGAGAGTGGGGATGCACAAGGAGTTGGGTGAGAACACAGCTGGGACAGATGATCCCAACTGACAGGGATATTCCAGACCATATGGCATTATACATAGTATATAAAGCTGAGCTGGTGTGGGGAAAGAAGTAAGGGGAAGGCATTTGGAGTGATGGTGTTTGTCTTCCCAAGTCCATATTGCACATGATGGAGCTTTGCTGTCCTGGAGATGGCTGAAAACCTCCCTGCCCATAGGAATTGGGAAATTCCTCAGTTTGCTTTTCTTGTGTGTGTAGCTGTTGCTTCACCTATTAAACTCTCTTTATCTCAATTCAGTTTCCTCACTTTTACTCCTCCAATTCTCTCCCACATCTCAGTGTGAGGAGAGTGAGCGAGAAGCTGTGCGGGGTTTGGGGTGCCAAAACCCCAACACAGCTGTAAAGAGAGGAAAACTGTTCTGTCATGGTCTGAGTTAGTTGTACACATTTTCCAAATCAAAGTCAGACAGGGCCATGCTGGCTTCAGAAATCCTGTGGAGCTGAATAGACATAAGATTGTGTTCTAAGAAACTCCTGAAGATCCTTGAACTGTGAGTGATGCCTCATAAGTAGCTCAGGAGTTCTAGAAGATAAAACCATTTATTAAGATATTAGATGCCACAATGAAGGCAGACTCCAGATCCTACAGTGATGACAGCTGTATGGTCCTGGGGTGCTCACAATTTGCCATATAGGGTGAGCAACACTTGACGACTGTAAGAGAAGAACGCTGACCCATGCAGTGGTGCCAGAGCTCTTCTAGCACACAACTAATGCAGGGGCCAAGGGACAGCCCTGAAGCAGCTGGGTCAGTAGGAGCCATGCCCTTACTAGGATGATAGAATAGAAACGGATATTGCCTGTGTTGGGGGAGCATAAGCCTGATCCAAGGAGCGTTGGTGGGAGCTAAGCCAATTCCCATTTATTTGAAAGGAAGGTGATTGGCAGTTTACTTTGGAATTAGGTGTATATATACAGCACATAATAGTACCCTGCAACATGATTATATAAGGCCATGCTCCCAAGCCTTTAGAATTTTGATCATTCCTCAATTCTCCTCAGTAGCTAAATCCCTCTAGTCTTCTTGGTTCCTTTATTTAGTTTCTTCATTTGTTTGTTCAGACTTACAGAAATATAATAATAATGCCTTGCTGGTGCTCTATGCATTTTCACTGTACATTAAAAATAAAACACCTAACCAAAATCTCACCTAAAAAATTACTATGTAACCTGGTTTTGAAGGACTCCACCTTCATATGTTATTCCCAGGGTAAGCAGCATGTGCTCTGCATTTCATGCCATGAAAGCACCAGTCTGGTGATCTGTAACACAGCCCTTGCATTATTTCACACATATTGAATAGCAAAGGAAGATATCATAGAAAATCGTGATCGTGCTTTGGGCCATAGGGGATCAGAGTAGACTCAGAACCAAGTGTTGTAAAGAACAGTCTGTGTCCCTCTGCTCTAAATTAGGTCTGTCCTCAACAGTAAGGAATAAACCCATGTGCATGCTTGTATGTGCCCCAAACCCAGAGATCGGTCCTTGTCTCTCCCTGTTTAGCAGAAGAGGTGTATCTTCTGTGTTCCTTTATTTCTTACTGTGAAGATCTGTTGACTCCCTTGAAGGCAACAAGGTCCTGCAGAGGGTCCTAGATAAATCAGACGACAGGACAATCACTACCCATATGAAGTTCAACCAGGGGAAGTACCAGATTCTGCACCTGGGATAGTTCAGCCTTGGATGCATGGACAGACTGTGGAATGAGATGCTGGCAAGAAGTGCTGCAGAGAGGTTCCTGGGGGTCCTGCTCCATGGCAAGTTGATCATGAGGCAGCAGTGCCCTGGCAGCCAGGAGGGCCAACCCTGTCCTGGGGGGCATCAGGCACAGCATCACAGCCGGGCAAGGGAGGGGATTGTCCTGCTCTGCTCTGAGCTGGGGGGGCCTCATCTTGAATATTCTGTGCAGTTTTGGGCACAATAATGTAAGAAATACATTAAGCCATTAATGCATGTCCAAAAGATGGCAACAAAGATGGTGAAGGGTCTTGAGGGGGAGCCATAGAAGCCAAGAAACAGACGAGGTCACCTGCTCTGTTCAGCTTGGAGGAGACTGAGGGGAGACCTCATCGTAATTTACAACTTCTTTGTGAGGGGAAGAGGAGGGACAGGCCCTGAACTCTTCTCTCTGGTGACCAGTGACAGGACCTGAGGGAATGGCCTGAAACTGTGTCAGGGGAGGGTTAGATTGGATATCAAGAGAAGGCTCTTCACCCAGAGGGAGGCTGGGCACTGGAACAGGCTCCCCAGGGAAGTGGTCACCAGCCTGACAGAGTTCAAGAAGCATTTGGACAATGCTCTCAGGCACATGGTGTGACTCTTGGGGTGTCCTGTGCAGGGTCAGGAGTTGGACTTGATCCTTTCGGATATGTTCTAACTCAGCTTATTCTATGATTTTTCCACTATCATGAGATTTATGTTTTGGTTGATTGGCTTTTTTCTGACAAAATCTCACCCACACTCTTCGTTTGGTGACCCACTTGTTCTGTATGTATATTTTTCTCTTTCATCCTTACCCAGAGATTTTCAGCATGACTCACTTCCTACTACATTGGAGACCTCAGATCTAGCCTACATCTTTGATATGCAAGGAACACTTCCTTCCTTTTGTCCATGAACACATTATACCCTTTAAATTAATACCTTTATTCAATATGCCAATTATGTGAATTTTCCCTCCAAGTCTATTCTGTAAATTAGATCACATTCTGATCCTCGGCATGAATAATTTCAGGTTTACATCTGTATTCCCCATGTTTTTTATCATATACAGAAACCTTAAATGTTTGGTAGGCTATTATATGATCCCCTCTGATACTCCTAAACTCTGCAAAAGAAAACATCTCTTCTAATTTCTTGGCCTTTGTCCAAGCTTTTTCAGTCAGCTTTTTCTATACTCATCTGTAGTGTACTCTCAATTTCTACTCTTGGTCCCAGTTTAAAACTCTCCTCAACAGATTTACAAAATAATCTTCAAAGTTTCTCTTCCCCTTTCACGTGTTCTAAACTCTGGCACCAGTCAAAGAATGACTCATGAAATATCCTTGGATGAAGCAGTGAAAGCCCTCCTGACAGCACCATCTGCTTAGCCATGGCTTTGTCAATTGGATACATTTTTATGTGGATGTGCTTTGTCCCTTCACTGGAGGAACAGATGGAAGTCCCCAGTCCTTCAATTTTCCTTCCACTATCTCACAGTCAGTTTGGATCAGTGTAGGAACACTACCAGGGCTCATGAGAAAAAGCAGAATTATGCCTTGGCCAACAGTCTGGATGTACCTCAGCAACTTTCAGTGATATCTCACCTCCCAGGTACTCTCCAGTACATCTGTAGGAGTCTCTGGGAGTCTGGGCAGAGCTTTTCCCCTAAAATCCTCACAATACTGACCTGCTGACTTTGACAGAGGCTTAGAAACCAGAAGAGATATTTTCTAGAGGAGAAATTTAGTCATTATAGAAATTTACTCATGCACTCACACACTCATCCAGATCTCTGCCCCTTTGGCAGCATGGGTTGCCCAACTGAGCTCACTTTCAACCTGCCATGCAAGATGTCCCTGAGCATGCAATGGAACAGCTGACATGTAAATAGGTATCTTGTCCTTTATTTTACTACCATGCTATTTTTGAAATGTCTCAGTTTTGGAAAAATAAACAAAAAAATTCTATCCAACACCTAAAATTAAGCAGCATTTTCAAAATTTGGAAAGTTTTGAAAGATGAAAGTGGAACTAAAAACAAAAAAACAGAATCATAGAATGGTTTGTGTTGGAAGGAACCTTAAAGATCATCTAGTTCCAACCTCTTGTTGGGTAGGGAATATTCCACTAGATCAGATTGCCCAGAAAGTAGGAAAACACAGTATTAGCTAATTTTCTTCCTTCGTATCCTTTTATAACTTACTTTATATGTGTTACATTTCGACCTCCCAACCTTTTTCCAGATTATATATGATATAATATAATCTATATATTATATATAGATTTTTCCAGAACAATATATTTAAAAAGTCTAGAGTACTAAATTATAATAGAACAACCAAGTAACTACTTCATCAGCTAAATCTTTATCACTGTAATCTGCAAAAACCATGACTTCCTTGCAAGATTTGCTTTGCTTTTTTTTACTTTGTTCCTAGCCAAAACCAATTCCAGTTAACAACTCCAGCTCAATTTTCCCATGCAGTTAACATGCTCTGCTGCAGGAAGGTGTTACACTTCTGTGGGTAACATGACAATTTCAGTGGATTGTGACAGGAATTCAGTTATGTCAAGGAGCCAGAATGATAATGAAAGGTATTTTTCAAAGTCGGCTTCTTTTCTATCTTCATTTCTGTTAGTCAAAAAAACATCTTTGTAAGGTTAATGCATCAAGCTACACAAATTGAGAGCACCAGACTGCCTGCAGTACAAAGCCAAATAATCAGATTTCCATTATTTAGGAATTGTATCTCAATGCAATTAATCAGAGGTAAAGGCATAATTTAGAGCTATATTATTCTCACAGCCACAAAGCTCCCTATTTGCAATGCACTTTCTTTTACTCCTTGCTATAAATGGTAAAAGCCCACAGGCAGCCTTGCCAATGTGTAGTTCCTGGCTACACCAAGCCCTTGCCAAGGAGGCAATTTGATTACTGACAACAGACCCGCAAATTAATAGTGGTCACTCAGGACATGACTACAGTTACAGGAGATGGTTTCTCTGGGATATTCCTATCAGCAAGGGAAGAACCAGCAGTTCATAACCTGTCATACAAAACTTGTAGTTTTCTTTCATTTGTGTAGCAAAGGCTTAATACACCTTAATACACCTTAATACCTGTCAATCTATTGTAGAACTTCAGTGGTATCCACATGTATCCATGAAAACCAGGGTTTTCATGGCCTCATAATATATGCAATACTGTACATACCTCTTTTTGTCTGAAAAGTGTTTATCTTTAAGCAACCAGCAAGAAAATAGTTTTTTTGATGGTCCTCCAAACACACTACTGTCTGTATCATGTTCTGGTTTCCCTTTAGCACCGGGTGTTTTCTACTGATCACTGGGGTGCAATCCTTATTTTTGCAACCCAGACAGAATTCTGAGATACCTCATTCCAGGGTCACTTTGAGTATACAGCATTGTTTCCATTGTTTTCAGTAAAAGCAGTGTGATCTTTCCTGTAATTTCTGCAAAGGACGTAATTTGCCAAAGAATTCTAGAAATATCTAGTTTGAAAGACCTCTGGAGCTCATCTGGAATCTTCCACAGCCTTGTCAAATGAGTTTTGGATTTTTCCAGTGATAGATGTCCCTTGATCTCTCTCAGAACACATCCTAATGTCACACAACACTCATGATGAGGATTTTTAACTTACACTGATTCAGTTTCCCTTGTTAAAACTTTTGCAACACTGCCTCCCCTCCCTTCCCTGCATACATCCAAGGAAATGATGGTTTAATCTTCTCTACATTTCTCATTATGAGAGTGAGCAACTGCAACTAAATCAGCCTTCAGCTTCCTTTGCTCCAAACTAAACATACCCAGTTCCCAACAGTCGAGCACATCTCTGTGCTAGCAGTCTTTCAGTGTTCTCTCCAGTTTTCTGATCTCTGTTGTGCACCAGAGACCCCTAAACTGGGCACTGTAGTTCAGGTTCAGCAGTCTTCTTCCCTGGCACGAATGTTAAACCTCAGAAGTTCAGTGCAGGGAATCACAACTTGTTTTGGTATCACATTTGTAGAGCACTCAACACCATGGGGCTCTGCACCTGTGTGAGCTTTGCTCAAGTCTAAAGGGGTTCAAGATAAGAAGGTTATGGCTTCAAGCCTGTAAATGCTTAACATCATGTATGAAAAGTATGGGGACAGGTACCTTCAGGACTAGTGCATCAGTCAAGCAAAACAGGACTGAAACTGCTAGAACAAGTTTCGATAAAAAAAGAAAATAGAAAGTCATTAGGATACTGAAACTGTGAAAGGTTTGCAAAACATGAAAGCCATGTCCACATGTGGACACCTGTCAAGAGCACAGAGGCCATAAGCTAAAAACTGTAAAAACAATCAAGATGTCTTTTCTGTAGGCAGAAGATAGCTGGTAGTGACCCTGGCCTCCTGCTGAACACTGGGCTCACTGCTGTGAGCACATCTACCTGCTGCTGACAGACTCTGCCAGGCACAAGAAACCCAATGTTCCATCTGCAGGCATAGGGGGACCAGGCAAATGATCCAGGCTTCAGCTGAGCCCTGAAGCCAAAGTGGAGAATTCAAAAATAAATCAGAGCATCTTGGTGTCCCAATCTGGGAACAAGCCCTAAGCCACAAACACAAGAGGGAGCAAGAAGGAATATACCCAATCATGCCTTAAAAAGTTAAAGCTCTTATCCAGCTCTTGGTAAAAGTTCTTATCCAGTTATTTCACCATGGTAGCCACTGTGAAGAAAATTAACTCTACCCCAGCCAAAATCATCACAGTCACACAAAAATAAAATTATAAATATGCTTCTGTGCTATTATAATTTTATTTTCTTTTAAGTAATGTTGTTCAACATTTCTTAACCTTAAAATCAACCCTTTTTTTTTCTCTCAATAATAGAAATAACCCACTATGAAAAAACAAAAAACCAATTGACAATAAAGCAATATAAAACTCTCTGACTATGAAAGAAGACACATTGGAAAGGTTCATTTTCTTGTACATCATGAGACAAAAAATAATTGTCATCACTCCCCTGCAAATCATCCACTGTGATTTCTATTTCATAAGGATGCAATTATTGTGAAATGTTAAATCCCCCCTAAAAGACGCTTGAACTCACTGAAGGGCCATTAAAATTTATCAGCCTCACATCACAGAGGTCTTGATGATTTTTCTGCCTTTTGGTTTCAGTTAATATGGCCTCAATGACCTCAACCTTCATTTAAATGTCAGATTAAGATTAGATCTCCAGCCTGACTAAATTCTGACAACCCATTTTGTTGTGAAACTAGACTGCTAGTCTAATATGATCAAAACTAATATCTTATCTTTCCAAGTACCCAGGGAAGTAGATATCTTTGTCTGGAAAGAAAATAGAGATGACAGTGGAAACTTATTTAGAACAGGAATCTAGCTGACAGTCATTCAGCTCAGAAAAGAGAGCAGGTGCTAAGAGTAGCATCTTTGGCAGAGTATTTCTTCTGTGTTAGGGGTAAAACACATTAATCTGACTCATTTTATACCCAGTATAATACTTTTACCAGTTGAATTTGCAAATCTTCACACGTGTGCTGGTTTTGGCTGGGATAGAGTTAATTTTCTTCACAGTAATTTGTATGTTTTGGACATGTGCTGGAAACAGTACTGATAACACAAAGATGTTTTAGTCACTGCTCAGCAGTGCTCACACAGGCTCAAGGTTTTTTCTCCTTCCCACCCCACTCCACCAGAGAGGAGGTTGGGGGTGCCCAGGGAGTCAGGAAGTGACACAGCTGGGACAGTTTCAGTTTGCCCTAGCTGACCCAATGGATTTTCCATGCCATAACGTGTCATGCTGCCATGCTCAGCTGGGGAGACAATAAGGATGGGAGGACATTTGGATTGGTGGTGTTTGGCTTTCCAAGTCACCATTATGTGTGATAAAGCCCTGCTGTGCTGGAGATGGCTGAACACCTGCCTGCCCATGGGAAACAGTGAACTAATTCCTTTTTTTCTGCTTTGCTTGTGTGCACAGCCTTTGCTTTACCTATTAAACTGTCTTTATCTCAACCCATGGATTTTCTAGCTTTTACTCTTTGAATTCTCTTCCTCATGCCATCAAGGTGGGGGACTGAGAGAAAGGATGTGTGGAGCTCAGTTACCAGCCAGGGTTAAACCATGACAAAAGGTTAATCAAGTTACTGCCATGAAAATCTCCCAACAGACATCCCAGAAAACAAGACAGAGGATGTTATAATGATGATATTTAAAAGAGAATAAAAACTTTAAATAAAAATAAGATCTGAGATACTGCCTTTGTAGCAAAGGATAGCTTAGCTGCTTGGCCAACCAGCGAGAAGTCCTGACAGGCAGACCTGATGATGGAAGTGCCTTTCTTATCATGCCTGCTAACTCATTCAATTTCCTCAGCTCATCCTAAAATTCAGCTCTTTGTTTCTAGTCTAGGTTTCAGATGCTACTAGTCAGCAGCATGAACTGTCTGACCAACTGTCATATAAAAAAATCATAGGGGAAATTTCCCGAACGTAGAGTTTTAAAAATAATAAGACTCAGAATACTGCAGTTGTAAGCCCTTTTTGTTTCTGCCAGGAGCCTTCTGTTCTTTCAGCTTCCAGAATTTACACAATTTCACTTTTGAGTTTCTAAAAAAAACCCCACAACATTCCAATAGCTGTCAAGTATCACATTGAAAAAAGAGAAGATAAAAGAAAAAGACAATACAAAGATTTCCATGGACTTTAAAAGTATTCTGTGTAACAGATTATTAAGGAATACCTATGCTTCAGCTGACAAAACATAGGGTCTCTGGATCTGATTCAACTACAGGAGCTGACAGACTAGAAGTCTGCCACCAGAAATTATAGTCAGCATCATCCTATTATTCTCTTTTCCCGAGGACAAGCAGCCTAGATTCTTCAAAACAAAAATGTCATTTCATATAGTTTTCTCTTGTCACACTTGACTGTATCCATAAGTGAAGTTACCGCCTTGCACATGATCTGTCTTTAAAGCAAACAATAAAACTGTGCCTTCCCTCCTACAGTACAGCTGAGGTGCTCAAATAACCTTGCAGATTCTGTCAGCCCCAAATACTGCCATATTTGTTTGTGAGTGTTACTCACAAACAGCAGAAATCAAACTGTCCAAAACTGCTGGATTCTAACTCTGTCCTCATTACGGGTTGGTCTTTACTTTTTGTACTCGGTGCCAATGCAAATGTTTGTTACAGGATTTTCCCTCACTCGCTGCAAGACCACACTGATCACGCTCACCTCCTGTCTAGGGGTTTCTCAGCTGTGAGTCACAGCCCACTGCACAACAATCATCTCTGTGACCAAACGTTGCTAAGGAAAACTACTCAGCCTGGATTTTCCACTCTGTATCTCCTTACCTAATGGGCAAAAATGAGGGAGCACCCAGTACCATCAGAATTCAGGACTGGTGAGAGCTGCCAACTGGATAAGTCAGTAAGAGCTCCATAGGAGCCATAGGAGTTCCTATTACAAAAAGTCACACCAACAGCTTCAGCAGGGGCATTGATCAGGATACTAAAGTGAGCAGAGCTTAGTGTTCACTGCATTAAAATTTATTCCTTTGCTCATTTTGCCATACACTGTTCCTAGATGATCAGGACATAAGCTCCACCTCTCCTGAGGAAACTTCACAGTGTACTGAAGCAAATTATTACTTCTGTTGTTAATGGAAAACTCCTTCCAATAAAAGCACCTGCACAAACAGATCTTACCAAGCACTGACTTGTTACCAAAATTAAAGGACCACAGTCATCCAACCCAGTAAAGTAAACAAAAATACAGTCTCATGCAAGACTGGCCTCCTCTGCACCTCATCATACCATGCTCTCCTTCTTCCTCTAAACTGATATACACACAGTTATGTACATTTTATTAATGTTAAATTTCTGCATGGATTTCCCATACCTTACACCATTTGGAGCTGATGGAAATGTACATTCACTTTGAGGAGTAACCCATTGGACTGCAAGGCTCTAGAGAAGTGACCACTGGTCATCTTGAGTCAATTTTATGTGTTCCAGTTAATCCAAGCAACAGAACAATAATGGCTATCTCCAACTTGCTTTCTACATGCTATTTCCTCATTTCTTCCTCTCTTAAAAGATCCCAACAAACAAAACCAAAAGGAAGGCACAGGGAGAATGCTGGAAAAGAGATTCGCCCTCCATCTCGGCCCTGCCATCTGGGCTGTGAGTGTTTTTGGTTGCCATTTGTTTATGTGAGTCTTGAAGCTTATCCTTGTTTTACTGCATTGAAGCAGAGCTGGAGTACACCACCTCTCATTATTCCTCTGCTAAAAATCTTCTCCAGCTTTCAATTCCCCTTTAGCGTTCTTACTTGGCACCTAGCTCTGATTTTATGCTTATTTTCTTTTTAGTGAGTCTCAGACCATTAATTCTCTACAACTCACAGACATCCAAGATCATCATTTCACACTGTAAAGATGGTCTTGTGTCATTTAGTTAACTTTGCCTACAGACTGTTAGATGCTCCCCCACGAGTCAATTCAATTTAACATCATCCCACAGTAATGGTTCACAGGAATATGGATCAGATGCTTTCTCACTGCTGGACCTGAACAGGATGGAGAAATGGGCTGACATGAACCTCATGAAGCTCAACAAGGAGAAGAGTAAAGTCCTGCACCTGCAGAGGAACAAGAAAATGGAGCCAGGCTCTTTTCAGTGCCAGGTCCAGAGGCAATGGGAACAAAATGAAAGGCAGAAGGTTCCCTTTGAACATCAGGAAACATCTTTTTCTTGTGAGGGCCGGCACAGATTGGTCAGGGAGGCTGCGGAATCTCCATCTTTGGAGGTACTAAAAAAAGTCTGGACATGGTCTGGGACAATTGGTTCTGGTGGACTTGCCTGAGCAGGGGGGTTGAACCAGGTACCCTCCAGAGGTCCCTTCCAACCTAAACCATTCTGTGACACTGTCTAAAAGCAGTAATAGGTTATTTCCCTTATAGAATCTTTCAACCAGCCTAAGAAACAGCAGTGAAGTCAGGTTATCTTGTCACATTTTTGGAAACTGTAGGAGGAAGAATGGGATCTATACATTGGCTCCTGTTTTAGTGATTGGAAGTCAGCATCACATGCAGTTGGGATAAGGAGAAACAGGATTGCCAGGTTTTATTGCTAGATCCCATGCTGCTTTTATGGGTAGAATAGTTTAATCCCTCTGTATTTTACTTAATCCATGTGAATAGTGAGAACAGATTGTACTCCCTTACATAATTACCACTGGATAAGGTATGTCATTTAATGACCTTAACATGTTTTGAGATCATTATGTGAAAGACACCACACACAGGGTAACATCAGTTATTGAAATGGATATACCAGCAAGAGAAAGGCTCATGTCCAAATCTAGGAATGTATCCTAAACCATGAACACAGGGCATGAAAGGAATTTGGATATACCCACAAGAAGATTAAGACACACATGAGGCTGAATGTTGGTAACCAAAATGATAATTCACTTTTATTTAAGACCAAGGAAGACAGGAAGGAGGAAAGATAGAAAAGTAGGAAAAAGCAAAGAATTAGAGAAAGCAAGAAAGGATCCCATGGCCCCTTATCACACCAGGTCCTCACCTGCACATTGTATCCACAGTGCCTGGGCTCTGGTGGTTTGCGCTGTCGGCAGCTCAGGTGTGAGAAGCTGCGATCTGCTCCTTTTGTTTTCTAAGTGCCGCAGTTCACTCTGACAGACCCAAGCAGTGGTAAAATGGGTTGTTTTATAGCGGTTCCACAATTAAAGACCAAATTAACATGTGGCTTAATATGTGAAATTGCTTTACATAAATATTACTAGTTAAATATAGCCCATAGAAACGCGTGTGCTGCATATATGAATATTAACAAATGCAGAGCCTATTTAAAAAAGTCACAGGCGGCCTCCAAACCTCAAAACAAAAATCTGAGTCAAAGCATAATTGTGTGTAAGCTCAAAACTCTGTCATTAGTGTTAGCTGTCTTCATTAAAGCAGTCTTCCTCCTTCAGTCACTTTAAGCCATGTATCCTTCCTTCTCTGACCAGATATCAGCACTACTTTGAAATAAATATTTGGGTATTAAATCATTACAGCTCTTTTGTTGTTTAAATCACAATGTTTAGCCAGCAAGGCAGTTAAGTTTAAAAGCACTCAGCCAAGGACAAATTCTAGCTGTGGAAATGGAAAATAAGTGGTCATGTTTGAAGAGAATGGCAACACTACAGCAAGAGGCCTCCAGTGTTTGACGACTTGAAGAGAACCAGGCACTTTGGTGGGGGAGAGGGGGCATTTGCCACAGAAAGGACAAACCTAAGAACCCGCATGAAGTGCAGGAGGAAGTGCATGAAAGGGGATTTTTGAAGCTCCGTCTGAAATACTGCAGCTAAAACTTCTAGAAATGTTCCATCATAAAGTCAATTTCAATCACAGATGTAAATGATTGACATTGTGTACTAAATTGCTATCAGTGTAATCTTTACTTTTTGATATTTTCTCCTGTAAGAATTTGGTTGCTGTTCTTTAAGAGAAACAATTTGATGTGATTTGGAAGACTAAGCCTCAAAGCAGGTAGTGTGCAGCTAGGTGTATTTCAGAGTGGAGCTATTTTCAACTGGACAGTAAAAATGAGAGATATGCAAGTCTGAAAGAGAAATCTGGTATCTTAATATGCTTCTCTCTTTCAGAATAACTGTCCTAATATTGCTCTTGAAATAAGATTTTGGTTTGCAGTTTTGAAAAAACCAAAAGGTAATAACTGAGTTTTTGACACTCTGTCACACCCCTTCAAATATTTATCCCTAACCTAAGGATTTCTGCTGGAATAGCAAACCCAAAAGTATTCCATTTTCTTAACTCTTGGCAAAACTATTTGCTACACAACAGGAAATGGAGATTGATCAAGTGGCTCCACACACAGAGAAGGCATCAGTTAGACAGCAACTGAACCATAATGAGTCTCTTCTACTCTTTTCTCTAGTTCTACAGTCTTTTGGTAATCCTCTTCAAAACATTACGCAGCAGTTAAGATAGCAATGCTTTTATCTATCCCCCTATGAACTAAAAGGAGGAAACAGCCCTGCAGCCAAAGCAGAGGAGACAAGAAGTGAGGTTAGCATTTAATATTGAGGTGAACACTTCAAAAATTCCTAACTCTTTGACCTCATTATGTTTTTACACAGTTTCTGTAATAACAGTCTCCAAGAGCAGCTATGACATGTGCCAGTCTGGAACTACAGAAAAATAATGAAATAGAAGGCTTTTGGTCTAAGTAGGCTACATCTAGATAATTGCAGTGTTATTAAATACTACAAACTTTTTCAAAGTCCATGTGTAGAAGTTTACTGGCTAGGCACAAATGCACTTTCTTCCACTTTCAGCTCATTCTTTTATGAAGCAATGAATATTTAACTACCTTTAGTTAGTTATTTTATTTTTTTCACAAAGCTGAAATGAAATCTTGATTCAAGGTGCAACAATTCCTACATGTTATAAGAAATTTTCTAAGCCATCTAAGATCTGTTAGCCATGAGGTAAGCCAATCCCACTAAGAAGTACTTTTAGTGTTCCCCTATTCCAGCACTGCTTTTTCAATTTATGATATTCCTGGCTCCTGAGCATCTATGCAAATTTCCCCTTTTGGGAAGGAGAGAGGTTTTCTCTCTCTGCTTCCATACATTACTTTAAATTACTTTAAATTGATGTCTGACACTGAATTGATCCTAAACAAATTCTAATAATGATTGTGAAAATTATATTACAGATTAAGGCCTCAAGTAGTGTAGGCAGCCCTTCAGTGACTAATTCCCAATTTCCTACAGAATTTGTTTAGTTGATTAGTCTCTGTAGCCTGTTATAATTCCTCGGGGAATTGTCTGGCTCACTGACTCAGTGATAGGTATACAGGTGGTGATGTTACTCAAATTGCACATTTTGCCGAGCTCTTGAACTAAATCTGGTACAACATTCCTGGTCTCCAGAGGAAGCTACATCCCTTTGAGCTACTATTCTATAAAGTATAGAAATATGATCTTTATTAACCTTTTCATTTCAGACAAACACTATCATAAACTCTATAACCATCAAAAAAATTCACTTGATCCCAAGTACAATTTATAAAGTGTTTTGTTTCAATCTTATCTGTAAAGGATTTGCTGTCTGCTGAACAGTCCAGTAAAGTGTTTCCTGGTTTGGGGCTAGCTTTGTCCAGGTGTAGTGAATCCAGAAGTCTCAGCCAACAGTTTTCACAGCCATGTGGGTAGTCAGGAGAACTTGGAATGGTCCTTTCCACTCTTCCTTAAGTGGTTCATCTTTCCACATGTGGACCTAATCCCTGGGTTGATGAGGATGTACCTGAATGTCCAAGGTTGTTGAGGACACAAAACAACAAACCTATGTAAAACTGAGAGCTCTTTTCACAAAGATAATAAATACTCTTTAAAATTACTAATTCCTATCACATGGCTTTCTCCTGCGATAGTTTGATACAGCCTGCCTTAAATAATATCATAAGGACGTTCATAAGATCTTTCTTTAGATCTAGGCTGTATTCTAATTCTTAATAAAGCTAAAGGAAAAGCCTGAGGCCATCTTAGTGAAGTTTCTTGACAAATCTTACTTATTTGCCATTTCAGATTTCAGTTCATCCTTTCTACTATTCCACGGGAATGAGATCTCTAAGGAGTGTGGATATTCCATGTAATTCCCAAGCACTTTGCATAAACTTTGAACTGTTTCAACCACAGAATGAAATCCTCTGTCTGAAGACAGGCCCAATGGTACCCCAAATCTGGGTATAATTTCCTTTAAAAAAATTTCTGTTACTTCTTGAGTTTTGTTGGTGTGACAGACAAAGGCTTCTGGCCATCCAGAAAGGCTATCTACCAAGAACAGTATCAATAACCATCTTCCCAGGGTAGTTCTAAAATATAAGTCTTGGTTTGAGACAGTTTAAAGAAGTGGACACTCTAAAATGAGTTACCTCCCCTTCGTTCCATCCAGTCCCTTTCCACCAATAAGGAACAAATACAAGTAGATGTAAGTGAATAGATAACAATTTATTGACAAGTGAAACAGCAACAGGCAAAAAATAACAGTAAATAATCACTAGATAGTGATCACTAGATACAAAATTGCTAAATATCACAAATCTCATGGGAACAAAGAGACACCTGAAGTGGTGGAAATGCCTGCAGGGTGACCCAGCCTTAGGGATTGACTCACTTTGCAAATGTCACTCCAAAACAGTTTTTGATAGTGTATGGAAAATCACGGTGCCAAAGGCTGGTGTCCACTGAGGACTCCTGCAAAAATCAACTTTATTTGAATAAATGGAGAGTCTAGTGGGCCATACCCCTGTGGGGTCTCTCAAGTTTTTGGAGGATCCAGCCTCCTTTTATCCTAAACTCCCTACTGCATGTTGCCCTCCTCCCTTCCCCATTGGCTGAAATACCAGGAATGTACAAACTTCCCAAACCACCTACTTACTACATATCTTCCTTCCAACATGTACCCCCACACCCATTCTTCTAGAATATGATTGGGGCTTTCAGGTTATCTAGTTACATGGTCTGATCTCTCCTACACCCTCTCTAGGAAAACCTGAAAATTTTTAACTTTTCACACATGACTATAGAACTAGGCTTGTTAGTTATGAACAGGGAAGGCTCTGAGTAGCTTACTGAGGTTAGAGATTTGCTGGATTGTCTCAAAGATTTCCATAGTCTTGGCTTGTTGTTGGATTGTGGCTTCCAGCTTTGCCATTTGAATTTGGAGCCTGAAAAAGAAGTATAGGCCTTGTGACAGAAGTCCACAAGAAAACAAATCACAAAGGAACCCCATGAAAGAACCTCATCTGAAACAAAAGCATCTTTGAAGATCATGTATTAGTATCTCACTGGGATGCAGGATGACAGTCCTGTTTTTTTCACAGAATCACACAAAGTGAAGCCTTGCTCCACTGTCTTACCGTTGAATGCGTTCTTCCAGCTGGGGGATAGCTGCAGCTGATGAATCAAAAGACTCAACCAGGCGGCCTTGCATGTTTCTCAAAATTGTTATTACCTTCTTCTCCTTTAGGGCATTCTTCCCTGACTCAGCATAATAATCATTCTTGTTAAGAAGTTCTTTTAGGTCCTTAAGCTGTCAAACCACAAGAACAATCCCCAGTAGAAAGCTTTTATATACTAAAAAAAGTAGAGTGCTTTGATGTTAACTTTCAAAACCTGTGTTACTTCTTCATCTTTAATAGTGGGCCCTCTCCTACACTGATTTCCTAGAGTGTTTCCTAAAGACTGGCACAACACTTCTCCTCTCCTCTCTCAAGTACTCTGAACACACTTTGTAGCCTGTTCTGATGTCACAGTTTACGAATGGTATTCCCCAAATTCAGGCTCCCACTGAGACTCTCCAAACCACACTTCTGCTCCCTTACTCCCTCCTTCCCTTCTCCCTCACCCGTGTGACAGGAAGGAGAACTGGGGACACAAAAGGTAAAGGTAATGGGTTCAGTTCAGAACAATTTACTGGAAACAGCAATGAGATATGAAAACAGTAACAGCAACAATATTCATAAAGAAAAGTGTTCAAGAGAGCAGTAAGAGATTCATATGCAAAATGCTCAGAACTGGTGTTACCCAACCACCAACTCCCTGTGCCACACTTATTCCACACTAGGGAATAGATTCCCTTTCCTTTCCCCTTCCCCATGCACTGCACCTGCTCCTGCCCCCTGCCCGCCTCCTCCACCCTCTGTCCTCCAGTTGTCCAGAACAATCTCAGGGCCCCAGCCATGCCCCCTCCTGGCTACCACAAAAATCAACCCTGTCCTGGCCTGAACCAGGACAGTTGACTATTCCAACACAATCAGAAACTTCTCCTATTCCTAAAGTGACTTTACAACTCCATAAAAATGGTGATGGGGGGAAGAAATACTACAAAACATCAGCATAAAACACCAACAGGCCTACTCTTTCTCTGTCAACACAGTCCACTTTGCCAAACCATAGAGAAGAAGCAAATACTGTGTGCTCCATGAAGCTTGGGAAGCAGCTTTTTGAAAGGAATACACAGGGCCTTCTCCAATTAAGGACAAAGTTACATCACAACTAGTGATTTTTTTAATTGTAGTCACCAGACTTATCAGTCACATCAGTTATGTGTCATTCAACTTACTCCTGTGACAAAGTTGTGTAGTGTACTAAGAACAGCTTAGTGGTGTCAACAGGGAAACATCAAAGGCAACAGTGCTGTTTCTTCCCCTGAACTGCCCCATGTTACACAAACGTCTTAAGGAATGAAGTTCCCTGCTGTTTACTACAAAGAAGGCTTGGATCAGAAGACCTGCCAAGAAATAGGTATTTTCCATACCTTAGTTTTACACTTCTCCAGTTTCTCCAACAGTAGCTTCTGTTCCCTCCTGCTGTTGGTCTTCACAGTTCCAAGTGGAGCTCCTTCCAGGGAATTCTTTTTGAGAATTTTGTCAAGCTTCTGCCTGGCCAATGGCTAAGGAAATGGTTTTTCATGAGCATGACAAAATCAGTGCAAACATGACAACAAAAGCAATGCTTTTACTGATGAAATTACATCATTAGATCAGTCTACAGGTTGAGGGAGAAGTTGGCCAGCAGTGAAGCAATTCTCCCTTTCTATTCTGCTCTTGTGAGACTCCACCTAAAGTAGTGTATCTCCCTCTGCAGCCCCCAGCACAAGGCAGACATGGACCTGATGAAAAGAGGCCAGAGGAGGGCCACAAAGACATTCATAGGGCTGGAACGCCTCTCTCATGGAAAAAAGGCTGAGGAATTTGGGATTGTTCAGTTTGAGAAAAAGCAGGCTCTGGGCAGATTTTATTGCAGCCTTTTAACATAAAAAGAAGGAGAGATCATTTTAACAAGAATTGTAGTGACAGGTCAAGGGCAACAGTTTAAAATGAAAAGACAGTAGATTTAGATTTGATATAAGGAGGAAAATTTTCCATGTATTGTGATGGAGCACTGGACAAGATTGTCCAGAGTTGTGCTCATCCCTGGAGGTGTTCAAAATGAAGCTGAATGGGAATTTTTGCAGCCCTTCTGCTTCAAATAAATATGAAATTAAGTTCAAAATACAACTCAAGTCCAGATCAATTACCTTTTTTCAGCACTATTTCAAAATGAACTCACTATCAAGAACACATATGCTTACACTGATAAGTTCTATCTAGAGATACCTGCATTTGTCTCTAAGAGTCACCTGTTTGTCCTGCTCAGAATCTGTTTGAGTTGAAGAATCAACCTTTAGCTGAAGATCTTCTCCCTGCAATGTAGGAAGCTAAGCAAGCAAGAAAAAAGAGAAATCCTCAGCAGGACTGTAGCATCCCACTGCCTTCAAGAAGAGAGCATGAAGAAATGTGACTTCTGCCAAAGGTAGTGTAAGAGCTCAGAAAGAGAGCTATGTACCTTATTCTCAGAAGAGGAGATAAGATGTTCCTTCTGTTCTGCTCTTGCAGCTGGTAATAGAGAGAAAAAATAAGATAAGAGTGTTGCTGCTGTGAGTGCTTCTTTCACTTTGCTTTTCCAAAACTGATTCACTCCAGAGAGGCCTACAAAGGTAAACATGTAGTCCCTCTGAAATTACCTTTGCTGAGCTCAACTGCAGCAGAGCTCACACCCACTCTGTTTTGGTCTGCAGCAGGAAGCTGCACATCAGCCAACACTTTCCTTCGACCTTCAGAATCAGTCTGCATAATTTAAGACACATGTGAGAACTGGCACAGGCTGCTTCCACACCACCTTCCACCCTTAAAGCTTCTGCTTCAGCCAAGAGGTCTATCAAGAGAGGGATCAGGTAATGGAAAGAACAAAAAAAAAGGGCAAACACAGTCAGCATGTTCGGCATCTCTCTTGAGTAGATCTTTCAAAACAGGATGAAGTCCACCTGCCCAAACTTGAGAGAAGGCAGAAGAAATAGGTCTCTAAACTATGGGTCATCTGCAACCATTTGACATTGACTGGATCCACAAATGCCAGCCTTCTAGGGCTTCAGGGGACTGTAACCAGACGGAAGTGTTACTTCTTTGTCTTAGAAATCCCATATGGATGTCAGCTGCAAGGAGGTCCAGGACTTTGTCCCAGTCCCATCTGAACAGCTTGTCTGAAGCAGCAGCATGTCAGGGTCCAAGTTACAAACATTTGGCATAAGCATCAGCAAAGGAAAATGAACCTAGAAGCAGGTGAGGCAGTGGGACCCCCACTGCCTCCCTCAGAGAAGGTACCTCAGAATCCCAGGGAAAATCATTATCTTCCTGTTTTGCTTCTCCCCCTGCTGGCTGCAAGACTCTGTCTTCATTTTTTGCTTCTCTCCATGCTTGTTTCAAGACCCCTAAGAAAAGGTAAGCGTGTAACAGCTATGAGTGTTTATTTTACTCTGCTGTTCTGCACCTGATTCACTCCAGAGAGGCTTACAAAGGTAACCACTTAGCTCCTCTGAAGTTACCTTTGCCGCGTTCCACTGCAGCAGAGCATGCATCCAACCTGCTGGTGTTTGCAGCAGGAAGCTGGACAGCAGCCAACACTTCCCCTTCACCTTCAGAATCAGTCTGCGTAATTTAAAAGACATACGTGAGAATGGGCACAGGCTGCTTCTCCACCCATTTCCACATTCAAAGGCTGTGCTACAGCCAAGAGGCTTAACAAGAGGGATTAGGTGATGGAAAGAACAAAAAGGGCAAACACAGCAAGTGCATTCAGCATCTCTGTTGTGCAGGGTTTTCAAAACGGGACCAAGTACATCTGCCCATGCCACAGAGAATGTAGGCAAAAGAAATAAATCTGTAGACTGTAGGTCATATGGGAACCCAGTTGACATTAACTGCATATACAGAAGAGAGATGCTTGATGGAAAAATGAATCCTCACAATTCCAATCCTGCACAGTTTTCACAGGACTGTAACAAACACAGAGGTTTACTACATAATCCTTACTGCAAATCTAGTTTGGACATCAGCCACAAGGAGGCCAAGGATATTAGCTTGACCTCACTTTGTCCTAATCCCATCTGAACAGCGTGTCTGCAGCAGCAGAATGTCAAGGTCTAAGATATGAGTGTGTGGCAGAAGCAGCATCAAAGGAAAATGAGCCCAGAAGCCAGCGAGTGAGAGGGACCTCACTGTCTCCTTCAGAAAAGGTACCTCAGAATCCCAAGAAGAATCATCATCTCCTGCTCCTCCTGCTGGTTGCAAGACCCCTAAGAACAGGTAAGAGGCTTGTCATAGCTCTGAGTGCTTGTGTCACTCTCCTTTTCCAAATCTGATTCACTTCACTGAGGCTTACAAAGGTAACCATGTAGTCCTTTTGGAATTACCTTTGCTGTACTCTGCAGCACCAGAGCGCACACCCACTCCTTTGTGGTCTGCAGCAGGACGCCGCTTGCTGGCAAACACTTCTTCTACAATTTTAGAAAAAGGCTGCATAATTTAAAAGACACACATAAGAACTGGCACAGGTGGCTTCTGCACCCACTTCTATGTTCAAAGCTTCTGCTTCAGCCAAGGCGCCTAAGGAGAGGGATAAGATGATGAAAAGAACAAAAAGGGCAGACAAAACCAATTCATTCATCACTGTTGTTAAGCAGCAATTTTAAAATGAGACAAAGTCCACCTGCCCAAGCTTGAGAGAACCTAGGCAGAAGAAATAAATCCTTAAATTGTCGGTCATACACAACCATTTGACATTGACAAATCACAAAAAAGATCTGTAAAGAGGAAAAAAGTAATTCTCACAATTCCAGCCTTCTAGGATTTCAGAGGACTGTAACCAAAAGGAAGTGTTACTTCTTTGTCCTAGAAATCCAGCTTGGGGATCAGCCACAGGGAGACATATGACATTAGTTGGACCTCACTTTTTCCCAGTACTAACTGAAGAGATTATCTGAAGCAGTAGAATGTCAAGGTCCAAGTAAGGAGGCTGTGGCAGAAGCAGCATCAGAGTAGAACGAGCCCAGAAGTAGGTGAGCCAGAGGGACCCCACTGCCTTCCTCAAAGAAGGTACCTCAGATCCCCAGGAGGAATCACTGTCTTCCTTTTTCACTTCTGCTGCTGCTGCTGCTGGCAAGACACCTAAGAAAGACAAGGAGCGTGTCATTTCTGTGAGTGCTTATTTCACTCTGCTTTTCTCCACCTGCTTTCACTCCAGAGAGGCTTACAAAGGTAAGGTAACCACTTAGTCCCTCTGAAATTACCTTTGCTGTGCCCCACTGCAGCAGGGCGTGCATCCAACCTGCTGCTGTTTGTAGCAGGAAGCCCCACACTAGCCTGCATTTTCTCTGGACCTTTAGGATCAGTCTGTAATTTAAGAGACACACGTGAGAACTGGCACAGGCTGCTTCCACACCTGCTTCCCTGCTCAAAAGTTCTTCTGCCAATAGGCCTAAGGAGAGAGATCAGGGGATGAAAGAACCAAAGGAGCCAATACAGTGAGCACATTCAGCATTCTGTTGAGCAGGGTTTTCAAAATATGATTAAGGACACCTCCCTGAGCTAGAGAGAACCTAGGCAGAAGAAATTATTATCTGAAGTGTAGGTCATATGGGAACTGTTTGACATTGACCGCACCTAGAGAAGTGAGAGGAACCAATCTGATTTTTATTAATGCCTGAGCATATGTTATACATGAGGTGAAAAACAACTTCAGGGGTTGTACACTTGCTGGGAGCCCTGTCTCTGGTGAGCCTTCACCTGGCAGCTGACCAGGAGAAAGAAAACTTTTGTGACTGGGCTGCAAGAGATCCCCTCCCCCCACACTAGCCAGTGGGGCAGATCCCTGGATGCCCAGGAAAAATGCCTGGGAAATTGGGCCATGGGATGAGCCTGAGCACACAACAGTAGTGAACTTCGGTAGGAGCACTTATCTTCATCAATAAACAGTTCCCAAATATAATATTGTTGCACTTGTATTTTCGTTTGAGAAATCTATCAAAAAGAATCCTCTCCAACTCTCCTTTTACAACAGGATGGGACAAGGAGTAATCTGAGTGATGGAGAAACAGAAGTCCTCAAAACGCCAGCCTTTCACTGGTTTCAGAGGAGCTTTACTGCTCTGTGCTATTCTAGAAATCTAACTTGGACATCAGCCACATGGAGCTCAGGACATTAGCTGGATCTCACTTTGTCCCAGTACTAACTGAACAGATTATCTGAAGCAGTGGCTGGTTAAGGTCCAAGTTACAAGTGTGTAGCAGAGGCAGCAGCAAATGAAAATGAGTCCAGAATCCAGTGAGTGAGAGGGACCTCAGTGTCCCTCAGAAAAGGTACCTCAGAATCCCAGGGAGAATCGGTGTCTTCCTTTTTCACTGCTCCTCCTGCTGGTTGCAAAACCCCTAAGAACACATAAGAAGCTCATCATGGATCTTAGAGTGCTTGTTTCACTCTCCTTTTCCAAATCTTTTTTACTCCAGAGAAACTTACTAACGTAACCATTTAGTGCCTCTGAAATTACCTTTGCCACACTCCTCAGCAGCAGAGCGCACACCCACTCTACGGCATTTTCCAGCAGGATGCTGCACGGGGTTAATCACTTTCTCTCTAAGATCACTGAGATGCTGTGTAATTTAAAAGACACACATGAGAACTGGAACAGGCTCCTTGTGTACACACTTGCACACACAAAGCTTCTGCTTCAGCCAAGAGGCCTAGCAAGAGAGGGATCAGGTAATGGAAAGAACAAAAGGATCAAACACAGCCAATGCATTCAGCATCTCTCTTGAACAGATTTTTAAAACAGGATAAAGTCCACCTGCTGAAGCTCAAGAGAACTTAGGCAGAAGATATAAAGATCTAAAGTGTGGGTCATACACAACAATTTGACATTGATGATTCACAGAAGAGATTTGTGAGGAGGAAAAGATCAGTTCTCACAATATCAGACTTCTAGGACATCAGAGGACTGTAACCAGAAGGAAGTGTTACTTCTTTGTCTTAGAAATCCAGCTTGGAGGTCTCCCCCAAGGAGACACACGGCCTTAGTTGGTGAGCAGAGCTCTCAAAACAAGACAAAGTCTACCTGCCCAAGCTAGCAACAACCTAGGCAGAAGAAATAAATCTCTAAACTCTAGGTCAACAGGAATTGTTTGACATTGACTGCATTCAGGGAAGAGAGCTGTGTGATGGAAAAACAGCAGTCCTCACAATGTCATCTTTCACAGATTTCAGACTACTGTAACCAACAGGAAGCTTTACCACTCTAGTAGAAGTCCTGCTTGGATGCCAGCCTCAAGGAGGCCCAGGACATCAGCTGGACCTCCTTTTGTCCCAGCCCTCACTGAAAAGATTATCTGAAGAAGCTGGTTGTCAAGATCCAAGTTACAAGTGTGTGGTAGAAAAAGAATCAAAGAAAAATGAGCAGAAAATCCAGTGAGCCAGAGGGGCCTCCATGCCTCCCTCAGAGAAGGTACCTTAGGATTGCAGAGGGAGTCACTGTCTTTCTCTTTTGCTGCTCCTGCTGCTTGCGAGGTCCCTAACAAAAGATAAGAAGTGTGTCATTTCTATGAGTGCTTATTTCACTCTGCTGTTCTTCACCTGTTTCACTCCAGAGAGGCTTACAAAGGTAACCATTCAGTCCCTCTGAAATTACCTTTGATACTCTCCTTGGCAACAGCGGGCTCTGGAAACATTCTGCCAGCAGGAAGCAGCACAGTGGTTGCTAATTCATCTAGAACTTCAGTACTAGGCTGTGTAATTTAAAAGACACATGTGAGAACTGGCACAGGCTGCTTCCACACTCGCTTCCCTGCTCAAAAGTTCTTCTGCCAACAGACCTAAGGAGAGATCAGGGGACAAAAGAACAAAAAGGGCAAACACAGCAAGCATCTCATGTTTTTGGCATCTCTCTTGAGCTGATATTTCAAAACAGGACGAATTCCACCTGCCCAAGCTTGAGAGAACCTAGGCAGAAGAAATATGTGTATGTGGGTCATACACAACCATTTAACATTGGCTGGATCCACAAAAGAGAACTGTGAGGTGGAAAAAAGCAATTCTCACTATTCCAGCCTTCTAGGATTTCAGAGGACTGTAACCAAAAGGAAGTGTTACTTCTTTGTCCTAGAAATCCAGCTTGGGGATCACAGGGAGACATATGACATTAGTTGGACCTCACTTTTTCCCAGTACTAACTGAAGAGATTATCTGAAGCAGTAGAATGTCAAGGTCCAAGTAAGGAGGCTGTGGCAGAAGCAGCATCAAAGTAGAACAAGCCCAGAAGTAGGTGAGCCAGAGGGACCCCACTGCCTTCCTCAAAGAAGGTACCTCAGATCCCCAGGAGGAATCACTGTCTTCCTTTTTCACTTCTGCTGCTGCTGCTGCTGGCAAGACACCTAAGAAAGACAAGGAGCGTGTCATTTCTGTGAGTGCTTATTTCACTCTGCTTTTCTCCACCTGCTTTCACTCCAGAGAGGCTTACAAAGGTAACCACTTAGTCCCTCTGAAATTACCTTTGCTGTGCCCCACTGCAGCAGGGCGTGCATCCAACCTGCTGCTGTTTGTAGCAGGAAGCCCCACACTAGCCTGCATTTTCTCTGGACCTTTAGGATCAGTCTGTGTAATTTAAGAGACACACGTGAAAACATTCCTGCTCAAAGTTTCCGCTTCAGCCAACAGGCCTAAGGAGTGGGATCAGGTGATGGAAAGGACAGAAAGGGCAAGCAGAGTCAGTGTGTTTGGTATCACTTCTGAGCATCGTTTTCAAAACAGTAAAAAGTCCACCTTCTCATCTGGAGAGAACCTAGGCAGAAGAAATAAATCTCCAGACTGTGGATCATATGTGAACCAGCTGATCCTGCATGCATCTAGAGAAGCAAGCTGTGATGAAAAAACAGCAATCCTCACAATACCAGCCTGTTAGTTTTCAGAGGACTGTAACCAAGAGTGAGCTTTACTCCTCTGTGCTATACTAGAAATCCCGCTTGAAGGCCAGCTGCAAGGAGGCCCAGGATATTAGCTCGACCTCATTTTCTCCCAGTCCCAAGTGAAAAGCTTGTCTGAAGCAGGGCATGTCAAGGTCTGAGTGTGTGACAGAAGCAGCAAAGGAAAACAAGCCCAGAATCCAGGGATTCATAGGAGACCCACTGCCTCCCTCAGAGAACACACTTCAGGATTGCAGAGGGAGAGATTTTCTTCCTTTTTCTCTGCTCCTTCTGCTTTGTAGTCTCCTAGCAAAAGACAAGAAGTGTGTCACTTCTGTGAATGCTCATTTCACTCTGCTGCTCCTCCCTGCTTTACTCCAGGGAGCCTTGCAAAGTTAACCATCTAGTCCCTCTGAAATTACCTCTGTAGGGCTGCACTGTAATAGATTGCACAGACACTTTATTTTTGCTTGCAGCTGGACCATTGTATTCCTTTTCTGCTGCTTCTTCTTTTGGCACATCACCTAAGAAATAAGATAAGAAGCACGTTGTTGACTTGAGTGTTTATTTTCCAGTCCTTTGGTCCATCCCTCCAGACCAGCATCCCATTGATTGAGTATACTTCTGCTACAGTGATTTTCCTCATCACCTCTTTGACAGCAAAGTATCTTACGTGACTCTGCCAATGCAGGTGTTTCCAAGGGAATGACAGGAGCTGTCTCATAGCAGGAGCTGCCAATTCGTTCATTAGCAATACTAAATATAGAAAGGAAGAAGGTGCATTAGGTAAAATCCCCCCCACATTTCCATGCACTGTCTGCAGGAAAACCAAAAGCTATGCATGTTGCATCCTATCCTTGTTCATAGACAAGTGATAAAGGGTCACACACACAGAACACACTGCAGTCCCAGAGTAGTGGAGACTGAAATCCTCATTTCAGGTGTGCTGACAGTAGAGGTGCCTAGTCTTTTCTGTGGAGTAACCCTGCTACAGTCTGGCTACAGTCTCATCTGATAAATCCCCTCTCCATTTCAAGGGCAAGGAATTTAACAAGCCTCCTGGCAGATTGACATCATCAGAGCCTCTCCCTCAGCTAGATGTTATGCTAATGGTGCAGCTACTCTCCATGTCAAGATGGTTTAATGTCTCCTCAGTCTTGGTCCTCACTTTGAAGGGCTTCAAAAATTCCCATGGTTAGCCTGGGGACCTGAGAGTTTAGAGAGCTCCCAAGTGGGTTATCAATAGGCCAACAAATATTGTGCTTGCATTCCAAGACCCGTGTTGTCTTCTAGCAACACTGAGTTAGCTGGGGCTTGGGTTTGTTTAATAAGCAGAAAAACAAACAAACAAACAAAACCCAATCAAACAAGAAAATAAATTGAACATGTTCTCCAGATCAAGGCTGCTTTGCAGAATGGTGCAAAGACATTTTATCACATTTATACTATGCCAGAAGCCCAGAGGGAAGGAATGAGCACCACATATTGTAAGAGCAATCTTCAAACATTTTTATGTATGCTTTATTCCTGAAGGAGTTTTTACACCATATTTTACACAAGCTCCTTTCTCTCCTGCTTTCCATTGATACAGGTTGACAGAAGGGGCAGGGGAAGAAGAAATGAAGTCAAGATCCAGTGACAAGAATTCATGGGCAATTGTTTATAGCTAGACAAGGAATGCCCATAGGAATAATGCAATATGTTCACCCATCCCTTGGCTACCATCACTGGGAAAGAGGGCTTTTTTCCTCAGCCTAGTTAAGCACACAGGGGATATCAGTTAGATCCCCTCTGAAATAAAAGGCAAGTAGTTGCTGCCAATGCAGTGTAACTTGGAAGCACACAGCTGAATTCTCAGAGACAGCTGGGGGGGAAAGGGACAAAGTTTTCCTCAACTTCTAAATCTACTCCTGACATGGAAAGAGATACATCAGTAGACATCACTGAGCTCAGCTTCTACAAAGCTCCCAGCACCTCATTAAACCCTGCTGCTGTTATCAAAAAGAGATGCACATCAGCACAGACATTAGGGGAATGTGGTTGCTGTACCAACGATGTAAAACACTTACACATCACTTTGAACCATTTTGGTGAAAGCTTGACATAGGTAGAGTCCCATGTCTGACTCAGGAAGAACAGCACCATGGTGAAGAAGTTGTATTGTTTTCTTATTCCCAGAAACAGTAGCAACTGTAAGAGGGCTCCTAGGGCATCCAAGAGATAAGAGTAAATACATCAGCTTTTGCAAACACTGCCTAGCCAATACTTTAATTCCTCTTTGCTCCTCAAACCATTCATTTCCCCTCTCCTACAGGCAGAGTAAAGGCACAACCAAATGTCTGCAAGTGCTGGAGAATTCAGATTGGTGGGACCTCAGGAGATCTCCTGGACAACCACCTTCCCAGAGCAGACTCAGGGCCTGTGCGCCTGTGAGTGCATGCACAAGTTGGTGTGTGCTTTCTTGCAGTCCTCAGCATGGAAATCACCTCCTGAAGAAGGGGAGCAACCGAGCCTGGGTCTGCTTTCACAGGTCACACAGGAGATCCTTCTGGTCAATTCCTTTTTCAAAGTTCATTTTTATGCCTCACATCAATCCAACTTGAACAGCGCTAAGGAGTCCCACATGCACTTTTGGAAAACCCTTTACCTATAAATATTATCCTGAGCATTCACATCAGCTCCCTTTTGAAGAAGGAACTTGACCGTTTCTTCACAGTTTTCAGTGACTGCAAGAGTAAGCGGAGTGTATCCGAACTGAAAGGAGAAATCATCTCCTTTAGAATAACAGAAAGAAGTAGAGCAAGTTGACTTGGAAAGAGCAGCTTTACCTAAAGTCCAAGCTTACTTTATTCTTAGCATTGATATCTCCACCATGCTCAAGTAACAGCTCCACGAGAGATTTGCTAGAAACCATGACAGCAAAGTGAAGGGCAGTGTTACCATTTACATCTCTGTGGTTGTGGTTGGCACCGTGTTCCAGCAGAATAGCTGCACAGTCCTTGTGCTGGTGCTCTACTGCCTGGAAACAAGACACAAAGGAGGAATAACTTCCAACATCTATATTTCTCACTGTCAGAACTCCCGCACCTTCCCAACACTGGAAAGTATGAGCATCATCAAAAATTAGAGAACATATGCCCCTTCTGCATACCTTCATTAGTGGTGATTTATTCAATTTGTCACAAGGATTTAGCTTGCACTTCTTTTCTACCAGAAACTGAACAACATCTGCATGGCCATTTATGCAAGCAAGATGCAGAGGAGTCCTAGAAATGAAACATACACTGTTCTCCTGGTTTTAGTCCAGCTGGCAATTAAGCACCACGCAGCCACTCGCTCACACCCTCTCCCTCCCCACCCCAGTGGAACAGGGAGGAGAATCAAAATGAAAACTTTAAATAACAATTAAATCATAACAGATTGATAAATAGAACAAAGGAAATAAAATCAATATTTTAATAATAATAGCAAATAAAAAATCCCAAGAAAAATCTGTGATGTACAATACAGCTGCCCACAACCCACTCACTGATGCCAAATCCCATTCCAGAATGTTGACCTGGCTAAGCTCTCTCCAGCTTTTTGTGTACTTTCTCACTGGCCAAGCATGAGACACTGAAAATGTCCTTGACTTACGGTAAACACTGCTTAGCAATGGAGGCTGTGTAAGTCTACAGAGTGCAGAACCAGTGTGAGCCCCCAAGTCCCCCCTGCTTCCCCCCCGATCAGTCCTGCACCAGAGACAGATGGGATGGGATTTCTGACAGCACTGGAAAGGCTGAGCTGGCTTTCTGTGAATCCATGTCCTGCTAAACCAAGCTACTCAGTCTGGTACCTGGAAAGGAGATGTCTCTGCTTGAGTGAAGGCCTGATGAGCTCCACAGAATCATCAAATCTTAATATGGGTTGGGTTGGGTTGGAAGGGACCTTAAAGACCATCTAGTTCCAATCCCTGCCATGGGTAGGGACATCTTCAACTAGACCAGGTGGCTCAGAGCCCCATCCAGGCTGAACACTTGGATAAACAGGGATGGGACAAGACAAAGATCAAGTACAGGGGCCAGGCTCCCGAGCAGCGCAGGGCAAGCCAGAGCAGAGCAGGGTTTTCGCTGTCTCCTACTCCAGCTCAGGCACGGCTGGTGCTCTGGGGCTGGCCCTGCTGCCAGGCACAACACAGGGCTTTGCTGGCTCTTCAGTGTGGTTGTGTTCTCTGCAAAATTTAGTTTGTTACCTTGTATTCAGCAAGCCAAGAATTGCACACTTGAGGGAGACACTGATTATGTGTTTCAGAGTTACACATGCCTGGGTGCTCAATGGTATTTCATAAATAAAACACACCCTGCCAGACTTTCCATGGTTTTATTTATACATAGAAGTTCAGAATTAATAACTTTCCAAGTATAGCCCCTCTACTATGATTGGTTAATAGTCTCCATACAAGTTATGGAACCACAGCTAACTTCTATGCATGCTTAGGGGAGGGGTCTTCACCTTGGCAGGGATCTTTTTAACCTGTAGGTGTGATTTTTAGTATTATAATGAAGACAATACAGCTATAGCATAGAAGGACTTTGAGTCTTTTGCCAAACTGGTAATGTGTATATATAGAAATACATCAACATCTTGATTTACTACAGCCTTTACACATATTCCTTCACTAAGGGATGCTTCTGCTGTCTGTTCTACTGGCACAACAATATCTTGATTTACTACATCCTTAATGCTTGTTAGTTCCAGGATGTCCTTGGCTAAGAGATGCTAGCTGCTGCCTGTTCCACTGATTGTCTCTTTTCTTGATGCTTACGCTTGAAAGCAGGCAAAATACATACATTAAAAAAACCCCGCCCTGACTCAGATAATTTTGACAAATTCCACATTTTGAACAGGCGGAGGGGCTGCTGTTTGTGCTTACTGCTTGTCCGGGTTGTAGCCATTGATGCGGTGCTTGTTCAGCCACCAGTGCTGCCGCAGCCGGGCCAGGTCCGCGCTGGCGGCCGCGGCGTGCAGGTCCACCAGCACCATGGCTCGGGCCGGGCCCAGCACGCACAGGAGGGGCCCGGCACACACAGGAAGGGCCCAGCACGCACAGGAGGGGCCCGGCCGCCTCTGCCCAGCCCCGGGCGGGGACGGGGAGCGGCTGTGGGGACAGGAGCCGCAGGGACCCGAGCCGGAGGTACGACAGGTCCGGGCGGTGCCGTGGAACGCGGGCCGGCGTCACAGGCGGCGGGCCCGGGACACCGCGGCCTGGGCACGGGGACAGAGCGGCCTGGGGTGAGGGGTGATCGCAGCGCTCCGGTCAGCCCCACACTTCCTCCTCTGGGGAAACTCTGAAGAAGTGTGTGCTATAACAATGAAGAATGTTAGCCCAGATGAAAATAAATAAATCAATAAATGAGTAACAGAAGTGACGTACGGCTGGTTCCCAGGACACTGTTTTCCCCTCGGCAGACAGTGTCCTGGAGGTAATCTGTTCAAGTTTCCCGTAAGCCAAGGGCAGGCTTCTGAACAGGAGGCAGACTGGAAGTCTCCCATGGTTTACCATATCCTAATCCCAGCGATCAATAGTTAACTGCATTTCTATCCTCTTCAATCCATTGATCATTTTATGTTAAAACATTAGCTAATTAATGACTACCTTTGAACACCAGAGTTAGAGTCATTAAGTTCATTTTAAATAAATCAATAACAGAGACAAAATTCCTGTTGGCTTGGGCAGCCTTTAAAAGAGGTAATTTAGAAAATGAGTTTTCAATGGCTCCATTCTAGCAGTTGGCAAGAACTCAAAAAATAAGCTGAGCCTCAACTTAGGCCATAAACACTTCTGTAGAAACACTAAGGTAAGATTTTCAAGGGAATTCAGCACCCCAAACTCCCAGCCTTTTTAAAAGTCTGCCTACTCTTTTGGCACTAAAATACCTCACTTCTGAGGCAAAAACCCTGAGCCCTCTATCACGAGCGGGAGGGCAGCTGTTCACTACATGTGCACAGACAAAGAGAAAACGAAGAAAAAGTCATTTTATGCAATGATTTTACATTTCCTCTTCTATCTATTAGGAAAAACGGTGGATGGCAGGTGGAAAAAACTGCAAGGACAGAAAATAAAATTTTAGGGAAATGCTAATATTCAATATATACACTGATCTATTTTCTTTTTTTTTCACCTAAAAGGTCATTGTAAGGATTATAATAATGCAAACAAAAGATTAAAGTCTTGATTGCTTTAATACCTAACTGCTAAATCCTGTTAATAGGGAAAATATGCTTTTCCTAATCCTTTTCATGCCTGATTTTCAAATTATATGGTAAAAATTCATCACAGCCAAATGCAAGGGCCCCCACTGATGGACAGGAATGAGTTAGGCCACTGGTAGTTTATAAAATAATTCCCTAGCAACTTACCATCAAGGAACAATTTATATTCACAAATAATCAGGAGCCAGATTTTGACTACCTAGATAAAAGTCAGAGCCCTTAACTGTGAAGTATTCTTTTGAGCCTCAAAAGAAGGCATGGACTTTGGATGCTAGCTTCTCAAAAGCTTGAAGAAGAGACAAGACCACAGAGTCTTTTCCTTGCTTGGGTTAATCCTTCACCAGTTACACCAGCAGAAGTTGTTCTTGTGGATGTGATAGAATCACTTTTAGGGATTGTATCAGCAAGCAGTATAGAGAAATACACCCCACTGCAGTGGCTGTTATTCTGTGTCCCCTAGAGCCAGAGTCAGAGGGTCACCCAAATGTAGTCTTGTTTCACTGAATGCCATAAACAGTGTTGCAATAATTATTCAGATTGGAGGCAATTCCGTTCATTCAATCTTGCATTTAATTCATGCAGCCTAGTCTAGAGCACATCTTTTCAAATGTTGTGTTTGGTGCTATCCCAGCACACTGTCCAGCCAGCATTCTGAATTAAGCAGGCTAATTAAAATAACAGGTACTCTTAATGCCTCCTCATGATTTCTGCAGGTCACATGGTGGTTTTCTGCTGCAAGTAATTGTTTTGTTGCAGGGAGATAGACACCTGAAGTGGCACAGGCCATTCCACCTGATTGGTAGCACACTGGTCATTAGCATGACTTGAAAGCATTTCAATGTACAAATAACAGGATACTGCTGTCAAACCTCCAGCATAGTCACTGGGTATTGTGTAAGAACATAGGCTCTTTCATATTTAGCATGTGGCAAAAAAAAAAAATCTCACAAACCTACTGTATGTAAGGTTCCTTGATTCTAACAGTGCATCCCATCACCAATGTTTGCCAGTATTCACTGGTGTTGCTCAAAGAAAGCAGCAGGGTTTGCTCCCAGTCACCTGAGTCTCTTAGTGATTGTTAGATTTCATCCTGCTTGATGAGCAGATTAGCTCTGTGCATTGGAATTACTCTACACTTTTGATCAGAGAATTTATGTATTATTCTCAGAGCATCAGAAGTAATCAATTCCATGGTTTTTTGCCCTTTTATCCCTCACCTTTATCCTTCTTCACCTCATTCCAGAAACACATTTCCTTCTGAAATTTTCACCCTGAGTTCTACTGGGACCATCCAGTACCAAGCTCATAAAGACAGCACAGTATCCGCCTTGATATTTGTCTTCATTATAGACAAAACTAAGATGACTGTTTAGTATTTTTCATCACTTGCATACCAATAGAGTACCAGTTCTTGTGTATTAGCTCCTAGGTGTTTTCATCTGCCTTCTTTATTTACATTTCTTCCCAGGTTTTTGAATTATCTGATCATAGTAACTGTGCAGGCTGGGACGCCTCTATTCCAGGCCTCCCTGAGATGCACAAGCATTGGGAAATGCTTGCTCTCAGGACATGGCCTGTTGCATACTCCTCTATGCAACTCCTTTGCTGCTAACTACTTCTTGTCTCTTCCAACAACTTCTGTTTAAGGAGGAACTTCCATCATGTGCTTATCTCCATGGTTTGTAGCTTAAAGAACATTAGCTCCCTAACATTGCTGGTGGGATAAATACTGCAATTGCCTTTCAACCAAGAAACAGTACCAAGAAGAAAAGCTCACAGAAGCTGGCAGGGAGGGAGATTACAAACCTCCTCAGGGCCAGGTCACAGTCTCACAGCACTTTCCTTCCACCAGTGTACAAGAAAGACATTTTGGCGAGGAAGTGTCACTACCACAAGACACTTTCCTATCTGGGTCCCTTTCTTCCTATAGACAACCCTGTGAAAACCATCTTTAAGAAAACACTCCAATAAAGTTAGGACACAAGTTATTTAGGTAAAACTGGCAGTACTGAGCTGTTGCAGGACACTGGAGGCATGGCTGTCTGGCTGCAGACATCCAGGTGGGGAAGTGGTGGGAGAACAGGGACAGCCATGCATGGGTGGGGCTGTGCCTGCTGCCCCCTGTGCGTGTGTGGCCAGCCCCAGAGCCCACGCTGCCAGGACCAGCCTGGCTCTGCTGGTAGCGCAGGAGCAAGATTCCAGTGCTGGAATTAGCATAAGTTTGCCTGACAGAGGACCACGGGCATAATAAATAATAAAACTCAGCATAATTTTACTGTTGAACTTGACTTTTTTTTTTTCCAAACGAAACTATTCTATGAGAATCATTCTATGATGAAGTTATATTTATGAGGGCTTATCACATAAACCCTGCTCAATACTCACAGGCCTTTTGTGAGCTATGCTCCCTTTCATCTGCATTTTGTCTTTCCTCTTCTTTGGGTGGGTGGTTGAGATGAAGTGACTCACCACTGGACGCCTTGGAATATCTTCAGCAGACAGAAAGAAAGCTAATTTAATTTAAAATGACAGGAACAGTAGGTCTACCTGTCCAATCTGATTTATTAGTGTTCCCCTGCCAACTAATTTGGATAAGATTCCAACCACATGAGCACCTTCATGTGCTTGGTCTCCTACAGACATTTAAGAAGATTGTCCTTTCTATGGATTTTGTCATATGTGACGAACATAGTGAATTCCCTTTACTCCTTTTTTTCCAGTTGATCCTTAAGAGATGGAGCACACAATTAATTAGGGAGATCTAAAAAAGAGCAAAGATAAAGACTGGTTTGAGTCAACTTTCTCTGAAAAATTTTTTTCTTCCCTGGAATTATGTCTGATAGAAAGGTTTCTTATAAAGAAAATTCACAACAGACCCAAAGGGGGATACTAAAAGGGTGGGCAGGATGTGCCTTCAAACATCCCTAATTCAACAATTGAATGTTGCGCAATGGAAATGGACTGCAGAAAATGGAAAAGTTATTACCATGCAAACCTGTAAAACAGTACTGCCATTGTCATTAAGAAAGCAAAAGCTTTGTACTGACCTCGTTAAGCCTCAGAGGAAGGGTTTTCCCTAGATGAGCTTTCCTTGACCTCTACAACCTGCACAAGGTAGACAAGCTGGAGCCAGCCAAACCTGGCTTTAGGGGTAACTGAGAGAACAAAGAGGGAGTACTTCTAACACATGTAAAATGCATCATATATCATATATTCAGATGTAATGTGGAGCTGCAGAGCAATCAAAAAGAGTAAGGTGTGAAAATATGTTAGTAAATACATAAATGTGGCCCCATGTGTGTCTTGAAATGAGGGAGGGGAAAACACCACCATGAACATCCTGTGCTTCCAGATGTTGGCAGTGGGCCGAAGCTCTCCCTTCACTACCAGCCACCAAAACAAAACCATCAACCTTAGGATCCAGAGGAGCCAGGAAAGAGTGAGGCAGAAGGGGTCTAGAAACTAAACAGGGTGAGAATAATAATTGTAATTGTATAGCTATCATTATTATATTATTATTGAAGCATTTTTCTTTCTTATGTAATTATTAGATCTGAACTATTATTTGCTTCTTGGATTAGACTGTTAATATTTCAACCACACCAGCAATACATTCTTCTTTTATATACATTTCTTCTAAAATTTCCTCTGTCCTATACACTCCCTATCCCTTCTTTATTCTTTGCTCCTCCAATTGCACCATCCAGAGTGGTGGCTGCACTGAAAATGAACCAATGTGAAATACAGTTTTTTTCCAATGATTTGGTCTGGGAGGGTTGATCAACTTTGCAAACACCATCAGAGTGAAGGGAAGATTACTACCTGCTTTATAAATGCTGGAGCTCTACACAGTTTTACTATCTGAGTGTCATTATAATTTCAAAACTATCTCATTCCAGCAGAATGTAAAATGCAATAATAGCTACCTGTGAAATTTCTATGGCTATGTCCTGACAGCAGTACAGCAGCAGCAGCAGTTCTTCCCTACTCTTATTTATTCCTTTTTATAATATGTGCATTCTCCTGATTATTTTAACTATAAAACTAGCCATGTTCCAGGAAACAAGAATTTTAAAGCCAATTATATCTGGAGCAGGACAGTGATTGAAATAAAAATTGTATTTTCAATGTAGACTTTTTTTTAAATTACCATTCTTTGAGCTTTCACACCTCAATGCTTAGGGCAGGATGGAGAGCAAATACCACATATACAGAAACCTAGAATTAATTCTTAAATATTTTTCCCTTATCTAAAGCATATTTCTGCAGCATATCATACAAGCTAATTCTAGCCCAAAATGCAGATATTCAGTACTATTTTTCTTGATGTATGTGCCTAGAAAGGAAAGCTGAAGGATGTAGGAAGTCTAACAAGATAAAATAATTTATGAGATGATTTGCAATAGATTAGTCATTTAATCAGAAAATTTAAGAGACGTCTGAAGTACCTCTGCAGGGTAATTTTTAAAAACATCTACCTCACAATAAGTAGAGAATTAAAGGTATGTAGGCAACAGCTGTGCACTCCTGTGGGAAGAGATAATATTTTTGTTCTTTGCTTATTCAGCAATTAAAGAGGTCTTAATCAATTAAAGTCTTATAATCAGAGTCACCACAGGACAAGCAAATATTTCATGGTTCTTTATGTTCTAAATCAGTCTTATCCTGAGCTTTTGGTTTATTCTGGACTAAAGAAAGCTGCAATCTTGCACATGATGCCAGAGATTATCCCAAAGCATATGGTCATGTTGAAGCTTCACATCTCTGTAGTGTTCCATTTCCAGTTGAGGCTACAGAAACCTGGATCCAATGCAGATGAATGTTATATACAAGCCAAGATATTTATGTCCAAATTTCCTACAGCTTAATGCATTCATTTCTTCCTTCCATAATATTTCAAATATTTTCATCCTCACTCTGGAATTATATTTTCTGGGAAAAAAAAATGCAAACCTAAACCCGCAACCCCAATTTTGGCTGCCCTTTCCTTCTTAATAACTTCTATATTTGCAAGGTGTAGGAATTGGGCATTTAAAACATTTTTTAAGTGTAGGTGTTGGATTTGCAGAACCAGAGCAAGAAAGCATTTGTCAAAGTCATATGTTTTTTAAAAAATATTTTGTTTCTGGCTCTCAGTGTTAGTTGTATTTTCTATGGCTCACCAGCACTTCAGGGTTCTGAGCAGCCCAAGTACTGCTCAAGACAGATGGAGTGCTGGGTTAGTGCAAATTCTTCATCTGGCCCCAATTCAATCTCATAGCAAAATTATCCATGGCCCTAGAGAAAAAGAAAACCCAAACTGTTCATATCATCACATGATTACTCACATTTGCACCCTGAAATCTGTTCCTCATATGTATGCTTATAAAACAGCATCGTGCAACATCCTGGGAACACCTGAGCCCAGCAAGGCAATTCATCTATCCTCATCACTATGTCTGCTGGTTTTTGTCACCATGGGTCTGCCAAAGGTGGGTTATTCTGACAACAGGTGGCTTTTCCTGAGCATCCACCCTGTGGGCAAATAAGGATTCAGGCACAGGGCTCGCAAGGGATTAAACTCATCTTGTGGTCAGGAGCTACTATACAGAAAACACAACACACCCTAAAACTGTCAGAACTGTGGACCACATCCAAGGTCACCTGAAGAGCCCTGGGCATGAGGGTTTTCTGTGACAAGAAGACATGGTTTGGCGTATCACTCCTTTACACAAAGTTCTCAGGCTTAATCTGGGTTTTGCCTCTTTGTTTTAGGAACAAGTATATTCTTATGTAGGACCTGCTTCTGACAGTGTGGTGAAGGCCATAATAGAGAAGTCTCTATGAAATCACCTTCTCCATACAAGAAGTGAAATAATTCCTTTGAACTGTTAAGTCAGGAACTGAATAAGTGTTTGTCATCTAATTTCAGCTCTCCCACACATACTTCCAGTGAAGTCAGTGAAAGTTTAGGCATCTAAAAGCTATTTTGGATTGACTTCAGTCTTCTAACCTGTCAAGAAGGACAAAATTCTGTACTTCTCCAGATAGAAGTGATCTCATTGTAATCACTTATTTCTGCAATTACCTGTAGCTCATTAGGAGTGAGCTATTTCACTTAATCTTTATCTCTTAGCCGGAAAACCCCACTAGGAGGCTAAAGGCAAGAATCAGCAAAGAGACAGGCAGTATAAACTCAAAATAAACTCTTGCTATAATAAATAGCTTGCTGTTTGCTGAGTTTTAAGTTAGTTACTAATCTTCAGACTTTCTATTGGCGAGACATCACCTAAACTTGTATTTTCTTCCATTTAAGCATCCAGTAAAGTTTTTGGCAGAGTTGACACTCCAGAACTTGTTGATCTACACTTTGTGACTTATCTTCAGCTTACTACTAACAAAACTACACTAACTCGAACTGCTTTATAAGTCTTGACCCACACACCTGGTTGCCCTGCCAATGACATTGTGAAAACAATGACATTGTGAAAGTATTAGTGAATCAATCCACAACAACCCTCCTTTGCAAACTATGAAGTCAGGGAAAATTGTGCCAAAAGTGCTACAAGAAATAGCCCTCAAACAGATTCTGTCATCTCCAAGGGATGTTTTTACTGTTCATGGCATGAAATGATGTGATGATTCCCTTACACAGGAATAAGAATGTTTAAAATACTACCAAAATATTTACTATGAATTAATCCAAGGAAAAGGCACCCACTTCATCCACGAGGTTGTGCATGACTTGATACTGTAACATTTCTCAGCTCTGGTTAATCAAGAACAGGTCACTGTTTTAGCCTCTGACAGCTCAAGGCCTGCATGGGTGTTGCTGAAAGTTCATCTCAGGCTTGCTGCCTGCAGCCTCCTGAATCCAGAAACTAAGGCTCTCCTCTCTTTCAGCCCTGCACACATGAGATCAGATTCCAATCAGGATGTTAACTCCAGGATGTTAAGGATATTAACCTTGCCCCCTCCATCCTCAAAAAATTCTCCAGGAGAATTAATTTTCCTTGTGACATACATGTGGAAAACTGCTATTATCTCAGTTTCATCTCTGCTCGTCTTCTTTGTGCTCCTTTGTGCTGAATGAACCACTGATCCATGAAACCCTCTGGCTGCTCAGCACTGCTGCAGTCCTCACTCCCTCCCTCCTCTCCTTGGGCTTTGAACAATTGGCACTGCAGTGATCTTATTGCGAAATCACTTGAAGAACATGAATCACCCCTCTTTCTCCGAAGTCACTGTTAAAAAATACAAAGAGGGGGTGTTAGAATTACAATAAATAAATGCTGGGCTTTATGTTTTTTTTCGTGTCAATTTTCCTCTCTGTCCCTGAAATGAAATTCTTACAAGCTGTCATCTAAAAGGACCCTGCATTTTTTACTACATAAAAAAGTAATAAAAAAAAAACTACAAAACTTTGTCCATTTTGTTTTTGTCAGAAAACAAAGGCAGATGGCAATTCTTTCTTTTCAAAAAAGGATGGGATTTTTAAAAATATCTGAACAGAAAGAATACTTTGGGTATCACTGACAGATGGCCACAGCAAGAATGGTAAGTATTCAAAAGTGTCTGTAAGACCAGGATAGGTGCCCATGTTTCCAGTGCTGAAAGACATGTGTCTGTCCCTGGTGTACAGTCAGCATCTGTTACAGAGAGGAGTAAAACACAGAAAGATCTGAATGCTTTAGGGAAATTCTGTCATTTCCACATGTGCTTTATAAACACAAGACAAAGTTACCCTCTCTTTTATTGTTGGATTTTTTTGTCTGTGTGTTTGTGTGTATGTGTGTTGAGGTTTTTTTGTTTGTCACTGAACGCATTTGGAAATGCTGACTTTTTATTTTGATATGCATCATCAAAATAACAAATTGTGAAATTTACAATATTGTCACATACGTATTTTTTTGTTTCAGAGGGCAAGGTAAATCATTGCTAGAATGATTATTAGAAGTCTTTTTAATTTTAATAAAACTTTTCTTTCAGCTATTGCAATGCATAAGCAGTTATCTGTCTTCATTGCCTTGCCTGACCATAATCTCTGGACTGCTGTCAAAATATCCCCAGTGTCCTTGAATAACCTCACAGACAATCAGACAATAATCAACACATTATCTATGTCATTATCTATGTCTCCACGGACTGATATCCAGAAGTAAACAAAACAGATCCCTGGTAACAAAGATCCCCAGAGGAAATGTGCTACAGAGAAATGTGCCCCATAGTCTGTGATTCAAAAGTCAATGCTTCAGAAAACAATACTACTGTATTTAGCCATTAGAACATTTTAGCTAAAAGCAATCTGAAAATAAATTTATTTTTATTTCCTTTTGAATATAGTTATATAGTTACGAAAAATTAAGTTTTTCTGTGACAAATTTAATGCAAAAAAATCTCTTGGTGATCTTAATCTCTTGACTTTTTATTTCAGAGGCCATGGATAACAAGTGGACAATTCTGATCGTATCTTGTGGAAGGCAGCAAATTATGTTCTAGCAAATCCTTTATGATGAAAGTTCTCTGAGCACAAATGATTGTAACTCATTTTAAATTCTTGCCCTTCCCTGTATTTCTCAGAAGTCAAATGATTTCCAGAAGAAGGAGAGAAAAAAAAAAAATAAATTCAGGACAAGACTGTGACATCTTCAACTTCAAAATATTCTCTGAGACTGAGTTTCGAAAATAAACTTTTTGCCCCAAGCTGCACTATCCATAGCAATTTTATGCATTAAAAAACACAGAAGCAAAATACTAACTGTAATGCTTCTGGCTGTCTGCTCCTTCTCTCATTCATACATCATTTAGCTTCCTTTTAGGAGGTGAAAACATCAGCTAATCTGAGAAAGGAGACAATTGGTTTGGAGCAATGGTTCCATGTAATACTCTTTTTTTTTTTATATTCTCTCGTGTGCCATCATGGTACGTCAATAATTTATAGAGCATTTAATTATGCAGTAAAGAACAAGTGGGCATATTTTCCATAGCTATTCCAAGCACATCAACAAGACCTTTTTCCCCTTAAGGCCTTGAAGCGTGTACAGTAATGGACTTACAAAACTTTCCCCTAGAGTACCTTATTGCTCTTGCGTTTTGTTCTTTTAATTTATTTTGGGGATTATGTTTTGTTTTGTTTTGTTTTTCTGAAAGGGCAATTTTCAGGCCAAACCTAGAGAATACTCTTGCTGCTTTGACTTAATTCTTTCATATGGTGAGTACATTAATAAATAATACAGTGCTGACCTGCACTAAATGGTTCTTCTAAAAATCTTGCTCAGGCTTCACAGGAAACAGAACTTGGGCTTCTCAGGGAAGAAAAAGTCAGACGGCATTAGGCTTGTTCCTTGCTGATTTTAGCGAGACACCTGTAGATGGTCCATTCTTGGTATTTCCTTTGTTTTCAGCAGGACCCTTGGAATGATGACACTGTCACACTCATGCTCTGAATCACTCAAAATCTCAGGTTTTCCTTCCTGCAATGGGCCCTGATGTTAGGTAAGAGTCAGGGCAATGCCATTTCTATTTCTGCCATGGATTTGAAGGCTCTTGGAGTGACAGGTTAACCTTCTGTGTTTCACTGTATTTTGTAAAATAAGCATAAAAAAAGCTTGCACCAGCTACAGAAGAAGAGTGTCATGAGACTAATTATCAGTGTTTCTGAAGAACTGTTATATCCTCAGGCCAAATGTGTTATTGGCAATGTTTCTGACTCTTTTAAGTGCCAACCTGAGCAATAGGCACCAAATTCTTTCTTCCCTTAAGGCCACTGAAGACAGCAGACCAGGTTCTGTTCTCACATCTGATCCCATCACATTTTAACACAAATCTCTTCAGGACTACTATTAAAATTGAGACCTCTTTTATACCTGCAAAATCTTTAAGAAAAAACAAAAAAAGCCTACCAGTGACAAAAGTTGAGCTCCATCTGCCTAGCATACTGCTTGGCCTGGTTTCAAGTATCATACCCTGCACCTGTGACACGTTTTGTGTTTAAAGCAACACAATTAGAGATAATGGAGGAAAATATACTTTATGTGTATACATTTATATATCAATATAAAATTTCTATTCTACAGGATGAAAGCTACCTGTAGCTGGAATCAAAATTCCATAAATATGTGGAATAAGCACTGTGACAAAGAGACACAGCAAAATCACCACAGAAAAGAGAGGTGTGTACATCAGGGATTTTGAGTGCTTATCAAGGAGGAAAGATGGTTGCAAGAAGATTTTTGGCTTTATGAGTGATGAAGTTTTAAAAGGATAGGAAGAGTCAGACATATTTAAGAAGCTGACAAGTTTGGCCCATCAGTAGGTGTACCAAGCTATGAGCCCAGATTTATCTATCAAGAGAAGAATTCTCTGTTTTCCAGATGCTTAGCAATATCACGTTATGGAATTCTCATACAGATTTTCCAAAGCTGAGATTTCCAGAAAAGAAAAATAAATCTGAACTTCTTTGAAAACAATGAGTTATTTCCTAAGCCCTAAGTGTGATGGGCTGGTTAGTAAATTGAATCCCTATTCTGCTCACGTTCGGGCATGTGCCAATTTTCTTCCTAATTCTGTCTTCTCTCCAATATTGTTTAATTAGAAAAAAAAAATTGACACAATAGCACATTTTGGGTGGACAAAATAAAACCCCCAAACCACCCAGTTCTGCAGAGGGAGCTCCATTGATTTTGGATTAATGCTAAAGATTTTAGAATTTTCTGCAAGAAATTTCCTGTATTATCGCTGTATACAGGGCACAGCCCAAGCAGATGACATTTACAGCACTTGTCAACATTTTAAGACTCTTATTGAGGGAAAGTAAATTAGAAACTGCATTTTGTTTTCTATTGAAATACACAGTAGGAAACCTTTCCGAATTAACTTTGGAAGATGCAGGTCCCTGTAAACACAGAGCTTTCTTTGGGACCACTGTGTTCTAGTGTGATTACTTGGCTTGTTCATCTTGTTCCTGTATTCAGCCAAACAATTAGCCTGGCAACATGCCATAGCTAAACTTTTCCATGGGAAATTTACAGTTTTCTAACTGAATGTGCCATGAAAATATGTGAAAATTTTAACTGTAACTAGAAAGTAAGAGGGTTAATGATTTTCGACGTTGCATTTAAAAAAAGCATCTCCTTGGCCTTGGTGTACAATGACATGCACTAATTGACTAAGTTAGTGAGCAAGATTTGGAAATGAAAAAGCCATAGAAATGCAAATAAAACCCCTGATGTTGATTACAGTGCAGGAGAGAATTTAGAGAGGAAAAGTGTGCATTAAGTTCATCATCCTCACATGAAAAGACATTGCAGGACACATACATTTTCAGCAATGTTATTAATAATAGTGAAGTAAATGTAAATGTCTTGAGAAAAATGCAATTAAAAATTAGATTTATTTGCTTACACATTTTTTACTTTCATGGCAATACTTATGGTTGCCCAGTAACTGTAGTAGAATCAAAGGATTAATGCCCAGTTTTCAGGGATGTCCTCTTCTTTGCAGATATAGAGTTGACATTTAGATCTTAAAACATCCCTTGGGAATCATCAGTATAGAACTATTAAATCTCATTGCAATTCACTTTTCTGAGCAGTGAATCATCTTCCCAATCTCCTCTTTAAATATATGCCAGGCATTTGTCACCATGCTAAGCAGACAGGTGTGTTTTGTAATATACATCTTTTGCCTCCTCTGTGAAAATGTAGTATTTGAACCCAGATTTCTAGAAAGAAATGGTCAGTGAATTAGCCACTCATTTTGTCTCTTCTGTAGTGATACACGCATTTTCTGTATGTATTATAGGGAGTTGTGAATATACTTAGCATGGTTCAAAACAACATCGATAAATAATCATTTCTAACGTGACAACTTAAGCATAGATATCTGCACTGTCCATAAGAGAAAATAAATGACATACATTGCACCCTTCTGTGTGGTTGGAGATTTTTGTTTGTTTGCCCTGAAATCCCCTTTAAAATATTTTTCCTATTTAATTAGCACTATACTATAGTTCAGGTTTACATGGCAAATTGATTTGATAAGGTGTAAATAAGTCGTTATGTATAATTATGTGCATGCTATGTAAGGCAACAAGAATTTACTGGAGACTCTTGAGCTTTCATGAGCTTGAGTGTCTCTTGGTAGCTTTTGCAGTGGTAGCTGAATGTGAGCCCTGATGAAAAAATAAAAAAAAAGGGACAGAGCAAAAAAGGAAGCAGCAAAGTGGAGCAAATGCACAGTGAGAGTAGAATGCTGGTTGAGAGAACAGAGTAGTCAGCATTATGTGCACTGGCACCAAATGGCACAGCAGCGTGTCCCACCCACTGAAACTGGGTTTCAGCACCTCCAGATGCCAGTGCAAGATGATTGGCAGCTACAGCCCTAGTTCTTCCGTGGCAAAACCTATAGTGTCAGGTATCCTACAAAAAGGACTTTGAGGCTCAAAGAGTGGGTAGAAACTCATCCAACCACTTCTTGCAACTCCTAATTCACAGTGTAGAACAATGTCTCGTGTCCACTTGTGTATGTCCTCAACCAGTGAGCTTGGTCCCTGCCCCAAGGACAGCCTGAGGATGCCCAAGCTGGTCCAGATTCTCCAGGATACCATCTCAGCTAATCACAGTGGAAAGACAAAGGTGCAGCTCATTTGTACAAACTTCCATAAAGACAGTAGTAGAATCTTCCCTCTGGCAATTCCTCCAGTTCTTTACTTCAAAAGAGAAAAATCTCTGAGAATGCACAAGTCAGATCTGAGATATTTCAAGAAAGAGTGAAGATCATGTCTTGATCGATGAGATATAAAATCAATACAGTTAAATGGATAGGTGCTGATTAAAAAAAATAAATACTATTTTTCCCTTTATATTTCCTTGTTTTCAATTTTAGGTGCAGCTAAATTAATTTTTATTGTGCATTAATTTATTTGACATTTGAAAATAATTTAGCAGAGGAATATTTATTTGACTGAACATAAGATTATCATAACAGCATAAGATTTCATATCCAATGATGACTAAAAATACTGTGATTATCACTTTGCTATGAGTACAGTACTACTTAAGTTGAAAGCTGGAATTGCCTAGGAGAAATGACTGCAACTTCAAGACATCAATAAACTCCCAGAAATAAAATGTTAGATACTAGAGGCCAATGAAATAACGATGCTCAAACTTTTCTTATTACAGACTGGGATGATGATGAAGGCCGTTGCAGAATGCCTTCATCAGGAAGAAAGTTGCCCACAAGTGCAGCTAAAATTTTTCTGGACCATGAGTTTAAATTAGCACACTTGGTTCACTCAATCGCACAATCTACATCATTTAAACCCAGTTCAGGTTTAGCTGATATCTTCAGATGAAATCATAATAAATTTTGGCAGCAGTGGTAATTTGAGGCAGAGTGAAAACAGGGTAAAGTCCAAAGCTGCAGAGAGGTTGTTTTGTATCATGTACAATGCCTAACCTGAGATGGAAGGGTGTGCAACATTTTGCTTTAAGGTAAAGGGAGGCTGGGCAAGACTAGCAAAGTCTTGACTGCAAGCATTGGGTGATAAGAATATTCCCCATACCAGAAAAAGATGTTTTAAAAGTTTATTACAAACTATCAAGAAACTGTTTTGTCTGGCCTGTGCTCAGCACATTTACAAATTGTTTGATGCTTTTGGGGAAAGAAGGTGAAGGTTCTTTGTTGTCTTCTTGCTTGTCCTCTAAGGAAAGTTCTTTTTCTTTCTCATCTTCATGACAAAGATGTCCTATATTTGTTTTTTATTCAGTTTTCCTCTTTGTCATGTTCTTCTCTCAGCAAAATATGACATTTTGAAGTTTCCTGGGCTGGAGAAGTTAAACTGCTTTTTGCCAGTGAATCAATTTTATTCTTTATCTAAAGAAATTTCTCAGCTTTTTGACAAACAACAAAACTACTGGGTACTATCCAGAACAAACCATATTCCCCAATACAGGTAAGCTAAAGCTGTAAGATTAAATAGTTTGGTATCTTGCTCTTTTTATTGAAGATGTCGCCTGCATGTGGCTTCCTGATGGATGCACAGAAACATAGCAAGGAGGCAGAAAACAACATTAATGTTTATATTGTGTTAAAATGAATGGGAGTGGTTCACCACAACAGTGCTCTCATTGTCAGGGATTTTGCACTCTAAGGCACAGGATGACTTCCAAGAAGGATCTTTTTCCTATCTTGTATACATTATACCTGGGATATTTGTGATGTATTGTGTGAAATATGGGGGAAAATTGAGAATGGAAGATAATAGGAATTTTGACTGATGTTTAGATTCTACCCAGAGGATTTATAGGTTGTTATTTATCTAGGAGTCAGAAAATCTGGATTCAGCTCCTCTATTAATTTCTGGATAGATGTTAGTATGTCACTTAACCCTTAATTTTTAAGGCAGTTGGTTCTCAATAGTTTTATATAGCTCTGCCACTTCCTTCAGATCCCAAAGAGAGAATTTACAATCTTGTGAAAATGTAGCCATTAATCTCTTCCCTCTACCGCTGTAACTTTCTCAACTCTTCTGATTGCCACATTTTAAGTACCTTATCTCTTCAAATTATAGGTGGGTTTTTTTGTCTTGAACTTTATTAGGATGTAAGAACACTATTAAACATTTCTCCAGTGCCTGACTGTATCAGTCCTAGGCTTTGTTATTAGGCCTAAAAGCAACACAAATAGAAAATAATGACATAGCTTGTATTGAATTCTATTGAGGCCAGTGATAAGTGAGTGCAACTACTGAAAATGAAGATGCGATATGCAAAAGACAGTCCTGCAGCAAAATCAGAGGTGAGAACAAAGACAGTCCAAGGAACTTTCCCAGACACTAATCTAACAGACATGCACATATCTGTGTCTGTGTGGGTACACTGGGCTTTCATGGTAAGCTTTTGGTAGCAGAGGATCAACAGAGGTGGTTTCTGTGAGAATCTTGCAGAAGCTTCCCCATGTCTGACAGAGCCAATGCCAGCTGGCTCCAAGAATGACCTGCTACTGAGCAAGCTGAGCAATGGTGGTGATAAAATGCCGAAGAAAAATGAATAAATGCTGGACAGTGGCCAGAGAAGAGGAGTGAGAATATATGAGAGGAACAGCCCTGCAGACCCAAGGTCAGTGCAGAAGGAGGGGCAGGAGGTGCTCCAGGCACCAGAGCAGAGATTCCCCTGCAGCCCCTGGTGCAGCCCATGGGGAGGCAGCTGTGCCCCTGCAGCCCATGGAGGTACAGGGTGGAGCAGAGATCCACCTGCAGCCCCTGGAGGGACCCAGGCCAGAGCTGGGGGATGCCCAAAGGAGGCTGTGACTCCGTAGGAAGCCCACACTAAAGCAGGGACCAACACTGGAGCAGTTTGTGAAGAACTGTGTCCCATGGGAAAGACTCAAGTTGGAGAAGTTCCTGAAGAACTGCCTCCCATGAGAGGGACCCCACACTGGAGGAGAGGAAGGGTGTGAGGAGTGCTGTCCCTGAAGAGAAAGGAGTGGCAGAGATATGATAAAAAAGAATATAATGAACTTGATGCAGCCCCCATTCCCCATCTCCCTGTCCCACTCTGGAGGAGGAGGTAGAGAAATCAGGAGGGAAGTTGAGCCTGGGAAGAAGGGAGAGATAGAAGAAAGATTTTTAAAGTTCTTTTTTCTCATTTTCCTTCTCTTTCACTAACTAGCAATAAATTAAACCAATTTTCCCATGTCCAGTCTATTTTGGATGTGGTGCTAATTGAGGAGTCATCTCCCTGTCCATATCTTTAACAGTGATTCCATGAAGGGACAGGATTTTAGAAGATGGGATCCAAGCATAGGACAGGGATTGTAACCAGCAGTGACCAGTTAAATCTGGTCACAAGGCTGGTCGAAAGTGCCCTTTCCTTTGACTACATCCTTTAAATGCTATTGCTGAATAAATGTCACCAGTTCTAATGCTACACACAATACTTCCCACTGCAGAGCCTCATGCTGCTTTTTTACTCTGGCTCTTCCTTTTTTCTGCTATCCTTCTGGCTCTGGACCAATTTCTTCTTTAAAATTCCTTTTGAAAGGTTCAGCTTGAGAACACTGTTCATTTAAGTACTGACAGTAGATTCATACTTTCAGAAGTACTGCTGTAGAGCACAGGAACTCACCAACTTCCCTTGATGAAATGCCTCATAGCTTTTTTTTAATGACTCAAGGAAAAAAACTGTCTTGGCTCCTTTCCTCTCTCCTCAATGATTCAGCCACACAAATATGTAGCAAGATGTGTGAAAAGCCATTCTGTAAACAGTTATTTAAGCAAAATGAATTATATTACATTGGTTTTGTACAAGTCCTGTGTCAATCCTATGGGACACGTTGAATTTAACCCTGGCTTAAGTTTGTGTAAATGAGGACAACTCTTATTTGCTATCTGAGGTGCTGTCACAAATTCTTCTTGCAATACATGAACTTCCATTCTTCCAGAATGCTAGCCCTGAATGTGCAACATGGCACACAGCATGTATCATCAACAGAAAATCCTTCAGAGAAAGATGGAGAGGATCTGGAGGGAGGCAAGCATCTGTTCAGACTATTCAAGGATTAAATTGATTGTCTCTAAATTAATTGGGCCAGAGAAAGGAGATAGCAGTTTGGCAACTGAACACTGCTCAGAGAGATGTAAATTTCATAAAAACGTTGGAGTACAGTGCAAGATATTTTATAACTGAGGTACCCTATTCCACTGGGCTACAAAATTGAAAGAGCTGAAGAAAAAAAGTCTGCAAACCTAATGCAGGGAATTCTTGGTGGCTCAGAGAGGTTGATAATAAGAGAAAGGATCCAGTACCTGGTTTTGGTAAAAAAAACACATGGATTCTTATAACCTTTCCTCTAAAAATTCATTATCTGCAAATATTGCCAGCATGGGTCTAAGTCAGAGCTGTATGAGGAAGGGTGGAAAGGATTTTGAATGTATTTTTTGACATCTCTTTTCAGGGGATTGATTCACGTCTGGTGTTGTACCCAGTATGACTCAGCTGAAATGAGCAAAAAATTTCTTTGATAATTGTCTTTAAGTTTTTTCTTCCCTTATCCCTTTAAGAAGCAGCATAAAGTAACTCAATCTAAAATCAAAGCAAAGGTACTGCCTCCCTTTTGCAAAAGTGTATTTAGGCTGGTAATTCTGGTTCCACTCCAACAGGAGGATCTCTCCTGTTACACATTCCCACGCATAAAATTTAAAATTAGCCCCAATATCTGGCTGGCAGACTGCAATGTCATCTCCTCTGTGAGAAGGAGTTTCTCCTGGTGAAGAGGGGTGTGGTAGGCTGACCCTGACTGGACACCAAGCGCCCACCAAAGCCAGTCTGTCACTGCCCTCCTCAGCTGGACAGGGGAGAGAAAATAGAGTGAAAAAGTTCATGGGCTGAGATAAGGACAGACAAAAACAAACCTTGAAAACACCTTTCCCATCCCTTCCTCCTTCACATGCTTAACTTTAATCCCTATTCTCTACCTCCTCCCTGACAGGGATGCAGGGGGACTGTAAATGGGGGCTCTGCTCAGCTGTGTTGTCATCACATGTTGTTTCTGCCACTGCTTCCTCCTCAGGGGGAGAAGTCCTTCCCCAGCTCCAGTGTGAGTCCCTCCCACGGGTGACAGGGCTCAACAAACTTCCCCAAGGTTGAGTCTTTCTCAGGGGCTGCAGTTCTCCAGAACTGCTCCAACGTGGGTCCCTTCACGGGCTGCAGCCCTTCAGGAACAGGCTGCTCCAGCGTGGGTTCCCCATGGGGTCACGAGTCCTGCCAGCAAACCTGCTCCAGTGTGAGCTCCTTTCTCCCGAGTTCCACAGGTCCTGCCACGAGCCTGCTCCACTATGGGCTTCCCACAGGGCAAAAGCTTCATTTGGGCACCACCCTGCTCTGCCTGGGTCCCTCCAGGGGCTGCAGGTGGATCTCTGCTCCACCCTGTACCTCCATGGGCTGCAGGGGCACAGCTGCCTCCCCATGGGCTGCACCAGGGGCTGCAGGGGAATCTCTGCTCTGGTGCCTGGAGCACCTCCTGCCCCTCCTTCTGCACTGACCTTGGGTCTGCAGGGCTGTTCCTCTCACGTGTTCTCACTCCTCTCCTTTGGCTCTTTTTTACTGTCTCTAATCACAATTAGCTCTGCACAATATATTTTCTTCCCTCTGCTAGAATACTATATCCCAGAGGCACTACCACTGTTGCTGTTTGGCTTGGCCTTGGCCAGCAGTCGGCCTCTCTTGGATCCCGCTGGCATTGGCTCTGTTGCACATGGGGGAAGTTTCCAGCAGCTTCTCACAGAAGCCACCCCTGTAGAAGCCCTGCTACCAAAAGCTTGCCAAGCAAACCCACTACAAGGGGCTAATGTGAGAAAACCGACGTGGAATAATTCAAAGTTTCAGTAATGGAAATAGTGGTTGTTTCTGGATGCTGTTCCTCTCTCAACAGGTAGGTAAGAGTACCAGAATATTTGGCATGAGTCAATGGCCTCTGCACTGGATGGCTGGAGGAGCTTGCACTGCTGACTGTTCATTAACAGTAAAGGAGGGCCCTTTCATCAGTGATTGCAGACTTTTTGCTAGAGGGAGAAGCAATTAAAGTTCTTTAAAATTGCCTATTCCTGAAGTATTTCTCATTATAAAGGATTGCAGAGGGAATTACAAATCTGTTATTTTTTCACCATGCGAGCACAAAATGAAACAGTTCCTTAATGCATTAACGTGATACTTGCAAATAAATGTGAGATAAGTTCTGGGACAAAACCAATGCTGTTCAAAAATCTGTGACACTCTAATGAGGAAATTGGGCAGACTAATTAACAAAAAAAGTAATTTGACTCAAATATCAGAGCTAAGCCAACATGCTTTTTATTCCCATTTCTTTTTCTTTTTCCACCCTCCAGGGAATAGTTTATAGTTTATAAAATGGGGGTTTGCCAGAACCAGGTGTCACTAAGTAAAAATCCCTCATGTCTAGTTATGTTTTACTCACTAAGATATGACATAGGAGATTGGTAGTACAAATACTGCCCTCACCTTCCTGAAAGGGAGGAAATGGTGTACTATCCATAACTAAAATGTTGATAGTTGCTTAGACCTAGAGACATTACAGAATGCATTCAGTCTCCCTGAGATACATTGATACATTCAAGAAACCCTATGGTCAGGGTGTAAGTGGGATTGCAAGCACATTTTTCTTTGCATTGTACCTCCCTCAGCTCTGTAAATTCACTCAAGGGCAAGAGATACTCTGTGGTTAGGAAACACTGCAGATCAATCTCTGCAGGTCACAGAGATTTCAAAGCTACTTTTCTACCAGGGTAAGGAGCTATTCAACGTAGGAGAGCATAAACTACTTTAATTTTAGCATAGTATAGACTGATTTTGGTTTAAACCTTCTCTGTTCTCTAGGTAAGAACACTGCTTCCCACCTGTGATTCGGCACAACCTGGCTCTCAGAATGATGCAAGTTCGTCAGTTCCTGTTGAATTTAGCAATGGCAACTGGGTAACAACTCTGGTTTCAGACACATTTTAAATTCAGTCTTAGGAGGAAACTGCAAATAGCAGCAGCATGCCTTCAGCTGGCTATTCAAAAATCAGTGAGTAACACTACTGATTGCATGAGAAGGTGTTTTTAAAAGGTTTTCTAATTGCCCCCTCTTCCTAAAACTCATATCAGTTTTATGGGACTGCAGCTCCCCTCACTGATGCCACTTTGCCAGCAGCCAGCAGCTGTTGACAAACATGAGCTGCTAAAGACAAGCTGAAAATAACTCTTGCTTTTTCACAGTTCAGTACTCCTTACCCCGATTTATTCATTTATGTCTTCAACAGTCTTCACTACCTGTCTGTAGTTTCTTAGTTTCAAGTCAGGTAATAAGTTATTAATGTAACTTCAGATGCAAAATGCAGTGCCCACGCAACAGGGTTTGACAGAGACTCTGGACACAGTTTGATGGTTGCCTCAAGTTATGCCTAAGGGTTTTGTCCACCCTCTGAAAAGCAAAGTGATACGGATAGCTAACCTAGGAAAATTGCAAGTCAGCAGGCACACAGGGCCATGAAAGCACACAGCAAAGCAGAGCTAGCCCTGTGCTGTGCTGAGTTAGCAACCCTTTGTTCTCATCCACACATCAGTTTATCATCCTCATAAGTCAGAATTTTAGTAACTCAGGCTTGCCCATGATACCAGCTTCAAAGTCAGCATGGACCAACTGGAGGAGTTTGCTTGCAGCCTCTGGCTTCCTGATATTCTTTGGAAGTGGCCAAAGAGCTTTTGAACCTACTGTTGTCAGAGGTACATTTGCCTCCAGCAGATCTATCTCCAGATGTATAAGAAAGAACAAAGCAAAGAAGCCAATAACTTGATCTCACTAAAGAATTACAGAAAAGCAGAAATTGAAGAAATAAACTCCCTCTTCCTCAGCATTTGCCAGTATGGACTGTGTCTCTCCTAAATATTACCCAAAGTCTCCTATGAAGTGCCAGTGGTCTTCTTAACTCAAGAAAAGTCAGTGAAATAGGGTTTTGCACCTAATGGAAAAGCCATTTTGACTGAACAAGTGCATTTCCATTAAAAAAAATCCATTAGAAAAATTGATTGCAATGCTCATACTTGGGCATATGAGAAGAAAAGAGACACAGAATGTAAGCCATTATTTGTTTACAGATGTATCTCCCCAAAGGCTTAGTTGTGGTTTGATTATATACAGTAGTAGCTCATTTACACTAGCCCTAGCAGAAGGTAGTGGTGACTAAAAATGTTTTAACAAAACTTCACACACAGCTTTTCCCTCAAATCATGCCAGGGTCTGCTGAAGTCAGGGTGATGAAGTTCACCTTACCTATGTTTAGATTTCCAGCCAGATGTTTTTCATCAAGCCTATTTTGTTCATCTGCTCTAGTTCAAGATCCATCGCTCCAACAGGCAGGACCTGTTTCTGGCTGTGACATACAGAGGCAGTGTCCTGTGGCCAGACAGATGTGGTCAAATGTGTTCCACTCTTAGTCCTTGCATTGGCTTAGTGGGTTCTGGCTGAGAGGTCAGCAATGCATTCTGGTGAGGTTAACCAGTTTTGGAGACCTCCATCCTGAAGTACATATTGCATCACAGTATGTCATCCTTGAAGGAAGCAGTGCCCTGTAGTCAAGCCACAAAACCATTCTGCTGGAAGACATCTCCTCCTTGTTGTACTCCCTACAATAGTTTAAAATATACTGCTAGTTTCTACATGTTATATTTTTCCTGAACTTTCACTTTTTCTTTTTTCTCATTTCACTTCACCTCCTTATGATGTTTCTCTGTTTTCCTCTTCATTTCTCAGTCTTATTGTCATTCCCATCCTGTAATCTGTTTTCTTTTCTTTTTATTGCTTTTATATAATTTATTGGCTTTTCTCAGCAATCCACCTCTTCATTACACTTCTTACTCTTATACTTTCCAAAATCTTTGGAAGAGAAAATAAGTTCCATTCTGCTTATTCTGCAAAACATCTATTAAATGTGTTAATACACGTTGTATTTCTAAACAGTGTAATACATGAATGCAAATGAAAAAAAAATTACATTCAGACTATTTTCACATAAATGTAAAATCTTTCTGAATACTACACACATTTAAGGGATAATAAATTATTATCCTGTATCACTTCCATCACTTAACTTGTATTTCCTTAGTCATGTTCACACTTTCCTCAATTATTTTTGTAATACAGCTCAGCTCAGTCACTCAAAGCTCTTAGAAATCACGCCCACCTTGTTTAGTCTCTATCCTGCACAAGGAACAGGAATTCAACTGAAGAAGCAGCCTCAAAAAATGCTTTTGAATCTTCAGAATCATGCCTATCAGCCCTAAATACAACTAATACAAGTCCATCTGGCATGTTAATTGTTGCTTACCTCTTATCTATGCTTGCAAACCAGCTGCAAAACCATAAAATTTGGAAATACATTGAAATATGTTCCAAATATCTTCAGTGGGGTTACAAGCAATGCTTAGGTTTCTGTATGCAGTATAGAATGCAGGACAAGATTGTTCCTGGCTAATTAAAGCTAGGGACTGGGACATAAGGATGCTGGGGAGCTCTCCACATTCTATGCTGTAGAAGACCCTTAAGCTAATTTCAGGAAGGTGCATGAACAAGTCAGCAGAGTTCTTCTGCTTCTGGGAGAAATGCATACACTGGGTTTTTCCATGAAGATACAGGAGCTCGCTCAGTGCCAGCTCAACTCTCTCTAACCAGCCCTTTAGCTTTTCCTTTGCACAAATGTGAAGACAGGCTGAGAGAGTTGGAGCTGTTCCCCCTGGAGATGAGAAAGTTCTGGGGAGCCTTCCAGTCAGTACCTGAATGGTCCTACAACAAAGCTGGAGAGGGACTTTTTACAAGGGTGTGTAGTGATGGCACAAGGGGGAATGGCTTTTAAATTAAAAAGGGCAGGGTTAGATTAGATTAGATCAGATGTGAGGAAGAAATTCTTTACCAGGTGGGCAGTGAGGCATAGGAACAGGTTCCCCAGAGAAGCTGTGAATGCTCCACCTCTGGAATTGTTCAAGGCAAAGTTGCACATGGCTTGGAGCAACCTGTGGAAGGTGTCCCTATCCATGGCAGGGGGCTGGAACTAGATGATCTTTAATGTCCCTTCCAATCCAATCCTAATAATTCTATGATATTATATGTAGCAGAAGTAGCATTGTGGCACAGGGGAGATTTCATACATTCCTTATTCAGTCTGGCAGCCACAACCTGGCTTCTTCTGAAAATTTTCCAGAGCAATAAATACAAGGATTTTCACTTTCAACCCCTGCTGCTGTACTTTGGAAGGAGTATCTGGAACTTCCAGCAGCAGATGGCCCTTCCACATCTTCAGAGTTCCTTGGTGGACCTTCAATCTTTCTGAAGTTGTTTCAATAAGCCAGCTGAGTCTGACTCAGAAAAAAATCTAAGTTTAATCCCTCCTAATAACCCAATCTTATTACATTTAGAATCCTCCTGTTGTTTTTATATTCAAAAACAAGGTAGAAATCTTTTGCCATCCAACTTCATTATTGCTTCCAAGGCTTTTCTTGGAAGTAGCATAACCATTTTCCATGTGCTGCAAAGGACCTGAATCAGAAGCATGCTGGAGCTACTCTTCTCTCCCATGCCTGCAATGTGTGCTCTTGAGTGCTGGTGTAACTGGCATGGTTCCACAAAGCCATTGCTGACTTTTCTCAAGTGCTGCTGTGTCCCACTGGACAAGTCCTCTATTTGAGACAGGAAAGAGATTGAGCTGTTTTTGAAGATGGTCATCTTCAAGTCAGTGAAAACAGCCTAAAATATGCATGCAGCACCTGTTTATCTCTCTTGCTTGCCAAATAAACAAGTGGTGGAAAACTTCTGGAGGGTATGCAGGAAAGGCTTAGCACAAGGGCACAGCAATAACAGGGCAACTGTTGACTTGCTCTTCTGATTTGACTGTCCCTCCACATTGTTATACCAGTACAAAAGTCTTGGAATCACAAATACAAATGCACTTAATTATTCATTTTTATATAGAGTAATTAAATCTCCCTTTGCAACTCATCATGAAGGCCTTCAGTCCAAGGCATGTACATACGTATCACTCTAGGCATTTGCCTATTGCATAAAAAGCTTTGCAGTGTGAGCTCCTATACTTTCCAGCTTTCCCTGCCTCCCATCAACATTGGTTAAAAGGGAAACTTCAGGAGGACAGTGCTCCCCTCAGAGCTGGTGAAGCACACAAATTCATCCAGTTAGTCAAACAAAGGTGGAGCTTTTACATAAACTGTCTACTCTCTGTCAGGACTGAGGGTCTAGAGATTTGCACAGATGTTTCTCACTTTAGTACAGTGCAAAGTGGAATTCCTTTAGTGCATATTCCCACAGAAGGGAGAGAAATCTCCACAGGTGGTCTTACCCATGGGTTAACCACAAAGGGAGACCACTGATTTGTATTTGTATGTCTGCCATTAAATGAAGTGAAAATAGCCCATGAGTGGCTTCCATTTCATTTGCCACAGCTACCACATTGCCAGCCTTCGTTGATCACATCTCAAATGTCTTTTCCTTGTGACCATCCCAGTCTGTTGCACCTCCTGTTCCATGGAGCACCCCTTTCATGTCTTGAACTGTAGAGAAAGCTGACAACATACATGTTGTGTCAGCTGGCAGGTTTTCTCACACTGCTTCTATTACATGGGCAACAATATCACTTAAGAGCAGGAATGATGTTTACCTTGACAAGGGTGGGCACATGCAATGTGCTTTTACTAATGATGGACCAAAGGAAAGGGCATATCTGAGATCCTGCTCAAGTTATGAGAAACTATAAATGTCTGATCTGTATCTTTTTTCCATTTTTTTACAAATTGAACGTTACGTTTCAGAAGGGAAAAATCTGGATGTGTTGATCAGAGAAATGTTAACACCAGAGACTTATTAATAGTAACTACAGTACAAAAGCAGCTGTTTCCAGCTTTTATACAGCATTACATTTGCTTGATGGAGATAAAGAGAAATTACTCATGAGGCAATGGAAAGAAAGGTGTAGGAGGGTGAATCACATTGGAAGAATAGGAAAAAATGAAGTGGGGGCAAAATTTTTTAAGCATGCTGTGTCATCCCCAGTAAAAAGTAATTTGCTATATCAGTGGAATGCTATTAACTCCTGCTTGGTTGGGCATAATGCATGGTGGAGGAGGGAATATTTCAGTCAAATTGAATGACAGTAATTTTGGGGGAAAGAGAATGACTCTCATTACTTTTTTTTTTTCTAGAAGGAAACTCATTGGCATCTTCACATCTAATTCTGATTTGCAGGCAATTAGTGCACAGTTGCACAACTGGAGCCAAACTCTTGCTATTAGCAGGGCACAGCACAATTGTCTAGGGCTGAAAATAAGTGAACACAAGACCACAAGTTTTCTTGAGAGCAGGGTGACAAACTCTTAGTGAAAACATGGTTTATCTGTTAAAATTGTAGTTAATTTTAGGTATGTTTCTCTTTTTGTTCCAACGACTGCTGTCATATTATTGATTACTCTTTGAAACAGAACTAAGGAATGCTCTGGAACAATCTCTGCTTCAGGGATAACAGGCTATGTCAAATTAGAACTAATCTACTATAATCTGCATATTACACAGGATTGACTGTCACACTGGATTTTTATGCAAGTTTATAACAAGAAATACTGCATGTGTTACTCTCACTGCTTTTTTTCAGGATGACATATTCCATTTCTTCTGCCTAGGGAGACCTTTTATTCCATAAGCAGAGATGGGAAAACAGAGATACTCATGTCAAAAAAAATACATGTAATAGAAGCCAAAATTAAGGGCTTAACCCAGACACAAAAAGTGACATGATTTACAGGCACACTCTAGTTTTCATGTGCAGTTTGTTTCCCCTTTGTGCTGCCCATATCTCTGCCACCTCCTGGTGTCCAAAGAGCTACTCCCAGCAGAGAGGGCAGTGACCTGGACTCTCATGGCTCCTTTATATAAAGTCCTCCACTATTCCTTACTGAAACCTCTCCTAGCAGCCAGTCTGAGTCAATATACAAAATGTGGTGACACGTTGCAAAATTTATAACCATCCCATGAAACCTTTCACTATTTCTTTCCCATTTGTAGGGCACGAAGCAGTCATGTGGCATATCTAAGGGGAAAAAAAAAAATCCCTAAATTGTCCTGTTTTCTCAGTGTTACGCAGCTTTGGGGTACATAACCCATGCCTATGTTGCAATTCAGGTATGTAAAACAGGCAGGGCATGCCAGGCCCATTTCCCTTTGCACCAGGCTGGATCTCCAAGAGCAGTGCTGAGGGAAGCCCCAGGCTGGGTGCTTCCATCATGAGGCCAGGACCACATTCCCATGCCTTGTTTCCCCTCCTGAATTCCCCTCCTGAAATACTGCTCAGTGCAGTAATTCCACAGCAGATCATTTCACCATTTCACTGTGGCAATCCAAAGGATGTCCAAATCCTTTGCACAAATATTGGGAGGAGTTTAGTGGGGAAAATATTACTCACAAACCCTTTACACTCTCCAGCTGATAACTTGTGCCCTTCATTCCCTTCACTTACACTACAGAGGTCAGTATGACCAGGTCACCCCAACTCCCTGACCTGCTGCTAAGTGCTGCTATTTCTTTGAGTTTTGCTCTTACTCTGCTCCCACTGCCTCTAGGGATGTCTCAAAGTGCCACATCCCAGGGTGTGCTTTGGGACACAGATAAAATCTTTGCTCTGTCACAGGAACTTGCTGCCCTTGAGGAAGTTGTTCTCAATTTAGGCTCAAGACTGTGATTCCTAAGATTCTGCTACAAAGTGCCCCTTGAACACAGTTCTCATTGTACTTCTCCAACCCTTTTGACAGGTCTGGAGAGATTTGCTGAGGTGTTAATACCCAAGAATACAGTATTGCATGCAGGATAACAATGAAGATATTTTACACTCAAATACCTTTGCAGTGACAAGAAGATTTTGCTGTAGGCAGTACTGGAAGGAGTGGGTCTGAGCAGCTTCTCGTTTCTCCCTGCTACAGTGAGTATCACACTTGAGACTGAGACCAAAAGACTCCAGCTAGAATGGATCTAAGGAGGAGGGACAGGACATGAGTAATCATTTCAGTTAAAAGAAACAGTATTACTTGGCCACAAGCCTCCAGGCAATATAGAATTAGTTTTTCTTAGCTAATGAGAAATTACACCTCTATAACATCTGAGCAAGAATGCAGTCCACTGAAAGTAATTCTTCAAGAAAGGATGTCAGAAAAGGCTAGGAAATGCACAAAACATTTTCACACCACTACAAAAGGGCAGCTTTGCTGAGAAACCCTCGGAACTGGATTTAGAGTAGTCCAAACTCATCCCAGCAATGTTCATGAAAGGTGCTGTATGTATCTAATGTAGCTTTTTCAGAGGCAAGACAGGGCCTTCTTGTTGCTTTTTCCTTTTTCTTTTTTCCTTTTTTTTTGGTTGCTTTTTTTTTTTTTAATAACTAGCTATTATTCTAAGATCTGTCTATAGCTACATTTATTAAAGAGCTGTATTTAGGTTCAATGGGACGGGAGGATCCAAATCTGTGTTATTTCTGAAGGACTTTAAGGGGCATTTCAGTACCTAAAGGCAGTGTAACCAGTTTCCCACCTGCATCAGCAGGCAGTATAAGAATCAGGCCCACATAAAGCTAGGAAATCAGGAGTGCTTTCTAAAACATCTCTCTAAGCTATTGCCCTTTTCTTGAAGAATTTTTCTTGAAGAAGAGGAAGCCTTGAAACTAAGAGAGAAAACTCTGACAGTGATAAACTTCAAATTTTAGGGGTCTAGAAAAAAAAAAAGGAAGAAATTAGAAAAAAAAAAAGGAAAAAGAAAGAAGAAATGCTTATAACAGCCTTTCTGGGGTTTTTTGAGAACTCTTCTTTCGCAAAACGGTAGAGGGCAGACTGGGGAATGTCTGCATGTGTACTAGGGCCTTGCCCTGATTGTATGCCAGGTGCCAACCGAAGCTGCTCCATCAGTCCCCTCCTCGGATGGCCAGGGGAGAGAAAATACAACAAAAGGCTCATGGGTTGAGATAAGGGCAAGAAGAGATCACTCACCAGTTACCATCGTGGGCAAAACAGGCTTGCCTTGGGGAAAGTAGTTTAATTTATTACAGATCAAATCAGAGTGGGATAATGAGAAATAAGAACAAAACTAAAAACACGTGTTCTACTCTCCCCTCCTTCTTGGGCTCTACTTCACTGGTGATTTCTCTGCCTCATCTCCCGCAGTGGCACAGGGGGATGGGGAATGGTGGCTGCAGACAGTTTGTTACACGCTGTCTTTGCTGCTCCTTCCTCCTCACAGGCAGGACTCCTCACACTCTTCCCCTGCTCCAGCCTGAGGTCCCTCCCATGGGACTTCATGAACTGCTCCAGTGTGGGTGCCTTCCACAGGGCGCAGTCCTTCAGGAACAGGCTGCTCCAGCATGGGTCCCCTGGGGGATCACAAGTCCTGCCAAGAAACACTGCTCAAGCGTGGCCTTCTCTCTCCATGGTGCCGCAGTTCCTGCCAGGAGCCTGCTCCACTGTGGGCTTCCCATGGAGTCACAGCCTCCTTCAGACATCCCCCTGCTCTGCCTGGGTCCCTCCAGGGGCTGCAGGTGGATCTCTGCTCCACCCTGTACCTCCATGGGCTGCAGGGGCACAGCTGCCTCCCCATGGGCTGCACCAGGGGCTGCAGGGGAATCTCTGCTCTGGTGCCTGGAGCACCTCCTGCCCCTCCTTCTGCACTGACCTTGGGTCTGCAGGGCTGTTCCTCTCATGTGTTCTCACTCCTCTCCTTTGGCTGCTGTTCCCCAGAAGTTTTTATCCTCTTTTTATCTCTGTTAACCCAGAGTCACTACCACATCACTGATGGGCTTGGCCTTGGCCAGTGGCAGGTCACTCTTGGAGCCAGCTGGCATTGGCTCTGTCAGACATGGGGGAAGCTTCTGGCAGCTTCTCAGAGATTCCACCCTTGTACCCCCACTACCAAAACCTTGCAATGCAAACACAACACACTATTACTTCCAAAAGACAGAGAAAATAACTAAACTTGAGACTGGCCTCACAGGTCATCTGGTGTCCACCAAAGGTCCCCCATATTCTAATTGGTGTACTATTCTTCCAACCCTAACGCTGATTCTAGATTCAACAGCAGAATAAATACTCTTCCCATGCTGTTCTCTTCACATACAGAAGACTGGGGCTCAGGCAACCATGCTGGGTTATGTCTTACTTGTATTTCTCTCTCTTTTCTCAAATGATTCATCAGAAGATTGAAAAAGGATCAAATGTATTTACTCTTCCAGACTATGCACTCATTTCCAGTAAAATACTTTATCCCTCCAGAAGGTTCTCTGCAGTTTTGGGAGTGGATATTTCATATTACCTCTCAGGAACTCAGAGTGACTGGTACACATCATGGCACCCTGTTTCTTTTTTCCTGTATTCAGATCACAGATCACAAACACATTCAGAGATGACAGGTCAGAATTTATGCAGATAAGAGCTCATATTTAAAATTTCCTTATATAAACATTAATTCTATTAAGATCTGTCAAAAAAAACCTTCCAAACATTGAGAGCAAATGGGAGAGATTCAAAATTTATTAGACACTTCAGTCATAATTTGATTTGAGACTTTATTTTTTTTTTAATGTTCTTACTATAAAATTATCTGTGGATTATGAACAGTCTTTTTAAAGTTTCACATCATATCATTACACATCTTCACTAGAGCTCTTTTGAGATATTTCCTGTTAATCCCTGGATTTTTATTGGATACTTCTCACCTATAAATTCCAGAGAAATTCCAGTATTCCTAAATCCTTATTTTCCCAATGGATTTTCCCAAAACACCAAAATTTGCTACTTTATGCCTTGAGGAAAATCAAGAACTTCTCCAGACTGGCAGATGACATCTGTAGCTAGCAAATTTAAGCAAAATATTTTCTCTTTTAGTTTCTCTAGTTCAATTTTTATGTTTTCTTTGTATTTTAGCAGTTAGATTTGGATGTCAGGGACCCAAACCACCTCACAGTGGATCTTTAACATTCAGTAGTTTTTATTTCCAGTGTTACTTTTTCTCCCTTTCCTCCTCCTCCATGTCCCTAGTTTTCCTTCTGCTCTATTCCCACCCCCAACATCTCTATCTTTGCCTGACTCTCTCAGTCTAGGGCATTCAACTGCATTAACACACAATCTTCTTTTTCTTCTGCATCATTACTGAAGAAACTACTTGACAACAATAATTACAAAGATCCCTGGTTTGTCACCTCATTCTGCCAAAAATATTCCCCTTAGTGCTAACCTTATATGTTCTTAATTTCATTTTCAGTCCCAGGAGAGCTTGTATTCAAGCTCATCTGAATCCTTGAGGTTTTCAACCACTGCAATTCCTGCTCATTGCTTAAGGAAATGATGTGTTTTAATCCAAAAGTATAATAAACTAGTTCAACTGTTTTCCTTTCAATTACTATCTTAGCCATTCTTTGAAAAAAATCTGGCAATAGTTATTCTTTATAAACATAGTCTTTTCTTTTCCTCATGCTTCTGAGGACCAAATGTTTTTTTACCAGTAGGCTGGTCATCTATTTCTCTGCTAAGCTGGAAAACCTCCATAAGAGTAAATAACATGATGCCAGCTTTCCACTAGGCATTTTATCAAAGTTTATTCCTCTTCTTTAGTGGCAAGAAATTCTGGATACTGGCCTTAACTAATATTTTCCGAAAGATCATATAGACTTTTTCTTGGTTTGGAGCTGTCTGTTCATTTTGAGACATCTTGGATCTCATTGAAAGCATACAGACACCTTTGTTTGTTAGACACCCAGAAGTACTAGTAAATTTAAAACCACTAACGTTCCTCCATTCCCACTGCCCATGAAATGCAAATATAGCTTCTCTATCTTGCAGGCAGATTATGGGGAAAAATATGTCACTATAACTTACGATATCAGATTCTGTGCTAATGAAGCAAATACAGGTAAACAGCTCCATAGACATGAACTAATATTTTCTTGCTTCTCCTTACATTATTGAAAACTTCTACACTTCAGCTGTGGTTATATTACTTGTGCTAACATATAAAATAGCATTTTTTATCCTACTGTACTTTGTTCTTCACAGACTCAGGATGAGTTGTTGTCCCAGGGGAAATCACTGAAACTAGGAACATGAGCAAGATCAGGTTTCTGCAATACAAACCCGACTCAAAACATGATCTACACTTTGGCGCCATGTAGGTCACATAGGAGGGCAAAATGTACCCAGTAATACCTGTGATTGTTAGTTTATACTCAGTGGGATCAGAAGTTGATATAATACCTGGTACTTTTTCTTCCATTTTAACCAGCCATCACAGGTCTTCTGAATCTTCCTCCTCAAACTGTGAACGGCTCTTAGACTTCAAAACTACAAAGTCTTCCAAGCTCAAATCAAATAAAATACAGAGTGTCCACTGTGTAAACAGGTTCCTCCATGAAGAATAAACCTAATGAAGCCTGATATCACACAGATCTGTGCTTAATGATGCTTACAGCTTCTTGCTTCCTTTCCTCCTGTAGCAAAACTCCCCATCCACCTCCTAGAAACTGAAGAGGTAAACACTGGTGCAAGTTGTGGTTTCTTACAAGGGTTGGGAGTGCTGCTGCTGGAGCAGCAGCTCCATGGGCAGATGTGATAACCAGAAAAGCTGACAGCCCCACAGGGTTCTTTTGAATGCATTTCCACAAGTGATAGTTTTGAGAAAATTTTAAAGAGTATCTTTGGCAACTTTTTCAAGGTGACAGCTATGCCCTCTGCCAGACTGGTGAACTGCCTTGAATGTGTGAAGGTCATCAAAAGCTAATATGACAGGCAAAGATCCTAATATGCAACTATGTAATTCATTGCCTTGGCATATCAGGCTAAAAATCTCAAATTTCCCAGAATAAAATGTCACCAAGGAGAAAACAGTGAGATCCATATGCAATCTACTTTGCAGGGAGAGAACAGAAACTTGACATGTTTTTCTACCAAAGAGAAAATTAAGTGATAATTCAGGTGTGATTGGCTGAAAAGGATTCCCTCTGTAATAGATAAATGCCATAATAAGGCACAAAGATTGTAGACTAAATCTAGGTCTATAAAACTGGAAATAAAATGCAGTTTTTAAGAAGTGAGGAACAACTTAAAAACAGCAACTGATGCAGGAATCAGAGCAGGTGAAGTGCTAAGAACGTGAAGTCTCTATATAAGTTTCAAAACAGTAATAACTGCTGTAACAAAAGATACTTTTCTGGTAGCAGTATTGCCAAGCAACCAAACTGCCCCATGCTGCGTCCCACCAGTACCTTCACATGCACCCCAAAAGTCTCCTGGTCTGGACCTTCAATCAAACCATTCAGAGCTCACTCCCTTATCAGCTTGAAAATGTTTTAGCTGTTGGAGCTGAGACCAGTGAGATCAATGCAAGACCTGACACTGTTCAACATTTTCATCAACAAACTAGGAGTAAATATAAATTCACTGCAGATAAGTATTGTAGAGCTGATGATGTAAAAAAGAGCAGAGAGAAAAATAGTAACAGAGTCAGAACATTATTAAGACCAAGCTGGTGTTGAGGAAATGATTTCATTTAAATAAGTGAAAATTCATATTCTTGGGAAAAACAAATGCAATATTTATGCACCAAGGGATTTTACCAACAGTAAAATAAGGGTTATATTGGGCAGGGAGCACATACTGCAGAGCTGTTAGGAAAGACTAGAAAAAAATGACAAAAGATTATTTTTCAGTGAGAGAATTGAGTTGAATTAGTTTTCAAAGATAATCAATAAATTATGTCATTCAAATCCTGGAATACTTTTATGGGAGAAAACACAGTGTCCCATGGCTTGAATGGGGTTCTGATCTGGTGGGGAATAAAACCAAAAAATTTTAAAATATGTCTGTAAGCAAAAAGGAAATCTAACTTAGAAACTACAAACAAAATTTTAGCAGTGAGGGAGACTAAACTCCTTAGCAAAACACTAGAGAAAATGTTGGATTTTCAGCCTCTTGGTGTTGTTGCATAGTGACCTGATGCCTTTTTGTTTCAGGGCTGTGATTCTGGATACAAAGCAACTGTATGTAATGCATTTGGCTCAGGTTTGGTGATCTCCTGATGCCCTTTTCAATTTGTAAGCTCTATGAATTCTATTTCTATTCTATATTTGAATATTGTCTTTACACTTTCACAGTTGTTCCTTCTCTTGTTTCAGTTTCTAGCCAAATTGAGAAGGAATATAAAATCTTTTACCTAGCCTAACTGGAATCAGTCCATGTTTTATTATTAATACATATCCATTTCTGTTCCAACAGCTGGATGAGGAGAAGTTGAAGAAGGCCTTAGTCCCTTACTTATACTCCTAGGCTATATATGTTTTCATATTTTTTCTCCAAATGCCAGTTAAGCACTGTGAAGTATGAAAGGAAACCACCAATGTAAAAGTGTATTTTTTGTGTATCTAATACAGCATTTTGCAAAATATATTCTGATGTTTTCTTCTTCTATTGTCTGTGAGGCTTTTCAGCAGCATGTAATTATTCCAAACTGCATGATTTCTTGTAGATATTTAGTCTCTATATATATTATAGGTCCAATAAAAATTGATTTAATATGAGATAAAATTAAAAAATTCTCAGATGTGTGAGCTGTAGGCAATGCAGTTATTACAGGAAAGTTTGAACTCATTTACCTTTATCAGGCTTCAATTAAAAACACCATTTAAAAGGCACTTGATAACTGCAGTGTTCAGAGAGGCTGCAGGAGATTCACAAGATGAGAAGGGGCAGAGAAAGTTCAGCTCAAAAGAGAAATGAATGAACAATGAACAGTTCACCAGCCTTAATCAGGAGCTGCTGACAGAAAGAGGTATTGGACTGGGGTACAGTTTCCAAAAGTGAAGAGAAGGCTCCAGGGACACCTCATAGCACCTTCCAGTACCTAAAGGGGATTCATAGGATGGGGGCAAACTTTTTAGCAGGGTGTCTAGTGATAGAACAAGGGGGAATGGCTTTAAACAGGAACAGGGCACTGTTCACTATGAGGGTGCTGAGGCACTGCTGGCACAGGCAGCCCAGAGAGGCTGTGGGTCCAGTATCTCAGGAGCAGAGCTGTGCACATCTTGTTGGAGGCACTTGAAGATGTAGAAGAAACTGTAAAAGTGTTTGTTGCTTGCCAGGAGCAGCCTCATGGAAAGCCAGCCTTTGAGAACCTGGTGAGTGCATTTACACAGATATTGCTCATAGATAATTGCAAAAGAAATTAAAATTAAACTCACCCTAAGGTAATAAATTTACCTTTCTCAAAATTAATAGCCAAGAAGACCATAAATATTTATGAGAATGGAGGAAGAAAATAGAAAAAAAAGTCAGGTAGAAGTCATAATTTGTTCCTTTGAGTGCTGAATAGACACTACAACTGTCTGACTGTGAAATTTAGTCTTTTCTATCATTAGATCTCTCCCTTCAGTTCCAGAGTCTTCTCCCCGTGTCTCTCCAGAACAGAAAGACCAAGAAATGAGACATTACAAAGCCTACATTTTTAACTGTTTCAGCATTTTGCCAGTACTTATGGGTCTGGAGTGTTCTGGAATGCGCAAAAGGAGAAATTATTTAAATTAAAATGTTTTGAAGCATGTGTCATAGAAAGTTGGTACCTACTTATTAATCTACCTATAGCTAGAAACAAGTAGGCACCTTCTTCTATTATCTCCATTCAGTGCAATAAAACAATAATGAAAGTTCTGAGACTCATAGCTGGGCTATAAAAAGCAACAGAGCCATTGGAATGGGATGTTTGAGACAAGCAAACATGAGGTGATAGCTCCTTGAGATGATCTGGCAGAAAGATTGGTTTCTTAGTGCATGTGTGTGTGCCTGCCATGTTACTTTGGCAGGAAAGAAAGAGGAAATGACAGGATGAGCTGTATGTGTTTGTCCAATACAGCTGAGGGCATGGAGCACTTTTTGTTGCGTGGCACTGGTTTTGCTGCACAAGTTGAAGCATTTCTAGAAATTTCAAATCAGTTAATCCCAGAGCTTCTCACATGGCTGCAGGGAGTAGGGACTATTCATGAATTAAGCAAATGAAGAGTGAAGCTACATTTGTAGATGGTATAGACAAGGAGACATAGAGGTTTGAGAAGCACACTGGTCTTTGCTAGTTATAAATCCTCCAGATGCCTAATGGCAGAGTGACCCCATATCAGTAATAGAGTTTAGGAAAAAGTTAGGCGAGTCTTACCAAAAGATTCTCTGATGTCATAATTTTCTATTAAAAGAGCCAAACCAAAATAAAAAAATCAAATCAAATCAAATCAAATCAAAACAACAACAACTCAAAAAACCAAAACTGAACAAACAAACAAAAACAAAAAAACAACTAATGAAACAAACAAAAAACCCCAAACAACTAAAGGAAGAAAAAAGTAAAGGCTAGGGAGGTTTTCATAATGCAGAGAAATTACATTTGCTCATGACATGGATCAGTCAAACAGAAAATCCTGTTTTGTGTCAAACTTTGATGGAAGTAATTGAACATGAGATGTTAATATCCTAACTTCTTATATACTATTCTACAGGGGAGGATGTGCTCCATGGGTAAGGCAGCAGATAATAAATACCTGTAATGTTCAGCAAACATTGCCCAAAATGAACCACCCATATCCACATCTGTGTGTGCAGAGCACTGAACATCTGCCATAACTCCCTGTTTTAGTTTAGGGCAAATTAGGAAGGAAAACTCTAAATGGGGATTTCTCCAGGGAAATGCCCCTCCCCACCAACTGGCCTGGGAAAAGGAAAAAAAAAAAAAATTCTTTGCAGAGAAGTGGAAAAAGCTGTTTATTTAACAGAAGTTGAGTAATATTAAATAATAAAACCTCTTGCTGTTCGATGGGATGGCAAGTCTAGGAAGAAAAGTCCTTTTCATGTGGTGTAGCTCGGCTCGCTCAGGTTCTTATCAGTCCCTCCGGCGCTGGAAAGTGCCGAGGCCCAGGCCCCGGTGGGCCACAGGCGTGAGCTCCCGGGGTTTGGCTGGGTGTTCAGTCCAGAGCAGGCTTGCACAGATCCAAGAAAATTGGGAAAAAAACAAACAAAGGTCCAGGGAACTCCTCTGCCTCAGCTAGCTAGAACTAACTAAAAGCCAGAGAGAAGCTCTGTCCCGCTGTCTGTCCGTGCTGCAGACACCACAGTCCAGGAGCGGGATGTGTGGGAGTGATGTTTTTCTTTAACACAAACTGTGGCTTCTTCTTCCCCCTCTCTTGCTCTCAAAGCCAGTCTTAAAGGTGCAGAACTTAATATATAACATAAACCAGACGACTGGGGATACCAGTATTATAAAGTCACCTCAGGACACTCCCTAATGGATGGTCCATTCCTAAGTATGAATGTGCTGATGTGAGCCAAGATTCTCCAAAGTAGCTGTCAGATCTGGGGACCTCCCTTGCATGCCTGGCTTGAGATACTACAAAGAAAGAACTTCTATTTCAGACAGTTCTGGGTAACTGCCCCTCCAGTTTTGATCATTAGATAGGAATACATTGTATTATTGCTCTTGAAGTGTCATCCTTCAGCAGCAAAGAAGAAAACAGGAAAACAGGTATTGGCTATTCTTACCTGCTTAACTACCATGGTGAGTTGAACCCTTGCTGATGCTGATACAAATATGAACCATTTCCTCAAAGCATAGCAAACTGAAGATTGTTTTACAGAGATGCTTCCCAGGCAATTCACAATGAGCTAGAGCTGTCTGTAAGTGAGAACACTGCAGACTTTATGGCAGGTACATTCTTGAGGGAAATGGATTTATTTGCTATGTTTGCTTGTCAAGCCCAGCACCTTTTCTTCAGTGCTAGTAAAACCTTTACTTTCTGTTTGATTTCAGAGTACTGTGATGGCTTTATAAACTTTTCTCTTTTAATTCATACTTTTTTTATTGAACATCACTACTACGCTCGCCATATCACTTCAGCTAACTCAAAAATAACATGGGAAGGGAGAGATAAACCATACAGTCCCAACAAAAAATTTTTAAAACCCCCAGTTTCTCTCACAAATACAGAGATCTGAGAGTAAGGGCTGAAATACGGCAGTCACCAACCACTGCAAAGCCAGAAGTTACACAGTTTAAAATAAAATCTCCAGGCAAACCAGAGACTTGTTTGCAGCCACAGGGTAGTTGACCTCACTGCAGGACAAACCACACATTTCTTCCCCCAAGCCCTAAAAGAAACAAACTACACTGGGAAAATAATGTTGTTGCAACAAATTTTGCTGGCATTGCAGTGTCTGTAAGGGATCATTTGTCATCAAATTGAACAACATGACTGTTGTAGGAGAATTGTGATGCCAGCCTGGCCTCTGGCAGTCTCAAAATCCATAGCCCTGTTCTATATAAGAAGAGAGCATTATAATTTATGACATTGAGAAGGGTCATTCTGCTCCATTTTAATTAAGAAATGTAGCACTTATGATATAATAAAGGAAAAAAAAGTTCAATAATAAAATGTTTGACAAGCTTCTTTCAAACCATAGCTTTGTCTCCAGAAGAAGATGCAAACATTTACAGGACAAAACCATAGAAACTGTGATAGCAACTGGCACTGCATGTGACAGTGCCTGGCGAGGCATGTTACTGAAATAAAATGTAACATGGCAGAAATGCAATTGCAAAGAGGAAAGATAATCAGCTGAGCTGGCTTTATCTGATGAAAACAGAAATTGTCTGCTGACTAGAGGAGGAAGGGAATATCTGGAACAATATGAGCATGACTGGTGCAGATTTTTGTGAACAAAGCACACCTTCAGTGTGTAGTCTGAGGCTGTAGAAAGTAGGCAGGACAGATGGTGAGTCCCAAAGTAGCCTATAAAGGCCTCAGGGAAGAGTGGAGGCCACGGCTTCTTGCTGGTGATTTTCTCAACAGCAGATCAGGTCTTGGTAGCTACGATCTCCCTGGGTTGTCCCCATGCACTTGGATTATATCCAGAAGGATGTTCCAGTTCCAGTTTCCATCCTGGATCTTCATCTCAGCTTTTTCAGCTGCATTTCTGCTCAGACATGGTCCACACCAGTGCTGCTCTCATCTCACCACCCCAGCACGAACAGTGTGTTTTCAGATCTGAACTGAGTGACTGGAGACCAGAGGGCACTTCTAGATATTTGAGATACAGCCCAAGTGCCCCATGAACAACCTTTGGAGCTTACCTGAGGGTCTATGCTGCACTCACAAGACCATGGCTATTTTAAGGAGATTTTATCAAGGGCACACTTGAGAAGCTTTTTTCATGGAGCTGAGTGGAATTGAATTGAATTGAATTGAATTGAATTGAATTGAATTGAATTGAATATACCTAATTTTGTTTCTTGGATAACTCCACTGGACGCAGGCAAATTTGCTTATTAGAATCACCATCAACTGAATCCTTGAACTTCCCCATATTCTCACCTTTTAAAATCAGCTGTGACACCTGGGTTCAATAAAACAAGCAGAAATTTGAGATTCACAATAAATATAATTCAGATATGCATTTAGGAGATACAGGTGTTTTGAACAAACAAGGCAGAGCATAGACAACAGCTCACAGCATGATGATGAGTAACATGACTCTGTCTAATATTGAGAGCCAGGGACAGAGCTAGCCTTGCATTCTGAGCCAGGAAAGATCATTGGTTGCAAGGCATAGCAGTGACTTCCAAGAAAATAGCTTAGGTAGGAAGAGAATGGGTAATTTTAATAAAAATGTATATGAAATATATTTATTTTTATATATAAAAAGATTCTTTCAACCAAGCTGACACGAGTTTAGCAATTAAAATAGAAATACGGAACTTTAAATGGCAGAGAATTCACTGAAAATTAGAAAAGTAAGGAATTCCCCAGTGACAGGTATGGTGAAACATTAGGTTGGGAAGTCACAAAATTATCCATGGACTGATCAGACTCAGGAGAGAGAGCATTCAGATGCAATAACACTGCAGGGGTTGCATATGCACCATGGGTTCTAACAGAAACATGAGACAACAAAGAGGTGCCAAGTGGGGGGAAAGCAGGGAGATGAATTTGATCCAACTATCCCCGCAAATAGTCTCAGCAAAGTTTTGGAGATTAAAGTAACACCTGTGTTGTAAAAGCTGTGTACTCTTTGAAGGGTGACTTGTAAGGCTGATGAGATGAAAGAGGCTAAGTTCCCATTGACAGACTTATTCCTGTATATAGTTAGGTCATGTTTAGCAATAATAAGTTTGCTGAGCCTTAGCCTGACACCATCTGGAGCCTACTCAGCAGTAGGAACAAATGGATTCTCTATCCTGTGGACCAGAACGGCTCCAATAATTTATTACTCAATATGAATCTATTAACAGTAAAAATGTCATAGGCTTTGGAAGAGATGGTGTAGGACAAATGATGCTGAAAAACTAACAAATCCTCACAATGATTTTATTAACCCTGGGGAAGTATGAAAAAAGAGCACTGGGCTTGGTTTCCCAGGACTTTGGTCTCAGGGCTGGCGATTGAAACCAACAAAAAAAAGTTCTGTTCTGCAAGGAGATTATTAGATATGAAGATGGTCCAAAAAAATAAATAAACTCTGAAATTTCCAATGGCATTTATATGTCAACATTTAGAGGGCAGGATACATTAAAGATTATTTGAATTTTGGAAAGTTGCTGAAAACTAAAATATAGAACAATCAATTCTCCCTAAGATATGAATGGGAATGTTCCCAAATAAAACTTTGTTTCTGAGTGCATATATAAGAACAAAACTGAAAGGACTTCACTGGCTTCAGTAGTTTGTGCTCACTCATTCAAAGTCAAATCCATCAGGTCAAGAGACAAATATGGTACAGCATACATTATCCAGAGACATCACGAAAAACACTTCACAAAATGCCACATCCACAGAATTTAAGAAGCAATTGAGCTGTTCAAAAACCACTAATGAAACTATTACCTAAGGAAAAGGAGTGCTGGGGGACACATGCACCTTTTACCTGCAAAATGACAGAAAGACCAAAGCTCAGCAGTACAAGGCAATGATGCTGAGGCCCAGAGAAACTAATTTTCTCAGGAAATATGAGGGGAGTCTGTTAGGTGCTGCCAAAGCTGGTAGCAGGAAGGAGGCGAGGTTGCCACGGCTCCATGTCCAGTGCACAGTGAGGCTGAGCACATATTCCTGATAAGCACATGACCATGTGTATACACACCCCAAGCTGGGGCTTGAGCCAGGTAAGGGAAGAGGCCAAGGTCCTGCAAGGTGGGATATGGCTTTTTATCATGCCAATGTTCTCCCTTACACAACTGGCTCTGGTGTGGAAACTCCCCTCCAGGGGAGGTGTTGGGACATTGTCATGGGTGGGAGCAGAAGCTTCAGCCAAGTTTACTAAAGAAGCCCTCCCATGGAGTCACAAGGTGCAGAAAGGATCTCCTTGCTTTCTAAACTCCTTCTCAGAGAGGAGCCCAGGCACAGCTGGATTGAGTCCTAGTTTAGTGAGAAGGCAAGAGAGACTGCCCCAGTCAGGCACAGGGCATGGACAGACTGACACCTGATCATTCCTGGCTCACACGAGATTGACACAGAACCTTAAAATTCCATTTTTCCCAATACACTTTGATTCATCCCTTCTCCCACTTTTGGTTGCTACTCCAAATTTCCTTTACAAGTCCTGTACATATCCAAAATACACTTCCCATATGTTCCTTGCCCCTTTAAGCAGTAACCCTCTCAGTTTATGCAGTGATCCTGAGAGATACTCCCCAGTCAACCCTCTTTGGTGATTTTCTCACGTGGACCATGGACTGATTGCTGTGCTGTGAGAACCCTAGAAGGTGGGTGAGCACTCCATTTATCTGATAAGGGTATTTTGGTTCCCCCATTCCTTTGAGTTGACAGAGATTGGTCTTTAGTCACACCTGTGGCCCCTGTTCCCTTTCCTTGCAGTGCTACAAGCCAGGTTCCTAATCATTTGGTGTAACCTGTGAAACTTGCTCCTTTGAAATCAACCCTTATCGTGTAAGAATGGAAAACAGGGTGAATTCACTTGAAGTGGGGTTCATCCACTCACAGTTGTTCCTCTGTGTTCCTTTGTGTCTGTGGAGATGAGTGCTTTGCCATATAACTTTGCAGATCCTTTTTCTGTAATTTGAGAGGCACCTCCCTTTGCATGCAGAGAAACTTCTGCTGAACTCAAACTGAATGTCTACTTAGATGCTGCTTTCTACACCCCAGCTGCTGTCTGCTTGGAGTGAATCTATGGAAGTGGAAATTGAGATCAATTCTTGATTGTTAATAAAAACATTTTAGGAAAAAAAAATTAAACTAAGAGTAAAAAAATTACTGCTATCAGATGCTACTCATCTAAGCATTCTAAAACTTGGAGATGAAACCACTGAGCTGTTAATATTCAGTACAAAATAATATTTAGACCAGTCTCAGTACGTATGTCCAGAGGTGTAGTCAGCTCACAGAACTACAATACACTAATCAGAACCATGTGGGAGTCTGAAGGGTAACTCAGCTAACTATGGGCAAGTGTCAGACTTCTCGTCTCATGTTAAGATAGTCCAGGATGACCAAAACATCTGTAGATAACAGACAAAACCATGGAGAAGGTTCTTCTTCCTTCCTGAAACCCCATCAAGATGTTGCAGTGGTTTCTCCCATGGATAGAATGTGAAAAATGAACTTCAACAGATGTTAGCTGTATTGCTTGTTTTCTACCAGAGAATACTTTGACACTTTAGAAATCTGTAAGCAGCAGAAATACTGATTAATCCATACAGAACCAAATAAATTAAAGCAGGAGAACAGGAGGTCTGACAAGGCTCATAATATATTCCAGCAATTATAGAATGGAAGTGAGTCATGTACACAGCTTTTCTAGTCCTTCATCTGGAAACATTTTAATAAAGAATTGATAAAATAATCACATTTACATTATGTCCCTCTTACCTTCCACTCTCCCTGAGATGAACTAAGTGGAATCTCTTAGGCTGTCCATCAACTAATCTGATTCCTCACTTCTAGTCAAAAGTTTTTTAAGTTCACTTTCCCTTCTCTGTCAACATGCTGAGACATCATTCCATCCTTACAGATAAGGCCAAGTCCAGAGCAAATGTATATAGGCTTGTCCAATTTTAAAATGTCTGGATTTTTCTTTGTGGTTTTCTAAATAGGAACTGGAATTTCAGTGGGTACACCTGCATCACTTTTCACATTTATAAATTTATTTATTTACTACAGCACCTCCAAAAAGATGCAGAAACCTAACCTTAACTGTGCCCTTGTGAAAACCCTTGAAATGGGAGGCAGGATTTTTCAGGAGTGCCTAAGTGACTTTAAAATGAGATTTACTATCAATGAAAAATCAGCTCTGAAGCTTGCCTGTGAGTCTCATGTCAGTCACCATTCCCTGGACAACTTCAAAGTTAAATTCTGCATTAGGACAGCTATTTCTTCTAGTGATGCAGTAGTGGTGACAGGCAGGATAACACCGAGTTTGCAGGGTAAGTTGTAGTTTTATTGATACAGAAGATAAAAGTTTTACAGAGTATCAGGCAAACCCATCCTCTTATTTGCCCAATACTTGAGGATGAACAGTTACAGACAATAAAATTATCCAGTTACCTGTAGTGCAGCTAATGATTAAATTACATTAAAACTGTTAACAATATTATATTGTAAAATATAAGTTCTTGTACAGTATATAAATACAATAGCTTTCTGCTCCTTGTCAGGAACATAAGCTAATCACACACATTTTGCAGTTTAATTTAGCTTGTGCTAAAGTACAGTTCCATCTTAAATATATACCTTAATGTGAACCATACCTATGAAATCTCTCAGTTTCACTCCCTGCCTCTTAACTTGAAAGTAATATTACAGCACTTTAAAAGCCAAATGAACACTCTTATGCAGAAGAGGCTTCTGTCAGAATTTCCTCTCTTTTAAGTCTTTGGCAATGCTTCACAGGACACTCTCCTTAGTCGGACTTAGTTTTTTACCATATGACATTTCAATCTTATCCAAAGCAGGACACTCTGATTCCTGACTCCTTCTGTCAGAAAGAGCAGGCCATGCAAATGCGCTGTATTAGTGTTAAAATTATACAAATCCTACACTGTAGGAGAAAATTTACATTGTGCAAAATATATTAATAAACATTTTAAAGATTCAAAAGATACAACATTGTTAGACTTGGCGACACTGGCCAACTGCATAAAAACACTACTTCATACCTGGTCAGTTGGTGGCCACTCACTGCTCTGGAGACCTGTGCCTTGACAAGTGGCACTGCAGTCAGACAGAGCAGGAAGATATGTATGGCTTTTTATTCAGGCTAGCCTTTCCATGGTCTGGAGGCTAAGACTAGAACCTTCAAACCTATCAAGCTTCTGAATAAGTTATATGACTTTGAGAAGGATATGTTACATTCAGTGGGTAACCAGGGCCACCTCTGTAGGCTGTAGGTACACAGCTCAGCAAATATTCATTTATAGAGCCGTGGCAGTACTCACTTGCACCTGACAAAATCACCACCAAACTCTGAACTGGACAAGTCCTGCACCCTGGTAGAAGCACCTTCTCAGAGCTGCTCACCAGGACACAACTGAAGCAGAACAGATATGAATGGACTTCATAGTCTTTTATTCTCCCAATACACCAGTAGAAAGATGAAAAACCAAGAGGAAAAGTAACTTGCATTTAAATCCTCTCAGTCCTACTAAAGATGTTTCTTGCAGAAGTATTTCAAGTAAAATATGCTGCACAGAAATATATTCTATCGCTGTGTAGTGTATGGGTTAGGTAAGCAACAGATTCACTATGAAACAGATGGAAACACTGAGATTTAATGTCTTTTAAAACAGCTTAAAGACTAAAAAACCTACAAGATGAAAAGCTGAAGTTAACTTTTTCTTCTCTGCTAACTACCTGTGTTTGCTCCACTGTGTCACTTCCATAAGAAAGGTTAAGTCTGTGGAATCACACAGGCAGAGATTCATCCCTTCCAAGTGCCTGCCAAATAGTTAACTTTGTCCATGCTAAAATCAAAATTAGAGCATTACTCAGAACTATTGCTTGAACAAATACATGCAGTTTAAACTACATGCTATAACAAATCCCTATCAGAAATGCCCTCATCAACATGGAGATAAAAGTGCTCATTACAGTCAGCAGATGGTAGATGACTGTGAAAATAGTCTTAAGAGAAAATATAAATATAGATATATTTAGCAGTATATTACTCTAGCACTGTAATGCCAAATGGTAGATTTCCAAATGGTAGATTTCTGAGGAATATACTGAAGGCAGGCAAAATATTACATATATTTCTATCTTAATTTGTATGACAACAGTGGAAAGGTTTTGGCATAACATATTTCTTGGAGGAATGTTATGATTAAAAATATTCCTTAGAAAAATTTGTTTCTTTATAACATGGATGAGTATGATAAATCATTATGTTATTGCATAAACTATACGGTTTTTAGAAAACAAGACCAAAAATAGTGCTTCAACATTTGGAGTGGAAGTAATCTATGTAATTTGAGACAGAAAGTCAAATATGAACCCTGAAAATCAGGATTGTACATGGGGATTCAGCATGCAGGCTTGCTAAACAAAACTAATTTCTACGCAGATACCAACCTATGAACTTATTGTTTTTTTCTTCCAAAATAGACAAAAGAAGCAAAAATACGTAAAGGGCATGTTAGGTACTACATAAGGCAGAACATAAGAATGCAAAAATAATTATTATATGTTCCAATAGAAATATAGGTATGTAGTCTACAGACTTCTAGCCACAGATAATTAAAAATACAGTATTTCATACTTTTGTATAGTTGAAATCAAGGATAAAGAAACTGTGTAAAAAATGGGTCAGGGTAACAGTTACCAAAACGTACAAAAATAAATTGCTTCTGATGTGTGATGTTGAATGTTTTTGCATGAAAGTAATATTGCTTTGATGAACAAAACAAAATATTGTAACTTTTCATTCAAATTCCAGAAGAGATATATAATTACTTTCTAAAAAAATAATGTATTTTCACATGTATATCCTACATCTCTTACAAACTGTACCTCTTTACACAGTACCAGTAGTTGAAAACAGGTCCTGAGTCAAGAATTTCTTGTTAAGGAACAAAATAGTTCACAGTGCCTGGTTAATTACTTTAACCCAACCACAAAGTCTGTAGCATTTAAATCTGCAGGAAAGCTTCCCGTTGCATTAGCAAGAACCGTAGATGCCGGATAAATGATTTCTTCAACCGTCACATATGTCCCCGTTAAAAATCCAACAAATCCAACAACAGCTATAAACACATCTTTAAATATTGTCCATAAACTTAAGTTTTCCTTGTAGAAAGTGAGGATTTCAACTAGAGGTGGCAGAATCAGTCCCAGAGTGCTGCTGCTGACGGCTCCAACGAAAGAAATCACCAGGTCTAGGCGAGGGATCAGAACTGCTAGTGCACCTAAAGCACAACAAGAGAAACAGCACCTTCAGATTCAACATCCTCATGAGAAACAAAACGGCAACAAACACATAATCGAGTGGTTCAGGCTTTTTACAAAGCTCCATCATTCAGTATTTTTCCAGCTCCATGTGGTGTGCACTATACAGATGAATGTCCATATTTGTCAGTAACTCACATCTTCGTGCTCATCTGAGAGACCCAGTTTCAATTCTGAATTTCTGCATGAGCTGGCAGAGCATGAAGTTAAAGTGTTCTTGTACTTACAGGGTAAATAGGTTTGGCCTGCAAATCATAGAGAAATGAAAGATATGATATTGCAAGGAAATATTTTCCTTTTTTGGTTGTTGATAGGTTTTTAGGATGAAAGAATAAAACCTGAGGAAGAGTAGAAGGGGCTGTTGCATGCTGCCCAGGAGACAGTGGGCAAAAATACATTATTGTCTATTAATTTATATAACTAATAAACTGAAAGTCACATAAAATTATTCAAAATTAACAAAGCCTGTTGATAGCTTGGCAATCACACAGTCATTTAAGTGACTTTTCCTTACAAACTTGGAAAATCTTGGTTTGTACAATTGCATTCAGTTTGTAAAATGTTGCTGTAATAGTTGCCTAGTTAGCTCAATGAGAACAGGGCCTTGCCAAGAGGAGTCCAAACATAAGGCCCACTAAGCCTTTTAAGCTTGGCCAGTCTCACCTCCTGAAACGAAAACAGTCACAGGAACAGAATCCATCATGTTGGACCAGAAACGCTTCTGGTTTTAACCGCTCTGGCTGGCAAGGTCCCCTAGTATTAACTCAGATTGACTGTTTGTCATGTCATGTTTTCAGTCCTGGATTAGAAAACATTTCAAAAACCTCTATATGACCCCTGTATGTGGTGGAAATGTCTTTTTTCCCTTCCACAAATATACTGCTTTTTAACTATCAGACATGAGTGTAAACATCCACAGCATCAGCCTGTTTGCACCCTTCCACCGCAATCATAAAGAAAGGGGAAGGGAGAAAAGAGGTGTGAAAGCCACAATCACACAAAAAAATACCATGTAATATATTTTGGTTCTTCCATAACTCCCTTCTTCACTCTGAAGCCTAAATAAAAGCATGTTTGGCTTTAGAGAAACTTTGACCATATGCTATTCAGACAGTGTTTATGGCAATGAACAAATGGAACAAGCAGGAAGGAGATCTCCACATAACGTGGGGATGAAAACCAAAAGGTGTGTATTAGCTTTATAATGTGTAACTATGAAGTTGTGCTTTCTATTTGCAGAGTATCTTTGCTGTGGGCTGAAGGGCACTAGCTGCATCAAATTCTGACACACTGTGATTATGAAAGGCAGAATACTCAAATGATGTTCCTGTTGATGTTCTCCATTGAGAATAACTTGGGGAAAACTGCATCAGAAAATTCACTCAAAATTCACTTATGGAACACACCACTGCTATCTGGCAACTGTTTGCTAAACATCTTAATGAAACTTGTAACTATAGAGTTATCACATAAAAAGGAGCTAAGATTAAAAGGTATAAACCTGCAGAGGGTCTAGCCCATCCTATTTGAAAGGAACATATCATGCACAGATCTGCCAAAAAAAAAAAAATCAATTAATTTGTTCCTGCTTGAGATGACTATAGTTTATTATCACTTTGGGATTCTACAGAGATATGAGAGGTGCCATTTGGCCAGAGAAAGACTGGGCAGAGACAGAAATGGAAACCTTAGGAACACCCTGGCACTCAAAAATAGTAACAGAGTTTTTTTTATCCCACTGTTAGGATGGATCTATGCCAAAACCAAGACCTATGCCAAGACCAATGCCAAACAGTTTCTTCCCTTACATGATGTGACATTTGAAGACTGGAAATGTCACATGTTTATGCATTTTCCAGGACAAAGCTAAATGACATGAGAAAGGAATTACACCAAAGTTAATAAGTCACCAAATACCCACCACTATAACTTTTGCAGCCATAACTGTTCAAGCCACAAGAGTAGGCACCAAAAATGTACAAGCAATGCAAGATGAGCACTCAGACCAGATTGTGATACTTACACAGCCATACAGAGTCCAAAAGTAATTGAAAAGTGCAGCTGAAGTGTATTTGCAATGTCTGGTAAAATTCTCAGCTAATGACTATGTTGAATGTGTTGTTCTGAAGTAAAAGAGAGAGCTGCACACTTATTATCTTGCCAATTTAATAGATGTAGTGGGTGTATTCATTAAATATAGATTTTCAACTTCTGTAATAGACCTCTTTCAGTTCCACACATGTCCAGAGTTTAGAAGGCACTCATTAATTTATAGTTCATAGTTTTGATTCAAACACTCTGCTTTATTAAAATAGTAAGACTATGTTTCATGTTTTTTAATTGGAAAAAATCCAACTGTAGTTTGTAATTGCTTCAAGTTGCAGAAAAACAAAATGCTGTGTGTTGATTTGAATCTCATCAAACGTTTGTCTGACTCATACAAATTTGTACGAATCTGGATATTGCTGTGGGAGGAGGTTTGGAAAAGTGTTTCAAGGTTTTAATTAGTGTCTTATTTATTCCCTAACAAGCCAAGAGAAATACAATGCATGTTTATTACCTACCAAAGAATGTATTCAAGAGTTAAGAAAAGGCTCCTTTTTCCAGAAGCATACAAGGGGCATTCCTACAGGTAGGAAGCCTGATTTTCCCAGCTATTTGTAGATTTCAAAAATACAATGTCAAGAAGAAATTCTGATCCTTTATCAGCAGCCATGAAACCTTCTGGTTTGGAAGCTCTGGGAATCTCAGCTAGAGAAGTAAGTTCTCCATGACTATTAAGACACTTTTTTTTTGGTCAACAGTTAAATTGTCTTCAGGCTTGAATAAAAGAGTGGGGGCCATATGAACAAAGCATTCTGCAGAGATACCAAGAGGCAGCATTATATTGCCTCTACCTTAAACTCTGCAGTCTCATCTCAAAAACTACAACTCATGGTTTCTCCAGCCTCTCTCAGCTATGTAGTCCCACATTTGTGTCAGCTGAGACTTTTCGAGGGGTGGAATGCTCTAGTACAATGTTTAGATTTTCTTAAGGGACAAAACACCCCCATGGGAAGATACTCTTAAATTTTTGATTCATTTACAACTTTTTGTTACAGAATCAGCATATTAGTCTCCAGACTTGCTTGGTTGGGAGATAATTCCAGTGAGATTGCTGGGGAAAAACAAAGTTTTGCCATTTCCACCCAACTTAAATGCATTATACCTGCTGATGAAGTCAAAAAAGGTGATTACCATATTCCAGTACATCCTCCAGTAATCAAATATTGAGCTACCTTATTTCTATCAGAAAGTAATGCATGTGCCACGCTAAAACCTTGAGCAAGATGGGCACAACTGTAATTAGGATCTATGGATCTAAGTAAATATTGAATATAACTTTGGTCTTAAGTTCAAAAGCAAAGCATATTATGACTTCTTTATAGGACACTTTAATCACAGAGCTCACTTAAAAAGCCTTTTTTTCCATATTCATAGGAGGACTTAATTAATTTATAAGCATCTTTAGGAAGCCAGAAACCAATTTTGAAATTACAAATACTAACAATAATGATAATTTCTGCTATATTTTTCTTTTGCTCAATAAGCTGTTTAATATTTCTTATCAAAAATTATTTATTTAATCATATGAAATATTTGATTATTTATAATCATTAAACTAAATTATTTTTCTGATAATACCAGATTTTTAGACTTTATCTAGGTATTCAAACATAATTCTGACCAAAAAAAACAGGTCTGGGGTATTCAAACATTGCATCTGAATAAAAGAAGTAGTACATACATTACCAGATCAGTAGTATGGCCCAATCAAATTTTCCTAACAGCAGGTTTTATAAATAGGCATAGTCAAAAAGATTGAGGGCTTCCTAAGCAAAAAATGTTGGATGTTACTAGGAAGTGGTGACTTCACACAGTTGCAAAGCAAAATAATTGTCTCAAGTGACATACAACCACTTCTCTTCAAAGGCAGTGACAGTGCAGAGGAAGTCCCTGTCCTGCAGCAACCCAGCATACCCCAAACTTTCTGTTTGTACCACTTCTCCAGGACCAGATAGCAGACTACAACTCTGATGTATTAAAGATGGGTGTCTGACATCCATATGACTTTCTAAAAACACCAAAAAAATTGTATTATTTGTACATTGATGCCTATGATATGGCAAATAAAGGGTCCCTTCTGGGAGTTAAAAATGCTTAAATTAAATGCTTGGCCAAGAATTCTGCCTGTACGTAAAACAGAAATTCAAAATATCAGCCTGAATCCTCTTTCCTAATCTAATATCCCTGGCTGCACTCTCTGTCCCTCTTTCTTTACCGCAGTAGTCTCAGCCACTCAATCTGGCATCCTCTTCCTCCCTTCCCCCTACTGCAGTGTTTCCTGGATCCCCTTCCTTAATGCAGCACCTTCATATTTTCTCCCAACTCCCTCCTCAGTTTCCATAACACTCCCCTCCACATTGCCCAATGTTTTTTTGCCTTTATTTCCTGTGAGAATGGAAAAACATTTCTCTGATATGGACTGCCCCAGAAGGCTCAGCCATTTTGGCTGCAAGGAGCTTACATGTGCAGGATGGACAACTGGCAAGTCAAGGTAACATCATCTTCTCAGGTCCTACATCACAATTAAAACTGTTCACCTCTTAAAAATAAATGTCAAAATCTAACAAAATTTAATGTTTCCATGAAAAGTTGCTCATGTAAATTAATAAAAAATAATGCCTTCCCTGAGAGAATGTCTTCCACAGCAGACACCAAAATGTTTTGATACACATGTACAAAGGAATATGAGACCAAGTAGAAACTGTTACCTATCTGCAGATAAACCAGTGCAAATAATAAGAACATTTGTGAATAATTTACATTCTGACACATGCAGTTTTTAAAAAGAATTTTAGCTAAAGATCCTGGTATTATATAATTGCAAATTAGAATTTTATTTTTATTTTTGCTAAAAATGATAATTAACATAGGGTTTTAGGTGGTGTTTGTCTCAGCTGTTGAGATATTAAGACTATAAGATACATATGGAAGATAATTTTTTTAAAAAATCTATTTAGATTGTCTTCGCGAACAATAATTTTCATAATCCAATTTTCTAAAAAGCATACTTTTAAATATGCTCAATCTCAAAACCAAAACTAAATGGGAAAAAAAAACAAAGCAGAAGACAGATTGCAGTTATACTATGAGGTGACAAATTTTACTTGCACATTGGAGAGAAAAAGGACAGCCTGCACACAGGACAACCACACACATCATCTGGTTTGGCTTTGTTCCCTTTGGAATGAAAAACTCCATCATTATCTTTCTGTAACATACAGTATGAGAGACAGAAACATAAAGTACTTCACATCACACTACACTGTAGTGCCCCCACACTACACCACCACATTTTTGATTGTTTTGTCCTATGTTAGTAGGAAAGAGCAGACTTACACAGGAGAAGATGGCTTCAATATCCTTATCCTTCACAAGGAAGGGTGACACAGGACACTGCCCTGACACACAGCAGGACCCTGTTGAGGGAATGGGCAGATCCATTCCTTCCCCAGAGCCCTCCACTTTTCTCAAATGTGTAAATAAATTCTGTTTTTACAGCACTTTGCATCCAAGATTTCAAAATTATTATTAAAAGGGTTTTTATTCTTTTATTCCTTAAGCAGAAAGACACATGAAGAATGACATCAGACCAAAGTGCAATTTAACAGCAGCATTAAGTCCAGTCTTCTTACCAGGCTACTTAAAATCCCTACAGCCAGGGCAAAGGACTGGCACATACCACTGGTATGAGACTCCTTTTTCAAGGCAGCATTCCCCCATTATTCCACTAATAAAATCTCTCCCCTCAAGCTGTCTGTGTTCTATATAACCCTAAAATTCAGGCAGTGCAGTTAGTTCAGATTTCAGCTTCCACAACCTGCACCTATTTTAAGCAAAATCCAGTTTCACAATAACCCAGTGCAGGAGGAGGCTGTGTGAGCAATGTCCCTGTAGCTTTACAGGGACAGGGATGAAGCAGCAGTGACACAGCTATGAGCCAATTCTTCCCCTACTCTCCTCAGGTCCACCCAGACTCACTTCTCTCTCTGAGCCAAAATGTCCAAGTGCTAGTTAATGAACTGCTTGCCCTCCTCATCCTGCTCTGCCTGCCCCCATCAGATCTTCAGAATTAATGTATTTTTACTAAGCAACCCCCTTGGATGGCGACACACCAAGAAAACCAGTCTGAGAGGCCAAGGAACGTCCTTGTGCTGTAATTTGTCCAGAGCTGCGGTACCAAGTGATCTTCATAAAACCAGCAAGCAGACATGCTTGGCACAGCACGTCAGATTAGGTGTAAATGTATTTGACCATTTAGTTAACTACAATCCATGTGGTCAGAAACGGCACCCATTTTAGGCTGTCAGATCTGAAGCATTTTTTTTTATTAATTTCTCTCTGCAGTAAATTTGTTTGAGCTTTGCTGCTTTACTTTATCACACAAATCTTTTTAGACATTCTTCAGTGAAATAATGCAATGGGCTGTTAACGTGCATTTCTGGATTCAAGAATTGAATGTAAAGCATACAACAAAACTCAGTAATACTGAGCTCCAAATGAATGGTTCTAGACCATAAAAACACTGACACTTCCCACTGGCAGTCAGTATCCTGATTCTACAGGCTCACCAGAAATGAGTCCACATTTGAACTTTTGTCCTCTTTGTCTCACTCTCTCAAAATAATCTGGCTCTGAGACAGCTGAAACGTTTCGAACCATGCAAGCAAAAATTAATGCTTGCTTATCCAAGGACAAGACTGGTTTTGCTACAGAGAAGAGAGGTGAAGAAAAGAGGCAGAAGGAGTGGTTAAACCTTGAAGAGCCAGCCATGCTGCTTCCAGTGATGCTGAAGAGTTGGGTTTTCCAATATTCACCATCACCACTCCATATTCCCCAATCTTTCTCTTGGATGCACTGCATATATCAAGATTATCCCACAGGAAAGTAAGAAGGGATACATGGCTGCTACTTTGTTGTCTCATAACAAAAGCAATAATAAATTAAAATAATTTTGTATTATTTTTTTTATATTAGTCTGTCTTGCCATTACCCTTGAAAATAAAATTTTCATTATATACCTTTTGATAACTACATAAAGCAAGAAATAATGTGATGAAGATGAAATTGAACATACTTAGCTTTAATCTCAAGCTAATATACTTCACTCCACAAATACATAAATATGAAGGAGAAACATTTCCAAAGTCACCTTTAGGAATAGTAAAAATTACTTATCTTTATCCTTCAGGCTTCTTTTCCTGTTTCACAATAAAATTTTACATTTCTTTAATAAAGATGATTAAAGAAACAGACGATTAAGATGACAAAAAGTATCTGGTTTTTTGGAATCATTTTGTAGTAACAGAATCCATCAGGGTGCCATAACTTGTAACAATCATGCCAGATAAATTATCTTCTCTAATCACCATCTAAGGACTGAACAATATATTAAGTAATAGAATAAGTTAGATTTCCCTCCTCTCACCAAGTATTAAAAAAAAAAACCAAGAAGATTCTGTTCTGAAGAACCTTAAAGAAAGTTCTGAGTCTCTAACCCATGTTTTTGGGGATGGGGGGATTGTTTATAGGTGCTACAGCTTCCATCAGCAGGAACACATTAATTTTCAGAATTTCCAAACACGGACGTGTACCAGACCAATTTGCTTAATGAAAGAATTCATGACAGAGCTCTAGACTAAGAAAAACCACAAAGAGATTTAAGCGAGGACATACTAAAGACATGAGACAAAAGAGAAGTTTAGAAACATCACATGGACAAGTCTGGATGGTCTCAACAAAGGCAAAAATTCTACTAAACAGACACATTTAAGGGATGTTAAAGGCCATAAGAAAAGCTTTTACAACCACACCGATAACAAAAGGCTGAAAGGAGGAAAGTGAGCCTGCTCCTGGATGGAGTGTGGGATTTAGTGACAGCACACCCAGCAAAGGCTAAGGTATCCAGTGCTGCCTTGGCCTCAGTCAGCCTCCCAGCCCCTGGTGTCACTGAAAGACCTCAGTAAGAAGAATTTCCATCAGGAGAAGACTAAATTGGGGATTATTTGAGGCAATTCAAAGCATAAGGATATACAGAACATGAAGGGTTGCATTCAAGAGTGTTGAAGAGAACTGGCCAATGTCCTTCTATCACTACTCTGTATTGTTTTTTAAAAGTCATGAAATTTGGGGGAAATCCCTGGTGACAAGGTAAATTAAATGTTGTCAAGAAAGCCCAAAAGAATAATACAGAGAAATACAATCAAGTCATATTTACTTTGGTCCTTGGAAAAATCATGGAGCAAGTCATCTTAGAGCATATTTCAGAGCACATGAAGGAGAAAAGGGTATCTGGGAACAGAAAATTAATGGACTTATGTAGGAGAAATCATGTCTGACCATTCTGATAGTCTTCTTTGATACAATGTCTGGATTTACTGATGAGAGGAGAGCAGTGGATGTCATTTACCTCAATTTTAGAAAACGATAAAGTGCTCACTACAATACTAATATTTAAATATGTCCCAGTATCACAAAGTACCAGTGTTGAAAGTGAGCTGACATCCCATTTAAGTAACCATTAATTTACATCATTCATTTTTAATCCTGATTCAAAACTGGATTAAATTTTATATTTAAAGAGTGATACTTCACAGCACTTTTATGCAAAATGGCTTAAAAATATATTAATTCCTGCTTATTGATAACTTCAGATTACATATCAAGTTATTTAAGTAACAGTAGTGCTTACGAGACAAAATGCTTCATTCCACAGAGAATTTTTAGCCATTTTCAAATGATTTCACACAATGTTAAAAGTTTTTCACAAAAAGCAAATACATGGATCCTCATGTTGTTTTTAAGAATCTGAATTGGCCTACTTATTTTGGGCTGTGAAAAGCAGAGGTTTTGGGCATGATTATCATATGGCATGAACTCTATTATTACTGACATAGCAATAAATAACTTGTGAGCTTGCTGCAATGTATCAAAAGTAAATTAAAAAATAATGCCCTTAAAAAGACAACAATCACTAACAATCACACTGCAGTGGGATGACCAAAGCATTTCCAAAACTGTGCTTTGCGACAGCTGGTGGCACAGGCTAGTTAAAGCCTGCTGTGGTGACTGATGATATAGAAACAAGAAGCTGCCAAGAGCTTTGGCTTCCTGGGGAAGATCACGTGCAGCAGCTGGTTGAGGTTCGGCTCCCTGTGTTGACAGGCTTAAACAGATTAAGTACTGAATTATGGCCTGCAGTCCAAATCCATCAAAAAATGCAGTCATCTGCAGATGTTTTTAGTCTTAATTTGTTGGTATTTCACCTCACAAAATGAAGTTCAAAGAGAGCAGCTTGCTTCATCACAGGGGTGAAACTCACCTCCAGCTCAGCAGAGGGAAATTCAGGCACAGCTCGTGTCTGGAGCACACTCCTCTCCCAGCATCCCATCAGCCATGCTCGCTGCAGACTGGGGCGTCCTGCATGGGTCACGCTTTGCCACGTGTCTGGTAACGCTCACGGCATGCTAGGCATGCCCAAGGGAAGGGGAACCCTCCTAGGCACTCTTTCTTAGCTTTTTGTGACCCAAGTAAATCAAAACCCAACACAAATACATGATTGCGTATCAGAAGCCTGTGCCAACACGTATTATCCTTTATCTGTAATTTTCAAAGAGCTCACCATCATCTTTTCACCTTGATGGGAGAGGGGAAATACTGACTTAGTGCTTACAGCAGTTACACAGGAATAGGGGAACTCAGGTTGGACATGCTCCTTGAAGGACTGAGGTTTAAGTCCCAAATACTGGATTTTCACCTACAAAATTACCTTTCAATCATTTTTTTCTAAATAAGGATATGCGCTTGTGTTGTGCGACCAGAAACTTTTTTTCTGGCTATCCTCAAATGCTTTGCATCCTGTTTTAGGGGTGTTTTTTTTCCCATACCAACTCTACCTTTGGTAATGCTTTTAAGTGGACAGTGCAATGATTATGTGTAAATACACTTTACAAAGCAGTATGAACCCCTGCAGAATAAAAGGCAATACTAAATATCAAGCACAAGATATTACTTTATTATAATCCCATTTTTTAACTAGCAGACATTTCAGCCACCATATCAACTAATAAAGCAAACAAAAAATATCTTCACAGTATGTAATACCACCTCCATACTTTCATACAAATGCTTGCCTTAATTAAAATTTATTGGAATATTCTTTTGGAAATTATTATGTATATTTGCTGCCTGTGGTCCTCGTATTAATAAAAAATTATTTGCAATTGTAAACTATCTAAAAAAAATTAAAATTACTTGTAAAATAGCAAAGAATAAAGGTAAATTCCAGTACGTTTGAAATTCAACAAACCCCTAACTTTTACTGTTCAAAAAATTCCTGCAATGATTTAATTGTTAGCTCTGGATCACACTGTTATTTATAATGTAATATTCAAATCTAGAGTAATTTTGTAAAACAAAATTAGCCTTGAAGGGTACGTATAGTAACGATCTTACATTACTTTGGTGTTCCTGAAACACTGATCTGAATGTTGGATCACTGCTTCACTCTCAACCTAAATGGAGGGAGCATTTTATTTGTTGCTGAGAGCTTTGTAAATATTGATTTAAGGATGTGATTATAACCATGGAGTTAGAATATTGATCTACCCATTGTCAGTGTAAGAATCAATTTGGAAAACAAGTGCAACACAAAATTGCCACAAGTTTTTTCAATTAGAAGAGATAATACTGCTGTTTATAAATCAGATGAGCAAGAATTTAATTAGTTTCCCTCTGGGAAAAAAGTCATGGAACAAGAAAAGGGAACAATAAAAATGCTCACAGGAGAACAGTATCATCAAATGGTATCAGAATGGACTAGGAGGATTTCCAACATAAATAAAGGGACAAAAAACTATAACAGATCTGAATTTAAGTAAAAGGGGGCTTATGATAAGGTAGATCAGCACTGACTGTTGGTTTCTGGACATAAACAAAAATTGATGATTGGATCATCTTGAATGTAAACATCAAGTCGCAGAAAGAAACCCTTTTTTATAGGTTAGGCACAGCAGGGTCAAGGTCAGACAACACAGCAGGTCAAAATTTTGCTCACAGTGTCACAAACAAATATCCATACCTCGGTGGTAATGCTCTCTATTTGTTTTAATGAAAGTTTAGTGCTTTACCCCATGGATGGAAATACTCAGTATGTTTACTGGGTAATTATACTTAATTAGAAAAATAATTTTTAACTGTTTAATTTTATAAAATGTGGTTTTGTAATTTGCATGTATTATATAATATTGATTACAGTTCATTATAAAAATAATGCTTCAAATACTGTATGAAAAATCGAAAGGTATAGGAAGAAATTCTGTAGTTAACAGCACCAAATGTTGACAGATTAGAAACAGATCTAAGAGATCCTTTCCCAAAGACCTTGAAGGATCAATTACAAATGAAATAAAGAACAGTTTTTGTGCTAAGGAACATTCTGACTTTATCCCTCCCTTTTATTATCACAGGGTACTTCATACACTGTGAAGAATAGGGATTCTTTTTGGATAAGACAAATTACTCAATAATTACAGTATAAAAAAGAAAGTCCTTCAATGAGGAGAAGGAGAAAATGACAAGGTTTTGTCCATCCCTCCTTCTCATGGCATGAGAAGTAAGTACAGCAAGTATATCCATAGAAGCAGGTCATACAGCCATTTCTAAGCATCGTCCTCTTTGGAGTGAGTTGCACTATTTCAGTAAGCCAGAGGAAGGAAAAACACATAAAAAACCAAAATAAAGCAATAATGCCAAAACTGTAATATCACAAGGATTTAATTAATTTAAATATGCTATAAATTTTTCTTTATTTTTGCTCTAACATTTTAAAGCTGCCTTTATTATGACAAGCAATCTTTGAAGTCCTAACTCTGCAGTCTGATGCAGTCATTATAATCAAATCCACAGAGGACTTAATTCTCATACAGTTCCATTGGTATCTCAAGACTTAGTTTGGTGCTTATTACACATGGTAAGGGCAGATGAAACAAAACAAAGATTAAAAAATTGCTAATTTTGACCAAACACAGTTCAGAAAGCACAACAAGCTGCTACCACCCAGCAACCTCTCTCCAATCCTTTAAAAACAAGGCAGGAATTTGAAAGCCTTTGTGAGGATCAGCTTATCAAGCCACAAATCATGAGTAACACTCAGGGATGATTAATATTCTAGCTTTTAGGCTTACTTGAAGCACTAGCAAAGAAAATGCCTGGAGTGACTAATTCCAGCTATGAAGTAATTTTTTAAGAGACAATTGAAAGCAAAGCAATGTTTCACTCTTATTGAAAAACGCAGGTATACAAACCAGCACAAAAGTTATACTTTGATGGCCCTGAGTATTTATTTCTGTTTCAATACACAGTGAAAACCTCTCAAACATTTTCAAGGAATACTTTTGCTACCTTGCAATTTTCAAAACGCTTACTTGCAACCTGCTTATCATTTGTGGTATCTTGAAAGAACTCTGTACATTTGGCTCTCTGCACAGCAATCTATCTATGCTTGAGGAAAGATGTATTTCCTCATCAATAAATTAAGGAAGTATTTTGAAAATAAGTTGCAACCCAGTGTCCTGCTGGGCCTCATTTTAAGAGACAATCAATTTTTTTTTTTTTTTTTTCACTCGGTATACATTAAATATGGTATTTAGCTATTCAAATTTTAAATGCTCTCATGCTAACCTAGAAATGCAGATGGGTATGATCAGTTTTCACTTATTTTTATATGAGCTCATACCTTTTGTGTGATGCTGACTGCACTTCCTCTGCCTCCCCTGAGAAAGCAGAGGCTGCTCTTCAACAAGTAGTACTGCTACAGAAATATAATCAGACTTCCTGTCACTCTTAAATTTGCCTAAAATCCTACCTAAATGCCCCCTGTCAGTTTAGTGATCTCCACAGTGCCAGTAATATAGCACACAGAAGTATGTGTCTGTTATCCAGTGAATTCTCCACATGGACAGAATAGCAGGGAATTTACTGGATCAGTTTGCCATTACTGCCAGTATTGTGCTGGTCTACTTATATGCTTTAAAAATAATTACCACAAGAAAATCAAAACAAAATGTCTACAATGTGTAAATGTAAAATGTACCTGGAGATGTTTAGCTGAATTATTTCCTACTTGCTCAGTAGTCAAAACTTTCAATGTGCTGCATTTGTGGCTAAAACATGAAAGCGTGTATATCATTGTTCTAAACACTTGCCTAATCTGCTAGCTGAACTAGTTAAAACCATTTTCTTCTACCAGCATACTGTGAGGACAGCATATCCAAAGAGAAATAAACTCCCACAGGCCACAGCTGAGACAGGTTTCTCTTTTCATCTTCTTTCCTAATTTGAGTTAGAAAGTCATACTCCAAGGGAGAAATGGCTTCTGTGTCTAAGTTGCAAAGATTGGTAATAATCTGACTGGTAACAACAACTCTCAGCATTTTGCTCCATATTTTACATATGCTCCTGAAGGGAATTTTACAATAGTTTTCATCTTTCTTTTCTCATAGAATTAGCTAGCTCCCCAGTCATATTCACTCTCTTGCTCAGTAGAATGTCTGACAGGTCTTAATTATAGTATGTATCTGAAAATTACTTGAAATTGTATCTAAATGACTTTCAAAAGTATTTTAAGTAAGATCATAAGTCTACCCATTAAGTACTCAGACTTCACCATCACTTAGTCAGAGGAATATCATTAAACAAATAGTGCTTAGCTGTTTTTGTTTAATGTTTTTGTACCTATTTTTCCCCAAAGCTGCACCACTCCCTAACTAAAATGCTTACTTAGCTGGCTCCTCTGGAGAGGACAGTGTTCAGCATCTCCCAACTTACTAATAAGCCTGCTTATCTTTACTGGTAACATAAATATCCTATCTGCAAAGAGCAAAATCAGTAAAGGGATTAACTGGCTATCCCACTCTTCTTTTAAGCCACAGCCACAGAGAAGACCACTTGACCAAACACATCATTCTGGGCTGATTAATGCCACTGAAGATACAGAGAACTTTATAAGAAAGGGAAAACAATTTCTGCTAAACAATGAAAATTTGGCTTGCCTTTCCTTAACCCATGCTTCTAAGAAATAAAGATCAATTCAACAACACAACCATGGGACAGAGTAAAGATTACAAGATACAACAGCCTGAGGCAGAGCTCTAATGCCTAAAATTCCCAAGATTTTATTGAGTAAATTCTTCAGACTTCACTTTCTGCTATGCAGAGAAATATAAAGAAATAAATATAAACTTCAGAAATGTATGTTTTCTTTAATGAGATCGTTCACATAAATAGGCTTATTCATTCAGTGCTGCAAACCAGAGAAGTCATCCCCCGTGTAATGGACCCATTTGTTCTTTTGCTGTAAAGTGGCTTCCACAAAAAGACAGGCATATTCTGTGAAAATCTGTTTTGAGTTACAGAATCACAAAATATGTCAAGTTGGAAAGAATCCATATGGATCATCAAGTCCCAACTCCCTGCTCTTCACAGAAGCCATCTAATCTGGTTTTCAGATGTTAGGGAGACTTCATTTCCCTAGGCTATCAGACACTGTCTGCACAGCACTTTCAGAACTTTGTTTTCTCTTTGCTGACTCACCCCTGCCCTGAAAGTAGTTCAGTTTCATTTTTATGTTACTAATTCACTGTTGATTAGACTTTATCCTGGGCTGTGTAGAGTTGGATCAAGCGAGGAAAGCAAGAGATCAGGAAGAGTAAATGATTTTTAAAGAATTTTTGAAGTGCAAGCTGTAACCTATCACTGAAAGGACAAAGGAATACCAATACATGGAGAATTAGTAACAATGCAAACCCAACCCACAGGAGGGCTTTGGCCATGATAAAAGCAATTACTTCAGCTGGCTGCTCCACTAAGAAATCACTAAGAATAAAAGACCACTATGTAAATTATACTACAACTATGATAGCTTTATCTTTATAAAACAGTTCTTTTATTGGTTTTACCTCTGTTGTTATTGTCATTTTATACTTATTCATGCTAGTTCAATTTGCTTCAAAACTTCTCCATCATAAAACTGCAGCTTTTTCATCTTAAACTTCCATAACAAAATCAGTTCAGCTCTGCTAAACACCACAAAAAAGGTTTTGTCCCAGAATAGCTTTAATCTTTGCTACAATGTTTAAGATATTTTCTTTAATTGATGATGACACTGACAAAGGGATTGAACACCTGCTCGGGAAGTCTACAGATGACACCAAGGTAGGTGGTACAGCTGACACTCCTGAAGGATGGGATGCCATCCAGAGGGACCTGGACAAGCTCAAGAAATGGATCCATGGGCACCTCAGGAGGTTTTAGCAAGACCAGGTGCTGCACCTGGGTTGGGGTGATCACTGGTACCAGCACAGGCTGGGGGATGAACAGACCAGAGCAGCCCTGCCCAGAAAGACTTGGAGGTGTTGGTGGATGAGAGGCTGGACATGAGCCAGCCATGGGCACTCACAGCCCAGAAAGCCAAATGTGTCCTGGGCTGCATCCAGAGCAGTGTGGGCAGCAGGGCCAGGGAAGGGATTCTGCCCCTCTGCTCTGCTCTGCTCAGACCCCACCTGCAGTGCTGCGTCCAGCTCTGGGGTCCCAACATAGGAAGGATGTGGGCTTATTTGAACAAGTCCAAGGGAAGGCCACAAAGCTGATCAGAAGGATGGAACAGCTCTCCTACAAGGAAAGGACAAGACACCGGTGAGAGAGCTGGAGTTGTTCAGCCTGGAGAAGAGAAGGCTCTGAGGAGACCTTCTAGCACCTTCCAATATCTAATAACGGCTTAAAAAATAGCTGGAGATGGATGTTTTACAATGGCATGTAGTAACAGAACAAGGAGTCATGGCTTTAAACTGAATGAGGGTGGGTTTATATTAGATACTAAGAATAAATTCTTTAATGTGACAGTAGTGAGGCACTGGCACAGGTTGTCCATAGAGGCTGTGGATGTCCCATCCCTGCAAGTGTTCAAGGCCAGGCTGGAAGTAGCTTTAAGCAACCTGCTTTAGTGGAAGATGTCCCTGCCCATAGCAGGGGTTGGAACTAGGTATTTTTTAATGTCTCTTCCAACCCAAACCATTCTGCAATTCAAGTGTGTGTACTGAGCTGGAGGCCATCAAGATCTACTTGGATCACTAGTGGATCATGTAGTCCTACTGCAGTTTAAATGGCTTCCTGAGAGAAACACAGTTCACTTTTTGATCTCAACAGACACCACTTTTATTACTGGCAGGCTTGTCACTTTTAATTCAATGTACTGACTGTCAAACAGCTACAAAGCTGCATCAGGATGAGTAGTTGAAAACAGCACATCAGCTGATTCAGTTGTTGCCATACTAATGCTCTTCTGAAAACCCTGAATTAGTTACTCTAAAAGAAATGGAGATGGAAAAAGGTGAAACAAAAGGAAAAGTTATGATTCTCAAGGAAGGAAAATAACAGAGTTGTGATAAACGTAATAAGGTAAGATACTGTGATGATAAATATTTGGATATCTATAATATAGCTGTGGAAAGAGTTCATTGTGATAAATGCCAAATAAAAATACTTTCAATTTTATTTCACACAGGTCTATCTCCTTCCAGAAAATTTCTCATGCCTCCAGTGAACAAAAAATCTCACTTCTGACTTCAGATAATACTGCTGTAAATAGGCATCAACAGTGAAACATGGAAATACTGTGAGGAAGACATAATTTTATTTTTAATTCTATCATATAATAAAATTGATGCAGAATTGTGTTATTTTTCACAGGTTCCTTTATACCTAGAAGCCCTTGCCATGCAGAATTTACAAACAAACAAAAAGCTACATATAAGAGGCAGTAGTTGCATATCAGGACAAAAACGGCTGCCTACTTCAACACAAACTGTTTTTATAGTACAAGTCTAACAAAACAGTGTCAGAAATAAAAACCCTACTCTACATTACTGTTCAACTGCCTGTAAAATTGTACACTAATAATGAAGCCTTTCAGAAATGATATTGAAAAGGTTCCAAAATTATTTTACTTCTCCATTCAAGAAATCAAAATTAAATTTAAAGAAAGTCTTTTCCTGTATAATAATAAGGTTTAAAATTATATAAAAAAGAAACTTCTGAAATCTAGTCATGTTGCTGGAAACCCATGCTTTTAGAAAAATATCTACTTCAATTAAGTATAGAGGAGCAGCCTGCAGTGCTTGACAAGCTGCAGTCAAAATCGTAGCACTGCTTAGTTGAGACTTAACTATGCAATGTGTGATGTAGCAGTTGCAGAATGCTCAGAGTCCAATATTCTCCAAATAAGCACATTTCTTACATCCTAAATGTTGAAACAGTAACTCTCTGTAAAACTAGTGGAATAGAATTCGGAAGTTCTGGCCATCTTTCAAGCTTTTACCGTGTTAAAGACAGAAAAAAAGAATATATCAACATAATGCTCAATAAGTTTGTTTCATTTTCTTCCAAAATTCAATTCAGTATTTAGTTATCAGCTTGAGAATTATTTTAGGGATGAGACTGATTCTGCTTTTTTTGTTCCGTCATAGATCACATTGAATTTCAACTCAAGTTATTATCTAGTCTGTACCTTAAAAGAAGTCTTTCTAAGCACAACTCTCAATAGCCCTAATGCCACCACACACATCCAACAGAGAAATCTTTCTGCATATTAGACACAACCTGTTTGTTTTCTCAACACGTTCATATTCAAAAGTTCTAAAAGCTTTGTAGCCATTTTTATCAAATATATTCACCTATTTCAAATAAACAAATAAAAATAATGCAAATAAACTTAGAGGCCATGGCCCTTCATAATCACGTAAATATTCTATGGATGTTCTGCAATTAACCAAATACTTTATGGTACTGGATATTAAATAATCTAAACTTCACCTAGTTTCGTGTTATCACATTATTATGCAGACTGGACTATTTATGGTTGACCTTACTCAGTTTTGCTAACAAAAAAACCCAAAGTGTGGGACAAAAATCAAAAGCATTAGAATATTGTTGCTAGAGGACATGAAGTACAGAGTGAGGGTTCTGAGAAAATCACACACACAGCAGCTTTCATGAGGCGAGAAGCCTTTATTGTGGGGTTTTAGAACCCTATTTATAAGCTGTTTCGGTCAGGTCATCGTGATTGGTAAAAGGAACAACATTTTCTTCATCCTATTGGTAAGACAAGAAAGAAAACACTCTCAGAACATCTGTGTCTTGTTTTGAGAAAATAATTTTTTATTTACACAAATAATCTTTGAGTGAGAAAAGGTTCCCAAGACTTTTCCTTGGGAACAGTCAGTCTTTGAGAGTTTGAAATTCTCTCAGGTTCAGAAATCATGTCCACAGAGTATGACCCTAGAACACAGCAGTTTGCACTGGGAATTGTTTTAATGGACGATTGAAATAAAAAAATTCAAGTATTAGCAACTTTGAAAGAAACTGGATTAAAGTTACTTTGCAGTTGGCCCAGATGTATACCCAACTGCAGAAAGACTGAAAACAGTGCAACACAATTTTACCCAACCGATTTGCTGTGGCCAAATTTTCCAACACAGGTCCTCAACAATAGTTAGTATTAAACCTCCCCAGTACTGTATCTGTGTATTAATGCATCTAAATAATCTGACTGCTTTCCTCACAACCTGATCACCTGCAGTCATATTAGACAAACTAATGAGATAAACCTTGTTGGCACACTGCACAAAAGTATCAGGCTGCGTAAATCTGAACATCGCTATGTCTTCATACAATCAAGGCTAAATACCCCTTAGGCACCTCATCAAGCCCTAAATTGCTTCTAAAGGATAAACTGAAATTTAAGATTAAGATTACATGTATCAGCACAAGGATAATTCACTACAAGTGTCCAAACGACGGCATTTAAAGCGTCAGGCACAGAGCAGTGTGACTTGAACAAAAATAAATCCTCCAGGATCTGCAATATCCAAGGATAGCAAGAGAAAAGCACTACAAAAAAACCTGTCTCATACATGTCTAACCTTTCTCAAATGTATGTTTAATATTTGAAATTTTTATATTTGGCCAATTTATGGAGATCAAACTCTAAGGTATATTTTCCCAATTCTACAGAGTTGAGTGTTTGGCTGAGTAGTCAAATGAAGGAACTGGAAAGTATTATTCAGCAGTAATGATGTCAAAACTTGGAACTGCTGAAGTAGAGCTAGTGAACATTCAAACAACAGAGTTAATTAACATGCAGATCAGACAGGTGATGAGAATATTATGAAAAGTGATTAGTCTGCACTGGGAGAAAGGAAAATGTAGAAATATAGTTAGATTTTTTGGAGGATGATGTTTCAAAAATTCAATTACTAAAATCCAGACAGAATTGGGCAGGAAATGAAAAATAAAGCTTGATAAGCCTATTTATTTTGGCTCAAAAGCATTTGCTTAAAATGAAAGAATATTGCTTCTTACTTCAATAGACTTTTGTGATTTTGATTTGGGTTAAAGTATTAATCCCATTCCATGAAAAGTATTTCACTAAATGTGCAATACTTTTATAGGAAGACAAACCCCCTTCCTATGTTAGCTGTACCCGGGACAGATGAAGGGACTCTAAAATGCTGAAGTTCAAAATAAAGCAAGGAATGCATTCTGCATCCTTATTGTATAGATGAATGTTTAAGGGCCTGGTCTTGAAATCATAATATAGACATATTATACAACCCTACTCATGTCATTCACTGCTCTAGTGGTCCGTTTGTGAAAGCGGGAGCTCTTACGTTAAATCTTTAATGTAAGTGCTTTTCACAAATCTTTGACAACCAGAGGAGTATGTAGGCAAGGTACATATTTGTATATATAGAATATAATTTTCTATTTTGATAACAGGAAGGATCAAGACTGTACAGACAATCTTGATTTCATGATTTTGTAATGTCAGAGCTTCATAGCAAAACTATGGAATACAAAATAACATATTTAAAAAATAGTATATTTATAATCTTCCCCTTTGTTTCAGTAAAAAAACTAAAATTCCATGCCCCATTTCCAACTTAAGCAACCATCTATACTGACAGCTCGCATCATCACACTACTCACACCAGTTTTAAATAAATTCCTTATCAACCTTAGAAAGTTTAGTCCTCCACAGGTGTTTGCAGGAAGTTCTGCCTTCCATGGCTACCTTGAAAAGCCAGTGCTAAGGGCAGTCACGGGTTTCCTTCTCATCTGAGTACAAGAAGAATGAAGTTTCCACCACATTTTCCAATGTAAATGGAAGCCTCTCGAATAACTCAATTTAAATCAATGCAGTGATAATTAATACGCAAATGATACACATCTGTTCCCCCTGGATGCCACAGTTCTGGGGTGTTCTGTCAACAGGAATGTGATGGATACAAAGCATACTAAATCTATTTCTGTTTATCATTAAGTTTTTCTACAAAAGCAACCTAAGAAATGTCTCTGCTTTTAGAAGCATGATAGTTAGCAAAAACTGGGGTACATACATATCACCTGTTTCTCCCTCACCCCTTTAACTGCTCTTTTCATCTACCAAGACACGGAACTTCAAAGAATCAGTTTTTTAGCTCCTCTGGAATAGGATAAGGTAGGAAAATTATTTCGTTTTGATTATATTTTATTTCTTTTTGTGCAGGAAAGATCTGTCCATGATTACTTCCATGTCTGAGGTATCCTTTATCAGCTAAAGTAGATACGCTAAAAAATCATGATTGATTATGAGTAAGAAACCTCTGGCAAGATTTTCAGTTTCATTTATTGGTTTAAGAAGCCTGAATTAAAAATGCAGCAATGATGTAATATATCTTACGTATATAATATGTTTCTTGCAGCATAGTAATTCCTAACTTGAATGCAATGAAAGATCTCACAAATCATCTCTAATAAGAAATGTCTTTTCTAACTTGTGTATGGCGTAAGTCATGCCAATGAAGACTTTCATGACATTAAAAAAAAATCACAATAAGAAATACTACAAAACCATTTAGAGAACAAGGGTTTGAAATAAACAGTTTCACAGAATTGCTGACAATCTCTTCCCAGTGAACTTCTGTTTAATAGATTATCAAATTTATTCTGCTCCTGAAACTCTCAATACAGCTCTGCTTCAGCACACTATGGGACACCTCGCTTCTGTGGTTTCTTCTCTTTGTATTCTTACAAATTGAGCAATCAGATGTAAATCATCAGCGTACTTAGATTTTTGCGTCATGTTTTGTACTCCTAACTACTAAACAATGTACTGTAAATTATTTTGACATAAAGAAAGTTATTGATGCTGTTTTCTGAGAGTAGGTTAATTTGCAAACCCAACAGTATTTTACAAATCCTTTATCTGTTGTAAAAGTGATGTTTACCTAACTCATGTTTGCAAGGTGCTCTTCAATTATGATGCATGTGAAGCACCAGCATCAATTTTCTGCCCTGGAATTGCCTTTGGAAAATCACAATTGTAATGTAAATTCATCACAATATTGCAAAAGTAGAGAGAACTCAGTAATATGTGGCTGAGGCACTTCAACACTCACCATTTTAACAAGACCAACTATCTTCTTGTTTGTCACGACCACCTGACAAAACCTAGAAATTGTTAAAAGAATTAAAATGCAGACACATTACCATAAAAGCAAAAATAGCAGAATTGACTCTTCACGCAATGGAAAGTAGACCACATGAAGATCTAGTTACACCACTAGAAAATGAAAAGAGTTTTCACATGCCTGAGTACATTCCTGTACCAAGGTTAAATGCGCTGAATTTGGAAGACGGATTCACTCACAAGAAGCACCTCTACACACCATTTGCTTCATCATCAGGTATTTCACGAAACATGCTTATGTAAACAAAACAATCTTGAGAATGTTTTAGATGTATTTTTTTAAATGAAATGTTTATGTGTTTTTCTATGCAGTCATGTATCTCACTTTGGTAATTATCTTGTTTCTCCAGCTTTCTGCTGCAACCATTGCTTGGGTGAGATGTCACATCCTTCAAAGCAGACTTGAGCTCCTCTATGATTTGAAATTGCATCTGTCCCCTCCAAAGGATGCTGATGGCAGAGATGCTCCTAATTTTAGCATAACAGGGAAGTGTCTAATGTTGAACTGAATGAGTCTGGTCTTGTGATTTAAGCTAGATAGGGTAGATCTGTGTGACTCAGAAAATATTAAGCTAAAATGTTATGGAGTTCTAACATGTACCGAAACAGCAAATTTTAAAAGTTTTTATGTATGCAATTTTGAGTCTTTTCTGAGAGATAACAAGCAACTCATCAGGAAGCTGTAACTTTTTCTGGTAGCAAAATATTCCTAGTTGACTCTCGCAACAGCATCTCTACTGCCTACATAAAATAGGAACTAATGGATTCAGCTCCATAAGTCATTTTTGCCTATGGAGGTCTCAAGGCAACAGGAACCAGCAGTTAAAAAAATGCTATAGAAAGGGGAAAGCATTACCCTCTTTAAGAGGCTGGGAGAAAGACAGAGCAGCCTGGAGCAGACCAGTGCTACAGAGCTCAAGATCTAATGGCACAGGAATGTGCAAAGAGTGCATACCCACTCTTCACTAGAAGGGACCACTCAGAAAATACAAGCACTTGTAAAGCATGATAGACGTGAGTCCAGCACCTGCAACCACTCTGTGAGAACTAAATCCTTTTATTACCTCTGCTGTTCAGCACATGTATTGATTTTGAAAACATTTCCAAATTACTGCAAAGCTGAAGGATCAAATCTATCGTGTTAGCTGCGGGTGGATGCTTCGAATTTGCTGAATAACCTCACACCAGTAATGTTCCTCACTGACAGGTATCAGGAACTAAACTGTGAAAACAATATTCAAACTTCAACTGGATGTCAGAAATGTCAATCACCAAGCAATCACCACTTTTCTTCAGTTACATTTGTTGTGTGGCTCAGCACTTCAGAAAATGAGATAATTGTCTAGATCTAGGCTATATTAATTGCAGGCTTTCATTCCTTAAAATGCTGTCATCTTACAAACCGTAGCAATAAATACGGAGAATTAATAATTTAGTCACTTTCTACCATGTATACCTTACTATTTGGCTGGCCATAAATATAAAAACTTTTTATGTTTATATAACAAGTTTTAAGGAACTGGCTATCTTGTGTCCTACACTTCTTTCACTAATAAAGATGTCTTAAAGGCTTTTATGTTGCTCTATGAAGTGTTCCACTGAGTTGTAACTCATAATCTTATACAGGAAATACTGGGATTTAAAAATGTATTCCTTTTTCAACAAAATCTCATATTTACCCTTCTGAAACCATCCTCTTCTTTATTTCAAGTGTCTCCAAGAATTAAGCTGAATTTTCAAAGTATTGCATTAGCTTTAAGAACAAGGAGAACTGAAATCTAAAGAAAATTTGCTCTTTAAATGCTTAAATGCATTTTTGAATTGTATTTTTAGACTCAAAGGATGCATACCTGCATAGCTCATACTGGTGCATGTTTGACAAAGAGCCACAAAGATTACTCAATTATTGAGCATTATTCACAAGAGAGCTGAGAGAGTAGGGACTATTCAACCTGGAGAAGAGATGTCTCAGGAAGACCTTGTCAATGTGTACACTTACCTCATGGGAGGATGCAAAGAATACAGAGTCAGAATCTTCACAGTGCTGCCCAGTCAGATGGCAAGAGGCAGCAGAATTTCACAAACTGAAATACAAGAATTTTTTCCTGAACATGAGAAAGAACATCTTCACTGTGACAGTGGTTAATACCACAGCTAGTAACCCAGAGGGACTATGTAGTCTCCATCCTTGGAGGTATTAAAAAACCACCTGAGCAGGAGAAGAGGGCTGACAAGCTCCTCTAGTGCCTTCCTTCCTACCTCTACTGTCCTATGACTCTAGATTTCCTTTCATGTTTTCAAAGACTGTTTTATTGTATTTGTATAATGGAACTGCTTATATTCAGGTGCTATTTATCTAAATTTTTCCAGGTTTTTTTTTCTTTTTTTATTGTTATTTGAAGTAATGCCTGGAAAGGTGCATAAAGTAGCACACATGCTGTATACACAAATAGATACACGAACAATTCAAAAGTTCAGTATCTTTCAAAAATAAAAGAAACCCATATCAGCTTTAAATAAAACCAATTTGACCATATAAAGGACACAGAGTTGCAGACAGATTAGAAGAACATGACTAATTTAAATGGCAATACTCAGCATAAAGTAAGACAGAATAAAGATTGACTTCATAAAGTTGAAACTGAAGAAGTACTTGCATGAACCCGGTAATAAAAGCATCTGCCTTCTCCAGTGTGACATTATAGCTAATGAAGGTTTAAGGGATTGCATTTTCCTTCACTAATCTGATTTTTGTATATTTATAAAATAAACAGAGTGAAACAATTTAACCAATTGATGTAATGGATTTTACACTACACAAGAAGAACTAGAAGACTTTCCAAGCTTGTATGATTGTAAATTATGTGCAATTCTCAAAGACAGGCACTGTGAACACCAGAATTTTTAAGAACATGGAAGTCTGTATTTTATACTGTCCTAGATACCCTGTGTCTAATTAACTTGATACTGAGATTCTTTGTAAATGACCAAAGAGTGTTTCTTTTTCTCTAGAGCCTGAACCTTCCAAGGGGATTAAGTAAACTGTGAGAACACCATGCAAAACCAAAGTATTAGCAATGAGTCACATATGTGCTAAATGGCACCAATTCTCCAGAACTCTGAAGTACCTAATGATTAGGACATCTCTTGAGAGCACTTGGACAAGCAAGTAGGTGGCAAGAACATAAGATGGTAACAAAGGAACATCTAATTATCCTAGGATGTGTATGCATCACAAGCTCAGTGGCCATCCTCTACAGAGAAGATAAAGCACAATGCAGACAGTATAAGTACCATGTTTTACATCACCAAAAGACAAAAACATACACACTAACATTGCTATTTCAGGGAGAAAAGATGCTGTTGATCAAGGAAAACAGAAATAACTCTTTGTCCACATTAAAAAGAAAAAAAAAAAAAAAGAAAGAAAATGAGATTCAACACTGATTAAGCCTCAAAAGCAACATCTGGTTTCTAACAATGGAATGTAACAGCCAGTTGTTGCATGAATACATCATATCCCAAGAGCACATTGTAATAAGAAGACATGGGAGAACATTTTACAAGTCGGGAACTGACAGAATGAAGGATTCTTATCGAAGCAAAGGGAAGATTCTGTTGCTACAAAAAGTTGGTACAGAATTGTGTTGTAAATAGAGTATGTAGTCTTTAAAATATCTGATATATTTCAAGTAAATTTTTCCAACAGTTTTACATGCAATTTATCAGCATCCATAGCAATATTTTAAAATGCAACTTAATTAAACATGTAAGCCATTAAATATTATTTTGCCACAATCAGAAGAAGTCCACAGGTTTTGTACACTCTCAGAGTGCAGGGTTTCTGAATTTGTCTGGACCTGTATTAGACTGAGCTGATTTTAGCTTGTTTTAACTGTGAGAACAATTCTTTAGCCATCAAATAGTCAAAACTGACTTTTGCCTAAGTTTTTCAAGCTTAGTTCTGAGATTACAGTACATGTCAATAATCTATTAGGGTCATGTACCCACTGAGCAATCTTCCATGTGGTACAGAAAATTCACATTGCATATAGCTTTTCTACCATAAATAACTTGGGCTATGAGTGTTGTTAGTGTCATTATAACTGGAATAGTAACAGTTGCACTGTACTCGAATTATATTCAGCCTTAATGAATAAAATCTGTGTAATTTGTTCTGTCTTAGCCGATAGCATAATTCTGTGTAAAAAAAAACAAACCAAGCAACAAACTTAGGAAAAAGTTTTAATTGTGATTTTAGTCAACCATATGTATTCTCAGGTGCTCTGTTATTGTATTGCAATATAGAAGATGTTGATCATAGAATTTCAGTCTTAATACACTGTATGTTTCTTTAACAAAGTCACAATACTGCCAATTTCAGAAGAAATCATCAGGTTATTTGATACTGATCAAGAGCATTTTGTCATTTGTACTAATCCAGTCCCAGTTTTCTCTTGTAGCTGTTAAACACTCTCTTTCTGACACACCATCTCACATACACTATGTCTCTTGGCTCTTCATAACCATGAATGTCTTTCACTTCTCTAAAACAAGGATTAATATTCTCCCATTCATTTGCAGGAAACTGCTACCCATCCCAGATTTGTTCCCCCATCTTATCCTTCAGGATCTATAAAAACCACACACGTGAAGGCTCAGTCCCAAACACTTCACTCAGTTCGCTGACCTGGGATCGAGTCAATGGTTAGGAAGATCTTCCTTTTTTTTTATTTTTTTTTACTAAATATATAATTAAAATTTTCAGTTATTTAAGGTGGGTTTTTACTACATGTTGATAAGGATCAGCATTTAGAGAACAAAAAAATCCCTACAATTACATTATAGTTTTCAGCTTTCTCACATGAAGGTCACTGGAATGAAATAGAAATTGAGGGATAAATGCAATTTGATCCATAAGAATTACTACCTGATTATATAGCAGAGTAATTAAACTAGACTTAATTGAGATGCTGCAACGTCTGCCACTTTCAGAAATGTGCAGTGTTAGCCTGCGCTTGACTAGGGTCTCTGCCTTCATTTCTGTACTGGGAAGGCACTGTCTTTAACAGGACTCTGCATTTTATATTGAAATATACTTTTAACCAAAAAATTATCTCCTTATCACATAAAAAAAATATTCTCCCATGTCCTGGATTGTAGGAGTACCACACCACTTACAGACAAACTTCAGGAGAGCAAATCCCTGCACTAAAAAGATTGAGATGTAAACAATACTGTGGAGGACCATAAAGGTTGGGAGTCATTCCCTAGAAGTATGTGGAGTGTCTTTAGCATAACACCACAGCAGTGCCTGACATTTCAAAATCCAAATGGAAACCATATTCATACATACCATATGAAAATCCTGGAATGGATGGGACTTAGAAAGCCTCTGCTTTATATGCTTTGGAAAGAAATCCAATCAAATTCCTAACATGAACAACTGAAAAATCAATTCAACTGCCTGTTAAAGGGAAAAGTTTTGCTTGGTATTGAATTCTCTGCTGCCTCTTAGAAGGATGAAAAGCTATTGCCTGTATCTGTAAACAAGTTATTGGAAAAGATCACAGAAGTTTAACCACCATTTATACCGCTGTAGAATATTTGTTTTCCACTTATGGAAATCTCAGATCCTGACTGCTACACTTCTAAATGAGTATCCAGTTGCAAAATTAAAGGTCCGAATTTGTTTGTGCCCAAAAGCATAAGCACAACATTGAAACAGATTGTGCAATCTGTCTCTTAATTTCCAAATAAACATAAAATTTGGAATGTAGACGCACACACAAAAATCAATTTTTGTTCAGAACAACAAAAGATTTGAACCTGTAAAGAAAGAAGCTAAATCCATCTGAGATAATCAGTGCATGCATTGACCAGCTTAGCACATAAACTACTAACAGCTATATCAAACTGCCCTAGTCTCCCCATCTGTGTGAATGTTGTTGATTGGAACTTCCTTGGGATCAAAAAGAAACATTTCCAGCACCATCAGCACTCTCTCATTCCTGGAGGCAATGAGTCTCCACGAAAAAATGATGCTGTCATCTTCTTCCTGCCATTCAGCTGTTTGGCCCTACTTCTCCATGTGTAACCTTTTCTTGCAAAACATGCCTTTCCGGCATGAGCTCCAGAAACTCCTAGATCCCCAATGGAATGTTTTAAGCTCTGCTATCATCCCTCCTCACTGAATTAGCGATCAGGCAGACACATCACCTACTCTGCAGCTCTCTGCAGTGGTGCTGCAGCCAACACCAGCACCCAACACTGGAGAGCAAATAATATCTCTCTCCTTTGCGTCATAGTTTGCACCACTACAGTTCTACACTGATTAAAAGAGCTGTGATGGAAACCAAATTGCAACCTTCTGAAAAGGCTATAGAATCATGAAATTAAGGGAACTACAATTATATACTCAATTACCCAGTATTGTTATTTTAAAAAGCTGACGTTTAAGAAACTCGATTCTAAATCATAAGCTGTAGTAAATTACTTCACTGTACATACTAGATCAATTTAAGGTCAAACTAAATTACATTTTAAGTAACACGTCTTTGAACAAGTCTCAAGATTCTAATGCAACTTTAGGGTTCAAAAAGTAACTAACTAGATAATGAAATTATCAACCTCAAAAAGTTCACAGCCATCTATAAACAAAAGCTTAAACATTCTAATTGATTCCTTTGCTCCAAAATTTAAACAGTTCACCATGCTCAAAAGTACTCCAGTGCAGAAATAAATCAGCACAGAAGAACTTCTATCAAAATGGAGAAAAGCACAAAAGAGTTTTGTTTTATAAACTTACTGGTAGTAAAGATAGAAGAATTGTTCAGATATAAAAGCTGAAAATTATGTCTGGTTTTATAAATTTTTATGGTCTCAAAATGTGTTATTATAACCAACAATTCCGTTCTCCAAGTGAAATACTTATAAATATTAAAAGTATTTCTCCTTCAAAATTACTTTTTCTTATGCTTTAACAGTATTCATGACAGACTATTTTCAAAAACATTGAATTTTTATATTAGGGAACCAAAATTTTACCTTAGGAAACTATTTCATTTCTGTGAAACTCCAATTTTCCATGGTTCTATGCACATGAAAGAAATTAAATATTTAATACTGCTGCACAGTGTAGGGATGTAGGGATTCCTAACAAAAGAAGATGAGAGATTGGCAAAAGAAACTTGGAAATTAGTAATAAAAGAGACCTTGAAAGGACATACAAGCACAATCTCTCTCAGGCCCTCTCAACACATACAGTAGCCAGTTGAATTTTTTAATAGCCCAGGCAATACTGAAGATCACAGCATGAGTTCCATATAGAGGACAACAAAAGGTATAAAAGCTTTTTTTAAAAAAGCAGGTGTTCTCATGCAGAAAAAGAAAAGCAATAGATAATTCTTATGTTTTCATTTCCTGTGGTCCAGTGAATTGCATCAAAACCCAGGTAATACTTTCCTAATGTTCAGTATCCCATGCAGGATTTATGCTTTCACAAACAAAGAAGAATGAAGTGATTCTTGAAGCAATTACTGACACCTTGTGCATTATCCAACTCACCAAAATATGCACTATAGCTCTTTGGTAATACTGTCAGTCACTGGCTTCTGTACAGTCTTTTCAAGGTCCTATAATTTCATAGTTACCTGAAGTGCATCAGTGAGGAAGATGGTATCATGACTTTCCTCATTCAGCCAATGAATTGACAGCAGCAAGAGATGTATTTTATGGACTCTGTCCATAAGCGTAAGTATCAGGACTCTGTTACTGGGATATTTTTTAAAGGCAATTTGAGAATTTCACTTTAACTTCATACCACCTTTGAAGAAGCTGTTGTCACCAGCCACTGGCTTGCAGCAGAACTGCACTCTGAACTGTGAAGACTAAAGAAGCAGAACATAAACTTCTCAGCTGATTTTCCTCAAAATATTTCCTGCATCATCTACATGCTCAATAGCTAGGAATTTCTCAGTAAACTGACTAAACTACAACCCCCTCAGTTAGTAAAATACAGTATTAACTTATCTGTGCTGGTATTTTGCTGTTTACGATTTTTTCTTTAACTTAAAATATCCAGTCCAGTACCCACTGCCCAATATCCATTACTGCTGTACCACTTTCAAGTACAACAAATTTGTGGAAGGACAGAGGTATGCTAAATTGCCTTTGGTTAAAAAAAAAGAAAAGGTATGGGCCATTCCTTCAGATAACAGTGATGAAACTGAAGTTACATGGGGTTTTGTTCATGATTTCAAATATGTTTGATGCCTGTACTCCCTATTATCTAACTTGAATTTTTTTCTCTTTTATACATACATAATATTAGTACATGCACCATCCAAATTCTCCAGATTAAAATATTGGTCAGTGTCAGATAAAAATATTGGTAGAGGCATCTAGCAAGTGGTTTTCCTGAAATTTATTGATATAAATACAATAGATATTTTAAACAGGTCACTGAAAAGTGGTCTCCACATAGGAGAAATACATTTACTGGAAGAGAAATGCACAAAGTGCCTCAGGGCTTTAGTGCCTGAAAAGCTGCTGTGTGGCTCACCACCAATCAGGGAAAACTAGGATTTTAGCTATTATGCATGTTTTTTGATCCCAGCTATTATTTTGGTGATTTCTAGTCTTACTCCATACATTACAGCCTATAGTATAAGGAATGCTCACCTACTCTACTGCTGTGTGAGACTCAATGAACCTGATTTTATACCAGAGTGGTTAGGGTCTGCTTCATAAATTTTCTCTCTGTAATGTTCTGTGGTCTGTATAAGAAATACACAGGCATATATCTGAATATACATAATAGTCCACTTTGTTGCATAATGCATTTTGCAATTTCTTTCTGTAGTATTATTAGAGAAAATTATTTTGATTCTCAGCTTGTGGGATAACTTTATGGCTGTACATAAAACAGCAGGGCAGCTTTATGGAAATGCTAAGCCTTTCCAAAACACTGAACAGCAAATATTAATGATATCCCACATCAAAACTCCTCCAGTCTTCTCTAAAGTTTCAAAGGAGGTTCAGCATGTCTAGTGTTTGCAAACACAACACACAGAAAACCAGCCTTAGATGAACTATCCTGAAAATAACCATACCAGTTCTTCTATGATCTTGATTTGCAAAGTGTAGCTATTCCAAGTGACAGAGCTGAATAAATAAGTTACAAAAAAAGTTAACCATAACTTCTCTTTGTTCCCTTTTATCTAAGAAAGAACCTCCAATAACAAGTAGAAATGAAACCTTGCCTGCCTAAGGATATAACTTGTTATTACGTTCCAAGTGCTGGCAAGTGGGGGGGGCAATATTCAGCACTGAGAATTGATTTTGAACTTGCTCCATGAACTTGCTCTACATTCATAGCGTTTAGATTCAACTTGGAAAAGCAAGAACCACAGGACCCAAGATCCTTTTGAGAAAACTTCTCATGCTTTTTTTGTATGCAGTCCTTTGCTGAAAACTAGCTGAAGACTGATTATCTTTGCTGAATTTAAAATGTTAACCTGCACTTTGCTAACCAAATCAGTAACACTGTATTCTTGCTTTCTATTTTGCTATCAAGCACTTCGTTTGTATTTGTTCATAGCAATTATTTCTATTATGCTTACCCCCTCTAATTTTGTTATATAGAATGACAGTTATTTGAGCTAAAACAATTGCTCACAGTAATTTGTGTGTTTACTTTTATTGTGATTATTGTCATTCCAGCTCTCTCATGGCAAGAGCAGAGCACTCTAAGTTATGCATATACACCATTTAATAACTAAGCTCTTCTTTTCCTTGGGGTTCAACAACCTACTGAAGAAAAAACACAATAACTATGCACAGAATGAAAAAGTAAATTAAAATAATAACTTATCTTCTTACTCCCCTGATAATTGCCAGTGAAAACTGTAAGAGTAAAATGGGAAAATAGATACTGTATTATTTATTTTTGCATTGAACTATCAGATATATATATATATATATATATGTATTTCTTTTGGCAAGGAATGGCTTTTAAAGACATATATATTTACCAGCATGTGTTAATAAGAAACTTACTCCCCCAGACCTGAATGTGGGCTGCAGTCAGAGAACACTTCTTTTTCTCCACAAACTCTCTCACCCCAGTATGTCCTTGTCAAAATACAGAATCCAGAACTGCACTGACACTTAAATCATAGAAAGCCAAGATTTATATGGCAGCAAAATGATGCCCTTTGTCTTGCTTTCTGACAATTTCACTGTCCTTTTTGTTGTCAGTGGATACTGAGTTCATGGCTTCAGAAATCTCTGGACAATGACTCCTTCCCAAATTTTAATGTGTACTTCTAAGCCCAGCACTAATTGTAAGCACAATTTAAACTACTTTCCCCTTGATGGACAAGAGAAGAGAGATGTAGCACCTTCCAGTACCTAAAAGGGGCTTACAAGAAAGCTGGACAGGGGCTTTTCCCATATGCCTGGAGTGACAGAAGAAGTGGTAATGGTTTTCAACTAAAACAAGGTAGGTTTAGATTAAATATTAGGAAGAAATTCTTCAAGAGAGTAGTGAAGCACTGGAAGAACTTGCCCAGAGAAGCTGTGAATGTGCCATCTCTGGAAGTGTTCAAGGTCAGGCCAGACATGGCTTTGAACAACCTGGTCTTCTGTAAGGCATCCCTGCTCATTGCAGGGAGGCTGGAACTGAATGATCCTCAAGGTCGCTTCCAACCCAAACAGATGTGAAAGAGATTGTATGAATGATAGCATTCTTTTACACCGGGAATAAAAAACTACCTTAAACATGAAGTGTTGGAAAATGCCTCCTAACGTCAGTCTTATTAGTTTAACAAAGCATACACTAACTGCAAGTTTATTATGGCCTGCTTGTATTAATGTGGAACAAAATATGTATAAGAAAGGATCCTTAAAACTAGCAGACAAAAGAATGGTGCCCAAAAGCTGTAGCTTGACAAATGCAACACAGCAAAAGGCAAATTTCAAATACACAGATAAAAAAAGCAAGGATTGCAAGGATTCATCCTTACAATCAAGATATATATGCCCAACACTTCAAGTACTTTTCTCTGCTTTGAAACAGACACCACTGAAGTTACACAGGACAGTAGTTCCTTTCAGCAATTAAAAAAACAAAGTTTCTAAAACAGTGACTCATGGAAATGTACCTAGGATGACCCTAAACATAAAGGATTCTGGTTACTTTTCTCCCACTGAATAAAGTTAACCCTGCCAAATAATTCATAGTTTCTCCTAATTCCACAGCAGACTCTTGTATCCTCAGAAGGCAGGTTAATTTATCACTACTCCACAGTTTATTTGGCACGGAGATGAATAAGAATTATATCTCAGATATCCAGCTCAACAGAGCCACAAAAATGAACAATTTTAGTTTTTGTTCATGATACTTTAACCTTTCCTTAACCTCAGCTAGCTAGCTTGCAATTTCTTTCTAGATCATTAAATATTATTTTGACTTGAATTTGTTAAATATTAGCTAACTGTACAGACAGGACTTTAATTAATGCATTTAAGTCCAAAATTACTACCCCTTTTTCCCAAAAGTAATAAATCTAGAATCTGTGCTTCTGTAATCAAAAGTTATTCATGTCTCTGATCCTAATTCTACTGGACACTTCCACAAAGTAGGTTCTAGATGGCCACCTTGAAACAGGATCAAAATGTTAAATAACACTCCACATGCACTTAGAATGTAAATTTAACTGAACAGTAAATTCTTCTAGCCTATATGCTTAAGTATAGGCCTTAAAATTAAACTTCTGCAATATTCTCAGTGGTGCACTTTGCAGCAAGCATTTGCAATCATTTTGCCTTCCAGCAAGAAATATAGCGTGTAGCTATCAAATACGGATAATTAAAGTAAACATAAACCACATAATTGCAGCTTTCTTCACCACTTACACTTTAGATCTGAAATACATCATGTCAAGTTGATTACTTGTCACATAGCAATAATGGCTCATTTGATGCATTTATACTAATAATCCTCTGGCTTCTTGTCGGATGTCACAGATGAATTATGTCCAACAATTAAAGCATAAAATAAAGGGAAAGGCATAGAAATAAAAATGGAAAAATAAATGCAGCAAAGTTACAAAATATAAAGTTTATGATTACTGAATAAGTAGTGGATAAACACAGAATATGAGAGTGAGTGGCTTTCAAAAAAAGAGCAAAAATGAGAGGTTGAAATCTGAAAGGTCACAGAAGATGCAACCAGCAAGATCATGGTGAGGTACCAGTGAGGGGAGTAAAAAAGCAAGAAGAACAAAAATATGGCATCTGATCTTATTCCAGCAAAGACAGAGCTACTTGTGAGAGAAAATGTTGATGGAACAATTGTATACACCTAATTCCTTTGGAGACCTGACTTTGAACCAAGGAGTCCTCAGGAAGGAGGTTCACATCAGTTTAGTAGGACAGCAACATGTTTCAAGATATCTTCTACTGAAGGAAGAACTACAGTTGAGAAAACCTTACCACAACGATGAAAAAAAAAAAAAAGTAAGAACATCATTCACCCTCAAAGAACAAGATACAGAATTTTTGACATCAAAACATTATTGTGACAACAGAAGAACTTTATCAGTGAGCATTACTGCAAGTCAAAACACAGTATGTTCCATTGCTTGCTGAATGAAAAAACACACAAAAGAGTTAAACAGAGAACAGGGAGGTTGTGCTGATTAGTGAAGCCAATCTGCTCTTTTCTGACTGAATGCTAGAGCTAGCATGATGAAGAATATGAAATCATCTTGGATAAAGAAAACCAGAGACAAGAGACAAGATATACTATATTTGTAAACAGTAAGATGTTAATTTGACTCAGATATCATAAAAATATACTAAAAGGTATTCCTTTTTCTCCCCCCATCCCCAAAACCCTAGAAAAGAAGCTTTTCTGTTAGTGCCAGGATCTGGGCCCATAGTGCAAGTTAGATCTAGGAAAACTTCCAGGTTTAAAAAAAAAAAAGGATAGAATAAGGTTTGCAGGATACAACAGGAACGAACAAACTACTGAATCTTTGAACATGAAGTTGAAAACAAAAGGATTAAAAAGTGAATGGGGTGCCATTTGTGCTACAGATTCCTTAGACTTTCTGTAGCAGTAAATGAAATGTTGCTCATTATCACAACATCTACACTGAGGGACCGTATCAAGTGAAAACATACAGATTAATATTCAACACTACTGAACTCAGATTAACCAACTAAGCAAAGCATAGCATATTATTACTTTTGGTATCTCCATGAATGCAATATACTTTTCAATTCTGTGTTGTTGCACATCAAAAGGGAGGAAGGAAGACACATGCCAATGTCCCAGAAAAAAACGGGGAGATTTTTAAAATGCCAAGCACCGTTATCTATTTCCTCTTAACTGTACAATACGAAACGGATGTTTTTCCATCTGCTGAATCCTTTACTTTCCCCTTAGGAAACTCTGTATCTTAAAGGAAATTTCAAGTCTATGAAGCACTGAATAGATGAAAAATGCATAAGGGGTACATACAAAAATAGCTGCTCCACTCAATAAGCATGACAGAAAATCACTGGCTTGTGTATGACATTTAAGAAGAAACCTGATAAATGACCTTCTCTTCTAAGTCAGTTCATGCATAGAAATATAATGGGCTAAAATAATGGAGAAACACAAATTCATGAATTATTGAAATGTTACAAATTAAGTTCACTTTCTATGAGCTAGAGAATATATATATATACATATATATATATATATATATATACACACATATATATATGTTGTTTTGACAAAAATTTTCACATCACCACTTCAGTATATTTATAAGCACATAGATGGAAAATACAGAGTGGAACAAAAAAATAAAAGCAGGCTTGATTAGTTTTAAAATTTTTGTTAGAAAGAGAAAATGGGATTTAACTGCAGGCAACTGAGCATGATATTCAGCATCACTTCTCACTCTTCCTGAGAAGGATTCATCATACCAAATGCTGGATATATTTCTCACCTATATTCCATCAAACTTGCCAAAGAAAGGAATAAGCACTTCTGTGGTCCAGTTCAACTTGTCCAGAAGCAAATATGTAAACTAGATCAGACAAATTGTGCCCTTCCAAGCACCTGTTCCTCTCTCATGCTTCCAAGGAGTCTAGCTTGGATAACCACTGCGGCTGTAGAGATGCAGAGAACAGAGCTTTCCATGATAAATTAGACAAGTCTTAACACATGTAGCACTTTGCAATTTATGCCAGGCATGACCTCAGATCTCCAGAGGAGCGACTGACAGGTAGGTTTACACTGTAAATAGTATTAAGAATCTTCTACTTGCACCTCATCACAAGCAAATACAATTTACAAAGGAGATCTCAAAAAGGAATCAGAAATTGTTATTTTTTTAATATGAGTAATTAAAAAGCTAATGCAAATAATTTAAGAATTAAAGTAATTATTGCCCCAGAATATGATAATCTGCCTCAGAATACATGAATGAATTGCTAAACTATTTGTTCTTCATTTGTTTTGTAAATTATGGAACAAATGTCTCAGAATGAAAATCAAGCAAATTTCATTACAAGTCCTAAATTACTTTTTAATTTTCTTACTACAAATCTTTGAAAATTTTCCATTTTTCACCTCAATCACAAATCATAGAATCAGAGAGTCAAAGAATGGGTAAGGTTGGAAAGGACCACAGGGGTCATCTGCTCATGCAGGGCCATCTCAGAGCGCATGGCACAGGAGTGTGTCCAGACAGTTCTTGAATATATCCAGTGCCCAATATTCAAACCCATACTTTTCTTTCTTTCCCATAAATTTTTTTTTGGAAAAGAAATGTACTCCAAAATCTGAAGTACAAAATCAAAATTTATTCAAAAGCCTAACTAACACCTGAACAGAAGAAGTCCAACATACAACAAAGTGATTAAAAAAAAAAGCCCAGATAAAGCTGGACTTGTTTTAGCTTTTCAGGAATTTATTTTACAACCTGAACTTTCCATATACTGCTTTTAAAATACAAGGTTTTGCAATGTTGAATACTAATATTAGACCATTCTGCTAGCCCCTATGGTTCTATCAGAAAAATGTTTTCACACATTCATGTCTCTATAAAAAAGACCAATAAGAAAAACTCTTCTAGCACCATCAAATAAATCATAACATTTAACCATTAATAAACCACAGATATCTGGTATCCATATATTAAAATTGGGTAAAAAGATATTTTAATATTTGTACTGTTAAAAAGAACTTAAGTTACAATATGTCCATAAATTGATGTCTACACCAGGGGCAACTCTTAAGATATGACAATTCATAACAGCACATCAACAGAGAGGATTCATGTATTAACCCCGGATATATCCTGGATAACCAGGATATATTAACGCTGAAATTAAGAGATTTATTCTTCTTGCAAAGATACTCAAAGAGGTTGAAAAAACTGATTTCACATATCTATTTCTCATGCCCAAGCATATGTCAAAAAAAACCTCACAATGATCAATTTAAAACCACAGGAATCTTCTATTTGGAAGCAAGAATTATGCTCACCAGCTCCCCATATCCAAAAAAGCCCCAGATAAAACCCCAATACACAGTGGGGGAAAAATTAACTGAATTAATCAAATATTTCATTTTATTCCTTTGACAATTCATGAACAACTATTTTGTGTTTAAGCCCACTTTGATGGACCTGTTAGCAATCCACACAAATATTTTATATCCCATCTGGAATTTTCTTAAATCACTAATTTAACTATTCCATTTTTCTGTCATTAATATTACTCTCTGAAATGAACAAACACTTATTAAAAACAAAAATAGGTGTCTAATAACCAACACATAAGCTTCTTCTATATAAATGATTATCACTTCATCCTAAGAGTATGCATTAAGAACTATTAGCTCTTAAAACTCCTTCATGTTACCTCTCCTACGAGAGCAAGTATTTTATTGGCACAAAGTCAACAAACAGTGTAAGACATCTGGTAAACATCATTTTATCTTGTGTCTAATTGTTCAGCATGAAGAACTGTTTTTTCCTAAAACAAAGTACAGTTAAAATAGGGAAATATTTAGAAAACATAACTGATAAGTTCAACTGAATAATGCATTTATTCTCCTCTTGGTAAAATTACACACTAAGCTCAGACTTAATGGCAAGCAGCTCAGTAACAGCTCTGTTCATGCTCAGCTGGATCAGCCCTTCAATTGAATCTCTTTCATTTCAAGGTAATAATCAAAACAGCTGACAATTCAAGTGATATCTCCACATCCACATGCAAATGCAGTATTTCTTAATTTTCCTTTTAACAGGAAAACCGCGGCTGCAGGAACACAGCCCTAAATTAAACTATAAAAAAAATAATATTCTAAACTTCTTGTGTGGATGAAAGATACTATTAATGCTTAACTCCAGTTTTCTCCATTATATTTGCTGATATTTTTCAGCAGCTTTTAGCAATTCACAAAAAAAAAAAATTTTCAACTACTATCTTTAATAAATCAAACACAACTTACTCTTTAATAATGAAAGTAATGCTAGAATTCTTCTTTTCTATTTTAATCCCTTGCTTCTTCATGGATTTGCTGCCACCTTTTCAAATAAACTATTTTCTCAATACTACTTTTTTTTCCCCATACTTCTTCCAACACATCCAGCAAGCTGATTTAATTTCAGTGTCCTTCAGCCAGAAGACATGAGGAGGCCTTTGCTAGACAGTGAGATATTTACATATTCATTCTAGTGGAAACTTATATTCTTGCTCCATTCTAAATTTTTTACCACAATTCCTACTGTGAGGCATCAAAAGTGAATTATGTCTGATGCCATTTAGGATCAACACTGACTAAAGCTTTGGCAGATCTCTCAGTCCCCAAGTTCTCAGCCTATTTTGAAGCTTGGGGAATTAATTGCTTAAGCTGAACAAACCTCTCCAAATTCTCCCCTCCCAGAATCACCATGATCTCAGTACCAAGTAAGCAGGAGAGAGTAAAGTACACTCATAATGTAACAGCAGTTTATTTCAAGCAATGGGCATAACAGAGCTGATTTGAGTAGAAAGGGTTTCTTTTCTTGTTCTCCCAGGCAAATTTATCTCTGGAAAGATAAAACTTACAGCTTTCTACATAACAACATTAACTGAACTTTTAGAAATTCATCCAGGATGGTTCAGTTCCTTCAGAAGCAAACTAAAAAGTTTCACACTTTAACAGTTAATCCCAATGTGCTGGACATACAATCCTATCATGTAACAGGCTTGGCTAAGGGCTGAACCTTGAGCATGATGCCCAACCTTCACCTAAGCAGAAGCAGCAAGCACAGATCCAAACTATATTTATGGCATTTTTTAAATATGTAAAATTGGGGTAAATACTTTGAACATTATAAAAATTCCACACTGACGAATATTTCAAAGCACTGAGGTTATCTGACATTCAAATACTGCAAATACCAAGGCAGTATCCACACAAAATTGCACCTGCATAACTTTTCTAGTGCTTTCCAAATCCCATGGCGATTCTTGTACTATTCCTTCTATTTCTGTGTGTTCCGAATTTCTAACTTAGCCCACCACAGTGATGTTTAAGTCCTATATCTGCCTAGCTAGCTAGACATCCAGCTCCCACCTGCTTTCACCATCCACCAAATCCACTCTCCAGCTTTAGGCTGGACTTTTAACACAAGCTTAGCTCACTCCTCCACTCAGCACACCAGGTGCTTCATCTGAGTTTGTAAAACAATGGTTTATGATAGGATTTATGAAGTATGGTGGGATCTTCCAACTTGCTACACCATATAAAGTGAAATCCAAGCAAAGATGAAGAGACATTTGTCTCTTGGAAATTAAATAGAAAAAAGCAGAGGAAGCAGAACATGGAAATCTAAATATACAGAAGATTATTGTGATCACTCTCCTGCAAAGCTCAGTGTCCAAAATGAGTGAGCAAATAAGTAATGAAAAGCCCTAAGCAACACAGATGGCTTTTGGGTGTGTTACATCCCGAGTCATTTGTCAAGTCCTTACTTAAAACAAACCTTATCAGATCATAAAAAATGACAAAGAAAAAAAGACTCCTGGGTCTGCTTCTTCCAAAAGAAGTTTCTCATATGCTCCAACAATAAAACAATGACATCATTTTTGAGTAATACAAATGTCCCAAGAATTAGTAACAAATGATTTTTTGTGTCTTCTCTTAAAAAGCTAATGTGTTACTAGCAACACAGCTGAAGTTTCTCAAAGAATTATTTTCAAGAAAGCAGATTCCCTTTAATCAGTGAATGACCTCTGAATGGTCCAGACATTACAACATACTCTGTCATTGGTATCAAAACCATTTAATTTCTAAAATTCAATTTAAAAGGTTTCGGATTTTTACTTTCTATTAAAGAAACACTTTCTGAATCATTTTAGGAACTATGTTCTGCAGTTAGACAAAAGTGCAGCTAAGTGAAAAGTGATGCTATTTAAATTAATTCTGTTTAAAACCAGTGCTTCAACAAAAAATGATAAACAGAAAATGAATGTAAGCATGGGAGCTTACGCAATTGTTGGTGAAAAACTATTACAGCTACTTCATGCATACAAGTTGTAGAAACTACTTAGGAAAAACCTGAAATGCCATTAGGATACTACAAAACATCATACAACAGCTGGGCAAATATCAAATTTAAGATCAAACGTTTAATGTTACTTTTTTGTGCCTTGCAGCAACCAATTTAATGTCCTCAAATATCCCAGTAACACGCATCACACTTCAGCAGCTCCATTGTAGAGATTCATATCACAGATAAGTTGTAATGGCATGTACTAGTTATACAATTCTACTATACTTATTTTTTCAAAGACATAACAATACAGCATTCTAATGTTACATCTTTATATATATAGCTATATATTTTGCATATATGTACCTTTACATATATATAGATAATTTCCTCTCTTTTTCTTTCTTTTCTTGGAGATTGTTTCCCAGTTTTCCCTTTTCAGACTACCCAGAAATTACAAAGGCTAATGATAAAATCAAGAAAAAACCCTATGGCTGAATAGTACTAAGTCATTTATAATTTTCCCAAGTCAATCAGGGAAATGTGCCTTTAAGCCTGTTCACCACTATCTCTTCTCATCAGACACACACATGAAACTATCTTTCACCAATAAATCCTTGAAGCCTTTGGGTGTAAGCAACAGTTTGGATCTACAAGATTTTTAGCTTTTCAAATCCATTGTGATATCACTACTAGGGCAGGTGATAAGGGGCACATAAATGGCAACAGAGAGTGAGCAGAAATTAAGGGCCTCATGACAGCAAGGTGTGGTTAGGACTGGATATCTTACTTGTGACCTTCTATTGTCCTGGAGAGACACTAAGAAGTGCTTTGAACCTTGAAGCTTTTTGATCTAGATGTCTCTCAAGAGCTACTCATCTATCCTCAATCTTAAAATCTTAATGCCTGCATCACTTGAAATAGAACGCAGGCTATAAGATGCTTCAGGACATATATACTTCATCATTCAAGAAAAGATTTGAGTTTTATTTTTGTTTTTTTTAATTTCACAAAGCAGATATATTTTCAGAGGAGCAAGTTATTAGATTGATGATATTTCCCTTTGCTTACTGTAGTAATTAAATTGCACTGACATTAAACTGTTTTTCTCAACAGGCTTGACCTTAAGAAAGTCTCACTGGATGTAAAAGTTTTCTTTGACAACAATCCTTAGGTATCATCCAGCACATAGCTACTGCATTAATCAAGAGAATGGAGACAATAAACCAAATATTTCCTTTCATCAATACTTTCCCCTAAAACACAAGGTTTAGACTTTTTTTGCTTATTTATCAGTTTTGATTGTTTTTAAGGTATTAACAGCTCATTTCAATACAAATGGTCAAGTCAAGAAGCCAGCTTTGTACTAGAAACAATTTTTTTTACAATTTCTTTGGGAAAAGCATGCTATGTTATTGAACACTTTGGCTCTGAGCTGTAAAGGCAAAGCTGAACTTCCCCCACTGTTCATTATCTTCAGTATTGATTCCTAAATGAGACCACACTCACCATTCAATGTCAGCTCTGCTGACTCCTACTAGTAGATCTCAACCAGCTGTGTGTGAGAAAGCAGGGACACAGCAGGAGGGATGGGAAGATTAGGGGACAAGCAAAAAAACAACAAGAAGTGAAGGTAGAGATGCAAAACTACTTTGGAGCATTATCATCTAAAATAAGTGGCACTTCATGAACTCCGTGACCAGGCATCCATGTTTGCCAATGCTGCTTTATGGATACAGACCCGGCACACTTTTAGGCTTAATCCTCAGATCAACAAATCAGAGAAACAATTTCTCCATGACAAGCTTGTACTGAAGATCACATAGATAAATGCTGACAAATCTCAGCAATAAGTAACTCATTTAAAAAATTTTATTTGAAAAAGGTTTACTTTCCAGTTGGCAGCTTTAGGCTATTACTGGCAAAAGATATTGTTGTCAAAATAATTGGTCACACCTACTAAAACAAATGTGGTTAAAATACAAATACAACACTAGTTTCAGTTGTTGTAAAAGTCAAAAGGTAGCAAAGTATTGAAACAAAATTTCAGGTTTGCTAGCCTCTGGAAGAATAAACAACAAAACATGTATTTAAGTAAGTAGATCCCAACAAAATGTAATAGCAAATTTTTTAATGGACGTTCTTTCTGCACATACTTACAGGTTGAGCAGACTAATAGTGCTCTAGCCACAAGCTCACTGAGTAACTTCCATTTCTGCTTCACTCTGGAAGTGACAACTGGAATGAGAATCTCTGCAGGGACGTAGAACTGAATTGAATACGTCACAAAAATCCCAAAGGAGTACAGAATTTTTACAGACTGATACAACCTGTTGAAAATATTTACAGACATGTAAGTATATAAGTTGCAAATTCCTCATAAAAAATTAGCTTGGTAAGGGCCCTAAGGAGATACATATATATATGTATCTATGAAAAAATATTTTTCCCCAGAAAACATGAATATAATATTTTAACTGCCTAAAAAATTGCAGAAGATAAGCCAACTAGAGTAAATCTTGCAATAAAGTCCAAACATACTTACCACGTTACTTGTGGCTGAGTAAACAAATGACAAAGAGCTATCCATGCCTCTAACAGTTTTAAATTTAGATAAGTTTTTAATTTCTGCTGCATTAACTACAAGTATCTTCCATTGCTTGCAGCAAACTGACAGAAATTATGAGTCTCTTTGTAGTATTTTCTTTCTATGGACATTATAAAAATTTTGGGTAAGGGCTTGGTTCATTTACCATGGGGTGTTGTGTGTTCACAACAGGGAAAGGGAATATTTCTCAGAAACAACCTGTTTTAACAGAAGATGATGCCAAGCAGAACAGGCACTGAAAACTTTGGTTTTTGCTTCGGTCCTTAAGAAGATGTTCAACTGAAGCAAAGCCAACATGCATAATTAAGATAATAAAAAACAGCAGTAAGAGTAGGGAAAAAACAAATAGGACCTTAATCTCTGTATCTCTCAAAGCCTGGCAGGGGTCACTTAAAGCATTCTCTCTTTGAGTACCACAGTCTGTATCTGCATTAGTAAATAAAATCCAGCCAGTACTGCTTTTGGCCCCTTATCCTGTGGTCAAATGGCACAGCATAGCAAAAATTGTATCTGTACAGCTCATCTCTTTTCCACCACGATAGAAATTTTTTTCTATCTCTTTTCTATGATTCTATGATATGAAGAAGAAAATAAAAGTAAGCTTCAACTAAAAATACATTTTGACAAATAGGTCTTAAATAATCTGTATCAAAGTTTTGGCCATCACTGTACACAACTCAGGGAATCTCCAAAGGCACATTCAAGTGGACAGAAAAACTATTACATCAATTTACATGTTGACATAATGGTGTAGTTAGTTTAGAAGCTGCTGCTTTTGTGACGTGCATATTTTTGACTGCTGAGCAGCTTTTAGAAATTCAGAAGGAACAAGAGCTCTGCAAGACTGTCCTTATTGCAGAAGCTTAGATAGATTTTAGCAGGTTAAATTTTAGCTTACCAGATACCCAGAGTTCACCTCTACTCCTCAGGCTTCTGACTACCCTAAGCCTTTACGAAATCAAAAACATGATTCAAAACTTTAAACACACAGTTGTTCAATGTAAGCATCTCCATTACACTATTTTTCTACAGCTCCATGAGGATTAAAACTTTCCAAATTTAAAAAAAAAATAAGTTGTATTACTGAGGTGATTTTACTAATAATTTAATACTATATTCCAATCAGAAAAAGATGAGTCCTTAGGCTACCTTTTAATAAAAATCTCAATCATTCATCTGTACTAAACCTCTTTTCAATTCTACATTTTTGATTTCATTATACACATTTTAAGGGTAGAAACATTGGCAAGTAGTGCAACAAAACTTGTAGAACAACACAGCTAGACCAAACAGAGCAATAATTATGTGAAGCTTTCACTTGAACTAGTCCCATGTGAAGTCTTGTCCAACTTAATACACTAATGTTTGTGCAGTCATTAACCTTTGGGATTCACAGTAAGGGAACTGTTGCACAAAGACTGTCACTTATATCTTAACAAAAAACAGATGGTGGAAAGAACCCTCATATTCAGCCTCAAGAAGACAAGAACACTAAAGAGAACAAAGAAGCAATTTTTTTTTTTTACAATGAGGGTAGTGAAGCTGTGGATGCCCCATCCCTGGAAGTGTTCGTGGCCAGGTTGGATGGAGCTTGGAGCAACCTGGTCTTGTGAAAGATTTCTGTGTTCACGGCACGGGACCAAAACAGACAATCTTTAAACGTTCTCTCCAACCCAAACCACTTTACCAATCTGTGAGACCCAAACCAAGGACACTACCAAGTACTAAAGCAAAATTTTCTATCATCTACATCTGCAAATACTGGATTACTCTTTAAGTCCATTTTCAACATATTCTAAGTAATATATTATGCTGAATGACAATTTGTACTTCCAAACACCATTAAAATAGAACAGCACTAAGTCATTTATCCAAAAGCACCAATCTAGCAGGATTTTTTTAGGAATGTAAGCAGTCCTCTACTTAAATTAAACCTAAGAACCTAACCAGTCTAGGGCCTGTGTATGCCTACCAGCCAATTCATCTGTGAGGACATCAAATAAAACTCATAAAGCAGAAGAATTTTAATTTAATTTTCTTTATTAGGAAAGGCTTATTTTTAAGACAGGGGTTGTCCAGCTGGAATTAAACACATAAGCCAAGTCTCACTGCTTAGATACATTCCAGGGTCTTTTGCCTGTCTTCTTATAAAAAAATTTCTCTGCTCCTTGCAATTTCTCTAGTTCAAACTGGCAATTTACTGGCTTTTTATGTGAGGACCAAATAGCAAAATACTGTCCTACAGTTCACTGGACATTTGTTTTGCTAGCCCAGTTAATTGCAACCATTTGTCCCTCAGTACTGTATCAGGTAGACCCACGGTCCTGCACAGCAACAGCATCATACATCACAATCCCTGAGTGCACCACTGAGCTGCTTCTCCTAATTTTGTTTGGTGCTCTGGGGTACTCTCCAGAGTAAGACAAAAACAGATGACTTTGTTAACTGTGGATATGTGCCTTGACTAGCTTTGAGGTTATTACACTTATAATGCCAATTTTCAACCCTATAGAGCACCAGCTTCCATCTCTTTTATTATCTGTTTCCTTGCATTAGGGCTGCAAAACCATCAGGACAAATATCATCATCATCATGATCACATCTGCACTGTAGCCAAGAGCTATTTGAAACACCTATGTGAACAGCTCTGTTAGACAGCAGGGATGCAGAATAAAATTCATTCTGTTGCTTGCATGAGCACAATAAAAAGCAACAGTGAGTAGCAACCTTAGCTTATTGCACATTCCTCTCCTTTTTTAAGAGCACCTCTCTTAAGGCACAAATAAACCCAAAGCTACTATTTAAAACAAGCTTTTCACTAATCTTATAAATAACAAGGACTGCTACGTTATATTAGAAATAGAAGCATTTTTCCTTTCAGCTGCATCACATAGATTAGATACAGTAAACATTTTCATATTTCTGGTTTGGTTCTTATTTTTATGTCAGAGAATCACAGACTGGTTTGGGTTGAAAGGAACCGCAAAGATCATCCAGTTCCAACCCTCCTGCCATGGGTATTACCTTTCACTAGATCAGATTACTCAGAACCCCATTCAGTCTGGTCTTTAACACTTCCAGGGATGAGAAGTCCTCTCTGGGGAACCTGTTCCAATGCCTCACCACACAGAATTTTTTGTGAATTTCTAATCTAAACCTGCCCTCCTTTGACTTAAAGGCATTCCTTCTTGTCCTATCACTACATACCCTTGAGAAAAGTCCCCCTCCAGCTTTCTTGTAAGCCCTCTTTAGGTACTAGAAGGTGCTGGAAAGTCTTCCCAATGCCTTCTCCTGGCTGAAAATCCCTCAGCTTGCTCAGCCTGTCACGGGAGAGGTGCTCCAGCCCTCTGATCATCTTAGGTTGTCCTTTGGACTTGTTCCAACATCCTTCTTATGTTGGGGGTTCCAGAGCTGGACACAACACTGCAGGTGGGGTCTGAGCAGAGCAGAGCAGAGCAGAGCAGAGCAGAGCAGAGCAGAGCAGAGCAGAGCAGAGCAGAGGGGCAGAATCCCATCCCTGGCCCTGCTGCCCACACTGCTCTGGATGCAGCTCAGGACACATTTGGCTTTCTGGGCTGGGAGTGCACATGGCTGGCTCATGATGAGCTTTTCATCCACCCACACCCCCAAGACTCTCCCCAGAGCTGCTCTCAATCCACTCCCTGCCCAGCCTCTACCTGTGCTTGGGATTGCCCCACCTTGCACTCGGCCTTACTAAATTCGTGATGTATATACAATGAACAGATATGTATGATGAGCAATATCCCCAAAAACTGGGGAGGGGAAGGGAGAAAGGAAGGGAGAAGTGGAAGGGGAAAGGATCCCATAAAATGAAAAAACATTACGGTCCAAATCTCAGTTCATAGAACAGGAGTATAAAAACAAAGTAAGCAAACAAGCAGTAGGAAATAAATCAAAGTTCTAGCAATGAAAAAAAACATTCATCCTTCAAGATGCATTTTTTATACTTTCCTGTAATAAACACTGGAATCAGTCTGGCAATTAAACAAAACTTAAGAATATTAAAAATGCATAGTTCACATTGACTCCAAGGAATGAAAATGAAGAAAGAGAGTGAAAAAGTAACACTTAAAAATTAAGAACATTCTTTACACGTGTTCTCTTTTTCAAAGAATAAAGAAGTCAGCGTTCAGTTCATCAAAGCAGGGTTTTTTTCCCATAATTTGAGATTTCACTACTTTAATAAGCTACTACACAGACATTGAACAAGTAGATGCAAGTATATGACCTGTAAGACATTATTTGATCAGAATAAAAACATTAAAATATTTTTCCGTTTTAGCACTTTTGTACTCCTGACATACCTGATTTTGTGCCTATCAGACAAAAACACTAAAAAAAATATATTAGAGGATATATATCCACCCACAGACAGATACAAAACTAACAATACAGCAGCTGAAATCATCTTCAGCGCATCTTCAGCTTGTGACATGTGCAGCCCTCATAGCTGCACATAAAAAAAAGAAAGCTAAATAAAATCTAAATAAAAATTGTAGTATCCTTGAGACACTGGCAAACATAAGTTTATTTCTCCTGACAGAAAGTCATCATATACACTATCCATCAACTTGCACTTGAACTACAAACCTATTCATCTTTATGTCTTCTATTCCATTTGTTCATCTGCTAAACTCAGTGATTACACTAAAACAGGGCACTATATTACCAGGATATCCAAAGTAAAAGTAGCTCCTTTCAGAACTACATGACAGCTTGTTGCAAACTGCATATTTCCTCCTTCAACAGTCCTGGAACTAGCTCCTTCTAGAGATGGAATGATTTATAATATCATTGATCAGTCTCCATATGCAAGTCCTTTTACTATGGAAGAAATTACTGGCTAGGGCCACAGCTCTTTTGCGGATATATTAGAAGTCTGAACACCCTGATGGCAATGAGGCATGGAACAACCTTTGCAACATTTCTGCCTTCTAGGTTACTGTATTTAAATCACAGAGCCACTTACCACTTGTCCTGTGGCAGGTTTAAAGTTATGCTGCCTTTGACTTCATCCCCAAAGCGCAGATACCCTAGGGTGGCCAGTGAGATGTACAATGCCATGACTATTCCCATCCCAATGTTCAGTGCCTGGGGGAAACGTGTGCTGTCCTTCATCCTGTTTTCCAATGGCAGCACCTGGAAATACAGGGAGAATCAATCACAGCTTATGTTCTCAGAGTAAAACTACTTGTCTCCCCTCTTTCAATGCCAACTTCCAAAATTCAGGTGATTTTATAAGTAAGTAACGTTATTCTACAATAATGTTTTACTGCTTGGATGGTCACAATGTTTTATGTACCCAATAGAAATACTTGGTTATTGAAAAGCACATATTTTGGCTGGAAAAAACGCATCAGTGTGGAAATATAAAGCAGTATTTATTGGCTAGAAAAACTGTCAGGAGAAACTTACAGTGTCCAGATGAAAATACATAAGCAATGAGAGTAACATGAATTATTTTTTTTTCTGAATCACAGGATATTTCTTCTAATCTTGTCAGGTATGCCTGCACTGTCAGCCTCCACCACAGACAAATTTGGAGTCCATGACTACCAGAATGCAGTCCCATGCTCTTTTTCATCTCTGACAGAAACAGGGCAAGCCAAACTAAGGACTGCTTTTCCTAAACATAGTGCTTTGAGCCTCACACAGTCAAGCCATCTCACTGGGCTGCCATCACTTCAAAGTGAAGACACAGGCATTACAACCATTACTACATGAAGTTTGCTGGAGACTGCCTTTTTCTTGTACTCTACAGCATTCAGAAAAATACATTCAGTAAGTTCCAACTTCAGTTTTTAGACACCCAGACAAAATTTCCAGGCAAGGCAGTAAAACCAAGTGACAAGTTCACATACTGCTCTTCCCACCTTCAATTTCACTAGCAAAACAGATCCTTTTACATCATTAAAACACCAGCTGAAGGGATACTCCTAGATAAGCACACTTTCCCCACCTCTTTCAGGAAAACCATACAGTCATCTCAAATACTCAATATGGGACATAGTCCAAGATTAAGACACCTAATACTGTATGTCTACATCTAAGTGAAACATCTAAGTTTCTACTGATGCCTTAAGATTTTAGCTTTTATATTTTTCACATATTAGTAATCCTGCAATTCTTTAGTTCATAACTCTAAATTCTGTATAGAGTATTAGCTACTGTTTTCCCATTTTGGTCAGACAAAACAATTCCTCTCTAGGCCTGGGAATAAAGGACACCTCACTGTCTCAGCCTGGAGAGATGTAAAGAAAAGTTTACAAGAGTTGGGGGGAGCAAACTTGGGGAAAAAATTACTTCATCACCTGAAGCTTTAATTGGAAGATTAACCCCCAGTATGCAAATGGACCAAACTTATGGAACGTATGGAAACCCATGACCCATCATCCATTTTTGGGTGTAGCTTTGGGCAGGGAGATTCATCTGCTCTAAATGTACCTGAAGGCTCTTCAATAATTACAACTGCTTTTTATTCTCTAAATTTTGTCTGGCCTCTGTTTTTAGGTAGTCCCAAAAAGGCATTACTATAATTAAGTTAGGAAATGAAGATGTAGGCAATACAGACAGTGGAATAAAGTTCACAGTTCAGCTTATCTTTCAGTAGACATGCAGGTTATATTTGATGAACAGTATGGCACAGTTAATTAAAGAAGCTTGTCATCCCTGGTTAGCACTTATGTCATATCTAATAAAGACAAACAGACTCAGTGCAATAGGGTTGCCTTGTAAAAGCTACTGTTCATCATATAAAATTGCTTTTTAATTGACTGAATATTTACTATTTAAGTAATATGAGTTATGAAAAAAAGCAGATTTCATCCTCTAATTAACTAACAAATTGATATATCTGAATTGCTGGCATATTATTTTCTATAGGGTAATTACTCCTTTCCTCCTAGTCACTCACTGACATTTATTTCCTGACTTGTAGTAGCATATCACCATTGCAAATCTATCCCACATGGCCCTATTTCTCCTATATGTAAAATCCCAAAATAGTAATTCTACACTTGGGAATCAAGAGGTGCCTAAAAAGGTGCACATTTAGAGAATTTTTTATTCCTATTCAATTAAAATGCATTATACATGTCATTTATGTATTTCAGAGCCTCCACTGCTGATACTGTTCCTCCAGAAAAGAACCTGAGCTTGGACTGTAACTTGATCTGGTGGGGAATGCAAAATATAAACAAAGAGTTTCAAAAATTAAATCAATTTTTAAATGAGTGTTGAGCAGCAGGAAGAATACAAAAAGAGATGTGGTCTGTAACAGACTCTGACCAGGATATCTACCTTTTTAATCTTTTTACATTTTACCAAAGTTCTTTTTACAGGCAGACAAGATTATCATACAATTCTCTAGCTGAAAACTAGTTCATAAATAAAGGAAAGGACTAGTGGCACATACTGTGTTCAATGTGCTTGAGTCCAAAGAAAGTATTGAAATTTTCTTTTTAAATTTCTAACTATACTTAAATTTTTACTCTTTAGCATTTAAACCCAACCAGTTTAGCATTCAAACCCAGAAGACCTGTGTTTCTCCAAGAAAACAAAAACATTAAAAAAATAAAACCAATTTAAAACCATTACAGGGCAATGCTCTTAAGCATACACACTCTGCTTTTTAACTATCACTAAACCAAGTTTACTCATTAAATGCAATATCATTTCCTGTATACTTATGAGTAAATCAGAATAAAATACACCCATTTAAACTCATGTTCTCATATCATCATCCTCTCTTTAACGTTACACCTTTCATTTTTGCTGAGTTTAAGGAAATGAGACACTAAAAGAAATACAGGATAATAAGACTGTTGGTGAGAGACCCATTAACATACGTAGATCTTGAAATTACATTTAAAAACTCTAATTCCTCTCGGTTTATCCTTGAGTTAGCATCAGGACTACATGTGCCTCCAAGACTGAACAAATGAGAATGATAATGCAGCCTTTCCTGCATCACTCAGTCCAGGTGAGAGCGTCCCTTCCCAGCTCACCACGGGCCTTCCCAGGTTCAAGTACCCTCTCTGAGCAGCAACAGCAATCTCAAGACAGTTGTCATTGCAGGAGATGCTTCCCTCAGTAAAACTCATCCCCAAAGAAATTATTCAAAGAACTTGAGCCAGATTTTATAGAGCATCCAGTATCACCTACTGCAAACAAGCTAAAAAGTTCTGTAACTCATGGGATTAACATGATGCCAAGTAACAACCAATCACATGTATATTACACAAACACCCAGCTCCCTAAGCTGTTGAAGCTCATCAGGATCTAAAAGATCAGTGGAGTTTTCACAAGGAGACAGAGGCTGCTGGAAGATGTGATGTGAGCCAGTGCTTGTTCTGACACTGAGTCACTGGCAGGCAGCTACTGGATAGAACTTCACTGTAAAATTTCTTTCCAGTCCCTGGATACTTCTTCTTGCAATGACTTCAGAAAAAGCTAAGGTTTCATCTGAATGCAAGAGACAAAGTTCTTTTCACAAAAGCTTCTTAGTTCTGGTTTTATTGCTTCCTTTCTGGAACCAGGAGGTGAGACGTGTCAAGATTCAGTTTCAAAGATATGTTTTTTAACCTTTTTATTTAATTACTCTCTTCTGTGTTTCTGATATCCACGCTGTGCTTCCTTCGAGCTCTTTCTCCTTCACTTCACGCTGGTCCCTGTCAAAACCCTAAACACCTATGAAATCAGATATTTTAGACAAAGCTTTTTCTTTTCATAATTTTGCAATTTCCATCCTTTTTTTTTCCTCCTTGCTGAATAAACTCTCCATCATTTTTCTCTGTCGCCTGCTACACAGTTTTTTCCTATAATTTTGAGACATTTGCACACATTACTGCTATTATACTCCTTGAAACTTACTGGTTTTTAGTTACAATCAACCTTTGGTTTCTTAAAATTGCAAAACAAGCGCAGTACATCTTGCTTTCATCCACCAAATAAATTCAAAAGTACCCATAATTAACTGGCAAAGAATTATAACTGGATTTTTGAAATAACCTGGCTAATCTGATATCATCCATTACGCAAAGTGCTTTCCCCTTCATTTCAAGCTGCCTGAAGTAGGTATAAACATTCCCAGTAATACCATTGCCTTCTCATCCCTTGTCTTGAATATGCTACTACATTCACAGTCTTCCTGCAAATAAGCTGCAGGGGACTACCTAATTTTAATCAGAAATCTGGACTGTACTTTTCCTGAAACTAAAACAAAAAAAACCAACAACAACAACAAGAGGATTCAACCCGCAGGCAGTCAGATAAACTTTTATTTTAATTTTCACAGCCACTGAAAGCTAATCCTGTGATGGATAGCTTAAGAGCAGACATGCTTAATGCTTAAATACATATAGTCATCTTTCCATTTCTCAGGAAATCACACTAAAATGGACATCCTTTATCCCCTGCACTTTTAAAGTAAGTATTTCAGGTAGATAGCTATATAGAAGTTTTGACTAGCTTAAGCTAGAGACAACTCAAGAATTTTGGAAAATTAAATATATTTATTAATTTACTCAGGGGGAAAAAATCTATCTCTAATCATACCCTACAGCAGCAAAATAAAGCTCTGTTCAGTCAAAGCAAAAAAAGCTGGTATCAAAGGTATTCAAGATATGTAAACTTAAATTCTACTACCTGACCTCCAAAGGCAAAATATTAAATCCTCAGCTAACCAATGCAGCACAGGCCTGGCCCATTCCTTCTTGTTTGCAGAAGGTACCAATGAATTCATCTGCTCACTGAAAGGTGGATTTACAACCACACAGCCTACAGGGGGACTGTCTGAAGAAAAAAGTATAGTTTCATGAAGTAAAAGAATAATAACAACATACATCATTATTATACTGCCATGTTTGCTTGCCTGTCCTAGTGCATCTCCTCTTGCACTGCACAGATGCAATATTTTGAGCAACAGGCTTCTACTCCATCACTTTTAGATACTGTTTTAAAGCTCACTCTCTTTGGTAAGCTAGAGAACATCACTATTTGGAACACGTACCATAAACAATCCAATTTTCCTTAACAGATACCTTAAGACTGCAAGCAAAAGGGCAGCTACTATTACCCAAGGAAAAATGTAAGCCAAATGGTCACTGTACATAATTTTTTATAGTAAAAGTTTTATATGAAATAAATAAATCCAGAAGACAAGTTCTTACTAAAGAACACACTGCCTTCTGAAATCTGCTGAGCAATTCCAATCACTCCAAAAACCAATCTCCTCAGATTCCAGTAAAGCCCCTTTCCACTTGTTTCACCTAGAAAAAGAATTACTCACCTACACAGAAAAACAAACCCAATCTACCTCCCTATTCTGATGGCCTTGATTTAACAATGCTTGAAGGAATTGTGTAAATCTTATTTAGCTTACCATCCAAACTTGCATTTCATCCAGGGGTTCTTTTTTCTTTTGTAATGTTCAAGTTTATTTATCACATCATTATTATATTTATTTAATCTTTAGCTTGCTCTGAAATTTAACAGAAGTTCTGCAGGTTTGTGTATTATCATGTCCTATGTGACCTTGTGAACATAATCCAAAAACTTTCTCTCCGATGCAAACTGAAAATGATAAAGTAGCTTTTTAGTTCAGTCACCAATATTTTTAAGTATTTTTGAATATCTGTCCTGTCAAAATCACTGAAGTGTTATATGCTTTTCTGGCCTTTACAGTAGTATGCAATTTTATCCAGCAAAAGATATATGTTAATAGAAAATTATGTTTTGAATTTATCAGACAGTTCCAGCCCCCAGTCACTTGGACTGCAGCCTACAGACTATACAGTACTGTGGTCTAATATGTTCTGTATAAGTTATGCTACTCTCAAAATTTCTACAGGGAAAGTGATAAAACAAAAAATTACTTAGAAATGCAAACGTTGCTGGAGGGTATATTTCAATCTACTGCAATAATACATAAAGATGTACTATATGATTGTGTATTTCTGGAGTCTTTCTAGCTCAGGAGGTAAAAATGAAATTTCCCAAAGCTGCAATGACATTTAAATATTTATTCCAGCCAATGACCAAACCCATGCTGAATTTAAGTCCCCTCAAAATAAGTTATAATGATTACTAAGTTCTCACCTATCCATACCTGCTTCTTTGCAGGCAAGAGACAAAAAATTTACAAACCTCAATCTGTTTCATTGCAAGTGATTTAAAATAAAATGTCTTCCCAAAAGGTCTTTTGTCTTCTATCTGAAATGCTCCTCCACCCATATGTTGCTTTAGCTTCTAAAGGGACACACAAGTATACACATATTGCAAGGACCTGCACAGGGCTGCACAAATTCCATTACCACAGAAGTGAAAAATAAATTACAGTGGTTTCCACTGAGGATTAATGAGCATCACAAGAAATGGGATTAAGGATCTACAAAATTGTTTAACTCTAAATACAGAAATTTCTCTGCCCTGGGATAAGAGCCTTGAAAATACAGCCATGTACACCCCTGGATCAACAGCTAAAAAACAATAGGACCCCAACACAGAAAGTGTTTCGCATGTCACATTTTACATGGCCATCACTGAAAGAAGTAACCACCCAATTCTGAAAAAAAAACCCCAATCAATCCAAATAGAAGGAAAACACTGACAATTTTACTTTTCTTGAAACAATTCCATACACTTCAGCTTGCCTTGAGGGTGCACCACCTTGACAGCTGCACTACTCATCACCTTTCCCATGAAGCACTCACACAGGTCAAACACAAGTCAAATACACAAAGTTGAAGAACACACACCACATCACTTCTTCTCATTCCAAATGCCTTCACCATTACAACATTTTTCCTTTCCACCTCTCCCATTTCTTTTAGGATTCTTTCTTCTGCTGCTCCTGACAATTCAGTATCATTTTTCTGTGGAGGCCAGTGGGCCAACAGGTAGAGTCCACAGCACTCCCCGGAGGGAAAACCCCTAAGGCAGTAACCCCCTCTTTGTTAGGGTGAGGAAGAAGCTTCTCCCAGCATGTCTTTTTGTTGCATGCAGATTCAATGCATCCCATTGGCCCTTCCCCCTCATTCCACCCCTGTGCCCTCATCCCATTGGCCCTGTTGTTCTACCCCACCCCCTGCTTTTGTTACATAACCCCGTATCCTCGGACTATCTGGGGCTCTCTCACTCACTTGAGCTCTCTCCCTTCCACCGAGAGAATGAGAGTCTCCTTGTCCCTGGACCCCTTCAAGGCAGAAGCTCAATAAAGATTCTCTGTGGAGCCCCACAAGAGGACTCCATCCCTCCTTCTGCACTGCCCAAATGTCAAACAGCTGAAATCACACACAGGAGTGCGGATGTGCCTGTGCCCCGACTTCCTTTTACGGACGCTTCTCCAGGCAGGTCACAGCACTCTGACCAACCGCCAACCACGACATTTTTCAACCAAGATGTTTATTAGGGAGCCAATCCCAATGCCTGCAGAAGTGTTCAGCAGTATGTTATTAGGGCTCTCAGCTCTGGGAGAACATGAATTAACAAAATATTTTAGGTTTAGGAAAGGTATTCTTCAGCGAACATTCAAGAACATTACTGAGTTAAAAATTCCTTCGACAAACTGATGGGTCTATTAATACCTAGTATTTTCAGCCATACAATAACATTTTTTCCCAGCTTTTGTCTCCATCATCCTTGATTCAATACATGTAAATTATTCATGATTTACAATAGATTTAAATTAGAAAATAAATATGTTGGCAAAATATTTAAGAGGTAAACTAGAACTTAAACTTTATTTATTTTTACATAAAGACACAACCATGTGCACACACTGCAATGGTACCTTCATCAATGAAAAACCTGCACAGAGCCTATTATAGATGGTAAAGTTAAGATGCTGCTAATTAAATGACAGACATGAAAGTCTAAAACCAAAGATGCGAGTATTTATTCTAGCTAGCTGCTCTCTCCAGGAAGTTATTAAAATTTCTGCATCTTCAGGGTATATTCAAAATCTTTGTCACATCATGAAGACTTACACTTAAATACTACTTAGATAATTCCATACACTGCAGGTAAGTACTTACTCAGAACATAACAGAAAGGAAATCTTATCCAACCATCACAACTAAGTTCAAAAATGCTGCAGTTTAGAAGACTTACAGAACGATGGGCCAAGGGGACAAAAATTACTGCTCCAAAAAAAGCAAAATAAACTGGATAAATATTCCTGCCCAAAATTATTTAGCTATGTTTCTTAATTATACATAATATCAGCATAAATCATATGTGTATCACTCTGCCTCTACTGCATTTATAATTCAGGAAGACAAGTCTTCCATATTAGACTGGCTCACATCGAAAAGGAAAATTAGCTTCTGTACCTCACTGAAGCTGTGTCTCGGACCCCAAAACCTACCTGCCATAAGCTGGCAAGGCAGAGCACGACAACTTGGCTCTCTGTCACTCTTGCTCTTTGCCCCCTTCTCCAAATTCACCAGCAACATAATGATTAAGAAAAGTTCCAGGCCAGTAAACTTAAAATATTTGTTTTAAAATGTTTGTTCTGCCATGCATGTGTATCTTAGGTTTTCTAAGGAAAAAGAAACATTTGAATTTTGCAAGCACGCATGTGGGATACTACCTGAAAGGAAGTTATCCTAGGAGGCCTTTTTGTGTTATTAAGAATTGCCTTTAAATAAGAAGTAATAAAAGTACAATATGTGCAAACAAATGATTCTCCAGGGTGAAAGCAAGTTTCTCCATTCTCAGGAAGTGCAAATTACTGGTAAGGAATATTTAACTTGATGAAGAGGTGGTATCAACTTGTCTGATACTTTATCAACATTCATCTGAATTGGGCAGATATTTATTTTTTACAGTTTCTGATACAACATCTTTTTATCTGCTTCATATAGCAACATTCTCTGTTTCTAACACATTTGCTCATAATTGTTTCCTAATTTTGCACAGTAGCTATAGCACTTCTTGGTAACGCAACATCTAAAGTTCACATTTACTATGTACGTTTAGTAGTAGGTCATCTCCTCAGTCATCAAATCCAGTCAGCTACACTTGCTTGTCCAAATATTAAAACATCCTCAGAGAAGTCCCACCTTTCATATTTTGAGGATACAAGCCTTTGCATCATCCCAAAAGAACACCTATGGAATTGACATACCTTGGTCCAAAGGGCTGATGCCGCAAGTAGATTTAGACGATGTCATGTTACCTGTTAAATGTCTGCTTCTGACAAATACAGTCTGGTCTTAAGGACAAGGGAATCATGCCATTTGGTTTCTTTTTTTTTTTTTTTTTTTAAGGACAATACTAATCTGTCAGAAGAGTTTTTGACAATGAGAGGCTTTTATCTCAAAGCCACAGGCCTAACAAGCTCATCTGCATTACTTTCAAAATCCAAATAATGACATTTTAAAATGATAATCCACTTAGTTTTCTTTTTAAATCTTCTGGAATTGGTTAGCTGCTGCCTAATGTGATTCCAGAGCCTGTCTTCTGGTATACAAATACCACCCTATCTTCGGCTGCAAAGCTGTGATATCCAAGTTCAAAAGCAGTTTGAATAGACATCTTCAAGTAATAGGCCAAAATATAAGAAGTCTTATTTTCCAGACCTGAAATTAATGTTGGAAAGTAATGTTTTTCTCTTCACTAAGCTTAATCTGTCTGCAGGACTCAACAGGAGGGAAAAAATTCATACTCAGTTGTAAAAGCTGTAGTTAACTTAGCATATTTATATGTAATGGAGAAGGAAAATTATATTTCTTGTTTAAATGTTATGATTCTATTGCTTGCTTCTTCCTCCTGAAGCTTATTATAAAATATCACTTCCACATTTGAATCTGGTTTTCTATATCTAGAACAAGAAACACAATCAGACTTTTGACTCAAAATATTCATTAAGTGTAACTGGTATGACATAAGCACAACATTATGCAAAGCTATTACCTGCACATGGCAATGCTACAGACAGAGCCAAGCCTGAAGGTGTTGGTTTACACCCTTCTAAAAAGGACGTTCAGGACTCTTAACTTCATTTTGGGCAAACTTAATCTGAAGTTACTTTTAATTCAGTAACAAAATCTCACATTAATTTTAAAACCAGGCCTACTCACCTTTGGAACATGAAAGAGCCACTCAAACGTGGTTCTTAAAAAATAATGCTTTCACAGAAGACAGTTGCATCTTCTGTGAAAGACATCTTCACTCTACTACATCACCCACAGCTCCTGTATTCAAGTAGTAGCATTGGTATTCTCTTCTGTGGACTGAACACCAGCCCCATGATTTGCCAGGCAGCATTATCTGGCACAGGGAACCCACAGCCAGAGAGAATCAAACTACAGAGGGAAAGCAGTAGCTGCAGAATCTCCCAGCCCTGTACACAATCCTGTATTCAAAAAGGTTCACAGCAGGCTGAATATACATTTTCTTCGCTTCCAAATCAACATTCTGCCCGCTGAACTGGAATCCTCACTTGAAAGCTTAAACAAAACCAAATATCTTACATGGTTTGTTGAATCCACTTAAGAGTACTGCATTTCTGTTGCCACTGCTGTTCCACAAACCGAACTGATGTCACTAGTCAGTAGGATTTTCAGAAGGTCACCCTGATGATCTCAAAACCTAAACTTACAAGTGTTGAAATCCCAAAGCAACTCTCAACACTATGAATGGTAACCCCGAGACTGACAGTACTGAGCTCTCAGCTGCTGTTTGGTAACTCGGGGTCACTGAGTTACCATCTTCTGCTGTTCCCACACAGTAACGATCCCCACCCAGCCGTCAAGACAGCCACCATTTGCAGCAGCAACCTTAGACCAATCTGCAGTAACCCCATTTTTACAGACATCTCTAAAAGGCAGCAACTAAATGAATAGCACAAGCAACTGACTGCAGCACACCTTAATCCTGTTACAAGCATCACTCAGAGTGTAGCATGAATTAACATTAATCAGCTCTTCAATAGCACAAACTGCTACAGCAGTTGTAGCAACAAAAAAACAACCTGCCTGGACTTTAGCAAAATGACAAAATTGTTCAAACCTGCCATCAAATAAGAGTCTAGACTGATCTCACAGGCAGATATGAACAGCTCGATTCATCACATTAATATAATCAATTCATCATATTAATTGTTTTTATTTTAATGAAAAACATCTCAAAATACTTTTATAACACTGGCTGATGAAATGTTTACCTCTTAGTTACCCAAGTGTTACTTTCTAGGCACTACCTTGGTTTGAGATTCTATATTTCAATTATAAATAGTCCACCTTTGAGTTATTAAAGACTCAAGTCAGTAAAATTGAGGTTCTTCAAGTCTATTTATTTAGGGATTGTCTACAGTCAAAGCAAGAATATTCCAAATTCCATACTGCTGATTTTCTTATAACACTGTGACAGCTAACCAGTCCTGAGCTAATTATAGATTTCAACCAAAACCCATGTTCATACACTCATCATCTGTAAGACAAACATGGTCTCTTGAGATCAAGAAGAAAATTCTAGTAGGAACGTGCTGAATCATTGCAGCTCTCTGAAACACATTCCATTTAGTGAACAGGTCTTCTGTTTTATTATTAGTTTTATTATTAGTTTATTTATTAGTGTCACTAATTTTCATTAGTTACTAATGAACTATAGTCATATTTTAAGTGATGAAAAGTGCTAAACCAAAAAAAAAAAAGTTAATATACATCTTTTGGAACAATGGGATGAAAAAAACCCAAGCAAACACACTGAGAACAGTTTTCCTCTCTTGTCAGGTTCTGCTTAAGATGACTGCACCAGCCCGAAACCTCAGCATTTCTTTGTCCCTTTTCATAACACCCAGTAATCTGGCAGCTCTCAAAATGAGAACTGGCAAAACACACATTCAGATTCAAGGAGAAGGAAAATGAGACCTCATAACTGTTTCAGGCCAACTTATTGTATAAAATTAAGCAATCAAAATCAACTTTTCTGAGAATTAAGATCTTAAGGCTTCTGTTTATAATGCCATGTTCAGACAGCTTCAGAGTAATATGAGATATTTGCAAGACATTCCAGAACAGAATATAAAATCAAGTCTTTAAAACCAAGACCAAGATTACATAAATCCATTTTAAGTGCCTGCAGTGAGACAGAGTAGACCAAGGAACCAATCTAATTAAATGGAGCTTTTTTTTCCTTACCAGAACTCAACCACATGGATATAGGAATGACAGTAAGACGGGGTAACAACTTACCACACACCAGCTATACAACAGCTTTATAATGGTAACTTGCTGAGCTGTAATAACTAGTTATCAATTAAATAATTCACCAAGAATTATATTAAATATTAGTTATGTAAAGAGGAAATGTCTTGTCTTGCTTTGCTTCACTTACTTTTTTTTATTTCATGCTTCAACAATTTTGTTTAGTTCTGATTATTCAAATATATTAAACAGTTTTTTCTTCAAATTTTCTCTATAGTGCACACAAATACAGCATAAGCATGCACAACAAACATTCTGCATGTCCAAAATCTCCCCTAGAGGCAGGGACATCTTAGTATCATTCCGCATATAAGGAACAGACATTAAGGTACAGATTTTCACTTTCATTTCCATTTTTAAAGGTAGCTACATCATATTAACGGTTTTGTGTAATGTAAGCACACACACAAAGTGTATTGAACCATAACAGACATAAACATTTAATCAGTTTGCAAATACTAATAACAAGGTGAAAACTTAACCATGCTTTCCATTTGCTTTGAAGAGGGAGTAAATTATGACCAAGTGAAAAACAGAGCCACCCTATGCAGAAATATATGCAGTACCTATATAACATTAATATCTAAATATAAAGTAGTATTTTTACATTTTAAAGGTACAAATAGAATAAACCCTATATCATTAAGCTCTTCAATAATACAGAGAAAAAAATTTGGAGTTCTTAAAGATGTCCTTAATAATAACCAGGGTGCCAAATAAGAAAATGCTCTGGGCCGTTCTTTAAAAGGTTTATATCAGAAGTCAATGCTGATGTAAATTTAAGGAGCTGTCCAATTTGGGATTTAACGTGCCAGAAAATAATTACCATAAACCAATTTCCTAGCTGTAATTCAGTAAAATACTGCTACCAAATGATAAGTCTTCATTACCTACCTGAGGCTTACAGGACTCTCAGTTGGGATTCTCTGGCTACAAATACCTGTGTGCTATGCAGTACATGAGCAAACCTGATACAACTGGGACAAGCATCAGACCTACTGTGCATAACACACACAGCAAGTGCAGTCTGTCCCAGGCAGACTATATAACCTAAGAGTAACAAGTTTAGTGTAGTCCAATCTGATTCTCTGAGCCTGGGGAGGTTTTTTTGCTCAAGACCTGTAGGTATCAATAATCTCAGGCGAACAGCTGATTTCCTATAATGAAACTTCCAAATGACAAAAGGAAAGATGTTCAGATACACTCAGATATATGGTAGCTAAACCTCTGCATCAATCAGTTCATATGTGAGAGACAGTGGAAAATAGGTTGCAAACACACTTTGTTAAAAGGTTTTCTTATTCAGCTCTTCTGCTACTGATAACACAGCAGCAAGGTAAAATAATCTGGTTTAAGTCAGAGTTAACAAATCCAAAAAAGAAAACAGACCTGAAAATCTGCTGTGTTATATGAGTGACAGACAATCATTTCAGATTAATTGCATGCTACTTTGGGGTTGTTTTAGTTTGGGTTTGTTCAGGGTTTTCTTGGGGGATGGGGTGGGAAAAGAAGGAGGGGTTGGTTGGTTGTTTTTTAATTTTAAGCATACACTTTAAGGATAACACTTGCTTAAGTATGTAACTATATATAGCAAATAAAGCATACACAGTAATTTCCCAACAATTTATGACCTACCATTCCCAGAAGCCTCTTTAGCTACCTTTTAAAATATATCATGTGGAACAAAAGTGGTTACCTAATGAAAGGAAAGCTAATGTCTTTATAAATAATTTGATGGGTGAAGGGATGGGTATTAACATCTTTGAAATAAGTCTTAATGTCTCTACTGACTTTGGGCAGCAGGTCCATTACAGAGCCCTGGCAACTTGGCTCCTGAAACAACCAAGTGGGTCTGCACAAGCCTAAACTTCTGAACTTTGGGGTAAAATAGTAGGGTCAAGGATGGAATATGTGGTAGGCTGTTTGGGAAGGCTGTAACTATCCAGGACCTCAGCCAATGGGGAAAGGAAGAGGCAACATACAGCTGTGAGTTTAGGAGAAAAGGAGGCTGCACTCACTGAAACATCGAGAGAGAAAACGCCATGGGCGTGTGCCCCAGAGGATGTTGTCCCTTTATTTAAATAAAGTCGCAGGACTCCTCTGTCTCCTTTTTGGACATAAACCTCAGGTGTTTGTGGATTTTCCTGACACTAACTATTTGAGACTGAAGTCATTTTTGCAATCTGGAATTGGGTTAAGCACCCAAGTGATGGGGATGTTATGTCGACAATTTTCACCTTATTTGACCAGACAAATTAATCCTTTTCATACCAACACAGGAGATTAGTGCTTCAACAAAACCAATCAAATAGCAACAGGAGTAAAACTACCTGTATCCCCAGCACAGAACCAGTGATTTTGAAGAGTCTAAAAAGCACTTACCACACCGATTCCTTCAAAAGCAAATACTGCTGTCCCAAAAAACAATGGGTATTTCTTCCATCCAACCACAGGAGGCAGTTTTCGAGGATCTGCTAGATCCTGAAGAGAACAAAGCAAAACAGCTCATTACTACCTCTTCCTACAATTCTAACTGACACATTATGTTACACGAAAGAAAACTCGGTACATGTTGACAGTGGTGTATACATTGCTATTTACAATCCCTGGTTTTCCTCCCAAACTTAGTCCTTTATACACATTTATACCATCTTCCCACACAGAAACTTGCAGATTATTTATTCTAGGTTCTATCGCTGTCACTAGAAATTTTTGCATTTAAAGTATCACATTGGTGTGTATAAGGGAGCATCAATTAAAACAGAAGGAAAAGTGCTCATCTCAAGTCTTATCTTCTGCAAACTCCTTAGTGTACTGCTCGTTCTAACCTGCTTTCATACTGCACAGATATTCTTCATAACTGTGAGCGACACTAAAAGAACATCTCTATAATACAAGACAAAGTTCTGCAGAATGATTAATTACTATCTTACCCAATTTTTTCTTTTCATAACTTCTCCTGCCTCCTTGCCCAGCTTATATCTCTCATTGCCTTTCTCCCCATCCTCCACTTCCCAATCATCAAAATACATATTTTTATTACCTTAAATTAAGATGCCTCAAATACAAGATAATGCTGCCTTTCATAAATTGTCAGTCAGTAGGTATCTATCAGAAACCAACTGCCATATTCAACAAACCTAACTTGCCACACTGAAAAAAAACAGGTAATAATTTTTTTTATACTTACTCTAACAATATACTGGTAAATAATCACCAGGCTGACAGCCATGGACAGATTGGCAAGCAATGAAAGCAAGGACAAGCTCTTAAGGTCACGAATGAAGACCAGGAGGACCAGGAAAGGCAGGAAGCACAGCATGTATATTCGTAAATCAGTATTCCTTTTCTCAGAGGAACTGCCAGTGGTACTAGCATTCATAGGAGCAATCTTACTTTCCAAGAATCCTTCATGGACCTTTATTAAAACAAAAAACAAAACAAACATGTTAAACAGTGGCAGCAGTGAGTATATGGTCAAATTGCTGTTCTCCTATAGGGAAATTTGTCTCTCTGCTTTACCTGGTGAGTGACAGGAATTTTGAGATCCCTGTACATGTACTCTCAGTGCAGAGGGGAAGACAAGGCACTTCCAGCAAGTGTTTCATACTTAAGGCAAATTATTAAATTAGGACTTGAAAGCACCATTATCCCACCACTGACTAAAGAGGAAATCCACACATGCAGTTTATCAGAAAGGGAGAGTCTGGTAAACTGGAAGCAAGCCAGACAGATCTGGGCTTAAATCTTAAAGAGTTTGAATTTTTCTAGGGAGTGTAAGGGCATTATATTACAAAATGTTATTGCACCTGAGTTCAGTGCCTAACAACTTTATGCCTTCACTATGCACATCATAGCAGCATACATACAAAATAATGTTAGAATATGAACATGCCTGTCTTTCATTTAGTTCAAATGAATTTTTTTCACTCTTCACTTTTTTATTAATGAACATTAACTCAACTTTAAAAACCATGATCTTGACAGAAGTGAGAGTCCTGTATCTAATAAGCTGATATAAACTAATGCCCATAAATTAAAAGTAGTACACAATGTGAAAGTGCATTGGGTTTTTTTGTACATAACATTACGATAGTTGCCTGTAGTGCACATCAGAAGATTGAGTTTGAGACTATTCATGATTCTCTTTTGGGAAGAAGTCAGTGTGGCTGCAACTGCCAAAAATTTGTTTTGTGGAAATGTACGCAGCCATCTGTGCTGTGTGCACACCACAATCAAAATATCCAGAGCTGGTGGTTATTCTGCTCACTGCAAAATGAGAACAGTTCAGTTCATTTTAAATCTCATCATGCTGTCTCCCTTAGGTATCCTTTCCTTCTCTACCATTGCAGTCATCATCTTACAAATTAGCTTATGATTTGTACTGTATACTGTACATACATACTGTATGTAGCTGTACTTAATTTGCTCATGCTGCATGAAGTCTTTGGCTTGATGGCTACAGAAAGATACCCAGACAGTGAAAAAAAAATTCCTTATAGCACAGAGACAAACAAAAATGCTAAACTTACATATAACTGAAAAAACTCGCTTGATTTCCATTGTTTCAAACAATCCACAAATTCAGGGAGAGTGAATTAACTTAAAACTATTCTGTCTGCAACCAAAAGCACTGTACTTCCTTTTTTTTTTTTTTTCTTCCCACAATAAAAAAGGGAAAGCTAAATGATACAATTCTGCAACTGCATGCTTTCCAGAAATCTCACTTTATTTGAGAACATCACTGGTCATTATGGAAACACTGATGGTTTCTACCTCACAAGAATCTCAAGTGTCACTTGCAAGATATTTAACATCTGTTAGTTTTCATAAAGATACTGATTTTAGAAAGCTACAAAGAAGTTCTAATTACATTGAGAATCAAATTAACAGAGTTACAATAACTCATCTTTGCCAAGTAATAAGTCAAACACTTAACCAAATCACTTCCCTAATGCCACATGAAGTTAAGCTCTCTGTGGAAGCTTCCAGCTTTCCCACCATACTTAAAACAGAAATACAGAACAAGCACTTTAGGCCTTTCACTTTAACAGGTGGCATCTAGTGCTCTCTCATCATGTACAAATTCAGACTCATGGTCACAGTTATACTGATAAAAATACGCAGGAGGATGCAGTTTGTTCTCTTTTGTGGACATATATACCTTTAAATCAACTTTGTATCAAGATATCAAGAGAGCAGCTCTAACAACACCAGTCAGAGCAGTGCCACTTATGGGCCTAGACAACACAAGAGAAAATAATCTGCAAAGGTGGATTTTGAGATGTGTAAATAGGGATCCTATACATTAACTCAGAAGAGGCACTCCAGATAAGATTCAGCAAGGGTTCATCTTGTGGAAGAACTAAACAAACAGGCACAAGTTACTGACAGGTAGAAGAAAGCTGAGTTGGAAAGTAAAATGCAGAAGTTATAGAAAGTAAAGATCACTATTCTCCCTCTTAAAATGGAGCAACTGGCTGTGAGAGATCTGACAGCAGAATAGCAAAGGAAAACTCTAATGAAGATGAGATTATACCAACTTTTTCAGGTGATGGCTAACATCACCATGACTTTGAAAGTATTCCCCTAAATTTTACTTTTAAAAATTAATCAAACAACACTTAAAACTGTTCCAAAAGTACCAAAATATAAAACAGCATGAAGAATCTGGGGTTTTTATACTTTTTCATGCACTGTTTAGTTCCGTGCAAATTGACTGCTGATTGTGTTAGGATGGACTATGACACATTTTCTGTCTAACCTAGTCTCAGATTTGTATTCTGGACAATAATTGTTTTCAACCCCCTGCTGCTCTCTGCTAGTGCACTACTGCATGTGGCAGTCATGCTGAGCCAAGAACAGCACACACTCTATGTAACAGTCTTTGTCCTGAACGAAGTAACATGATCTGGTCTCAAACATTTCCCCAAACCACATGAGGATATATCATTATGGTTTTAGAAAGGAAGCACATAGCTACTGAAATCAGTAAGCATAATGATGTCCCCAGGCACAGGATTTCATCAGGAGTTACTTCAGTTACTCAAGCATTAATTTACCATACTGGTATGATGTCTGAAACAGTTTTTTTCACTCATTTACACAGCCTAAGCATAACATAACCTGCTTCAGCTGAATCCAGGAAGATCAAACACTTGTGCAAACCTAGATATCAAGTTCCTTCTCCACTCAGAAAACCAATACACAAATAGAGGCTGCAAAAAAATCAGTTGAACCAATGAACAATCTTCCTTCTTACAGGAACTATCTCAGAAGCAAGAAATAATTCCATTTCCTTAGTCTCTTCAACTGAGACTACTGTTTCCTTGCCTGTATCCCAAACTACACTCTGTCATGCAATTTTATGAACTTTTCAACATCTAGTGAGCTCAAAACAGCAGTCCTTGAATCCACTGGTTCCTCCTAATTTCTTCCTTACTCAACTCAGAGCAACAGCTAGTGCAATACACAAGGCCAGATCTGGGACAAAATCATTATGTTATCAGAGAGATAAAGACTATATTATAACCCTGTAATTTTGCATGAACAGGCCAAATAAATGTATCACAGTTCATTTAGTTCTGGCACTTCATTACGACTTAATACTGTACTTTGCAACATTTTTAACACATCCAGTTTTATGACTAAGCACAATTTCCAAAGTTTTGTGATGTTTTTCCCTAAAAAATGTAAAATAAATCAGAATTCCACTACATAGTATGCTACTGATGGATCATCTTCAAGGTGCTAAAGTTCCAAAAAAATGCTCATAAAAAACAAGAAGGTGTTTTCTTTTCTTAGCTTTATCAGCAAACAATGAAAGAGGACACTTTTCCAGGGAACTCAGCAAATATACATGAGAAAGCTGATGAATTTTCCTTCACTAAAAAGAGTGGTCAGGTATTGGAGGAAATTGTCCAGGAAAAGTCTTGGGATCATCACCCTTTTAAGTGCTCAAGAAATGTGTGGATGTCGCACTTGGGAACATTGTTTATTAATGAACATGGCAGTACTGGTTAATCTTGATAAGAATCTTTGCAAAACCAACCTTATCAATTCCATGACTCTATGAAATGCCAAAATTCTTGACACAGGGTCTTCTGCTGTCAAAGCAGGAAATGCAAAGCAACTACAATATGAAAGGGGACCATGTTCCTTCGAGCACAGGTTGTTCTTCCTATTCCTATGTGTTCCTTCCCTAGCTTTGCTGCAGTCAGTCCTCAAGATTTGTGTTTCAGCTTTATTGTTCTTCTACAATCTGAAACACTTTCACCCACAAGCCTCTTACTACATCCTGACAGAGTTAACCAGACCTTTTGTTCCCAGTCTAAGTTTCTTTGGTGCTCCTGGAAAATATTCCTTAGGAAAAGCTTGGCTTGCTATTCAATATAAGTGAAAATACGATCTTGCAGCACAGTGTCTGGGAAATGCTAATGCAATGCAGAAAAATCTCAGCAAAAGTTTTCACCAGATTTGATGGGTTTAATTTGCACACACCAACATGTAAATATGATGAGCAAAGTACAGATTATAATGCAAATGTATTGGTCAATGTGTGCCAATTAGTAATTAGTAGCATTTTTACTGTGTTTTTCCTTTATCTTAATTCTCTCCTTCCCGCCCCTCACTCCCTCTGTTCACCTTCCTCATCCTTTCACTACCCTAAATCATTAGAAATTTAGGCTATACCAATTTTTGTTCTTTGGTGCCCTCTACAGGACTAATTTCTGCAATAGAAAATTGCCAGGAATAAATCAGACTTCTCCCTCACAGAAGAGCAAGCACAAATGGGCAGTCCAAATCAAGTACATTTTCAACTGCAACTTCTAAACTGCTAATAACTTTAATCCACCCATCCACAGGGTCCATGTTATAGGTCTCTGCAGCTACTTCTTTTGCAGCAGTTGCCTTCCTGTAAGACCTTTCAATTTTTCCTCAACAAAGCACAAAGTTTCCTGAAAAACATCTTAGGTTGTTTTTTTTTTCCAAATCTACAAAAGCCAAGGTCAGCAAGTACTCAGTCTCATATTTTGTCTAAAGCCACACCACATACATAACCAGTTGATCAGGTAAGTATTTGATAAGAAAGGCTTTAATTTAAACTTACATTACAAAGCATGCATTAAAGATCTCATTTCAGAAGGCCAGCAAAAGAACATCAGGTAGTATTTTTAGCTTTAACAACAGATTCTGACAGTAGGAGTACAGTTTTAAAGGCTGGGATTTTTTTTCCCCTCACAACATACAAATTACAGAGTATCCAACTTCCAAATACACAAATTTGCCTCATCATGACAGATCTTCATCCATAGAACTTGGAACACTTCTTAAACACAATATAAATACTCATCCACAATGGGATGAAAAAACCAAGCAATCTTCTATGTGCTAACTGTCCAAGGGGACACCCTTCTTTCTAAATTAAATTAAGGTAAGCTATGCCAAGACATCTGTTGCCTGCCTTATGGGTAGAGTAAGAATCCATACGGACAATTAATGCTCAGCAACCTTATTCCTCACTTAGCTACTCACAGGAACATACACAGAATCAGACAGTCACAGAAACTTTTGGGTTGGAAAAGACCCACAAGATCCCAACCTTTGACCAGTCATCACCTTGTCAACTAGACCATGGCACTGTGTGCCACGTCCAGCTGTTTCCTGAACTCCTCCAGGAAGAGTGACTTCACCACCGCCACATGTAGTCTGTTCCAATGCTTAATGACCCTTTGCATGAAGAAATGCTTTCTGATGCCCAACCTTAACCTGCCTTGGCACAACTTCAGGCTATGTCTTTTCATCCTGTCGCTGGCTGCCTGGGAGAAAACAACCCCCACCTGGCTGCACCCTCCTGTCAGGCAGTTGCAGCAAGTGAAATGTCACTCCTGAGCCTCCTTTTCTCCATATTTAACACCCCCAGCTCCCTCAGTCACTTCTCATATGATTTACTCTCTAGACTCTTCCTCAGCTTCACTGCCCTTCTCTGGACTCACTAAAGCATCTCAGTGTCTTTCTTAAAGTGAAGGGCCCAGATCTGGACACAGAACTCGAGGTGCTGCCTCACCAGTGCTTATATGGATACAGGCCCAGATCCAGAGCTTGTCATTAAGCTTTATGACAACTGACTAACCATAGTCTCCTGAGCAGAAAACACAGCAGAGCACATTGGTAGAGTCCTGGAATTGCAAAAAGCCTGTGGAAGACAGAGCACCACAAGCTCAATATGCCTGTGTTTGAGCACCCACCCTGTGCTGGCTGACCCTCCATGAACCACGTGCTCAGACACAAACTGCTGACTGCAACTGCCAAGTGTGCCCCAAGGAAGGACCAACATCCCCCAGGACCCCATCAACAGAATCCTCCTATGAGAAAGAGCTTAGAAGGACTGGAGAGCAAGAGACAAAGCAGGGGAATTTAAGCAGAAGAAGCTGTCACAAAAGTGATAGGCATGGTTTGGTTTGTTTTTGTCAGTGATGGATGGCTGTAGGGAAGAAATTTGGGTTTTCTTGAAAGGTTTCGGGTTGCTTTAGATGTGTAAAGGCATTTGTGGTTGTGGTGATCCATCTGCAATGTTTAGTTGACTTAAGCAACTTCAGGGATAAAACTTGAAAGAAAGAGATGTGACCAAACTCAAAGCATTCACAGAAAAGCAAAAACAATTTTAAGATTATATCATGTCTCCCTTCTATTAGATAAACGGGAGACAGGATAAAAATATTCAAAAATATAAAAGGTATCCACAAATAGAAAAGAGTAAATTACTTATGGCTAGAACATGAAATAAAGAACTTACAATATCAGTAAGAAATCTGAAGCTTCTACAAAGAAGCAGCTGTCTAACAGATAAAGAAAGCATTGGAACTGACTAGTGAGGAAGCTGTAGAAATGTCAATGTCAGGCATTTTTTGGAACAAAAATCAGGATTCATTTAGATACAGTGGATTCTGTGAATAGAAGGGACTAAACAAGAACCAAAAAAAAAAAATAAAAAATCCAGTTACATGAAAAGGATAAAATATGCCCAGGAGTTTGGGGAGAAAAAAAGGAAGTCAGCAGAAAGCCTAGCAAAAAAAAAATAAAAATTCTGGGACAACTGGCTCCTACACCATTTTATGCCTTATTTTCCATAATTTCCACAATTAATCTTTAAACCCAACAAACAAATCAGAAGGAAATATACACTTTCACAAGTGTAAATTCACAAGATCTGAATTTAGTTCACCTTGCCCGCTGCCCCTTTTAAACCAAAAGCTTTATAGGAAATAAAAGTGAGGGAAAATGAATCTAAACTCATAACTACTTCCATATGGCAGCATTACTCACTTGTTTCACATTTTCTGCCAAGAACACAACATAAACGCCACAAAATCCCAGCTGTGTTATCACTAGGAAAAAGTCTACAATATACCTAAGGAAGAAAAAACAAACATACATTATACTTAAGATACAATTATCCCATTGCTACCTAATATGCAATTACTGCTCCTTTTTAGAGCAGTCAAAATGCTAGACTCAAATGCCACATTAATCTCTGTGCCTGTGCAGCACAGTACAGGTTCCTCCTATGGCAAAAGAGCATGGTGATCATTGAAATAACACTGTGGTTCAGACTGTTTTTGAAAAAAGTGATACACAATGGTGGCCTGAAGACAAACTGTAATGAAACTCTGCTAGAGTCAAGCACAGAGCAGAGATCTGCCCCAGAGAATGGATTTGCTGCAGCACAGATTCTCTGGAGACCCAATTGCCCTTTTGAGGCTTGTAACTGTTTGGTGCAATAGAAAATTGTCATTATGTATCACAACAAACCAATTTTTCCTCTAATTGAGCTCTACTCCAGTCCTATGAAGTCATCACAACACATCTTAAAACACTAGCTCACTAGCAAGATGCTGCATCCTTGAAAGTAACAGGAATATAAAAATTCTTCCACAAGTGAGGTAAAAACCACTTTAAATTAATGCTGAGCAACATGTCTGTTTCAGATTCACAATTTCACTACTGTACAGTCATATCACAAACTCTACAAACAGCAGCAGATGGCAAAGAAAAAATATTGTGTTTTTTTGTAAAAGAGGGATAAAATATTTAACAGACACAACAAGCCATTTATATCTTCATGTCCTTATTGCAAAAATAGTACATATTTCTCTATTATTTGTATGTTATATTTAAACAGGAACCAAAGAATTGTTTCGCTTCCCCTCAGAATACATACATTAAAGTTACATTTGCAGTGTTAACCTGCAATGAAGAAAAATGTTGGGAAAAACAAATGAAAACTTAAAGTACTTAAAGTACTTCACTGCATTAGACAATAAATGCATTTCTGGTTATAACACATCTCTTCCTATACTGTTAAACAGAATTCTTTTACCTCAGACCTCTTGTAGAGTAGTAGAACTGAAAACTGAAATGTCTAATACAGCCAGACATCCTCCCATCTCACCATTATCAGCTGGCAGCAGGAAATAACACTGCATAAAAGCATTTTAAAGGAAGGTAAAATCTTAGAAAAATGGAATCTCCTAATCAGTCCAAGTGCCGCCATTAACTTTTAAAAATGAATTTACTCTATTAAATTCTAGTTCAATCTTACCGGCCCCAGGAAGCTCGTTTCTGAAGAGCAGCTAGGGGCCCTACTTCCAATGCACAGCTAACTGTATCACTATATCCCAAGGAGGACTTCTTCACCCTGAAATCAAAAAGTGAAGAAAAAACAGAGTTACCAGAAACTATGAGGACCTAGAACCCTACTCTGAAAATACTGTTGGTCTTCCATGATTATAACAAGTTGGCACCTGTGGCAACACTCTGCTACTGCTGAATTTCAGAGGTATAGTTTGAGCTTCTTTACCCCAGGAAGTGCTATTTAGCATTTCACAAGCATGTGAAACACTGTTGTGTCACCCAGTTCAACAGTACTAAACGAGTTTCTTACAAAATAAGGGGTTTTTTTTGATAAACTACTCCACAATCATATTCTTGTTGTATGAGCTTAAGAAATTAATCTCAAATCTAAAAGTCACAAAGAACTTAAACAGAATTCAACTATTGCTGCACAAGCAGTTAATCACAATTCATTCAATGATCTTATTTCGGTCATCAACTTTGAAGACCATTCAAAACTGCTGAGGAAAAATTCAGGAATGACACGGTCCATTCACAGTACAATATCATATTAATCTGGTAAAATAGATTTTCCAGCTACAGGGACATGAATAGTTTTGTGATTAAAAAGTTCATTGTACTTTCAAACATGAAACCCTCCCACTGCTTCTCTTTAACACTTGACAGTACAATAAAAATGTTTAATGAAAGTCACTATTAATCAAAATACTCTGTCAGTCAAATCTGAGTAACTGCTTCCCCACAGTACTGCACATCTCACTTGGAGGAATATTTAATATTTATCTGATCAGTAGCATCACTAACACATTCCTTCAGCACTACTACTTCAAAGGATTAAGTTGCCACAATTCAGAGACAAAGCTCACATATAATCATAGAAGACATTAACAATATTTCTTAGTTTATCTTTTACTCCTATAAAGTACTTATAAACTAGGTATTCATTAATTATTTACATTTTTCAAAGCTATGAAGACTCAGAAGCTCTATGAATATAAAGGACTGAAAGTAAGCAATTAAAACTGCAATGAGAAAGACCTGATTATTTGCCAGCAGGGAAGAAGGTACTGGGCAACACAAGTTAAACCAACCTCATTTTGTGTATGACCAGAGAACAAATGTGTTTTTTCAGTGTGTTGCACAAAGCATAGCTATCATTACTAGGTGCACACTAAGAATTTCAGAAGACTCTAAACTGACAGGAGAAACTGCTACAGCACCAGAATATTCTGTACAGCAAAAATCACACACAGAAAAGAGGAATTAAAAAAAAAAAATACTTCAACTCAGCAACTGAATGAGTAGTTCCACATTTACCTCTGACACAGACAGTGGCTGCAACGTACCAAGATGTGCATACAGTGAACAGATATAACTCCTAAGAACACAAGGCTGATTGGTCCAACCTGGTATGGAAAAAAAAAAGGAACGACACAGGAGATACAGAAATTTTCATGAAAATATGGGGAAAAATCTTCACATGAAAAAAACTTCACATTGTAGCAATAAATAATTAAACTTTTTTACCCCACAGCAGGGTGTTGCTGCTGATGTTTCATGTCATCCCTTAGTTTCAGTTCACTACTTAAGGCTATTCAGGGGTGATCAAGCCGTAAGTACCAAATGAGTACTTCACTCTTCTGTTTCACTTGCCAAAAAAGTTTGTCAAGAAAGAAGACTGCATAGACTGCACAGTTCAGTGGTTTGAATCACTTGATAGTGGCAATGACAGTAGGAGTTACAAGTTACAGATAACTATCAAATTAAATAATTTGTTTCAGAATAGAAGCTTGACCAGGAGTTTTCACAGAAGTAACTTGCCTTACCCACATGTAACTTTCACTCTCGAACTGAACAACCCATACTATGGAATTACAGGATTATTTAGTCATAAGGTGAAAATTTCATTTTATTAAATTTCCCCTGCCCTAGGAAATGCAGGTTTGTTTGTTACCAGGTATAAACAACCTGGGCTATACCCTATTTCTGCAGAAACACTAGATTAATTTAACAAGCTGACACTTCATCCTAACACATACAATCTGTCTCTAGAAAAGTCTGTACAAAGGTAAGACAACCCCATAGAAACGATTCCCATGAGACATCACAGAAGTCTGAGTAAATAATAATATTTCTTTTTTTCTGGCAAACTTTTTGTTTGGGCCAGAAAAATACTTTGGCTAGGCAAAAATGCTACTCATGCAATGAAGTCTTCAGGGTGAAGTAGTAATTTTCTTTAAAACAATAAAATCTTAATCTTCAATATTGATTTCCCCAAACTAAAGAGAAGAAATGACACAACTCTATTAAGATGGCAGTTACAAATAAGAAGTATTGAGATTTTAATTTTTCACAACATATATCTGTAAATCTTTCTAGATAATTGTTCTAGTCTATAAAAGAAGAATTCTTACCACAATGCCAGCATTTTTTATTGCAAGTGGAAGACCGAGAAGCCCAGTTCCAATGTTTCCCTTGAGGAGGTGAGTCAGTGTTTGCATAAACCTGAGGATAAAATATCACATTAGAAATACACATACATGGGGTAGAGGAGAAAAAACAAAACCACACCCTTTGTCTATAATAAAGTGATAAATTTCAAGTTTCAAGTTACAATTTACAGTGGTCCAGCTATTTTAAAGGAAGTGCAGCACATTCAAATAATGATTTTATTTGTCCTTACATGTGAGCACCCTCAAATAGAACACAAGTCTGATCTTCAGTTCTTTACTCCAGCTTGTGAAATGTTAATTTCACAGCAATTTCATAGTTCTTTTGCCTCAGACTCAAAATTACCAAGTTTCATCAATGTTATTTTAAAACTTACAACATTCAAAACAATTATCAGCTGCAAATCACAATTCTGTCAGCCAAAGCTTTATCCAAAGAAAAAAAGAATAAAAAAAACATTTACAAGCTTTTCTAATTAAACTTTCAAAACAGGTTATATCCAGATTCTCTCTAAATATTTTTCAAACATTGCTTGTTGGACTTTGAGTAGCCTAATCACTTTATAAGTAGGAACCTTGAAATATTTTACAGCCAGTACATCATTACCTTCAAAAGAAATGAGAACCTACTTCAAAATGGACTGCTTTGGGAAGAATTATGCAAAGTCCTTATGTAAAACCACAAAACTGTTCTGTAGGTGCAAGAAGACCCCTTCAGAGTTCAGAAAATTGCTCATAAGAAACAAGCCAGAGGCAAGAAATTTGTGTAAGCTGATATTTAAGATTAACACATACGTAATGCCTTCTTCATTATCAAGCTGGTAGTGCGTCTTAACTGGCAGGAAAGCATTTTCATGCTCTTCATCTGAAATGCCATCTGAGTCTTCTTCATCAATTAAAGGCTTCATTACTTCCATGCCTGTACAACACAGTTAACACTACATTAGTATTAGAAACAAGCTTACAGTTCAGAAGTAAAACATGATTCAAACTTCCCATGCCATGGGGTATTAAAATGTTCCTAACTACAAAGATGATTTAAGCAGATATATAGAGCACAAGTTTGCATAGGATATTCTCTTTCTTTAAAGTGGCACACTATCTCATTATTATTATTATTATTACTACCAAACACTACAGTTTTTCATTGAGAAAAGCTACTATCTATCATGAAAATGTCACTGGTTTAATTCACTTTGCAAGCTAATGCAACATGAAGCAAAACAGAAAAGTCATCCATCATTACAAAAGCGTGAGATTCATCTTAACCGCTGGTAGCTCTTTCAGAATTAAACACTAGGTCTGCACTCAGAGAGGTAAGACATATATCACAGAAAGCATCTCCATTCATTGAAGAAAGAACTAAAATACAGGAATCAGGTTGCATGCTTTGAAAGCTGCAATCTTGTGCACCTTTTAAAGTAGCATAAAATTCCAGCTAAATAACAGCACCAAGTAAGAGCAAGCAGTCAGTAGTGAACAAAATTGCCTTTCAGGCAAAACTAACAGCTTATGCCAGTTTAATGTTGAGGAAATTATAACCATTTTAAATTACAACAGTTAAGCAAAGCAAATCCTGCCAAGAGCAAAAAGATTATTTACCCTACACTCACCTACTATAGCATCCATTCAGTAAATACATTGAATAAGTCTCAAGTTCCGTAACTTTCACCAAACAAAAAGAGAAATCCTTGAACATCCCTGTGATGTTATCATTTTATATTAAAAAGAAACAAACCCAAAATAAACTACACCACATTTATATTTACATTATAACACGGCCATTGTGTGTCAGGGTTTTAGTAGTGATGGGGCTACGGGAGTGGCTTCAGTGAGAAGCCGCTGTAAGATTCCTCAATGTTAACAGGGCCAATGCCAGTTGCTCGCAGGATAGATCTGCTGCAAGACAAGTCCAAGCCCAACAGGGATGGTGGCAGCACCTCTGCAAAAACATAGTTAACAAGGGAAAAAACACCTGCTGAGCAACTACAGCTGGAGAGTGGATTGAGAACATGTGAGAGGAATACCTTGCAGACCCTAAGGTCAGTGCAGAAGGAGGGGCAGGAGGTGCTCCAGGCACCAGAGCAGAGATTCCCCTGCAGCCCCTGGTGCAGCCCATGGGGAGGCAGCTGTGCCCCTGCAGCTCATGGTGGAGCAGAGATCCACCTGCAGCCCTGGGAGGATCCCACAGTGGAGCACGTGGATGCTCAAAGAAGGTTGTGACCTCAAGGGAAGCCCACTGAAGTGAAGCAGACTTCCTGGCAGTGGACCTGTGACCCCATGGAGAGAAGAGTCTAAGTTTGGAGCAGGTTTGCTGGCATATTTGTGACCCCATTGTGACCCACACTGGAACTATTTCTGGAAGACTTTATCCCATGGGAGGAGAATGTGGGAGTACTCCCACTGAGGAGAAAGGAGTAGAAGAAACGTGTTGAACTGACCACAGTCCCCATTCCCCACTTCCCTGCACCACTGGAGGGGAGGAAGTAGAGAAATTAGGAGTGAAGTTGAACCTGGGAAGAATGGAGAGATGGGTAGAAGGTTTTTTTAGATTTATTCTTATTTCTCATTACCCTGCTCTGATTTGACTGATAAGAAATTCAGTTAATTTATCCAAGTAGAGTCTGTTTTGCCCATGACTGTAATTGGCAAGTGATCTTTTCCTGTCCTTTTCTCAACCCACACACAAACATTTTACTATATTTTCTCCAGCTAAGGAGGGGAGTGATAGAATAGCTTTTGTGGACACCCAGAATCCAGCCAGGGTCAACCCACCACAGCTATTAAACAAATCATTAAGGTTTTCATGAAGCCTTGGAGATGTCTAACCCACCAACAGGGCACTGAAGCCAATGCTAAACAACTTCTAAAAAAGAACTGTAGAACAAGTGTAAAAGTCCCACAAAGCAGAAGGCAACTTGTCCAAGTCATTAAAATTAAATTATATAGCTCAAACTCTCCTGAAAACACCAAAGGGTTGTCAAAATTTCATGTCTGAAAATTTGAAAGCCAATAACAAAAGCACTTGACAGAACCAAAGACGCCCAGTCCAGAGCAAAAATCAGAGGTCAGAGACTCAACCAGAAAGTACACTGTAAAGCAAATTTATACTGAGTGATATTGTAATTATACAAGTCATGATGGACTTCACCAGATTTTTCTATAAGGCACATAGTCTATGAATTGATCAAAAGAAGGATCACCAAGTTCCTTCCCTCTGCTCCCACAGCATTGTGCTGACTAGTTCTTGAGAATGCCACGACCATATTCCCCCTCAGCTCTGAGATTCTGCTGGGCTTATTTGATGCTCACAAAGTCCTACATACTCTAGTTCTGGAGTAAAAGTTTGCCTCCTCGGGGATCAGAAGGAGCAGGAAGTTTCACCCAGTTAGCAATTGATTAGGCTGATTTTCATTCTTTAAAGTATTGATTCTAAACTAACAATCTGAAGGAACAAGCCAAACCACAAACGTGCAAGTGTATGATCATGTGAAATTCAACAACATAGAAATGAAATAATAATTTAATTAATTTTCCAGTTTTGTATCCATCACCTTTTGTAGGATGCTCTTCATAATGCCAAACAATAATGCCAACATGCAGCAAGTAAGGCTCTTACTTAGCAGTAGCAGGGGACCAGCATAACCCATAGGACCAACAGCTTTGGTAAGTATCAGCAACAGCTCGGCCAAGGGAGAAAAGTAAAATTTTCTTCTTTCATGACAACCTGAGACAGAATCATTTGGTATATACACACACATCTATACTGTTTACCATGCAACCAGATGATATACAGAAGACTGAACTTTATTTAGACATCCCATTTTACTTTCTCTCCCAACTTCCTGACCCATCTTCTCATCACAAAGGTAGTCCTTTAAAAATAGATTTAGACATACTCAATCATTCACCTCATCTTTCAAGCAATAAAAATTTTCCTAACACAAGCTACTTTTCTTCAGAGAAGTCATTTCCCCATGCTTAAAGCCATCTAGTCATCTCAGGGTTATTGTTATCACTGTCCCACTGCCCCATTCACCCACTTTCTCAGAAATGGCTTAAATTAGACACAAGAATATCCATTTCCAATATGCACACTAAGGCAGGGAGTTTGCTGTTTCTATTCCAATGCAATAATGCATTTGAGAATAAATTCTATTAGAGGTTTTAAAATACGGGCTACAGCAATATCATCAACTCACTGCCATAACTAGACAGGTTATGACTTACTACAGGTTCCTCTGAAATACTGCATTATATAAAACATTCCAACAATGCTATCTGGTCTCTATCCTAGCCATAAAAATGCTCTTAAATTGCTTCTTTTCCTTGTCATTCCTCCTTCATCCCATGACTGCTGTACAGTTTTGGCCTAAACATGTGAACCTATAAACAGTAGTGGTACTGAGATATTAATGGGAGGTTTGGACCATGTGTCTTTCTAAGCATTGGTTTTCATTTGATAATAGAGCTCTACTCTTGGAATACTGTGGCTGAGTCCCAGAGTTCATACCCAAAGTGACATCCAGGTTTGTGTAACATCCACATTTAATGGCTCCAAACTTGTAGTCTAGACCACATGAGACAAAAAAGCTTGAGCTTTGCATACTTGGATCTAGCTTGAAATTAATTATTCTGGAACATTCACAGTCACTGCCAGAAAACTGGCACTGAATACCCAGATTTATTTTGACTCCTTCCTACAAAGGTCCTGTATGTGCAATTCAAATACAATCTCAGACTGCAGCACAAGAATAGTGTATGCATGTCATACCTGAATCAGAGATGAAGACGTCTGGCTGCTCTCACAAAGCACATGGTGCAGAGAACACCTCAGCCAACATTAGATCCAGGCTACACCAAACTGCCTTGGCTGCATTCAAACACACTATGAATAATCCAACCCAGTGCTCAGTCATGGAACTCACTGAAAATTTTGCATTATCATATATATAAGAATAAGGAAACTCATTTCTGCACACCCTTTTGTTTTCACTTAGACAAAGCACCAGCCAATTTTCAGCCCTGTCATTCCATCACCCAAAATGAATTTCTTTTTTCCTTTTTCCCCCACAAAAATCTTTTCAGACCAAATGCTGTCCTCTGATCGTCTTTAACAGCTAATTAAACTGACATTGTTTCTGCTTTCTTCTGTGAACACCCATGCAAGCAGGGTGCTAGAAAGCTCTGAAAGTACTGCTGCTATCAACCAAAGCAACACAAAGTGCATTACAACTTCTCCCAGCATTATCACTGCAATGTTGAAACTAATTCCTTAGCCACAGGAGAGATAAATCTCTGATTCATTACAGCTACACATCACATTATAATCATGCATAAATGTCAACACTGTATCCTCAAAGACCCAAATTTCAATCACTAATCAGCCGTTATACAGTGAGATTAAATCCGTAGTGTTGAAATTGTTATGACTACTATTTCCAATTTTGTATCTTCACATGTACTTTTCTATTCCCTAGAATTTGCCAGCATCTTGCCAACACTTACGGACATACCACTAAAGAAACGTTTGAACTGTTACTAAATTTTACTTAATTCCCAAGCTTTTCAAGCACACTGAAGAAAACACCTGGTTCAAAAGTTCAACAAAGAAATTAATTTTCACCAAGAACTTTAGTCAATTCTTCTATATTGCTCAAGCAATTAACACTTCCAAATTTAACTGAACCACAGGAGATAAAACCAATCTCCATCATTTTTATTTCATGGAAGAAACATTCACAAAAGAATGAAGCAGTTTGCCAGACAGGCATAGCAATCTAAAGGAGGTATTAAAAATAAAAGCTAAGTACAATCTTCTAATGTTCCTTTGGAGAAGGTCACGCCCCAGACAAATTTATGTCTAAAACCCCTTTTCCAAATCCAATTTAACAATATGGTCTAGTTTTTATTTGCTGGGTTTTTTTCCCTTCAGGTTTTTGAAGTCAGTGTCAGCAAATGGAATCAAGTGGATTTGATACAGAAGCATATACAGATTTGGGGGATAGCATACAGCATACCATTGTTTGCATCAGCTGGCTTTACTCATTTATGGGAGCAGGAACATGCAGGCCTTTTTTGGAGCACCACTACAAGCGTATATTAAGTGCTCAGCAAAAAGCAGTAGGCAAAGGAGGTCTTGTACATACTTCACTGCTCAGTCAGCTTCTACACAAGAACATGCCCACAGGGCCAGAAACGCTGTCCAAGATTCACAAACTGTGAACTGTGTTTATTAAATAGAGGGTGACCCGGTGCCTCTGTAATTGGGATAAAGATTCAATTTAGCAAACAGCTGTTTTGACTGCTCCACAAAAGACAAAATCAGCACCACATTATCATTACATTAGCCTAAAATGCAGGTTTATGCTAATATTTTCTCACAGGCTATGGAAAGTCATATTCATGATAATGGGGACATACCAGAGCTTCTGTCACCAAGCAGGGCTGGCTGCTCTTATGGGACAAAGTTAGTGACTGAATGTATGAACAAGCAGACACATTCAAGGAGTTTTCACTGCAGTGTTAACACAGAAGAAACATTCATATCTGACAGCAACCACATCTGTGACAACAGGAGAGGCTCAGTGTTCCCAGCAACTGCATTCAGTTCACAGATGATCAGTGTATTACCTCCGTGCTGCAGAGAGGCTTTTCAATTCAGCATTCAGAACCAGGGCTCTCAAGACAAATTTAATTACAAAGACAACATTATCACTAATTATTTTCAAAGTCATGCTCAGTTACTCCCTCAACTACAGAAGGAAATACCTGTTTAGATACTTAGGTACTTTAGTCTACAATTAACCTTCCCAGCACTTCTCCAGAAGACATCTAACTACAGTACAGCTTTGTCCACAAAGCACACGTGATCAGTTAGGTTACTCATCACGTGCTTCCACCACCTCCAAGGAAATTACAGAGGAAGACAAAGTGACTGTGAATGCTAGAGGCATGCTGGCCCAGATGGATAAACCTTTGCAAGTTTTCCTAGCTGAAGGGGGAAATAACAGATAACTCCATTAAACCATGAACAAGCCAGCTCCCTTTTTATTTTCCACTACAGCTACTCCTGTTGAATATAATAGGCATAAAATAAACAAACAAACAAAACACTCAAAATAAAATATATTATTCGGTTTGAAAATTAAAAAGTAAAATCTCCTCTGGTTTAAAAATTCCTGTTAAATACTAATAATTAAATTTTCCAAAATAGTCAAAGTGAGCACTAGCTTTTGTTGTGTTTATTTGTCAAGAACTCCAGGCTATGCTTTGTGCAGTTATTTGAATCTCCTCTTATTTCTCTTTGGAAAATAAATATCAGGTAATTTATTTCTCTCCATTACAGGCTGTAACTTAATAAAGTAGATTTATTCAGCTTTGTGGTAGAATGTATTAATCTTGAGAATGATTATTTCTAAGCAAATGTTGAAAGTCCATAATGCCCCTCAATAAGCAGGACAAGCTGTTTGCTTTTGCATCGTAACTGCCAGATCCAGAAGGCTCATAAAACGGGACACTTGAGTTATTAAACCAAAGTGCACACAGGTCTGCATAGCTATTACACACTTTCAGAGGAGCAATTCTACCTCAGCCCACAATGGATTACTTATTTGGAGAGACACTAGTAGTCTTAAATAGTCCACTATCCTGTCTAGACCAAGCCACATATTTCTACAATTAACACACTCTTAAGTGACAACACATAGGCAAGACTTCACTTTTATTAATTATTCAATAGCACTGAACCATGCAAGAAATTTTGGAATTCTTATCAAGTGTGGAACTGCATTTTTAAACAGTTAATCCCATCGGAAATTCCGTTTCTATGGGTTCTGACAGAAAAGCTGCCTGATGTATGAAGTTCTGGGAGGAAAAAAGCTCTAAAATTTCTTTCAGCAGCCTTTTCTCCAAAGTGACAATCTCTCAATGCAAGATGGATCAGCCTTGGGAACAATAAAATTTGAAGCATGTCTTCCAAGTTCTATCATTGCCACTGGACAGGACAAAATCTGCAGATTACAGTGGAACTGTAATCCTCAGATTTCCAGCATGGGAAAAAAGGACTGGGGGACTGGAGCATCTTTCTAATGAAGAAAGGCTGAGGGAGCTGGGCCTGTTCAGCCTCAAGAATAGGCAGCTGAGAGGGGACCTCATCAATATATGTAAGTATTTAAAGGGGGGTGCCAAGAGGATGTAGCCAGGCTCTTCTCAGTGCTGCCAACACTAGGGCAATGGGCAGAAACTGATGTGCAGGAAGTTCCACCTGACCACGAGGAAAAGCTTCTTTACAGTGTGGGTGACCAAGCACTGGAACAGGTGACCCAGAGGAGGCTGTGGATTGTTGCGCTCTAGAAATACTCAAAAACCATTTGGATGCAATCCTGTGCCATGAGCTCTAGAATGGCCCTGCTTCTGCAGGGAGGTTGGACCACATGAACCCACTGCGGTCCCTTCCAACCTGACCCGTTCTGTGATTCTCTAAACACAGATCTGAGATGAGATTTCCCATGGGTCCAGCCCAGCCCCAACTACACTTTATAACTAAACCTGCTACGTGCTAACTCGTCCATCCATGGGCAGAAAAAAACTAAGAGATGAACATCTACGTGCCCTCCATCAATTAGATTTACAGATGGAAACACTCATGTACAGAAAATACAATAAATAAATTACCGCTAATATATAAACACACATACACCCCAGGAAACCCCAATCCAGTCTTCCAAGGCAGATAAACGCATCGCCTAACGACGCAGAGAACCATTTCCATTAACTTCGGTGGAGGCCGTAACTTCAGCATGAAACCGAGCGCCAGCCAGGTGCGACTGACGCCCCGGAGGAGCGGCCCCTGCCGCTCTGCAGAGCCCCCGGCTGCGCTGCCCTCAGCTCGCCCGGCCCGGTGCCGCCGATCCGGGCCTGACAACTCAGCCCTAGCCGCACCGGCTCGGCGGAGACACCGCAGCGCAGCGCCCACCCCCACACCAAGTGGGATGGTTCATCCCGCCCGCCTCGGTGCGCTGAACGCCGCAGCGCATCCCCGGTGGGCCGAGCCATCTCTCCTGAAGCGGAGGGGGGTAAGGGTTGGGCGGCCAGTCCCGGCGCTCACGCCCCCTCCTCTCCGCCCCACAGCCAGCCGCCATCCCGCCGCCCCTCGGCCGCTCCCGCTGCTATCGGGCTGCACGGCTCGGGTCGCCTCACCCAGCTCCTCCCTGCCCGCGCCGGCCATCGCCCCGCCGGGCTGCGCTCGCCCTTCCGCCGATGTGGAGCCGGCCGGCGCGGCGCATGCGCCCGGCGGGAGCGAACCGCAGAGCGCGGCGGGCAGGCGGGCCCTGCGCGGGCTGAGGGAGGCGGCGCCCGCTCCTGATGCGGGTCCGGAGCCTTCCGCTGCCACCTGGCCCGGCAGGAGCCCCGCGGCAGCACCCGCCCATAGAATCGTGGAGTACCTCAACTCGGAAGGGACCCATAAAGGATTTGCAATGCCCTGCTCCACGTAGGACCGCCTAAAACTAAAGCATGTGACTAAGAGCACTGTCCAGACGCTCCTTGAACCGCGACATAGTTTTCATCCTTAGCGATGCTCCTTGGTTTTGCTGCGGCCCCAGCTGTGGTGGCCCTCGGCAGGGCAGGGAAACCCGACTTTGGATGGGGCACTGCAAGCTTTGAGCCATAAGTAATCGGCAAAGATTGCAAACAAGGCTGAGTGTGAGGAGTTAGCAGAGCTTTATAGCTTGAACGCTTGATGATTAACCACTAACCTCACACCCCACCTTAACCTAACAATGCTAGTTGCTCCCAGAATAACCTGCCAGTTATTTCTTCAGCAGGACTACCTATATCTATAGCTGATTTGACTTAAGTAATAAAGTTTCCAGCAGCTGCTTTCCTAAAACAACTTCTTTTCTTTTTTTCTTTTTTTTTTTTTTAATGGAGAATATAGGATAAAGTAATTTGATTTTTTTTTTTTCTACACAAGAGAAATGCAATCTTCTGAAGCTTCAGAGATACATCAATAATTAGTTTATCTACGATGAAGAATTTCCAGTGGGGAAAGCATCCATTTTCAATTGTCAAATTTATGTGTATTCCAAATACTCCTCCAAACTTTCATTTATTTATTTAGAAATTTATCTAAGAAAAGGATTCTCAGTGGGCAATCCATGACTGCAGGTTATTGATTTAAGGAACTGACTCACTAATTACAATATTTGTGTCACGAACTTATACAGTATTCTACTTCATTTCTAACAACGCCAAACTTTGTTCAAGAAAATATATAACTAACAGATCTGCAAAAGGCATATTGAGTTAAGAGTGTTCGTTCCTTCTACTTTGTCACTGCATCTCAAGACTTGACTCAGTAAATCCTGCACAGACATTGAAGAGACATTAAGGACATGATACATCTTTATTTCACATCCTACCCAATGGAAAACTCTTTGTTTATACTACTTGCCACTACTTGCATAAAAATTCTTTCTTCTGGGAGCAGGTTTGTTATTTAGAGAGATTTTTCTAATATTCTCTAAAAGTTATATCTAGCATGTGACTAACCAGTGGTGACCAATGAATATTCAAAAACAGATGGGAAGTACTGTAACATGATAGAAATTAATGATTTTATAAGCTGCATTTTGCTTCTCTTTGGTAAGAATAGAAGGATTTGCTTTAATGTGCACATCTGGTTAAAATCTAGACATCCATCCATCGAAGCAAAATTACTTCATGATGAGAATATTGCAGACACCAAATGCTTACTGTAGGCTTCATTTTCTGAATAGCATATACAGCTTCTATCTTAGAAATCATGAATTCAACTGATGTTGCTTCTGTTGGTTCAGAACAAGGCCAGATGGAGTACAATACCCAGCTTCTTCTATTTTTAATTTTTTTTTTTAATTAAAAGCTAACCCTGAAATCTTTAAAAGCCGTTTTCAGTAATTTTTTTTTTTTTTTTGTCTGCTTAAATCCTTCTTGTTAGAATAGATGCTCTGCTAGATCTATCTGAACACAAATTATACTCTGGCTACATTTCCATAATTTTTTAGGGGAAAAAAAATATAAGAACCAATTAAATATACAGAAATACTGTTTCAATTCACAACCCAGCCACACAGATGCCAGCTTTAGCTTTAGCTTTGGGGCTGCCTAAGTCTTGAGTGGCTTACATTTCTTCATGGAATCTTCTGTTTGTGATGCTGTACATTTGGCTTCCAGACCATCCATTGGGAGTGTGTCGCTCTGTTGGGAACGGCGAGAAGAATGACACAGACTCTCTTGTGGAGTCGAACTGGAGAATTTCTCTCAGTTTATTATCTCAGATCATTTTATAGACCGATACGTGAAAGTACAGAAAAGAAAACTCTTATTGGTTAGTAAAGTAACACATCACTATCATTGGTCAGTGGGGTACACCACCCCTTGACTTTCTCTTGCAAGAAAACAAGAAACTGACAAACAGCACCTACAAGGCTGTTTTATATCTCTGAGGATTGTTTTAATTCCTCCTTATGATTTCCCAGGCCACTTTCTCAGGCAAGACTGAGAAAGTTATGTGGCCTGCTATTCCACAGGCACTATGCTGCCTGCTTCAAAGTTAACATCTATAGGACTAAGTCTCATAGCTTACTTATGCATTGTACAGAAAATGTGCTGTTTAAGCCTGCTACCTGATATTCATCTGATAGCCTCTAGTCTTGCAATATAAAAATAATTATTGCATTTACCTTCTCTAAGTCATTCTTGACATATCACTGCCATACTCTCTCTCCTGTCTCTTTTCCAGGCTGAAAAGTCCCAATCTAATCTCCCTTCATAGAAGATCCGTCCTTCCATTTTTCAATATTTTCTGTTCCCTTCTTCTATGAGTTCTAGGTCTCTCATATTCAACTGCAGTTGAGGACACCAGAACTGCAGCCATACAAAGCCACTAAAACCCTTCTGCCTACATCTGAGGGGTTTTCACTCCTGCTTTTTGTAAAAATTTGCATTTTAACTTTTACTCAGGTACTACTTTGGAAGGTGATTACTTTGCATGATGTTTTAATGAGCCATTGGTAGGCTCAATTATGTTGCCATTCATCTGTCTGTAGACTATAATTCTATCTGATTGGCAAATGATTGACATTTCTCTAAGATTTATATCATGGGTTTATATATAAGAGCACATTTCAAAATCACCTTGAATGTCAATATGGCATCTACATTTCATGAGATCCTGGATAGCAAATTGCTCATCTGTGTATCAAAAAGTAGTACCTCCTGTTAATCCATCACTGAACATCATGGGGTCAAACTGAAAGAGGGGTGTTTATGCTAGATATACAGAAGAAATTCTTTACTGGAATGGTGATAAAGCACTGCCCGGAGAAATCGTGGATGCCCCATCCTTGGAAGTGTTCAGGGAGAGGTGGGATGGGGTTTTGAGCAATCCGGTTCAATGAATGACTTCCTGCACATGGCAGGGAGGTTCACAGAATTCAGAAAAACCTGTTCACAGAGCCACATAATATTCTTAGTTGGAAGAGACCTGTTAGGATGATTGAGTCCAACTCCTGGCTCTGCACAGGACACCCCAAGAGTCACACCATGTGCCCGAGAGCATTGTCCAAATGCTTCTTGAGCTCTGTCAGGCTGGTGCTGTGACCACTTCCCTGGGGAGCCTGTTCCAGTGCCCAGCCACCCTCTGGGTGAAGAACCTTTTCCTAATATCCAACCTAAACCTCCCCTGACTCAGCATCATGCCTGGTTGGAACTCTAAGGTCCCTTCCAACCCAAATCATTTTATGATTCTATGATTATGCAATCTGAAAACATGTACATATCTCTTGATCTCTTTTAATTTTCTTAGTTGCACGTGTGAGCTTCCTTTCACAGCAGTTCCTTTTGATCAGTATGCTGGTCTGTAACAGCCCATTTCCAAGGGCTTCCATGTCTTATTTTCCTTCTTTTCTTGGTACAAAAATTGAGCACTGAACATCTTAACCTGGTTAAAAATTCAGTGTCTTAATGCAGCTTTAAAAAAATTCAATTGCTAGAAGGAGACTCTTAAGCTTTTAGAAGATGTTGGTTTGATGTATATCGAATGGAGAACTGTTTTGTGACATCTTGATATAAAGTTTCATGCAATGCTCATTTTTTTTGCTGTGAAAAAATTTTGGAAGGAGGTTCAGATGTTGATTTCCATTGTATTTCCTAGAATCATAGAATAGCTGAGATTAGAAGGGAAAATTTGAAAATTTTGAAAACTTTGAAAATGATCTTGTCCACCCACCCTGGCGAAGCATGGCCACATGTATCTATCTAGGCAGCTTTTAAATATTTTCACAGAAGGAGACTCCACAGTGTCTCTGGAGAGCCTCTGCCTGTGCCTGGTCACCCTCACATGAGAGAAGTGCTTCCTGATATTCAGAGAAAACCTCTTGTGTTTCAGTTTGTGCCCATTGCCTCTGCACTGAATGCCACTTAAAAGAGCCTGGTTCCAACTTCTTTGCAGCTTCCCTTCAGTTATTTGTAGACACAGATGGGATCCCTCTGAGCCTTCTCTTCTCCCAGCTAAGCAGTCCCAGCTCTTTCAGTCTTTTCTCATGGAAGAGATGCTCCACTCCCTTCATTCTTGTGGCCCTTGGTTGGACTCCCTCCAGTCTGTTTACATCTCTCTTGCACTGAGGAGCCCAGCACTGAACACAGCACTGCAGGTGAGGCCACACTGGTGTTGAGCACAGAGGAAAGACCATTCACCCCTCTTGCCATGATGTCAATACTTTGCCCAATACAGCCCAGGATGCCACTGGCCGCTTTTGCATTGAGATTTCCCTGCTGGCTCCCATTCAGCTTGGTGCCCACCAGGGCCCCCACTGCTCTCTTGCCAAGCTGCTTTCCAGCTGGGTGGCCCCCAGCATCCACTGGTGCCTGTAGTTGTTCATGAGGTGTGTGGCTGAAGATGGCAGGCATGTTGTCAGTGTCACCAGTTAAGAAGACAGATCATGAAAGGCCCACTGTGTTCAACAAATATGCTTCAAACACCAAAATTGCTGCTTGTAAGTTTGATTGCTACAGCTGTAACACAGAAATGTTAGATGCCCCCCACTGGAATCCATAAAACATAGCTGTTTAGTAACAAAATGTTAAAACCTTGGGGTGTGTTGACTCTCCCTAAGATTTGATTAAGAATAAATATGATTACAGAAGATACTGCTGCTGTCAAAAGTGCTGCTGGTGGTTCATAATTCAAATAGAAATTATCAGCACATTTAAAAAAACAGAAACATTTGAGAAAGCCGCCAGGATTTTTTCCCAACATCGATCATTATCATGTCAGTAAAGTAAAATATTTTATCTGTCACTTAATGGAAATAAAATATCTTTATTTGCATATAGAACTGTATGTGCTGGGACTTATCAGTCAAGCATTGCCAAGATCAAGGTTTGCTTTTGTTGTTTAATTTGGTGGGCTGCCAGTGTCAACTTTCTTTCAGTATAGTTCAAAGTCAAACTACAGCATCCCTTAAATAAGTAGGTCACTTGGGAAAATGTCACAAATGTTCAGATACTTGTGAATCTTTGTCAGCTCTTATTTATCTTTAAATTAAAAAAAACCCAAAAAAACAGATGTACTGCATGATAAACATACCAAGTTGAACTAAAGGAGATCCTATGATAATTTTGGGTGGTGCCTCATATTCACAACACTTTTCCATATTATCCTGCTAACTTCACAAGTCCTTCAATCTGAAAAATAGTGCTTGAATTCTGAGGCTGTCCAAGAAATACAATACTCCATATACTCTTAAGCATCTCCATAGGCCTACTTTGATGCTTGTAAAATTAGGTAGATGTCTGTAATTCTGCACATGACCAGACACACTGTCAGATCTTGACATCTTCTCACAACTTATGGTCAGTTGTGTCTTTTTCTGGAGTATTCAGTAATGAAAGGATCAGGGAGGCCTTAGCCATGGCCCTGCTCAGGACTTAAAATCAGATTTCTCCAAGACTATGTCCCAGGACTGTCAGGGAACAGTCCTCTTCAAGTCAGCTCCCAGAAAGCACTGTGGACAAGAATGTACAAAATCTGTCCTCCACCATTTCCACAGTCCCCCCACAGTATTCCAGCAGGCTTTACACCTTCAACTGCTCACATGTCCTCATGTAATGTTTCTAGGGCATTTAGTATACCCACAAGAACTGAAAATAGATGACAGGAGAGAAGAGAAGAACTGTGGTGATGTAAGACAACCCATTCCTGTTTCAAAAATTCTACCATTCATAGTTTTTCACAGCTGGATATAATCCATTGGCATAGGTCTCTTGGTACCCATAGATGTAATATGACAAAAAGTCATGGCCCACCAGCAGAGCCCTAAGTTAACTGTCAGCCATCCTCCCACTCTTATGATTCACATCAGCTTTGGGAACTAGTATAGCCCATGGCACAAAGCATTACTCCCTAGGCTGCACTAATTCATAAGAAAGCCCAGAGAAGTACAGCTCAGAGCAACTGAAAATCCACATCACAGCATGCACTGAAGGGACTTCTCTCATGTGTCTTGTGAGGATTGTCCCTCCACCAGCTGCAAGGCTTTTACAGCCCTTGTATTTCTGTGAAGCAGTGTTCAAAGAGGGGTGTGAAGAGGAGGATGATCATATGCCTGCTTGAGCTTCTTGAGGTAAAAGTAGTTGTAGGACATTGCAAAACCATAGCCAGTTAGTGATTAAAAGGTGATACTGAAAATACTGTTTAAAGCTCCAGGAAGTATTAATTATAGGAATTTTAAAATAGCTGCACAGATAAATTCCATTTCCATTTACTTCAGAGGACAAATCAAATCCAACTAAAAAAAAAAAAAAAAAAAAAAGCCTCCTGAAAAGGGTTAGAAAGCATGAGATATTAGGAAATCGATGATCATTCAGACAATTGAGCACTGGAGTAAGGACATCTGTAGGATTTTCCTAGGATCATTTTCTTACTCTGAAATTTGCAGCTGCTGTATACATACAAGTACCTGCATTGGTAATGATGTATTCAGTGAACATGGTAATCAAGCTCTTTATCATCTGCTCTTAGCTTTATTTAATGTCTGTGAAAACGGAAGTGTACCATTTGGCATTTATCATAGAAACTCAGGTCAGCTGCTCATGTTCAGGAAGCATTTAGAAGCTGTTTTTTCATGCACAGGAGCCACCCTATTGAACAGCGTAAAAATCAATGACACACCGTCTTTATAGCCAGACCCAATGTGAGTAGTTTAGAAAATAAGTGATGGCCTGTTTCTGACTGCATAATGTATTCAGTGTGTGAGCAAACAATCGTCTGCCTGGACAGCTGCACTTTGCCTGTTGTTCTTGAGAACAGCCACCATTTCCACCCCCTGCATGCAGCCTCCTGCCCACCAGATGTGCATAAGCATGGTTTCAGGTTCTGCCCCTCTTCTGAGCTGCTCTGCTTCACGCTGGAAGTAATGCTCTTCTGGGTATAAAGCCCACTGTGGTGGGTTGATCTTTGCTGTCCACCAGATGCCTGACAAAGCCACTTTATCACTGCCCTCCTCACCTGGACAGGAGAGAGAAAATATGATGAAAGGTCTGTGAGTTGAGAAAGGACAGGAAGAGATCACTCAGCTTTTACCATCACATGTAAAACAGACTCAACTTGGGGAAATCAATTTAACTTATTGCCAATGAAACAGAGATGGATAATAAGAAATAAGAAAAATCTAAAAACACCTTTCTCCCACCTTTCCTTTCTTCCTGGACTCAACTTCCAGGACAAGAGTAGGGAGGAGTAAAAAATTCACTTACTTCCATTCATGGAGTGTCTGTATCACAAATTATCAGCCATTGTTTCATCTTTCTGTTTAAACACAATGAAATGTTATCTTCCATTCCTGGAGAAGTTCTGCTACACTGTAATTAGAAGACAATCTTACTACAACCTGACAGAAAACATTTTTCTCCTTAAAGATCTAACTCTTTGTTGACAGCAGTGTTTGCTTTTGAACTGTCAGTTGCATAAAACTCCATACCAAACCCCATAAATAAAGCATTTACCAGAACAAAAGGTTTCACTGACAACACTATCTTTTTCTGGAGTACTGACTTTGAATGGTATTTATCAATACAGTGAACACCTCCCCTTCTATACAGAAGTTCATTCTGCTCTTTATTTCCCAAAGACATTTTCAGAATAATAAGCATATCCATCTTCTACATGTGCTGCACATTTAGACTGAGGTAAATAATAATTCATATTAATTTAATGTCGAGTATTATACTTAGCTGTGGACTTCTAACAGTAGAATGGATTCTGGTACCCATTTACAGCTACAGTTCTGTATGTAGCATAAAAAGAAATTACACCATTAACTTAATCCCTTTTTCTCTTTTTGCTAGCCCTTTTCATTATCCATTCCTCCTCCTTTCTCAGCTGAAGAGTCTGAGATGAGCGTGATGTCTGCAGCAAAAAAAGCAAAGCATTTAACAGTTCAGTAAAGGTGAGACTACAAAGAGGAACTGAGGTGACAGAGACCTGCTTCATGGAAGCCATGGCTGCTCCTAGTAAGATCTCTGCTTCTGGTAAGGTCTCTGCCTCTGTTGGTTTGCATCAAAGGATTACATACACTCTGGAAATAATTCATATATGTGTTTCTGTGTATATGTATATGTGTGTGTGTCTGTGTGTGTGTGTGTGTGTGTGTGTGTAGAGATACAGATATAGATATATAGATATATATTTGGAAATCCACCAATTTACATCACCAAATTATATTCTAAATAGGAAAATTTTGGTGGAGACTGGTATTGATTAACAAGGGGAAATCATGACTTTGAAATCCAGAAGGTGCATGTGTGCCAGTCCTGGTTTGTGGGTAGGCTGCATATCCCAAAAAATAGGCATATAGACGGACTATACCAGTAAGCTTATTAGATGTAAAATCAATGTTCTGTGATAATCTATATTAAATTCTAGTCCAAAACCTGCATAATTTGGAGCTGAGCTTGCACTTCCCCAGGCACAGCTGGCACATGTACTATTCCAAACAAGGTTGGATGTAGCAATCTCATTTTGGAGGGCGGTAAACATTATAGAATCCTATCTCATGCTCAGAAAAATAGGATCATGCCTTGTTTTGGTTACAAGTACAGAATTTGTTCTCTGGTATAGATGCATTGAAGAGGGGGTCAACAAGCACATGGCTCCTGAAGGAGCCAAGAGGTTGCAGAATTTCCCTTTTCTGAACAAGAGCAGAGCATGAGCAAGGGGGAGAGAGAGAAAGCAGATGTTTGCTGTGCAAGGTGCTTCTTTCCTGTGTAAAACAATGTTGTGAATCAGCCATGTCCAGTGTAGCCAATGGATACAGAAATGAATGCCAGAATCTTTTGAGTCCAGTTCTCTCTGCCACTCCAAGTAAAAATGCCTGCAATGTCCTTTTCCAGTCACAGCTTGCTTTACATCAACCAGACCCAGTGATAACCACTAATGAAAATGGGACATAGTTATTTTTTCCTTGGCTTGTTCAGACAAATTAAGACAGTCTAAAAACAGAAATATTAGCTGATGACATTTACCAGCTGGTTCTGGTGGCACAGTAGTGGGAGTCTTGAAGGAAAGTATGGATGTGATTTCTGTTCAGTTCACTCAGTCTGAGTCAACTTCCCCTCTATACACTACGCCACTATAATTAGTAGCAGTTCAATTGCATTTCACAAATTAAAGTGTTGTGTAAATTCAGCACAACACTTCTGCTTGTAAGGGAGAACCCAGGCCAAGGAAGCATCCTAAGACTCCATAGAGAAAGACTATCACTTCCTGCAGACTGGAGCGGAGAGAAGCAAATGAGCAATGTCTATTTGTATTTCTGTATTCTAGATATGTGGTAATTTTAGCCAGAAGTAGGAACTAGATGATCTTTAAGATCTCTTTCAGCCCAAACCAATTTATGATTCTAACATTTTGCTAATGAAAGGCTGTAAATGTAGGGAAGAGGCAGAAGCAGAGGAGGAGACCAGATATTGCTGGGATAGGAAACTATCCTGGACATATCTTCCCTTCACTGTATAATTAAGATGGTCAAGAAACAGGAAGGAGAGAGGAAAGGATATCTGAATGCCTAGTCAAAGAGTACAAAGGATTTAAATGCTACTTAGTCCTCCATTAAGATTTTAAAACTCTGTACTGAGGACACAAAAGGCTTTTTAACATGGCCTAATGCTCCTGTGTTAGCAGCACAGAGGGTCGTGTAACTGAAGTGGCTGCCTCATCCTTCCTAGATATCACAGGTACAACAGAGGACAGCAGCTCTTTTGGGACATCTCTATATATTCTTAATCAGGCTCTGACCTCTACATTATTCGAGGTTAGAGCTCCAGGGTTAGACAGGGCACTTACTCCTTCGGGCATACAGACACACCTGTCTGAATTTGGGCAGCAGCAAATAATGAACAGCACTGAACAGAAGGGTTGCAGTGGTGAGCTCAGGGATACCAACCCTTACTCTTAATACTGGACTGCACCTGGGCAACTGGTAAAATACCTGGAGTGGAGGACTAGACTGTGCATGTCAGGGGATTGAACTTCGGAAGCTCAAATTTATATCTGCCAGAATATGCTCTTCCTTCTCCAAAGCAAAATCCACCTTCTCCATGTATCACATTTGAAGCACAATCTCAGCAACAGGTATGCAAGATCTATTACCAATCTTTGCAGTGTGGCTAGTTAAAGTACCTTCTCAGACAAGGAAAAGTGCTTAGTGCTTGGGGGTTTTTTGATAAATAATCAGTTTTATGGTATTTTGGTGGACTAAATGGGCACAGAAGTTAAAAGCATTGGTAAGATTCAGTGCGAGGCTTTGGGTGCTCTTATTTGTTCTTTTTTTTTGAAGAATGTTAGTATGATTCAGTCAGCTGCTCTGTGCACAGGCCAGCTCTGTCAGCAGCATTACTAAACACACTTTCTTGGCTAAAGGAGGAAAAAAAGTAAGAGAAAAAGAAAAGACAGAAAATAGGTGCAGGTGGGGGGGAAAGGCAAAAGAAGCTCCAAATCTAATATTGGCACATTGCCAAAGCTGGTAAAGGTGGAGATGAGGCATCTTTTGGGTCCCTCTGCCTGTCTCAGGAAAATTACTCTAACTCCCAAGATGGGATGCGCCAGCATACTGGATTGCACTTCCAGGTCCTACCAGGATGTTACAGAAGCCATTTGTCACAGATCCAAATTATACTGTTTGTGTCGCTATATAAAAAGCTTCAGCAAAAAGTCGAGGGTTAAACTGAGTATTTTCCTACTTCCTTCATCTGGTGCTCTTAATTTCTTACATTACCAGCTTACTCTTCTGGTTACTCAAACTACATCCTTTTTGGTTAATACTAGTATGTCTCTTTGTTTCAAATTATTCAGTTTCTTAATTTTTTACTTGGTCTGTTTCTACAAATAGCTTTAGGTAACTGGCTGGATCAGATTCCTGTTATCCTGGCTAAAGTTAAATATGAGAAGCCACACAAAGCTTTGAAAAATTGTGATTTTTTTTTCTTATTAAAAAATGTATCCACAAATTGCTCAAAGACATTTCTATATTGTGTAGTATTATGATAGCACAGTCTTATTATTAACACAGTATTAATCTCCACTGGGGAAGACATGAAATTCCATTATATGCCACTTCAATAAGGAAAAAAAAGAGAAGTCGAGGAAGAACTGAAATACAGGGGAAAAAAATCAGCTTGCCTAAAGCTACACAGAAAGTCTGCAATATTAAAAGGACTTGAGTTCCACCCTCCTAGCACATAGGCTAATACCACTCCAGTCCAATAAAAGCCTTTGGCAGTTTTATTTGTAACAGACTTCATGTAGATGAGTTAATGTGAACAATGTTCATTTCCATCAGCACTGCAGATGAAAGAGGAGAATTTCCTAAGGCTAAAGCCATTTAGAGGCAAATAATTAACACAGTTATTTTTAAAATATCCCACTCCTTCAACAGTTCGTCATCACCACGATATCAATTAATAAAAAAACATGCAGTTTGGTGAATAACCTCCCTGTGTACACTGGTAAAAGTAGTCCCAGATGTGTTGGTGTGCAGCTCCAGGGTGGCATGTCACAGCCTGCAGTAGCAGCTGATAGGAGTTCTCCAAGTGCAGCCCCAACTCATGCTCCCAGTTACTAACCAGCTCTTGCCTCCCATCTAGTGGCTACATCTATGCACCAGATTTTTTTTTTTATTTTATTTTTTTATTTTTTTTAAATTAAGGTCTTAAGTAAGAATCTTGTCTGCAGTAGAATAATGTAAGAAATTAACCCACATTCTCCAAAATTTCTTAATAACTTTGCATAACTTTTTGGAGTAACTTCAGTAAACTCAGATACTCAAATATTTTGGTTCCTTCAAAAGTCACTACAGGATCTTCAGAGCTAGGAGACTGAAAAAATAAATCTGAACATGGAATCTTCTATTACCTCCATGACTTTGAGCCCTGCAAGGAAGCTGTGTACACAAACATTTCACTGCCAATGTTAAAATAGAAATCTTACTTCTCATCTCCAAGGAAAAGGTTAAAATCTTGTGTGAAAACTCTCTCCAGAACAGCAGCCTATAAGGAAAAAACTAGGGGACTGAAAGAAGAACTATAAAATCCCAAAAGTGAGCACAGACTGTTGACTTTACAACCTGCAACAACCACAGAACCTGAATGGACCTCCAAAGATCCACTGGACCATCCAAAGGTCCAGCCTTTCATGGGACAGGGAACCTCCATGAGATTAGGACCCTGTCCAGTCATGTCTTGGAAACCTCTGGTGAGCAAGGACTTCCCTTCCTCCAACCCTGAGCCAGCCCCCTCCTGTTTTGCACAAGCCATCTCCAGAGGAGGCAGAGTCTGTAGCTACATCACCTGAGCAAAGAGCAGCACCAGCTGAAGTCACACCTATGTGGCTCACACAACCAGGGCTGCAGCAATGAGGTGGCAGGAAGGATGCCAAACAGCAGAGCCTGGCTCCTCATTGCTCCCAAAAAGCAAATGCGTGTTCTCAGGGAAGGCTGCAGCTGGAAATGCCACTCAGCATCAGTAGTGTACAGAGTGCTGTATGTGGGGAAGGGAGGGCAAAGCAGAGATGTTTTGAGGGGATAACTGGGCCCAGGACCAGCCTTAGCGCAGCTGGCTTCTCATCCATTTGGGACTGTTACTTTTATAGGACATCGATAAATATTAATCATCCATCTTGTTGGCTAGAAGAGCAGGAAGAACACAAAGCAGGGAGTTAACCCATGTGAGAATATGCTGGCATGTATTGCTAGTCAGTAGGTATTTGTAGCACTTTAGTGGGAAATATCTCCTTTAGAGTTTATTTCAATGTAGGACCTATCTATTTCTGGATTGTATTTAGCATCTAAGCACAGCTCAGAATTGATAAAGCCTGAGATACTTTATATTACCAGCATGTACTTCTACTAGCAATAACAGTAAATTAAACAAAGCCTGGGCACAGTCTTTAGACACAGCAAGTGATTGTTTAAACTGTTTAATTGTTAGGATAGAGCCTGGGGTATTTTTATATTCAAAGTTTCCTTAACAACTCCCAGGCATAATTTAGGACTTGGCATATGCCATGCATCATTCTCAATTAAACTGTCTCCCTGTTTCAAAGGGGAAAATGGCTTGAAAGTCGGCGCCTGTGCAAAAGAAGTCGTTTAATATGGTACTACAGGTGTTACCTTTGGCTACATCCATGCTGCTGGGAAATAAAAGAAGCAGACTAAAAGTTTAAATAATGTTCCACTAAATACATAAGCTCTAGAGTTTCAGGAGCTTCTATAAACAGCTTCCCCTCATCATGGGCTGCAGAAATCAGATTTTTTTTTTTTTTTTCCCCAGGAATCAGCTTGCAGAGTTGAAAAGTTCTACCAGTACTTGGAGCAGTTATTTATAAAAATTGTCTGCTCTCCTAAGAATGTAAGGAAATGCTGAAATTTAAATGTAGAATGAATTTCTTATTTGTCTTGCTGTTCTTTAAATAAAAGACAAAAATTCCCTGGTGGCATCTATTCTTAAGTAAAGAATTGTGCTCTGGATCTTTCTGGAGTAGTGGTATAGGGAAGCATTTCCTTGATAAAGTCAACAAATTACGAATCACAGAATGGTTTGGATTGGAAGGGACCTTAAAGATCACCCAGTTCCAATCCCCCTCTCATGGTCAGGGTCACCTTCCAATAGACCAGGTTGCTCAGAGCCCCATCCAACCTCAGCATTAATTAGATTAAATAGTTAATTCATTAATTAACTAATCTGCACAATTATTTAACAAATATTAACTTTAAAATATTAACTAATAAGCTCAATTAAGTTAATTTCAGTTCCAAAGAGCTCTAATAACTCTGAGAATGTGTCCAGCATTTTTAAACAGTCCTAATTAGGTTGTATACATCATAAAGACCATAAAGACCATGCAGAAAGAAAGAAAATGTGTTTTACCTAGAGAATAACAGGAGTTACCAGTGTGCCATTGGTATGTAAAGAATTAATATTGAATGATTATAAGTGGATACACAAAAGGTTGGAAATTTGAAGTCCTCTAACAACTGGCCCCTTAAATGCACCAGGTAGCCTGATTAAAAAAATATTATCTGAAGTACAAGCAGCCTGGAAGAAACAAAAGTACTGCCTGAAAATGATGTGCTAAAATTTCTAAAACCCCCCAAGGAATTACCTAATTAAATTTAATTCCAAAAATCGGCCCTTTTTTTCACTTTTCAAATCTCACTTGATCTATTTCTGTTTTACAAGTTAAATGGCAGCTTTGCAAATGGATTGGCCTGATTCTCAGTCTCTTTTAGAACCCTTATTCTCTTCTATATCCAATATGATATAAAGGAGCTTCGCCATAGGCAGTCTGATCCAGAGTCTGACAAAGATAACAGTAACCTTCCCACAACTTAAATAATTTTAGTGTGAGGCACTAAATAGTGACAGTTCTCAAAGCCTGAAGTACTAGTATGGATAGATGTATCAATTAATAAAGAATCTTATACTTATTTAAGCACAACCATTTTTATAAATACTTCTATAAATAAATACATGCAGAAATAATACTTTGAGCCAGTTAATTTAGTAATGATTTCCTGCATTGAAACTAATGAGATCCCACTGGAATGAATATTATCGTAGTTGATCCAAGGCAGAAGCATAATCAAGCAAGACTGGGGAAATAACACACTATCATCATAAATGCTAACCAGATTTGTTTAATAAATGATGCTTCAGGCAAAGTCCCTAAGCAAAATAACCTTAAAGACCAAAGATTCTTGAACCCTGTTTCTACTACTGAAAGATGGATGTGAAAATCTGTAAGTCTGTAGAAGACAATGGCCAGAGCAAGGTCACAGAAGAGGTTTTTAAAAAAAAAATAAAAATATGCAAAAAATCATCATGGTTTGCTTTCCTTTTTCCACTGAAATCGGCTGTTTTTCTAGAAACAGAGTTCTTCTAGACACCATACTACAGGTCTTTAGTGTGATGTCTGCACAAAGATAGCACATAGTTACAAAGCTATTTTGCACATGTCAAGCCCATTAAGTTTGTACCCAAAGCATATAACTTGCTAGGTTTTGAAGCCTGACTAAACCTGATTTTCTAGTGACGATCATGGTTTTGTGTTAATGTGTATTGTAGTGCAAATGTAGATAAGCAATGCTAATTCCACACAGGAGAAGATATATCACTATGTTATACTCTAATAACCTTTTGTAACTGCCTCTAAACAATCAGCTCCAAAGTCTTTTTAACTCCTTTTATCACTATGAAGATATTACGACCTTAGTCTTTGTCTTGGTTACATACTTAATTAACTCACATTGCACTCTTGGGAATCGCTGGTGGTATTGACACAGGAGACCATTTTATTTTTCTGGTGCAAACAGTGAGATGCTCATAAGTCCACTGAGGGTAGTTTGGGAAGCAGATGTTAGAGATGGGGTGTTACTAGTTTGTATGAAAACACGGTTCTCATCTGTGCTGCTTGCAATGCTGTTATGGCAAATACAGGGTTGATAAGCAGTGTGTGAAGGGCAGTGTACATGCCCTTCTCAGTGCTTTTCTTCTGCGTGAAAAAGTTAACAGCTACTTCAGTTATGCACATATTCTGCAAAGAATGTGTCTGTATAGAAACTATACATCTCTAAGTCTTGAGCTGCTCCTTTTCAAACTCAGGACAGTTGAAGCAGGAGAAATGGGTAGGCAAATAACAGCACTAAGTCAGTGTAACTCTTCTAAGTATTCTGCACCATCATAAAGATCCCTTTGCAACATCCACACATAACTATCCAGATAATTTTAAGCAATCCTTAAAAAAATAAAATTTTTAGGCCTTGACTAATCTTGAAAGTAGTTTCCATTCAGCAATGAGTTGTCAATAATAAATATGATAATAGTCGTATCCATTCTTCTGCTTTTAAGATTTGGGTGTTTCACCATTTAATAATCAACACAAGTGTCTTTATCTATTCCAGCTGGTCTCTTAAGAGGGGGAAATTTTCAAGCAGGGAGAAAAAAGCCTAAATATTCCTAGAGAGAAAGCACATGCCTAAATGCCATTTAGATACAGCAGGACAGGATGATAACAGAACATGTTTTAATATAAGCCAATAGTACTTCCAAAGCATGTATTTGAATACTTTTCTGGAAGAAAACAAGTTAGAGGTTACAATGGCATTTGGGTGAGTGATGTTTGCTTAAATAAACATTTGCCTTTATTTGAAGACAGAGAGTGGGTGTTTTTTTGTTTCCAGTTGCTTGTATTAATATTCAGCCGTAGCAAGGCCAGTTTCTTTGATAATATTCCAATGGGTTTGATCCCTACAGGATGAAGACATAACTAAACAATAAATGGGACTGTTCACTCTCAGCTGCTATGGCTGCTTAGTAAGGTTGTGTTTCTTGAGGAGCTCCTGGTTAAGGAACAGTCCTAATGAAATACTGTCACGGCTCCCATCATAGTAATTAAACTCTGAAAATTACACCAAAATGTCTAATGTGGAAGAAAACAGCTGCAAACAATATTGCTCTGTGGTGCCATTTGGTGACAGCAGTGAGGGCCCTATTCTGTCATCAATGGTCTGGTGTGATTGCAGTGGGATCATCAGCATCAAGGGAAGTTAATCTCAAAGTGGTAATGTGGTGCAGGTGAACAAAACTGTTCTCATATCAATAAACTGTGTTGCTTTTTTCCTTTTTTTCCTTTCCCTAATTCTTTTCTACATATATATATATATATATATATATATATATTTTTTTTTTTTTTTTAATAAGGACAGGGGACAGCCAGCCATTTTGGCCACCTGCAGTCATGAAATGGACTTGTCATTTAATGTCGTTTGCAAACTTACTTAGCTCAGTCATAAAATAGTGAGATTTCTTCCCCTGCTGCTTCCTCCTGGAGGATTATCCCAGTCTGCTGAGTGGGAAGAGTCAAATCTACATGCAAGACTGTACTTCTTTGGTCAGCATTTTCCTGAATGCAGAGTGCAGGTAAGTCAGCATTGCCATTCCTAAAACAAAACTCAGGAAGAAGCAGGCAGGTAGGTAACACAGCAACAGCCCCAGGCCATTCACACATGCTTCTTGTTTAAAAAAAAAAAAAGTGCTTTAAAAAACTTTGTTAACCAAGATAATCTCACTCCATATGGGAGGGCATGGGAACATTGAAAAACAATGAAAGGATCTTCAGGTCCTTCAGAAATCGAAGAGGATCCTCACCTTTTTCAAAGATATGATCTCTTAAGTAAATCAGTGATAGGAACTGATCCCTTAAATCAATAAAACCAGTGGAAATAGACACAGTAACAGAACAGCACCACTTCAATTTCACAATCAAGCATGCTGAAAAAAATGTCTTGTTTTTCATTAAGAAAAATGTCAGGTTATAAACAACAAAAAAACGTTGAGGAATATACTTTTAAATCAAAATATCTCCTCTACAGATGCAAAGATGTGTGCATGTACACGTGTGTTTAGCAGGCAGTTTGGAAAATCTGGATAAATTTTTCCCTGGTGTATCTACCACACCCTTCCTAGAGATGAATGACAAAATGTCCAGCTCTACTCTAAATAGTGAGAGCTGTCATTCCAAATTAAGTGGGCCAAATAAATCCTGTATTTATGACAGATAATGTTAATTAATGCTTAGTGAACTGGTGTTTCACCAACAGAAGGTCAGCAGTAGATAGGTCACAACAGCCTAGGCTCTTGCCCCTGTACTGTGACTTAGCCTGGAGCTGAAGGGCACACAGGGGACAAGCTGGAGAGCAGTGATGACAGAGGAGTCATGCTGTGGCCATGCTATTCAGTCCTCTGTATTATTTTCTGAAACTCCTTGTAAGTTAGATATAGTCCAAATATTATTAAAAAAATAGGTGAGAAGCAGTTTGGACAGAAATTATTTTTAAAATACATTCTTCCAAACTAACATAGAATGGAAAACAAGTTCTTAAACAGCTTTTGCATTTTAGTTCTCTTTGGTTCTAGCTTCCTTTCTGGAAGCACATTTCTTACAACACTGGCCACAGAATCATTTGTTTCTTTGTGCCTGGGGAAAATGAAGTTTTAGCTGTCTATTTGTTAATTTCTGTTCATTTACACAAAATGTTTCCCCCCATGTGATAAGCTGTGTTATTTTGCTGCACAGTCCTAAACCTGAAACATTTTCAATGGAGTTCCCTTGGGGACAGAGGAATGGAGCCTTAGGATCACTAATTGTGTTTCTAAATATGTCTCACAGTAGCCTAGCAGGCTGTAAAGAATTCCAATATCTATAAGGAAGAACTGGACAAAAATAAAATCTTATTGACAAAAGCCAACACATGGCTAATACAGATGAATGGTGGAAATCTGCCAACAATGGCAATGTCATTTCCTTCCCAGCTGTTCTTGGGGGCAATGCTCAAATGATTTTTCTCATTGACCCCTTTCAGAAAAAAAAAATCCTTTCCTACCCACTATTTATTGACCATATTTAGAATGGGACAGAATGAAATTATATTGACATAGGTTAGCCTGTAGGGTTTAATTAACACTGCTGAGAAGTCTGATGCCCAGAAGGCAGAGCTGCTTTCATATGGCTTGAGCTGGTAGAGCCAAAGCCAGGAGGAGAGCCCAAGTGCCAGTGATGAATTCTGCGTCTGTCAGAGGAGGGCTGCTGGCAACCTGCTGGAGTTAATCTGTAGGGTTAGCATGTGCTCCTTGCCAAAACACACCGCATAGCCCACAGCCTTGAGGTGTAATACCTCGAGTTAGAATCAAAGTGAAAATAGCCAGGCAGGGAATATTGGTGAATGGGTCTTTTGTGTTCTACAGAGAACAAGGGAAGGGCTCCAGACTGCTTCATTGTACATCAGGTATGCACATGCACACAAGAATCATCTGTCTTCATCCTTCCTACTGCTTTGTTATCCAACCCCTGACTGGAGTTCAAGCAACCCACCCAAGTCAAAGGTTTGATTACCAGCAAAAGATGCATGAACTGATAACTCTGTGATACAGAGGTGTGTAGTAGGTTGCACTGTTCCCATCTGAAGAATCCTGGCGGTCAGATCTTAGAGCTTTTTAGGAGAAGTCCAATGAGGACTGAGAAGCGCTTTTGGATAGCAAAAAGAAGAGCTACTTGCTCCCTGCCTTACAGAGATACCTTTTTACCCTTGCACATTCTTTTGTCACCTTCTTTGTCCTCATTTTAGAGAGTATGAAACTGATATAACAGGGAAGCCTTTCTCCAGAGAGGAGGTACTAGAATGGAAGTAGTACAGCCAAGTGAAATTGTTCAAGTCCTTCCCATGGAGTTCATTGGTTCAGTCTCAAAAACATTGGCATGAGAGGTACCTGAGCCTGTTCTGAACAAGACAGTTGAGGTACCAAAAACTGCTTAAGAGCCCTGTTTCAGCTTGCAGCAGTCAAAGAAAGTGGAGCAGACTGAGAAGGGACAGCAGTGTGCAAAGAAAAAGGCTGGAGAAGCCTGGCCAGCAACCAGCATCCCTTGTAAGCTGTCCATAAAGTGTCTTCATGCACAGCTAAATTGTTTGTCCAGGGTTTAATTTATGCACGTGTACTAGTCTGCTACTGTAGGGGGAGCTTTGGGGGTACAAATGCCCTTTCTGAAAGAGTAATTTGGCCACTAAAAGGAAATTACAAACTAATCACAGGAAAGAACTGTAAAAGCAGCCTTTAAGCAAACTATCAAAGCTGTATAATGTTCACACACGCAGCTGGCCTGTGCTACTGCACAACCGCCACAGCACACACAAAATCCATTACTCCTGACACTGCATAAGAAATATCCCCTCCCTATCATAACTAATAACAGAAGATGGTCCTATGTGACCAATTCTCCTGCTGTAGGAAGGGTTCACACTATTTGCAGGTATTTTTTCTATGTAGAGATTGGTCATTTTGCAGTAGCAACACCCTGAAGGAGTTTCTGGGCTGGTCAGATTCTGCACCCAGGATATTCGTCAACTCATTTTCATTTCTTGGTAGCCACAACTGGACTTCAGCTATAATATATATAACATATTCTATATAGCACATAGAAAGTACTGTGTACCGTATATTCTATGTTCAAACAGCTTGCTGTTTGAAACTATCATGGCAATAAAATAATATGAGGCATCTAAGAGCAGATGAAGATCCAAATAGTTACTTACGCTTTCAGGCCTGTAGGAATCCTTTGAAATATGGTTTTAGATTCGAGCTGCATAACAAGTGAAGCCTGTTTGAACCTGAAACTGTGAAGCTCTGCTTGGCATAAAAAGTAAAGGAAGTTTTGGTATCACTTATTTTTTGACTGGGACTAGGCTAGATGAGTCTTCTGCTGCTGCTTCAGCAGCAGATCACCCAGGAGTGGAGAGATAGAAGCAGACAGGAATGATTTGACAGTGCTTAATGAGGGGACATTTCTCACTCTGCCATTGGATTTTGGCAGCTTATTTTGCAAGATTTTATAAATCTTGCAGTGTTTACATGAGGCAAACAACAAAGAGCATTCACAAGTTAAGCTGACACTATCCATCCAAGTTTTAAAATGTGAGGAGCTTCATTACCAGGGAAAGATTTTATTCTTTAGATATTTTTACTTTAAAATTGTTAAACCTGTTTATTCTCCTAATTTCCCTGGCCAGTAGTCTGGGGTTTATATTTCCATTTCTGTTAAAAATCTTCTGATACTAGGTCTGAAACAGAACTTTCCACATATGTGGGGGAAGGCATTGCCCATCTGATTAACTGTGGAATTGGCAATGTGAAAGGAAACAGATGAAGTTATATTTTTCTGTGCAAATTTGCCTTAACCAGACTAAACTCACTGGCCTAAGTAATTAGTAGAGGATAAATGCAACACAGATAGCTGCACTATTTTTAGATGAAAATATCTTATCAAGTTAGTGCTTGACTTGATGAAATTCATCTGATATACAGTGATTTTGCTTTTTTTAATTATCACAGCTCTCTTTTCCTCATTTATTGTTCTAACAAAACTGTTGAAGGAACTCCATTTAAATCTGGAGCCCATGGAGTTAGACATATCAATTTCAATCTTAAATGAAGTTAACATAATTAATGGCAATTTTAAAATTTTCCATTAAAATACGGTGGGACCTGACTCTCACAGGATCAATAACTATTTTACTTTTTAGTAAGCATTGTCTGGAATAAAAAAAATTAAAGGAAGTCAATAGATATGATTTGAGGACTGGAGGTTCAGAATTCCCATAAAGGTTGTCAGAATGGTCAAACTGGGTACATACACACAAAGGTGTTCTTCAAGATTTGAACTTGCATGTCATCTTACCCAAGAACAGACTTTCAAAATAGTTCAGTTTCCATTTAGGCCCAAAAAATACACAGTCAGGTACTTTTTGGTCCATTTCAAGTACTGAGGTGTTTTTAAAGCCTTATTTCCACAGCTTTCCTGAAGCTTGAAGTTTGCAAGAGTGTGGTTCTTGTTATGATGCTCATTCTGGCCTGCCAAAGATATTTGGAAAAATCCCAGCTAGCTCTCTGCCAAGCAATTCTCAAGTGGATCTGAGAAAGATCCCCAGCACAGCTCCCAAAACACAGTGTGGGTGAGACTGCACCAGTTTTTGCCTTGTTCCTTCAGCGGAGAAAAGCTGACAGCTCCCAAGTGCCCTCAAGCCATGTGTCCAGCTGGCAACATGTACCTGCAGTTCATGTGCTGAAGACACCACACTGGTTGGCTCAGAATCAGCTCTTACAACATTACAGACACCCCAAAATGTGAATATGCGGAAAAGTAACCTCATTGCAGGGCTACAGGGGCACCAAACATCATCCAGAGGAGACTCATGTCCAAGCCTAAGGCACTGTGGATGCCGATGGACAACTTGTCTTCAGCTGGGTGGACTCGGCCAAAGGTACCAAGAACCACACTCATTTAATTGTGTGAATGTGCCCTCCGCATACAGTGTGGATGCTAATGAGCTGTAGCTCTCAGAACTGCAGCCCTCTTCACATCCACACTTCACATCAGTCCCCTTCCTCTGAGGACACAGTTAAGTGTACTTTCAAGTACCTGCAGGAGATCCACAGCAGTTGAAAGCATGATAGAACTGCTAAGTTAAGCTTGCATCTTCCGTTTTGGAGTTTTGTACAGTTTAACTAATTTTATTTTCAAACTTATTCCTCATTTAGATGGTAAAGCTTTCTACAGCAAAGAGAATTGTTTTAGTTGTTTGGAAAACAACTGCCCTTCCTACCAAGCTCTAAACCCAAAAGTACAACTACATAATATAAACCATTTCTAGTAGCACCTTGACACCTTGTTTAAAGAATAAGATTCTGCATCAATGCTACATTTGTTCTGCTGAAGTAACCGGACCTGTACTGATTTACACCAGCTACTGCTTTGGTCTCTTTTTAAAAGTACAGCAATTCTTTAGACATATCCATGGTTGATGGTACAGGCCTTTTATGAGTTAGCCCAGCTGGTATTAATTTTTCCTTGAGTTTTCTTATTTTTAGATCTATACATTAGGTATAATTAAGCAGTCTTTAATTTTAAACTTTTATGTCCCATTATATTACTTCTAAATTGTCAGCCAGATGATATAACAGGTAGCATGATGGATACATCTGGCATCAATTAAGACTTAAAAGCTAATAATGGTCTAAAAATATAGATGATTGGAATTGTGTGTGAACAATTTTGTCAGAGCATCTTTAGACATGTGTAGGTCTATTATTCTAATGGTAAATGATCTTATCCTATGGCTGTCTTGCTCTTCTCAAGTACAGCTGAAAGTCAGACATTCCAGCCAGATTTCCAGAAAGTGGAAGAGACCAGCAGAGGGATTATTGTTCTCTAAAAGTAGAACAAGGGTTCCTTCTCAGTAATGTTTGTTGCACATTGATTGGATGCACTTTACATCACTCATACATGAAAAACAGAGAAGTTAGAGCATGTAGAAAAGAGCTACAAGATGCACCCTGAGACTTGCAGCTTTTACATCTAGCAGAGTTCTCCATGGGAATGGGAGAAAAGAGCAGATTTTTGGTTTGTTGACTAAAACCTTCAGTGGGATGAAGTTTTTATAGTTTTTCTACCTGTTGTCTTTTTGTTTTCTCTATCTTTTCAGTACTAAGAAGACTTTTGTTTCCCTCTTGCCAAGCTGCTTTGTTATTTTTCAATTTAAAAAATGCAAAAAATAAAACTGTTTTAAATAGTTCATTTCATTGCATTTATTGCCAGAGGAGTGAAAGAGGAGAAAGCAAATATTATCAAACCTATGAAAAGTTTTAACATTGTATTTCTAAAAGGTGAAAGAACAAGAGTTTTTTGTTTAATTTTTGAGATCAATAGATGTCTAAATGAGGAGAAATAACCCACCCTCAGTTGAAGGAATCCAGCTGAGAAATTAATTTCCATAGGAAATTAGGCTGAAACAGAGATTCTTTGCACTATTTTTTCAGTCTGACCAGAATAAATTCTATAATTTCTATTCATCCTGTTGCTCTATTCAGGACTTTGCATGAGCATAAGGTAGACTCAATTCTGTTTAATAGGAACTTTGTTATCTAATGTACACTGAAATGATTGAAAGTGTTGGACATAAAAGCCATATAATGTCTGAATAAACAAATTTAGTCTCCAAAACTTTCTAGCTGTAACTTAGGTGTCTCTCATATCTCTGTCACTATACAGCAACTTCAAAAATATTTCACCCCTGGAATCAGTAGATCATTAATACCTTTCACACTTTCTAAGTAAGTGACAAAATAAGTGCTTAGGCTATTTAGGGTATTCCTAGAAAGAAAATAAAAAGTAATTCTTTCCAGAAAAAAAAAAAAATTAAGGGAAAAAAGTTTACAAGAAGAGATTTCTATGTGTGTATGTGTGCATGCATGTATATGAAGAAGATTCTAGTCTGAGAGGAAAATTACATACTTGGCAAAGAAAAGCTTCTAAACATAGAGCTTGTCTTTCTGGATGGATCTGAATGGCTGACTGTCACGTGTAATGTTTTGAAAGATTTGAAATATGTAATTTTGTAAGACTGCAGGGCCCAGATCATGCCCATCTCTGAGAAAACGGCCTAACAAAGCCCTGGGTAAGAACTAGCAATTGCCATTATTCACAGTAACCCTCAATTTGCCTTGTGCTATCGTAGCAGTCACCCCCTGAGATACCAGGGATCCAGAGTCTGGAAACCATTATGCATTAAGCAGCAGTGTTTCTATTACCATCTTTACCAGGTCACACTGAGCAACCAAGGAAGTAGAAAGTATATTGGCATTTTATTCAAGAGCTATTCCAGCAGCAAAGCTCAGAGCTCACATCTGACTGATAGTCAAAGATAGCACCTTTTCATCCACTATTAAGTACTTCTAACTCCCCATGCTCAGTGCCTTCAAACCCTTTGTAATTAAGTGACCAAGCCACACCAAGCACTAGATTGTACATTTTTATGCTGTTTCATATAGCTGTTAGGTAGTGTGTGGAGCAATAAACATCAGGGTATACCACAGTTTGTATGAGTGGTAGCGCTGAGTTGTAAGAGCAGATCTGCTATTCACCAGCAAGTACCTGGAAAGCCTTAATTTCTGCACATGACACAAGAGAAGATGCTGAGAAGTTGTGCCAAAGCACAGTTATTTCCCACTTCCACTCAGCCTCATGCTTCTCCACAGGCAAGGCTGTGTCATGCTCTGAGGAATACCCAGGACACCTCCTACCGAAACAGAGTTAAATGCAAAATGCAGGTGGCCCAGTCTCCATAGCACACACCAAAATAAGCTGTCCATTGGTATCTAAAACTCATTTCCCAGGTAAAATGTCTCAATCATGGCACTCAGCAATATTAACTTCAGAAAACAAGGTGAAAAAATCTATCTCCAAAAGATGACTTAGGAGAGGAAGGGTCTCTGTGAGCAGAAGTAGTCTTCTCTCCAGTGGAGGCACACACATCCATCTCACATGGATTCCTTAAGAAGCTCCTGTCAAGATTCCTGCCTTTGATTGTCACAGGCAAAGCAGCATGGAAGTGTTTTCACTTCAGTGAAATACTGTGCCCGGTGTCATTCAGCTTCAGTGCTGGGTGAATCAGGCAGCAAGGAAAGAAAGGTGGTAATGGCACTGCAAAAAATCTCAGTGAACGTTATCTAAACCCCTGTGCACTACAGGACAAGAAGGATAAATTCAGCAGAAACAGGTGCTTTGAAGGATGGTCATTTCAGTCAGAGGAGGAGAAAATTGGAGGGGAAAGCTCAGAGATGGGCTTGTTTAGTCTAACAAAACAAGAGCTGAGACATAGCTGGCAGAGAAGATAAACAGCAAACAGAAAATATATATATGGTAAATCAAGAACAGGTAGCTATAACAGGTTATGAATAAGTTTTAATCTTCGGATTGGAGGAATGTCTTTGAATTCTGCCTGAATTAAAACTACTTTTCAATTTCCTGGTTAAAAAAGAGGATGATGCATGATGGCTTTCTGTACCATGAGAACCTGGACCCACTGATCCAGAAAGGCTTTTTGCAGTTCCCAAACCTCTATTTCTGGGCTGAATTTTAAAAAAAAACTCTCCAAATCTCTTGACAAATTTTCACAAATAGTGAAAACATGAAAAACTATACAGGGTTCAAAAGACCTGAACATTTAATATGGAAAATAAGTTGTTTGTTTGATTTTTATTATTGGATTTCCATATCTATTTGAAAAGTGACATCTAACCTAAATGCCTCTGCAAATCACTTTCCCATTCATGTCACAATTTCAAAACTTTGTGAATCAGAGTAATTGAAATCTGTTCACACCACTGACTGTTACCTTCTAAATAATACCAAAGATCAAATAGATGCATCAATGAACATGTAGGTCTAATTACATTAAGTATTACGTTATAAATGGAGCAATAATTATGTTTAAAGCAGATTATACTATATGGAAAAGGAAATTTTTATTATATCATTCTTTTGATTTGAACAACAATCAAATTATATCTATGAAAATGCTGAATGCCTTAGTGCATAATTAAATGTACAACAATAGCTGCATATTCACTATAAGAAGTAAGTATTCAGGTGGGAGCAAGATTTTGATATAGCCAGCAGCATTAAGCAATTATTTATAGGTAACAAACTAACTTGTCAATAGAGCAAAGGAGAAAAAAAAGTATTTTCCATTTGTTACTGTTTGGAATCTGTCATCAGCTTTCCCTTTGATCTGACCTTGTCTCACTGGCAATAGTGTGGAGCGTTTGCTCAAAAAACTCAGTTGCTGTAGAAGCAGTGCAGCTGCCTGGTGACCACTCCATCCTGGGGTCTAGTGCTAACACCGGAGATTGCTTCATGAGAAATTTCACAGAAATTGTCACCAAGAAAGTTCAAATGCTTCAGAAAAATAAGTCTAAATCCAAGTTGCCTGTAAGGGAGGGCTGCAAACATTACTGCGTGTGTAATAAATGTCCTAGTAAATGGTTATTTCAAGAAATGTAGCAAGGTGAATGCTTATCCATGACCACAGGTTAGAAACACTTTTGTGTTTGTGCTTGTGCTTGATTTACAACTACAATATATTTGTAATGATTAATAACATAATTAATTCTTTAATAAACCTTTGAGGAACAGAATCTAAAGACCTAAACAAGTTTAAAATTTTGACATTCCTGGCAGTGATGGTTGTGTCAGAGGCTTGTAACATATTCCCCAAAGATGATAATAAACTGTGATTCTTGGAATTTTAAAAATGTGTCATGTACTGCAGCCAAAGATAAATTTTGGTCAAAAAAAAGTGCATATCAATGTAGATGAGGAACAGATTTTCTCACACAATCCTATCTCAAAGTACTGAATTAGCAAATAAGAGTTAATATTGGCTAATGTGACAGATACCTGTAGTGTACAGAAGTTACTAAATCACAAACATATGCTTCAGTAAATGAAAAAACATGAAACAGGGAAACACATTTAGAAGCAGTAATTTTTAAAAAGTTCAGGAAAAGAAAGTGGACATCATTCTTTGTACCTCTCTTGTCTCTGGCAGCTCCCTTGACCATCATCCCACCTCACATGCCATAACCTCTCACAGTCTCTGCAAAGTTAATCCTGTAGGGTACTTGAAGCAGGGGAAAAAAATTAAAGCAGAAGCTGGATTGACATGTCCATCTATAAGGTCTTACTTCATTTCCCTGAGCCTTCCTCATGATAAACAGAGGAAGAACTTGGAAGTAATTCAGTCTTGAATATCACTGCTATTCCTCCTAACTCCTTCTATGGCCACTGCAGTATGTGGAACACCAGAATTCCAGTTGAAAGATAAATAGATGTAAGATGAGACAAGGAATTATCTACCCTCCTGTTTACCTCTTCCATTTTTGTAACCAAGTGCTTTTTACCATGGCTTTGGCTTTATAGGTTTTATGTTCTTTTGAAGGGACACAAGGTGGTGGGGTGGTATCTTTTATCTAGTTTCAAAAAGAGCAAGCATTGTCAGGAATGCACTTGTTAGGGGAAGCTGTAGATGGGCTTTCTGGGCACTTCTGATTTCTTCCATTAAGTTTTTCTGCCCTGCTCTCCAAGCAGCAGAAATAACATGGCACTTGCAATTCCACCAGAATCCAAGAAACACAGATGTCCAATGGAGTTGATTCTTTTGATGACTGGCTTTTGATGATTGGCTCTTTCCTTCAGTTTACAGAGTATATAACTTTACAATGAGAAACTAAGTCTTTTTAAAAACTATTATTTTTCCTTGCAGGAAAAATGGAGAGCCATTGAATAGCAGTGGCAACCATTTCCAAGATTATGAGAATAATATTTAATTCATTTTTATACTGGTGTCTGATGTGATTTGAAAAATACATATACCGTTTCCGTTAATGTAATGTTGGAACAAAGGCAAGAATGAAGAAAGCTGCCTCTGTTTCAGACCTTGCACTATGCCAAAAGAGTTCAAAAACACAGTAAATTATGCAGCTGTCAGGTGACATGTGGGAGATAGGGATCAGAAAAGTTCAAGCTCCTCTAGTTTACTCCAAATGATGTTTTCCTCCAAAGATGATTAGGCTCTTAGGAAACACCTGCAAATGTAGACCTAATTAAAACCCTGACTTGCCTACAGAGCAGCTGACTACCTTGCCAAAAATGCTCTTTCTATAAGTATGTCCTTGTTGCACTTCTCTGTTTATTCTCTGAAATTCTCATTTTGCTTCTTCTGTGGACACTTCCCTGAAAAGAATTGTAAAGTCCATGCTAAAAACTGGTTCAGCCTCATAAATGATAAACTTCTGGCTGCCTTCTAATTGCACAGCACACCAAAATTCAGAACAAACCTTTTATACTGAAAGCACACAAAACCAACACGAACTATGAAATATTTTCACTGAATTTTCTAAGAAATGTTGATGACACCTGGCCTCATACATAGTTACAGTGGGGGAGATTTCACCTCTTGCAAAAGACCCTGTTTTTTTGCCTCCCAGCTTGGGAAACAGGCAGGAGGACACCAGTTCTTGTCAGAGCTGATCTCACTGCCACTCCACATTCGCAATCCATATTATTATCCATTGATCCAAATGATCCATATTATCCAGATATGCTGAATATTCTTCACAGGATCGACCTTTTTGCTGTGAGGGCTGATCGTCTGCCATCCGCCATCAGTAATAACCAGACCTGCTCTCAGACCTGCCCGCTCCCGTTGCTGTGGGCTCTGCTGCCATCAAGTGGAAACCAGCACGAACTCGAAGGACCTTACCTCAAATTCTTAAGGACCTCTCCACAAAACCCGGGGGGCGCTGGTGTATTAGTGCCTCAGGAGTCGCCCTGAGGCTGGCGGGATGGATGGATAACCCACAGCAGAGCGTGGCTGATAGCAACGCTGGCTCCTCCAAAATATTCCGCCGGAGACTGTGCCATAGGGCAAGCAGCGAGCAGTCATTCAAGTCTGCTCAGTGACAAAGGAGCACCTACTCATCCTCACTGAAGTGTTTGAGTCAGCAGGGCAATTTCTAATTCACATAGATGTACCCAAAAGCTCACATAGACTGAGATGTCCCTCTGAGTATCAGGCAGAGGTGCAGCAAGGGCAGGAGAGATGGGGGCTGAGAGTGAGGGCAAGGGCGGTGCCATTCCTGACCACAGAATCATAGAATCATGGAATGGTTTAGGTTGGAATGGACCTTACAGATCACCTCATTCCAACCCCCCTGCTGAGGACAGGGATACCTTCCACTAGACCAAGGTGCCCAACCTGGCCTTGAAGGGATGGGACACCCCCAACTTCTCATGTCCCACCACACCCAGTCAGAAAAGCGCAGTAGGTGAAGAGACAGGGACTGGTGTCAGCCATGGCCCAGGGATGGCCAGCCCAGCCAATGGGCACAGGCAGGTCTCAGTCTGAGCAAACAGCACAAGTACAGGCTGGTCCCAGTGATGCCTTCCCATCACTGCTGCTGAAGCTGAGCTGCTTTGCAGAATAAGCATTCAGACCAGCACCACGATCCCCTTTGCTTCCCCTCCCTCTGGGCATACATATATCTCACAATCACATTTTTGGTGCAGAGAGTGACTTCTCTATTTGCACCACTGACAGCACATGGAGACTTACCTGGCTGGTTTCTATGTGCTATCAACATCATTTAGAGTCATATTCAACCCACAGATGTGAGTAAGAAAATGTGCTGAGAAAGAAAATAGCTAAACAATTTCTGCCTTGTAGATTTTTGTGCTAGTATGTATTGGATACTGCAAATTATGCAGAAATCTTTTCTAGACATTAATCAGTGAGTGATGAGTGCAAGGAGAGCAGCAAACAGCAGCATTTAACCCTTCACAGAGGGGCAACCCCATTTCCCTTCCAGCACCAGGCACAGTGCTGGTTGAAGGTTGGCCAACTCTCCAGCACAAATCACCAGCCACAGTAGTCATCCAAGCACCCTAAAATGTTAAATCAATGTTCAGCTGCTATCTCTCACAACAATTTCTGAGAATAGCCTATATTTGACAGCAGGTTTCACCTGTGAGCCAAAGACACTTTCCCTAAGCCAATTTAACCACATCTGCAGAACAAGCTACAATTCCACATGTTTAGAATTAATGTGGCCCACTGAGAGGTGCTTTGTTTTCAGTTTGGTATAGACAGTTTATATTGCAAATCTCAACTCTTTTAGGAATGAGATGACACCTCAGTTTTTCTGGTTCATGTTTGCCCAGGATTCAAGAATTCAAGAATTCTGTTCATCATGCAGATACATTTTAGCAAATTCATATTTAGCAATTCATCCATGTCAGTATTTATGTGGAAGCACTGCTTTGATCCCTTGACACATTTAATGCTGGATTTGTAGCTAAAGAGAGAACCTCTGTATACTTCTGTAAAGAGAGAATAAGGCAAAAATAGTCACAAAGGTCTGTTTTTCATCCTACGTTACTATGTCATATAAGTCTTTTTATAAAATGATCAGGTTACATCCTAAACAGACTCTTCTATTCCCTTTTGTCTCCTTAAATTTTCTTCACAGGGAATTAAAATTTTTCCTAGCTTAATTCTTTCACAAGGTCATTTGAGCTTTTTCACCAATGTTGTCTTCCATTTTAAATCATCTTCACTCAGTGAATATTTTCTCCTTTCCCTGACATGTCTCTTCTGATGTATTTATATGGAGCAAATATATTACTTGCTAACTTTGGTTTGGAAGGATAAACAAGCCAAAGTTTTGCCAGATTTTTCTGCATTAGTAACATCAAATTGGCTTGTACTTGTCTTCCATTGCACAAATGTGTATGACCAAGTAAAAGAATGGCAATTGAAAGTAAGAACCAAAAATACTGTGGAAAGGGCAAAGCCACTCAAAGCCCAGTAAATAGGGGTGGGAATGTGGTAGGTGTCTCTGTTCCACAGCCATACTGGAAAACCACAGCACGTATTTGGCCTGAATGGAAATATAAAAACATTTATATTCAAATGTTCTACTAAGAAAACTGAGACAAATAGTTTTGATTTACATGGAAGTCTCTTCAGTCCCAAATGAAGTGTTTAATTTAGTTGTCTTTTTAATTATTTAGTCTTTTTGTAGGCCTTGCACTCCACTTTCTTTTTTAAAAAGAACTCTAGTAGGTTTCGGGTACATAATGTCAAAACAAACAATTTAACAATACCAAATATATAATTCTGAAAATGTTAAAATTAAATGCTTTGACATTTCCCCAATTTATCCTCCTCTTTTGCAGTCTTAACTATTTATTTGTTTTGACTTGCCCTTACAGTTTGCTTAACTAAAATGACCATTTTTGGCAAAGTTACTGATCCTCAGAACAGAAAATGGTCCGTATCTACCTACTGGATGTGCCTCATCTTACCCTTCATCCTGTCAGCAAAGGTGGTTTATAGCAGTATCAGCAAAATGGCAAGTGAAATGTAGAGGGTGATCAGGTTTCAGTTATTATCTGCTTCTCCAAATAGAAAAGCTAAGAAATACCAAATGTAGTAGCAGATGGCAGGTTAAAAAAAAGTATTTTTACCAGCGAGTTCCTTTATACAGAATATTATGAAGATTAAGAAACTTACATGGAGTAAAGGGATAAATTTATGGAAAAGAAAGCTTAAGAGGGTGGCTGAAAACACAGACATCACCTGTGGCTCAGAAAAATGCGAAGCTGCAAACTGCTGAAGGTTGGAATAACATTTTGGCAAATGATTGTTGCATGCTTCCTCTGTTCCCTGTGGATGTACCTCTGGAAATTTTCTGAGGAAGGATACTGAGCTAGACAAACCCTTGATCTGACCCACTCATCTGGTCTGAAGTGCGTTCGTGCAAATAACGCAAAGGAACAGAATTAATGAAAAAACCAAGCTCGGCTGCTCTGCCCGTTGAGCACAGCTGTGTTTCAATGGTACAAACCTTATTAAAAATGTCAGATTTGATGTCTGAAATGCTCTTCTGAGTTCCTACTGAAAAGTGAGCAGCTGCCCATCTGGGAAGCTTTAACAACCCAGATATTATCTGTTTTATTTCCCTATTGGTAAGCTTATGATAGCTTGACCTATCAAACTGTTTACTGTGCCATACCAGTCTACTTTATTTCTTTTTGTCTTATGAAGGGATTCAGATATGTTGAAAACAGCAGTGTCAATAAATAAGCAGAAGGCATCTGCTAATGTCTTGTGCCAAGAAAAGGAGAGTGGGGAAACCAACATAATTTAATTTAGACATTTACTCAATAGCTTTAAGCCCATCAAACACCAATACTTTATAGTTCCCTTCACTTTGCATAAACATTTAGCACAGCATTGGGGGAGAAGCTGCTCCTCAAACCCAGCTCTCCCCACTCAATGCTGATTCCATTGCATCCTTTAAAGAAAGGGCTGGCAGCATTACTCTGCTTTATCTTCTGAAATGAGCAGAGAGAAAATTAAACTGATTAAGTTTTGGTTTTTTTTGAAGGCTCAGTCTTTTAGCTGGGTTCCTAAGCATCACGGTGACAGCTGTTGGTCTCACTTGAATATGTAGCCTTGAAAAACTACTTGAAAAATCTGCTCTGTGATTAATAAATAGCATGTTAAAATCACTGTCAGTGGAGTTGAAGAGCCAATGTGTGGATCACTACAAGAAGATTCAGGCTAGAGAGAGGAAATTCCTAATTTTATAACACCTGTAAAAGCTTTTCCATTAATTACAACTCAAAATAGTAATTGTTTTTGCCACTTTTAGAGACATAGGAAGTGTCTTCTCAAATAAAAAGATAGTAATGCTACACTACATTTAAAAGTTAAATTGGTTCTCAAAGCCTTGATTCATGGATCACTTGCTAGAGGTTTGTACACATTAAAAAAAATACAGTTGGTGTCTTCTGATTCCCAGCTACATTAAAAAATGCAAATACTCAATATTGTCAAAATAGTATTTTGTCTGTCAACAGCTCCTGATTTCATTACTGGAATGGTGTAATTTTGTAATTGGGACTTTATTATCCATGATGGTGAAGGGATGACAAATGTCACAAAGGGTTACATGAATCACACACCAAAAATCAGGGTAAGGTTGCAAAAGAAACATTATGTGATGACTCACTGCTTAAGGACTATGTTAATTAAATATTAGTCAGGGCCTGAAGTGTCACACTGAGAGCTCATTTCAATTTGTGGCCCCAGTTACAGCTACAAATAGTTGGAAATGCACCCAGTGAGACACAAAACACCCTGCTGAAGTACTTGGGTACAGCTCTTCAAGGTGTGCATGCTACTGCATGAAGGGAGAGAAAATGAGGGTGGAGAAAAACAGTGGAGCTGTAATAATTTGTGATTGAGAGACGCTACTGTAAGAGGAATAGTGGGGGGCAGGTAGGTGTGGGGAAAGAAGAGAGGAGACCGCTGTTATTAGGGAATCTGCCCAGAGAAATGATGGGCTCAGGATGAAGGAAGCCCATCCGTGCCCTGCACTAGTCTACCCTTGCCTCTACCCTAGTGCTCCCCATGAAGTGCCAGCCACTTGGACTGGACATCCTCCAGTGAGGCTGGGATTTGCTTTCAGCCTAAAGAAGAGTTGTAAACTAAGTCAGCTGTTGGAGCTGCAACTGGGAAGCTGATCCTGAGGATCTTCTCTGAAGTGGGATGTTGTACTGATGCAGCAGTGGCTGCTAGGTGGGTGTTCAGGAAGTCCCACCTGGTTCCTTCTTTCACCAGGGAAAGGTTTCATTTCTGCTTCTCAATTCTCATTCTGTAAAATGAGATTATCTCCCTTCATGATTTTGTGACAGTAAATACATGTCTAGATATTCTGGTTATAAAAAAAACACACAGAAACTTGCAAAAGGAAGTTAATATCTTTTTGTTTTCAGAGTAGGCTTTAAAGTTTTAAAGCAATAAAGAGTATTGGTCATTCACTGAAGAAAGGAAAAGCTGATGATAAAAGACAGCCTACAGATAAAATATTTGATAATGTATGTGGTAATTAGATACAACGTAATAGTGCAGCTGGACAAGAAGTCTGATGTAGGATTGTGCAGCGCTAACCTTGCAATTTTAATAACATTCATTTACTTCTGACTGGGTAGCATATATCAGAGATATCTCAGACCACCAAATGATAGAACATTCACTCCTTAATTGCTCTAAAATATGCAGTAGGTCTTTGCATGTAGTTAGATGTGCTTTTTTGAAAGTATCTTCTTTCCAAGGTGCTATCAAATACTTCAGAGATTAGAATCTCAGAAAGCACACAAGGAACTGAAATTACTAGTTGCTTCATTGTAGCTTTGTGCACCAGCTAGCTCACAAGTACTATGGTAGGGTTGATGAATCCTTATAAATTTTTCTGATATGCAGTCATACATCCACAAATAGACACACACATGCACACGCTTACCTCTCTCATACCTTTCCCTTTGTCTGAGTCTCTCATTGAGGGTATGTCAGAGTTTCAAAACAACCTCAGTTATGTTCTCCTGTATTTTTCTTCAAAAATGTTTTCAAGTGTTTGCCATTCCTCCTGTTTTGGTGGCCTCTGCAAATCTGACAAGAGGGCACACTCTCCTTTCCAGACTGTTGGTAAAGATGCTAAATGGGACAGATCCCAGGACCAACCCATGCAGTATGACATGTGTTAATGGCCTCCAAGGTAGAGTGTCATCCAATAAATGTGACCCTTTAAGCCTAATCATGCCACCAGTTCTTCTGATTTTGTTTTACCTCCCAGCAGCTCACAGTGCCCTAACTTGAATCATACTTGTTTTATCCATTTTCCTTTCCACATCCCTATGTAACATCAAAACATCAAAAGTCTGATGGTAACAAATGTCGGTAAGGTGTATATAGGAATTTGTGTTCTCCTGGGAGACAAAGGAAGCTGCATCATAATAAACTTCCTTACAATAACACTAAGTAGTCTTATTAATGCAGTGATTGTGAAAATGCCACAAGCCAGACAAAAATCCAGGTTCACACCGTGCAGGGATACAAGAGTACAACCGTCATTAGCAGAGACGTTGAAAGAATAGAAGATGCTTTAGAAAAAAGGTACTGAATGCTAATTCTCTGCTGCTCCTGGTTATTTCAGGGAAACTGGACTCTTTCCAAAGTCAGGCACTTTGTGCATTGCTGTGCAACAATGAAAGAGCCATTTGGGGTCAGCAGTAACTGTAAAATGAATGGACAGCAAAGGAGTGCCTCATTACTCAGCTTGACTGAAGACAGAAGAATATTTGATGATCACTTCTATATTCTGTCTCCGAAGCTGACCACAATTAAGACAAGCCAAAATGTTGATGGCTAATGGGATGCCACTGAGATTCAAATGTTATGTAGAATCCCATGGCATATGAAGTCAGAGCCAGCAACACGTTTCTGTGGTCTAATTAAAAACAAATACAAAAATTTAATGAACACTGTGTTAGTGCAAAACATTACCCTAACAAGAGAAGATGGAACTCTTGCAAGCGCTGAAAAAAAGCTTAGCTGGTCGAAGGATCAAGAGGTCAAACGTATTTCACCATTTTTTTTAGTTTCCTGCAGGAATTATAAACAGAAGGACCTTTGAGAAACTTAAGCAAGAAAAATAGCTACAGCAGCACCTGAAACTACAGTGGGCAGAGGAATTTCAATGGCATTCATTATAGCCTGAAAGAAGAAATTGCTCACTTCACTGGGTGAAATGTATTAACCTCTAAAAGGCAGTGAGTCAATAAAAATGATTTAAGACTTCTTTCTGGCCTGAAATTCCATGAATCTATGAATACCAGATGACACCTGTGCAAAGCCAACTGCTTATCATTCACACCATGATCTGCTTTGTTTCCTCAAGTATTAAAAGGACAATGTTCTTCTTCTCTATCTGCCTACTTGCACATCTTAAAAGAGTTTGTAATCATATACCAGAGACTCTGACTTGTTGCTGCCCTCCATGCAACCTACTTGGGAGCTGTGAACTTGGGATACATGCATAGAATCACAGCATGTGATAAAAGTGAGAATATGACTAGGCCCTGGTTCTTTCATTTTTATCAAATTCTTCATTCCAAACTATGGATTTCCCATAAATCCCATAAATCCCATAGCTCTCACAACACTGCCAGGACATAAACAGCAACAGTGACTTCAGATTGTGATTCCTGGTCCAGTCCCACCACAAGACGCAGAAGGAGACAAGGGCATCTTCGAGTGAAACATTTCCTTAGCCATAAAGTTTTGAAAAGATCTTCCATGAGCTAGGGAAGAAAATATATTAGGAAGAATTAATGGTTTTCCAAAAGTCAGACAGATGGGGAGGGTGACAGGCAGAGAGGGAGTTGTTTGAGAATCCTCTCTTGGTGCTCAAGCTTTGGTGTTATGGAAAGCACTCCATGTCTTTCTCTGGCTGCAGCAATCAGCTGCTTCCCTGGAAGATCAGATGAGATTTTATTGCCCTGTGCCACAGCCTGATCAGAGGAGTCAGTCTGCAACTTGTGAAATGCCAAGAGTTTTCTGTTTTCATCTCTGCTGCTTTTTCCCCACTTTTTCCACTGCAATTAGACAGTAACCTTCCTGTGCAACTATGCACCCTCATATCTCAAAGGTTCTGTGGCAGAGTTTTATACCCCTCTATCCAACATGCTGTCATCCTCCCAGCTTTGCACTCTGTGCTCTGGACCACAGCCATGGCCATTGCATTGGATTTCTTACGAGAAGCAATTGCTACCACTGTGTGAAGCACTCTTTTTGTCTTCCTCTTCTTCTTCCCCCTTTGTTTTGTGGCTTTTGATGTATAACATTATGTTAGGGAACATGGATTGCCTAGATGCCGATAGGAGATAGCAATGATTTAGGTAGCCAACTGGCATTACCCAGTGATACATTTGCAAAAAGCTGAGAAGACCATTAGCATGGGCAATGTGTATGTAATCAAACCATGCTCTGAGCAGTATTATTAGCAGAAGAAATAAGGACGATTAATATAGAGGTGGAGTCCATCAGGGTGAAACCACATAGTTAATATAGAAAGAATATCTGGAGAGTAAACCAGACAGAGCACCAGAGACAAAGACTCTTGGGGAATGCCCACCACTACCACTAGTAGCAGAACTACCACCTCACCTCCCAGCTAGCTGCCATGGAAGACTCACTTTTCTGTATCCCTTCCCTTTTTTTCTTTCTCATATTCCATTTCTCCTTTCTTTTTTTCCTTTCCCATTTCCTTTTTCCTTCCTTAAATTTGTAGATCTTCAAATCTTCCCTTTAAAATGGCCATTCCTGCCAGAGCTGATGTCACTCAGTTTTTTTTATTTTGTCAGTCATATACAGACACACTCTCTGTAAAACATCTATGTGGATGTTTTTTGGATAAAACAGCTGGGTAATGAGTCATTTCAGTGATTTATTGCTGCTGCCTGGGGAGCGCAGCGTTTCCATTTTGAAGTTTTGTAACAATTTCCTATGAATTAATATAAATTAATACCTAACAAGACTAAAAGATCTTGCTTCTTCTTGTCTGTTCTTTCTGCATATAAAAACTCTTGTCCACAAAATTCTGTATCTTTGTCTCTAAGACAAATGCTTCTTTCAAAAAACTGTGCTCTCTGCCTCTCTGGCTTTCCTTTAACAACCTGGAAAAATTCCTGCTGGATAGTTACTGTCTCAAGAGTACTACAGGTCATCTCTGAAAACTGTTTCGTTACTCATCTGTGGGAGGCAGCAGGCACCAGTAGACAAGGCAGTATACAGAGACTCAAGTTGCTGGGGTACATTCCTGCATATGACTCCCTTTTCCATGTTTTTTGGCAAGATACACCACCTTTGGGCCTTAATTTCTTTATCTGTGGCAAACAGAGCATTGGTACAAGGTTCTTACGGTTATTACTGCAAAGTACCTCGATGCTAAAGATGAGAAGGAACTTAGATAAGTACAAGTGTTCTTGTGAGATTGAGCTTGTTGGCTATTTAATCTTTATGAACAAATAGGTCCTAAAATTAGACCATTGTGAGTTCAGTTTATTTCATTTTAGCAAATCTAGGAACTTTAATGACAAAGGAGAAAAGAAGCTCATGCAAAATGCATGGAGAGGTGACTGGTCAGGTTCTTCTGCTGTTTTTTATACAGTCTGTTCAAATGAAAAATCCATCATTCACATTCACAGCTAATTAATAGAAGTGACTTTTTTCACCTGATTTATCCGTCTAGAAAGTAGGAGTCTAATTCAGACATCTAATTTTCTGCTATGTTTGAGAAGGAGACACTCCAGGATAAGCAGTCCCTCCAGTTATTAGGATACTATCCTGCACAATGGTATCTTAATCTGGTATCTGTTTTTCTACTAAACCTACTGTAACTACAATACTCTGGAATAATTTATACAGTTTTGTCATTGCATTTCTTTGGTTGCTCGTAATCTTTTTTGTGAAAAAGCAGTCTGCTGAAATCTTCCTTCTCAGTTTGTGTTTTTTTTCAAGATATGTCTTGTTGAGTGACTTCAGAAATTCTTTTTACTATTCCTTAAATTCATGATAAAACATTTTTTCTACATATGTGGATTTTTTTTCTCATATCAAGTATTTTGAATCTGAAGTTCATCTATTTATTGCTTGTGCTATTCTTCTATCTTAATCATGTTCCATAACACAATGTCATAAACAAGTTTTGTCAGCATGTTTTCACATTTAATCCTAAAAGAGTGAAAATAGTTAAGACATCAGTCACTGGACCACTCCTTAAGGAACTCCACTCCTGACTTTCCTCTGCATAGTGCATTCCCCTTCAAAGGCACCTATTGCTGTCTCTCCTCTAATTCCTATTCACTTGAAATTTCTTCCACTAATTTGCATCTTTTCCAATTTCCCATACGGCTGGTAGGCCAGACAGATGACATCAATGCCATTTCTTTTGTCTAGAAAATAAGTTAGCAAAGAAGGATGTCAGGCTATTCAAATGCAACTCGCATTCAGTAAATCCAAGCTGAAATTTATCTCATTCTCCATTTTTTCATTGTCTTTGCTTTCTTCTTCCATGGAAATATGTGTCAAGACCCTGAGGACACTCATAGCACTTAATTACCTGATCAGCCTTGCCTGAGGTCTCCACCCACCCCTGCCAGCTCCTCCACAACTGCCAGCCCTGCTTGTTCCCTGACAGTATTTTCTTAAACTTCTCATACCTTTGGGATCAGAATAATGGGCCTGCAGTTACACTAAGAACCATCCCTAAATAATATCACTGGGTTTTTATGCTTTCCCTGACTTGAGGTCTGTGTGGACGGACTGCTGTTAGACCAATAGTTTTGTGTACTCTCAGGTTTCTTACAGAGGAATCTGTAAAGATCACACTCTGTCCCTGACCTGAATTCACCAATTTCACTGACATTTTTGTGTGTGCCTCAGTTCTGGTAATTTTTACTTCTACATTCTTAATCACAGAGCTATCCTGCCTTTCCCCATATGTTGAGCATGATCACCTTTACTAACAAGTGAGAATCTGTTAGTAAACAATAACAATTAATGCTTCATCAGAAAACTTCTTGTAGACCCTCCCTCAGTTTGTTTGTTAGGTATATGCCAAAGTTAGAGGCCATTTAGAAAATTTGAATGTTTAAACACTTCACTCTACTGGAAATCTGCACCCAGTTGCCAAGGTTGCTGTCACAAGATTAGTGACATTCTGCACTTCAGCTCATATAATGTAGTCTTCAGGCATCTCAAGAAGCTGACACAGGTGTCAAGAGACACTTTCCAAGGCTAAATATTGGAGTTTGCATTTTAATACAGTACATTATTACCAGCAAATATTCTCATCTAGCAGCCATGCACCATATGGTTATCTAGTTTCAAACAGATTGCTAACCCCAGACTGCCTTAATTCAAATAAATCATGGCATTCTCTTAATATATTGGAGACTGCATCTGTTATCCTGCACCTGTCACTGCTGCAGCAATAGAATGATTTATGGTTCTCAACTTCAGGGTGTTATGAAGTGGCAGATGGATAGATGCACGTGCCACCATCAGTTTGGGGACAGATGGGAGTGTAGCCGTGTCATAAACTTCAGACATTTACTGATAATATCAAAGCTCTTTTTTCTTTTGGGAAACACACCTTGGTTAATGGTTACTTGCCAACATTTCCATGATTGTTTGATAACTGGAACTGTGCTTAACATCTGGTTTAACTTGTCATACATGACATAAAGTTTGCTTAAAAAATTTGTCCTCACTGGAGAAATGAAGATCAGTACATAGCTTTGATATACAAACAAGAAAAAAATTCTCTAATTATTTGTTGTTTGCAACTCAATTTAAAGGTGATTTTGGTGGAATTTGTGTGTGTGTGTCTGTGTCTGTGTGTCTGTGTACAACTCAGAGAAAACAGACCTCCTACTTATTCAAAAACCAGCAATGAAAAATATTCATAACTTAGCAAATAAAAACAACTACAATCTTATTTTTAAGTTGCTCTTTCTTAAAGATAGGATTCATTTCACCTAGCCTTAAAAATCTAATAAAAACATGTCTCTTGTGGCCCTATGGGCAATGAAGGGCAGTTCCACTCAGGTTAAAAACACATGCCAAAGAGAACTACTTTTTAAGTAAATGCAGAATACTTTTTTTTTAATTGTTTGCCAAAATTTTATTGCTTAAAAGAAGGTCAACCCCAAGACTTTTTTAATCATTAAGATTAGGAATATATTAAGGTTAGGACATTGTGTGACTTGCTCAGTTTAAATTATTAATTCATCTGTTTGCCCTATTATTTTTTTTACAAGGTCCTTGCCCTAGCTTTCATCAACCAGTTGATTGAATAATCATATATTACCAAGAACCTCTTGTTGATGTCTGCTCTTTTTCTTTTTTTAAGGTATTTAAACATAGCTGTTAATATTTTCAATTACAGACTGTTTGAACACCATGGAAATAATTCATGTAGTTTGAAGTATTTCCAAACATCTTGAAGACATTTACTTTGAAGACTCTTCTTGTCATTTTATGATTTCAGCTTTCATAATTATCCCCATTGTATGCTTGGAGAGCAGCAGAACATGGTTTTCTTCATTATCACATAAGCATAATACCTTAGACAACAAGATGAGACGGATCAAAAATACATTTCTATATAGTCTTTCTTCTCTTTCATGACCAAATTGGAGCAACTGAATTTCTAATGCCATGTAATGGCACACATTAGTACAGGCAGACTATTTTCTATTGTGCTTTTCATTCATACCAAGGATCTGTAAATGACACCTGAGCTGGTCCAAAATTTTCTGTAACAAATTGTAACGTCTGAAATTTTAACAAACCTGTAACGAGAGTCTTTCATTCACATTACTCTTTTGATGATTGCTTACCTATTTCCATGCCAACCTGCTTCCTCAGCAGGCACCAAGGGACATAGAAAAATTTCAGCTGCTTCAGGTTTTGACCTCTGTGACTATAGAGGATTAAACACTACAACTAAATTCACTGTTTCTTCAGAAAATTATTGGTGGAATAATGAAAGAGCACTTGATTAGTTACATCTACACTTTTGTTCTTAAGGGCTTCATCCTGTCCCAAACAAAAAACCCTGTTAGAGCTGCAACTGCAAAAATCCCAGACTCTTCTACAGGCCACCAAGCAGGTTATTGTGGAACAGAAGACCTCTAGATCCCTGAAGTATATCTGCAGCTAAATACTAAGGAATTTTGACTCCATTAAAAGTTAATTACTCATCTCTGTTCTCAAAACTATTTTTTAAGATGCAGAATTTGCTTTTTCAGCAAGCTATGAACTAGACACTGTGCACTAACAGATGTTACTATATATCTCAGTAGACATCTCACAGCTCACTAGAGTTTTCATATTTGTTTGATGCCATGCTGCAAGATTTTCAAGATTTTTACTAATGCAAATTTGCAGCTAGAGTACTTTAAAGGCTTTTCAAAACAGCCTATAGACTTCTCATTCCACTGATTTCAAAAGTGCTTTTGCATTCTGTGTCATGAAAACAAACATTTCTGAAGTTATCATTATTGCCTCTGTGGCAAATACTCTGCAACAGGAGACCATGGTCTGTAGTGTAGAAATTTCTCTATATATTACAGGAATTACTGATTCTACAGTTGGGCTTTAGAGCCTAGAAGGTATTCAAAATGCAAAATTATTGTTAAACTGTGAGCAAATTAGCATTGTTTTCTAAAAATTGCAGATATGGATTTCCATTTCTGAATGGAAATTGGTCTTCAATATAACATAAATAAACTTTAGGACAGCGGGACAAATTCTGCCTTGACAGAAACACAGTAATTTCTCTGTATTTTCCTAACAATGAATAGATTGTAAATCAAGACAGATTTTCACCAGTACTGAGCAATGGAAAAGTACCAGTCTTGGAGAAGATATAAGTTAATTTTTCTATTAAAATTGAGCTGGCTCAGACAAACCACAATTCTCAGTCAACAGCTTTACCCATATGAGAAACAAAAATTCTATGCCAACCTTATGTTTTCAAGTGAAGATACATTCTCAGAGTTATTAGTTATTTAAGGATGACTCCAAAACCTGTGGAAGTCTGCCATGCATTTTAATAGACTTTGGAAAAAGTCTTTCAAAATCATAAACAGATTAATAGTAAACAGAAAATACTCCATAAAGCAATCTCAGTGATCGTTCATTATTTTAGAACGTCTACCTTTGGAAAACTCCCAATGGAAGTTATAAACACATTTCTGATTTATGAAACTACATGGGCAGAGAAACCTGCACACAGAAATAAACGTTCTTTGTTTTTTATCTTTTGTTTTCTGCATTGTATACATAGATTATTTCAACCTGAAACTCGGCAGCCTGAAGAAAGTCCTAAAGCTGGTAAAAATTCTAAATAAAATAGAAAAGGCAAAGAAATCATGTCTGAAAGTCTGAGAGAAAGCTTAGTTGAGTTTATAATGTTTCTATAGATTACCAACAATTACATACAAATGGACTTAAGAAATCAATGGTTGTCAGTTTGATATTCTTGAAGGAAATTACTAATGTCACCAATTTTCTAAAACTAGTCATAATTTTTGTGATATTTAGTGCTATTCTAATAGTTCTAGATTCCTTGAATACAGTAATAATGTAGTAATTCCAGGCTTCATGAGAAGTCAAATTAAGTTTCTAATCCCTAGAGCGAAAGAGAAAGAAGCATGCCAAAGGCACAAAACCAAAAGCTAACAAAATGATCAATTAAATCTACAGGGGTGTTTTATCCCAAATCATACTCTTTTGAACTACTAGGATTTAGCAGCTCTTAAGAACTACTGTTAAGAATACAAAAATGCTAATCTTGCATAACTTGGGGTCTTATATTCTCATTATATTATTATATGATTATATTCTCATTCAGGCTTTGTTAATCAATGTCATTTGGGGGCTGGAAGAAGGATTTTGTTGGTGAGCCAATTTTTCTTATGTTACTGGCAGTCCCTTTATTTCCCTCCTGAGATGTATACTTGTCTCAAAAGAAGACTGGAATTCCAGGCAGTGCCCCCAAAGGAGTCATTTGAGCAGAATCAGTCAAAGAGAGAGCACTAGCAAATGTTAATACTTGGTTCAGAAAATGTGACCTGCTGGGGGAAGTTGAAAGAATCAGGATTGTTTAGACTAAATAAAAGAAGAGACACCAATTTTGTATGCTCTTATATAAAGTGTTGCCAAAAAGCAGAAGAGACAACTCATTCTTCATTCCTGTGACAGACAGGATGAGAAGTCACAGGATTTAGCTGCAAGAAGGCTCATTTAGGTTAGATATTTAGTAAATTTTTGACATATTTAATATTTGACATAGTTTTACAATAGCATTTAATGTGCCCCTCACCCATCACTGAACATGTGCTAGGGAAAAAGCAGACTTATAGAGAAGATATTCCTTATATTACTGGTAACAGAAAAAAACCCAGCATTCAATTCTAAATATGAGTAGCTTCCTAGGTTCTTTAAAATGTGGAATGAAAAAGACCAAGAAGGCAGAAGAGTTGAAATTAAGAGGTGACTTACAGATGATTTTTCTGTACTTTTCAAGTGTACATTTTATCATAATGAATTCATAATTATAATTCTAGATATAATAATGCAGGATTCCCCACATGCTGAAAGAATTATCCCATCATTCCCATCCAATTAACAAAAATTAATCATTCTTTTTTTGAACCACACTAATCCAGTCCCTTTTAAGACATTAAGTTCTAATATATACACTTAATCACAAGTTTCATATAGCAAGAGTTTGACGTAAAGGGCTCATTATGCCAACCAGTGAAATTATAAATAAACTTCTGCAAATTGCAACTTCTTTTTTTAATCCACTAGAAAAATTATGTCATTAAATTTATTTACTCTTTTTACCTGGAGATATCAAAACACTTGAGAAATTTTCATTACCCTCAGGACAATCCAACAAGGTAGCAAAGTGTTAGTGTGACGTGCTTGAATCATAAGAAAATTGTATGACAAAGACTCTTTCCTCAGATCATACAGAAAATAAGTGGCTATCATTAGAGCAAATTAAATAATTCTTCTTTTCTATTTACTAGATAGTGCTTCCTCTCTAACCATGATAATGTCATGATTGCTTATTTATGGCAGAATCGGGCAGAAGTAATTCCACTACACTGTAATAACTGATGGAAATAAAATGAGAATCTGGTCCATCAGGTGTGGCATTTCTACTTCTGCTGTCATTTGCTCTTTCCCTCAATTTTAACATACAAATTTGGTGTTCCATAAAAGTATCTGAACAGATCTGGCTTCCAGACCATCCAATTCACTGAAGCTGAAAGTGGAATACTTCACCAGGGAGAACAGACTCAATGCAAGTGGTTAAAGGTCAGCTGCAAGATATTCTGCTTTCTAAACTGCATGTGGAAATCGTATTACTTGTGCAGCTCCATAATAGAATAGCTGTCCATTAGACAAAAGTAGCAATGCAGAAACCTCATTGTAATAATACTGTCTTTCAATAATGTAATTACTTCATTTACCTTAAAGCTTCATTTAGGCTGGAAAAGATTGAGTTCACCCATTAACCCAACTGTAAGTTCACCACTAAACCATGTCTGTAAACGCCCCATCTATACATATTACATACCTCCAGTGATGGTGATTCTACTACTTCCCTGGGCAGCTTGTTCCAGTGCTTGACAACCCTTTCAGTGAAGGCTTTTTTCCTAACAATCTAAAAGTCCTCCACTACAGCTGGAGGCCATTTCTTCTCATCCTGTTGTTTGTCACCTCAGAGAAGAGACTGACCCCAACCTCTCTTCAATATCCTTTCAGGCAATTGTAGAGAGCAATAAAGTCCCCCCAAGCCTCCTTTTCTCCAGGTTTAATCACCCCCTACTCCTCACTGAACTTGTGCCCCAGACCCTTCTCCAGCTCTGTTGTCCTTCTCTGGACACAATCAGCTCCTCAATGGCCTTCTTGTAGCAAGTGGGTCAAAACTGGACACGGGAGTCAAGGTGTCTCCTCAGCAGGGCTGACTACAGGAGTACAGTCACTGCCCTGCTCCTGCTGGCCACACTATCACTGATACAGACCAGGATGCCATCGGCCTTCTTGGCCACCTGGAAAACACACACTGGCTCATGTTGGGCCACTGCTGACCTGCACCCAGGTCCTTTCCCACAGGGCAGTTTCCCAGCCATTCTGACCCAAGCGTGTAGTGCTGCCAGTGGCTGCTGTGACCCAAGTGCAGGAATCAGCACCTGGCCTTGTTGAACCTCATACAATTGGCCTCAGCCCATCAATCCAGCCTGTCCAGATCCCTCTGCAGAGCCTTCTGGCCTTCCAGCAGATCAATGCTGCTGCTGTTTGTGAACTGACTGAGGGTACACTTAATCAAAATTTCGGTTTGGTGAATCCCAGTGAATCAGTCTTTTCTAAGTTTATGTTTGTTGTAATGCAGTTAGGAAAAATGGTATGATCCAAAAAATGCACCCCCAAAAATGTAGAATTGTAAGTTTTGTTCCCTTATCTTGTTCTCCCCAGTTCCCCTTATTGGTTGTGTAAATTCCCTCCACCCCTTTCCTCCTGTCTTCAAAAAGGGGTGCTTATCGATACCTCTTCCTCTTTTCCTCCTGCTACCTCACCCCAAAGGATCCCAAGAAATAAAGCTGTAGCTGCCATCTCAGCAAGGGAAAGAGCTCGTTTTTAGGCTCTTCTTTGGCAAGCTAATCTATCTCCCCTGTCTCCCTGGCTGCTGCGGGGCAGACAGTGGAGGCAGAGAGACAGGGGACATTAGAAATTATAGCATGCTTTCAGTTGTCTTCAATACATTTTTGTCTCTTGAAGAGTTTAAAAAACTATATTAAGTTCATGAATTACTGTTTCTAGGCTTCATCCATACCTATTACAGCATAGAAACTAAAAAATAATAAATGCCTTACACTTCTAATTGACATTCAATAACTCTAGTTTTTCCTTGTCATTCTGGGGTGATTCTTAGATGTTTCTGAATGCTTTGAGAACTCCATTTCCAAATTACCCTAGCAATGAGCATATACCAACTCACGACATTTTCAACTGCACCAGATTTCTCAGAGCCCTGTCCTATCCCACCTTGAATGTTTGCAGGGATGGGGCATCAGCTCCAATCTGAGCAAGCTGTTCCAATGTTTCACAGCTCCCACAAAAAAACTGCTTAATTTTACCTGCTCTGACCCGACCTCTCACAGTTTAAAAACTTTACCCCTTGTCCTATCACTTTCTACAAGTCCTATTAAAAAGTCTCTCTCCATCTTTCTCCTTTGAAGTACTGAAAGGTCTCAATGAGCTCTCCCTGGAGCCTTGTCTTCTCCAGGCTTAACCCCAAGCTCTCTCACTCTATCTTCATATGAGAGGTGTTTCACCCTCTGGTCATCTTCATGTCCCTCCTATGCACCTGCCCCAACAGCTCTGTGTCCTTCCTATACTAAGGACCCCAGAGCTGGACACAACACTGCAGGTGGAGTCTCATCAGAGCCATCTTCTTTGGCCTGCTGGCCACGCTGCTTCTGATGCAGCCCAGGATACACTTGGCTTTCTGTGATCCAAGCACACACTGCCAGGTTATGTCCTCTTCACCCACCAGTCCTTCTCTACAGGGCTGCTCTTGAGCTAGTCATCCCCCCAGCCTGTGTTGATACTAGGGCTTGCCCCAAACCTGGTGCAGCATCTTGTACTTGGCCTCTCATGAGATTCCCATGGGCACACTTCTTGAGCTTGTCCAGGTCCCTCTGGATGGCATACTATTTTCACAGGTGTGTCAGCTGCACCACTCAGCTTGATGTTGATAAAATTCCTGAGGGTACACTCAATCCCACTATGTCATCACTGAAGACATTAAACTGCACTGGTCCCAACACAGACCCCTGAGGGACACTACTCACCACCGATGTCCATCCAGACAGAATGAGACATTCTCCACCTACCCTCTGAATGCAACCATCCAACCAATTCCTAACCCCCTGAATAGTCCATCCATCAAATCCATATTTCTCTAATTTTGACAGAAGGATGTTGTCGGGGACCATGCCAAAGGGTTAGCAGAAGTCCAGGTAGATAGCAGCAGCAGCTCTTCCCTCATCCACCGATACAGTCACTCCATTGTAGCAGGCCACTAGTTTACTCCGGCTCCTCCCTGTCCTCCATGTGTCCCTATGTGTCCCCTATTAAACCATTCAGATTACTGTGGATAGAAACAGATCTACAGCAGATGGGAACAGACTCTGGTTCCTCAAATGAATGTTTTTATCACCTAGCAGAATACATGTGGTAGGTTTTGTCCAGCTCTGCTTTACTTCTTCTGAATTACTGTGCAAAGTAATTGTGTGGTTATATTAATAGCTCAGTGGCTTTCACTGAGTGCTCACTTAGCCATCTCTGCACTGCTTCTCAGAGGCCCTCTTAATATGGTTAAGCAAATAGTTCTCAAATGTCTTAAACTTCCTTCAGTGAAAAGCTCTCAACAGAAAAACATTATTATAAAACTGGATCCATATATTCCTTTGTGAAAAAAATACAACAAATCAAAACAAGAGAAGTGAGTTAGTTCTGTGATATTTTTCAAATAAAACTATATCTTTAAGAACACAAAGGTGTTTGTTATTTTATTTCTGAATTCTTCAAAATGACTTTTTGATATTGAGGTACCCATAACAATTCATTGTTGTGACAGTCTCTAATATCTAATAGCCCTTTAACATCTCTGTGCACTCTAGTCTCCCACATCTTTTCACAGCAGGATCTATATATTCTCCCTGCCCCAAGGGTACTAAAAAGTCTGTAGTTCTCTTTTTCTCCTATTTACTTACTTTTTCTGGGAAGACAGTATGATTAATGTCTCCCTGGAAAATGTCAGGTAGCATTCACTCCACTCTAAGTCAGCCAAACCAGTTCCCTTCTAGATTTATTAAATAGATCAGTCCTTCTATTACTACCAGCACAATTATTACTCATTAGTTGCACTGCAGGAGCACTGCAGCACCTCGGTTCATCTTGTTATGGCACTCCAGCAACATATAGCAAATAACTGAACCTGTTCTCATGGATCTCAATCATAGGAAACATTTTATACAAAAATTATTACAGAGGGGAAAACAGAGACAATGTAATTTTTGTGACTGGTAGGCAAGATCCTCATTATATGTAATTACAAATAAATGCTGTCCTCTCCAAAATATGAACATGCCAGTCTGGAAAAGGCAATGCATCCTGGAGCAAAGGGAGAATCCTGTTTCTTTACTCCTGGCAGGAAGGGTTATAGCAAAGCAGAAACAGAACCTGCAACACATTTGTAAATTCCTTCCACCCTATATTATGATTTGAATTACCAGATGTCCATGGTCTCCCAGCTCTTCATAACCAGCTTGGTATTTCGATACTGTGATCTCCTTAAGGGCATAAACAGACCCTTGAATCCTTAGAAGTCCCTGTTGAAACAGAACTTCCCTGACATTACTTTTTTCATATCCAGTATCATCTGCCCTCTGGTGCATTCACATTCTGAACAGTGAGTATGGCCATAGTGCTCAAAGGGCAGTAATATTCTGAAAAAAAATATTCTGAAAGAAACCTCAAATGGCACTGTATGGATGCAGCTTTCACTTTCTCCTTGGTACCTCTAATGCAAGCTGTTTACTTTGGCATATTTGAAAGACCACGCTGTTATTTGTCCCAAAACTTGCCACAGATTGATTTGATAATCACAGCAAATTTTTTGTGTTTCTTTTTGTCTTCAGTCCTAATAATTCAACTCATTTATCAATGGCAGTGAAGGAATGAAATGCCTCTTGCTGAGCAGCACTTGCAGAAGTACAAGTCAAAGAACTTTATCAATTTACGTGTCCAGAAAGTGCTATGAAACACTCAGCATGATTTCTATATGTTGTGTTTCCAAATTCACACAGCTGTAACTGCTCTATTTTGCCCACTTTTCTGACTTATACTGTATTTTCAGAGCAATCCTTGACACAGATGCATTCAGCCTGCTGAGGATATCCTGCCTTAATATCCACACTGAAAAGCAGATGACCACAAACAGAAAGGTTAGCTTCAATCCCTTGTCAATTATGGACTTATATTCTGCTGTTAAGAAATTAAATTTGAGGAACACTCAGAACCATGTGATCTAGAAATCTACCTGCACTTCTTTCCTGCAACATTTAACTGAATTTACAGGTGAAATCATCACAAATGTAAATAAAATGGATTGGTGTTCATCTGGAAAAATTCTGCTCATGGTTACCATTTACATCCACTTTCAAACCTCCAGATCCTTAAAGGATTACTCTTTTTCTATTTTTTTTTACACAATCTGAACCAGTGTGACACATTTGCCTGTACTGGAGATCTTGACGTATCACAACACAAGAGCTCCACATTTCAGAGACAAGATACAGTTAATGTGGAAAAGGAAATCAGCCTGCCATGCAACAAACTTAATAGAAGGTATGGATAAACTCTGAATTGTCTGAAAGACCCAAAGAAAATAGCACTTGATCAACAATGGCAGATGATCTGAAAGGTGTTCAAAAATGAGCCATTAACCCTGGAATTTGTATTCATGGAATTTGATGTCATAAGGAAATAATTATTTTTTCAGTTAATCGTAACAGAAAATAGCTGGTTTAACACATAACAAAATATTGCAGCTAGCATGGCCACAAATGCACTTCTATAATTTAGCTGCCTTTATTTTGGTACTGCATCTTACCCGTGTAGCAACACAACTTCTGCTCTGCAGCTGTGGTAAAATCTACAGCAAATATTGTTTTATTTTCTTTTCAGCTTCAACAGAAATAAAAAACTGAAGCAAAGATTGTAAATAATGCATAATTGTCTTATTTTGTAACTTATAAGTACATTTTATTATTTATCAAATAGGAGTAATGGATTTTTTTCTTTATACCCTTTTAAATCTGTATGTTCATAAAATTGCAAACCAGATGCAAATTTTACAATCCTCTTATTTTTACAGTGATTAGTATGCATTTCATCATAAGTATTTGTTCATCCTTCTAGTCCTACTTCAGTGTGGAAGAATCTCATGTACTGATATGCAATTTGGTCCACTACAAACCAGTAAACAGAGCACTTAGATATGTTGATCCTTTTAGTCTCAGTGAAGCAAAAACATGTCACTCTGAAAATCAAACCTTCTGATAATGTTTCCATAGCTTTAGTTACTTTCCCATGAGAGTCCAGTAAACATAAGCTGTTTATCCCATTCCTTCTGAGAAATGTTTTTTGATGGACGTTTTGCATGACCAGTGTGATTGGGAAGGTGGTGATTTGGTTATCCAATCCCTGGTCATTGTCAAGAATCTATAAATACTGGAGTCAGAAAATAAAGTTACTTTCTTTCCTGACACACCATTGAGACATGTCCCCGTGAATAATTCCATGTCCTTTAGCAACGAAAACATGAATGTATACTAAAATTATGGGCTTGAGTTTAGATGTTTCAAAGGAAAGGAAAAGAGGCACTATCTTAGGCAGCAAGACAGCTGTTGTGTTAAAGTGCAATGTCCCATAGGATTGACACAGCCCCTGGATCCTTTAAGGAAATTCCCTCTCTTTACAAGTTCAGACTGGGCCTATTAATGCTACAAATGCCCTGTTTTCATCCTTCCTGTTGCAGTCTGTTCATACTTCCTCCTGCAAATAAAGCATACCATGTGATCTGTTTCTTGAGCAGAAGTAAAAGCAATATATTCAAATCCTGTAACATCCTAGTTTCTTTGATCACAGCTGGGTGGCAATATAGACTAGAAAGACTAATGACTTATAATGAAAAAATATTCCCCACACATTCAAACACATTTACCTACCATTTGAACACCTTTCTCAAGTAATTAAAAAAATTCAAACAGGAATTAAAACCAGTGGGTACCAAATAACCATGATAGTAATTAGCTGTGATTTTCTTTCAAGCCTTTGTCTACCTCAGCTATTTGGATTGCACTTTATCATTAGACTGCCTTTTCTTTTCATGGGTTTCTTCATTGCAGGCTCTGAAAACCAATTATAACTACATTTTTGAAGGTCATTTAGTCTTTAAGTCTATAAGGTAACGAGGACCAGGATGCAAAACTCTTTTCCTGTCATCAAAGCATGTCCTCTTCCTACCAGTCTGTAGAATCCATCTCTCTTTAGTTTTTCCCTCTGGTTTTGAATTCTTGTACACACAGTAGCTTGATCTAGATCCAAAAAAGTGACAGAAAGTACATCCTAACAGAGACCCTCCAGACTTTGTTTAACAAAACTATTTTTTCCTGAAGTCTTCTAACTTCAAGGTTATGATGCGAGAACTATCTCACAGCATTAGCACCAAAGTCCAACATTTGGCCGCCTGATTTCTGAAAGACACAGAAATCAGACATGAAAAAGATAGACACTGTGGTAAAACCAGGTTCTTGTTCAAATATAACTCTTCCTCTTGTGTTTCATAGTGCTTTCTCCAGCTGGACCCTCCAATGTTATATGGAAAGTCAGAACACTGTCAATGTACTTTAAAGGGACAGTGTAAGAGAATTTTCATGTTAATACTTCTGGCAATGAACAGAAGAAAGCAATAGTAACATTACATAAACTGATCATTTTGGTAATTTCTAAATACTTCTAACATCCTTTAATCATAACAGTCAGTCTTTTTGTACATAGAATTTTTTCATCAGAAAGAGGAGACAATAAACTGAATCAAAAGCTTAAAAATGTACTAAAAATGTGGCAGCCATTGAATACAATGAGAGACAATGGGAGAGGAAGAGGGGTCCAGCAAAGCTGGTTGCTATTCAAGGATCATTTCCTTCAGGCTCAAGAAAGATCTACTCATACAACTTAGAAATCAAGCAAAGGTGGCAGACGGCCAGTACAGGTGAGAAAGGAACTCCTGAGTGAACTCAGGCATAAAAAAAAGTGTGCAAGAGGCGGATGCAGAGGTGAGTTAGGAACGCCAAGGCCAACCCAGAGCTGAATCTGGTGAGGGATATACAGGGCAGCAAGAAAAGTTTCCACAAGTACATCTTCAGCACAAGAAAAACTAGAAAGAACATGGTCCCACTGCTGAATGGAGGAGGAGAACTGATAACAAATTATATAAGAAAGGATGAAGTTCTCAATGTCTCTGCCTGAGTCTCTACTGGTAAGCCTTGTCTTCAGGAATCCCAGGCATCCCAGGCCAGATGAAAAGCCTGAGACGTGAGGGAAGACATACCTTCAGAAGAGGAGGATCGGATGAGGAAGCCATTAAAAAAATTGGACATACAGAAGTCCACGGGGCTGGTTGGCTGCCCCCACAAGTACTAGAGGAGCCAGCTGATGTCACTGCAAGGCCACCCTTGATTATCTCTGAAAGATTAGAGCAACTGAAAGAGGTTCCTGAAGACAGTAAGAGAGTAAATTACACTTGTCTTCACAAAGAGCACTGAGAAAGATTCAGAGAACTACAGGCCAGTCAGGTTCACCTGAATCCCCAGTAAGATGATGAAGTAAATAATCCTGAAAAACATTCCCAAACTCATGAAGGACAAGAAAATGACTGGGACTAGTCAGCATGGGTTTACAAAGGGGAAATCACGCTTAGCCAACCTGATAGTAACCTAACTTGATGGATGAGGCAAGAGAAGTGAATGTTGCTTAGCTCAACTTTCATATGGCTGTTGACACTGACTGTCTCCCTTAATATCCTCATCAACTACCTGACAAAGCACAGGTTAGACAAACAGACAGAAAACTAGATTGAAAACTGTCTGAACAGTCAGGTCCAGAGGGTTGTGGTCAGCTGCAAGAAGTCCAGTTGGAAGCAAGTTACTAGTGGTGTGCTCCAGAAGTCAATACAGGGGCCTATGCTTCTTTAATGACCTGGGTGGTGGGATAGAGTGCACCTTCAAGGAGTTCAGAAATAATACAAAACTGGGAGGACTGGCTGATAGTCCATATTGGTGTGCTGATAGAACAGACTGGACACATTGAATAAGAGTAACCTTCTGAAGTTCAGAAGAGGGAAGAGCAAAGTCCCTCACCTGGGCAGGAATGAGGCAGTGGACCAGTTCATGCTGGGGACTGACCGACTGACACACCACTGATAAGGCAGACAAAGACCTGGGGTTGCAGCAGACAACAGTGATGACCGTGAGGCAGGAAATGTGTCATGGCAAAAAGAAGTCAGCAACTTCTAGGGCTGCATTAGGAAAAGTGCTGCTAGCAGCTGCAGGGTTCACTCAGGGCTGGTGAGGCCAGATCTGGAGTACTGAGTCCACTGCTTCCCAGTACAGGACAGATATGAACTTCATGGAGTGAGTCCAGAGCAGGGCCACAAAATTGATTAAGGGAATGGAACTTGTTTCATAACAGGAGAGGCTGAGAAAGACAGAACTGTTCAGCATGGAGAAGAGATGCCTCAGGGAAATCTCATCAATAAATAAATATAAATACCTGGTGAGAGGGAATGAAGAAGAGGCAGTCAGACTTTTTACATTTGTGCCCACTGTGAAGACAAGAGGTAATGGGCACAAATTAAAAAACATGAACTTCCATTTACTTTTCTGCACTCTGCATGAACAGTGGGATTGGACTTAATCCAAGGAGGTTCTTTCCAAACTAAACAATTCTGTGGTTCTGTGACAAAACAGCAATGAAAAATCAACTAATTAATCCTAAAGTGATGCTGTCCATAAATTAAGACACAGTAAAATATGCCAAATGCCTCATTCTCAGGAAATAAAATAATAATTTGGTTTTACAGCAAACCTAGTATTGCAAATGACTGAAAGAAAAGCACGTTTCTACAGAAACACTATGTAGCTCTGGAAACCAAAATCCTCTGTAGAATTATGAGTATCAGTCATTTTGAATTATATTAGAATACATTATTGTGAGGAAAGATAGCAGAGTGCTAAATCAAAGGAAATACAAATTCTGCTCTCTTTTAAAAGCTCTGCTTTTCTCATTAAAAAAAACCTTAAGAAAATTCAAAGCTTACAGAACTTACTATTATTGAAGCACAAGATATCCAATGGTAACTAACAAATGAAGATGGTCAGGTTGAACAGTCTGGTAAAAAAAAAATAAAATATAATATATCATACCTCCTATGATGTTTGTCCTATTTAAAAGTGAAAAAAATTATGAATTTTGAACTGGGAATATAGTCCATGCCTTGTGATTCTGTTTTCTCTGTTTCTTGATTTAAGTTTTAGAACAGGCATCTCTATATAATGTCTGATTAATGAAGGCTTGAGATCTTGTGTACATTCTTAGGAATCACTACAATGCAAATAAATAGCATGGAGAGGACAAGGTGAAAAAGACATAGAAAGAAAGAAATTTAAAGCATATCCTTATTTCAGATTGAAAAAGGAATGGAAGGCTGGTGCCTGAGCTTTGGGAGAGTCATAGCATACTGGAAAATTTTACTAAACTATGGATCAGCAAAGCCATGAATCAGAAGGCCAAATCTTTTCCTCTCATTTCCAAAAGAGAAAAAAAAACTGTTGGTTCTGAGGTCGGGCAGAAGAAGGCAAGGTCTGGCTGCCTAAATACTCACGTCTGGTACTGTAGTAGACACTGTAAAGAAACTAAAATACCTAGCACGTATGAAACATAAAGGAAAATATTCAGAGAGCACACAAACCCATCCAGATGAGAAAGAAACCATTTAGGGGAACATACCATTACATTATTCACAGTTACAGAGCTTCAAAAGATAATACAAAGCTCCCCAGATTTCAATATGCAGTCACAGAGAAATAATCATCTAAGAAAGCAGCATAGACTCACATTAACTTTGTGCCCAAACTAAAAGCTAATCCATAGTATTGCAGAAGATAATGCCTGTTCAAGATGTTAGAGAAATACTCACATGTAATATATGGATTCTTGAAAAAAACCCTATGGATTAGGACAGAATTATTTAAGCCACTAATTATTGGTATGACTGCAACCTTGGCAAAAGATCTGCCAATAATAGAACAGAAAAAGCCTGAGTTAGTGATCCTGCTGGCAGAATTATTGTTGAAAATTCACAAGTTAAGGCATGCACATTACAATGAACAGTAGAACTCTCAGATGGGTTTGTTTCCATACTTCCTTTCATCCAAAATTATAAAATCAGAATAAAACCTTCAGCTTCCAAAGCAAAGTATAATGAATAAAAAAGCTGAAAATTATTTTCACTTGAAGAGAAAATATGCCTCTCCCAGTCTGAAATCACTGTTTTCTGAGAATAAATTATATTCTAGAACCAGTAATGTCTGAGTATGATCTATACAATCCAAAGCAACCAATACCAAGTTTGCCAACTACAACACTTCACAGCTAACTAGCTACAATTCCTAAAAGCATCAGAAAAGATAGTGAAAATGAGGAAATGTAAGAACATCAAAAAAGTCATACAACCCTAACAGCAGTACTATCTTCTTAATCAAAATTAATTATGTGTAACTCATCTAAAAAACAGTAACTTCCAAGGGAGGAAACCTTCTCCTTCATTAACTGGTGTTTAGAAACACCCCATTTAGATCTCAAAATCGTGCATAAATACACTGTCAGTAATAATGTGAGAACAAATGGGGGACAGAACAGAGAGCACAGTGGAGCTTATGGCCAAGATATCTTGGCATTGGCTGGGTACAAGCCATATGATAGGAAACCGTGGATGTAAAAGGAGAGCTAGAAAAAGTACAGCATATGCCAATATCAAGGTTTTTGAAACTATGTAGTTTTGTAAGGCTGCCAAGTAATGAGAACAATATGCTGTCTAATAGGCTAGTAGGAAATTTTTGCTTGGGGCTGTCCCTGCTTAGGGCTGCAACAATATATAAACAGAACTTTGAGAAGAATCAATGACTTCAATAAACAACTTCAACTCAGAGTCCAACATCTTTTTGCTTGGGCTTTGATTTCTTTTTACTAGAGCTTCTTGCTTGGGCTACTTTTTGCAGCCCTCCTTTGAAGTCCCATCTCTCAATTGAGCAGCAAAAAATCACCTGGGTTTGGGGTTCTCTGAGAGGTTGCTGTTCTCTACAGGTAAACCAAATAAACAACACTTGAATAACTACTCTTAGAAAAATGTCACACTTTTCAAACAGGTATTAAGTACATAACACTTCCTGTTCCCCCACATTCAACACTGTATTCAAAAAGCAGTCTTTTCAAAAAGAAAACAGCAAGTCAAGGAATCAAAATTCTATTAAATAACATCTTTCACTTTCTGAGACATTGTTTTGACAAGCTTCTCTATATTGTTTCATTAGCAGCAGCATTTTTAAAGAAAGAAATGTCACATTAAGTAATAGGACTACATATCAAACTACCTGTGTATTTTCTGCAACATTAATTCCTCAAGATGGTGGAAAGTATCACATTGATGTGAAAAGTGGTTCCTGAGTTTAAGATTCAGCTCACTTAGCTTTAGATATATAACATCCAGTTTTCTATGTAAACTAGGCATTGTATCTTTCCTTTATAGTCACTGGACAGAAATAAGGACTTTGAAGGAAATTTTCAACAACCACATTTTAATTATAAGCATAGGAAGAGACTAATTTGGCCTAGAAATACTTACTTCTGTTCACAGACAGAAAGCCAGAAATTTCAGCTATAGACAACAACTATGTAGATCTTTCCAGGTCTTGAGACTTAGTTTAAATTAATTTGACCTAAAATCATAGAAAAGCAGCATTGTTTATAGCTAAATTTTGAGGAATTTGTTGCATACCTAAATGATATCTAGGTGTTAATTGTTTGTTTAGGTGCAGGTACCTTAAAAACACATACATTCCACATACATTTTTATGGACTACATGTATTATCAAACTGATATAATGTAAGTGAAAAAATGGCACCCAGTTTGTCTGCAATTTACTTCACTTCCTACATATCCTTTATCTCAGGTTAAAAAGGCAGTGAAAAAATCATGGAATATGGAGCATGCCTTTTATCATAGCAATCTTTTCTTTTTTCTTGTCTATTCTTCATCTGTATCTTCACCTTTGTCTTGACCTCGTTTAAGATATCCCGTTCCTTCAAGAAGGAAGGTTGGACTAGGTAACTTTCAAAGGTCCCTCCCATCTCAAACTATTTTATGATTCTATGATTCATCCCCTTATATTATAAACTTTCTGTGTGAAGAGTCTCTTACCAGAAGCTTTCTTAACTGGGCTTGAGGGCTAAACCAGCTTCAATTACTTCCCATGTGTATTGATGTATTGATGTGGACATCAATAACAAAAAAATGTGAAATTACTATAGAACTGTTGACATACTATGAGCCAGCTGCTAGACAGTAACTTGTTAAAAACCCTAGAATTCAGCATCCAGAACTTATTTCTAAAGAAAAGATATTTTAGGAAATAAAAAGAATGCAATTGAACTTGACTGAAATAGAGTTCACACAATTGGCTCCGAAGAACTGTAAAACATTATTAAAATCTATGCTTGGCCTTGTGTAATCAGCTACAAGGAGTTATTGAGGTACAAAGGATGAGGCCTGGGAAAAATGCTTAACAGCAACAGGTAAACAAGAAAAATTAAAATCTTTAGTAGTAACAGGCAGTATGTCTTTACTGAAGCTAATAGTGCAGAAGTTGTATGTGCAAAATGAAAAATAACAAAAAGGGAATTGTAACAGGAAACTGCTTAATATGAAAATAATCTATTCTCAATTGACCACTGATTCCTTTAGGCATTTTTCAAATGTAGTTGAGTAAAATTCTCTTCCCAATTCAAAGATTTCATCTTAGGCCACTTCACTCTGTGTTCCACCAATTATTCACTCTATGCCTTCCCCAAACTATGCACATACCAAAAATACACCAACAAGAACTGGCTTTCCAGACAGTGAGAAGGATGCAGAATTATAAGCCTGTGTGCACACTAAAAATGATAGAAGATATTTCCAAATTCACCATTTGTGTAACACATGTCAGGTTTCATAACTAAGAAAAATAACCTACTAGACCCTGAAAAAAATGCAGAAGGCAGAAGCAGAAACGTTCCCAGGTTTGGCTCCATGTGGCAGTAACAGATGACTGGCCATGTGACTTGGAAGTGCTCTTAGAAAAAAAAAAAACAAGAGTAACATTCACTTCCCAAAACTCAAGGAAAGGACAGCAATGTGGTGGATCTGTTTCGACATCACTCTAATGCTGCAAATATGGTTACTCTCTTTGCACTGATAAAGAATTCATCACATCACAAGAACACATGCTTTTTTTTTTCCCCAAAGGTTTGAAAAAATGCAAGAAGAACATAAAAAAAATCTTTATCAGCATGTCAGTTGGTGCTTTGATCTATGGAATTCTTTTCAGCAGAAAACTTGGTGGGAAAAATCCTTTACACTCTATAACAAGAACCATCAAAGCAGTTTAATTTTAAATGGTCAGAACTGGCTGATTTTTAGCACAAAGATGTTAAACTGCAACAAAGACATTTACAATGTTTCTACACAAATAAACTATTATTTAAATAAATATATTAAAAAGTGTATTAAAGACCTAATTTTCAGATGTGGTAGTGCTTAAAGGCCATATAAAAATTCTAATATCCCACTGATTCTGAAAATTTGAATGCAACCCCTCTGATTTCAATGCAACTCTAACAGTCATTTTGTAAAATAATCAATTAAATGTGTTGAACCACACTGGAAAACAGCATGAAAATGCAAAACACCTTTTCATTACAGCATATTAACAGAAACATTGGTTGGCTTAGATTTATCTTTCTCTGTCAGGCAAGATGAAATTGCATTAAACTACTTTTAGCTAAAGTGAGTAAGAAGAACAATCTGTGAATGAAGAATGTATATGAATACTCGGCCATGGCCACTGAGTTACAGAATCCCAGACAAGAGCATTATTGGATGACATGACTTGTTAACCAAGCCAAGAGTATTTCTTTCATATTCCATGCACAATAAACAGGAAATGGTCACTGCTGCAAGAGCTGAAAATAAAGAATAGATAAACAAATGAGAATATAATTAACAGTATATCAGATTTCTCTGTCTGGAAATTAATCCAAAAAGTATGCTGAAAAGTGTATGAAGCCTATGACAAATTTCAGAGTTGAGTCAGAACTCATGAGTTCAAAGAACCACCCCTCTTCTCTACTTGTTAAAAGTTATGATCATAAATTTGGCCTAGATAGTTTCTTTTTTTCACAGTAGCCATACACATGATGGCCAAAAATCCATTGCTCTCAAGCATCCTCAGATACTTCAGGTGATCTGTTATCCTACTGAATAGCTATACTGACATAAATCTGGTTTGTCAGGAAGCATGAAATGTTACAAAAAAATTGCTACCATGTAAGTGTGGCTGGCCCTATCTGACTGGTCTATATCCTCTGTAAAATAGGAATTTTGGGGGTTGGAGAAAAACTAAGAAACTAAAAAACTTGAAAACTAAGCAAATCTTGGACACCACTATCGGCAGTTGAGAGAAGGGGACATCCAAGTCAAGATCATAAGCCAATTGTATTCAGTATACAAGGAGTTTATATATGGTTTTACTAATTCGGCACTTATATAAGGTTCTATTTTTGGTAACAATTTCCCATTGGTTTTGCATTCTTCATGACATCAGTTGCCTGATAATCATTACAAAGTTTCACAACATATCTCTTGATCACTTCTACCCCAGGGAGTAGTTATCTGTATCTGTCTCTCCCATGGTTTCTGTTTGATTAGGCCCAGCACAGGAGGCTCCTTAATCAGTTCCATTGTGCTCTGTTTTATTCCCCACACACCACCACTGCTGAGGTTCCAGATGACTGGGAGCTGGCCAATACGATGCCCATTCACAAAAAGGGTGTGTAAAAGACCTCAGCACCCAGTTAGGTAATGGAAGAGTTTATACTGAGTGCCATCACACAGCAGTTACAGGATGGCCAGGGTATCAGACCCAGCCAGCATGGGTTTAGGAGAGGTAGGTTGTGTTTGACCAGCCTGGTCTCCTTTTATGACCAAGTGACCCGCCTGGTGGATGCTGGAAAGGTTGTGAATGTTGTCTGGACTTCAGCAAGGCCTTTGACACTCTCTCCCACAGCACACTCCTGGAGAAGCTGGCAGCCCACGGCTTGGACAGGAGCACTCTGTGCTGGGTTAGGAACTGCTGGATGGTCTGGCCCAGAGACTGGTGGTGAACAGTGCTGCATCCAGCTGGGGGCCAGGCACAAGTGGTGTCCCTCTGTCTGTGCTGGGGGCTGTTCTGTTCAATATTTTTATTGACAACATGATGAGGGTATTGAGTCGTCCATTGGTAAATTTGCAGATGACACTAAGCTCAGAGTGTTGATCTGTTGGAAGGTAGGAGGGCTCTGCAGAGAGACCTGGAACATTTAGATGAATGGGATCAAATTTATCCCACCAATGGGATGAAATTTAATAAGTTCAAGTGCCAAGTCCTGCATTTTGGCCACAATGACCCCCTGCAATGTTATAGGCTGGGGATGCTGTGGCTGGACAGTGCCCAGGCAGAAAGGGACCTGGGGGTGCTGGTGACAGCTGGCTGAACATGAGCCAGCAGTGTGCCCTGGTGGCCAAGAAAGCCAAGGGCATCCTGGCCTGGATCAGGAATAGTGTGGCCAGCAGGAGCAGGGAGGTCATTCTTCCCCTGTTCTCAGCACTGGTGAGGCCTCACCTGGAGTGCTGTGTCCAGCTCTGGGCCCTCAGTTTGGGAAGGACGTTGAGATGCTGGAGCGTGTCCAGAGGAGGCAACGAGGCTGGTGAGGGGCTGAGAACAGAAGCCCTACAAAGAATTGCTGAGGGAGCTGGGATTGTTCAGCCTGGAGAAAAGAAGACTCAGAGGTGATTTTATCACTCTCTACAAATCCCTGAAAGGTGGTTGTAGTCAGGTGGGGGTTGGTCTCTTTCTCCAGGCAGCAACTGACAGAATGAGAGGACACAGTCTCAAGCTGTGCCAAGCGAAATATAAGTTGCATATTGGGAAAAAGTTTCTATGGAAAGAGTGATAAAGTACTGGAATAGTCTGACCAGTGAAATGGTGGAGTCACCATCCCTGAATGTGTTTAAAAAAAGACTTGATGCGGCATTCAGTGCCATGGTTTAATTGAGGTATTAGGGCATGGTTTGGACTTGATGATCTTGAAGGTCTCCTTCCAACCTAGTCATTCTGTGATTCTGTGAAATACCCAAAAATCACATCAGTGAGGTCTATCTGCCTGTTGAAGAAAACCTCCTGAAGAGTGATACTGTTTCAGTCAGCAGAAACTAGACTGGATATAAAGGTGATTAGAACTGGCCTTTAAAGATCATTATGGCTTTGAGAGAAGTAGGTAAAGAATAAGGTTCTTTATAATACTGTAAATTGAGTGGGGGAAGCTATTTTTAGTCCTCAATTTTATATTTGGGTTTTCAATTTAAACTACTGGGAATGTAGAGAGCTGAAAATGTTGCTTTAATATCTCCCCAGCTGTGAACTTTCTCTGATAAGATGGAAAATACTAATATCACCTTATATGCATGCAGCTGCCTTTGTCCCAGAGGACCCTAGGACATCAACAAGCTATTCATAAAGAAAAGTATATTCACTCAATCACAGATTGCAGCAATCAAGTATTAGGAATACAAAACAAATTAGAATAGGAGACAAAACAAGAACATTTTGGGTACTTATCTCACACAAATCCCTGTGCTTATAGCTCATAATTAGACAACCTTATAAGATAATAACTTAATTATTCAACAGTTGAATTTCAAAAGTAAGCAGCATTGGAAAGGGAACAAAAATTGAGCCTTTCCTGAGATGTAGAGGATGCAGAATACAGGATTTCTAGTCAAAGGTAATTTTTTATCTCAGTGCTCCTAAGCATGTGCAAAGATGTGCAAGATAACTGTGGAGAATATGGAAAGTTTTAAAGAGATGGAACTGGAATTGTTTTAAGGCAGAGGAAGAATATTCAAGATTGTGAAAGGATGACTAGAGAACAAATCCATGGTGGCTCTAACATTACTAAATAACCATGTTATTTAACAACAAGGTAATAACCATGCTATTTAGTAGTTGGTAATAAGTAATTAGTAACTAATAATAATTTAGTTATTAATAATAACCATGTTATTTAGTTATTTAGAAAACAATTAAGTTCTTACTGAACCAAGATCTTTTCTGCAAACTTGTCCACAGTGAATCTGGTTTTATGCAATATTATGAAAGTAGCTAATGAAGTTCTGGAAATTCCTTTCAATTCTCCTTAACTGGTGCAAAAGTTTGAAAGGAGGATTGATTCTTCATTTAGTATTTGTTCAGTTCCCTGTTTCAGCTAACCTGTAACCCTTTCCTGCTCTAGTTGCAAGGCAGTGCTACATAAAAGACAGTGTGCTTATATCCACAATGGACTTGACAATTAAGTAACACAGGTGCATCATAAAATTGCACCAAAAAGCATAAGCATTGTGTAGTGGATATGATTTCTCCTTCAAATTTTCCTTTGCCTGGCATCAGTGTATGTACAGCTAGCAACTATCATCCCAAACAGCTCCCAACACACAAAGGTGATTTGGGTCCTTACTGGCAGAATCTCATTCCTCTTACTTTAAAAACTACTGTTGTCCAACTCCCTTCTTCATGTGCTCCATACCTCCATTGTCTTTCATCTACCTAGTCCTTCCTCAGCCTGTCTCAGCTCCTCCCTTAACCCTGGTGTTTCTCATGCACCACACTGATATCTGTAAGGACTGGTACAGGACCATCTTCATCCTCAAGTCTTGCGTTTCAGATACGAGGAAGCAAGCAGAAGATAAATCTTATTGCTCAAAGAGACAATTAAACCAGGGCTGATTTCTTTCCCACTTTCTTGTTTACCACTTTACAGCAATGGTAGCAGTGTCTAAAGTATGCACACACAGACAAAAACACACAGAAAATCTAATTGCTATTTCCTAGAAAGAGCAACAGAAAAGGTAACTTGTCAGAGGTTAAAGTTCATGACATTCAACAGTGATGTCTTCTGCTTCCTTTATTCAAAAACAGGCTCAAACCCTGGCAAATTATTCATGAGAAAAACATAAAATTTGAAAATGTCCAGTGGCCTGAGGAGACCATTCCTTGGATATACACTTTGCTGTTGGTATCTTCATTGCTTTGCCTTAAGATCTGATGGAGGTCAGGCTGAACCCAACAAGCAGCAGCAGAAGGCAGGTTTGAATGTACTAGTGAGGAAAAATACAGCCCCTACCCCAGCTGGCTCAGCCTAATTGGGGCAGGGAGGTCAACAAGAGCAGCTGCTTTGAGAACTCTGCCTTATGCCCCCGAAGTGCCAATCAGAAACTTGGCCAAGCAACCCTCAAGCCATGAAGGGGCAAAGGACTGAGTCAGGTGTAGTATTTTTCTTGCCACACCTACTGTGTTGGAATATGGAATACTTCAAGAATACCTCTCCAAAAATCTTTTGCTCTAGACAATCAAACACCCAAAACAAGTGTAAGATTCAGACATCTGTGTTCATCCTCGTTTGCATACCCAAGTGTCTGTGTCTTTCTCATGGGTCCTGCACATTTTTCCCCACTAATTTTATTAGCTACCCTAAATAAAAAACAAACTGACCATGGCTTATATCTGTCTGGCCAGTTAACCTTTCAGATAATAGCACAGTGCTTATAATATAATAATGCTTATAATATAATATACCTGCAATAAAGCTGCAATGTAGTCTTATGAGATGGTGGTGTTCAGGTTGGGAGGGAAAGTCAATCATTAAGGCTCCACCCTTAGAAGTAATTGAGTACTGATGAACAATCTTCTTTTCCATCTTGTAGAAAATGTAGAGTATTTCTGTTAGCTCAAATTTTCTAGGAAAGCTTTGCTTGCTTTTGCTTTTTTTATCAGCAAAGTGAAGCAAAGTTTCCATTGTTGGTGGTGGTGTTATGCATTTGGATGAAGTTGGCCCTGCAAGGAGCACTCACACTAACTCAAGTCTCATAACTGTGAGCTGCCTGTTAAGCAGAACGGGATATTCAAGCAGATGCAGTATTTGCTCAGCCCAGACTCAGCCTTGAGCATGTAAATGCTCAGAGCAAGCATCTGCAGAAGCAAGCAAATACTGTGCTACTGTTATTTGCGGTCTGACTAGAATTATGGCTCTCAAGGTCAGAAGGGTGAGTTTAGATGTTAGGTTGATAAAAAGCTCTTTTCTGTTTCTAAAGAAAAGCAAGAGAATGACAAAGCCAGTATCCCAAGTGCCTGCCTCTGAGTCCCCAGCCAAATACCTCTTTACAGTCAAGTTAAATGGAGGCTTAACTTTTCCAGGCAAGCCAAATAGCTCAGGCCTCATGATGCATTTCTATAGAAGGTAACACAATACTTTTTAATTGCTCTACCACTGTACCCCAATACTAATTCTGAAAATAATGACACTCAGATAATTAGAAAACTAAACAGTGACTCCAAAGATAAAATAAATAAAATTAGTTAAGGCACAGCACCTGATCACCCAAGCATTACCTGAAAATGTCATCTTAATATGACCAATACAGTGCTGTATTCTATATTATACATTCTTATGCAAGTGAGCAATGTGAACTCCTATGACATCTCCTCAATTGCTATCTCTGAAACCCCAAATGACAACTTAAATGTCAGCACTGTTAATTACTTCTCTATGAGGTATTTCAACAGAATATTCACTTATTGTGCTTGATTCAAAAAAGAAAAACTTAAATCTATGCAATATTACAAAACTTCAAATTATCTACTCTTTGGTCATTAAATTTAAATATGACCAAAAGCAGCTTGTACAATTGTTAGCACATTTTGTACTGTTGGAAATTAAAATTATCAAACTATCAAAAAATAATTTAAATTCGGGATGAAAACAAACCACAGTTTGTTTCCTGTAATCTTCTCAGACAGTACAAAGTCAAATTTATGCTGCTAGAATGTTTATTTTAATTTTTTCCTATAACTTGCCTATCTTAACCAGGATAATTTTTAATAAATTCTCATGTCAGTATGGCACAACATAAAAACTGAGGCAACTGTGGCAGGATATATAGCAACAGATGAAATGTACAGTCTCAAATTTAGCTGTCTCTTTTTTAATTTTAAAGATCACAGACAACTGACTATTTCATTTGAGAAGCAAAAACAAGTTAACCAAGAAGAATTTTTGTCTATAGAGCTAGAAAACATACACATACTGTCACACCATAAAATATTTTTTATATTTTTATGCTTCAGTGGGAATAACTGCAAAGGAAAGACTATGCCATACTGAAAGATGTTGCAGTAATGCTAAACACTATTATGAGTTTCCAGAAAAAGCAACTTTAAACAAGCGATTGTTCTTTTGTGTAGACAGTATCTAACATTATACAGATAAAATTCAACAAAGATCTTAAGTCAAAACAACCTCATGCAATGCTCCAGGCTTGGGTCAGAATGTCTGGGAAGCTGTGCAGTGGAAAAGGCCCTGGGGATGCTGGTCTATAGCAGCTGAACACGATGCAGGGTGTGCCCAGGTGCCCAAGAAGGCCGATGGCACCCTGGCCTGGATCAGCAGTGGTGTGGCCAGCAGGAGCAGGGCAGTGACCGTCCCCCTGTACTTGGTTCTGTCTCTTCGCCCAAATAGCAAGGGACAGGACAGGAAGAAATGGCTGCAAAGATGCACCAGGTGAGATTTAGATCCTACATTAGGGAAAATTTCCTCAATGAAAGGCTTGTCAAGCACTGGAATAGGCTGCCCAGAGAAGTAGTGGGGTCACCATTCCTGGAGGTAGGTAAAAAATGTGTAGATGTGGTGCCTGGGGCCATGGCTTAGTGGCAGACTTCACAGTGCTGGGTTAGAGGTTGGACTCCATGAACTTTAAGGGTCTTTTCCAACCTACATGATTCTACCATTATTTTTTGTCATCCTTAGAGACTGACACAGAAAGACTAATTTGTAAGTGTCACAAAAACAGGCCTAATGGGACCTTTATCTCCTGTCTGCATTCTCCCAGAGCACTAAGCTTAATCTTCAGGTTTCCTTTTACAGGATAAATTCTTAAAATTCTCCACTCCAAGGTTTCAGCCTACAGTATGACATATCAATTGGTTTACCTGGCAAATCCTACTAAATCCAAACTATTTCTGTTCTTTCCTTCAGTGATTTCATAAGCTGCTTAAGAAAATAGTAGTTCTCAGTTTAAACTAAAACCAAAATATTTCGAAACAGTAATCTTCATCTATATCTATATTATGTCAGGATTTATCAACTCCTGCCAGTAAATTAGTTAGGCACTTTCAGAATCTTCAGGCACATTTTATGCCCATCTCATTTTCAGAAGCAGAAATCCCTCTTGCAAAGGTTCTTTTTAAAATGTCATTCTTCTGTTATTGCTTACATCTTAGGGATTTTTTTCATAGATTTTATTGTCTCTCAGTGACTCCTGCATAGTTGTTGATGGATGGCTTATACTCAGCTATTCCTTTACTTTTCTGTAAATTAAGTTGGGGTGTCCATGTGCATTCAAACTAACATACAGAATGCAATTAATAAACTTTTATGGAGCTGCTATGAATCCATCATTTAAATATCACTAAAATAATGTGGTTTCTATGCTAAAGAAATGAGTCTGTTTCTTATGAGAACTATACTGAGCTTACTGGAACAAAATGTTCAATCAAATCTGTCATCTGAGATTGCAAAGTAAGTTGTGAATATATCCTGTAAATACAATCTGTATTTAAAGTTAAATACACAAATGCACTTAGCTTTTACATGCTATTACACATTGCACTACAAAACCAACACATGTCAAAGAATTCAAGTGACAAATACCTAGGAAGTAGGTATATAATCATTTATCACTGAAATTATATTTGAATTATGCTACTCCATTAACACCACCACTTTTATTCCGCTCTGAAAATATTCTATATTGAATTGTGTATTATTGCTTTAGTATTAGAAACTCTCAATCCCTAGTTACAGAGTCCAACATTTGGACTTGTTAAATTTCATCCCATTAATCATTGTCCAGCACACCAATCTGAAATCCCTCTGAAAGGCAGCTTCCTAGCAAATGCCTAGTTCCCCTTGTTTTTGTAAATAGATCAGTGTAATACCTTGTCTTGTTTGACATTTGTTCACACTCCGTTGTGTACCTGCCCTGATCTACTTTCTTTTCCTGCAGAAATCTGCTTATAGTTTTCCATTAATTTTAATCTAAAAGCTGATTTGAAATGAGCTTTTCTTTTTTGACTGACTGTCTGTCTGTCACAATTTGCAAGGCATGTTCTTTAAAGTCAACAAATAACAGTTTTGAGTCTCATAAGGCAAGCCCTAGTCAAGAGATTATGTGGATGAGCAAAAGCAAATAGAAAAGGTCAGCAATTTGATATGGGATTTTTTTAATATAGAGGGGGAGGTATTTAGATATACATAAGAAAATTAGAAACACAACTCCAGCTAGTGGCAATGGAATTGTCCTTCTAAAAAGCTTTGAAAATGTAAGTAAGAAATTAAAAAATTATTTCTCTGTATTTTTTTAAGTTGCCTCCCTCCCAATTCTACTTGGGCATGACAGATGGAAATTAAATTTCTGAATAACTGATTAGCACTGAGAGAGGGTAAGACAGGGAGGAAATTAAAATATATACACTGGGAATATGGCTGAAAAGTTCATTTCAATTGAGCAGATGAAAAAATGGAGATTTGCTGGCAGTTGCATTAGAAGTCACTTCTAGTATATAGTACTTTAAATCATCTTAAAGCTCAGTATTTAAAATAAATATCCCCAAATTTCACTATTTAAAAAAAAATCTCAAAACTATTTCAATTATAAGAAATTATATTTCAACATTAACTTAATTACAGTAAGTAAATAATGAAGAAAAGTATAATGAAGTATTAAAAGTGTAATGAAGAAAATGTTTTCAGGGCTCAGAGTGCAGCAATTGGTCCCACAGATTTCTCCTGTCATCCTGAGGTGCTTGGCTACAAGGGAAAACTCTTATTTTCCAGAATGAATGGCAAACCTCATCAGGGAGCTCCTGTCACCTGTTCTAGGCGACCCTGCCTTGGCAAAATGATCTCCAGAGAGATGACCTCCAAAGGTCCATTCCAGTCCTAATAATTCTGTCATTCTGTGACTTTCCCGAAACTTTGTATATAATTTTTAGTCTCTTATTAAAAAAAAAAAATTAAAATTAAAAATCATATTTCACAGCTTGAAACACCATTTCTGCTGACACAAAAACCATCTGCCACAGGACAGTATGTAGGAACCCAATGAAATAGATTATTCCTTTGAATGAATTGTATTGAATTTGAATGGTATTAAAACTGCTGTTCACTTGGCTAATTTGAGTAAATATACTAAAGGAAAAAAAAAAAAAAAAAAAAAGCCAAAGCTGGACATGTAGTGCACAGAAATAGACTAGCAGGTCCTAACACTGCTCTGTGAAATTTCAGGACAGTACATACAAAGTAAATGGCACCATCCTGGTAGAAAAACTCACTGGTGTTTGAAGAGATGTAAACTCCTCCAATTTATTACTGTAAAGAGCTGAAATAGCTGTGCCTAAAAGCATTTTGTTGTTCAGTAGGGCAGACTGAAGGCCACAAGAATGGAAAGACATCAGACCAAGGTCGTTTGCAAAGTAATCTGAAAATCATTTGAAGCCCTTTGGCAAAAGCATAGCTAGTCATTCAGGGAGGAAAGGGTAATGTTCATCCTTTTCATTATCTAGTAATAACAGTGTTTTAAGGGGATGGGGAAAAAAAAAAAGAAAAAAAAAAGAAAAATAAAGAAAAAACACCTTGCCTACTGATTTCTTAAATTATGGTAAAGAAAAAGCACATGTTCTTTACCTTCGGATCGAAGGAGGGACGCAGGGAGTGACCGCGGGATGTCCGCGTCGCTCCCCCTGCGCCCATAGGGGCAGTTCTCGGCCCTGTCCCGGCCCTGTCCCGGCCTTGTTCCGGCCCTTCCCCGGCCCTTCCCCGGCCCTGTCCCGGCCCTGTCCCGGCCGCCTTCCCGCCTCGCCCGCCGCCCTCCGCGTTACCGTGGCGACGGGCGGGAGCCGCGGCGGGACGGGCAGCGGGGCTGGCCGGAGTGCGGGGCTCGTACCGCGGCCACAGCGGCAGCGGGGGCGGCAGGAGCGGAGCGGGGAGCAGCGTAGGTAACCGGAGGGGAGGGGGCGGCCGCGGAAGCCCGGGGGGTGCTGTCCGTGCCCCGGTCTCCTCAGGTGTCCGGCGCAGCCAAGGCTGTCCCTGTGCCGGTGTCACCTCAGGTGTCCATGTCCTATGGCTCGTCCTGTGGCAGCATCACCCCTGGGGCCCGGTCCTTTTCCAGCCAGCGCCCCTTTGGCAATTTCACCTCAAGTGCCTGCTCCCTGTGGAGCCAAGGCTGCAGTGCCATGTGTCATTGCCCACACGTCTGTGGGTTCTGGTACCCGTGTGCTTGAGAGCCCCACTGCTCTTCCCCGCGAGGAATTAGGGCTGTTTGATGCTCCCCCGTCACCCATAATGTTCTTGCATGCAGGCAGGCATGTCCTCACATCCCTGTGTCCTGCAAGCACCCACAGAACCGGACTGGTCTCAGCAATAGCATTAGTTCTGACCTTCCTGCCGAGGTATTTGAGGACTGCATGTCTTGGACTGCATCTGCCAGGCAAGGGAGTGACCAGTCAATAGGAATCCGAAATGCTGTTTGGGAGCACTTAGAGCCTGGGTGGAGATTAATCACGGTGTGCAAAGGAACAAAATGTTTGATGAACGCAGCCGTGAATCTATGGCAAATTTAGATTCATGTGCTTCAGAATGTCTACGCAAATCATTGACATCACACAACAGGGAATGATCCGAAACAAATTTCCGTATGGAGACTCAGGGCTAGGTTCAAGCTCAGCACCACCTCTGGTATCTCAGTGCTGCAGCAAGTGCAAAAATTGCTGTCAGAGAGCTGAGCTTACTCCCGAAGCTTTTGTCTTGCCCATTCCAGCCTGCAATTAGAGCTGCACTCCCCTGTCCTTGTTTTTTGCTATGAGAAAATTGCACAATATGAAATGAAAACAGAACTATCCAGTTTGTACTATTTGGCTATATCAACTAATGCATTTAAGAATCTGAATTACTTGACTTTTGGTGTTTTAACAGGTTAAAACAACAATCAGTGTTATGGAGGAGGACTTAGAAGTGCTCCAGCACCAAGCTGTGACTATGTATGTAATGACTTACTGTCCTGGGAGTTGAATATACAATGGAATTAAATTATGTAGGTTTATTGAAAATGTGAAACACAAAATATTAATGATTTTGAAAGCAAACTTGATTCTCTATTTCTTCTGCTTTCCATGCAAACTGGAGAAACTGCTGGTAATTAAGACATCTTATTGCTGTGGCTAATACTCTACTCACTGTTTCTATTAGTTATTTAAATGTTTTAAATATTCATACCTGAACTGGGGGAGGGGAGGGGGAATGAAAGCTATGTGGGGTTTTATTAAGATGTTAATAAACGTTATTTCAAACTTTTTTTTAAAAGTACTTGAAGTTGCTAGGCTACAGCAGTATAAACTTACATATCACAGCTCTTAAAACATTAAGAATCTTGAAAACAAGATTCATTGCTAAAGCCCTAGCCTTATTCTGCACAGATAATAACCACAACTGTTCTCCCCAAGTATTAAGTGCACTTTTCATAGGAACACATAATCATTTTTCATTTTTACATAATCCAAGTTTAGTTCTTTTAATGTTAATCTAGAAAAAAAATGTTAGTATTTAGTTAATCTAGAAAATGTGTTAGCACAAAGTCTTTCTAAAGAAGTGAGAACATGAATAAGATTTGATGTTGGACCTCATCCCATTCAGCATCTTCAAGGAACACACAAATGTAAGAAGTACTTCCCTACTTAACGACTGAAACAGAATATTTATCCATCATAAATTTGTAGGTAAACTTACAAACTGCTTTTCAAATAAACCTGTTTATTCTGTCATTATTTCCAAGAAACAACACAACATGATACGATGCACATTAAACATAAAGGTATTTCTTAAAATAAAAGAGGCATGATCTATCGTATCTTATTCTGGCCCAAGAAAGTTTTTAATGGGATTTAAAAGTGTGCTTTGTCATACTGAAGAATAATGCATGCACTTTTCATGATAGATATAAATTGCTGCAGTAAAATATTCTGGTTAGTGTGCCCCCCCTTTTTTCTTTTGCTTTGAGGGAATCCTTTCTTCATATCATATCTATATGATTTGCAAAAGTAGCCATATAAAAGCTTGAGTTAGAAAACCCCAAAGGTACTGCTATTCTTTGGCTACAAGTCAGAAGCCTATTTCAAAAATTCAAGATTCTGCCTCCACTTTATTTTAATCAACATAGGAAATTTCCGCCTATTGCAGATGAATCTAGAGGAATTTCTCCCATCAGAAACCATAATTCTTGCTAGCTAGTTATTTCTATTAGCTATACAAAGTATCTGGAAGAGTAATTTAGGATACACCTTTGCTGAAATGAAACAATTTCAGTCTTAGACTGACAGTATTCCAGGGATAATGCAGTGCCTTTAAAATTTGGGAAAATGGCTGAGTAATGGTGGTGAAAATCAGGACAAATACATTCCAACTGCAAGGACACATAAATCACAAATTGTCTATCCATAGATGTGTATGATTCAGTATGGCTGCAAGTTGTTAAGTAAGTTAGTTATAGTTCTTGTAATGGAACTTCAGGGTAGAAGATTCTGTCACAAATGGTTTGTATATTTCCTATTTTTAGAGCAAGGTTTGCAATAATAAAATGAATTAATATTGACTGTGGAAGCTGTGGCAAATATTGAAACCTAATGAATATACTATGTAAGACTAAGTTTTGCTTGTGTTTGCATAAATATGGCCATACTTATTTTCCTATTTGTGTAGGATGTAAAATGTAAATAATAAGGGAAGAAAGTATTAAGTCAAGACAAACAGTATGAACCAAACATTTCTTAAATCATCTGGTTTTTTTATATCTGTAAAATAACTTTATTCTAGAGTGTATGGACAATACCATTCTTTCTATGTCTGTTAGGAAACACTAAGAAAAATGCAGACATGTGCAGAACTCCAAAGCAAAAGATGGATAAATAGAGCTAGAAAGGTCTAACTAGTGCAAAAATCGTTTGTGATAAAGGCCTGGAGGTGGTAAAACTTTTTATCTGGATTTTTGTCTAAATTTGCATGAAGATAAATAGTTATTAATGGCAGAAGAATATGACTCATCTTTATTTTCACTTACATGGAGACAGGATAAAAGAAGACTAAGAGCTTACCTACACCACTTTAAAGTGAGATAACTTTAAGTGTTTTGAGCTTTTTCAAAGTAAATGAACCAAAAAAAGAAATAGCTGCCACTTGCTGAAGTACAAGTCATTACTTCCCTGTATGATGAATCCATTCCAGCAAACTGGGAATGCTGACTCTGCCTGAGTAAAAAAAAACATGCCTACTTCTTTGCTTATGAGAAAATTTGGTTCTTTGTGTGTTTGTTTACATGATGTCTTACTAAACAAAAGTAACCACTGCATTCCACATCCAGTGATCAAAATATATTCTCATGACTGTGGTGCCATATAATTTGCCATATTGTGAGGGGGTAATTAGCACTAGTGGATTAAAGCAATAGTTACTGCGGCAAGCAGCACCTCTCTGCTAGTGAGTGGGGATGACTGGGGATCTGTTTTCAATACCAGAGCCTTGATACAGAGTAGTTTTGGTAGTAGAACAGCAGCAGTAATCTACAACTTCAAGTACAGATTTCCTTTTGCTGCTGCAAGTGTGCTTAGAGGATCCAGGTAAGGAATTAGAGAAAATGAAGATAGGCTGAGAAGCTCTTTCACTCCCTTTTATATAATGATGGCTTAATGTTCAAGAAGCATGCAAGAGCTGTTAAGAGAAATTTTTTTTTAGCAACAAATGCAGAATTTGTCATGTGAAAGAAGATCTGAAAGAGGTGGGTGAAATTTAAGAGTGAAGGGTGTCAGCCATGGTGGATCTGAAAGGGTAATCTGATGATCTAGGCTAGAAGTTGTATTCTTACTTGCATAACAATATTTAGATTATCCATGTGACAAAATAAAGCAAGTGCCTGCTTCTGAAGGCTGAAATCACATACCTGAGTCGTTGCTGGTGGTTCACCAAAGTTCTGCCATGTGACATTTGAGGAGGCTGGAAGTGCACTGGTCTTTAGAGCAGTATCAAGGAAAAGGTAGTCCTGATGCAGCAGGTAGACCTTATAAAGCAATATAGCTTTATCTTCTGTTTTCAAAATCCCATTTTATATTCCACCCAGAGGCAATCAGAGTTTACCCATCATTAATGCTACTTTTGAGATGGGTTCCAGGCACTTGGGAGGGAGGTGTTTTTGTTTTGAGAGACATACATCACTTGCTTGCACTTTCGTTATTGTCATTCTGTGATTCATATTAAATATCAAAACAGCACTGCCAACAGTTTTAACATTAAAAAGTCATTAAGATTTATGTGTGCATTTAAAAAGCCCTTCCAAGCTTAACATTGATATTCTTACAGTTTCAAGGATTTGTGGATGTAAAAGAAGCTTTAAAGAATTTAACTTTTAAAAACCATGCTATGTTTTAATTGTGATATTATAAATCTTAACAAATTCGCTCAAATGTCCTGTAATAATTATCAAAACAAGGGATGTGCACAATTTAAGCACCAAATAAAAGATTTGTGATAAACCCATATCCACATTAAGGAGCTGTATTTTCAGTTTAGTGCAGTCAAAAGTTGAGCATGCAGGCAAACTCAAGATTGATGAAGTGAGGTTGCACCTACACTTGAAAGCATGATTTACCTTTCCCATTTCTTTCTTTCTTTCTTTCTTTCTCTTTCTTTCTTTCTTTCTTTCTTTCTTTCTTTCTTTCTTTCTTTCTTTCTTTCTTTCTTTCTTTCTTTCTTTCTTTCTTTCTTTCTTTCTTTCTTTCTTTCTTTCTTTCTTTCTTTCTTTCTTTCTTTCTTTCTTTCTTTCTCTTTTTCTCTCTTTCTCTCTTTCTCTCTTTCTCTCTTTCTTTCTTTCTTTCTTTCTTTCTTTCTTTCTTTCTTTCTTTCTTTCTGTTGCTGAAAAGTGGTTAATTTGATCACAATTAAAATAGAATTGTAGCAATGGAAAAAAAAAAAATAGTTTTCTCCCTTATTCTTTATTTGAAAAAATAAATCTCTTTATGTTTTTAGAGCTTCTCCATGTGAAGCTGAACTTCAGGAATTAGTGCATCAAATTGACATCATGGTAAACAGAAAGCAAGTAGAATGGGAAAGAAAGATGAGGGCTTTGGAAGCAAAGATGGATATCCAGGATCAAGAATTAGCAAGTGCCCAAAGCAAACTGGATCAAAAAGGTCAAGAGGTATTTAAGAATATCACATTCTATAAAGAAAGTATTTATTCTGGTAGTTTCTTATTAGTATGCTTTAAATTCTCTATAAGACTGTTTGTTCTATCATGTAAAATACCAAACACCCCTTAAAGGTCACTAATTATCCTTAGTGTTTTGTTTTAAAGTGTGCTTCTGTTCTGAAAAGTGATTGTAAAAATGTCATTTAAAATCTCATATTTCTTGTATTTCCCTAAAGTCTACATCAAATATTCTTGGGTTAGCTGTAAAAAGATAATTTGATGTTTTTCCTAAATGCCAGCACTTCTTATTTCATCAGAAATTTTAAATGGAAGAATGCAGTTCAAATAGGTTCCCAAAATTATGTCTTTGTTACTCCTGTTTATACCTGATTTTTAACATTTTGCATGATATATCTTTGTAGGATAATTTTATTCATTGTGAAGATTCAAAATGTATTACTACTTAGACTTTCTTATGAAACTTCAAGCCCCAGTGTACCTGATATTGTCTGTACTTCACTGGCTTTTCTGCTGAATAATTATTCAGAAGCATCAAGAAATCCTTGCATAGCATTCAGTTCTAGTTCAAGCCAGCTGTATTTAGATGTTTAGGCAAGGGCAGCCTTGTGTGAGCTAGGTGGCTAAATTGCCGTGGGAGTTCTAAAAAGGAAGTGACTCTCCCTAATGAGCAATTAGGAACTTGCCCTTAGTCCCTGCAGTCAGAAGAACCAAGAGAGGAATTCAAGTAGCCCATCCTCAAAGCATCAATTTATTTACTGTGCAGAGACATTATCTGAAGTACTCTAGCATATTATACCGAGCTTCCAAATGCCCCTCCAGAGAAGCACAGGTGCCATGCATATTTCTCAGGTCTCTGTGAAACTGTAATAATCCATGATACTACAAATGGCACTGCACTTAGGGAGCTGAAATGAGTCTATGGTGTCTTCTGGTAATTTATACATAAATACTCGAAGGTAATTTGTGTCATTTTATAAGCCATGCAAGGAAAATTTTCACAATGGGGAATACCACAGTTGGGTTAAAAAAGCTTTCAGAAATGGTCTTTCATGACAGACTTGTACAATAATAGTTTTTTACTATAAAATCCCTAATTTGATGTTGACACAATCTGGGTGTGTGGTATGCAGTTTTATTACCAAGTTATTGAATTAATACTTATTTTTAATATCTCTCCTTAAAGAAGCAGTCTTCTTTCAAAGGTTCAAATTACTTTCCCAAAAATTACTTATTTTGAAAAATGTCAAAAAAGGTACATTTGAATGCTTATTTTAACTTTAGGTGGGACTACTTCAACAAGAATTGGAAAACTTAGAGAAAACTAAAAATGAAATGGCTCAGAGTTATGAAACACAGCTTCAAGCACTGAAATCTCAAGTAAGAAAAATGTCAGTTTCATTATTTTGTGATTGCAGTATAAAAAACTTACACATGCCAAATTGTATAGATGTGCCATTATGGATTTGGGAAAGATGAATCGTGTCATACAAATGATGATGGCTACAGCTGCCTACCAGGCTCCATTATAATTTATGTACTGTCGTGTCGAAACTCTTTGGATAGATTTTGATGTGGATGTGACATCTGTTATGAAGACAGATACTTGATTTCCTAACTTCAGACTAATACACTAAAGCCTTGGTGAATGAATAAAATAGGTAATTGGATTCATGTTAGTATGAGTCTGAGGCACGTTAGGGATTTTAAGATTTATACTGTGCTTGTCATGTCTTTGCTGTAACTTTTGCTGGCTTTAGTTTCCCTCAACTGTTAAAGTGGCCTGATAGCTTTCCATAAGGTTTCTGTTGTATCAAAACTGGTGTAGCCCACATTGATGATGTTGTGAGTTTTTTATTTATTTCAGAGTGTTCTTGCAGCCCCAAAAGCCAGTTATATCCTGGGCTGCATAAAAAGAAATGTGGCCAACAGATTGAGGGAGGTTGTTCTCCCCCTCTTTTCTGCGGTGGTGAGGCCCCACCTGCAGTGCTGTGTCCAACCCTGGGGTCCCCAGTACGAGAAAGACTTGGACCTGTTGGAGTGAGTCAAGAGGAGGCTATGATCAGGGGGTTCTGGACAATCTCTCCAGTGAAGACAGGCTGAGAGAAAGGATAAGGGTTTCAAACTGAATGAGTGCATATTTAGATTGTACCTGAGGAACAATTTATTATTTTTTTCAGTGAGGGTGATGAGATATTGGAACATTTTTCCCAGAGAAGCTATGGATGCCCCATTCCTGGAAGTGTTCAAGGCCAGACTGGATGGGGCTTAGAGAAAGCTGGTCTAATGGAAGATGTCCCTGTTTAAGGCAGGGGAGCTGGACTAGATGATCTTTTAAAGGTCCCTTTCAACCCAAATCATTCTATGGTTTTATGATTCAGTTTGGCTGTTTTGCTCTGCACCTGTGTTTTTGTTTGTTCAGTATTTTCTACTTCAATCAGGAATCTAAACTCTTAGCAAACTCGAGTTGATTCTGTTTCTCAGATTTTAACAACTAAAGTACATAACTCTGCATTGTTTTTCCTGCTACTTTTCTGTTCCCTTCACTGGATTCTCCTACCAGAGACATAGTGATATAATTCAGAATTTCCAGTCACCACATTTATTATATAGTAAAGTCAGATTGCATAAATTGAGTATCATTATTTTCATTTAGAAGTGGTAGTACACCTGGGTCCATCAGATGAATAAATGTATTACTTATTTTTAAGGTTATGTTGTCTTTATATTTTCTTTTACATATGAAAAAGGATTTGGAAACCTGAAATTCTGTAAATAGGCAGTGAATGCTTTGGCTGTTTTGTAATTATCACTTTTAATCATTTGGGAAAGTAGCTAGAAATAAAATCTGGTTTATAATTTGCAGAATTACAGAAAATCTTCATCATAGCATGATTATTGAGAAGATAAACACACAATGAAAAAGTGTGAGATTTTATGCATAAGTAGTAAGGTATCTTTAGCAATGCAGAACTATCCTCAAAATATAGTACACCTCTCTTCTTTATAACATTTGCTGCAATATTTTTCATTTCTTAATGTTTTTTATCTCATGCTAAAAATACTTGCATTTATATTTCACATTTTTGGTAATATCTTCACTAAAATTGAACCTTCTGAAATTGAAAGTCCAGGCTATTTTTCATAAAGATTTTTTATTTTAGAATTTTCAATTACCCTTTTCATGGGCAAATGCAACCTGTTTTCTATTTTATTTTTTTAAAGAACCTGACATTTTCTAACCTACTAGCTTTTCTCTTTAAACCTGGTTATATTTCTTGCCCAAATTCTCCTTTTTAGCAAACCTCTCAGACCACTTAACCTTTCTTTGAGTTTCTTGGTTGCTTCTTCTTCTGTCTTTATGCAAGAACTTTGGATTTCTAACTCCTAAGAATATACATCACCTTCCCAATCCATGTCTCCAAACATTTAATTCTCTCAGTCATCCTATTTATTTTTCTAAAGGTTCCAGCACTGATGCTGTTTGCATTTTATTTTCCAGTCCCCATTCCTCTCCTTTGAACAAACCTTATTTCTTCATGAAATATCCACCTCATTCACCTTGGCTGGAAAACTGTTGAATGCCTGTGTTGAGGGGCTTGCCTTGATTCTCTATGTGATAAACAGAAGTCTGCCCATCAAAACAGTTCCTAGCACCTATGCTAGACAGTAGGACTGTCCCACTCTGCTCCTCTAGCTTTTGCACATCTCCTTATTGAGTTTCTTTCCTGAATTAAAGTGCTGCAGTGTCTGCAGTGGAATGACTTTAATGTCCCCAATTCTCAGCTACACAAACTCATATCTAAAATATAGACCTTCTTTGACAATATGAATCTTTGCCTTATCTCCTTTGATCCCCTTCTTTCGGTTCTTATTCTCACTTTGAAGTTATACCACCTTCTGAACTGTAGAATCTTAGAACTACAATTTAGTTTTGCACAAAAACTAAACTAGTGTGTTACTGTTTACCAATAGCATTGTATCTCTCTCTAGAGGTGTGTTCTTAAAATCCCTCCCAAGATTTGTTCCTTCCTCATCTTGATAGAAATAGTGAGGATCACTTTTTCTAGCTATCAGAATGCTAGGTTATTCAGAATAAATTTCTTTTCTGTGGTCCTTTGTGCTTTTTTCCCTTGGTACTGCTAAAACCAGCTCTTTAATGAGCAGTATTCCCTCTGAATTGACTGTATGCCTTTCGAATGCAGTAAAATCTACATTTTTCTTGTATCAGGGAAATAATTCCTGGTACGTAATCTGAAACTCCTAGGCCACACTGCTGCATTCATTCAAACATGCAGCATTTTGTCATAACTAAATAGCAAAAGCTTTCAAGGTGTATCTTCATTACTTTGATTCTTATTTTTCTTTTTTTCTTTTTTTCTTTTTTTCTTTTTTTTTATATTAATGTCTAGTAGTTATTCTCTCTTTGAAAGTGATGGAAATCTCTCAGCAAAAGAAGATGGAATCATTCTTGCTCTAAGAAGTTTGCAACTAATTTCCTCACTTAGACATGTAAAAGCTACATCTGAGTTATCCCGGGCTTCCTTTAGAATCTACAGAAAGAAATGGACACCCCCAGAATACTATTCATGCCAGTGTATGACAAGAATTTAAGATAGCTGAAATGACTAAGCATTTACAGGCAGCTTTTTCTGATGCAGAGTATCTCAGGCTTGTATGTCAAACTTTCAGAAATCTAAACTAAAATCGATTCTACCCCAGAACTCACTAAAATGCCTTTTTCTTTTTTTCTTTTTAACATGTACAACAATGCAAATAGAGAAACTTGAACCTTTTAAAACAAATATCTGGCCTTTAATGGAAGGGGTTTTGGCTTTTAGTCTAGTTTCCAGTCATCATAATATCCAGACTATAATTTGCCTTCAATATCCTTCTGTCGTTAAAAAGACTCAGACTAAATTTTCACATTTTGGCCACTCTGTTCCATTTTAGATTGATTTACTGATTTGTTGTATTTCCTAACCTTTTTAGCATAAACATTCCAATACCTGTCTTATCTGAATTTAGTCTTCCCGGGCAGTTCACATATGCTATAATATATTCAAGAGCAAAACTGTTATTTGAAAAAGAGTATCTTTCTTCCAAGGTCAATGAGTTCCATGTTGTTTGAGCCTGGATACTCTGACTCATTTTAAATATTTTATCTTAACTCTGTTCTCTGGCAAAGTCAATTTCATATATAGGCAGCTTCACTGCAAGACTTTTGATTTGGTTTTGAAGGTGATAACTCAGCTCTGTGTGCCCATGTTACAGAATTGCTATTCAGACATTCCAAGTTCGTGAAATCTATGCCTGGGCCTCTTCATATAATGGAATTTTCTCATCCAGGACAATCTGTCTTTTTGTTATTTTTTCAATTAGTTTTTGCTGTCCTATGTTATGATTCCCAAGTTCATCTCAAATGTGTCTAGGAAGTTTGCAGATTATTTTTTAATTAGTTTCTGTTCTGTATCTTTTCTGGACTTCTTTGGCCTTGTTTGTTGTCTGAACAGACCTCAATTGCTCATTCAGTGTTGACTCAACAGGATTCCATTCCATTTCCAAATAACAGTTCACTTTGAGCTGTTAACAAAACTATGAGATTTTGTGGATTTTGTTTGGGTATACAAAGAACTTTATGTGAGAGTCAGGTTCTTTTTTAAGTCATATACTTAAATGCAAAGGAACTAAATAGCAAGAGACAAGATCAGTTATCTACTGTAAGCTTCTTTTCTGCACGATATTCTTCCCCAAGTTCTTTCATTCACCTTTCCTCAAGACCATATTTTTAGTGCTTCCTTTATCAATATCCTTGGGTTTGCATTTTTTTTTCAAAACCAAATGTACACGTTCCTACCAAACAGTATTGCTGTTCTGTATCAAATCTGTTATCAAGAGAGACCCTTTGTTTTGTGCAGTGTAGTGAACTGATGTGAAAACTGGCTCTTTTTCTGGAGAGGCTGGTCCTTCCTCTGGTACCTTTTCTTCTGTGCCTCTGACTCCTAAGCCAGGCTTTCATGGTGACATCAGTAGGCAGTGTCTGTTGTCTTTTTAGTGTCTGATTCTGAGACCCACTCAGTGGTACCAGAAGACTGCAATCATCACAGACAGAGCATTTTAACAATTTTCATCATAAGAAAGAAACACACAAGTTCAGCGTACATTAATGATAATCATTCTGACTAGTGAAGCACCCTTTAAAAATGTCAACACAAGATGGCAGTAAACAAGTACAGAACATTCCATATGAACATTGTAGAGGAAATGACTCTGTGGATGACAGTGCCATGGAGAACTCCGGTGGAATTAAGTAGCTGTCAAATGAACCCATTGGAACAGTTAACATTTATATGAGAGCTTAGTCTTGTTCATCTGTGATAACTTTATTAATTGATTTTAACTTTATTAATTGATTTTTTTTGTTACATTGATCAAACATTTAGAACACTAAAGCAGCAGTTGGTGATTCTAATTTTAAGAAAACTTTGGCCATGTGGTCATCCTTGATAGATTCTGCATATTGAACTCCAACTTTTGATTTTAGTTCTCAAGATTGACACATAGTTATGAAAAGCTACAGTCACATCAGTTAAAACAAAAAAAGCTCGAAAGTAGAGAAAAATATGAGGAAAACCTGGAGACATCATCTAACCCAAGGAATTTATACATGAAACTGGAGGTAAGAATAGTATGACATTATATTTTAATTTTATTATGCTTCTAGAACTAATTTTTGATTTGAAATTGTAAGCTTTATTTCACTCATAATTGTACAAAAATTGTATCATTGTCTTGCTTTGGCAAGAATGGTTCTTAGTTTTAATATTATTTAATACCAATTTTTTTTGTAAGTGTAGCTATAAATAAATTTTACTGTTTTCCTGGTGAATAGATGTGTACTGGATAACACAGTCTCTTGAGGCATGAGAGCTTATACATATGCACGATACTGTCACACAATACCTACCATTAATTCAAGTTTTATAGACCTCAGGACAACCTTGACCATATTGGTCTACACAGAAAAAAGGATTTAGGATTGGAAAACTGCTTGTTATACATAGATCTTGTCAGCACCCATATGCCTGAGGCAATCTGTGACCTTTACCTCAGTGCCTGATTTCCCTGGGCAATGTATGAGGAAGGATTAGGCACTTACAAACACATTCTCCAGAATCCAGCGTACTGACTGGGGGAGTAGATAATAGATGCTGAGGACAGGATTCAGTCATATTCCCTATCCCTTTGGACACGGGCTGGATTTTATTTGACTTATTCTTGAATATGGGAAGATGCTGATTTTTGTTCTTAATTCTCAGCCTTGACTTCTCAGAGGTTACTTTATGATCTGCAGAATAATCAGGTATTTATTGGACAAAAAGGAAAGTTAGGTAAGACAGAGAACTTGTAGAGAGTGTGTGCCCAAGTGGTGTCTTCTCTCCAAGTACTCTTCTGGCTGCATTCACTGGGGCAGAAACTGACATCCAGTTACCTCTTAAAACTGAGCAATATAGTGTCTAGGTATGCTAATTTTTGCTGCTTCTTTTTTACCTATCCAATAAATTTCCTGATATCCTGAGCTAAATGAAACAACTTCAAAAGGAAGAATTCCAGAGCCTGTTGAAAAATAACATTTGTCTGATAGGTATAAAACTAACATGGGAAGATTATACTTCAGGTTCTGTCTTGAAAGATTTTTACACTGAGTCTTCCATTTATGGGAAGAACAGTCTAACCAGTAATCTGATGAAGCATAGAATGATCACAAAATTCATATTTTCTCTGTCCATCCTTTGTGAAGAGCATAATAAAGTAGTGTGTGCTCCACATGCTTACCGTGCTGGGTGCTGTAGGCAAAGCAAGGAGGGTGGTACTAGGTGATATGGGAGCTGCCTGCCCAGCTGCTAAGCATTGGGTAGACTTAGGCATTTATGATGTAGATTTATGATGTAGATGATTTGGACACTTTGAGGACTTTGCAATCAAGAAATTCAGCTCTAGAAGATTTTAAGTAAATCCTACTTTTAACCCATATTAAACAGGGTCTTAGGATCTGTGTTTTGGACTTGCCTTTTATGTTATTCTATAAGATCTAGGACTGACTTCTGTGACCTTCAGGTTCCTGTGTCTACATAGACACATCCCAGCTCTACATGATGTTGGCTGTCTCTTTCACATGGGAGTTCTCACCATCAGAAAAGCTACGATGCTTTGGACTGCAGCATAGCTGCATGTCAACTCATGCCAACATCAGCTACCACAAGAATAATAAATGGATTGTACATCTATCATCGATATATCACTACTGTCAACTAATTTGAGAATAGCCTTACTCAAGATTAAAATGTGAAAATAATGTAAGACAATGCTATAATTTGATTAATTATGCAGTATGAAAAATGAGTACTTGGAATATATTCAGCAAATTCAAGTATTCAGGAAATAATTACTGTGATGAAAGTCTACTAAGCTCAGCAGTGCTTTAGTAAGGCCTTGAACCTTCAGTCCTCATTAAGTAGTCTGAAACTCCATTTGTATCATGTTTTATAAAATAGGAAGATGTTTATTGTTTTAAATGTCAAAGCAGATATTAGGGCAGCTATGAAAGAAGATTTGTATTAATCCTCTATGTTGAGAAATAGTTTTTTTCAGTAGCCATAAAAACCCTTATTGTTTTAAATTTGGGGAATACGCCAGTTTAGTTTAATTATAAAATATCATCTGCCCTTTTGGAACAACATTTCCATTTGTTTTCAATATATAAATCAGTGTACTGTTGTTTCACTAAATTTTCAGACTAAAAGAGCAACAGTTCTAGTAACTGAAGTTCTGCTTATTTTTAGGATACTGCCTTCAAAATGTATTTGTGTACATATAAGGTTATGCATGAGTTTAAAGCAAATTCAGATACACTATAAATATGAATAAGTGCAAATACAAAAACAATATTAGATAAATCTAATATAATAGAATTTCTTAAACAGTTTTTTGTTTAAACTAGATGAACGCAGAACCTGAAGCACCAATTTTAAAGAGAGCAAGAAGTAAAAAGTGAGCACTTTGTGCCTGAATATTGAGGATTTGATTCCCTGCTGATTACCCTGCTCAACACTGATATAGCTTTAAAGTCACAGGAGCAACTATCCAATAAAATTTGTGTATCATAGTAATAATTCTAATATTTTATAGTTTTTATTCAGTTATTATGTTTACACTCATTGCTCTCAAATCAATAGCCCTTAAGACTTACCTTTCTCTGGTGGGGATGACTGGATGACTGGTTTATAGAATTGTTCTTTCCTTTAACTTCTTTCCAAAATTATGGAAAGATTATGTATTAATTTAAAAACCAGATATTTCTTAGAACGATAAAAATTTTAAAAAAAAATTAGATTGAGGAAAATAGGTATTTTCTCTATGTTTACTAGCCTTGTTTTGTTATCTTTCAGGAATATAAGGCAAAATCACAAGAATGGGAGAATGGGACAACCTGTGTAAATAATTCTGTTTATGTAGATATGCAACCAAAATTATTGTCTGAGAAATGTAATTTATTTCAGGTAAGATTCCCACCTTCCTGTTCTAGGAAGAAAATGAACTCTTTGCTCACCTAGAGCTTACTTTAACTTAATTTTTAAAAACTAAGCTTACAGTGAATCTTACAATGCATGTCTATATTTGTAATGAATATATGATAAGGCAGAACCATACTGGAAGATCTAATGATACATGATCTTATTTTCATTTAATTGTTCTCATGAAAATGAGAAAATGAATAAGGATCATGATGAAAATGATAACATTTCTTTTTTTAAAAAAAAAAAGGAAACAATTACAAAAACCAGTGAATGTTCCTTTTTACTTTTTAAGCATATTATGGAGATACTTTTCCATGCTATTTACTAATATGCAATTAAGTGTGACAAGTTATTACAAAGTATCTTACCAAGTAAGTACTGCATGCCATTAAGGTGTTAATGCAAGTATAAAGTTCCTTCAAATCTGATAGCCTTCATTTTTTTTAAGATCATAAATATACGCTAGTATCATTTATGCAGAAAAATGAATTTTCATATGCTATTCGAGAACCAGTCTTGGCATTGTTTGTTGGATCACTTAGCCCCTTTTTTCATATTTTTCGGCCTTTTAGTTACCATGCCGTTCCTTGGTTGACTTTATGATTATTTTCTACTTGACAATTTGTTTATTGCTTTTTTTATATATAGACTATTGATACTGCATATTTTTATTTTTTAATTCCTTCTAATTCAGAAAAACATTTAATTAAATAATGTCCTGATGATGTATCCTTCTCTAAAAAAAACCAAAAAACTTACAAATTGACTGGGCCACAAGACAGCTTGAAAATTAAGTAAGGGGAAGCCAATTATGTTGCTCACTGATTCCCTTTTCCACTGTTACTAAGCTCATTGGATCTTAATCTAGTGAAACACTTTCTTAACAATTCCTGTGAGACTCTTTACACATATCCAGAGTTTCCAAGGATTGCAGTTATGTTTTGGGTTTAGCTGCTGAGAGCATTATATTCCAGCAATTGCACTTCCATACAAATGTGTTCAAAAAGCAAGTCTTTGACTAGACGATTTACTGATGACATGTTGATTGTACAGTTAGACAAGTCAAAATAGAGTACTCAGGGTGATCATTCACATTTTTCTGTTGGAGCTTTCATTGCCATCAGTGAACTTGCTTTGAAGACAATTTCCTTCACAACTGTAACATAACACCTACTATTTTTTGAAGTACAAGTCTGATAGACTGTTACCCTTAGCTGTTTCAAAAGTGTTAATTGTTCCTGCATCTTTGCCGCAAATTCATTTCTCATGAGATCTTTGATTTCTATTTGGAGTCTTGCACTATATTTTTCACAGGATGCATTGACACTTTGGTATATCCAAGTCTATAACTTGCATGTCAAAGGGACCTTATTTTTTTTTCTACAGAAATGAAGCCAATTATTTTTGCTTTTTATTTGATATGCAGCCAGTGGTCCATTCTACTTAGGTTCTCAGCTAACACAAATTATGGGGATATAGTCAATAATGTCAAAAACTGTCTAAACTATGACTTCTTGCAGTCCTTGTCAGTGAAATATAGTATTTGTAACCCTATTTATTTTTACTTTATATTTTCTTGCCCAACTTGATCTCTGCACATGATATATGATTTCCAGGTCATATTTCGTTGTCATTTTTCAAGTAATTCTCAGTCTTCTGAAAGATTAGTGCTGCTTGTTAATCTCCAAGTAGTGGGATTCATGTGGATAGTTTTTTAAACAGCAAAAACAGTTGCCATAGTAATTATGCTTCTTCACAATGCCTGTGGATTCAGAAATATTGGCAATACCAATTTTCTGAAGTTTTGTTTTTAGGATTTTAATTGGTGCAAAAAGCTGCATGAGGTGTAGGAGTCTGCCGAATGTACGAATTATTCTTCCCCAAGTTTAAGGATAATGATCTCAAAGAAGTACTGTTTCTGTAGTAACTGAGCTGTTTGTACATGACCTATGTAATGGTAGCCCTCTAGTCAAAGGTTAATATCTATCATGAGGCACACACACACATACAGCTCCTACTGAGTTCAATGAATCAAAGAAGAACATTTCTCTCAAATTATTTCTCACAGGTAACTGCTTTGAGTAGGTCATCATAATCACCTTTTTCACGTTTGAGGCTCATTAAGTACTAGGAAAATACACAGTACAGGAGAAAAAGATCCTTGAAAAACTCCCGTGCCCTTGAAGGTTCTTGAAACATTTTTTTTACTGAAGGCAAGTAATTCAAACTGTTTGAATTGTGCCATCTTTTCTAAGCAAATCCAGGTGAAGATTGGTATAGCCTTATGATTTCAGTAGTAATGGTTTGGTCCTAGCAATTTACATACAATAATAGAGTTTAATTTAAAATATTTTCTTGTTTTATAGAAGCAGACCCAGAATTATCAACTCCAAATATGCAATAAGAAGCAAAACGAAGAAGAGCTAATTACCTGTACCCAGCCCAAAAATGAAAATGATGATTTGATTATTGAAAAGCTAAAGGCAATTGTGAATGAAATAGCAAGAAACAAGAATGAACTAGTAGAAGAGAATATGAAACTCCGTGAGGATCTGAAAATGTACCAAAATCAGTGCCAGGTAGTAATAGTTTTTTTATGATGACTGTAGGTTAATGTTGGAAAATCAAAATGAGATGCCTACATAAATGTACATTAGGTATATTCTGTGCATGAACACAGAATAATATGGGAACGTTATGGGTTGTTTGTTTTTAGTAAAACAGAAATAAGTTTGATTTGTAGTGGTATACTTTTTCTCTTGTCTATGTATCTAGGTTTTTATAACTCTTCTATATCCATGGGATCTCCATGAACTTCCCCTAGTCTGGTTCTTTGTATATAAATGATTTCTGTGAAATCTCTTTATCTGATTTACATCTTGTTCATTGTGTCATATAGCTAGTAAATAAGTATATACAAACATGAATGTTATGCTTTGTTAGTTTTGAAAGAAGACTATGCAGTCAGTTTTTTTAAAAAATTAAGTTTCTGGCCGTGTAAAGAACCATCAGGTTTTATCTTATCCCGTTTACTGTTTTTCATCATAGCACTGATCTATGAAGACAACCATTTGCTCCCCTTCTTTTGGTCATGGTATATGAGTTCTGACAAGATTGAGATAATACAACATCTTTACAACTTTTTTTATTATCTCTGTTTGAAACATATCAGGAATGAGATTCTCAAGGATATTTTTTTCTGGTGACATATACCAGTTATGCTTTTGCTTATTTATTTAAGCATTTCTAGGTTCAGTAATATATTGAATGGCCTATAACAACTTCAAATCTTTTTGGAGTAAGATTTATTTCTGTTTATAGACAATCTTGCAGAGTGCTAACAGCATATCCAATATACTTTATCAGAATTAGCATATACATGGCAGAGGTTAATTTCAGATTGTGTTGTCAGGTGTTGTGAGAAGAGCCAAGTTTATACATGCCATTTGCACATTAGTTCACTGAATCTTTTGCCTGTAAACAAGTTATCAGTGTGCAATCAAAACTTCTGTTTTGGGGCCTGTTAAAAAGGCTGCCATCTATAGCAGTGGGACTAGAATACGCAGTGGAACAAATCATGGCAGTTGGAGCAAGTGGATATATGCTGTACAATGGAGAGATTGTGCTGTAGCCTTGAAGAAAATCTTCAACCAGGAAGAATTTAGGAATAGCGTATTCAAGAGAATACAGGAGCTGTAGGAAGCTTGAAGACACTTTAAGTAGAAGTGGAGCGAGATGTACATAACAGTGTCATCTAAAGGGCAGAAAGTTGCAGAATAACTGTGTTGGTGGTGTGGAATGCTGCTATGTTGGTTAGAAAAGCTGCATTTGGAAATAGATGCATAAGGGAAACACTGATGTCAATGTATGGTGAAAAGGGGTAGCTAAGGGAAAATATTTTTTTAGGAATGTCTGTATGAGGAAGAAGAAAATGCAAGGCCTGTTGTAAGCCAGAAAAGGTAAGCAGGCTTGTATGAGAAAGAATCAGGTGGAGGATGGCAGTAGTTGGACATGATATAGGTAAAGGAGGAAGGAGTGGATGGGAATCTTGGTGTGGAGAACTGTGATGGCAATGAGAGCAAGAATTGTTGTGCCTCATATATTCCTCTATGCCTATGATCATTTCATGTGTGCTTCTAATTATTTCACTTATACTATTAATTAGCAAATAATAAAGTAAAATGTATGGAAGACCAGCTTTTTGACTTTACAGAAAATACAAAATTTAAAATACGTAAATGCAGACTGCATTTTATTTCTCTACCTTGTGAATTATCTGACAAACTTATCTGCAGCCATAACATGAGAGGTAACCTGAAAACATCACACAAGGGGCTTGGTTCTTGAAAAGTCAGCATTAGGTCAGGTTCTGGACACTAATTTACATTAAAATGCACCATATAATTGTATTTAAAATGTTGAGCAGTGTATTGGATTTGTGTTGGGAAGGTTTTGGTAATGGGGGCACTCCAGGGATGGCCTCTGTGAGAAGCTGCTGGAAGCTTCCTCCATATCTGACAGAGCCAATGCCAGCCGGTTTCATGATGGGCCCACTGCTGGGCAAGGCTGAGCCCAACAGCAGTGATGGTGGCACCTTGGGATTAATGTATCTTATAGGAGGGGGGAAAAACCTTGTGCAGTGGAGAGAGAAGAGTGAGAATATGTCACAGGAACAGCCCTGAAGACCCAAGGTCAGTGCAGAAGGAGGGGCAGGAGGTGCTCCAGGCACCAGAGCAGAGATTCCCCTGCAGCCCCTGGTGCAGCCCCTGGGGAGGCAGCTGTGCCCCTGCAGCCCAAGGAGGTACAGGGTGGAGCAGAGATCCACCTGCAGCCCCTGGAGGGACCCAGCCAGAGAAGGGGGATGTTTGAAGGAGACTGTGGGAAGCCTGTGCTGGAGCAAGCTTGTGACAAACCTGTGGTCCTGTGGAGAGAGGAGCCCACACTGGAACAGGTTTGCTGGCAAGACTTATGAGCCCCTGGGGACCCACAGTGGAGCAGCCTGTTCCTGAAAGACTGCACTCCATAGAATGAAGTCATACTGGAGGAGTTAATGAAGAACTTCAGCCTATGGGAAGGACACACCATGAGTAAATTCATGGAAGACCATCTCCCTAAGGAGGAACCCACAGCGGAGCTGGAGAAGAGTGTGAGGAGTCCCACCGAGAAGGAAGGAGCAGCAGACAAGGTGTGATGAACTGACCACAGCCCCCATTCCTCATATCCCTACAGCACTGGAGGGGAGGAAGTAGAGAACTGAGGAGTGAAGTTGAGCCTGGGAAGAAAGGAGGCGTGAGGAGAAGGTGTTCTAAGACTTAGGTTTTTATTTCTCATTAAGCTGCTCTAATTTATTAGCAATAAATTAATTTCTCTGAGTTGAGACTGTTCTGCCCTTGGCAGTAACTGGTGAGTGATCTCTCCCTGTCCTTACCTCAACCCAAGAGCATTTCTCTTGTTTCTCCACCCTGTCCAGCTGGGAAAGACAGTGACAGAGTGGCTGTGGTGGGTACCTGGCATCCAGTCAGGGTCGACACACCACAAAGAGCTTTGAGTAGAATTAGAACAAGAGCTGATCAGGAACTTCTTGGGACTTTGTTTTGATTGGGAAGCTAGTAGAAGCAAAACTTTTCACAGAAGGAAATAAAAGATTTAATGTTTTTTTCAACTTGAAAAAGGCAGGCGATATGAGATGTTTTCTAAACAAATCGTAAAGTTTTCTGCTTCAAAATTAATTTTCGTTTTTACCAGATGCAATAAATATTTTCTAAAATTATAACTGTTGCATAACTAATTTTTTTAACTGATATGTAAAACTGTGAAACTCTTGACCTGAAGTTCTGCCAATTATTATTGCAGCTGCTGCTGCGACTGCTGTTGCTCCTGCTACTATTTTAATTCACATGAAAATACAATTTATGTAAATATGTGTGATGACAGCAGTCTATCACAGAAAATATTACTTCCGCCACACAATTGTGTGGAATTCATTTTCCTTATCCACGCCAGAATGAAATCAGAAGGGTAACTAACCATCTCCCATATTCATATGTTATAAAACAATTGTGGCTATTTCTTGAATGTTGGAGTCATGAAGATGAGTATAAGCAAGTCTTACCAACAACTTTAACAGTTCATTAAGCTTTATTTCACTTGAATATACCCAGAATTGCATTTTGATGTTTAAAAAAGCTCTCTTGGCCTTAATGTAACAAAGGATAAGATGAACGAGTCCTTATATGCAGCCCCCCCCTAAAAGAATCCAAAAAATGCAAAAGCACTTCATATCTGTCCTCAGCAACCCTTTCAGCGAGAGGAAGACCACAGGCTTCTTGGAAGGAGGGTCATTCTCATAGGAGGCTCTAAGGGAAATAAACCTTTGAAGTTCTTCCTTGTAGTGCAGTTTCTAGAATCCAGTTCTCTTTTGAAATTTTAAAGGCTTTATTTTTGCTCTTAAAAATTGAAGCTTTATTCAGAAAAAATGAAGAAATTAGGAAAAATGTGAATGTTTTTGGCGTAATAGTTTGAAAGGTAAAGGCTCAGTATCCTTGGAAGAATCTTTTTTTTAATGCTTTTGGATCTTAGGTGAGAAGCAATACATATTTTCTGGATATTACTGTTGCAAGCACTGATTATTATTGATACTTTTGTTATTTGTGGGTTATATTTCCAATTTCTTATATTTAGTATGTTTTCAGTATATTTTTCTGGACTTCATGTTTTATCATGCCAAATGTAGTATGTGTCTTCAGGTTGCCTAACACACGATCAATCAGAAATTAAAGATAAAAAAGAAAAAGGTTTGTCAATTTCCTAAGAAAAATCTTTTTTTGATTGTTTGAAAATTTTGTGATGTTCATTTAAATAAGCAATTAACTCCATGCAGATGGAACGAGCTTTGAAGAAGATTTATGCAGCCTTGTAGTTTCTAAAGTTTATAAATTTGGAAATGCTGTTAGGAAAATAGAAAATGGAAGCCACTTATGACACCAATTTTGGCATGTGAAACATGTTCCATGATGCAGAACCTTCTAAAACAAGCAAGCTATATATTTTAGGTGCATTTAGTACAATAAAGAACTTCTGAATTACGTTTCCAATGATAATTTCAGAGGCAGATACATTGGAACGTTGCGAGGGCTAAAACATATTCAGAATCTGATTTTTAGATGAGAGGAAATGACATGGAAGCAATATGTTTTTCAGAAATTTAAATCATGTATGTACAGGTATTGAATATGATGTGTCAAAACCCAGCATTTAAGGCTGGTTAACAGCTGTTTAAATTTTATTTAACTGTTCATCCATTTGCTTGTTTCTTTAGAACATGGAGGCAGACGTCTCAGAAATGAGAAATGAGCTGCAGTCAAGGGATGGTCTCTGGGGAAGGATACAAGTGGAATGCCAAAAATTGTATACAGAACTACTGAAAATCAAAGAGTATAAAGATATGCAGGAAATTCAAATAAAGTATGGATGGTGAAGACATATTTAAATTAACAAGTACTTCTGAGCTAATAATCTTTTTCTTACATTTGTTTTAAATTAAGTCTGTTTGAAAAGTCAGGATTCAAATGTCAGCTTCTAAATTGTAGACTGGATATTTTCATTGACAATTATATCACACAATTTTAGGCAATAGATGCAGTCTCTGTTAAAAGACTTTAATGATGCCTAGATTTCTACAAATCAACACATTTCAGATATTTCTACCTATATCTTTACAGTGTTTCATTTTCTCAGCTTTAAAACACTTTGGAAACAATGCAGTTAAGATTCTCCCTAACCTCATTTGAATAAAATTGTCATGATTTTGTGGCTAATCTAATCTGCTGTTGCCATTTCAAAATATATTAAATACCACTCTAGAGGAGCTTTCAGGATTCTTTCTGCACATAGTTGTATTGTCCTTAATTTCTAGATGTCTCCCAAAATCCAGCCTGGTTTAGGCCAAATGGTGGTTATGTCTGGGGGTATTTTTTCATCAGCAAGCAGTTCTACAGTTTTACACTGTGGAGAGGATACTGCAAGGTAAAGAGTATTGAATGTTCTGGTTGTTTCATATTTTGTTTCTTTCTTACTTAAAGGCATCAATCATCTCATGTTCAGCTTACTGAGGAACTAGAAAATAAAAACACTGAGTTATTGCTATTTGCAGGAAGTCAAGAACACAAAGAAGAGCTGAACAAGGTATTTAATATAATTTCCAGGTCTTAACTGCAGTACAGCATTTTTAGGAGAGAGTACTGACCTAGGGTATGTGCATATACTGTAGAGAACAGGAGGATGCATTGTAGGTTCAGGACAACGTAAGTTTTTTATATGAAAAATATTTCATATATGGTTGAATTTGGTTGTGTAGCTGTAAAACTGGCATTCTGATTCTGTGCCTACCTACTTCATTGAAATGATGGATGAGGCCATGCCTACGCATTACTGTGATACAGATAATACCATGCAACTAAGAAAGCCTCCAAAGCTCTGATTAATTATTAGCCTGTAGAGCTAAGCTGTAATTTGTAGGTGGTCTCAGAGGTAGGATATGCAAACAGATAACTGATACAAGTCACTGTGGCAGATACTCACACAAGGCTAAGCTTAATCAGGTACCTGCTGCGCAGCACAGCTCTCACATTGGAACAATGCATCACATTGTGCTGCACATTTCCAAAAGTGCTGTGAGCAAGCAGCATGGCATGACACTGTGGCATGGTGTATGGCTTGGCAGGCTGAAATACTTTGGAAGTAGAGGATGCTCAGAATTTGTCTTACAAGCACGTTGTGGTTTTGCCAAGCAGCAATGTAAACAGAAATCACAGAATTGTTACGGTTGGAAGGGTCCAACCCCCTGCCACCTAGAGCAGGTTACAGGAATGCATGCCAAGTGGGTTTTGAATGTCTCTATTTGGATGCATCGAGTTGGGTTCACCAGTTTTGGCATGACAGTTATGATCTAGCTCTTAGGTTTTTTGCATCTACATCTAGTTTTTGACAATTCTAATATTTCTGTGCTGTTCGCATAAATAAAAATGAAATGCAATCTGCTACTCATATATAGTACTTTAAAAGTTGTTAAAATGGGTTCAAAGGTTGTTATGCTGGTTTTTGTTGTTTTGTTTCTTACACAATAAAAAATCTGTCAGTACTAAATTGTTGGCTATAGTAGAAAGATTAGGAAAACAATTTTTGTATTGATACTTTGGAGAACTATACACAGGCGGTATTGAAGAAAGTTTGACCTTAAGGGCAGAAAAAATTCTTATAAAGTGATTTGCCATATATACCCTTTATTTCTAGCACCATTTCTTATTAAAGAGCCTAGATTAATGTACTTATATTGCTCCTAAGTTAATTTAAGCTTTGTCAAACTGTTTTTAAACCTAACTTAACTTAGGTGCTGTATAAATCAATAGTACTTAAATTTATTGAATGGATATTACCTAGGATATTCTTTACCATAAATTCCAATTCTTAACTTAATTTTTATTACTTTCTTTTAAAAGGTTAATTGAAGTGTATTGTATTTTGTTAATTTCTAATATTAAATATTATTAATATTATTTAATTAATATTATTTAATATTAAATAGGCAAATGAAAGTACAAGAGAAGCGTTGAAAAAAAAGATGTAAAAATAAAAAGATTGCTCTGCACTATTCCAGAGACATTTTGTTTTACAATCTCAGAATCTCTGATTCAGTTAGAAGAGTTGGTGTCTTGGAAGCAACAGCAGAAAAAGTCAGTGATAAGTAGCACGTCATGCAATCATATTTACTGCACAGCATTTTTTCTTTTTGAAATGTATTTGCTACAGATAAGAAACCATGTTTATCGAGAAGAGCAGTCCCATTGCTCTGAGCAGGAAAGAATGAAGACAGAAATCTCTGACCTGACAGAGGAGCTTCATCAGAAGGAGATCACTATAGCAACTATCATGGAGAAAGCTAGTCTTCTGGAAAGACAGTTAAAAATGGAGTTAGAGACAAAACAAAAATTGTTAACTAAACAACAGGTATGCAAGTAGGCAAAGCAGCCCACATCATTTTACTCCACACTCTTGATAATGACATTCATTATCTGTGGAAATAAAGACATCACATTTCTTGCTGTAGTTTTTATCAGTGGTGCTATAGTATCTGTGAAGTATTACAAAAGCAGCCAAATTGATACTGGAACAAGAAATCACCAGTAAATGTCAACTGTATATCTAAATTGAAATTTGTTCTGACCATCACATCTAGTTACCATTTAACATCTAAAAGATCTTGAAAACTTGCAGTTTGTGGTAATTACATATGTTTTAAGTTTCTCATTTTTCAGTGTTTTCTAAAGCTTTTTGAAGAATGTTACAAATCTCCATAGAAAATTTGAGTAATTTTATAGCTGGAAACTGTAAGATACAGTGGGGATCTTGGTGGCAAATTTTTGTTTTATAAACAGATTTGTAATCTTCATTACTTAGTTTGTAAAACAAAAGAACAAGCATATTTAGAGGTTTCTGGGTATCTCTACGGTTTCTGAGAGGGTCACTACGTGTGGAAAACTGATTGAAGTAATACTTTACTTTAGATAATAGCAAAGTTAGTGTTTGGGAAAATGAGAGATATCTCTTGTTGTGTGGCACTCTTTACCAGGTATTTCCAAATCACTAAAAGAGTAGATATTATTTCTAGACGTCATGAAGAGGATTTCATCGAGTTTCAGTGGCCTGTAAAATCTGTCCCTATTTCTATGTAGTAACTGCATTTGAACTTCTTGTTTTCCTAAGTCATTACTTCTTTCAAAAAGGTAAATAAATTTAGAGGCATTGCATTTTTATATCTTTTATAGATGGTTTAATGCTTCTTCCTACATTGGTATTGCTATATTTAAAAATATTATAGTAGGTTTTGTAATTCCTAATATACATTTTGTAAAATTAAGCTTAAATATATCTATACCCAGTGTTATTCCAGTTGAGAGTAATATTCTTGTATTTAACTATGAACTTAATCTTTTCCTAGTTGTTGGAATTCCATTACCGAGTTATCAAATCTGAAAACATACATCTAAAAGAAATGGTGGAAAACCAGGAGTGTGAGAGTTGCATGGTAATTTTTTTAACCTATGAAGTATGCAGAATAGTTACTTATATTTATTGTAAATTTAGATTAAGATCATGGCAGATTTAGAGATTCCTGACTTGCATAGATTAAATAAATAAAAATAAGCTGTGCAACATAATCAAAACAAAGTGGCATTCACACACAGCCTGAAAATGAGTAGCGCTAAGAGTAATTTTTACCTTAATTGTATTAAACTCCAAGTAAGCTAAATTTTTCAGTAACTGTCTAGACACGAAACAATTTCTGGGAGCTTTTTTTTTTTTAAGTGATATCACTTATTTAAGTTTAGTCATCATTCTCACAGACAAAAATATGTCCCTTTTTTAATACCTTACCCCTTTGTTCACATGGTATTTAAATAGCAGTGTAGAAAACTGACACATTTTGCTCCCACCCAGCTTATTTTCAGTTTAGTATTTTTATCTCTCCAAACAGGGGATCTTTAAAATTTAATTCATAAAAAGTGTGCCATAAGATTATCTAGAACTATGATTTATGAAGGTATAATTAATAGTATATATCCTGTTTTCCACAAAAAGCTTCAAAACATCCCCTGCTTACAGAACATCTGCAGTTACTGTATTTATCACCAAAACAAAAAAATCCCACTGGAATATTAAGAATGTCACATTTATTCACACCCTTCAAATAGCATAGATGTCCATCAGTGATGCTTTACCTACACATACATACACACTATTATGGATATCTGTATGTGTATATATATTACTGTGGAAGCATAGATGGCTATGTGTATGCATGTCTAACTCTTCTCTGCAGTGACACTTTTCTTGAAGATTGAGAAGAGCTGTCTGACAAGGGTCCTTGGAGACATCATGTTTGTTATATTTTAACAGTAAAATCCAGTTACTATGTATTCCAAGGTCAATACATGTTTCAGTAGAATTGTGGACTTAAAAATTCTTTCCTGCTTTACTAATATATTGTGAGGATCTAAACATTAGAGATTGTGATATATTTGTTATTAAGATTGCAGGGATTGGAGAGATTTTTATGGACATGTTTGTGCTGTACAGTGGAGCACTACACAGACCTCAAAGACCAGTGCCAGCCTTAAGTCAGTGTGGTGTAATGCATCATCAGGCAGGGTTTAGATGTCAAAAGCAATGTAGCTGGGCCAGCTCACTTTTGGGGTTCATGCCATTATAACTTTACCGCTGATTCTAGAGCTATTAGTGGTTGGATGACTTAGCGTTCCCTTCTCCCTCGGTTCTGCCACTCCTCCCGCTTTTGAGCTGAGCCCCTGCTCCCCCATAGTTGCATGAAATACTAAATTTTCTTATACCTTCTGGCATTTCCATGCCAGCTTGGCTCATGAATTCCCCCTAAAATTAGGCAAAGCAAGGTTCACAGGAAGAGATGGCATCAAATCAGTGCAAGGAATAGACAAGCTTTCAAATGTTGAAGCACAGTTGATCCAGCCGTGTACTAAGAACCAAATAATGAGTTACTGAGTTCCAAGAGAATAAGGTAAATCTAGGAACATATAAAAGCACAACTTAATGAAATGCAAGGGATTTTAGTCTTTTGTGTGTAATCTGATAAACCTTTTGAGAATTTCCTGGTGACGACAGTATATTGTTATTGCAAATATATTACACAATGCAGTGCAGTACTCTGCAGAGAGATAGTTCCAAAATAGCTGGCTCAGGTGTGCACTGTAGCCTTTGTAGATTAAGTGATAGGAGAAAAAAAAGAACAGTGTATCCTGGCTAGACAAGTTCCAGAGCTAATATCCATCTTCCCTTCTTGATATCCTAGTGGGTGGGGGTCTTTAGCCCCTGATCACAGTGCATGTGTGGCTTGCATTTTCAATATTTTGCCTTGCACACCATGTGGGCTAACCCAGCTGAGAAGCAGGGTTCAGTGACATGGATAGAGAGCACTGTGCTTATGTGGCTTTACTGCTTCAGAAACTGAAGGTGACTGTCTCAACACACATATTAAACTGTACACATACTCTGTATCTAGTATAGTAATGAACTCCTATAATTTTGCTTGTTATTTTTGAAGGAATTGTTTCTGGAGGGAGCAATACAATCTGCAACTATAGCTGTTATGGTTGTTTTTATGTCATCCGTTTTACAAAGCAAGTGATACATTTACAACGGTAATATTTTGAATGCATGTTTGCTGAGAAATTTTAATTTGTTTTATTGTGTTATAGAAGCTGTTATCCCTTCTTTTCCATTTAACTACTGTGATTTTTTTTCTGGAGGCAATTCTTTTGGTTTGCCCTAAATGTTGCATGATTATATATGGTAGCTAGGTCTTTTCTTTAGCACAGAACATTGTTTTGTGTTTGCTTGTTAAAAATATACCCATTTACTGTGGAAAAAATAACTGCTTAATGATGGTATTATCTCTTTTCACAGTGTATAGATTTATGTAACAAAGAACATGGAAATTTCACAGCTTCTGTTCGCAAAATGAAACATGAGAATTTAAGACTACAAAATAGCCTTGTTAAACTACAAAACAACACAGAAACATCGATACTGGGTTGCATGGATACATATAAGGAAACAGAACACAGCTACCAAACCCATTCAAAGATGCAAGAAACAGAAGAGAGGTAATATTTAGATTGTTTATGAAATTTCTTTTAAGTGTTTTGGATGGTCTGACTAGGCCAAACTGTCAAGTTTTTGCTGTTTCTGTTCATTCAGAATTCCCACCAATATAAATATCAGACCTAGTTAGTATATTTGTAAGGACTTCCTACATTTTTCTGGTTGGCTGATGGAAATTGGCAATAAAAAAAGTCCCAGAAATGTTTAATATCTGTAATTAGCACATGAAACTTTAAAAACTTTTTATATGCTGCTCAAGCTGTTCTTAGTTCCAGGTTTTGCAAAATAGAGCAGACTGTATTTTTACTACCAAATAAAAACAAGACAAGAAAAGGATAGAAAAATCAACATGAGAGGTAAACTTCTCAACGGGAGGTTCTCTTAATAAGCAGTTTGAACTATAGGCCCTGCTGAAAAGCTTTATGTCCTCCAGTTTCATTTGCTGGAAGTTTCAATAAATGTATTTTAATGCCTTGTCTGGTTTTGGTGTTCTTGGGTGACCTGATTTTTGAAAGGAACATAATTTCAGATGCCCTGAGTAAGTCATTACTACAATAAACTCCTTGTTAGGGAAAAATAATGAGACTTGAGAATATTCAGACTCATAGAAAGCATTGTAGTGATGACTTTCTTCTTCTTTCCCTGTATTCAGTGAGCCACTGAATTGCCTTCAAGCATATTATAATCATGGCATTGCAATAAAAAAAATTAAAAAACAAAAAAACTCCCTGGTAAACAGTTTTTCACAGTACAGGAAAATAAAAATTAATAGGAAGCTAAATATGTTGATTATTTGTAATAAGGAACTGACATGATAGCACTAACATGAAACAGATATGTGGAGTAAAGTTGAAATAGTTGGAGCTAAAATTGGACATGTTAAGATTTCAAACTCATACATTTAGGTTATGGAAAAATTTAAAACAATTTTCTTTCTGCAAAATAGAGAGCATCCCAGTATAGGTAGATCCAGTTTTGCCTAAATTCTAATTTCTTTTTAAGGAGTGTTGTTTTGTGTTGGAGGTAGTATTCATGTGAAAATAAATAGGATAAATTATATGGCGGTATATATGTTTACATACATCTACCTGTCTTTGGAAGTGGCAGGTATGGCTGATTTCCTGTGAATTTTCATAATATGTTAAAAATGTTGTTGAAACAAATACTTGTAAACCAAGGTACAGATTATTCTGCACCAATATGTCTCATAACTTCACAAAATTGGTCAGTGCAATTTTTGCTCATGCTTAACTCCTCTCAAGTGAGAAGGAAGTAAGATTTTTTTTCTCATTTTCTCAGGATTTACACTTGCTGTACATAAGAGACTTTGAAATTTAATTTATGAGAATATAAATATTTGAGACAATGGAACTACGCAGGTAATTTGCAGGATTGTGATTTCAGAGCTGTTGGAAGATCAATCAAAACTGTGAGAGAGACACCTGTGAGAGCTGACCTTTCTCACAAGAAAAATCTCAACCAGACTACTGAACACAATATAAATTATTATTATTATTATTGTAGTTAATATGATGAAACAGATATATTGAGCCTGGATTTCAATATCTAAATCATGCATTAGAATTCCTAAATGAAAAGCTATTCAGATTTTCAAATAAATACACAGATTTTAAAACATGCAAATTTGACATGTACTGTGTATGTACATCACCTTGCCAGTGCTTTTATGATTGGGCCCACTTTGTACTATCACTTCTCTGTTCCCAAGCAGGAATCTACCTAAGGATTTTTCCAGAAAACTAAAATTATATTTTCAACCATTAGATGTATGCAGATAAACTAGGAAATTGATGTTAGTTAAGTTAAAATCTGGGGTAAGTTTTATTTTATTCTGAGCGTAAACCTGTTATTTCTGGTTCTGTTTCCATGGTAATTATGGCACTGGAGAAAGGGCACAAAATCCTTTTTTTATATGGTAAAAAATTAGAAAACATGGTGTTGGTGCAAGGGACGGGTGTATATTCTACAATATTTTTCATCTGTGTCTCTCAGTCAGTAGTGGAATCCTGGGCACAGGAACCATCATGTCTTAGAGAGGAGACCCCTAGAGAAAACACAGGAAATTGCAGGAAGTTATACTGGCAGGCCAAAAAGCGGCATGATTTCTTCTTTTTTTTCAGTATACAGTGAATTTCTAGGTATTAGAAAGAAAGATATGCAGAAGTAGCATCTTTTTGCTAAAAAAGGACTATGCCCACATTCTACCTATAACCATCTCCATTAATTACTGTTTCCTTATGTAATTATCTTACTTCTAATTGCAATTTACATAAGCTTTCCTCAGTCTCTCGATTTCAATCCTTTAGTTAGACCTTGACTAAGTTGAAGTTGATTTATATACAGTTGATTTAAATTTGGGCATGGTTGAAGAGGACTTTCTCTGATGAAGTTGATATGTTCCGTTTGTTTCTTCCAAAATTAAAACATGCCTGTGAGTTCTGAAATGAAAAGCTATTTATTTACCACAAAAATGTGCACAAAATAGATAACTGATCAAGCCAAAGCACTTTCATCATGTGGGAAAAGTGAAGGGTAAATGCTAAGACTTAATACCTTCTAAGGTAGCGGGGGATTGCTCAATGGATGCGTGTTTGGAGTGAAATATCTGTGTGAAGGAGGTTTTCTCTACTCTTTGGAGATCATACAGCTCTTAGTCACACTCACCACTGTATCAGTTAGTGCAATAAATAAAGTGGAAACAGTGAAAACAAAACAATTCTTCAGGTAAAGGCTTTTTATCAATTTTAAAATCAAGCTAGCTGTTATACTTGCCAGGTAAAAGCAACAGCACAAATTCTTGAAGACATTTTGGTCATTAAAGATCTGCAGTTTTCTTTCTCAAGAGTATTATGCTGATTATGTCAACCAGCTGTGTAAGGTATTTGGGGTTTTTTGCATCACTGAAGTCATTGACCTCACAGGGACCAGGCAGATATTATGTATGAGTCTGGAAAAGTAGAGCCTGTCTGTATAAATTCCCTTTGTGAGGACACTGTTCTTTCACTACTTGTCCCCTATGTCACCATGTCAACAGTGATATTATTTGTGTGGTATGTGTACATGTTAAATACTCCATGACAGTAATCTCACTGAAAGCATAAGTTGATCAGCTGTAGTAATAATAATGTATTTGCACTGGTAGTATTAACAAATGGACAGCTTCCTACAAATTTGCAGATTGTATTTAAAGTAGATCTATGTTTTTAGATGGTATTTTGCACATTAACTGGTAGAAGTTTAAACCACAACTGTGAAAACCATCCAAAGTAAAGGCCCAATATCCCTATCAAAGCACCTTAACGTAGTTGTCATGTTTTTCCAAAATACCAAGCAGGCCCAGCAAACCTACGGATTACTCTAGGAGGGGGAGAATGGGAGTTCATTTTAAAAAAGATCAGTCCTTTTTTGGGGGGGAGTGGAGGTGCAGTGTCTGTTTTTATTATCTAAAGGCTACCGTAACCCAAGTCAAGTAGGCACTCAAGTCTGAAAATTCTGTTCTTAGAGAAGTTATAACACAAGACTAATAATTGTTATTAAATACATAGAGAAGCAGTTCTGTGGGAAAAAAAGAAAACCGATCACATGGACTTCACTGTGGGTTTAGAGAGAAAATTACTTCCAAAAAGGTCAGAACATGAGATTAAAAAAACCTGTGATTTTATTATTCACGCCATCTATCTTCAGTTGTGGCAGGCTTTTTTTCATGGTGCCCTTCATCCAAACTGTAGATGGAATGGACTTTAAAATAGGAAGAAAAATAAAGAGAAAAGGAATTCTCCTGTGCCCAAAAAGCAGAGTATATTTATGTAAAGAAAAGCATGAAAGAAAGGAGAAAACTCTGCCTCCATAAAGGCAAACATTTAAGGTGATTTAGAAAACTAGAAGGTTTGGTGAGTAGTTTCAGAGAGTTTTATGTTAGCATGTATAATAGTATTATTACTATAGTAAAAATAAAATTATAGTAACAAATAATAATACAGCATCATGCTTATAATTTGCTTTGCCATAGCATTCAGAGTATCTCTAATCACAGCTTCTTTTGTAATCAGAGAAAAAAAATATGTTCTTCATTAGTTCTCTGAGTTGTTCTGCACAGTCCATGTACTAAATATTCAGTTTCATGTTTTAGGTCTTTTGTGGTTTAACCTGGCAGGTAAACAGCACACGATTGCTTCTTCACTCCCCCACTCACAAGGAAAGAATTGGAATTTAAAAAAAGGAATATTCATGTGTTGAGACACAATTTAGTAGGACAGAAAAGGAATGTAGTAGTAATAATAACAATAACAATAGTAATAATAATGCTATAATTAGAATATATGAAACAAGTGATGCCCAGTTATAACAGTGCAATTGCTCACCACCTGTCATGTGAAGCCCAGGTAACCTTCCCACAGCTTTTTATTGCTGAGCATGCTCCCATATGATCTGGAATATCCCTGTGGTCAGCTGGGATCAGCTGTCCCAGCTGTGTCCCCTCCCAAATCCTCATGCACCCCCAGCCTCCTCACTGGTGGGGTGGGGTGAGGGGCAGAAGAGGCCTCTGTGCATGTGCTGCTGAGCAGTGACTAAAACATCCCTGTGTTATCAATACTGGTTCCAGCACAAATCCAAAATACAGCCCCACACAAACTGCTGTGAAGAAAATCAACCCTATCCCTGTGAAAACCAGCAGAAGGGCTTATGTAAAAGCAGGTCCATCAATGCTCCACAGCCACTCTCTCCTAATACCAAGCATTTAAATTAAGATTAGAAAATGACAGTATGATCTTTCTGCAGAAAAAACTCTTTTCCCTACACTTGGAAAGTTCTTTTATTTAAAAAGAAAAAAAGGTACTGAGTGGCGCTGCATACACTTGAATATTTATTGAATTATATTTTACATGCTCTTTAAAAGCTTTTATAGCTGCATTTCAAATTAGTAGAGTGTTTTAGGATAGTTGCAATGATAGAATCTGTTCAAACTGCTATCACATCTTAGTAGTTACCTCCCAAGATTAAAATTTCATCATAAGCACAGACCTCAATACAATGGAAATTTTTATCTCAGGTAGAAATACTGTAACATAAAATTAATAGAATCTGAAATAACGTTTTTCTGCATGTTTTGGTGTCTAATACAAGGAATGATACAATTGAAAATTCATGTAATTTTGCAGACATCTGGGCAAGCAAGTCTCAAAATCTTCTGCTTTTATCAGTACAGTATCAGAATTGTTCAGTTAACTATTTTGAATGGGAAGAAATTTTTTTTTCTTAAGTTGCTATTAACCCAAATAGTTTTTACTTTACAGAAATACAAATTATTAGAAATACATATTTGCACATCTATTCTGATCACTGAGATACAAGAGTTTTGAAACATCATATTAAAATGCTTAAAAATTATTTTTAAGCTTGAAGATTTCATTTATTGTTACAAAAGCATGCTATTGTACAATTTTTTAGAAAGTATATTTTTTAAATCTAATAATTTTTATATTAATCTCCAGAGTGTTATCATTAAGTCAGTGGCAAAACTATCACTGCAGTAAAAATGCAGAATCAAAGATTCTTGTACTATTTTTTTGTTTAAGCATTTATTCTGAATTCTAGCCTCTTGAACATAGTTGTTTAAGATAATATTAGATCAAAAATGACTAATTATCCAACCACTAACAGGATTTTTCTCTCCTCTCACACTTTGATATTTCATTTCCTCTATTTGTGTGGCTAAATTCACTCTAGTTCCTAGACATGGCCAAAGAATGCTTGCATAGCTTTTTCCACTGGAAAGCCAAAGGAATGGTAGCCTTTAGCAAAGGACAGGTAACAGAGGAGTTCCTTAAAGAGTACTGGCATCTTCAATACCTGAAGTGAGTTTGTGTTTTAGCTCCTTCTGCCACAGTTGTACCAACCAAAGCAAGGTTCCTCAACCCAAGCTCCAGTGAAAGGGTTTAAATTAGGGTGGTTTAATTCACAGCTGAAGCAGACAGAGAAAGCACACTCAGACTTTCACAGTAATATAGGTGGAAATTGCTAAATTGTTACAATTGGGTAATGCTTAATCTTATGCCCATAACTTCATGCATGAAACAGTTTAAACAACTAAGTAATCAAAACTGTGTAAATAAATACAATGAAAAACTCTTGGCTTTGCTGTGATAGCTTATGAGGTTCAACTGGGTTTCATATTTCAATTCTTTTTCTTTTAGATCTTTCCAAAATAAAGATTCATGGGAAGTGGAATGTCAACAGACTGCTATGCTTACTGCAGGTGGATACCACAGAAACTGTAGTCCTGCTTTGTATGGCCAAGGCAATATCACTGGTTCAAACAGTGATAGCACTTTATCTTCTCATCCACTTCGCAGAGGTCATGAAAAGAAAATAGTTCATAAATCTCCATTACCACCAGAGGGGTATCCTTTGGGCTTTCCTGGGCCATTTCCTGAAGTGGGCAGAATAGGCAGCTTTCAGAGCCCTGCTTACAATGAGGAAGAAATCAAATTATCGGTAAGTAACTGTTTTCCTGTAACACCTTTATTCTCAAAAATCCATCTGTGGACCAAATGCAGCCTTGACAGAGCCAAAAATTAGACCACTCTTGTTGTCATTGTTAGTTACACAGTGCCAGCCCAGCAAAAATGGAAATATCATATCCTAACAGAAGTGCAGTTTTTCTGGAGATTAAACATCCCCTACTGAGCCATACCTCTGTTCTAATAATGATGGTGATAATTACCTGCCATTATGTGACTGTGAGAAAGATTTCTACATTTTAGCTTACTGGCTTCTATATTGGGGCACTTTGCTTTGTATTGCCTATGTAAGAGCACTCTGCTTCAAGTGTATTTCCATAATACCTGAAGATTTACTGCCTTAAGTGCTGTTAGACAAATCAAGTTCCTGTTTGATCTACATCTCTTTGATTGATGGATGAAATCAGAAAAATCACAGCAACTATTTTCCATATGTTAGCTATTGTATTTGAAAAGAAACAGAAATTATAACTACTGTGATCCTTATTTTTCAAGAGTAATAAGACAGCATTCTTTCTTTTAGTCTTCATAGGCTGGAGACTATTATCCTCCATGACAAGTGGGACAAATCAAACTTTGCCTAGGACAACTTAAGAAAACCCTTCCATAATTATTTGGCTTTAGAGCTCCCTTTGAATTTGAGCTTTATCCTCTTCCTTAGTATCTTCTCTTCTTCCTTAGGCCTCCACTACAGGCCACTATTGTTTTCCACTTGACAATTAGCACTTTCCTGACCTCAAACCATGAAACCATACCATCAGTAAGTAGTGGAACTAAGAATGTAAGTGAGGAATGAACTACAGGCCTCCCTCTGCCCAGCTGGGTTACATGGATCCCTACATGAACCAGGAGATCCTCAGCTGCAGGGCTCTGGCTGAACCTATAGAGGGAGAAGAGGGAAGACTTCAGCATTTACTAGAGGGATTGACAGGCAATCGTACCTGTGGTTGTTGTACCCCGGTTCTGCTGTCCATTTCAGAAACAAATGCACATCCCTTCCTATCAGAGACATGGCTGCTGCAGAACTATCTCCATAGTCCAGAATCTCACTGTTGATGGCAAGAACCATAATGATGGCATGCCTGGGAAGCAGGGATTGCAGTGCAGCCCTTCACTTACTGTGGTCCCATCAGCTCTGTCCCAGTAGTCTAAGAACAGTGGGAACCATGTAGTCCCAGATGTTTGATCTCAATTCCATTTTTACATTCTTACGTTTCACAGGAATTTTAAGTAAATGGCTTTTGGTTTCTCACAGCTTGAGAGTTTTTCTCTTTAAACTGCTGGTCATGAAAAGAGTCATTTGAGCTTTTCCAGATGAGTCTGATAAACACCAGTTCTTCTCTCTTCTGTCAGAAGCATCAGACGAGACACCAAATCACAAAGTTTCTGTTTCCAGAAAGCATGGGGAAAATGTCCATTCTGAGACACTTCTGCAAGATGCAGAAAGTATTACCCAGCTGGGAAACTATTACCCAGCTGGCACTCAGGCCAGCTGACTTTCCAGCTGGTGTGTGGGCAAAGTACATAACATAACTATTAAACAAGAGATGTTTCTCATACAGAGTCTAGGTCCAAATCAGTGGCATTGAAGCAGGTACAAATTCAGACCACTGAAATCAAATTGTCACTCAGGCTGACATTGAATACCACAGCTTTGGTGCAGAATTCAGTAGTCTGTTACTCCAGAGATCTGTATTCAAACGCACAGCTGTTACACTAAGGAGAAAGAGGGGGGAAATACACAGTATGTTAAAGCAGAGTTCTTTGACAGATTTCTGAGGACTCGAGGGGTATAGAACACAGGGACAGGACCCACATGAAATCTCCAGTATGTTCAAAACTTCAGAGAATGTTATAAGGCACTAGTTTTCTAAAGAATATTTGTATGCCAAATTGAAAACATCAAATTTCCAGGTGATGTCCTGATAACCAACAAAATAACTCTATTGGTATTGAGGGAAGAAAGAAAATAGTCTGTAGGGCTTTAGACAATGGCTTGTATCTCTCTCCCTGGTAGAGAATCTTCAAAGATTAGTAAATGTTCCACTGGAACTTCTGCCCTTTCACATTCTTACTTAGAAGTTACATGTATAGTGTCATTCTTGCTTTAGAATAAACTAGAAAGCTCAGCTGGGATTCACTGGAAATTCCCATAACCCCAAAAATTCTTGTTTCAAGGGTTTCCTAATCTGGAAAATACTTTTTCCTCTAAATAGTACTTTAGGCTGTACTCTCTTCCTGAACTTCAGAAAATGACTGGTTGATCTTTTAGTCATAAATACTTTCTCATATTTCTCTTCAGATGATAGACAGTTGTTTGTTCTGGCTTTCAAGGCTTGGAAATACAAGACTTAAGCTGTAATAATTAAAATTTAAATTAGGCATTAGGAAATTTTCTAACATTAGTATGGGAACTTGCTTAATAAATAGTTTGCAATGGAAAGCTGTGGAAATTCTGCCCTTGGAAATCATTAGGAATTATTTTGACAGTCTTGATCCTACCCTGAGGCATGCTATAGTCCATGCCTCTCTCTCCTAGGTATTACTATTTCCTAGCTATGTAGGCCCTCTAAAAATCTTCCTATGTCACTCCAATTTTCTAGGCAATTCAAATTTTCATATATGAACAGAAGCATGTTTAAGATAGGCATCTGTACCTGCTGCCTAAGAGATATTGTAGTGTAGGGTTACTCTCAAAACATCCCAAATTTAGTCACTATGAGACTAAAATTAGCCAGACCAATTTCTACTCTTATTATTAAAAAATCTTTCTTGGAAAGTAGAAGCAGCTAAACATGAGAAGACTCTAACAATGGGGTTTGACTGATCATGATTTGACCAGTAAATGCTAAAATACCTCACATTTTAAAGCTTTCTTGCTGCCCTGCTGAAGATGCATCCAAGAATGCTGGGACAGCTCATGGGGCAAGTAAGAGATTAATTAGGCAGTTCTGTCTCTCCCTTTGAGAGAGCTAGCTTCCTCCTGAAGGGCTCCTCCCCAGCAACCCAGAATTCATTCTTAACTGCTTTGGGTAGTTCTTATTTAAGGAGAAGACATACTTAGCACATATTTCATCTATAAAAATATGTATCTCTGTCAGGTGCACTCCTTCATTTCCAGGCAGAAAGGTGATTCTCATTACTGATATACACCAAAGAAATATGAGATCAGCTGGCACTGTAGAAATGAAAAAATAGAGTCCTCGTTGCTTTATTACCCAAACAGGTTAGATGGAAAGCTTACAATGAACACATCTCTATCCAGTTTCAGTTAGAAAACCAAAAGACATAAAAGCAGTAATATCTGAGAAAAAGAAATTCAAAACCAGAGACCATGAATCTCATCTGAGACATGGATTAAAGCACTTTGTGTTTTTTCTTCCTCAGAGGCCAAAAGTAAAGACAATAAAGAACATAATGAAAGAACAGACCAGAGGCTTGAAAAGCAAAGTGCTGCTAACAAGGAGTTGCCTTTTAGACTTGCTTAGATAAAACCCTCTCTCAAAGTGCATGAAAAACAATGCATTAGGGTCCTATCTAAAATCATAGTCTGTGATGTCTGACCCTCGGGTAAGGAGCTGTGGGGAGCCATGACCTGCTTATTCTAAGTGAGAAACATTCTTCTCTCAACTCTGAGGAAATTCAGAAATGTCTCATTTGGAGTTTACAGTGTATTTCAAGAAGAAACACATCAAAGTACCAGTTAAAGAGAAGAACATTTAACAGTTTGGGAAGATAGATTGATCATGAGGCCAATCTGTTTCCAATGACAAGTCAGTAATTATAAGCATTATTAATTTGAATCTCTAAGAATATTTTGTAACTTGATATAAACTTTCTGAGACTGGCAGCTGTGTAAATCTGCAGTCCAAAAGGAAAAGTCTGACATGACATTTTTCTCTAGGTGATGACACCTATTAAATTTGTATTTCAGATTCAAATTTTCCCAGTTTCTCATGCTTCTCACTGCAAGTATTTTATTTGTTCAGCATTGAATCAGTGATTTCATAGCTGGTATTCAGTAAGGGAAACACATGGTGATTCTTTAAGTAAAGCCTCCAAATCCAATGTATTCTCCATAATACAAAAGCCTTCTTCAAATGATTCAAAATAGCACTAACAATTCTGTCACTGAATCTTGACATCACAAGGAGATGTATTTGTGACCCAGCCCATGAAGGAATAAACAGTATGAAGCCAAGGCATTCAGAATGTCAGGAAAAACTCTTCATATGGGAACAGTGATAATTTATGAATGAGAGACCATGCACATGTTTATGAAGAAAATCAAAGGCAGCTTATGTCCCTCCATTTTCTTAAACTTTAGAGGATTGGCGTTCTTTCTTATTCTTGCTAGTACAAGGACTGAGTGAGAGAGGGGTGTTATGGCACAAAGTGGTTAGGTTTCTTATTAATACATGTCAAATTAAGTAACTTTTTCTTGACCATCATTTTAAAACATTAATTTGGAGGGATTGAGGAAAGGAAGAGTCTGCTTTTTCTGTGAATTTCATTTTAGGAGCCCTATGCATCAGGAAGCCTCTCTCACTCAAGAAGGATGGTATTGAACTCAGAATTTATTTCCAGCTATCACTTACTTCTGTACTTTGAAAAGAAAAGGGGTTTCCTATAGGAAGTCTCTAAATTTCATCTCAGAGTCCACTGCAAAGAGTTTGAATGGATTGGTGCTTTAGAGCATTTTTCTAATTAGTATCTTTTAGCCTTAAAAGCTTCTAAAGAGCAGTTTTCAGTTAAGTTGAAAACAAAAGTCAAAATCTGTCTCTATGTTGCTGTGGAAATAAGGAATACCTCATTCTGATACAGTGCAGCCTGGAGTAAAAATTTATGGATGTAACAGAACTGGCCTTTTCCACAGACCATCTGAATATTTGAACTCCTATTTGATATGCTGATACATAAACTTCAAACAATTTTATATTCTAGAAAAATACCCTGAAATTCTAAACTAATAATTTAATCAGTAACTAAAACTATTGAAGATATGGTTTAACTAAGATTAAAGATGCCAATCATTTTTTCTCAATATATGACAATATAAAGATAAAATATTACCTTTCTTTTAATATTAAAACTCCAATACTAAGTTTTTTCCTCAGCCAAATCTTAAAAATTTATGTCATAAAATTGCATTTATCTCTACAAAAAAGCATTGAATGTATTTAAACAGGCATAGTATATTTAGGAAAATAAAAATTATTTCATGTATTTCATACATTTCTTTTGATAAAGATATCCCAATGAATGCATCTGAGATATTAGCAAGAAAATTAACAAAAATTGGTGCTTAAAAATTTAGAACTTGTTCCAGCAAAGATTCACACATGTCCTTTGCTCTGTACAACTCTGCATCCCATGACAACTATCTAAAGGCTGATTATTGGTGTGGTTTGTGTCTGAGTCCACTAAATGCTCATTAAACAGAAAGAATATTTTTTTCAGTGAACTACTTTCAGTGAACAAAAATTTAGTACATTCTTCAGAATGTCAGAGCTTTGAGTTAATAGTACTGAAATGAGCACAGATTTTCTCCTTTTCCTCAGAAAGCAGAAGCAGAGAGCTAAAATTCCAGAAGACAATCGGCAGCATCCAACACTATTTGTAGTCTGTAATTCCAAAAAAGATTGTTGTCTGCCCTGGTCTACAATATCCAAATAACTAACATAACCTGTAGTTGATAGATTTTGGAGGTTCTGCAGCAGCTTAATTCTGTCTAGTGGGATATTTTTATTTTTAATGGCCAGTCTACATCCTAATGCTATGAATATCAGAGGTAATCAAACACAATGTTCAGTTCATGTCATTCAGGCACATGGATGCCTTCAAAAATGTATGCCTTTAAAAATGGTGCTTTCTTGAAAGAGGTGTAAAGCATTATACTGTTATTAGCTCCTATAGGTCAAGATGTTTGTCACATCTAGAATTTGATAATGCAAACGTGTTGTAGCACTTGATGGTTTTTCCTAACCATGATTTTCTATTCACTGCTCAGTCTCCCCCTGCGATGTCCTTCCCTGCAACAACAGAGAAGTTCCTTCAAGAGGAAGAGAAACATGCAAGAGAATTTGAAGAACGTTTAAATTCACACCTTGAAGAGCTGCAAAGATATTCTGAAAACACTCTAAAAAAATATGCCAGGATGCAGCAAAGCAGGCATACTTAAGCCAGTCACACAATTAAGGAAAGCAAACCAAGTAATCACCCATGAGTTTCTCAGAACTAAAATCTGCAAATAGCTGCCTAATGTGTTTAGGCACATTGCCAATAGCATGTATTTGTAACACCAAGTTTTCAAGAAAATAATCATTATCCAACAGATTTAATTATATTGTAACTATATTACAAAATAAACTCTAAACATATTCTAAAATATACAGGTGGGTTAAATTGTGTGCAGCAGAGACCCTGTTGCAGCATTGTAAATCAAGAAACAAGACACTTAAAATTCTGTAATGTACAGAGGGCTAATAAGTGGAATTACTCCCTTGAAATTAGAATCAACCATGAGAAATTCTCTAGATTGTACAAAAAAATAATAAAGGCCTTTAACCATGTCTGGGCTCCTGGCATGAAAAGCTTATCTATGCTCTGGTGATTCTTGGCTGTGGAAACAGCCCCTGGGCCTCTGGAAATGCTGCTCTGTGAGAAGAACATTAAAGGACCAAGCACATGTTCTGAAGCCATCCATATTGCCCCTTTTACCAGACCTATAGACTTCACCAGGGGCAGAGCCTGATCTTAGGCACTTTACATTAAGACTTTACAATTTTTAAAATCTGTATTCAAAAGCACCTATTTTTTATTGAAGTTTTTTTTACCATGGTGGCTTATTGTTTAACTATATTGCAATAGTGAGGAAAAACTTTAAGTTCAAGCAGCATGTGATCAGTCTTAGGTAAGGGCCTAAATTCTTAACATTTTCCTACATCATAGGAAAACATTATATAACCAAGCAGAGTTAATTCAACTCCATGTGCTGAAAATCTACATTATATTGAGATTCCTTTTATTTGCAATTCATACTGAATTCTATTGCTGTGCAAGCGAAACAGAAATTACAGACACTGTTGATGAACCACCAATTTCAGTGAATGAGATACTGAAGAACTGCTTTCCAGCATATACTGTTGCCAACTTCCTGGGAAAATCTGGATAAAAATAATACCAGGCTGTCAAACCGCTCCAGTTTGTGAGTAAAAGAATTCTCATTAATATTCAGGACCATGGCTAAAATGTAAATTGTTTTTCGATGCTATATTTTCACTAAGACAAAATATACTACATCATACTTACATAAAATACCAAGATTTTAAATACCAGTTTGGCTCAGCTTGCAGTAAAAAGAGCAATGAAGATGAGAACATCAAAGAACCTTTTACAGGAAAATTCAGGAAAATTACTAGACTCAGCTGGAGGAACAAGGACTGAATAAAAAGATGATGGAAGGACATCTGAACAACCTAAATATATACATATCCTCAGCTTAGGGGGAGATGCAGTTTTAAAAAAATTAATGAAGAAATTCAGAGACCTCTGAAAATAAAGCTAAATTTTAAGCTGGGGAAGATGTGTAGAAACAGAAAGACAGAAAAGTGCTGTATTTCAGAAGAGCAAAATAAATAGCAAGTTAGCCAGAATTTTTTGCCACTCTGATTCAAACATACAAGACGACAGTCTGCTCCAGATCTTCAAAGAAATGGATGTGTCTGCCTCCATTTCAGGCCTGAGGACACCTCTCAAGGTGTAGATCTGTGAGATGATGAAGAATGAGCAAATTAAATCATCAAGAAATGGGTATGATGATTTTTTTTCCTAAAGCTTTTTAATATCTGGGCAAGCTACTAATTTTGGGTAAGAAAATACCAGAGTTAGTTTCAGCCTGACTTCTGTGCAATGCCATATATTAAACTGCCTGTGAGAAGCACTGAAAACTGCGAAGTACCTGTAACTGAGCAGCCTACTTGTTATTGTTACTGCCTGCTCAGAGAGCACTGTGCCACAAACGTGTTGAGACACGATGGATCAAGGGGACATTTTTTAACACCTACTTGCCAGAAAGGTTGTCCTTCTCTTTCTCAACCAAGCAGCAAAAGTTGCTCATCTGACAGTCCCCAGTTTAAATGAGCCCATTGCTACCACGGAAGAACTGGAGCCACTGGTCTGAATACTTTAGTTGCATTAAAAGGCAGAAACTCAACTGAACTGGTGAGAGATTTCTAAAGGAAGATACATGTTCCTGATGTTATCGTGCCAAAAAGAATGATGGACAGCAGAAATAATAAAGACTGAGAAATTACTCATTTATGAACAGGGATTGGACATGGATGTATATTGTTAAAAAAGGAATAATCAGAAGGGTCCAAGGCTATAAATCCCAGAAAACACCAATAAAAAGGAAAAAAAGAAAAAAAAAAGAAAAAAAAAAGTATTAATCATTAGGCTCATTTGACAGGACAAGGTGCAATCTTTGGGAGCTGCAAGTTGCCCAAAAAATACAGAAAATTTTTATTCTACTTTGTGAATAGCAAGGCAATGGAAAATTTTTGTAAGCTGCTGGACTTTGATGATTTTTCAAAGCTGTACTGAAAAGCAAGCTTTTGGCTCCCAGTTGAAAGACTTGTTTTAAATACAAAGAACAATGGTTCAGGCTGCCACAAGCTTTTTTTTTTTATTTTTGGCTGAAGGAAAAACAGAGGTCAAATGCACGCAGTTGCCAACATGTTTCATCAAGATGTAATTTTGAAATAGTTGGTGGCATAAGAGCTGCCAGAGCATTGCTGTCCAATTCACTCCTCAAAACTTATTCTGAGGGGGTTGAAACAGCAGTTACTGAATACTAAATAGCCATTTAAAAGTGGCTCACATGAAAGTCAGATATTTAGCGCATTTTCTTCCATTTCTTACTCTCTCCTTTTATGTATGGGAAATTAATGGAAGAGTGTCAGACAGTGGGTACTCTGAGCCAATGTAGAGAGGAATGCAAACTGCAGCAGCAAAACACACTGCCAAATGAAGACAAAAATGAACAATCACAGGCACGGCTCTCTTGCTTTTCCGATGGGTAGACTTAAACAACGGCCAATAAATCTCTGCTGTGATCAGAGATAGCACAGGAAGTGCCTAACCCCACAGTGTCACTGTTCTGGCTTTATTGTACTGTAACTGGTTCTAATTCCTGATTTAACAGCACTACAACAGCACACAGAATCAAGCCCACCAGCACTTAGTAATTCAAAGCTCAACTAAACACCACCAGTGGGAATGAGAAGGAAGTCGTCAACAGAGACTGCTGAATGCATGAGCCCCAGGTGACTTCACATCTACGGTCTATCATGCCAGTCATCAAAGCCTGGATTACACAGCCAGCTCAGGTGTGTGCTGAACTCTACTCACTCCTGCTGTTCTCTGCTCCTGTGTCTCCCACAGACTCAACAGCTGGGAGAGTGCACTGGGGAGAAGGTCCTTCACCAGTATCATTCCCCTCTGGCTTTACAACCTACAACAGCCGATTATATAATTCACAATCTTTTTTTCCCCCATTTAATTCCACTGAAAATAGCTACCCACTAGATTTTACACACAAACTGCCTTTTGCTAGGGAAATCTGTTGTTTTGTTTTTTTCTTGTCACACACAGCTTCTGCTGAGAAAATGCTAGGTTAAGCAGAGTTCCTTGGAACTGGCCAAACCAATGTGGGAGCTGTGTGTTGTTCTTCCCTCACTGTGGGGATCAGATCTCAAAGTTCACTGTGTTGGAGTTACTAGTTAATCACATGGACACTCTCAAATCCATAAATAGGCTGTAATTTAATGTACTGCATCTAGGTTTCTGCTTGTGGATTGAGCAATGTCCTTAGATTATGATATGCTGCATTCCTGTGTCCCTTCCTAAACCAGCAGATCAATCTGTTTCTTTCATCTCTTCCACAGCTACAGGACTGTTCAAAGCTGTACATGAACCATCTGGGCACTGAACATACACAGTCTGAAAAAAGAACAGCACATCTTCACTGGTGTGTGCATTTAAACTGAACATCAGTGAGTAAGTAAATGTTTTCTTGTAGATGGATTGAAACATGAGAGCAGGAGCCAATCTCTGAGCTCTTAAAATACATGTAGTTCTTCCTTCAGACCACAGGCAGTGCTGCTGGCTTCTCTCACTTGGCTTTGGGGAGCTGGGGCCATGTGTAACACAGCTGGGCATTTACCCACTGCAAGAATACTTGACACAATAGCTTTGTTTTTTTAGCACTTCACAGACATTTATAAAACTCCACTCAAACCTTGATGTTTAAGTATTTTACTCAGATTTGATTTATGCTTTGAAAAATCAGGTTTTAAAAACTGCTTCTATAACTTGATTTATCAGAAGGCAAAGGTAGGTTTTTAATGACTTCACCTGATAATGAGCACCCTTGGAAACCGTAAGACAGTGCTGAAGAAGTGTCTCAGCAGGAGTTTTCTGGAAAATGCTTGTAATAAATCATTCAATTTTGCCCACAAGCTACTGTATGCTGGGAAAAGGTTTGAAACCCTATTTCTAAAACATTTTTGAAGGCAACTGACAGTTGGAGTAATACATACAGTTAAAAAACCAGAGGCACAGTTACACCTTTGGCTGAGAAGCTCACACAAGTTGACATTTGGGCAACCACCATTAATTTACTTCCCCATTATTACTCAGTGATTTTTGACAGTTTCTGTCTGCAGAGGCTTCATACCTTTTCTCCAAATCCACATTCTCATATTCAATACTAGTAAAAGGGAATTTGGTAGAAAATGTCAGAATCCAACTTCATTGTTTACTAGAGAAAAAAATACTGGTTTTTTTAAGGTTGAACTGTGAAATCAATTCCAGCTTCTACATAAAGAGCCATTCAGAAAGTGTAACACTATTTTCCTCTCAATTAGCACTCAGTAAAATTAGACATTTCAGAGAATTGAAATACATGTCTCTAATTAGGTATAGATTTATATTAATAGGCATTTGTCCCTGAAAAGATTATTATTGTGACCCGAAGAATTTACCGATCACAAGAGATAAAGAAAGGGCATAAGAAAAAGCAGCAGAAATGTAACATCTCATTAGAGGAGTAATCATAAATGTTATCTAACCCAACTGACCTTTTACCTGTTTAGTTGTTATCAGCCAGTTCATCAGTTCATTGCTCTTATGTCACAGACTCAATGAAGGTGGGGCAAAACCACATAAGGACTCTGAACAATTTTAGGGAAGGCTCTCTGAATTATATAATCATTGCCTGGGCTCATAAAAAGCCCTGCAGGTAGAAGGGACTGAAATAAGCTACTAGTCAGAGATGAGGAAGTCACAGAAACCTCATTAGCACCATCACAAAGTATTACAGGACAAGAAGGGTCAGAAAACCCCTGGTTAAGAATCTATAGAAGAAGACAATGAGGAGGAATCTGCGCAAGAGGTTATCAGAAACTGCACTTCTATTCCAGACACCCAAGACAACAAGCACCCTGAAGGACACACATATTTAAATTGCACACACTTTTGGTCACTTTTTCAGGCACAAATTTTATTCAAGCTGAACAGCGCAGTTGAAAAAGGTACAAACTACCAGTTCTAGTGCAGCCATCCCTGACTGAGGATAAAATAAAAATAGGACAAGGATTTGGTGCCTGGGAGAATAGAAACAGCTGGGAGATGACAGACTAAGCAATTACCCTTACAGATTCATCATTTCAGAGCTCCCCAGTTGAAGGAAGCAGTTGTCAGTGCAAAGCACAGATAATTCCAGTGTCAGCACACGGCTCGCTGAGCACAGGGGTTTGCCAGCAGACTTCCTGCTGGTCACTCTGTGGGTAAATGCTCTTGCAGTCAGACCACGCTGGCTATGCTGTCTGTGCAGTTCCTTGTTCAGATATCCCAACTATGATGCAAGCTGCGGGGGTGAACAACCTCACAGTTCATCCAAACTCTTTAGGTTTTAGTAAACTTTGTATTTCAAAAACATCTCAGTCTTCAGTGCCAGTTTTATTCTAGACACTCCCAGCAGCGGTAGCACAGTGTCAGGAGCCATGGCCATCCTCACACCATCAGGTATCTGCATCATTCCCAGTGGAGCTGGTTTATAGCCAGCCATAGGTTTGCCCTGCTGTGGGAATGTGGGCCTTAGGGCAAAGTACACTGCAAGGACCTGCATTTGCTCCTAAAGTAACTTTGGCTAGCAGCAGCATTCTGCACAGGAGCAGTACATGGACGTGATGCAGGAAACACAGACCCCTCTTTCACTGGCACCTACCTCAGTGAAGAGTCCTGCTGACTTCATTGGTGCTATCCCTGAGCCAAAAGACTACACATGAGGGAAAGACTCAAGGGATCTTTAACTTTCAGCACAGAAGTATTTCCTGCCGTGCACCAGTGCACTATAGCATCACGTTCTTCCTTGCCTGGCCTGCACTTAAGCAGCAGTGAAGAGTTTTCCATCTCCTTTCCCAAAACCTTCTGAAGGTTAATGCCTATTGAGTGCCTTAAAATACTTGGATGAGAAAGGGCTGTACTAGAATACACGGTCATTGAGGCATTTTCATGAGAATTTGTAGCTTAATTTCCTAAAATTAAACTGGCCAAGCTGTGCTCACAGCTTCCTTCCAATGAGGGGATGGGGGCATGTCACAGGACAGCAGCTCACTTCAGCAAACAGATCAGAGACCAAGGTTACACTGTTACTTTTCCCATCTTAATAAATAATCAAGAGCTGTATGCCAAACCACCTTTTTATTGCCACTTACACAGTTTCAAATATTGAACATTCAGATAAGCAACTATCTGTGTTTATGTAGTTTGTTACTAGTTACTTCACCATAACGTGGCAGAATCTCCCTGTCCAAATTCTGTAAGAACCCATCCAGAAGATCCTGAAATATTCACTTTGCATGCTGGCATCTCGCACCAAAAAGAAATTCTTTTTGCGTGAACTATATAGTGGTTGATGAAAAAATTATTACACAATGTAGGCTTTCACAATGTCACATTTTTTTTGCAAAATAATTTGAAGATTCCAAGTAAGACTTCTTTTATTCAAAAAATAAATATATCCTTTCTGAATCAAAGCACTTCATATGACATTAAGTACAAAGAAGAAATGTACTTCTTTGGAAGTTCTGAAATAGACATACAAGAGCTCATGGGAGCAACATTATCCATAACAGTGATAAAAGCTGAAAGCTGATTTTTTACAAATTTATAGCAGAACACGATTTCCTTTTACAATATAGAGCTTCAAACAGCTTTAAGAAAAACACCATTTTTAAAAGTCTGAAAGGCACGTAACTCGACCATAAAACGTACTGGCACATTCACTAATACGTTTTATGTTACATTCCTAAAGAGAATCTGTGGGACTGTAGCCAAGAGAAAGACTGAAAATACCAGCAAGATCCTTTGCAAAGTACTAAAAGAGTGGCAGAGTGTTCCTTTTGGCTCTTGGTAAAATTAATATCCCAAAGCTAGGGAGTCTGAAAAGCTGCATCATTCAGTTGTATTTGGACGAGTCGCTACATAAACAAACACAACAATCAGCAGTACTACGACAGCCAGTGTGGGAAGCACCACGGTGGTGATTTGTTGCCGGGCCTCTTGCATTGCCTGTTTTCTCTCCTTTTTATCTTTGGAGGTCTCTTTTTTAGGTTTTCCTCTAAGCTGCCTCATCCTCCTCTTTGGATCTTTTTATTGCTGAAGTGTGGGACCAAAGGGAGTGGAACAGCAGAAGATTGTCCGAGGTCTTTTGAAACAAGAGGCTGAAGAATTCTTTTCCTTTGAGTGGCTGGCTGTGGAAGAAACTGCAAAAGAAAGAAAACAATTCTCTTGAGCAAGATCTACACATATTCCAGTCGTCAAAAACACTTGCAGCTACACTTGGTAAATCTTTCATCCAATGGAGACTAATGTAACTTCTTTCAAGGAAACAGAATCACAGAGTTCAGCTCATCCCCATAACACTTTCCCCATAAAAACCAGAGCAGTTTGTCATGGTGTGTATCAGTCCAAGAGCCCTGAACTTGTACTCTATTAAGCCAGAAACAAAGCCCAGCACCCTACATTTTATCCTCCAAGGCAAACAAGGTAACACAACTAGAGTCTTAATGAAAATAACCTGAATTAGTCTTGCATCAACACAGGGTTCAAGCTGCCCCTTCTTGAGACAGCAGGAGGCTCCCTGCTCAGGGGCTGTGGCTCCCACAAACCTGCAGAATAAGGAGGGGCAAGCACACACCCTGCCACAAGCATTTATCATCCACAACAGGTAATTACTGGTATAAGGGATACTCCAACAGGAAGAAATGTGGAGAAAAATCTGCTTAATTTAATACTTCTGGTTCTGCTGCCACACAAGAAGTCTAAATCATAATGTGACTCAGTGCTGACACTCTTACTGCAGCTGTCATTGACGACAGAAAAGAAGCCCAAGCGATAATGAGTCTGCTAACAAACCACTGGTGTAGACAAGCAGTCATCAATAAAGTAGAAGGTAGTTGTTCTAAAGCATCTCCTAGACAATTTTTAAATAGAGAAGTATCTACAAAGTGAGAGAAACAAAAACACAGCACGGTATGAAAGCCTCTCTGAAATGAGTCAGTAGGGGCTTAGTATTTCCATACCCGAAGTTTTTTTGCCCCTGATCTGCCTGGAGCTGTGCAATTCCCTGACTGTGCAGTAAGGGTGGATGCCAGCCATTGGTTATATTTTTCTCTACCACATCCCCCAGTTCTGCCCTGGCACAACAGCTGGACACAGGTCACAAGTAAATAAACAGATTTGGAGGGTAATAATTACTGGTATCAAATACTGAGCTGAACTGAAGTAAATGATGAACTCAGGTTCTTCCATCACTCTAATATACTCAGAATAAAATGTATGTAGAAATTAGTGGGTTACTATAACTTCCTCTTTTCTTTCCCTTCTTTATATCCAAATGTAAAGATTTTAATGTGCTGCTGTAGGTAAGGAACATACGTCAACAAGCAAAGGTGCAAAGCTCAGTTCACCCCAGACATGATTTCCTCTTGATGTGTCATCTCTGGTTGATGCTACAAGTTGTCTTATGACTACTTTTTTAAAAAACAAGAAGAGGTTTCACTGAGAGTGTAGTACTTTCTTTTGGTATTACCACTCAATCTCATTTGTCAGCCGGATCACAAAAGCAAAATGCAACTAAAAACACTCACATACAAAACAAAAATCCTCACCTAGAGGTTATGTGCAGCTACAAAGGACTTTTCATCCTTTCTCACATCCTTTCTCTCAACCTGCCTGCTGTGAATCTCATCCAGGCAATTATTTTGCATCATTTAAAGTACAACGTGGAATAACTCTGCTAAACTTGAACTGATGGAAGCGACCAGACTACCATAGCAAGCCTGTTGCACTAGAAAACCAGCAATAAGGCAAAGAATCAATACCTTTAGCTTTATATGGTCCATCCTGGATGCAATCTAAACAAATAAACAAAACCGAAACAATAAAAACTCCACTCCCAACAAAAAAAAGGCTCAAGCATGACATGATCTCAGTGTTCAGCTGGATTCCTCAATTCTGTATCCCCTGCCTATACATCTTTCAGGAGGTTGTTTTTTGACCATAAACTTTGCAAATACAGCTTGCACTCTGAGGCAAACCCTTCATTTTGGTTTTAATAAAGCACAAACGGGGAACTTTGGTGCCTAGGATATTTTTCAAAAGAGAAAACAATAAAATTCATGTCTTAAAAAGAATCAATTCTTTCTACATGGTACAGCATTAGAATCAAAATACATAACAGATTTAGAGATCAGAAGTGGTCAATGAACTTCATGATGGGGAGGTAAACAGGAATTGGATGGAGCAACTACACACAATACCCTGTTCCCATCTTTTAATCAAATGGGCTACGTAATTTCTAAACTTCCATAACTTTCTTCTCAGCAAATCCTCAACTCTCCCTGACTCATGGTGGAGCTTTTGGTATTACATGACCTGCAAGCCATGGGCTTCTGGTTTGGTGTTACCAGTTCTCTAACTCACTCTTGAATTTCCTCCATTTCCATTCCCTCTCCTGCTCTGCTCACAAGATTTATTAACAAACTCTATAAAAACTACTATGGAAAATAAAGTTTTGCATTTGTCCTTTGGGATAATTAGCCAACTAGAGCATTTCGGAGTGTATTTTCGTATTATTTTATATTTCCACTGTTAATGTATGTCTGCAGCTTTTGTATCTGGTTTACCCACAAGACCCAAGAAGTGATGGACAGTAAAAGCCTCTGGGACTTTCTGTGTACCACAGTAACAAAGAGGAGTTGCCTTGAAACCAATCTCTCTAACAATAAATGTATGCCTTGCTCTGTGCAGCATCGCTTACTACCCACACATTAAAAACATCAGGATGGCTTTTTTAAGTCTCTTTCGAATGGATATTTCATTCTGAAGCAGAATTATACCAAGTTAATTACACAGACTGGCTAACATCTGACAGCTTAGAACTGAAAACCTTCCCGCAAACGTCAGCACCACTTGAATTGCAAGCTGACACTCTCCAGTTTGGGAATCTGGCATCAGTCTCCAAATACATTTCCAGCAGACTGCGTTACTTGGCTTTGCTACTGGCAGAGATGGACTCACTCAGAAACTGACCCAGAGTTTTCAGAGAAATGAGCCTTCGGGTTCCTCTTAAATGAACCATAAAATGGAAGTGGTGAATCTCTGCAAGTTGCTGCCAGGGTCCTGCTAACACCAGGTGCCCAGATGTGACTGCCAGGATGGACAGTTACCGCAAGAAACAACACTTTCCCACAGGAAAAGTCCAGGATGTTGTCGATTCTGCTATGTTCATCCTGGTATGAAACAGCCCTGAAAAAACAGTGCTCAGCTGGATATGAGGAAACTCTACAGCCCACATTGTACAAGCATGTTCAGAGTGCTTTACACTGCCAAGCCTCTTACCAGCCCCCGTGGACTTCACTGGCTACCAAAAATTATGGGAAGCAAGAAACAGATCCATAAAGCACATCAACACAGTGACAGGGACAGGATTACAACATTAGGGTCTTGTTCCCTGTGGTATGCACAGTCCATGAGAACAAATTATCTGACATTACTGAGCTATATCCTCCCCCAGTCAGCAACCACCCTGCTTGTGCTCTGGGAATGCTGAATGCCAGTGAAGAGAGGAAGTAATACAGCACTGGGATGGGTGTAATTAACAGTCTCATTAGCACTGCTCATTTAAACCATTGCAGAGCAGCCACTATCAAAAGGTCAATGAGAAGGTGATGTCCCACAGGTTCTTCAGTCTTCTGCAAACTCGAACTTTGGACCAGCTGCAGAAAAACTGGAAGCTCACCTTTCCTCCCCAGACAGAAGCTGAGTCTCCTTCCCATACCAGTCCCCTGAATAGAGGAGGGCTCACTGCCAGAGGCTGCACACATCCCATCCCCCTAAGGCTACTTCCCATGGGTATTAACTGCTCAACGGGCCCAAACATCTGCCAAGGGGGAAAGCGATCACCAAACTGGTTCAACAACTGCCTTAACTGGAAAGCCAGCAACTTCCTCAGCTGGGACACAAGCAAAACACCAACAGAAGGGATTAACATTCTAGCAAAGTGACATACCTGTAGTCCACAACACTATGACAGCAGCCTGGGACTAGCCAGACATGGTAATTTCACCTTTTATCAATTTTGAAATTTAAAATTCGACAATAAAATTACATGGGGTGATGAAGTTATTTTTAAATTCACTATAGGAAAGTTTCCCCAAAAAGCAGAAACCTGCTGGCTAGAAAGAAACAATCTTGATTGCCAATTCAAGAAAATGAGTGTTGACTTGGTAAAGTTGTTTGATATGCCCATCTCACAAAGCCTACCCCAGCTTGATACTGAAGAGCTAAGGTTTCCAGGACAAAAAAAACAGTAAAAAAATTCAGGCTACTGAGGAGAAACACCGTTCTTCAACATAGTACAAATTCACTAATTTAGTATTCTGGGTTGCCTGCTAGAGCAATTACATTCCCCTTTGCCCATCATCAACTTGTTTTTTTATATACAAAAGTGTTCTTCGTTCTGTCTTCTGGGTTAAGTTACTATGAACTGTTTCTGCAGAGCTAATATAAAAACATAAAAACATGAATTGGTGGACCGAGTCACTGAAGTCACTCATACCAATGCTGAAGTATTTGCCAGCATCTTAGACCAAGTCAATTGTGGCTAAGCAGGGATAATTTTATACCAAAAGGCTGTAGTGGAACTGGTAGGGACTGATATCCTTCAAAATATACCAACAATCTTCCAACCACACCTGTGCCAGTCTGTTATCTCTTTTTTTTGGTAAAATTAACTTCAGTAGCCTGCAGTTAAAAGCTCCTCACACCACACAAGGCTATTCCTTCGAGTCTTGAATGGCAGTCTTGATTCAGGATACACCAGTGCTCACGGAGCATGGTATTGCAAATTTGCACATCCTTCCACATGCAACATGTACACAAAAGATTTTGTTTATCTGCACTTAGGGTAATTGCATGTCTCAATGTCTAAAGAACTTATTATCACCAGCCTTACAGCATGAATGTATTAACCATGTTCAACTGACTAATTTTCCTCCAAAATTACAAGTGTATGCAAGCAAATTTAACTCAACCTGGCTTCATGATCCTGCTACCGACACTGCAACACGCCTGGAACACCAAAACAACTTGAAATTCAAACAAATTATCTGACAGGAATTAACTTTTATAATTTAAATTTTCCCTTAGGGGTATGGATGTTACTGAGACATTAAAAATAAAATCAAACAAGAAACCAGCAGACAATCTGAACACACAGCATTCAGACTGCCTGCCAGCAGTTGGAAAAAAAAAACACAAGACATCTAAGCAGACAATACTCTTCAGATTATTTGAGCATTAAGAAGCCCCCAAGCCAGCAGTTTCCTATCGCCAAGACACACCAGCATCAGAGTTGGGAAGAACCCAAACCAACAAACTTATCAGCTTGTTACTTATTCTTACTACTAGGCTGATTACTTCAAGGTCATGCAGCCAGAGCTGCTGCACGGAGGGTGGAAGAACCACTGGCCCCAAGAGCTGGAAAGAGAAGGAGGCAGGGACCCAAAGGGCAAGAGGAAGCCTGGCCAGCAGGGAACCACTGCTCAGCACTGTGTGGTCATCAAAACAAGAGCACTTCCCATCTTCATGACAAAGACCATCCTTCCCACCAGTGAAACAGGATTGTTCCTTGAGTGCTGCTGAAGCCCCAGGCCATGCCACAGTGTCCTCTCCTTGCACACTCCCAGCAGAACAGACACAGAGGCTCTGTGTAGCCAGAGCAGCAGTGCAGGGCTTCCTTCACACAAAGCTTTAATTACCCTTATCTCACAGATCTTCAGCTCCCTGCAGCCAAGGCAGTGACCTGCCAGGAGATGGCAGCTCCTGACAGAGCAGAAGGAACCATGATGTGCTGCCCCAGCCAGCATGGGGACCCCAAAACCCACAGGTTAGCTGAAGTAATATCATTCTTATTTCCATCCTTAATAAAAATGGGGTCTAAGCAACAGAGACACTTTATTTCCTAGGTTCGAAACCAGACAAATGTTTTGGGGTTTTTTAATGAATGACCAAACTACATGTAATACTGTTACACAATGAGTAATGGTACACAATGAGTACCGTGAGTACTATTCAATAAAAGGACAAGTCTTATTTTAGGCTACCCCACAGAATCAGAGAATTACACAATCAGCTGGACTGGAAAATGCCTATGAGATCATCAAGTCCAACCTGTGACCAGACATCACTATGTCAAATAGACCATAGCACTAAGTGCCACATCCAGTCTTATCTTAAACACCTCCTGAAACTGTGACTCCACCTCCCTGGGCAGTCCACTCTAATGTCTAATCGCCCTTTCTGTGAAGAAATTCTTCCTGCTGTCCAACCTGAACCATCCCTGTTGCAGCTCAACGATGTGTCCTCTTATCCTGCCACTGGTTGTCTGGGAGAAGAGACCAACCCCCACCCGGCTACAACCTCTTTTCAGGTAGTTGTAGAGAGTGATAAGGTCACCCCTGAGCCTCCTCCAGGCTTCTTCTCCACGGAACACAGATTTATTTTCTTTTATCATTACTTCATAACTGATTTTACCTTGAGGTGACATACGGGCTACCCACGGAGCTGGAGTCACAGTTCCTGGAGGTGTTTAAGATAAGACTGGATGTGGCACTTAGTGCTATGGTCTATTTGACATTTTTTTTTGGACCGGAAATTTTCCTTACTTAATTCTATGGTCTGGCCATTGTAGGAATAGCTTCAGCAAGGCCACCAATTTCTAAGGTGATTTGGCCAGATTAGAAGTGCAGCTAAATGAGAATTTTGAAAAATATTTCAGTTGGAGTCTGCAACAGATGTACATGCAGGAATACCAGTGCATGGAGCTCTAGATGAGGTCTCCAGAGAACAGTTCTGTACACAGCCTTTCCATCCACCAAGGTCCAACTCTATTTTAACCCACATTTTACTTCTGGCTGATATGCAAAACGTAACAACCCTTACATCTTCTCTGGAGAACATTTTCATCACTTTGTGTGGCTATTACCCAAGTAGAATGTGCAGCAGCACTTGGACCAGTATGCACCCATAGCCCATGCAAAGACACAAGCTAAACCTGCCCCTGTGTTTGTGCCAGACCCATTAGGCACCCAGTGCCTTGCAAGCCTGGCTCTATGCAGGAAGCTTTATGGGGAGAAAAAGAGGCAAAAAAGCTTGACTTTAACAGTTTCCAGGCAACTGCAGTACTAAATGTCCAGCAGTATTTCCATCACATTGAAGCACAATTATTATACTTCATTTTTAATAAACATAAAATTAGAGTTTGAAAAAAATCTTCATTATTTGACTGCTTCTATGTAATCACTTGTGTGAGAGACAGAGCAAAGCTTTGCCAATTTGACTGAGTTCTGAACCCTAAAGTCAAGGCCTGCCCAAAGGATTGGCAAAACACTTCAATCCAAGTCACATCCTCCATCCCTCTCCCAACCTCCCTGGACAACCCACTCTGAGCAACACAAAAGCAGCTCCATGATGAAGTGAATATTCCAGCCACAGGAGAGCTTCTTATGGTACTGGAACACAGTTCTGTGCAACCACTAAAGAGGGGAACTTATTGTCAATTGCTTAAAAAAACCCCAATTTTTAATTTGTACAAGCCATCCCCTAACATAACGAGCAACGACTGCAGCAACAGCCAAAAAAATAACTTTCCTTTTCCACGATCAAAATGCTCCGGGATCACCCATTCCTTTTAAACTGAAGCTGCACAGCAGAATTGATGCATACTTAAAAGATAATGCTTCCAAAGCTAAATTTGAAATCTTCTCTTTCAGTGACACTGTCATGATTTCAGAGTCTGCTAAAAATGAAGAAAAGCATTAAGAGAAAAATTTTTGCTCTGTGAAAAATGGATTTTCACGTTACAGCATGAGGCCAATTCTTAATATCATAAAAAATTACCTCAGTCTATTTGACTGTAGCAAGGAATTACAGTTAGCAAACAAAGAGAACCCTTTTTTCAAAGGTGAAAGCTTTTAATTATACACGTAGCAATATGGAACTATTAAGATTCTGTTTGAAGTCAGTTTAACATTATTTTTTAGTGAGAGGTGGTGGCTTTTTTTCTAAAGCTGAATTGACCCATCATTACTGCAACATCACATTTACTGTAAATGCAGCTTTGAGAGTCTCCAAACTACTCACAGCATTTGGAAAATGAAAGCCATCACTGAATGCTGCCAGAAAGTCAGAGAGAGCAAGGCCGCCAAAGCAGAAAGCTATTTCCATATGACTCTCACAATTCTAAGGACTTGGGTATAGCAAGCAACCTCCACTGGAAACAAAGAGCTGCACATCTCTGCATTTGGGGAGGCACTGTTAAACAGAGGCTAGGCAATGTGCGGTGCCATCCTATCTGCCCTGAATACAGCAAAGAAACTGAGCAGAATGCAATTTAAACAAAATAAATAAAAAGGCAAGTTCTTTTGCTCTGTGCAAAGTCTTTCGCACAAGTGGATAAATAACCTGTATTTTTCCTGGTAGAGAACCAGCATCAAGACAACTTTTCCAATGGGCAGTCCAATGTAGAAATACAACTAATGTTTACTGAAAACACAAGAAAAATAAACATGTCATTTCTGCCACTGCATGAATTAAATTCCTAGGGGAGGCTGTAAAAGAAGAGCTTGCCATTCTGCATCTCTACATATACAGATGATCTCGCACATAAATGCAGTAAACCACAACATCTAGCATATGACTTGATATTATGTGTTTGCTCAGCTGTTTTCATAAAAGGTAATTTTCTCAGCTGCTCCTGACAAGGCTCCTTTGGATACAAAACATTTATCTTTACAGTGTATTTACAGAAATCCAGTCAGTTTCTAAACAGCTACACTAAATAAATAATAAACTGGTCACTGGTGTAAGAATTCCTCAAAATTTAAGTGCTGCTTTTCCAGACCAACCTCTGGCATCTGCCAGAAGGGTCAGCAACAGGAATCTGGTGTGAAAACTATGTTTCTGTTTTCCAGTCCAGCTGCGTCAGCCCACCCAGATCTCGAATGTCACTGCTCACACCTCAAGCTGAACTGTCACCAGAGGGTAGCAGTGCTCATCTGCTGAAACGGTGATGACCTGGATGGGAAACACTCTTTACCTACATGAGGTCTGGTTGTTGCCTCCGCTGTTCAAACTAAGGGGTTCCCAACACAGTCACTCTGAGACAGCATCACTATGAACACCTTTGAGACAGATCCCCGAGGCATGTGCCAGGCACAATGCCAGCAAGTCCAAAGCCTGATGTTACAGTTTCGTAATGCAAACAGGAGAGCTGAGGGACTGTCACTGCTTTCCATTACAATTCTACTGTCTTTAAAACTTTGGCACTGAAAACTCAGTCCAGGCTGAAGACTGGCAGGCAGAAAATCCTTGCCCACAACAAGGAAGGAGGGAATGTTAAATCTAAAACCACAGAAACCACAGAGGCAAGAGCTGAGCCTGGGCAGCAGGTGTGTATGTACACCTGTGTACGCACTGGAGAGGGGAAGAATGCAGAGTGACTGATAGAAGAGAAAAGCTGGAAGAACTGTCCCAAGGTAGCACAAATCTAGAACATCCAGAAATGTGTACTTCTTGACCACAGGACAATCTGTGTATGTTGGATCAAAACTAATTGTGAAACAGTTTGTTTCTTCAGAAGGCACAAAGGGAAATCTTGATCTCCTAGCTCAAATATACAGAACTATCTGGCACAGGAATAAGCAAGATGGATGTTCACCTGGGCTCCTGAAACCCCCAGGGGTCCCACAAGGGAAAATGCACAGCGCTGCACTGACAACACCACTTACTATTTTATTCTATACAGTATCTTAGAGGTATTCACAGATTTAAAGCAAGCCTGATGCAATGTCAGAACACACTGAACGAGGGGTTCAGATCTCAAACTCATCCCCTTTGGGGCTTGTCTGAAGTTCTGGTTTTTCAAGCTTTTCTTGGCACGGATAGTTTTCCAGTAGGAGGTTGAGGAAAGACTGCTGGCAACATGCCTGTCTCTCCCTGCTTCCACATGTGCCAGGGAAGGTCTGCATGACACTGGAGAGTAACTAAATCACACAGAAATCGACCCAAATACAATCGATGAAGTGGGCACCGGTTACTCCCCTCCTTACTCACTTTCCAAGCTTTATTTTAGAGCTTATGCAGTGCTGCCATTTCGCAGATTTCATTCCCACCTCTGCTGCTGCTTTCTACACGCTCACATTTGATTTGGATAATCAAGTTATCAATGAATGAAATAAAAGCCTCCACCTTACATTAGAAGAGCACTACAGGTTTAGGCTAGAGCTCTTCATCCATCAGCCAGAAATCTACACCTTTCCCAAATTCCTTTCAGGTACAGAAATGTTCTTAACATCAGTGTGAAAACAATGCAATCAGGACACTTTTTTTTTTTAAGGGGGTGGGGGGAGGAATGATAAGAACTGAGACTTGCAACACAGGATGGGTGGGGAAGTTTTTGTTCCTACTACTGGTCTCAGTAAAAGCTTATTCTGTTTACTCCCCAGCTTAAATCTGAAGTCTTATTACATTTCACTAAACAATCCCACATTGTAATAAAGCAGTTGGCTTTCCTGCCATGATTGATAGACTCTTTGCAATTATTTAAGGGGAAGGCACATAATTACATACAGCTGGATTAGGCTGATCAAATCCCTGTTAGCATCTGTCAATAATAAGACAGTGTGACATTAATGTAAACTAATTTAAATGCAGAAAGTTTAATTAAGACTTAATAAAATTACAAACAGAAACAAGAAGGTTTTGCACAATCTAACCAAAGGGAATTCCTCAGCAAAGGCACCCTATAAACACAAACCTGTTTTGCCTCATCAGCTCTGCAACACTGGTTCCTGCACCACGTATTTATATATTCTTATTTACAGTTCTACTGCCAAGACTTTCCCCCAGCTCAAAAACTTGGAAGCAAAAGCAATTGCTGTGGAGCCATGTGTTAACAGAGTCCATTATGAGCAAGCCCAGGTAGTCAGAAAAGGATGTCTCAGAAGTTCTTCTACATCACTCAGCAAACAACTATTGATCAGTATCACAGTTCAACACAGTACAGTACAAGTGACCTCCTTTTAAAGCACTTACCAAGACCAAAACATCACCTTCTCCTATGCAACACTAGTCACATTCACCTTTCTCATTTAGTCCCTTTTTCACTCGGGTTGTTTTTAAAGAAATCTGCTACATTCACTGCGCTCTCAGAGTCACCAGTGATACAAGATACTGCATTAACCCCTGTAAGCTCAGTGCAAGACTAAGCTTCACTCCCTGATGCTGTTTTCCAAGGGTTGTCATGCTTGTGCACTGCCTTAACCATCCTTTTCCTGCAACTCCTAAGGTTGCAACTGATTTCCTAATGATAGCTAAAATACACTGAATGCTTGTTGGTATGGCACACCAGCCCTTTGTATAAGCCCAGGCATGCAGGGCCAGGGAGATCTGGGTATGGATGCCAGAAGTCCAGTTGTCTACAAGAGTTCCCTTTCCCCCTTCACTCAGTGATAATGATTCATTCTGAATATCCACATGTTATCACCATTTCCAACCTTGCTCTTTCTGTGGCAGGCATTTTCCAAGACAGTGACTCAACGAGAAGGGTGCAGGACCAACACTGTGCCACTGCCATCCTTCTTTCTGTCATCAAGGATACCAGTGCTTTGTTATTAAAAGCTAGGATAGCAGATCTTAGCAGAACAGAGCAATCAGCTCCTCCCCAACACGCTTATTTTCCCATGCTAAGATTTCCTGGTATGCTCCCTGCCAAATTAAATCAATTTGAGTATCTTGTTAAAGAAAAAAACATTGCAGATTTTGATCTATTTTTATTGGTCTTCCAGTTGAGCCTGTTGCTCTGATCTGGTTTACTTGACAATTCCTTAGCTGCTATGTTCAGCCACTTTTCTGTGGAGGCCCTACAGTGTTTCAAGAATATTAGAAAGTTCTGAATAAGACACAGGATCGTCACCATGGCCTTATCAAAAAAGGCTGCAAAAATTCTGAACGAGTCCATTTCACAAACATGAACGTTTCCTTCAGAATTAGGTCTTGTCAGCTGGGGGAAGAAGAAGAGGGAAACAAGGAAAAACCTCAGAAATAGAAGTGCTAGAAAGGATTACAGTGCAATCTCCTGGAAAACATATTAAAACTCAATACCGTATTAAAACTGATGAAAAAAAATAAGCCCTCCTGTGTTCAATCCCATCCACCCAAAGCTCTGGGCCAACCACTCCATGCTAGAGACAAATCACTGTTAGATAACCTTTTCTGAACAAGTCTATCACTTATTTTAGTTTATGTTCTGTTTCCTTTGGCAGCACAGCTATTTAAGTCATCCTTCTAATCCAGAGCCTCTGGTAATTTTTCTTTTCTGTTATAGGGCAATTCTTCAAAGCATCATAAAGGCAAATTTAATAAGCACCTCAATTTGTATTGCTTTCTATTTATAATACTGCAAGCACCTGCTGCTGCTGAGATCTAAGCACATATCTATCTATCTTACTCTGCATAGACTGATTTGGATTAATCTTAATAGTTTCATATTTTAAAGCAATTTCATGAAATATTGCTCCAAGCTGCTGGGTAAATTGGTGGTTTTTTTCCTCTTTGGGGTGTTGCTTTTTTGTTAGGTTTGTTTGGGTTTTTTTTCTTCAGTGTTTTGTTTGGGTTTTTTTTGTTTGTATTGTGGTACAATTAGTTCTCCCCATCCCCCTCTTTTTATTAAGATACTGCTGACCAGCTCTTAAAAATACAACTTATTTTGCTTCCTTGTTTAAACCAGCCAGATTTGATATGTGTATTATATCTATATATATATAATTCTACCGGAATATTCAGTAGATCCCTCTTGTCAATTCAAAAGCAGACACTCAAGAATCAAACCAAGTTGGTCCTGGAACCCCAACAGTGGAAGTCAAGTCAGCACTGGGGCTCACAGATGGTTTTGGGAGCTGTGCATGTGCAGGGAATGGGTGTTTAAAGGTTCCTGCCATGATCCAGTACATGCAGGGTTTGAATCACGTATTATTTGACCTTCTCTCTAAAGAGGGATATATTAGTTTTTAATCTTATCCAAGTGCTTGCAAACACCAAGTGACAGCTAAGGCTACACAGTAGAGAAGTTAAGTCCTATGTCTGACCTTTCAAGAGGGGCTGAGGAATCATGTCCTTAGGCACCTCTTCAGAGTCTGTCTTCCACAGCTTACAGACAGAATATTAATGGCTGCACCCTGGGCTGTGGACATCCTGGTATCTACAACATCAACACCGACTGCTCTTGCTGTTATTTCATTTGACAAAATGACAGATAGGAAGTTTAATGCAGTGGGGGGAAAGGAAGAAAAAAGTTATGATGCAGCACAAGTAGGTGAGCAAGACAATGAAGCCCAGACAGAAAGTGCAGGAGAGGCCTCCTAGTGCACAGGAAAAAAAAGAAACAAAATGAAAACAAAGACAAACCAGCACACAGAAGAAAAGCTGCATGGAAGTAAAATACTGAAAGAAGTGGATGGAAGATTCCATCCATCAGAGAAGACAGACATCAGTGACAGGTCTCACCACTGCACTGTGTGTCTTTGCTTTTAGTGGCTGACAGCTGAGGTTCGTACTTCTCAGCTATCCTACAAATTTAGGTGGGATGGAGCAGCCTCCTCTACAAACAGTCAGGAGACCTCATGGAAGACTTCCCAGGATACTCTGCAGACAATTTAATCTCAAGAGTGACTCTCATTCCCATAAACTCCTACTCCTACAGGGGCTGTGCTACTTGACTCCCTGCAGTCTCTAATACCGGCTTTATAAGGAAGCATTTTAAGTATTCCCATTAAAAATATACCTCTTTCTCAACCAAAAGAGAGTCCGATTGCTGTTTTTATTAACTCTAATCATGGCAAGATTGCTGTTAACCTCATGACAAAAGCACGCTCATGAATGTGTAAAATGAAGTTTCCAAAACTGTTTTTAACTGCATTTGTTGGAAAATTAAGCAAATAGAAAGGCTCGGAGACAGGAAACATCACTGCAAGATAATCAGTAGCATGCCTTGCATGCTTCCTCTTACTTATCAATAACAAAAGCCAATACAGACATCATCTTGGGAATCCATTTTTAAATTTTCTCTTAATGTGAGAAGATGATGATAGAGATTTCCTCAGAAAATAAACGAGGCACAGGGAGACCTTGCATGTAATTTACAAAGAGGAGATGCCATGTATCCTTCATCTTCTGGCTGTGGACTCCAAATTACTGTCCCAAAACATCTGTAACCTTCATGTGCTCTCATCTTCTTTCACAATTACTTCTTCTCATGTGGGGAGGTCTTGAACTTTTGCAACAGCTATACTGAGTAAATGAGCTATAAACAGACATGCTATTGATACTCCAAGCCAACAGCTAATCATGATTTCTAGTCTTTCAAGCGAATAGGACAACTTAAAATGGCAAACATTGCTCTATCTACTCATCCATAAATTAGGAGTGACAATTGCAGATTATTACTCATTCACTCAGAGCGTTTGTTTGGCCCTGAGAGAACTGGCTTTATTCCAAGAGCTGGCAAACACTGGTTAATAGACATGTAAATGTTTTATTTCTCTTGGAGTAGGCAATTTCACAAAATGAAATACCGAATTAAAGATGACCTCAGTCCTTCTGCTGATGCCTGTCTCGGATACAGTGCTGCTGGAAGCCTTTGCAAGCTTTTTCACACCAAGTCGACAGGGAAAAAGACACCTTTTCTTTTCAAAGTGAGACAATTTCACTGTGGAAACATGAAAGTTTTTATATAAATATTAATCACCACATTTGTCCTGGAGTTAAGTGGATGGAGACTGTCTTATATAAGGTTGCAGCACTGACTTGAAAATAATGAGTGAAATGATTCTGTAAATACTGCTCCAAACAAGCTGTTCCTCTATATAAGAACTGTAGTCCAGGAAGTAGATTAGCAACCTCAATATTTAATCCAAGGGTACTACAACATAACACTTCACTCCTGAGAGTGAAGAAGAGGAATTTTGTCCTTTGAATTTCTGGTTTAAGTGTAAAGAAAAGGGAAATATTAATTTCCTCCAAAACTGTAACTAATTTGAACTGGGAAGGGATGACACTGAGAAAAGGAATGGAGGTTCAACACAGAGGGGGAAATAAACTAAGTATCTGAGCAGAAAACCAGGCAGTGGCTTAACAGAGCCTCTTACTAACCAGAACAAAACCTAAATATTCTAAATAATACCAAGTGTACTGTACCCATACTCCTGGAGCATGTGTCTCCAAAACCCTAGAGAATCAACAAGTACATTCTGTGCATTTTGAGGTGAGGACACCTCAAAACACATTTTGAGTATACACCACCTCCAGCAGGACTCTGAGAACCATCTTTTTTCTACAAAGGCCTGGAGGCATCAGATATGCTTACTCCTCCTATGATAAAGGCCATCAGCCATTGCTTACCCCTCTTTCCCAGAGAGAACTGAGATTTCTTTTCACAAATTAACCAAGATTTGAAACTAGAACTACAACTACAAAGCAGATTTCTGAGAACAGGGAGAGTGAAGCATAACCTCTTATCTATCATGGTGTACCACAGGTATCACCTCACTTTCCTTGAGGGCAAGCTGAAGTTTCAATCAGCTGAGGATGCTAAAAACAGATCAAAATTGTTCATAAACCTAAAGAGAAATTACACTATTAATATATTTCAAAACAGCAAGTATAGAATGAAATACAAAATAAGGTACAAAGTTTGGCCAAGACCACGGTAACTTAATGGAACCCACAAGCAAAGAGCATACAACAATTAAGAAACCCCCAATTATCAAAACTGCTGTAGTCTAAATTCACTCCCTCTGACTGAAAGGAATAGAAGATGAACAAACACTGATGGGAAGCGATCACCAACAGATGACACCTTCAAAAGATTCAGGACTATATTTATGTGGCAAGAGCTGATGAAAAGTTCAGTTCCCATGTGGCAATTCATCTCGATTGCTATTGCAGTGCTCCACAGGTTTCATTCAGCCAGGTCTTTCCATGGACACGAACATCTATGGATACGGAAGGAACACCAGATCTGTATTTTCTGGAGAAAAAATACATCAAAAACTGCAGACATTAGAACTTCCTTCTTCACATTCTGCATTTTAACAGGAAAACAATTTAGACTTTACAGGCTACTGCATTAACTAAAGCTACTTTTGAAATATTTTCCATTATTTCTTCCCGAAATACAGTTTTTTTTTTCTTCTGACCTGTAGAAAACTACTGCTGGAACAAGCACACTAACTAGTACTTGACATTACTTTGCTTTGAAACTTGAACCTAATGCTGCACTTTTCCATGCTGCCTTCACACAAAGCACACTCTCCCCTCTCTTGTGTGCTACTCCTTACATGGCATCTGGAGATCTCACAAGGAAACCTGCTGGAACAAAGGGCAACACAACAGAACACGACAGTGCCGGCCTCAGTTCTGAAGAGGATTTTAAAATTTATAACAGGGTCTCACTTGGGCGCTCAGTGCTCTACGTGGCTGAAATGAATACACAAGCCAGGCGGAACTGCAAGAGAGGCGCCTCTATAAAAGGCGACAGCACTATTTCAGATAAGCCACCAGTTAGACATCACTGATTACCACACTGGACAGAGATTTTAACTCACCTAGAGAGCAGACAGCTAATCGGATTTCTTAATGGGCTTCTCTCAGTTTCACTGGGGCTGATGCATGCTGCATACAGGATTTGGAATGAGATTTTTCCCAGAATAGCACATATTGTTTTATTACAGCATTCTGTTATCATCTTGGCTTACGCTTATATAAAATACCAGACGTAAATTACATGAACAGTCATTAAGAGGTTAATCATTAAATTCAAGCTATGCCAGGGCAGCAACAAAGCCGACCTCTTGAATAAATTTAGCTTAGATAGAGGTTACATTGATTTTCCTAAAGAGGTCTCATTGCTTAACTCTAGATTTGTGATTTCTTTTGAGAGTAGGAAGAGCAAATCCAAATTTACTATTTGTTTATTATTTACTGTTTACTATTCATTATTTACTATTGAGAAACCAGCCTATTTAAAATGCAGACAATATGATAGATCTCCCTCCCTTTTGCTGTTCTCTCCCCTCTGAGAAAAACTCAACTTCACAGGACTTCAAACCTCTCCGAGGAGGGGAGGAACCCACAAAAAAACCCAAAACCTAAAAACCTTTAAAAAAACCCAGTTCATCTTTACTCTACAAGCTTTTCCTCCAGCACTGAAAACCTAATGTGCATTTTCTCCCAACTAGTTTTATCCCTGTATTGTTCTTAATGCTTTCCTGGAAAGGATGTTTTTTTTAGGACCCAAGTGAAAAACTTGATGAAGGGATGGGGACTGTTTGGAGCCCAGAGTCACTAAAAAGGCTTGAGGTCAACATTGGGATATGCTACAGGATACAGAGCCTTTCTGCTATATTTTCTCCTTTCTAACTCTGATCTTCCTGCTTTCATTTTTAAACAGGTATCAGAATCAACCAGGTGACTATTACAAGCTATATCATTAAATCAAAGAGTTTCCTCTTCACCTCCTTCAAATACAATAAAGATCATCCATAAAAACAAAGTCATCTGAGTTCCCCATTTCCCACAGATATGCGAAAATGTTTATTCAACCATGGCCATTAGGTCTGTGACAAAAAGCATGTGTTACAGACCTGGGGGTTTCTTAACTTTCTGAAATTACCGTTTTGACTTACATCTTTGGGAATGCAAAACGTACTTAATTCTAAGAAAAATAGCTAAGAAAAAGCAAAGAAGAGACAAAGTTATTCAGAAAAGAAAAAATATGCAAAACCTCCAGAACACACATCTTTTACAAGGGGCAATTTCTTACTCTCCTGTTTTAAGAGCCTTGCCTCTTTCACACTTAAGCAAAGCTTCCCCAAAACAGACATCACTGATTGCCTTCATTTGGAATTTTCATGTAAACAATCTTGAAGAAGTGGGAAGCCAAAAAAGTATATTAAATCACAGGATAGATACATCCCAGAACCTTGTATGTATCTCTTCCAAGAGAGGTATAACGAAAAAAAATTCAACATGAAAAAGAAATAACAGTAGGCAAGAATGTGGAACATATAAGGCTTTTTGCTTAAGGTCCCTCATGTCTTAAGAATTTATTAAAAGATGATGTTAGAGCACCTGAATTTCAGCAAATTGCTTCTGAGATGGCTCCTGTTGCAGCAGCTTCTGCTGGAATATTTCACTCTGGCTGTCAGCCAAATCTTTGCTATGCTGATGCCAAATAAACGATACCCAATTTCAACAACAGATGCTGTTGTGTTGACACATAATTGATACCTTTATATTCAGGGCTCCCTAGAATTCTGAAACACTTTATTCACAAGAAATGTAACTGACAGCAGAATTCAGAGGGACTTGCATGCACATTGCTGGTGCCACTATACTGCTGGTATTGTGAGACTGCATGGAAGAGATTGCCAACTGTCCAGGGTGGTCAGGAACAGGGGAGACCAAAAATTTTCCAGGGCTAAGGAAAATATGGAGAGATTCAAGCCAGCAGTAATGGTTAACCTGCTCAGAAACCTACATGACCAGAGAAACAGGAAATCTGAAAGTTTTCAACACAAGCCGCATATCCCTTTCCTGCAGAGTTTCTAACTGCGTAGAAGATGGAAGTCAGAGAAACAACACAGCATTGAATAACAAATATGTCCATAATCTCCTTTTCATTTTGACTTCCTTGGTTTCCTAGGCAGGAAACAGATTAGCAACCGTTAAAAATATATTTACCAAAGTTATGTTCCAAAGAAAATGTTATATACACTGATCCTTGAATGTTCACTCTCCTGTAGACAATTTCTAATAAACTTCCATAAACAGCATTTATTTGGAATGCAAGTATATCCCTCCTCAAGGTAAACACACCTTTGCATCCACTGTCATTCTTACAGGAAAAAATGCTGACAATATTACAATATATGCCTGCAACCTGGGGATTCTTTTGATTTTAGTAACAGAGCATCATATTTTCACACAATGGGTAAAAACATGGATGGAACTATTCAGCAAAAGATTTGTACTCACTCATTTCACAAGAAAAAAAAAAAAAAAACAGAAAAAAAAAATGGCATAAAGGAGCAAATAAATGCCACATGGCAAAGTTTTCAGTCATTTATCCAGATAGTATATGCTGTTCAGCAAATATGCAATGTGGTATACTCTACCATGATGACTCTCTTAAATTAAAAGAAGGTTAAGCTTAAGAATAATTTTGAAATGTATTATATGGGAATTATCAAATACATTTGAAGTTTGCAGGTGAACTAACTGAATACACATTTTGTTAACTGTTTCTTAAATTATATTTTACTACACTGATCACAACCCAGAAAGCTTCTGCTGTGTGATATACTTCTGCTGCTTGTGAGGCCTTAACTAGGTCTCAAATACTGTCTGTACTTCTCTACCAGTACCACAGGAAAGCTTTCCTCCAGTCAACTCTTTTCTTTCCGGTGTATGAAGAAGGGACTGATATTAATTCTTCAGACTTTGCACACTGCAGCTCTTTCCTTTAATTCTTCCTCTCCTATGCTTCTAAGGGTTGCTAAGGGCAAAACTGTCACAAGACCTCTCTTCACACTGAATTTCTCCTTCAGGAGTGCCCAGCACAGAGAATACAGATAAAGTATTACAAGGGAAAAATGCATTTATCAAAGCTCCTATCTTTTAAACCCCCAAATTTTCCAGTTAGTTCAGCAACACAGAATATATAAAATATCCAGGTTTATATCCTTGCAAAAGCACAAAGGGCTTGAAAATGTCAAGGAAGTGCATAAAGCAGAAAAGCTTTAGGGGTCAGAGGTTCCTTTTTCACTGTTCTGTGAGACATTGGAAAAAAAACAACCCAAAACATATCCAGAAGTTAAAACTTTAACAGCAATTGCACAGGTACTTTCTTCCCAAAACACCTCAAAACAATCAACTAAAAAGCCAAAACAATAAACCACAGAATAAAAAAAATTTAAAAAGCCCACTCCAAAGAAATCACATCTCTCCCCAAACCACACAGAAATTCTGTCAGTCACAAAGGATAGCTGGGACTAACCTCCCACTGGAATTTAGGCATTTCAGGAACATACACAGAGAATTATAAAATGGTTTGGATTGGAAGGGACCTTAAAGATTATCTTGCTCCAAAGAGAACATGAAAAAAACCAGCTAAGCCAGCTGTCAACAGCTTTGATTTACCAGAACCGGACATGGGGTTACGACAGGGCACTACACCACAGGCAGACCCAATCCTCCTCACTCCTGTTCAGAGGGGATGAGATGCAAAGCAGTTCCAGATGCTGGTCTGAAGGCCAGTCCCTCAGCACTGCATTTTACACTGAGCACAGCACGGAAATAACAAAGCTCAAAGGCTTACACAGAAGATCCTGCTTCTGTCTAATTACTTGGAAGTGTGTGCAGGAAAGTATAGGTCAGACTGCAAGGCACTGTATAGCTAAACCGTGTATGTGTTAGGAGAGGTGTGATTAGTTCAGGAGGAGATCAATGCTAAGATGCGCAAACCAACTCAACTATTTCTACTTGTTACTGAATTTATTCCAAATATTTATTCCTACAGGTCTTTAGGGGAGCTTGAAAACTCCCCCTGCTCCTCCCTTAAGCACATACTAAAGTCAATAACTTTCTTTTTTTTTAAAAATACATCATATTCAATAGTAATAACCCATCCTGTTATTAACAAAGGCAAGAATTTAAAAAGTCAAATGGATTCTCACTCCTACTTCTGCTATTGGCTTCTGCATATTGTTCTGTTTGGACACAGAACAGAAAGGTTTCACTTTCTCCCAACTCAGGAAAACGGTGCTATAGCTGGAAGACATAGGAAAAAAAACAATAAAATGATGGTATACAGATATTTCTGTTTCTCATCCTCAATTTATCATGCAATTTAAAAGAAAAGCAGAAGTGTGCTTGACAGAGATTACTGTACAATGAGTTTAACCTGCTAAGTAAATTACCAACAGAAATAACTAAGTCATCGTCAACTTTCAGAAATGTAAAAACTTAGCAGTAGTTCAGGCACAGATTTCAAATCTTACTTTACAGATACCATTTCCTGTACTCTTAAGTATTTCTCTCACAACTGTGGGAAAGATTTAAACAATGGAGGGAAACCATTTGCTCTGCAGACTGAAATAATAATTCAGCAGCAAGAACCAGCATCAAGACTTTCGAGTAATGGTATCAAACCCTAACATTAAGGCAAAAAGTTGGCATGCAGCCTTTTCCTCTATCTTAAAGTACTTTATCACTAGTAACTTAGACTCCAAGCCTTCAAACATATTTCAGAGGTTTGAACAGTAAAAATACAAGCTTCTCCTGCAACACTTATGAATTCAGAAAACTCAAGTTTTTCTGATGTTGTATAGCATTAATACCTAAACCTCTCAAGCCACTTAGACACATTTATCCTGCAGTTTTTGTCCTAAAATATTCTAGAGTTTAACTGTATGTTTTTCCATTTAAAGTAGGCTGTGAAGGTTGAGTTGATGGCCAGACCCAGCACAGTAAGTGCATAGGTTTCTGAGCAAACCTAAATTTGCAAAGACAACTAACCACAGACGAACTTCCTGCGCCCTTTTGTGGCATGACTGCAGGCTTAGAGCCATATTTTAAACTGGCACCAGTAAGTCTAATAAAAGGCTCTGGGATCTCATGTCTTATTTGTATCATGACAGCCATGTACCTGATCTGTGTTCGAGGGTGCACTTTAAAAACTCCATCCTGCACCTTCCTTCTTTTTGTTATGCTTCTAGCTGGGTGTCAAAAACAAGTAGAAGATCTATCCTGATAAAATGATGCCACTGACATATAATTACCAGTAAGCAGCCATGCTCAGAGCAAACATTTGAGAGGCAAAATACTACAGTGAGTTTTGGTAACAGATTTATATAACACACCTCCCCCTCCAGACCTGACACTAAGCACTGTACCATGGTCAGAGAACTCCTTTCCAAATATATAAGCAAAGCCAAGGTGTGAAACCAAACTGACACTGAGTGAAAAAGCAGTGAGACCAAGTTCTAAACCAAAAGCAGTCTGAGAAGGAGATGGGATATACACCGCGAAGTCTAGTACATCCAAACCCTGATTATCTATACCTCTAGCATGATACAAAGCCCCAGATCAACATGACCTGAACACAAGGGCTTTTATGCTTAGCAACTAATAAGGCTTGAGGAGCCTTATTAGAAACCCTTCTCAAAAGAGCCTATCTGAAGGCAGATGGTACTTTGAGAGTTAAAGCCTACCAGCCACCTCCTCTCATTTAATGTTTTTAACTCAAGTTTACCATCATGCAAACACAGCTCTTCAACTCTTTAACTGTAGTACATCTTTATTCTTCATAATTTTTTTAGTGCAGTCTATGGAAAATAAATAAATACATATATCACAGCATTACAAAGGCAGAACACAGCCACAATCCAAATGGATTGGGTTTGTTACTGCCAGAGTCTAAGAGGTGCCCATGTAAGCAAACATAAGGCCATATCATTCTGCACTCCCCCTCACCACACCAGCTCATTTCAGCCTGAAAGAGTCATTTGTGCCTGCAGCAGGGCAGGCCACATTTCCTACTCTTCATGTGACAAAGATACAAACACATTGGTTTAGGCAGAAGCAGCTTTTGCACTGATGTTGCTCTTTATTTTCCACTCTTTTTGTGAAATAGAGACAATTTCTGAGCAAAACCTTTTGAGAAAGAGCTTTACTCAAAATCACTACTCCTCTGTCTAGCATAATAAGAGCAGAGAATGCAAATTAGTTTCAATAAAAGCAGCCAGCAATCAATAAGAAAGGGCTGGTCTCTAAGAGTAAAACTGGTTCCTCTAAGGATAAGAGTTAAAAGGAGAAAAATGTAGGAACATGAATAAAGGAAGCATAAATGTAAACAACATAGGCCATGCACAGGAGAAAAATCTAACAATGCAATAAAAAAAATCAGACAAATTGTCAAAGAACAGCTGGGGGTAAATAGGGAAGAAAAATACCAGTGCAAATAAAAGAACCATGAGAAAAAGTCAAATGGAAAACATGTGCAATCCAAATAAGATAAAATAAAAATCATGAAAGGGATCAGAAAAGAGGTTAGCTGGCACTAAGGCTTAGGGCACCAGTCACGAGTTCATATTCTAGCCTGGTTCACAGGCTTTGGTAAGTCCAATAATGAGTTTCAGCATTCCTGCTTCCACGCATCAGGCCATTTCACAAAACCTTGTAAACCTGTCTCCTCTGACCCTCTGCTGTAACACAGAAAGTCAATACCCACCTGAGCAGATCAGAGCCCACCCACTCTGCATGCAGTCAGACTCCTCTGCTATGTCCCTTTACCTTCAGGTCAACAGGCACCTGCAGAGGACTGGGAAAAACCCCAGCATTATTGTTACTACCTATTTAAAGAAAAAAAAAATAATCCAAACACTCAAGACTGATACTTTCACTGAATTTCCACATTATTGTGTTTCATTTTTATAAGTCAGTTAAAGACTGCATTATGGTCACAGAAACAGCTCTTACAGACAGGAGAAAATATAAGGGGGCACTGTTAGCAACCTCCACTCAGGAGAAACCTATCAAGTGACGTGCATACTGCAAAAGTCAGTGTCACAAATCACTTCTCCTCCATCTTCCACCTATGAATCCAGCTCCAGTTTCTGGTTTTATCAGCATCTCCCACCAAACCTTGGTTAAGGTGGAAGTGAGGTCCCTATCTTGTGCATGCCTTTACTACAGCCGATGAGCAAACAGGAAGGCAAGCTAAGGGTACTTAGCTCAGCAGCTTTTTATCCCCAAAGAATCTCACCACAAAACCAAACAGGTAAACTCCTCTGGCCCCAATAACGCAGCCCCCATCAATGAAGTAGCTACTTAAATAGCATACATGAATTGCAAAATCTGGTGTTTTCTACACTCACTGGAAACTGCAGTGGAAAGTTCACTGCACTGCACTCTATTTCATTTCCATTAAGTTTTGACCAGCATACTGATGGACTGGAAAGGTAACCCCTCTGACAAGTCACTCGTATACTTAAAATTATGCTTGTACTTTCAGAACTTTAATGCAGAGTAATTTGATTGGGGCATGCCCTACCTTTTGAGAAATTCTACAAGATTTTTAATGACAACAGTAGTCAGAAAAGCTCACACTTTTAAGAAAGTAGGACTAACTTCTTTGCATCTAAAATGGGTGTACAATACAACGAATAAAGAAGGATAAAGAAGACAAAAAAAATCCCTATCTTGAAACTAAATTAGTGACAGGGCAAAAGACAACAGAGAATATTATCACACATTCTCAGCCCCTGAAGATAGACATGTGCTCAAAGGGCTCACAAATATCTCCTCTCTGGCTGCTTTCCCCACTCAATATACAAAGCCTGGTTCCTCTATTACCTACAGGAATTATTTTATGGTTTGTCTTAACAAGTAAAAATATTTCTCTCAAAAAACCCAAACAAGCAACCAGAAAGGGAAAAAAAAAAAAAAAAAGCTGGGTGAGGTGGTCTGTACTGTTGCCGGATTTTACATCTACAACTTCATGGCCTGTAGCTTCTGATAAAACAATTACAGCATTTTAAGAGCACACTTCCCTAACACAGAGAGCAGTTAAGATCTTCATATACTGAAAGTGATGCCCTTCCATATTTGCATGACTTATCAGCCACAAACAGGATTAAGAGCTCAGCAAATCCTCACACAGGCTACATCTGCCAACATATAACTTGATCCCATAATGAGCAGAAAGGAAGGTAACTTCTCAGGTAACTTCTCAGCTGTATGCAGGACTTACTTGGAAGCTGTTACTGCTATAATTTAAAAAACTTTAAAAACCAACAAAAACCAAAACAAACCAAGAAAGAAGCAACCCAAAATGGCACCATGGACACCACAGGATCTTTTACCCTTTAAAAAACAAACTCAACTTGTTACAGAATTTGTGGGCTTACAGCCTTGCCACTGCTCTGGTGGCAGGCATCAGCCTTGAGGATCTCCAGAGAAGATAACAGGCAAGGTCTCTTTGCAGGACAATTTTTCCAAGCATGACAGCATTTGCATAATGAATCAAAAATTAGAGAAAACTATATTGGCATGCAACACAAATTGCTACTGCATGTCATGGATGTCAATCTACCCAGGCATGCTTCTTGCAGTGAATGATGGAGACATTAGTATGGAGACAGAGATCATTTTATTCTGAGGCACCTGGACCTGTATGAGATGCCAGATCCATTCTCAAAGGGCTCAGATGGCTTTGGGAGCAGCTGAAGCACATCTGTAGCAGTAAAAGCAAAGCCCAGTCCAATTCAGCAGAGAGAATTCATGGTTAGCTCCCTCAAACCCCGACAGCACTACTAAAGATCAATGTATCTCTCTGAGCATAGTCCCCATGGCAGCAGTGCTGCCTTCTGAATCAGGACCCATCTCCTGTGACTTCATGGAGGAGTTCAGTCAGCTTCTCACCACTGCTTCTTGGTGGAACACCACCATTGGGACAAGCCTTGTTGGTCTTCAAAGTAACAGGAAAGGGAGAAAGATAATAGAGAAGGAAAATTTGTGAAAACGAACAAGGAAACTGCATTACTTTACACACTGCACATTACACATCAAAGACATCTACCATCCAATAAGATAGGTTGTATCACCTAATCAGTACATGTATATTTTATATATATACATGTAAAAGCATTTCTGTGTTAATTTAATGCATAGAAAAACATTATTAGATTTTTAAAAATACAGAATATCTGATGTCTCACACATACCAGTCCCATCAGACTGTGAAGACCAATTATATCCCAAAAAGGTGTAATGTATGCTCAGGAGTCCCTAGGAGAGCTTTCCAGTGTCCACCCTGGCAGTGTCTGAAGCTGCCCAGCTCTGCAAATCGCTTGTCTTTATCTCTGTAAGTCTGCCAGTGCTGTCCATGCTCTTCTGTACTGCCCTGCATTTGTGGCTAACAGCTCTGCCAAAACCCTCTCAAGGAGCAGAATGGAGACCTATGCAAGCCAAGGCTAGAAAATCGACTAAAGAAACAGGTAGTTCCTAGTTCTCCCAAAATATTGGGCAGTATTTGATAGCTTCACCTAAAATTCCTGTTGGCACATGTCCCTTCGACATTTTCCACAAAGAATGAGGGAAACCAACAGCTAAAATCTCTGTGCCAGGAGCAGTTCATTTATCTGACAAAAATCAGCGAAATCAACAAAGGTTAAGAACAGTTTTCTTAGCTTCATCTTAGGAGGTCTGTATGTTATAAACAGGCCATTAAAAGGCAATTAAGAGAGAGAGAGAGAGAGAGCAAAAAGTTATTAAAAATGTACCAACAAAAAACTCATTTCACTTTTTTTCAACAGGGCATCAAGGAATTCCTGTAAGACTTCTAGTTCATTTCAAGGAGGAAATTCTGAACGAAGCCAAAAATAGCTGATAATCAAATTTTCAAAATTGAGAGGAACACGGAAACCCCCAGAGGTTCGACCCAGGGTGGCACCACCGCACAGACCGATAAAAATACCATACATATTTCAAGCAGGATAGGGACCACGGAATAGAAATCACTCTGCTAAGAGAGCATTTAAAACAGTCGAGAAAATAAGAGAAGGGTTTGAACTACAATCGGTTTAGAAACACAGCAGAAAATATTTTTTTTAAGGCAACCAACGATAAGGAGAGCCGCAAAACTATGCGCCGAACTCATGACAGCTCATCGCAGGGACAAAACACGCACCAACAGAGGCACGGCGCTTTAAAACAGAGATGAACCCCACGTTTTTACACTCAGAATAGATTGTTTTCTTTCTTTCTTGGGTCACCTTTAATGCTTCCCTGAGATTTTTTTTTTTTTTATTTCCAACAGCCTGCTTAAACACGGGTCTCGGTCGTTTCCCGGCACAACTGCACTAGCGATTAGGAATCGAAATTAAGCGGATAAAAAAAAAAGAAAAAAGCAACAACACACAGACCCCCAAAGTCTTCTGCGAGTCTTTGGAGCAGTTCTTTTCCTCGCTAGCCTCTCAGCGGAGCTTCCCGGGGACTGACACCCAGCGCCGGGAGCGTGGCCCGGCGGCGGCTCCCTCCCGCCGATCCCGGCCGGCTCCCAGCTCCCTGCCCGCCCTCCGTCTTCCCAAACTTTCCGGGCTGATCCGCGGCGCCCCGGCCGCGGGACGGAGCGCCCGGTGCCCTAGTCCGCAGGAAGCTGTCCCGCCCGGGAGCCGATCCCGCTGCCCCGCGGCTCTCCCGGGACACCGCGGGCTCGCCCCGTGTCCCGTCACGGCGCTCCCGGCCGCCCCCTTCCCAGCGCCTCCCGCACCCACCGGCCTCCGCCGGGACAGCGGGCGGGAGAGGGGCCGCCGCGCGCCCTTACTTGGAGTTGCGTTCTCCCGAGGGACGGGAAGGGCCGGGCAGCGGCGGGAGAAGAGCTGGGTCCGCAGCGCCGGCCGCCGGCAACTTCCCCGCTCCGCCGCCACACGTGGAGCTGAGGAGCGGGCTGCGCTGCCCGCCCGCCGCTCGCCGCCGAGGACGTGGCAGCTCCGGCCCTCCCCCCGGCCCTCCCCGGCCGCGCCGAAGGCTCCTCCCGGCCCCGCTCTGCGGAACGCGGGGCGCCCTCTGCCGCCCGCCCGGGCACCGCCCGCCCCAGCCGCGCCCGGCCCCGCCGCCCCGGGGAGCCCGGCCCCGGCCCCGGCCGGAGGGAGCCCGCGGGCCGCGGAGCTGCGTGCAGCACCCCAGGCCCCCTCAGGTGTCGGGCGCGCAGGACGAGGGAGAGAGGTTTGTAAAGGAGAACGCAAAAAACAGGTGGCATCAGGACAGCGATTCTTTTTTTTTTTTTTTTTTCCTTTCGCGTACCAGCTGGACGGAAGCGCCTGTTGAGTTGGTCAAACTCTGCGATAATGAGCCGAAAATAAAAATGGAGCGCAGGCTGCACGTCCTCCGGGAGCAGGGGCTGTGTGGGCAGAGCGACGGGACTGGGTGTGCTGGGGAGCCCTGTCACACTCAGCCTGAGCTGCTGCTGTCTCTGCACCGGCGACACCCCAAAACACCTGCAGCTGCTTCCCAGCTCCCGTGGCTTAGGCTGACTGCCACAGAGAGTGTGAGTGAGAGACTCCTCTGCTTTCTTACTGCGGAGAAAAGACCTCTCACCACCTTCCTAAAAAGACAGAAGCTGTAACTGGTGGAAAATAGATCTCAGACATCTATTTGTCTTTTCTTCTTGTCAGGATTACACATATTGAGAATAAGAGACGTTTCTTGGGCTTGCAGTGGTTGCAGTGCGTCTGACAATTAGCTTTCTGCTGAAAAGGTTGGTTGGGAGGAATCTTGCTCTTCTTCCGGGTTAATAACAGCTACAAAACTCTTTCCAAGCTTAGTGGTTTCATCCTTTTCCTCGTGCCTTTCTTAAAGTGTTTTCTGTCAGAGTGTTCATGACAGGCACCTTAGTGTAACCTTAATAAACCTTGTAATTGAGTGGTCTTAGACTGTCCTGTTGTTACCTCCTGTTGCTCTTCTTTCTGCTGGAAACATCCATTTCTCAGAGTGCCGGGCACAGTTTTAATCTCGAGGTGCACTGCCAATTTGAGGTTGGGTTCTGACTTTGAAGTCGTAAAGAAGTGCTGTTGCTGATGTTCAAATAATGCTGAACCGCTTAGGGCTAAAGCAGAGAAGAAATAAAATTGTGCTTTTCTAAAACATCTCTCACACTGTGGTTATCTCAAAGGGCTTTATTAAGTAATGTCAAGTAAAGGGGCACCTTTAAGCATAGCAGTGATTCCATGCACAAACGTACCTTTGAACAGGGAAAATTTTGGCATTAGAGTTATCTACTCATTTAGTAGGGCTATTATGTATGCTTAATGATCACTTGCAGTGCCATGAGAAATATCCAATAATGGTCACCGCTTAAAACCATTAAGAAAAGATAAATTATGGGTGTATATTAAATTCCTCCTTGGGCTGACTCTAAGTAAGAAAATGCAGCCAAGTCAATTTAAGGTTAAAGTGAATGTGTGAATCTTTGCTACATATTCCAGGAAAGCTGTTAAACTTACAAAGTACATAATTGGGTGGTTATTAAGTTACATATTTATACTAAAGTATTCCAACAACAAACTATACTGGAGCTTAGAAGTTTGAGCTCTAGATCTGTCTAAGGCTAGCTGGCACAGAATTACCTTCTACTGTGATCACTCCAGCTTTAGCGATGCCCAGCAACAGGATGTTGCCATTTAAGAAACAGAGCTTCCTGTCTGAGCTTTAAGAAGACAATGCGTGGGCCGTATAGGTTTTCCAACCTGCATCTGCCCAAAACAGCTATGATTAAGTGCATTTTTGTTTAGCTATTGATTTATTCACCTGGCTTCCTCAAATATCGGATATATGTATGTCTCCTGTCCAAGAGAAACAGGGCTCTTCGGAGTATTGATTGCAGCAGTGAAGTCTGCAGTATAGCTCAGTAGATTTGGCTCACATTTTAAGACATTGCACTGTTCTAGGTAGTAGGTAATAGTAGGTAATAAACCTACACGTCCTTTGGATGTAGGTGTAAAATCTGCTGCCAGGATTATAATCTTTATTATTTATTCCTAATGTAGAAAAAAGAAATATTTTCAGGTTGAACTGTCAGTGTGCAGTAATCTCCCTATAAAGCTGCTCAGAATTTATAGATTTGTTTTATGCAGTACTGTAAAAGTGTGGGAAATGCTATTGCCAAATTCAGTATTTTGTCCTTTTGTTGTATCCTACTTCTGTGACAGTAGCAGCTTAGTCTTTTAATAAATACGTGTGGTTTTAGGTATATGCATGTATGGAGAGAACAAGAAAAAAATCACACACAAAGTGCAACTGAAGTGCAGAAACTCTGGTGTTCGGTACAAGTTCTAATGCAAAGTATAATTGGATGGATTCATATACATGTACACTTACAAGGCCCTTTCTCTTCAATATTGTTTCCTTCTCTGGGAACTTAAGAGTGGCAAAACCTTACTGATTGTATCCTTCCCAACTGGCAAAGTATTTTGTGACAATAAGAAATAGATGTTGCTTGCCAAGACTCTGGATTTGTGATTTTCACAGTCTCTGGCAGTTTTGGACTTTTTCTCCAACGAGTGGCAGAACCACATCACAAATACTTTCCACCTCTGTGCAGTTACACCCCTGGGTTTTGCTGGTCTCTTTGCCTTCCAATAACTCCTTTGCCTTTCTTTTGATTTCTTTTTTGTTCCACACTTTCTTCAGATTTACTTTGGGTTTTTGTTTTCCTTATTCTCTGTTCATATCAATCTCCTGTGAGACTTCCCCTAAATCTCATCATCAGAGTCTTCTTTCTCTCATAAGATTCAATGTGGAGATCTCACAGTTACCTCCAACACTCAGACTAGATGATCTGTCAAGCTTTGTGTGGGACAGAGGTGCCGTGGAAGTGCCTATTTATCTTTTTCTGACTATGAAAAGTACATAAGAAGTAGATCAGATTTAGACATTTAAAGTGGGGTGAGATTAATTCCATTTTATGGTATTTCTCTGTTGCCAGTGAAGTCAAAAACAAACTGAGTCATTTCAGCGCTGAAAGATAAGAAATTTTTATGTCCTGGTAACAGTGGTACCTGAGGTGATGGATAAAGAACGCTTTCTTTTCTAACTCACCAGCTACCTCAAAACACAAGTGACCATTTGTTATTATTAGAGTGTAGTTTGGTAGTTTTGGACAAGTGAGAAATCCACATGGCTTTTAGTCTGTGTTTTCAGTGATTGCTTCATGATAGATGTCACTCGCTGAACTGTCTTAGAGACTATAATGCTCTTTCTTCTCTGGAGAGGAGATCTTTGGAGCTCAGTCTGTGTTACAACAAGCATATCAAAAAGGTGCTTTAAGGAGCACAGCAGCTCAGGACTAGAAGTAACTATGTATGGAACAAGATCCTAGGAATAGACTGTTTAAAGCTCAACATTTTCACACTAAGAATGAGATTAAAAACATGAAAGCAAATAAAAAGGGAAAGTAATATACATGCTGAAAAACTGTCAATAATAATAATGTCTAAATTGAGGCAGGATGCTTTCCTGACTTGGGTCTAGAAATTATGATGACCTCTCTATATATAGAAAGCCAAAGTAAATTATCACAGTGCTTTCTTCTGACTTTACAAATTATGGAAAAAGCTCTTCAAACAGAAAGCTGGGCTATATTGACAAGGTAGAAGAAGCTGTTTTGTTTTGTCGCCATCCTGCAGAAATCCTTTTTCTGAAACCTGAATAACACTTTCACAGTCACAACAGTTTGCCCAGCGTAGAGCCTAAAATAACCTTTAGAAGATGTGAGTTTTGACACAAAACAAAAGACTGGATTCATCTGCTGGTGTTAACTTGGCATAGCTCCATTGAAGTCAATGGAATTATATTGATTTACAAAAGGAGAAAATCTGATCTATAAACATTTGAAGCTAAGACTAACACACACTAAGACACTATGCTTTTTCCCTTGTACTCCAGGTTGCAACAGAACTCCTGAAGTGTAAGATTCCTTTTTTAGCAGAATATGATATGTAACATTCTGAACGATATTATGGAAATGTGATGTCACCAGAACTTTGGCTGATCTTACCCGAAAACCATAAAAATATTATTCAGAAACTTCTGAGGGATAATTTCTATTTTGTGTGTTGGATACATGCCAGTGTATTTTGCAGGCTAATTCTGTAGTGCAAGTTTAGTCTTTTTATATTTCATCCGCTGTCACAAGTGATCAAACGACAGATAAAAAATTTACTTGATAATAATTGAGTATGTCATCTGCTTTCAAGGGCTCACAGTTCCAAAACTGGGAAAAACCGAACAAGGAGAAATGTATAGTGTCTCATTATACTTTATCTTTCAGGTAGCTAAATATTGTGATTAAAAGTCAGAATAGACAGTTATACCTGTACCATGTTTTACAAAAGTGGAAAGATAAGTCACAGACGTTGACAAGGCTTTCTTCGGTACATTCTATTGAAAAAAATGCTTTAGTTGATCTGCTTGTAATTTTTCACACTTTGTCCTCATTTGGCACTGAACTCTATGAAATTTACAAAAGCAACACCTGCAGGTCCCTAAATCACAACCCTCTTGAAAGTTGATGTCTACATATAACATTCTCACATTCAATCAACCTAAATGTGTTAACAGCTATGTGACTTACAGTGAATCCCTGAAGACTTATGCGTGAGAATCTTCTTTGTTTGAAGATGTCTCTCTCTGAAAAACCTGTCATACCAGCCAGACTTTCAAACTCTGCTCTGTAAACACCGTGGCACAGTGCTGAGCAGCTTCCTGCGAGTTACTAAGTGCTTTCAACTCTTACTGAACTTTTAGGAATTGTAGGAAGTTGACTATTTACAGGAAGAGCTGAGACTTTAAAAGAATGAAGTGCAAACTAATTTTATTAGCTTACATGCTTGTAGTTACTTTTAGGTATATTTTGACATTTTCTATTTTTTCTTCTTGACATAAAAATATACTTAACTGGCAAAGTCTTGCTGTCACTTCAATTAAGATTCTCACACCAGCCATCAGCTTCTTCTGTTGCTGTTGATGTTAGAGGACAAAATGTTTTGGAGGAACTTATGTGTAAAAAGCTTTAGTTTTTAAATTTGTGTAGTGTCATGAATTTCAGCAGATAATTTGCTTCCCTTATGTATATAAATGTACTAATACTGTGAGATATTTTTTATTTTTCCAAAATCATAGCAGCCAGATATCCAAAGGACCAATTTGGTTGTGGACTTTTCTCTTAACAGTCAGTGTATTTCCAGACCAGAGCTGTTGACTGCTCAATGATCTGTTGAAAGATTCGGTAGCATTTGGCACATAGATACTGTTTACAGCATGCCCTTCATTCTCTCTGGCACGTAACAGGGCCTTCTGCTTCCTCTTGCCTCCCTGATGATCACCTTACAGTGACTCTGGAAGTAAAATAATGTAATTAAAGGGAACGTGAGTATCTCCAGATAACATTAGAAAATCACATAGCAGGATTATCCAGCTTTGTGCTTAGCAAGTTTAGCGGAAAGATGGGTTCTGTGCTTTTTGACATAGATGTCACTATAATTCTTTGTGATGGGTCTTCACATTTGATGATATTGCAAAAGCAGAGTGAGATAGATTTAACCTTGAAATAAATTGCAATCTGTGGGAATAATTAAACAGTAGGGTGCTTTCACAAGGAAGTGGTGGATCACTATAACTTTGCTTTTTTAAAGTAAGAGTTGATTTTTTTTATTTTTGTTTTACAAAATATGCTTAAGTCATCTGGAAGAAATTTATAGCCCCTGTACTGAGATTATGGGCTGCAGACATTGTAGTTCCTTTTGATTTCCAGAACCATGAATCCATGAAGAGTTTCTTTGTGGATTGTGGCACAGTGAGCAGAATTGTGCTCATAGTCCTTACTTTGCTCATAGTACTTGTAGTTCTGTATTACACTAATGTGTGTAATTAAATGTCATCTCTCAGGACTCAGATTATTTTCTGAAGATGTTAGGAAGTTTTCTCTATCTTGGCCCCTCACTTGCCTGGGCAAAACTGGCCAGATGTACTTTTATTTTTCTTTTCTTCCACCAAACCCATTGAAAGTGAGGTGCTGGATGGACTGGAGGCTAGAGAGGGTGAAGATTTCACACTGGCTGGTTGGAATGTCTTGCTCATGACCCAGCTTTGGGCCTAAAGAAGAGAGATCAGTCATAAGACGAATGCATATGTTTCTGTCAGAAAGAAAGGGTTGAGGGTTTATGCTTACAGTTGGGTGGAGGAGTGGAGTAGATTCTGGCTGCAGATGGGTTCCAGTAATATCACTAATGATGTCACTATAAAACATTTTAATACATAGCAAGATTAAAAGAGAATATGTGATTCCTGTTGACCTGCCTCTAAAAAGTCTGTAACTTGACTATAAAGTCTGAGGGTTATATTTCTATACAGATTGAACTAGGCAGTAAAGACCTGTTCCTCATAAAACTATGCAGGTTTAATTCCAGCCCCCAAACCCTTTTATTTAATAATATCAGATTTGGAGATTTTAGGAGAAACATAAGGAACTGTCTTGTATCAGCAGTTCTTTCTGGGCTCAATTCCAAAGTCTTTTTCCACATTGTATCCATGAATATAATATCTAATATTACATCTGTGGACATACTTAATAATTCAGTTCCTTGGATCCCAGAGGCCAAATTCATAACTTCCTTTTTTTTTCCCCCTCAAGGTTTTATAGTTATAATGCAAAGATATATATATTTCACTTATTTTCTTTTTTTTATTTTTTTTTTTTCAGTGTTGTGAGACTTGAAGTGGGGACATACTCTTACCCCCTCCCCTTCTCCTTCAGTCTAATAACTTCCATGAGTAGGTGCTACTCAGCATGAGGGAGTACAGGAGCAATCTCACCAAGCTGGGCTGGGCATGAAATTCTATTTTGAAACTGGACCCACACAGAAGCCCACAGTCAGGGGTGGGGGTATTTGAAATAGTGCATTCCTGATGGCTTCAGATTTGGAGTTCTGGCTTTGGATCTTTTCCCAGCGGAGATAAACATGATTATACACCCTAGCAAGTGTTATATAATATCTAGTCACATTTGGATTCACTGCTACCTATGTTTGATACTTCCTCTCATACAAAATATTAGAGATTAGTTCTCTTCACCTCCATCTGTGTAGCTGGGTTTTTTCCCTATAAAACTCAGTAACAAGAAAAAAATCCAATGCATTTATACACAGAAAACCAGTCATGCAAAGCATTCGTTTATGAAAGAGAGATGGTTACACTGAGTCAATACTAATACAATTACCTACTTCAACAAGCTCAGTTACTCAATACATTACCTAATTCTGTCTTTTGAAAGTCTTGCTGGATTGTTTTTTTCTTAAGGTCCTCTTTCTGTATGCTTTTATTCTTGTGTTTTCAAGAACCACCAGTAGCTAGAAATGTAGAAGTACACACTGTTGTCATGGAAAACTTGACTTACCCTACACAGATATCTTACCATCACTATAAACAAAAAACAGATGCAAGATTTGCAAACTATATTTACAGCTCTGAGACACAGTAGACTATTTGGTAGAGCTGAAAAATATTTTTTTCTGTCTGTCAAAATCTTGAAATAACCTTTTTGCATTCCTGATATGACCGAAGTTTTGCTTATTCCAAGTGGGACAAAGGTTTCCAGGGGCAGGGAAATGAGTGGTTTGGAAATTGTCTCTATTAATTTTTTAAATAAAAAAAAAATAATCCTAGATGACTTCTCAAGTTTTACCTTACTCTGTTCCAAATTTTTTGCTTCAATTCAACTGTTTTTATTAGTTCCATCCCTAAATGGCAAACCATATTGAGTTAAACATTTCTAATTTGGAGAATATGGAAAGAGAAAGATTTTTACTATTTCCTAATAGAAACTGCTTTGAAATTGATAATTTCACATAACCCCCTCCCCGCACACTTCTGTAGAAATGGTGCTTTCCAAACAAAATATTTATGTTAAAAAGTGTGACTAGTCTGGATTCTCAACAGTTCTTAAAAATTAAGATTGTTGGTTTGGGGTTCTATCTGTGATCCTCTGGAATCAGTGGGAATCTTCTAGTTTCTGGAGACTGTATTAATCATTTTTGCTAACTGTTATGTGTGAAGCTCACAAAAAAACCACCCCAACAACTTTAAATGGGTTTCACTTCATCTTAGGGACCTACTGAAGTTTACAATAGCCTGACATTGTTGTCCAGGAGCAATGGAACAGGAGCTGATTTAAACTCTGCATCCAAGGAACGTGGAGATTTTGGTTCTTCCCCTTTACTTGCAGTTAGACGAAGTTGCTCCACTGCACCTGTATGGCTGCACTTGATCCTCCAAAACTGTGGATTATCCCCGAGTGCTGCACTAATCACAGTTTGAAGTCACTTCAAAAGGCACCAGAATCTAATTGTGATCTGCATAGGAGAAGTGAGTGGTAAAGATGCTCCTCTGCCACAGCTGTTCATCTCCATGTAGTGGTATGAGCAAATTTAAGTGTGTGTCATTGTGCGTTGCCTGCTTAGCATTCATCTTAAGTTTTCCATAACATACTCAGTAAATTAAAACTCATATGCTCCCTGGAGAACAGACAAGAAGCCCCATTCCTTTTCCAGTTCCCACCTTAATCACTAAGTTACAAGGCATACTCTCTCAGGTCCCATCATCAATTATTATCAATATTTCATGAATACTGAATATCAATTATTCTATGTAGAGTGGAACAGCTTCAGCAAAAGTGGTGAGATAGACATTCAGAGTGCTCTATAACTTTGACATTATGGCACTTCCATGGGAAAACAAGCTCAAACCTTTAAGGCAAATGAAGTAACTGGGGCACTTCTGTCCTGGGCTGCATTCAAACTTGAGTCCTTATCAGTGAGTTGTTAGGTAAAAACACTTATCAGGAGCATCCAGCAGGCCCAGAAGAGCTCAGCCTTGAACTTAATCCAAAGCAGTTTGGTAGCAGTATAGTGGTCACAAGACTATGACTGGTACTGGTATAACTTCCTCTAAATTTGATCATTATTTAGAAATAATGGCTGCAGTGGTTTGGTTTTTGATCAAGCAGAAAGAATGAGGGCAGAGAAGCCCTCATATTTGCTATTTCACAAGCGGAGTGTGAAGCAGTAGCTCTTCGGGAAAGCTGTTGCTGGAAGTCTGCACCTGCTCCATCACTCTGCAGCTCACCACAGGGAAAGGTCTGACTTTGCTGAGCTTGACAGCAATGAGCATTGCACAGCTGACAACTCAGAAAGCTGAGGTTGGCTCACACACAGCCATTTCCAGGTGATGAGTTGGGTCAATTGATACATTCACTTTGGGAGACATAGTAAGAACGCTCTCAGTTCGAGCAAGGCTACACTGCATGAGTATCTCCCTCATCGGAAAGAAAGATGAAGGCTGCATACAGGACAAGGCAGGATTGGCATGAGGGAAAAGAAAGAGAGGCAGTATATCTTTTGGAGAGAATAGTTTCATCCATTTTCCCTTGATCTCTTTAAAAGTTTGGGGTACTTCTTCCTTTTTTGTCATGTGTCCCACTTGTAGCCAATGGGACTCTAGGCTTCCATCCTTTCCCCATTTTTCACATACACTGCACAGAGTGCACAGCTATGGGTGTAACTTAACAGTTGTGCACAGACTGCATCTCTTCTCCAAAGAAGAGGGACCGTTACTTCGCAAAAGATGCAGAAATTAATGACTCTTTTGGAGAGTAAAAGAAGTGCAGCTGGACACAGAGGGGAACCAAGGGCAAAAGAACAGAATTGATTGATCAGATGCCTAGCAGTAAACTTCGTTGCTTGGATTCTGAGCTGTGTGGAGCAGAGCAAGTTGTTTAGTTTGATTTTTTTATCAAGTTGCATGATATAGTATATATGATATAGTATAAATAAGAACAACTCACAGTTCAGTACTGCTCTTCTAGGCAGTACCAAATTGTTTTTGGTGCAGGGAATCAATGAGCTCTTGGCTTCTTTTTTTTTAATGTTCCTCCACGCACAGGAGGAATTTCTCATGCTTTATATAGTCAGTTGCTGCTAGATTTTTTTTCTGCCACTGGCATTCAATCTTTGTTGTTGCTCTAAGTGCATAATAACAACACAATATATATTAGCAAAAATACAGTGACCTGTCACTATGTAACTTGCTGCTATAGCTGCTGCAAGAACAGTTTTCCTGTTTCTGCTCGGGACAGAACCTTTCCTAAAAACCCTTAAATAAATCAAATATTCCCACTGTGCACCTTTTACTGTCAAACTTTCCTGCTTTTAGGGCAAGTGTGCAGGGCACTGTTACAGCCTGTGAGCACACAGGATACTGTTGTGAACACGGTATGCAATGGAGGGGCTGGGCCACTCCTCTATCGCAAAGGGCCATGCCCGACAAGAGAGTGGGCTGGAATCAGCTGGAACCAACTTAACCAGCTGGAGCTGGCTGGAACCCGCAGGGTGCAGCCCCTATACTTCCAGACTTGTAGCCTCTGGTCTGTTGACTTCCCTTTGGGACAACTCTTGGACTTTCACATCGCCCCATTAGGGCAGCTCTTGGTATCTCATATCTACGCGCTGGGACGGCTCTTGGTAGCTCCAACTGGTACAGCTTCTCCACTCTCGCATCTTCCCACTGGGACAACTCTTGGACTCTCGCATCTTCTGCTTTGTACAGAGATATGTCATTGGCAACCTTACAGTCCTGCAGTGTTAATCAAACCAAACAGTGGGCTTATTTTGTTTCTAATACAGATACAGAGCCTTAATTACTCCAGTATCATTTTAACTACCTCAGCACGTTCTTATCTGTTTTACTGCACTTCATTTCATATTACACATTTCCAGTTGGAGGCTTGACAGGAGGCAGAAGCAATCAAACCATATTGTCTTGCACAACAGTGGGGAAACTGCCATGTCTCTCATGCAAAAGATTAATCATAGACTGTGTGCTGTCTTTGTTAAACAAAAACACGTCTCGCTTAAACAGCTTGAAAGTTACGTCCCGTGTGATGCTGTCAGGGTAGGGGCCAAAAGTCAGACGCCTAAAGAGTCGAATCTTTGCAGAAGCAGCTTTTTTTTCTTCCCCTTGTAAATCGTACCAAAAATTGCTGCAGCTGATCTGGGAGCACGATGCTTACACGAGCCGGCTGCTGCAGATAGGAAGGGACAAACTGTTGCTGGGCAGATTAGTGGGGGAAGCCAGAGTGCTTCAGGTGGAGAAGGAATAGCCTGCTGATGCCAGGCGAGGGAGCTGTTCAGGTGCAAGCTTGAATTTTAGATCCAGACATTATCTCTGGAATATAAGGAGCCTAATTGTGTAACTGCTGTCCTAAAATACCTGTTAGGGCCAGGCACTTTATTTCTAGGTCTGACAACAGCTTGGAAAAGCCTACTTATGTGCTGTCACCCTCTTCACTGTGTTTAATTGGAGGAGGTAGGGATATGCCCAGAATTATTAAACAGAAAATATAGGAGTAGCAAGACTTGTGAGGAGGCAACTAAAGTCTATTTGGAATTTTTACCCACAGATCTGTTAAGGAATGGTTCAGAGATACATGAAATCGCTGTAGGGACTGATTTTCAATACAGGAGTGTAACTCCTCCATATTGCATTTACTGTGATCCATCTTGTCCTAAATATCTGAATTGAAGGTAATGCAGCACAGAGCACTGGATTTTATTAATCTCACCAAAGTACAGAGAAATGGTTAAACATAAAAAAATTGCAGGTGGTGGGGAGGAGGCAAATAGAAAGTCCTGGCACAGGGACTTATCCTCTGCTTGCAGGGAATGTGTATAATCTTCATTAAAAAATTCAAAGCTGGCTTGGCATAGATCCTAGCTGCGTAGCGGTTTGTTTAGTGATGATGGAAAGCTCATTCTACATTAATTCCTAATGGTTTATTGCAAAATGCTCTGTAATGGTGACGTGCTTGAGCTGTTAATTGATTATGAAATGCCTTGAGATCTTTATGAAAAGCATAAGATACAACTGTTATTGGATCATGCCGCTCGTTTACTTTAAAGAAAATAAATGTGCTGTAATTCCAACTGTCCACTAAATCTCTTCTATTTGGAAATATTTTTATGTCATCCTTCTTTTCTCTGGTAATATCAGTGTTTGCTGCTTGTTCAAATTCCAGTACATTCAGGGAGATTAAGGGCCTGAAACAATCTGATTGAAGTCAACCTGAATTGTTCCCTTTGAATACAGAAGGAGTTGGAGCAGGTATTGTTTGCTCTGCCCAGGTCTGAAAAGAAAATCTGTGGAAGAACGTGGCAGCCATGAGACTTGCTGAAGAGAGGGGACATGAAAATTTTTGTTTCTGAACTGGGAGAACGACTTTATACTAGAACTGTTCCAAGCTCCTAGCTCTCTTTTGTTGTCAAAATAATTCTGCATAGATGGTGAGGTGTAGGAGATTGGGACAGCATTTGCTGTGATACTATTTCATCTGAAATACTCAAAATTTGGGTACAATTACCTCCTAACCTGGTTTCAAGAGGACTTTGAATTCTCAGGGTACCACTGAGACATGGTAAGGTGACACTGGCCAGCGCATAAGGGCCAATCCAGGAAAGGAGATTGATGAGTGGGACTTTTACCTTGTTCTGAATGGGGCTTAGAGAAGAAGCTTGGTAGTGATCCTCTGTGTAAGGCTGAATTTCAGCTCTAGTTCTCACACTTGCAGCAAGTCCATCATAAATGACAACTGAGCATTTTTATAATTAATACATTAGAACTAATTTAACTGGAGACATGCGAGTTGTATTTTTAAGCATTTTTAGCTTACACTGTTTCAGAAATAATGCTGTTGCCATCAGCTATTTGGGATGGAACATATGTGTTGCAAAAAAAATTTCTATTTTATCAGAAATAGTGTAGACCCCTAATTTCTGCAGAGCATTTTGTCTAGAGAAGTCTGAACTCCCACGTTACTTCCCAGAGGTCAGAAGCAGACTCCCACATTACTCCAGACCTCAAATGCTAACAGGTAGCACTGGCACTCTGGAAGGTGAAAGTGAATTCTGGATATTCATAAGTAAATTGAAGTAACCGATGCCCCACTGTTCCTTTCAATTAAAAAAATAGAGAGAGAGCGAGAGAGAGAGAGAGAGAGAATGAAATCTCAAGAATATAAGAAATCCCCCCAAATGTAATGACGTATTTGCATATAAAAAGACCTTTAACTTACATTCTTTGCTCATTGGCAGTATTTGGAAGCCCATCATTCTTTTTTGTTGTTAAATTTCCTCAGAAAAAAACGTTCACATTTCTGGGGAAGTAGAAGTTTATAAAAAAAAATTATTGTTCATTTATTTTCATAGGATGCAGACCTTTCTAGACACAAGAATTGTTTCTAGACACGAGTAGGAGAAAAATGAAAGATTCTGTGGTGGTGTGTTGTTTTGTCTTTTTTAAAATATCCTAGATAAGGGTTTATAGATGCTGTATCAGTAGAAAATCTTACTGTGGCAACAAAGGAAACGTGGATGTTTTCAGTTTCTCATCCTGAGTGTGCAGCTTTGTGACTAGATAACCATGAATAAATGACTTATTATATCAAGGACTAAAGTTAATGTTATTTCTACTGGTGTAAATCTGGAATAACTCCACAGAAGTCAATGGAGTTACAATGTTTATCCAATATTGTTTCCTCATCTGTAAAAGAGGTTAATGACATTATCCTCTCTTGGGGAATATGTCAAGGATATTTAGTTAATGTTGACTCTGTAAAATGCTAATGAATTGTTAGTGCAAAATTTGTACTTTACAGGTGAAAGAAACAGCACACAAGGTACTGATGCTTAACCCATTCTGCTAAAGATATATTGGCTTTCATTACAACATCTCAAACAATTTTCCTATTTTCTTTTTCATTTGGGAGGGAAGACTGATCCATTCTATTAGGAAAGCAATCAGATACATGTAAATAAATTTACACCAAAAATTACCAAGTGTAGCATGTGCATATGTCCTATACTATGCAGCTTGCTTGTGTGCCAGTCCAAAGAGAGCATTGTAAGTTTAAAATAAGCAGCTTTGATTCTGCCAACTAATTTATTGATATATATACACTGAGTGAGAATAAAATATACACAGACAAAATGGTGGACAGATAAGTAATTACTGCCAGAAGGATCTGCAGCTTTCAGGCAATCCTTCTAACATTTTTCCATCTCATTATTTCTGTATATAAATGAGAAGTGTCTTTGTGAGAAGCAGCAAGGATGCCAGGCATGAAAGCCCTGGTATATGTCTATCCAATGCAAACAGAAACATGACTGTAATTCTTAGTAACTCAGAATTAGCAATTTATGAAGCGCTCATGGGACACTGTCACAAAGCAAGTAGAAGCATGTAAAACTGCAATAGCAATAATTTCCACCCCTGTTCTGAGGTTCATGCTGGTAATTCTCAATGCATTTTTCAAAAATGGGTGCATTATTTCCATTTTGCAGGTGTGGAAAGGGATGGTCCTGAGGCAAGTGCCTTGCCTGAACAAAATAGCCAGTGAAGGAGGTGCGAGGAAGCCATGCAGCTGCGTGCAGATAAGAAAAGGACAGGAGTGGGGGTCACATTCCCATTAGCAGGCATACCACAGAGCCACTCCCATACCCACTTTCTCATATGCAAAGAGAAACTTGGCCTAGCAGCTCTCATATCTATCCACTGACATCAGATTAAAGGTAGAGGACAGAAGGATACCACATAAAATAGCATCAAAGAACTCTTCTTTATGAATGACCAACTCAAGTATTGGGATCTCCTGGTTTTTTTCAGGTGCTGCTCTTCTCAACAGTGTGTTAACACTGATGTGTTGCATTGCATCTTCAACTAACAAACTGCCAGTCTCCTTTTGTTGTCTCTTCTACTAGTGGTGCAATGATGAGGAGGCTGATTGAACAGCTCTCATGTTCTAATCTTTCCAGGGGTTCAGCTGTGGTCTCTCAACAGAATCAGGTCTGTTGGACACGACACAGCTTTCCAGCATAGACCAGCTCAGGTTTCTGTTCAGTCTGCAAGGACTGGTGAAAACAAACAGTAATGGTTAAAGCTTCCTTCTGTCTTAGCCACATGACTGTGTCCAGTGAGATAATATTTCCAGAGAAAAACATTTTTAACCAGTTCTGTGTTAGCCAATAATATTTTTACATGTAACTCTTGAGCTGGCAGTGTAGTAAGAGTGAGTGGCTTTGGGCACCAGCTGCCAAGTGTTTACACAGGATTTCAAACTGGCTTGTTCCATTCATGTCATGAGAGCTACGCTACTACTGGTTCCTCAGTCGTCATGATACACAAATTTCGTTTATTAACATGACATAAGAACATGCTAGACTTACCTTTGTTGCCAAACCTTTTGCAAGGAAAACCCAAAAATTCTGCAACAATCATTTGAAATCACACATTGAGAAAACATTTCCTTTCCAAAATTAGGTTTTTGTATATTCACATGCTAAAAGGAAAAGCAGCAACAATATTTCCTATAAAGTTTTAATTTAGAAAAGAAAATAATCAAGTAGCTTTTTCTGTAGCCTCTATAAATTAGTAATAGCACTGGTTTGGCCAACTTGTCCTGAAAATGAGCTCATTAAATCTAATTGCACACACTGTATAGCAAAGAATCATATGAAAAAAATCTCTGAGTTTTATGTCCAATTAGAAGAATACTCCGTGGTGTTCAGCACTGATTCCAGTGGTGGATGTCTGCCAAGATACATTTAACTGAAATTAAGACACTTTGAGATAGAATCAGCCAGGGAACAGGGAAGTCAACTATTAGAGGCAATAACTCAAAAGATCACAGCAAAATTGCATGTTAAAAGAAATCATAAACTTGGGAAAATACCAATTTTTATTAAAATTTATTATCTCTGATTTAAACAGATGGCTTAGTAGAAAAGATTAAGATATTTTTAAGATTTTGTAACTTGACTGTAGAGAATCAAAATGAATGAACACATGCCTTGCAAGTAGAAAATAAGGCTAATATACTTTTCTGCTGTCAAAATCAAAGGGAAAATGCACAACTAAGTTATGTGAGGATGAGATCCAGCATGCCTATTTATGCATCATGAAGTCTGGGCTCAGCAGGGGAACCCAAATAACTAAATTATGCATATTCCCAGAGAAAATAATTGGACACTGTGCAGGGTAGCCCAGAATGCCACACAAGGGCTTAGTGGCTGGCCAGTATGAGATCCTCAGGATAACAGGTGTCTGAGCAGTCCCCTGTTCCTGAACCTCGGAGCTTCTTTCTGCTCAGGGCACACTGCACAGAGCCTTCCACCCACTGCAATAGCCTGAGTGAGCATGGCTCATTCTTTCCAGGTGCATGGAATGACTGAAGGACAAACCTGAACCTGGAATCGCAACTCATTCATTAGCTTTGAAAGTTCATCTCATGATTGCCTAATGTAAAATGTAATGAACATTCAGAGCACAGCAGAGAATTCAATCTTTGCCTGATTTCCAGGTCCCCCCATCTTTCTCTCTGGCACTGCCCTGTCTGCTTTCTTTCCAGTCTCATTCCTGGATGTGCAGCAGCCCTTTTGGCCCAGGATGTGACCCTAAGAAACTTTTCTAGCCTGAGACAGGACATTTTCAGGCTAAGGATTAACCCCAAATCTCCACTGCTCTGGGTAACTGCTTTGACTACAAAGCAATAGCACTGAAAAAGCAGCAGCAGCATCACTTCTGTAAAGGGTAACTTGGCTGTCATGCTTTACACTGAAAAAAATACAGTCCTTATGTGATAAATATATTTAAGCTTATAGCTCACATAGTCATTTCTGGTTGCATCATGTTTTTACCAAGCAGGCACCTACTTTCACAGAAAAGAGCAATACACAGAAGTCTTACTTGAAGTGCTGAGAGAGCTTCCAAGTCAAGTAGGGGCATGCCATCTCCAAGAGTAGGTTTTCTGTGGAACATGGAATTTTGAAGGTGATTTTCTTGTGTTCTTCCCAACTTGTCTCTAGGCACTGAAATGATGTCCCTAGAATTGCTCCCGGCTGAAAAGCATGATGCCAGCTATAGGGCAGTTGCAACCAAAGGACAAACTTGAGTTTCATACTTAAAATTTAACCTCCATAACTCTAGTCACATTTTGTTAGCTCAGTGCCCAGTCTGTATGGAGTGAAATGGACAGTATACTTGTCAAATGCCTTCCCTCTGTGTATCAGGATTTTTCAGAACAAAACCTCATATTAAATCTTTAGTAGAGTGTCGCCCTGAGAATCAGGCCCTCAATATTGTTTCATATTGTAAAATATAAATGTAAAATATTGTTACTTTCCCAGGAAAGTAACAGTAAACATAGGTGTTTATACATTCCATTAAAGATATGCCTTTTGATGGACATCTCTCACGGCCAGTGTGTTTGGGAAGGTGTTAACCTTACTATCCAATCCCTGGTTGTGGTCTGAAACTTATAAATACTGAAAAGAAAAATAAAGTTTGCTCTTTCTTTCACCACACCTCAAACTGTGTCCGTGTGACTCATTTCGTGTCCAACAGCAACAGTAGAGGAACTGAGTATTTTAGAATAGAGATTAAAATACCATATGTAGTATGGAAGCTAGCAAGCAAATAAGCAACTTAGGTTTTCAGTAAATGTAGATATTTGCATGTCTCCTATCACTACAATACCTGAAGGATTCATTGCCTTTATATAGCATTAACATTAAACTAATTTTATACTGATCACTGAAGCTTGGCTTTTTTGAGTCCCAGTCAAGTGTCTTCCAGAGCTCAGGCATTCTGTTTTTACTTAATTTTTTTTTTCTGCTAGTGTTGCTTTTATAGAAATAAAATAAAAAACATAAACATTGTCTAATTCTGTCTCCTTCATTCTTAAACCAGTGTTCATTTCCATGGAATAAAATTTAACTTTTGGCAGAGAACTGAGCAGCAGGCCTGAGGACATTGACAAGCGCTGATTGGCCATGCATGCAAAGAATTCAGCCTTGGTCAGTCTTTTTCATCCAAACAATCTCAATGTCTTTCACTGATTTGTGCCTGGCTGTTCCCTGCCACCTGCAATGGAATGAGATGCCTGACCAGGCAACCCAGCCTGTCTGAGAGGAAGTTAACAGATAATGTGCAATAAAGCTTTATTGTTTCCCCAGTATGTGTTTACTCTGCGTCACAGAGAATCCATTTGTCCAATATTAATTGAATTCGCCAACATTTGGCATATTTGCATAAGTATTATGAAAAAGAGCATTATCTCCCTTGGTATTATACCCATTTCCCTTAGATGGTCTCTCTTTGATCCATTAATCATGTTTCCTGTAATCCTCCCACAGAAACTTAATTGCTCACATCCTGCAGAACCCACTCACAAAGAAAGAAATTAGCTCTATGTAAATCTAAGGTTATTACCTTGTCTCTATAAATGTAAAACAATTAAATTATCCTCTAAAAAGGACAGTGATAAAATTCCAGATGAGCATTGATCACCCAAAGAAGCAGATTGAGGCAATTTTATTGGACCAGTGGGAAAAAAGTGGTTTTGCTCTACCAAGGACATTACTGGGGCAAATGATACTGCTGTCTAGGTTTGTCTCTGCTACTGTTGCTGTTCCCTTTACTGACTTCAGTATTACTTTAATATCTGAAGCAAAGTGTTAGATTCAATAGACACCTCCAACTGTAGGGCTGATCCAGCCTCATACTGGTGGGTACATCACCTGGGTTTTGGTGGAACGTTGAGGTATGATCTAAAGATGTGAGCACACTGCTAGGGAACCATGTAAAGTCAAAGGTGCAGCTGTCCAGCTGCCTTATAGGAAATACTGAGAAAAGGAATATATCTTGAATTCCAGCTCTCAGATCTGTAGGGATATGATTTTCAGAATACGTATCTATAGCCTCAGACTTCTACTAAATATTGGAATCCGCATGAAAAACCAAAAAAGCCCTTTTGAGTATACTAGATGTTGATGTATACATTTCTATATATATAAAAAAGACGTAATTCCGGAACCTTGTTCAAGTTTAGATTCTGAGCCTTTCAGTCCTGTCAACATCAGAAGAGCTTGGGCATACAAAGATCAGCAGATCTAGAAGCTCATGGATCTTTAGGATTGAAAAATGTTAACAGCTTCTAGACTTTAGTAGCTTAGCCAGGCTTTCCAGGATCAGGATTCTGGGACTTCCATTTATCAGATCTATCCCAAGACACCTAAGCCAGCATTACAGGCACAAAAATCTCTCATCTTGTAGAAAACAGAAGCCAAGACTCCAGTTTACCAAACTAGCATCTATATCATCAATAGCTTCCTTACCCATTTGTTTTCCTCAGACTTGACTCTAATTCTTTGCAATCACTAAAGACCCTTTGTTCTTTCACCCTTCCTTGGTTTCTATAATAGTTAGCAAAATTATGACAGAAAATGTCTCCGTGTCTTTAGAGAGATTGTTTAGAGAGATGGTTTCTGTTAAAAAGAGTAAAATGGGAGCAGTAAGAACCATTATATCATTACTCCATGTTCTCTGCTTTCTTCTGAACTCATTTGTTCACTCTTCATCTTTTCTAAATTTCTTTTTTTGGTGCAAATTCATTCTCACTTCTTATAAATTTTTCTTCACCGCCCATTCTTTTTGTAAGGTTCTCTTTGGATATTTCATCCATAAAGCCTTTTAATGACTTCATCTATATAATCAGTTTCTTTCTACTAAAGAAAACATCAAAGTTAATCTGCAGTAGAAGTGTAATCTGCTATATCACAAGTCTGTCTGATCATATAGTCTCTTTGATTTACAGCATGAAGGCCTTGATCAAACCAAGATCCACTCTCTTACACTGTGAACACTTTTGCTGGTGTTTCATAAACAATATTAAGACGTTATAACAGCTATCAAAGAATAATGACATGTACTTTCCCAAGAGGAGACCTGCATCCTGTATCATATCCTGTATGTCACCCAGTGTACAGGTGAGTGGTCAGAGAGATATCAGAAGTCAGCATTAAGGAAAGGGAGAAACTAACACATATTTTTAATTGTTTTAGGTATAAATGACTACTAACACACCAAAAAGGATTCTGAGATTCTGTGCTCAAATTGGTCAATATATTGGCAGGTTCTGACAATTTAATTCTTTATGATTTTATCCAGAACCTTAATTAAACCTCTTCTTTGGAGACTTGTAGACCTGAAGCCTTAAGCTGTTCTTCAGGATGTCTTTGCATTATTTTTTTGTTTATGGCATGGCATTTAGATGCCCATCTCTGAGAAACTGAAGCTTGTAAAAACTTCCATGCTTCCTGTATAAAATGTAATAAACATAAGCTATCAAATGGAGGGGGCAAACAACACAGAACAAGTCAAATTAGAAAGAAAAAGTAATTTAAAGTAAATTTAAAAGAAAATTAAAAAGGAAAAAATTTAAAATTTCAAAAAGCAAAAAATTAAAAGTAAATTTAAAAGAAAAAGTAATAACTTTGAAGTTAGAAAAAAACCCCGTTTTCTCCATTCACCTTTACTACATGCTGAAAATACAATGCTTACTACTAATATAGGACTAAACTCAAAAAGCATTTTTCATCACATAAGGAGGGCTTATGCCCTACAAGGCAAACTTTTAAGCCATTTAAGAGATCTTGCTGGAGTAGAATCTGTTGTTTAAAGAAAATGCCAGAAAATCCAGGTTACTGCTTGAAACTACCTGCAATAAAGAAAGGAATGTTCAATATAGTTTCTGAAATAGAAGTAGATATTAGAAGAAGAAACTCAGGAAGGTTAGCCAAACAAGATATGGCACAGTAGTTGAGAAAAGCTGGCAAAGTCCAGTAAACTCACTGGACTGAGCATAATTGGCCTATTAGTGCTCATAGTTACTATGCATATTTTAGGAACTGGAGAAAATTCTGTGTATGGTTCTCATATATTTTAGAAGGCTGAACGCAGGTTACAAGAATTTTAGCAAATGAATGTGCACACAGCAAGTTTGCATTGTAGAAGTCTAAACATGCTGGCATCACTGAGTAATTAGGCAGACTGGCTCTGAGGATATACAACAGGTACACAAGGGTCCATTTTGTCTGTGAAAACCTAGATCCAGCTCAATTCTGTTGGCTTCAAGCTTTGGGAGAATTCATTTGTTTGAGAGCCCATTCTAAAATGACCTTAGGCAGCACAGTGGTTCATGCATGAATGATAAGCTCTTAGTCACTTGTTGCTGCTGCTCTTACTACCCCAAGGCTGGTTGTTTTCCAGAGACCCAAATCATTAAGCTGGGATAAGGATGCTGGGTGAAATCCCAGGAGCATCTGTGATGGAAAATGAGCCTGGTTTCCTAATAAGAGCTTCTGGATCAATGTCATAGGACAGCGTGCCTTTTTTTTTTTTTTTTTTGTCTGTAAGACAACACTATATATGCCCAAAACCACATCTGAATTTATAGACATTTCCTTCCAGAACAATAATTTTAGGATGTACACTGTCTTTGATTACACATAATTATCCTTTTGCCAACTACATAGCCTTTTATGCCTCATATTTTACTTCTTTTTTTCTCTTATTTTTTAAAAACTGTAGCACCTTTTTTTTTGGACAGAATCTGCACCTTGAGAATTTATGCAGGCACAGCTCTGGATACAGTTGCTTTGGTACTGGAAGGCGTAGCTTTGCAGCTTTCTCTTACATGACACAGAGTATAATAACAAAAGCTATTCTTCCACATCTGTCAAGAAAATTTATCTCCAAATCAGTCTCAGGCAGAAACTATTATAGGCTGTGCTTGCACAGGCTGACCATGGTAGATTAGTCAGCCTCAAAAATAAAGATTAGCCCTTCTTCCTTCTTAGGAAACTCTGTCTTTTTACTAAGCTTACACATGAATGTACTTATTGCAAACTATTTAACAAAAGCAGTTTGCAGTTTTGAAAATGTATGAACTGGAGGATTACAAACATTTGTAAAACCATATCCTGTCAGTTCCTGGCGGTCATGATAATTAGACATCAGGTGCCAGGTGCTAAAAGAGAACAGCATGGGAGAAGTAATCACACATCAAACCAAAATGAACCATAGGGGAACTTTTAAGACTATATGAGTGTGGGATGTGACACTGAGGAATACTGAATGCAGGGAAAGGCAAATTCAGACTGAGATAAATTCTCATTTCATTCTGATACTTCACTTATCAGCAAGAAGGAGACTTGAAGCAGAAAACTGCTGTAATGTATAATGATGTGTTAGAGGAGTCAGGGCAGGAGGATTTTGTGTCTGAATATGACATGTTTTCTAAAGCTCTTCCTTCAGAGTTTTTCAAGGAGAATATGTAATTTGTGCAGGGTGCCAAGTCCTGTGCAAGGGTGAGCTGTCAGGAATTTATACTCTTCCATTACTAGCTCACAGAAAAACTTTAAAACCAGGGCTTCCCTGCTAAGGATGCAGAAAAGCCTACATAGTCATCTTTGCCTTGTGCAGCTGAGAAACATGAGTGGACAGTGAAGAATTTCTGATGAAGAACAGGGCAAGCGTTCCTGTGTGGTAGTAAAAGACATAGGTTGCTTATGCTAGTCTGCTCGACCTGCCTGTGAGACATGGAATATTTTCTTTCAGGCCACAAAAAGTCAACTCCAGCCTTACAGATCTCATATTGAGACCAAACAGCCTCACAGAGCACACCAAGGCAAGGTGCCTGTGCCAATATCTCTTGCAATGGTTCCTCTACTGATGGAATAAACCTCCTCTGTGATAGGGAAGTACAAAGAGTCCGCTCTCAAAAGGCATTTTCTGGAACAGCACAAGGCCTGTACTGTGGTTTGAGCTCCTGACTGTGCACTGCAGGCCAACTCATCAGTTGCTGGCTTTCACAGTCATACAACCCCTCTTCAACCTCAAACACATCAAACTAATATGATTTCTTTAAAATCTGTGTTTTCACATAGATTCACTCTGAGACATTTTTTACATATGACAAGCATTCTATTCCTGAAAAGAAATTCAAATTTTCCACCGGCTATCTTGGCACTCTGTAGGTAATTCCTGCCAGTGTAATTCCTTTTCCTCAAGAGGAATGTGACCAATAATTGAAGCTTAGTACCTTCAGTTTTATATATCCCTGACTAAATGCACTAGTACTGCTGCACCACTGTTCACCTTTTATGAAAGGAATATCATCTTCACAGGGGGAAGGAATTAATGCAGGTCTGTAATACTGCAATTCAAATGTGTGTAGTAAGAAGTAGAGAACATTACAGTATTAAAATCCCTGGTTTTCAGTATATGTATATAAATTAAGCAGTAGCAGAAATAATTTGGCAAGACAATGACAGAAAACACCCTTGAAACAAAATTCTTACCCAGCACATGTAGGTTTCATAATATCTCTTTCATTCAATAGTATAATTGAGGAGCATATATTTGACCTCTTTCACATTTTATAAGTAGAGGATTCTAAAATCCATAATCTCAATTACTCTCTTAATAGACTGTCTTGACTTTTTTTGTCACCTGTTGACCTACAGGATAAAGCTATTTACAACTGATGTTATTGAGGAGAGCACTGCCATCATGAAAATGCTGAAGGACAAAAAAATCCAATAAGGAGACTAGAAAACCCATTTGGAATTCCACTTCTCAAGTCTAATTTATTCAATATGCATACTGTGAAACAACTGTGTGTCTAAAGTACAATCAGGTATTAACTTGGTAGCAGCTATTCCAGTCAGTAGTTTGCAGCAAGTTGCAGGCACTTGTCAGAGAGAAAAAGTCTGTAAACAAGAAGGCTTTCTAGCAGTGAAATGCAGAAGGCAGGGAAGAAAGCACACAAAACTGCTATGTTACCTCTTCTCCTTATGCCGATGTATTTCATTTTGCAATTCTGTATTTTTTTAATCTATTTCCTGTGCAGCCATGCATTTGCATGCATCAAACCACTAGGTTTTACTGAGTAATCTCAGCCCTCCTGGTTTCAGTCTTGTATGGCACAATATGGTGGGTTACTATAAGTTAGCCTCTAGCATAAAATACTTTTTTCTATAAGAAACTGCCAAAAAAGTAGCTATGTTTTGCATTCAAGTTTCAGCGCTAGACAATTAATTGTCTCCTTTGTGCCTAGTCTGTTTTAAGTCACAAACATTTCTTCCATTTTTGTAGTGTCAGCTCAGACCCTTGGAATGTGCTCCATGCAAAGAAACAGACTAACACAGCCTCTCTTGCCTCATCTCTACGTGTGGCAGAATTGTTTCCCTCAATACAAATAGCATTTACATTTCTCATAAATTAAGGATATCTGATATGCCCACTTTCAAATCCCAACCACTGCAAATTCTACATGTATGATCAACGGTTCCTTTCAGGAAGAAAGGTGAAGAATGAGGGAAAAATCATAGAGTGGTTTGGATTGGATGGGACCTTAAAGAGCATCTGGTTACAACATCATAATATAATGTTACATTATATTGCAATGGGTAGGGACACCTTCCACTAGGCCAGGCTCCTCAGAACCCCGCCCGACCTGGTCTTGGGGGATTCAACTTCCAGAGATGGGGCAGCCACAGCTTCTCTGGGCAACCTGTGCCAGTGCCTCACCACCCTCATAGTAAAGAGCTTCCTCCTAATGTTTCATCTCAACCTAACCTCTTTTTGTTGAAATCTATTACCCCCCTTGGCCTATCACTACATGCTGCCAGCTAAGAAGCAAGCATTGCATCAGACTTACATGGGGCAGACACGAGTTTAAAATTAGGTTTACAAAGGAAAGGTTTAACTACAAGGTTGAGGCAGCAACACAGATGTACCCATTGTAGAAGACATGGGCAAGCCTAGAAGATAGGCAGAGCAGCACTACAAGTTCAGGGGCACTGCCATAGCCCGAATGGGCCTGGAACTAAATGATTTTCGAGGTCCTCCTCCAAGCCAAACCATTCTATGACTCTATGATACTCCTACTAACACAGTGCAACCAAAAAGAGCTCTGAATAGAGAAGCTGCATAGAAGTAACATTTGTAAGACAGAACTAGCAGGATTCCGTTTTATTGCGCTCTCTCAGCATTTCAAGCTCGGCCAGTGAGCGCCTCTCCCACGCGAACCCTTGGAAACTCCGACTGCGGGCTCCCGGTCAGCGTTGTGAGGGATCCATGGTGACGGATCCCTCCCCGTGCGCGCTGACATCGCCGCGTTAGGCGAGCAAGGCACTATCCGCGCTCAGCTGGGCCCTGGGGAAGGGGCTGGCGCACGATGCACCCCCAGCAGCCCCTTGGCGGGGCGAACCCCATCTTTCCCCACCGCGCCGCGTTTATATTGGCCGCGCGCGCCCCCCGGCGCCGTCCCGAGCCCCAATTGGCCACCGCGGGACGGGGGCGGGGCTCGGGCAGGCGGGGCGGGAGACGGCGCATGCGCTATTGGCTGCTCCGTGGGGGCGCGGGGTCACGTGGCACGGGCGGCGGCCGTTGGCACCGTGGCGAGGGAGAGGGCCCCGGTGGTGGTGAGTGCGTGAGGAGCGGCTCTGCTCTCCCCTTTTCCGCTTCTTCCCTTACCCCCTTTCCCTTCTCCCGCTGTTTTACTTTCTCTTCCCTCCGGCCTGTCCCTCCTCAGTTCGGGCGGATCCAGGTGCGGCCCCGCCGGGGACTCCCGGTGACTTGCGGGAGCGGCCCGAGCGGACCCGGGGCCGTCTCCGGCCCGCAGCACCCGCGTTGTGCTGCGGCTGAGCCGGGCAAGCGCGGCAGTCTCTGCCTCTGCTCTTATCCTTTAGGTCCAGGCTATTCATTGGTCATTCTCTACATTTTTCCTCTAGAAAGAAAGAAAGAATGTAGTAATTTGCTACTTAATTTCGTGCCGTGATAAACTTCTGTACCTCATCGGGTGACTAAGGGAGGACTGGCAGGAACCAGGACGCTACTGTCTCTCTTTTTGCTGCAAATTGCTTTAATAGCCCTGTACCAAAAGTATCTTGCGGATCTCCGGCTTTACACCTCACCTGATTTCTTTACAGTCTTGCTGTTTTATCTGTGATACTGTGTCTCTAGATATACCAAGATCACTATATATGTTGCTGAAAAGAATTGATTCCAGGTGTGGCATGTTGTTTTCATATTCATATAGCACTGTTAGTGCTATATGAATTGCTCACTAGTTTTTTTAAAAATTAAGCAGTGACTTTTGAAAGTATGTTTGCTTGTATCGTGCAAATATTTCCAGGGTTATAAATATTTAAAGACCCAGTAAAAATCTTGCTTGATTTGGGGGGAGGGGAATTTTAGATTAGGCTGCATATCAGATGGAAGAAGTTTGGGGTTGGTTGGTTGGGTTTTTTTTGGGGGGGTTGATTTTTTGTTTTGTTTTTTTCTGTTTGGGGTTTTTTTGTGCATATGAAAATTGTAATTACAAGGAAAATGGGAAGAAGTCTGTAGAACCAGAAGATTCTTGTTTCACAGTAAAATCTCGAGAGAAACATAATTGGAAATTTGTCTTGTTAGGAAAACTTGAATAAAAACTCGTTAGTGAGCAGTTTCAGCTTTCCAGTGAAATGCTTGGTACACAGGCTGTTGCTAGAGTTTCAGAGCCTGTATGGCAGAAAACCTTGGAGTGCAGCCAAAAACATCAACAAATTTGCTGTTGTATCTTACGTCTTCTCTACAACAGTTATGAGAGTATTTCAGTAGAGATCACCTGAGTGACCAGCCTGCTTTACTGTGGGGTGTGCCTTTCAGTACTTTGTGGGCTTGTTTTTAAATCTTCCCTGGAGTGGAATGGTGTCCACTCTTCACTTTGCAAATGTTTGTGGCTGGTCCACAGAGTAGACTGTGACTGTGATGCTCTTGTAGTGTTTGGTACATAGCTCAAAGTAGTTCAAAAGCATTATCTTTTGCGACTGACAAAGACAAAGCCAATGCTGTTGATTACAGTTAAGAGTCATTAAGGTTGGAAAAGACTTCTGGGATTGTCAAGTCCTGCTCCACTTGGGACAGATGTGAACAGTTGTGGCTCTCACATACAGATACCATGATAGACTTGACAACATTATGCCAGTATCTTGTTTTTATAGCTGTTTTGCCGGTGTCATTTATGCACAACTTCTCTTTTTCTTTGCATTGTTCTCACAGAACTTGATTATTCAGCATATCCAAAGATGAAGAGGAAACTTGCAGCAGCTGGGACATTGAGGCTTAGTCCTAATGAAGAGGCCATGTTTCTGAAGGAAGAATATGAAAGAAGAAGAAAACTAAGGCTGCAACAAGTATGCCTGTATTTTTCCATGTGTTGTATTTCATTTGATGATGTAACAAATAATTTAAGAAAAGTAACTGAAAATATTATTTCCTGTAAGCTAAATTTCAAGGTAATAATATTGTAGAATGGTGGAATTTTTTATGTTGGAAAAAACTCTTGAGATTGTCAGGTCCAGCTATTAGTCCAGTACTGCCAAGTCCACAACTAAACCATGTCCCTAAGTATGATATCTACATGGCCTTTGAACTTTTCAAGGGGTGGTGACTCAATCACTTCCCTGGGCAGCTTGCTCCAGTGCTTGACAACCCTTTCTGTGAAAAAAATGCCTAAAATATAAAGTGAAAAATAATAAACTGTGTTTGCGAAGTTTTTGGTATAGTTGTTGAATTTTTTTAAACCATGTTGAATTGTAATAGGAACCTCTCATAAATTATTGTGTTGTATTTTTGGAGAGAAGAATATTCCAAGCAGTTTTTGCTGTTTGTCACTTGTATGTCACTTTTTGGACTTTAACTGAAGCATCTAATTAAGATTAAATTTATTATTTTTTATATTAATTTTGGAGAAAGGTAACAGCAACTTGAAAGTGTTTTCTAGACAGATTAGGAATGGAATAGTACATGAGCTGGATGAAGGGTAGACTATGTTGTGGAAAGTCTTGCTGCGAAAAGTATTGTGCTTTTCTTGAATTGCTGACAAACATAATTGCTATTTTTACAGGTCAGAGAGCAGCAGAAGTATATCTCCTACCAGATAAGGCAGAAGGTAAAGCAGAGGAGAGAAGAACAACTGCATCAGTTAGAGGAAGCACTGAGAGCTGAATGGCAGAAGGCACAGGATGAGAAGATGAAAGCCCTGGAAGAGCTGTATCTATCAAGCTTAAGAGCGATTGGGGAGGGTCACCGACAGGCCAAGGAGAACGTAAGTGAGCTTAATATTATTGTGTCATGGTTTCACCCCAGCCACTAGCCAACCACCAGACAGCTGCTTCCTCACACCAGTGGGATCAAGGAGAGAATCAGGAGGGTAAAAGCCAGAAAACTCATGGGTTGCGATATAGACAGTTTAATAGGGAAAGCAAAAGCCACACACAGAGCGAAGCAAAAGAAGCAGCTAAATCACTGCTTCCCATGGGCAGGCAGGTGTTCAGCCATCTCCAGGGCAGCAGGGGCCCGTCATGTGTAATGGTTACTTGGGGAAGACAAACATGATCACTCCAAACATTGTCCCTGTCCTCCTCCTTCCCCCCACTCTATGTACTGAGCATGCTGTCAGATGGTATGCAATAGCCCTCTGGGCAGTTGGGGTCACCTGTTATGGCTGTGTCTCCTCCCAGCCACTTCAACTTCTTCACCAGTGTGGCAGCACAAAAAGCAGAAAAGGCCTTTGGCTCTGTGTGAGCCCTGTTCACCAATAACAAAAACATTTCTGTATTATTAACCCTGTATTCATGACAAATCCAAAGCACAGCCTCATACCAGCCACTGTAAAAAAAATAATATCTATCCAAGTCAATACCAGTATATATTGTCAGAGACAATTTTGATGTTTTAGAAATACCAAAATTTCTGGTTGGCTGGTTTTTCCTTTAACATTCCTGATTTTGAAGTCCTGATACCTAAATAGACAACTTTTTAGGAATGGAAACGTTTCAGAAGTGGTTATGTATTTTTTTGCAGGTATCTTCCTGCACGATAGTCTGTGGGCCTATCTGTGAAGGCTTTTGCTGGGCAAACTTTAAAGTTACTCTGTTTGTATTAGGTTGTATGATCATGTATGTTTGTACTTGACTAAATTGTACATAATGACTCTGTATCCCAGTTATGCCAGTAATACAGTCATTTTTTTCTCCACCATGGATCTTCTCTATGTTAAGTAAATACACTTAACATTCTTTTTCCCTTCAATGCTGCAGTGACATGGAAAGCCTTGGTAAGGGCTTCAGAGGCCTTTGCCTGGACTGCAGACAGGTGTCACTTTTTCATTCTGCTCCTATAAACTGGTTTCACTTTCTTTAAAATCCTGTAAATTGTGTAATCTTTGCTAGAGAGATCATTGAGGTTGCTGGTTAGAATTTTTCTATAGGTTTGACTCTGAATCAGGTTTATAGAAACCAGCCGTAGATTTCTTACATGGATTTTGCAGAGTAGCTTACTTCCTGATTTATTCAGGATATTTAAACCCAAGTAAAATAGCATTATATTTTTCCATATATCAGTGTCTTTAAATCAACTTCTTTATAAAATCCTTTCTGATCCTAGGATGCGTGAGTTAGGAAAAAACTGTGGAACCAGTGTTGTAGGACCAGAGAACTAATAATAAATGTTTCTGTTGATGACTGAAGGGTAGTAACACTTCAGAACAGCTTCTTCTACACAGGTTAGTTTGCATTTGCTACAGGGTGTTTAAATAACTATGTTTAATTATCCTTTTCATCAAACTGATGCAGAAGAAATGTCAGGTTTAGAATTAAATATTTCTACATCAATATTTGATTAAATTAGCTGAGGGATGTGGCAGGTTCTGCTGTTGTTGATGGAGAAGAAGAAAGTAAAGATGGCAGAGAAGAAAAAGTTTAATACTAGAGTATTTTACCCTAATACAGTTGAAGGTAGTTTAGAGCTTGTGCTTTTTACCAGCAGTATGTAATTTGAAATATCATACTGATAGTATGAGACGTGAGTAAAATTCTCTGTTAAGTGATTACAATATTTTAATATTAAGGAACCTGACTTAGAAGCTCTGGCAAAGCAAGCAGAGGAAAGGAAACAAAGAGCAGAGATGAGACATAGAAAAGCTCTGATAGAGCAGAAGCACCAGAAAGAAAAATTACTTCGTGAGCAAGCCAGGTATGCAATAGTTATTTTGTTCTATTAAGAATGAACTTTACAGTGTCACAAGGTGAAAGACAAAAATGTTGATGCTTCTTGCTTGGAGCTTTTTCAGTCTTGAAGTTTTATGGGTAAGAGAGTTGATGCTCATGGACAAAGCTTGTGGCTTTTGATAAAAATTGTAGCTTTAAAACCAAGACAAGAATATCAGATATTCAAGCTGGCCTTATAGACTTTCCAGGAGTTCAGTGACATATGAAATGAAATGTTGTCAGGCCAGTTCCTGATAGTTAAACACCTGGAAAAAGGACCTAGTGCATTTGTCATGGGCTTCTTTTAATTAAGTAAATTAGACTTGACTTGAGCTGGCATGGAAAATGGTCTGTGTCCTCTTGGGCATAGTTTTGCTTGAATAGAGCTAAGACCTGTAAATTAGGTAGTTAAGTATGTGTACACTCAAGCAGTTAAAGTATGTTGAAGTACACAATGCTTTCTGCAAACCTAGGTCAAAAGCAGAGATTTTGTATTGCTTTTTGGATGCTTGTATATATTAATGTTTTTGCATAACTTGAACAAGGTGATTTTTAATGCTGCATTCCAGTCTAAGTTCTGTTGTCTTCGTAATACGCTTCCCCATGCCTATGGCCTGAGCATTCCATGCAGCTACTTAGGAATCTGATTTTAGATTTACCTTTTATTTTGCACTGTTCTGTCACTGTTGCTTGGGTCATTTTCCATCTCTCTTCTCTTTTGTGGTTTGTTTTGTTTTTGTTCCCCAAGACGAACAGATGCACGCAAACGTGCTCTAGAAGTGGAAAGACAAAGAGCAGCCAAAGTTGCAAGCCTGCCACCTCCTCCTCCACGTCCATTTGAGGTATATATCCATGATACAACAGTGATCACAATTTCAAGGGTAACATACATATTTATTGGTCTGACTCCTCGCAACAGGACATCCAGAGTTGGTATTTGCATATTGTACGGAGAGTGGTTCAGCAAAAAACAATGGAATGAATTAATTACATATTAGCAGGTTTCTTGCTACTAAGCTTGGGTACTGTATTGATCTCTTGTTATATGTGAATTTTGTTTCTTGTAATCAGACTCGTATTTTTGTGGTTAATGTGTCTTTTTAAACTTTCATCATATCTCATTTTTATTTAGTAGCCTCAGTGGTATGAGACTTTACAATGATCTCTCTCAGCTTGTACATTATATGCCTCCTCAGCTTCTGTCCTGCTGATGCAGTTTGCAGCATTTTGTTTAGTTCTGTAATAAAGACAATTCTGTCTTTTTAGCTGTAAGGTAGCTTTGTTGGGTTTTTTCCTCCCTTCAGTTTCTTTTGCTTGTAGGAAGTACTAAATAAAGGGGAAACTCTTTAATTTTATAGGAAACCATCACCCAAGTCTATTGGGGAGGCTGCAGCCTTTTGAGGTGGCTTTGTACCCCATTCATGCTGATTTGATTTCATAGAGCTTGTGCATACATGTAGAATTTTCTGTAGCATTGCAGACCTGAGCTGCAGAAAGAACATGATGTGCGTTTTTACTTTGGAGTTAACTTATAGAACTTCATGAATGCAGAATTTTAAGTTGGCTCATGTGGTGTTGTGCCCTTTTAGATCTTTGGGTTCAGGATATTCAAACTAAAGGGTTGAGGTACACTAGCCCCTCTCACAGCCAGTGAAGCTTTCAAAACTCTTCCCAGCCACAGCCCAGCACGTATGTATAGGTTAGAGTGCAGGATGATAGGGATTTTGTGTTGTATCTGGAAAAACTGAGTAAGGTTTGACCCTCACAGTTCTAAGAATGATTAGAAGGAGTACCCATGGCCAGTTTCTCTCTAGATCTTCTCATTGGCTGCCCAAGGGTTTTCATGTTGTGTAAGCTGGATATGAGTAAAGATTAAAGCAAGTGTTGTAAGGGAGTGGTAAAGTTTGGGGTTATTTCTGGTAAAGTATATGCAGTATTGAAATTTAGAACATCTGGAATAAGGTCCTGTCTGGTAAAGTTCAGGTAAATTCACACACCCTTTCATGCTGCTGTTCCTCTCTATGTTGTGCCACAGGGTGTGTTCCTGATTTGTCTGGTGTATAGCAGGTGAAGTCTGTATCAGTCCAAGCTTTGACTCTTTATTTCCTGGGTTTCGGGTGCTTCTGTTGCTCAGTTTGGCATTGTTTGGAAAGCGTGAGGTGCTGTGGGTTTGCTTTGTAGTAACTTCTGCAGTTTAGAATGTGTCTTTATGTCACATTTTATTTAAACCTTCCCCATAACTGCAGCTAACCTCCATAACAACTAAAATGATGCAGTTCTTCATAGGTAATACTTTTATTTAATACTTTTAGCTAGTAACATCAATAATGCACTTCTTTCTGGTTTATAAATGCAGAATTTTCTCCTCATTCTTTAGTATTTTGTCACCAGGGTAAGCAATAAGGCTTTGTTTCCAGGTTTCTCCAGGTTCTGGTGAAACCAAAATTGCATATTCAATTGCATTGGATGACATGTCTGGGTTAGTACTCTATTTAAATCTTGTTCCTTTCCAAAACTTAATGCATTTCCAGCCATTAGCAAATGTCCTTTACTCTCCTTTTCAACAAACGTGATTTGTAATTTGGTTTAGCAGAGTTTGCAAACATCTGGATTTTCTATAGTATGTGGGTTTTGTTTCTGTTATGAAGTTCATGTTGTGATAATGGCAAATTGTATCACTAATTTTGCAGACATGTTGAGTTTTTGTTGACGAAAGAGATTGCTCTGTTTCAGTATAGCACAGCATATAAATTTGTTCTATTTAAAGACTAGCTGACTTTAAGTCTTTTCTCTAATTTTTATATCTGTTTAGATTTTAATCCTTTAGTTATAGACCTATGGCTTGGAGGGCACAGGGCTAAGAATAAAGTTATTTTCTTTGAAGAGTTATTGGGTGCCATGTACTTTATGGAGAAAAATGTTAAGTAATTGAAAGACTGAGAGATTTTTATTCCTGTGTCTGCTTCAAGAGAAAACGAAAGGTATTGAAAGGTATTGACCGTCAGTTGGGGGAAGGTAAATCCAGAGCTTTGTCTTGCAAATGTGTTATTCAAAAGGCACTGAATTTAAATTGTTTAGCTTAAACCTGGGAATTACAGGGTCATCTGAATAAGTCTGCTTGTTTTTTTGAATCAGTTTGCATAAGGAGCTTATTAAATGCAACTATAATCATAATCTGATGTTCTGTTGCAATAACAATTGACTATAATTTCATAAAACGGAGCTAGGACACATTTTCATGGCATGATTACTTAGAATATAAAAAACATTCTCTAAAGATTCTCCTATTATTGTTATTTTACCCAGTTAGAAAAGAAGTATTTTTACTCTAATGTCATAACCCATTTTGGTTCTCAGAATTACAGATTTTTGGAGTTGAGGCCATATTTAGCTAGACCAAATGAAAAGTTACTTAATTGAAGCTAAACTGTAAACACAACTTTATTGAAAAGTGTTGCTGAGTTCTTGTAAACTTACTTTTTCTTACATGATCTATTAGATTGTTATGAAATGAAAATAAAACCTAAAAAGTGTTACGATACTCTGCTTGAGTATTCATAGCATTTGTAGAGTTTCGATCATGGGTTTTTTGTTGGGTTTTTGTCCCATTTCATGATACTTTGCTTCTTCAGTTTTGCCAGATTTTAGTATAGAATTATTTGCTTTTTGAAGGAAGGAAAGACAAAAAAAGGGAGGAGTTACAAAACTGTGATGGAAGTATGGTAATTTTTTTCAACCTAAATTTCTTCTGATATTAACTGGAAAATTGCAGCCTCCAGTGTAATTCTGACATCTTCACAACTTTTGAATAAAATTCTGGAGTTTGATTGTTTACATGTAATTAATAATTATTTGTTATTGATTTGTTAATTTTAAATTTTTTAAATAAATCAGAAGAGATGTTTAATTGTACATTCTGAAAGTAACCCAGTACAGGGCAAGCACTGGTAATCTGGCTAATGAGGTTTAGCCCTGGGACTTGTCTGTTTTCATAGCTATAATCAGTATCTGCAAGTGGTTTGGTTACTGTTGATCTGTTACAATTGCTACGATTTTTATTGATTAAGAAATTTAGCAGTTAATTTTTTTTTACCTACTAGAATAACATGCAGTAATATTGTTTAAGGACCAAGGAAGTTCTGCTGTTAAGGCTAAAGGTAGTTTTACTGGTTTTGGGCCCCTCACTGCAAGAAAGATGTTGAGGTGCTGGAGTGTGTCCAGAGCTGGGGAAGGGTCTGGAGCACGTGTCTGATGAGGAGTGGCTGAGGGAACTGGGGGTGTTTAGTCTGGAGAAAAGGAGGTTCAGGGTGAGCCTTGTCACTCTCTACAACTGCCTGAAAGGAGATTACATGTAACCAGGTGAGGGTTGGTCTCTTCACCCAGGTAAAAATTGATAGGACAAGAGGACATAGACTCAAGTTGCACCAGGGGAAGTTTAGACTGGATATTAGGAAAAAATTCTTTACTGGCTTGTCAAGCACTGGAACAGGCTGCTTGGGGAAGTGGTGGAGTCGTTATTTCTGGGGTGTCTAAAAGATGTTAGCTGTGGCATTCAGGAACATGGTTTGGTGGTGGACTTGGCAATGCAGAGTTAATGGCTGGACTTGATGAAGGTTTTTTCCAATATAAATGATTCTATGATTCTTTGATTTTCATTTAAAGACTTTGCTTTTACAGTCTTCATAAAATAGGGATGGTCAATACTGAAATTTTGTATGCCTCTTCTTATGCAGAGATAAGTTCAAGATATTCCTGAAACTAATGCTGCTCTTTGTGTGTGTACATTTCTTTATGGTCATGTTAGTTTGTTAGTTTTAGACCACTCAAGCTATGAATCTTTCCAGTTTAGTTAATGTGGATAAGAACACATTTTTAGGAGAAGGTTGAAGGAAAAGGAAGCTGACAGAAAATTAATGGAGGAGATGTTAAGTACAAAGACAGGTCCGACAGGATATTGAGTTACCTAACCTCACTACTTTGCTACTGAGATAGTGAGGCTAAACCAAAGAAGAGGGAGGGTAGATGGATGGCTTATTGTTCAAACTTCCAGAAGAGAGTTGAAATGTGTTAGTGTACCCAAAACTTCTAAAAAACCGCAGCAACTTAGCATTCTGTGAATAGACACTTTACAGTGAAGTTACAGAAAATGCTCTTTTTTCTGGTCAACTAATAAATTGGACATAATGGCTCTGAGTTTCCCAAAGGAAGTCTGTACTTGACACGTGTTGCTTTGCTGTTGGGTATAATTATGTTGTGCATCTGTGGTTGCCCTGCTCTGAGGTGAATGTGACAGCTGTTTTAAGTGGGATTTGTATTAATGCATTAAACTCAAGTGCTTTTAAATTAGTGGTTTTGAAAGATGACGCTGATGAGCGTCAATTTCTGTGCAGAAGTCTGCTGGAGACTGTTAGATGCTCTCAGTTATTATTAAAGCCCTCTAGATCTGTCTTGTGCTGATGTGGTTTATTAATTATTACATGTATATAAGGTTTTAAACAATATTTTCAGGACAGAATTTGGTGGAATGGGTTTCTTTTAATAATAATTTAGCTATACAGATCACTTCTGTTTAGTTGCTTTGGTAGAGATACTGTTCTGTGATACAGCTGTAGTTGTACTTCTCTTCCTAGAGTTCTGAAGTGAAAAAGATCATTGCTATGAAGTCCTGTGGTGCTGGAAACTTTTCTGTTACACGTTATCATATTGCTGAAGCTTTGGTGGACAGAGAAGTGGATGGAGATCAGGTGATTAATTCCAAGAGTTTGTGCTACAGTCTTGCATATATGTTTCTTTACATTGCATACATTGTCCGGATATCAGCTGATGGATTTTCTAGAACCCCTTTAAAGATATGAACTTGTATAAAACAGCTGTTAACACTACTTAAAGAGTCTCTTGGGTGGGCAGGCTTGTAAAACCTGTTAGGTGCTCAGTCACTTAAGGGATCACACCTGGCAGTTCCTTGTGAACAGGCTTTTATTAGAAGGTGAGATCACAAGACTGGTATGATGTTCAAGCACCCAAACTGGAAGACTTATGGCTTATGCTGAATTGATAGCTGCAGTTGCTCTGCTTTTCTCTTCCCCTCTTTTTAGCAATATACTCCCAGACTTGCTTTGTGTTTGCCTTGCTTATTTGGATTGACTTTTTTTCCCTAAGTATATTTTTATTTTTATGTTAGTAAGATTTTTGTTCTTTGAAAGTTGCAGATTGTTTCTGATTTCCCAATTGAAACTGAAGATATTTCAGGGATTTTTTTTTCCCCCCATTGTTTCAAACCAAACCATGAGGATAGAAGTACTCAATCTGTAATGTTGACCATATCATTCATTTTACCATGTATTGTAGGAAAAATTACTGCCCTGCTATAACAAATCATGTAAATGGTTGTCCCTGGTACAGCTTGAAACTGGAACACTTTGTCACCTAAATTTACAAAGTACATAACTATGAATTTTTTTCCAAAGGTAAAAAATTATTTTGGTTCTCCTTGCAGCATAAACATTCAAGGATGTTCATATGGCATTGTATGTCTTTTTTTAAGCGCTTTTGCTGCAGAATTATTCATTTATTAATTGTTACATATGCTTTAAACTATAAAAGAACTTTGTGATCTAAACTATTGATTGACTGCCAGCCAGATGCTCATCTAGCTGCTGAAGAAGAAGGGAGACGTTTGGAGGAACTACATAGGGAGGCAGAGAGGGAGAGAAGAAAGCATCTTGAAAAGGCACATGTTAGAGGAAGTCATGCCTTGAAGAAGATCCAACTGGCCAAGGTAGGCGGAGTAGTTTTGCCTGTTTTTAATGTAAGAATGACCACTGTTAAGTATGTTGCAAGTAGGTGATAAATAGAGGAATTACATTTACAGGAGGGAAATTGATGGACTAAATAAAGTTTTCAGAATGTCTTTGAAAAATAAAAAGTCAAAATCTGTTTGCTTGCTCTGGCATCTGGAAGGAGTGAGAATGAAAGAACATCCTCTTAATTTTTGTCACCTGAATGTTTGACCAGCTATTAACCAACAGGTAATAGTCAAGCAAAACTTCTTTCATAAGTGATGAGTTCTGCTTTTCCACATTAGCTTTAGTTAGAGTTAGTGATTCTGTTCTTCAGGGGAAGATATTACTGCTAAGAAGGTAACGAGGTTTTTTATTCTTTGAAAACTTTTCAAGGTTTTTATTTAAAGACTGACATTCTGTTAGCGTGCAAGTTTGGAAATGTTGAAACAGTTTCCTTTAAGAAATAAAAATTTAACTACTGAGAAAAGTCTTTGTACTGAGCTCTACACTCAAAATATTTTTATTGTCTGATAGCTTCACAAGTATTTTTGGTGGCTAGAAAAAGAAAAGCTTGGTTTTTTTATCAGCTGGGATATGATTGACCCTGAATGAGTAACCAAACTAAATTGGGGATTTCTGGAAATATTACTGGTGGTCCTGAAATTAACAGAAAAAAAAAACCCAACAAATTTTTTTTTTTTAATAGCTCTTAATTATACTCCATGCGTCAAAGAGTATTTAGTTTACATCTTAAAAAGTAGCAACTGCTGAATTATATACTAACAAAAGTCACTTGGCAAAAGAAGTACTCATTTATGTTATAAAACAGGTTTAATTTTCTTGAGGAAAGTTGGCCTACAGGTATAGAGTCTGATCCTTTATTTAACATCAAATCTTCTAGGTAGTATTTTTAATGACTCCTGTGTCTAAAGGCTGATACAGCCTTCTCCCGAGGAAGCACTTTCTCCCTAGAATAAGATTAACTTTGAACATTAACCAAAAGTCATGGTAACCAAATGGAAGCATTTTGTATCAATCTTGATATGTGGCTGGCTGAATGTGAACACTGAAGGTTGATGTTATCCCTTCTTTATTCTCAAAGGAGAGGGAAAGACTCCTGGAAGAACTGGAGCAAATGCAAGCTCAGGATCGGATGCGCAGGAGACAAGTTGTCGCACAGATGCCTCCTCAGCTTTCAGTGCCAGCATACAAACGCATGGAAATAAAAGAAGAATGGCAGAGAGAACTGGAGTCTGCATTTGAAGAAATGTACAGTGAAGACAGGAGTAAGTTCTTTGTTGGAGGTTGCTGAATCTGGTACCCAGCAAAGGAGAGGCTCTGCAGATACCTCTTCCCAGGTCCAGGTGGTAGTGAGGCCGTGTGTTTATTCATAGTTGGCACACGCACAAGCAGCTTTCCAGGGCATATCCATACAGCTGGCCACACAGGCCAACAGGGAAAACACAGCACTCACATTAAGTACAAACAGCATAAATGGCCTCCTTCTGTTTACTATGGCTGATCAAGGTGAAGGCCTTTTACTGGGATATACGTCTGTAACATGGTATGGATCCCTCCAGCAGTTCATCTATGATACTCAGTCTGTCCAGGAGTTCTCCTCAGGTCTTAGACACCCAGTTTACCCAGTGATTCATGCTGGAGACTGGAGCCTTAGAGTTACCTCTCATACTCATGTATGCACTCATGTGCTCAAATATGTGCTCGAATATGTGTGGATCACTTGGTGAATAGCTTTAGACATTTGCTCTTACATGGCAGCTGGCCCTTTCCAGTTCCTGGCTGCTGGGCATGCTTGGGCACCCCCAAGATCTTCTGCTCCTCCCCAGTTATTGCTGCACAGACCTAGCCGGGCACATGAGTGTGTGCACAGACATGCGCATGCTATGGATTCCTGCGAGACTTGACTTTATATACTCAAGTCTACCCAGCAGCTGACCCTGGATCCTCTTGTTGTCTTGGAGATGCATACACATGTGCTGGCAGTTTTCTTATGATCCCTTCCTCTCCTCTGTAGCTGGCTTGAATGCTTGGGTCTCCTGATCACTTCACTAGACAACTTGTAGGTCCCTTGGCCTCTGCAATACCCAGCCCAGTCTTACTGCTGCCTGATGCATAACTCCTAAGCCTCTTAACATTCTTGCTGGCTAGTCTGGCTTGTGATTTGCTAGCCACTGCATGCTGATACTCATACCCACCTAAATGCACTCATTATGGCCTCTGCAGTTGGCAGTGCCCTAGACACGATGAACCTGTGACTTCTGGTCCCCTTTCCAGTTGCTGGCCCTTACATATTTATGCACACACATGTATACAAAAGACAGCCTTCCTCACGCAGGAAAACAGCTACAAGTATAACTTAGTGAGAAGACAGAACAGACTGTCAGGCACAGTTCATGACCAGACAAGTGTACTGAATGTCTCATTTTATCTCACTATTTTTACATTTTAATCTCACAGTTGTGCCCCTGACTAACTTGATCCTTTCCCTGCCTTGGGTTCCTCCCCTAAGTATATGTAACAAGCATAGAATTCCAAGGTGATCTCCTGTGTCCCACATCCCTTGTAGGCAGTAACCCTCTCAGTCAGTAAGCTGATCATAGGAGAATTCCAGTTGTGCAGTCTTCTGGGATTTCACACCTGGACTGTGTGATCACTCTCCTGTGGCAGCCTTGTGAACAGCCAGGTCAGGGTGTGTCTTTTCCCTGGTGAAGTTACTGGGATCATGTGTAACTTTTCTTGTGAGCTGCTTTTGGTGTAAAGCAGAGCCTTTCGTCACATCAGCTTTTATTTTGAAAAACATAGCATATTCTAGTGGAAACTGCCGTGGAGGTTCTGAATGAATAGATGGCTATTGATCTAAACAGTTCTGAATTTTGTATTTTGGTGAGAAAATAAAAGTTGGATTAAATCTGTTGTGAAATAACCTATTGATATTTGAATTTCCTATGGATTTGTGTGAGTGTAGTCTTGCAATGTTGTTTGATTTGTATTCCAAATGGTCATTTTATTTCTTTGTGGTCTTTTAATTAGACATGAAAGAAGGCCTGATTTTGCAGTTTGAGCCACAACCTTTGCCAGCCCCTTCTGACAGAGCTCAAGATAATGATCTTGATATCTCTTTGGAACATGAATCTGCTTGTGACACTCAACCAGAGCTTCCTTGTGATACTCTACAAGAATCAGAACATGTGATAGAAGAGGAGGTCACTAATGAACCAGAAAGTAAAACTTCTAAATTTCATATTTAACTTAAACCTTCTTGTTTTATATTAGAAAAGATTAGTCTAGTATATCAAATAAATGATAGTAATGAGTAAAATGCCTAAAGTAGTAAAACTTCTAAATGTACATAAAATAATTCAGTATAATTTGGTTTATGTTTAGCATCAGTTATAATACCCTAATGATTATGAATTTAAAAATGAAAATGTGACTTCTTTTTCTGATATGCTTCAGTTCATTAGTATGCTGAGAATAATTTTCAGCTGTAAGAGCTACACCGTTAGTAGCCTTAATTATTCCTTGTGCAATTAATATAAATTATGGACTGATGCTGATGTGTGACCTTAAATATTTTTCTGTTTTGAGATATTTCAAAGCTGAAGCTTTCTCGTCTGCTTATTGTGTGTCCTTTATGTTCAGGTTTGTGGTTGAGCTGCTGCATATTGTGAGTAGGCTGGAAGGGATGCATGAGTGTGTCCTGTTTGCTTGTGGCATGTCCAGGGTCATGTGGTGTGAACCAAAATTGTCTCAGTGAGATTTGCTGCTTGGCCAAGTGCTTCTGCATCCCTTGAGTGTCACAGTCTCGTGTTTGGTCTGTGGTGCATTGTGTTGCCAGTGCTGATAGAAAGCAGAGGGCAGGTGTGGGGATAGTACTGCATATTTCTGCTACAGTTTGACTATTAAAAACTGCATCCAGCTTAGTCCTTTTATAGCTTGCAGAGACAAATTACTGCTTCTCTCTTGCAGGTAAGAGAAAATTTTGCTAAGATTTTAAAAATACACCTAAGCTATTTTTCCAGCTCTGTAAGCAATAAAAAAAAATAGAGGGTTTTTTTAATGATATGAAGATATTCATTACCCAAAACTCTTAACAGTATATATTTTTTATAGGGCATGAAGAAGGAAAAACTTGCCAACCTCGATCAAAACTTGCCTTAAAGAAATTGTTGAACAAAATTAGAAGCCAAAAAGAGGAATGGACTTCAAAAAGTGAGAAAGACAGTCAAAGTGAATTTGACACCATTGAATCAGGCACAATTGCTAGTGAAAAGAGACCATTATGTGATTTAGAACTTAACAAGGAGCAGCAGAAAAATACAGTGTCTCAAGCCAAAGGTACACAGTACATACTTGCATCAAAGTTTGCTGTAAAGTAGCGGAAAGACGTACAGGGGAACTATGACTGTGACTGTGATAAAACTGTTTAATGAACTTCCAGTGTTAAATGTTTTGTCACATTGAATGAAAGTAACAGTTTCCTATCTGTGCTCACAAGGCATTGTGGATTTGTTGAAACCACAAATAGGAGAGGCTTTTGCTCTTATGTCCAACTTGTCCATTAAGATCTTGAAGAGAACAGATGTCCAAAATACCTTTCTATCTTTTAAATCTCACTCAAATTATTGTCACACTTGATGTTTCTGTACTTTAATAGGTGTTTGCCTCCAGGGATAGAATTCTCAGTGCAGAAATCAGCATTGAAGTTCTCTACCTGTTGAACTGGAAAAGCTGCTTTCTTTGGAGATTAACAGCTATAAATGCCCAAGACAAGCATAAGCTGATGAGTGGAGTTTTTTTCTGCTTTTAGGCACCATTCTGAAATACCTTTTGTAAAACTGGAAGTTATAGCAAGTAGACATTGCAATTTGTTTGATAGACAAATCATTTTGGGATTACTTCCCATGTCTGTCCTTGGTGCCCTTCTGGTTAGGTTAATGCTGCACTGGTGATCTTGTATGCTGAGTGGGATTTCTGAAGTTTTAAAGTGATCAAGCTCTGGCATGTGTTTTGGTTGTTTTTGTTTTTTTGATTTTGGGTTATTTGCTTTCATAGGGTGCTTGTTTTTTTAAACAAGATGAAGTGATTTAGTTCCATCATGTACATGGCTATGCCAACATAATGCCTGGGGGCTGGAGAGTGTAGTGTGAGTGAAACCATGCTTTGGGGAAAATGTGCTGCTATTTGAAGTTAACAGTATGGGATTGAGACTTGCTTTTTGTGCAATAGCCAAATGTTAGATTATTTGCCCAGTACTGCCAGTTTTAGACCCTCTTTGTTCTAAGGGGTTAGTGTGTGGCTTTTGATTCTTCAGGATGATCTTGCTCTTGGGCTCCCAAGTAATATTAGAAGTAATTTTCAGTCCCATTGAAGCTGGGACTTCTTGACTTTCCTGATTACTGTGTAATCAAGAAAGACACACAATAAAGGGCTATTAAAGACTTAAATAATACAAAAAACTGATTTTCCAGCTTATGGAGACAGGCAGAGTAGTAGGATATAGATCTTTCCAAGAGCAGCTTATGCATATTGTTGAGAAGTATTGGGAAACTGTAAAGCAAGATGTAAAGAAGATCCAAGGCTCACTCTGACTGCAATTACAGCTAAATAACATGTATATTTTAGACCCTATGAAAATGTTGGAAAATACAGTTGCAGATGAAAAGTCAGATCTAATCCATTCTCAAGAACAAGCAGCTAAAATCAGAATGGAAGAGGCAGCTAAAATTAGAATAGAAGAGGAGAGAAAGAAGTGGGTAAGTGTGTTTGTATTTTTTCTTATCTCAGTTGTGGTGTAAAAAATTATTTACAGGAGATTTTAAAATGTTTCAGGTTATACAGCAGGTATAGGTGCTCTTAACATTTAAACTTTTACTGTAAGATTTTCTATACTTCTCAAAAATGATGAAGCTGTAGCTGGAATTTAGAACAGAATGGAAACCCTCAGTTTCTTCAAATCTAACAAGTGCTGTAGGCAAGGGTAATCATGGTAAAATGATACACAACACTGAAAACTTAATATTAACTCTGTGTAATAATGTAGGGAAGTCTATGGGATTGTGTTTAGAGTGACAGGAAAAGCAGACAAACGCTGAGTAATTTTTTTCAGTTATCTAGGAAGCAAATGCAGAAAGCTTTTTGTGTCTCTGGGAATGCTATATTTATTACATTTAGAAAATAATAGCTTTGTGCATTATTTCATTATATCTGTCATATATATGTTTCATTTTATTTTAATTTTTGTTGTATCCCTAGAGACTTACCAGCTATTATGTGGTGGTTTACCAATTAAAAAAAAAAAAAAAAGTTGAAATTTGGGTCTATATGCAGCCTTCAGTTGTAGACTTTAAGTTCAGAAATAAAGGAAACAAAAATTTGATGAAATAGTAACAGTTGAAAAAAAAACCCAAACAAGCAACAGATCCTTTATGAAAATGTGGCTACTTTCTTTAACCTTCATTTCCTCTCACTTTGCACCTGGCCAGGTGTACATAGTTCTGTGTCCACATAACTGTTCTTGGGTCCAGCATTTTCTTGGGTTGCTTTTCCTGACATCCCCATTCGGGCTGTTGGTAAAGGCTGTTGTGCACTTCATCTTTGCCAGTACTTTGAAATTTTTCTTTGCTTCCATTCTAAAAGCACATATGCTGTTGCTAAGTCTGGACCTAAGTGAATTGTAGCTGAAAGGTACATGGAAATAGAATAAAAGTAAACAGACTACTTCAGAGGTTTATGGACTGCTCTCAAAGTGGTTATACATTGTCTATTTCAGAAGCTTTTGTAAAGCTTGAATTAATTTAGATGTGTAGACTGTGATGAAAAACTGAGTAAAATGCAAAATAAATTTTTCAAGTTTAAGAAAAGGACTTCTTTTACAGTCTTTGGAAAATGATAACATGTCTTGAAAGGATTCTGATCTTACCAATTTTATTAATTTGAGAACAGATAATAATGCAATAGTAAATAGATTCAGGGATTGTTAGAAATATTGAGCCAGTAAAACAAAGTTATTCCTGTAGACTTCGAAACTACTTTAAAAGGCCTGTTGCAATTTGGAAATACCTGTCACAAGCAATAGAATTTCTTATGTAATTTGGAACAAAGGTTTGTGTGTGGTGGCATGTATGAACAGTCTGATTTCTTTGTCATTCAGTTCTAGAGATTCCCCTTCATTTTTCTTTTCGATAGAATGAAGAAATAGAGAAACAGAAACAGGAGCAGCTGGCCTTGATTAAAAGAATTGAGGAAGAGAAAGCGCTCTTGGAGGCTGATTATCTGAAGATCCAAATGCAAACCTGTTTGGAGGAGGCTAAGAAAAAAAAAGAGGATGAAGAGCAAGGTCAGCTGGTGCAAAGCCACAGTCTCCACTCCACAGATCAGCAGGACCAAATAGAACATGAGGTGAAGAATTCCAGAAAATTGTGTGTAGGTTTTTATTTACTATTATAATAAAAATAACACCATTTACCAATTTTAAACTGTATCAATTAAGACAATTTTTATTTGTTAGGCTTTGAATTAGAACTTTGTATGTATTAAAGCTTCCTTTTCTAGTATACAAGCTTCTATTTCACATGGTATCATTGGACCTGAAGGAGTGGCATGAATCTGTGTCAGGGGAGGTTTAGGTTACATACTATGATAAAAGGTTTTTAACCAAGAGGATGGTTGGGCACTGGAACAGCTCCCAGAGAAGTGGTCACAGCACCAAGCCTTTCTGAGTTCAAGAAGGGTTTGGACAATGCTCTCAAGTTCATGCTGTGACTCTTGGGGATGGTCCTGTGCAGGGACAGGAACTGAACTTCAATGACCTTGTGGGTCCCTTTCAACTCCGATATTCTGTGATTTTATGATTGTGAATGTTGCTGTTGTATTGTCTCTCTATAGTTTGGGGGGCAGCACTTCTGTTTATAATACCTGTTAGTAAAATCTGATTATGGTCAGATAATGATTGATAATAATAATGATTGTGCATGTAGACATAACCTTTTTCTAGAAGGAAAAAAGAAATCGTAGTGAGAAAAAAAGACGCCAAAATCTGCCTCTGTTTAAATCTCAAACAGCTGCTTAAAGAAGAGGAATTTATGGAGTATGTTGAAGGAAAGTAATCTTTTTTATATATAAAATCTTGCTTCATTTGTGCAGTCAGTATTCTTTGAGAGCCTGACTGCCTTGGAAGTGCAGCTACATTGGCTCATTGCTCCCTGAGTTTGCAGGGTATATTTACCTCTTTAAGCTGAGCTGCTGTAAGCACCATTGACTTTGATGGTGTGTGCAGAGAGAGGCTGTAGCTGTGGGCCATGTGTTCTAGAAACTTCTTTAGCTTCATTGCCTCAGGCTGATATCTCACAGACTTCAAACATGGTGGTACCCAGCAGCTTCTGTAAGCTTGAGCAGAAGAACATACAGATTAAGGTTGCTGCCGTAATAGTTTTCTGTGTTAGTTGTATATATGAAATTAAAATTATTTTATTTTGATTAGACTGGAAATGTATCAGAAACCAGGAGTCCAAGAGAAGGCAGTCATAGACAGATGATACGTAATTTTCAACAATGCCTTCTGCAGCAAGAAAGGTAAGTGTCTTTATGGAATGCCAGTTCAAAGTAATTTGAATTGCCTTGATTATTGAAATAGATGTTTCTTTTTGCGCTGCTCTGAAAAGATTTGTGTTTTCGCTCTGTTCAGGTTGCGCAAACAAACCATTGAAGAAGCTAGAAAGAATCTACAGGAGTATCAGAATACACTGAAGCAAAGGTACTTGTCTGCTTCTGAGATACCTCTGAGCACAAGGGAAACAAAATCCATTAATTTAGAGCCTGTCTCAGAGCCACTCCTACAGATGCAAGGAGCACAGCCAGCACAGTACCAGGCATCAGAACAAGTTCATACCCGAGAATATACACGGTCATTACCTGCATTTTCAGGAACATTGGGTATGTTGGAAAAACCATCTTCACAGAAGCAGGAAGAGCAGGTGCATAATATTTGTCCTGGAAAATCAGTGCAGTTTTCAGAAGTATCAGAATTGAAGCATGGAGAGTTTCATTTGCCCTGTGACTGTCCATCACAGGAACAAGTGGGACTGTTCAAAACTGCCAGTAATCACATCAGAGAGCCATTCCAGTCGCATTTACCGTCAGGGTCAGTCAGGAAAGAAGTGACTGCAATAAGAACACAACCAGCAGCACGCCAACAGCATGTTAGATTTGTGTTCCCTGCAGAAAGTTCCTCCGAGTCTTCAGAAACAGTACCCTCTAAAGAGTCATCTCAGAAGATACCTAACTATCAAACCAAGACAGAAACTGGAGAAGAGCATCCATTTAAGACATCCCTCATGCCAGCAACAAAGAGATCAGCCTCGGCTGATCCTTTGGCCTATCAGCAGGGATCTGTAGAGAGCAGCAGCAAAACAAGCCCTGATCAACTCCTCAATCTTTCTGAACCTACGATTCTAGCACGTGAAGAATCTAAAGCTCAGGGTGTTGAGGAATTCTTGATATCAAAAGCAGGAGATGTATCTTCCTTAAATTATTCTGGTATACTGAGATTAAGGGACAGAGTGTTGGCCTCATCAGAAAGCATCCAAGCTCAGCAAAAGTATTTGAAAGAATTGCAAGAGCAGATAGATGCACAAAGAGAAGCTCTTCTTTCTAAACAGAGAATACAAGAAAAACTACTTTTGCAGAAGCAAGATAAATTGAAGGAACAGATGCAGAGACAGCAAGAGGCTTTGAAAGAATTTCTAAACAAGCAGGTAAGCTTTATGAACACTTTGCATGGGTAATCATCTTCTAGGTGATCAAACTTACAAGTCAGTGCTACAGTGTACCCCATGGAGTGTTGATAGTTTTAGGTGATTTACCATAATGAAAATTTCAATTAGGACTTGTGGTTTGTTATGAATACTTTACCTCTGTAAAGCTCCAAGAGCACAGTTTTGTTAAGTCTAACAGAAATACTGTGAAAGTCTGTTCCTGGTCTCTGAATATAGTGTCTATTGAAATTATGTTGTCTGAAATACCTGTAGGCAGAGTTGTCTTCATATCTATAAATGCATTTCTATGTGTAAAACAGCCCTTCTATTAAAAATACCTAATACCTGAAAGGATATCATAGGCATCTTGAATAGATCATTTTTAAAACTTCTCTTTTTGTGTGTACCCACTAGGAAACTGGCTTGGCAGCTGCAGTCTTGAGTTGTAATTTGCTTGTTTCTCAGTAACAGAAGAAAAATCTAGGTTTATTTTTTGAGCTTCTAAAGAGCCTCTTTTTGCCTTTCCTTGTGTTTTTTTAAACAGAAGTCATCCTAGAAGAATAACTATTCCCTAGAGTTCCTGTCTTTTGATTTTGCAGTCTCCAAGCAGCTAAAATTCTTGAATTCTGGAGCTGAAAAACTAAAAGCAGACTTTTTGGGAATTGTTCCTTTTAAAAATGAGCGCTCTGATCTAATGTCACAAAGGCCTTGAAAATGTAACTAATTATGTTTTAGTACATTAGGTTTGTAAAGGTCAGTAAAATACCTCCATGTCACGTTTCTGTGAGCTAAGCAGATCTGTCTGGTATCCTGCCTAACTGAACTACTTTCTCAATGTGCTCAATATTGTCCTGCATTGAATACACACAAGAGAAAGTGCACTTTTGGTAAATGAGTATGAATATAATCTTATATAAAACTGCTTCCCCCCCTTCTAAGGTGAGATGTATGTGCCCAAATGAAGAAATAACAGAGGCACAAAAGCCTGTTAGGATTAAGAGAACTGACTTCTTCCAAGTCTCAGAAAGCTATCAGCAAGAGAACTGTGGCAGGAATAAATTTCACAGTAGTGAAACAATTTCATGGTGCATTGGTCCAGTTGAGCAAACTGGTAAGTCTGTTATGTTATTTTTCCTTATAATTTTTATTGCTTTACAGCTGAGATGGAGTTCTCTTCCATCTCTCCAAGTTAATTTGATATGTGTGTGTATACATATTATTGCAACCTATTAAACTTTGTTTTACAGAACAATCTGAGAAAGTTCTCTGTAGAGAACAGAAATGGAGATCTTCCAAACCACCAGTGACAAAAGTCAAGTTAGGGCTTGGTTTGGAACAACATGAACTTAGTATTATACCAGAGGTAGACACACCGAAGAGCTGCAGCCTCTCTTTGGCAGGTAATGTATAAAATATATAATAAGTGCTTTAATAAGTAGTAGATTGGAGGAATATAATCTTTTTTGAAGAATCCTTGAGATTATTAGGAAATAATAGCTGATCCTGTTGCCTTTCTTGAAGTATAACTTACATACTAGCAAAGTTGTGGTTCAGAAAAGTTTATTCTATGAGTGTCTCTCAAGGAAAATATAATTTAAACAAAATTTCACCAGGAAAAGAAAACTCAGTTACTCCACAACCTGAGTTCCCTGTTGATTTTTCTTTTGGACAGGATCTGTGTTAATAGGCAGTTGTACAGTAACTCTAAAGAGAAGTTGGTAGATTTTGTTCAAAGGTTTACCTTTTGATCAAACCAAGAAAGTGACTGTGAAATCTTTCAAGTAGTATCAAGCTTCTACAGAAACTTTTAGGCCATCTTTTTAGGTTGTTTTTTCTAGTTAAAAAACACTCATTGGAAAAAAGCTTTGGAGAGCAATAAAAATTTTATAAATATATGTGTTTCAGTCTGCAGGCAATGCTTTGCAATTGTCTGTAAGGAGCATTATTTAACAGGTAAAACAAACTCATGTTTTCTAAAAGTAAACATTTAATTTTTTTCAATGTCTCTTCACACCTAACGTGTAATGCATATTTTATAAAGTTTTTTGCGTTGTGTTCTTAAAAAGGCTCAGCAGAACAATGTGAGTAATTATAGGCCCATCAGGCTGGCATTCATTGCAAAATAATGAAACAGCTGATATGGGACATCATTCAATTAAAGGAAAGTAATTAAATGCTAGTCAGCGTCGGTTTATGCAGAACAATTCTTGTTGGACTAATTTGATATCTTGATTAGATAGCAAGTTCTGTTGGGGAAGGCTTTGATGGAAGAATATATTTATGTTCTGGAAACACTTGGCTTAGTAACTTCCACTTAGCTGTATAATACTATTGTGATCGACCTATATTATCAAACCATTGGTCATGGTAGGTAGTAAAAACGTGAGATTTTTATTGGATTGGGTGGCCAGAAAGGGCTGTTTTGTGGGCTGGGTTGTAGAGAAAGAATCTTTAAACCAGAGTAGAGAATCTGTTTTACCTCTGGATCTGGAGAAGGTACTGCAAGTTTTCTTGGATTTGCTGTGTGAAAAAATATGTTTGAGTTTTTTCTGAAGAAATACTTTGGTGGAATTATGAGTAAGTTTTTGAGAAGTGTATGATCTGTATAATCTTTCAGCCTGTATAATGCATAGACTGATGTGATATGGCTAAATTCATTAAAATGGAGACCATAAAAAAATCACCAGTTTATTTCTGTAGAATGTGCATCTTAATGTTCCTCATGAAGTGTGAAACACTTCCTTTTTATACCTAAACTGATTACAGGTGTTTTAAATTCAGATAAAACAGATGATGTTATTGGAGAAACTTCTCAGATTTCAACCTCTGGGGAATTTCCATGTGTGAAATGTCACAGTCATGCTCTTCATGAAGGCACCTTACCTTTGGGCATAACAAACTATGAAGGAAAAGCCTCCAGTGGAAGTCCAAGGCAAGCTAGTCCATCAGGGAGATTATTACAAGAATTGCTAATGATGGCTGCTGAAACTTCATATGATTCAGGTGAGAAAATCCTCTCCCTTCAAGAACACCATTCAGCATTGCTGATTTTGCTGCTGTTTATTTGTAGAATATGACCTGACTTGTTAAAGAACATGCAGTGCTATTTAATGCTATTGAATTTTGAGTGTAAAAAAGGGTGTTTCAATAAGCACTTGTTTCAGAATGAAGGACTTTTTATCTTTTGGGTTTTTGTGATCTGTTACCATTCTGCTAACAAGTCCACACTGCAGTACACTTTGTCAACAGTTTCTTGTCCAGGGCATATGCTTTTCATCTGTAACCTCTATAACTGTAAATGTTTACAGGTATTCCAGGTGGGAACCTTCTTTTGGGCAGGCCAGTGGCGTTTATGATTCAGTACCCAGTGATTCTTGTATTGATACAAAGTAAATCAGTGCTTAAAAAGATCTCTGGAGTGTTAATGTGTTGATGTCAACATCCACCAAAAGATCAGCGTGTATTAAATATTACTTAAAAATATGGTTGAGAAAAAAAATAGAAGGCTGAGGTCATTGTCAGCTCAAAAAGAACTTAGAAAGAATCCTGTCTTGGGTGTGACAGACATGAAAATTGAGAATTGTAGAATATTTCAAATTTAGAGACCTAGAAGGATCATCAAGTCCAACTCCCTGCTTCTCCCAGGATTACCTAAAACTAAACCATTGCTCAGTTGCTCCTTGAACTCTGATGGCCTTAGTGCTGTGGTCACTTCCCTGGGGAATGTGTCCCAATGGCTGACCAACCTCTCAGTGAAAAACCTTTTCCTAATGTCCAATCTGAGCTTGCCCTAATGCAGCTTCATTCCATTGCCTTGTGTCCTATTGCCTTGTTTAGTGTCAGGTAATTATTTTCTATCTGCAATTTGTATTTAATTAGGGAGTTGTGACTGTCAACTCAGTGCATTAGCCTTGACTCTCAGTTTATGAAACTAACAGAATGCTAGAGTTGAGCCAGACACCCGGAATTTTCAAGTAGCTGTGACAGCTCTCCTGACTAGGAAAAGTCTGTGCATAGCCAGTGTTCAAGAGAGGTCTGTTCTCCTTTGATCTTTTCTAATAGACATCATAGGCTTTTCACATGCTCCACTGAATATGTCAAAAGGAACAACAGTGCAATATTGTAAGGACTGCTTTAGCTCTATCCTTGTCTGTCTGTGAAGAGCTTTTATTGAACAAGAGCACCTTCGAGAATAGGCCATATTTATAGGCGGCAGAGTTACTCTGATTTCATAAAATAAAACAAGTTGATTTGGTTATCAAGAAAAGAGTTTTTGTTAGAAAGTTTCATGAATGTTCAAATAATTTTGTTGCAGGGATATTGAAACCTAAACATGTTATGGGTAACTTGACTGGCTTTATAAAATAACAAAGATGTCTAGATTGTAAAACATTCACTAAAGCAATTTGAAGCTTATTAAAAGATGACAGAATTGCATGGTCCAGTACGGTTTTCAGTTTCCATTTAAAATATTATTGGAGCTGCAGAGGGGTTCTCAGAGATATGGCAGCTTTCTTATGCCCATTGTTACAAGCAATATAATTATGTAGTACTCATTTCCTGGTTTTGCTAGAAATTTCAGCCCTAGGCTTTAATTTTTCATTTAATTTGCATTGAGACATCATTTCCAATTCAATTTGATTTACTTGGAATTGGAGTTGTTTTGAATAAGTACATATAAGCTCATTTTCCTTCAGCTGTTTCTTTATTTCTCAGAATGCCCCTTTTGAAGTATATCTATCTTTGAACTTCAACTATCATGAAAACATTTTGTCTTTTAACAATATTTGAAGAAAAGACTTGTGTTTTTCTGAGTAAGTTGTAGAACCATTGCTAGAGCAGCTGTTTCCAAATTAATATAAAATATTTTGGTGTGGTGTCTTTTTACATTATAGACTATCGTATATGAACAGTGCAATTGTTATGTAAGAGGATTAGGAAACTTTATGTGAACATCTATATAAAAGAAAAAAAAACCAAAGCTTTCTGTGATTGTGTTTAAGAGGATTGCCCTCTTGAGCAGCTCAGCAACCAAAAGTGCCAGCAATAATAATGATAACATGTAGACTGTAAGGCTCTCTCTGGTACTTTCAGTAACTAGAGTGGTGTTTCAGCAAGAAAATCCACAGTCCCTTGCACTTTAAATACGAAGTTTCTAAAGTGAAAATTTAAGGTTGATTTTAGGTTTTTACTTATATTTTTTATTTAATTTGGTTTTTAAATTTTTTTTTGCTACTTGATTCTTACCAGAACATGTTTCCATTTTTCTCATGTTTTCAAGATGTAATTGTTTCTCTACAGGTAAGAGCAGATGAGTGCTTTGTGTGATCCTTGACCTTGTTCTTTGAAGTTATGTTCTTGATGGTTTGAACCTTTGACCAAATAATGTAAGTCTTTACAACTTAGGAGTTTCATGATTGCAGAACCGCTAGATGTGTACAAATCCTTAGTCACTGCTCACATGCTTTTCCAAATCAGACATAAAAGATGAAAAGAGAAAGTTGGTAAATCTGCTTTTTATATGCAGATGCTTTATCAACAAAGGTGAGTTTCCTTTGATAGGAGAGTTGCCTTGCTTAACAGGCAATTTTTTTTTTAAGTCTGTAATTAGCTGCTTGTATAATTTGCCTCTCAAATTTAGAGGCAGCTGTGTCTGTAAAATGGGTCTTAAGGACTGCTTGTGGTTAGGGAGGGTGAATCCCTATGCTCAGTATTGAGTGGTTGCAAGTGCTACAAAAACTGTTGAGCTGGTTGCAGCCAGGGGACAGGTAACTGCTGAAGTGATGTCGCATTGGGTGCTACCACTGAGTCTAAATTCTGAGTTGCTCTTTTACATGCCACTGATGCGTTGATAGGATGAGTTTGGAACTTTGGACACTTAATGTTCTTTACAATCCTGTTTGGTTAGAATGGGCTAATAGTATTCAAACTGTTAATAGGGAATTGCAGAGTAATCCTGCAGGTGAGACAGGCAGTTTGATGGCATAAACCTAATTTCCTTAGGCAGTCAGCCTGGAACTAGTGACTAGGTTTGATACATACACCTCTGCAGGTATCAGTTTTCTCCTTCAGGACATATCAACAGGCTTGTCTCTTTGTATTCATCTGCAGTGGTTCCCTTGAGCAGTGTTCCAGTTGTGATTTTCTTCATGTGTTGCTACTCTGTACAGGGATGTTATTCCAAGCATTACTTTTTTTTGTGATCCAAGCTAACCTAAGATTTCAATTTATTTTTACTAATCACAAATAGTTGTCCATAATTCAGCATTTCAATAAACTTCTTTACCATTGCCAGTTTAGCTTTTGTTTGTTTGTCTACATGGCTGGATTTGGACTACTTCCTGTTTTTATATTGTCTTCACTGAGTGGTTGGATTTTTAGTAATTTGTCTTTCAAATTGCACCCTAAAAGAATTACTTCTATTTTATTGCCATTTCTTTTGGGGGGTGGGGAAGCATTTGGGGTATTACAGATTCAGCTTTTAAACATAAAATCTTCATGACGTTGTGGGGGACAGGAAATTAAAACATGAAAGTCCCATGTCAGGATGCTGTGAGGAACAAGAACCTTGCACTATTATTTTAGAGGAGGGAGAGAAGACTGAAAAACCCTCCTTAATGAATCACCAAATACAGGATTTTAAGGATATTAATATAATAAAGTCATGGGGTATGAGCATGGATTTTTAATTTAATAATTTGGTTTATAGCATGAGATTGATACTGTTCATCCCTGGTATTAATATTACAAGAACAATGCAGGTTACTACAGTTCAGTAATGAAACATTTGTAACATAGCTGTCCATAGAATTTATATACTAGAGATTATTAAATGCTTGAATTTCATCTCTATTGTATCCTGAATTACTGCATGTCATGGTGATATTCTAGAGAAAATAAAATAGCTTCTTTCAGAAAAGTATCTCTAATGTTGATGGAAAGGTATCAGGAATTGAATTATGTGGTATCTTGTTCCAGCATTTACTTTTTTATCAAATTTTAAAATAAATAGTCTTTTTCTAGTTTCCAGCATTTACTTTTTTATCAAATTTTAAAATAAATAGTATTTTTCTAGTTTCTGAACATCTGACAGCTATTTCTAGACACTGCTTCTTGTTATTGCTTTAAGTTTAGCAATCTTTTGTACTATGCTTTTTTTCTCCTATGGAGATATTTAAATAACAATTGATTAGATGATTGCAGTTTTCATGCTTCTTTAAAGAATTTTCTTGAAGGCCTTGCTCATTTTCAGGATCCTCTGTCTCCTGTATCCTGCTCCAATGAAGAGGAGCAGGCTTGAGCAGAGTACTTGATCTCTAAATAAATGAGTTTTAGAGGTATTTCCTTTCATGTTTTGTACTTCCTCCTAGATGTCTACTGGGTAATAGTGACTAAAAGAAATCTTGGATTTTTTTTCTCTCCCTGAAATGAGTTTCAAAATGTTTCATATTTATTGAGAACATAACCTTTATTATTGTTGCATCATATGAATCTATCACAGTTGTTGCTTTACAGAGGAAACATCTCCCCTTTTTTTTTTTTTAATAGTATGATTTAGAACAACCAGAGTTTGCCATCTGGTAAAAAAACTGAGTTTCAGCATATACAAAGTACAAACTAGTGCTAGGATTCAGAAGAAGTTAGATCTGCCTAAGTACAGAGTCTCACAAAAGCTGGGGGTTTGAAATGTCTGTCATTAACAGCCATTTTAGAATTGGGAGAAAACACACCTACTTCACTTGTGTTTCATTTCAGTTTCTTACTTAGCACTTCTTTCTTGAACATGTATTTGTTTGTGACAATTAATTTATAATCATAGAATTGTCAAACTTTGAAGGTGCTTACCAGCACTGAATGCAGAAATTGCATTTTTTGGGTGCTTTTGTGGTGGGTTTTTTGCACAGATACTGATCTTACACTACTTTTATGTGTAAGAGCGTTATGGCAAAAGTGACTCAGTTCCATGGTAGTAGTCATTGCTGTAGTTAAGCAATTCAGTGTTTCTGCTTTCTCTGGTCCACTTGTAATGTCTGCTTTTCTTTTTAATTTCTATAATGGTAGGTTGTAAAGGATTCCCCCCACTCCAGTGAAATGACTGCAGTAGCACTGGCAAAGCCACATTTCATTCTGCTAGGCCAAAACACGAATTTCAAACTCTTCCCACCTGCTCTGTGGAGAGCAGTCAGGGTAGTAAGAAATTTTAGGAAGGTGTGTCAAGGACCACAGCTTGCTGATGAAATTGGTGGTATGGTGGAGCAAAAACTGTTGTGTAGGTGAGAGGAAAGTGGTTAAGGATGGGCAGAATCAGTGCCTGAAGAGTGAGGCCAGCAGCAGTGGAGTCCTACTGCCCTCTGCTGTGCATTGCTCGCTATGAACTTGAAAATGGCTTTTTGTTCCTCATTGCTTCTGTTACTTTTGTGTTCAGCCCAGTCCCAGGAGTCTCAAGTGTCTCAAGATTCACCAGTTGTCGCTGCTGAAGGTGAAAAGAGACTTAGAACAAGTTCTGGACCATCATTCAGGCTTGATAATACGGTTGGTCATATCAAAATAATCATATAACTCACTCTTTATTTTGTGATGTAATCTTTCTCGTATTGGGTGGCTAAGACTGGGTGCACTATTCTAGGTGCAGCAGTAAATCTAAGCAGTAAAAAAAAGTAAGAGGTAACCACTGTGATGCATCTTCGGGCTCTGTTCTTGTTCATACAGCATGGGATGTCAGAGCACACCATGGGCTTACACTCAGCTTGCTGAGACTCCTTTTTCACAGTGCTGCTCCCCAGGCAGGCCCAGCTGGGACTGGTGCTCTGCTTCTTCCTTCCCAGGTGCTGGACTTTGCCCTTGCTGAGTTTCATCCCATTCCCGTAGAGGCAGTCTCAGAGGTTCTTCTGTATACCAGCCCTGCTGTTCAATGCATGGGGTGCTCTTCCTTCCTTAATGTGGTGTCACCTCCTCTGAGTCATTGCCAAGGACAAAACCCTGTGTACTTGTTCCCCACCTCCACAGTGTATAACCCTTCAGTCACTGACTTCTGAGCCTGATTATCCAGCCAGGTTTTTACCCTTCTTACTGTCCATTCATCCATGTTGTAACATCCAAACTGGGACCACAGAATATTATGTTAAAAGCCTTGCCAAAACCAGCACCAATATCCCTCCTTTCTCTTGCTCAAAGATTCCATCATTTTGGTAGAAGATAAAAACAGTATTTAAAACATGCTGTGTATTACATGGACATATAAAAGTACCTTAGAATGTAAATGTTATACATGTGTTTGTAATGTACGTAAGTATGAAATGGAAAATGTAGCAGAAGGGTTTCCTAGATTTTTTATTTTCTTAGGCCACATTTTAAGTCAGTTTGAGAGGAATCATTAGATGTTCACATCTAATTCTTCAAAATTTTGAAGTACAAGAACCTCATTATCTGCTTTGTGACTTTGCAGAGCTTACCTTAAAATTAAGGAAGATAATACTTTAGAAGATTGTGTATATTTTAGTTTCATTTCATAGAATAAGATTTTAAGTCTCCTGTATGCAAAAATCTCAATATTGGAAGTACTTGTAAAGTTTGTGATATTTTAAGGTTTTGCATATATGTCCCTCTGAGATCCACAATTCTATTGAAGTGGGTCTGTGATGAGAAATAGCCAAATCTGATCACCAGAAGATAAAACAATCTTCCAGGTGTCATGATTTGTATGCAGTTCTGAGAGGCTTTACATGAGAGTGAGTGTGTGAATGTGTGTATGAGAGAGAGAGAGAGGGGAGGGGGGCTGTTGGGGAGTGATGTGCCTGGGATATGAGGTGTGAATGTGTTGTACTGAGCAAGGATGAATCAGTATTTGCCTGACTGTGCAAAACATGAAGGCTCCTACACTTGAACTGAGCTCAGAATAAAATGTGTGGGTTTTAAGCTTTACTTCTGAACATTTGAATACATGCTAATAGGTGTGTTACTTTATCCTAGGAAGTACCAGGTTCAGAGACTTTCATGCAACAAATACCCTGTGATATAACTTCAACAATTTCCACAGGCAGCTTTTCAACCAGTGAAATGTTGAATGCAAGCCCTGTTGAGACTGGTGAGTGTTCAGGTTTTGTTGTTCTTGTAAAAGGAAAATTGTGGTTTAATTTTATGGTAGAATGGGTCTAACTCATTGAACATAAGTTCTTCTGAAATAAGTTTATGTCAAACTTCACTGAAGGTTGATTAATACATCTTACAGAGTTGAGTATAACCAGAATGTTTTCTTAGGTGCTAATGATTTTTTACTTTTATAATAATTTAATATTATTATACATCTGCTTTGGCAAAGGATATTTTGAGTTCTATTGTGCAACTGTAACACTAGCAGCTTTCACATAGCAATTTTTGTTTTAAAAATTATCTTCAAATGGTAATACTGATAAAAGTTTCCTAATCAATATATATCATAGATTATTGTCGAGCTATGATTGTCTTGCTGTTAAGATACTTGTTCCAGTATCTGCTTGTCAGCACAGTAATTCTCAATGACTTATTTGTGAAAATGTCACTTGAATGCTATATTGGCTTTTAATAGTTTTCTGGGAAATATGTTTTCTTGCTATTTTTTGTCTGTAGTCTGCCTCTTCATGTTGCTAGTTTTTCATAAAATCAAAAGCAGTTCTTTGATAATAAATATGCAAGTGCTCCTGATATTTTTACTTGTGAACATGGAAGTGAGTTTGAAATTTATTAGATAGTGACCCTTGGATTTAGTTACTTTGAGGCTTAGTACTGTATTATTCTGACATGCAGATGATTTCTTAAGAAACATACGTATATGTGTTATTCCATGTTTATAAATGAGTTTTTGAGATTACAGTTTTTACAGCCTGGAATTTCAATGGCTCATTTTAACCCTAATGTTTCAAACCTGTTATTTTGTGTAGTAAACTTTATAACTCAAGTGCCACATCTGTGTCTTATTGATGTAAAAAAGCTAAAGCCATTTCTAAGACCATTTTCTTGTGGTTTTTCTTCTCTATTCTTTTTCAGTTGTGAAAGAAAAACACCAGCAGTTTTGTTATTTGACTAAATAAATTTTTCACATCTAGCTGTGTCTTCACCATACACTCTGTGCTTAGTAATGACCTTTTCTGGTAGCTTTGTGCAATTCTTCTGCAAGCTTATGTATAAAGAAGGGTTGGTGTATTGTTTAGGAACATGATTTTGGTTGTCTTGGTCCTTCGGATTTCTAGTGTTGGTGTAAAGCAATTTCTGTTTGAGCATGATTAAAACCTCTGTGGGGTGTCATAAAGATACTCAAGATCACATAAAGGGATTGGCACATTTATATGCAGTAGGAGGTAAAGATGTGCTAGTCAGCATAAAATAGCAGTATTAATTATTTTCTGATTTTATAATTTCAGTATTTCCTAAGTCTGCCTTCTGTAAAAGTGCTAAGCTGTAAAGGTGCTATGTACTGACTGCTCCCTAATTAAATATTAGCAACTTGCATTTTTGAAAATATGTGATAAGGTGTGTAGGAGCATTGACAGGAGACAATTAAACCCTACAAACAAAACCCCAGAACTCCTTATGAATATTTCAGGATACTAGGCACTGTCTTTTCAAATGATGCAATGTAAGTGGTTTGTATGCAAAACTGTTAACATCTAACTTATTTTATTTCAGGATTGTCTTCTGATTGTAGAGAAGATGGAATTCTGAGAGAAACAGGAAGCCACTGTTGGAACTCCTCACTTCCTTTTACCTTGCATCAAAGGCAAGAAAATTTGTCTGGAGCACCTCAAAGTCAATTGTCTGAAGTAGAGATGTACTTTTATGAAGAAAACCAGATACAGCAGATCTTGGGGAGACCTACTGGGAACTTCAGTTCTTCCTCAGAGGACAATACACATTTCCAAGGTATTCATTATTTTATAGCATTTTTTTGTGCTCCTCTCTGATCATACAGAATGAGGAGCTTGCTCAGTGTTAGGCATTGGTCTGTATTATTTATATTCAACTTACATGTTAAAGTCAATAAGGGTTCTTCATGCAAGAATTCAGTACTTTGGTGTTCTTGGCGCTTAGTGGTAGATACATGTTCACAAAGTAGTGCAGAAAAAAGACAGACTGACCAGATCCCTATCAGTTCTGTGCAGATTTCTGCCACTGTGGCTGGGCTGCTTGCTACCCTGTGCCATTTTTGTCACTTGTTTATGCACAGCTTTCACTTCAGAAAGGTAAAGAAGTATTATATAATACTTCATTGTTCACAGGGGGTTACATAGTTGATGAAACTCTGACTGGCGGGTGGGATATTTGTGGTCTAGAAAAAAGTAGCAATTCATGGAAATTATCTATCTATCTAAGCTATCATGAAGAGTTAATTCAAATCACTTCCTCCTGGAATGTTTGAAAACCTCAAATCATGTAATTATAGATAAATCTAGACCCAGAAGGACCTTCTAGTTATGTGGCCCAAATTCTCCTTCCTGCTCACAGCAGAGCCAACTTAGACCAGATAGCTTGGCAAGTTCTGAGTATCTCCAAGGACAAAGAAATCTGCACACCCAAGCAACATTTTAGTAACTTCTTGGGTTTTTTTTTTTTCTCCTTTTCTTGCATGTTTGAGGAGACTGTATTTTCTTTAAACTGAGAGAAGACAGATTCAGATTAAATATTAGGAAGAAATCAATCATAGTGAGGGTGTTGAGGCACTGGTACAGGTTGTCCAGAGAAGCTTTGGATGCCTGATCCCTGGAGATGTTCAAGGCCAGGTTGGGTGGTGCTTTAAGTAACTGGTCAAGTGGAAGGTGTCCCATTGCAAGGGGCTTGGAACTAGATGATCTTTAAGGTCCCTTCCAACCCAAACCATTCTAGGATTCTCTGTACTGTATCTTAAGAGGTTGTAGACAGTAGACATTTTTTGTACCACTTCCCTCACACCCCCAGTTCTTCTTTTAGGATTGAACAAACTCAGTTATTTAGCTGCTCTTTGAACATGATGTGCTACATCCATTCTCTAATCATCCCTGTGGCTCTTCATTGGTCTTGTTCCATTGTGAGCTCTGAACTGAGAAACCTGCACTACTTCTGATGCAGTCACACAAGAGCAGAACAGAGAACTTATGGACTTCACTTTTTCATTTAAAGAATAATAAAATTGAATCAGGGTAGCACTTTTTTACTGCTTTTTATACCTGCATTGTGTCAAAGAATTGGATGCTGTAAAGATTTTGTTTTTACAGCTCGTATTTGTATACCTGCAGAATTCTTTAGGCTCTATTTACTGTATTTAGGAACAAGATGTGATACATTTTTGCAGATTTTTTGTTGGTTTTATTTTTATGGGGTATTGTTTTTGGGGGTGTGGGTGATGTTTGTTCTTAAAAGAACCTCTTTTCTTATAGCTCTAGCAACTGAACTCTGTTTCCCTGAAATGGAGAGACATTTTCCAAACTTCCATCACCAGCTCTTTCAGCCTTTGGAACCAAGTGTTGACTTTGAAACATCATCATCATCATCCTGTTCTCAATACAGAATTTCCCAACACAGTAGAGAATTTAGCAAGGTACTGCAGAAAAAACTCTGGTGGAGGAAATGCTTTGGCTGAAGATTTTTGTGAGAATTAAATAAATAATCTCTATAGTATTTATAAAAAACAAAGCAGTATTTTTTATATTAATAGATTGCTAATTAGCAATGGTATTGTAAGTAGCAATGTAATCTAAGTAGCAGAAATGTGACCCAAAAATCAAAAAATACCTTTTTCTTTTTATCCTTCATATTTCTGAGAAAATTAATCTTAAATCAAAATTATTTTCTTATACCACTAGACTGCAGAATTTTCAACAGGAAGTCCAGACGTGTATACGTTTCTAGAAGGAGAAAACTCTGGTCTGAACAGACAAAAATGTAGTCTGCCTTCTAGTCTTGAAACAAATGGGCAAAACATTACATCAGAAGAAGAGTCTGCTAGAGAAAATACCACTCCAGGTATGTTCGGTGTAGTCAGATCAGTGCTTTCAAAGTCAGCTTTGTGCCAGTGTATAAACACCAGCTCTGAGTTTGGGGCTTGTAGTTTGGGTTAGCAGTGTTGAAATGGGGACAGATCTCGCTTTTCTCAGCTATGCTTTGAAATATCTTAACTCTGCTGCACTCCCACACACAGTCTCCTCCAGCAGCTTTAATGGTAGAACTCCTGAATTTTTTAAAGCTCATTTCTTCAGCAGTTTTGACTGTAATACAAAAGCAGACTGGGGTATTCAAGTCACTGTAATGGATGTTACTTATTCCTTCTGTGGTGATTTGTTCAGCAAAGAAGTATCAACTCTAGCTGAAACTGTCCTTTTTCAAATATGTGTTAATGTATATCCATTACTTTGTAAGTTTGAGTAAGGTAAGGAGATTCCAAAAATTTGATTAAAATTTTGTGCATGCATTAATAGTCTCTCTGAACTGACTCAGTTGTCTGTTACATACATTTTGTTCTTAAAGAAACAATTCCATTTTCCTTTCCCACTGTTAAGTCACAGCAATGTACTGCACACTGCAATACTTGGTTTGATGACAGAACTGTCTTATCTCTCTACAAAATAAAGTAGAGGATAAGACAGCAACTTTTGAGCTACAGTGTTATAATTAATTTAGTGGATTAGAAGTTCATGATTAAGTTAACTGCAGCTTATAGCAGGAAAAAATATTTTTTAATGTTTTGTGGTTAAATTTAAATTAACTTGATATTTCATGTAATTTTAAATTCTAAAAATTCTAAATGCAGCCAATACCAATCTAAACATTTCTGGAGCAAGAATCAGGTGTTCCAGTGTTTCAAGATGCTCCAACAAAAAGCTGAACACCAAATGTGGCACAATAATTTAAGTAATAGATGTAGTTATAATGTAAATGTTGTTGGTCAGTTACATTTGTGACTTGTGAAGTAATAAAAAATGCTAGAAGAGGTTGACACTTCAAGACATTGTGATTGCAGTCACAGCAAATAGGATTTAAGAAGTTCCATTCTAACTTCAGAACATTTCTGTTTCTGTCTAAATTGCTTATAGACACAGTCTTGATGTTTTAATGGCAAAATCTTCCCATCTCTTAAGTGTTTTTATAATCCCAAACCAATTATTGTTGTGCTTTAAAAGGAGGGGAAAAATAACATAAGCAACAGGTTAAGCAAGTAAAACCTATTTTGGATTGTTCAAGGAAGGCTGATCTGCAAGTGCATCATCCAGAGAATTTTCTGTTGATGGCTGATGTTGCACTGTAATTCTTCCCTCCCCATTAACAGCTATTTATCAGGAGACAATATTCTTTATACATGTAAAAATAGATATTTTCTGTGTATCAAAGAATGCAAAAAAATGTCTAAAGGAAACCATTAAAGGTTTCTGTGGCACTTTCCATAAAGTGTATAAAAAGCCTGGTGATAGCACAGTGATGGAGTCTGTGTAACTGATTTTATCAAACTTAGGACAAAAAAAAAGGTAATTTAAACAACACTGTTGTCTGTTTGGCAAGTGCTGTTCTGGTGAAATGCCTCCCCAGTAATTAATGTTGATACCCAGTCTTTCTCTTTGCCCAGCCTTTTCTGGGGAAAAATGGTATCTTGACTTCTGTGCTCAGATAAAGAAAGATAATTTAGGGTGCAATACTGTACCTTGTAGGAACAGTAGTCTCTATTCCAGTTTGAATGTTGCTTTCTACTTTGAAGTTTTTCTGCCCAAGTAATGGTGTTTTGGATCATTTTCTTTTTGGTTTAGAGACTTTGTTGCAGGCCCAGAAGAGACTCAGAGGACTTCCATTTGCAGAGTATAAGCTGTAAAATACTCTGACTTCAAGTGTAGTTATGTCAGCACCATCACAAAGCCCATCCCTAAACATGCTGCTTTTAAGAAGCACCAAAATGTGTTGATTCTTGAAGTTTTGTGTACAGTGATGCAATAATTTGCTGTAATGTTGATGGCATTATGTTTGAGGAAACTTAAGTAGTTTTTTAAACAAAATATTTCTTCCTGTTTACTAGACTTCTTGTTATACATTACTGAAAAGTCTTATAGGGAGACTAGAAGTGTAAATGCTGTTTTGCTAGCAAGAAGTTTGACTTCTGACAATTTTTGAAACAGGATCTGAAGAATCTTTTTACCCACTGCAATTAGAATCTACTCCGAGTGATGACTGTCAAAATACTGATCAGCCAGGGGATATAAACACTGTGTCACAAAGACCTTTTGAACAAACCCTTGGAATTAGAGACAATGAGAACTCTATTTCACCTGCATGTGGATATGAAGAGCTGTCAAGAAGTATAGGATGTATTAATCTCCAGTGTTCAGTGGAAGATCTGCAGAATGAAAGTCTGATTCACCTGGAAGAGCAAAACTCATTTTACCAGCTAGGTCCCACACCAGTTACAATGGGTGAAACTTTCCCTCAGCAGTTAGTAAAAGAGACTGTGTCTTCTGAAAAGCTACCTCTGGAGGCATTTGCTAAGAAAAAGCATGTGAAGCTTCCTGAAAAATCAGTTCATGAAAATGAAGTAAATAAAGCAGTGGAGCTGCATTCTCAGTGCAACATGGATATAAAGGAGCCAGATCAAAGCTTTCCAGAAGGACAAGAATCTCTGGGGGTTCTCAGAGTAGCCAGCTTGGAAGACTCAGACATCCATTTGCACACTGTTGTACAACAGAACTGTTCTTTATTCCAAAGACATGAAAAATATTCTCATCCTGTGCCCAGAAGCTTATGTCATATTCCAGTCTGGGTGAGTAGAACAGATATCCATAAGTAGGGGTTTTGTTGTTGCACAAATATCTGATAATATCATTATTATATCAATATGATCATATTTCAGATAACATCTGAAAGCATGGCAAATGTTGATTTTTACAATTCTAGTTCCTGTTTCTTGGAGTTTTGCCCCTGATCCTTCTTCCAGATCATAGCACTGAGATAATTAGCAGTAGTTTAAATGAGCTGAGTTCCCACGGTGGTTGGAGGAGCTGTAGCATCCCTACTGCCTCTCCTTCTCTTAGCACTGAGTGATAGAGCTCATGCATCTGGGTTACATAGCATGTGTGCCTCACTGAACAGCCCCTGGCTCCATTTAGAAGCCTGAAGGAGGTAAATAAATTAACCAAAACATAAGCAAACTTAAAGAAATAGCATTGATGTAGCTTTAAAAAAAAAAAAAATTGTCCTTGAACTAAGTAGTTTAAACTTATGGAGAGCGGGAGATTTGTAGTTGTTTGGCTACTTTGGGTTATTTGTTCCAGTTTTTTGAGTTCTGAAATATAAATTCTTTCTGTATTTCATTTACTACTTGGGGCAGGTTTTCTTTCTTCTGTATGTTAAATGAGCTTCCTTTTCTGACAACAGTTGCTATTGCTGAAGACACTGCATTTTCACTTTTTTCCTTACTGATGCCTTGATTAATTTATTTTCTAGGAGACTGAGTCAGGGCATGGTATTATGGAAGAACCTGAGCTCACTCTGATAAGCTCCAATGACATCAGTATTGTAGAATCAGACATGGAACATCCTAACAAAGAGAAAATGAAGGAGGATGCAGTGGATAACTCAGTATGTGTGGATCAGTCTGAATGTAATGTTTTTACTGAGGTAAGCATTATCTAATGTGATTCTGTTTTGAACTTAGTATTAATCAAAATAAGGAGAAGCCCCATGGTAGCGCTTCACCCACTGTTCCAAAACAAGAGATTGTTGGGCTCTCCAAGCTTTATAATTGCTTTGGATCATCTTGGTTTGATGTTGTGTTTTCCAGACAGATAAAATAGATCCTAAATTTGGGTTATTCTTTAGAATCACTACCTTGTCATATTGATCTAGATAGAGTTTGGGAAGACTTGCTGCAAAAAACAAAACCATCTTGCTGGTGTTTGCAAGATGGAATTATTAGATAAATCTGAATGAAAGAAGTGTGTGGAATAAAATGAAACTACAAACTAAACAGGAGAAAAAAGGAGAAAGCCCCTCACCTTGTGAGGTTGGAGCCATCCAGGCTGACACAGCAGTTAGAGGCTTATGGGGAAAATTAATCAGCTCTTCATAACTGCCACACTTAATTAACCCGTGGTGTTCTTTTTGCTGCTTGCTTATATACGAAGGCTGTAAATTGCAGAGGGGTGGGCTGTAATGTGACAGTAGTTTGGGTGCTGAAGCACTGATGCAGAACCGAGTAATCTGTGTCTGTTAGATTAATAGATTAGATTAAATCAAGAACTAATTGCAAGAGGCATCTAGGGAATTCCTTTAAGTGTTTAAGGATGGATTTTTATCAAGTAGTTGATACATGGGTGAGGTGGAGATTGGCAGTTGGAGGCTGTACTGCTGCAGTGGGTGTCACCTGCCTCTGGGAAGCAGATGGAAGAGACAGAGCAGGAAGACAGTGATGGGGAGAACCAGAGAAAGCAGGAGGAAAGGAAAAGAAATTGAATTTCAGGCCTGTATTAAGAACCTGGCAATTGAAATCCAGTGGGCAAAAAGTCTTTAATGGATGTTCTTTGGGTTTGGAGGTGGGGGTGGGTGTTGTTTGGGTTATTTTGTTTCATTGGTTTGTTTTTAAGTTTTGAAAGGTTTTTAGAAAACAGCTTTCTCATACCTGTTACCAAGATCCATTTGTGATTTTTCTATGCATCATGCATAAAGGCAAAAGCATGTTTTTTATTTGCATTGAGTCTATGCTAGTGGTGCAGTAGTACTGCTTCACTCAAATATGTTGTATGTGTTAAGCATTTCCAATCCAATCACTGATCCTTTTGAAACAGGAGAGAGAATTTTTACCACTAGCTCCAGATACAGATTATTCAGCATTCATAAGGCCTGACAGTTCTCCCAAAGCCCAGAGTCCCAGTGAGAATCACTGTCCATCACATCAGACTGCAGGTAATTATGTGATACTTCAGTACAATGAAGTTGAAAGTATTTTTTAGTATTAAAATCATCAACAATTTTCTCATTTGGAAAACTTAGAGCTGCTTTTACTTAGGCAAGTGCATCCTGCTGTACAGACTTGGTCTGTAGTACCTTTGACTGAGGTTTAATGTGTGTTACCTGGACTTGTCTCTTCCTGGGCCAGGTTCTCTCTCATAAATCTTCAGAATCTCTACACTACCCTTCTTTGGTGTTGTAATGACTTAATTTTGAAAATTTGTATTGTTTTCTGATTTGTTGTCATAGTTTATGTACCTTCATTTGTTTCTCATTTTCTGTTAGTCCCCCTACAAGTATGTAGCCAAGGAATTATACAATTATCCTTTCCCCCCCTGCCTTATTCTGATGATAATCTGGAAGAGTAGTAAAATACTGATTTTTTTTTTTTGTCCAAGATGAACTGCAGTAATGTGAAGGTCAGGAATTCATGGAATGTAATTGTGTCAGGGACTTGTGAGGTCTTCAGTATGTTTTGATGCATCCAGATGCTTTTGATGCAGTATTTCTCACAGCATTTGTGAGAAATCTCACATCTCACAGCAGGGCAGACCTTTATCCATTACTGGATTCCATAGGTCTGAACTGCTGCTGGTTCTGCAAGATGCCTCATTGTTCAGTGCCATTCTCCTCATACCATTTACAAAAGTGCTCAATCACATTTCAGAAGTACCTTGAAATGCATGACTTGCTGCTCATTGTTAACAGTGAGAAATGGGAGACTTCTTTTCCTTCACAGTGATGCTACTGGAATTTGCAGCTACACCTGGAAGTTTACAAAAATCTTTTTTAGAAAGAAAGCAAAATTTCATCCAGGAATCTCTGAAAAGAGTAGAAGCAATAAAAAATAAGGAGAGAGAAAATGAAAAGCTGGAAGCAAGAAAGCTTCAAGGAGGAAAGTCTGAGAATTTAAGAAGCAGACAGAAAGAGTCTGGTCTCTCGGGTAGGTTTATCTGAGGCAAGACACAGCATCAGGTATCCCTTCAATTGATGTTTATATCAAAGAATAGATTTTATATTTGCTACATGTTTGCTATTGCAGACTGGGATGTTTAATTTGTATTCTCAGGGAATCAGGGAGCTCTGTTTTCCCCCCACTGTCTGGTTGCCTCTTCAGTGTTGTAAAGGCCCTTATGGGGGCTCTTCATATTTCACAGTCAGCCCACCTTTATCAGTATAAGGTGCCTCTGCAAACAACAGCTGCTTATCACAGAACAGCCATGTGTAGCAAACTGGTGCACCTCTAGTCCCTGGTCCTGGGGGCTTGGAGGTCAGCTGTGGAGAGCCATGGATGGTCTAAAGCACAGGCAGCAGCCTCAAGAGTGAGACTGGGAAGATTTATTTTTACTCATCTCTGTGGCTTCCATTCTGCTATCTTGTTTTGGGTTTTGTCATGTCATTTTAAAATCTTTGTAAATCTCTCCTGGTTTTGAGTTAGCTGAACTAAAGATTTAAATTTAAGATATGTTTGGCTTCTTTTTTTCCCCTAGGAAAAAATGGTGCACTTGCCAATCAGTTGAAAAAAGTAGGAGAAGTGAAAGTATCTTCTCCAGAGAATAGGAAGTCTGGAGAAATTGAAATGCACCAGCATACATCCAGGTATTGCATAAACATAAGTGGGAGTTTAATTAAAAACAAAACAAAACAAAAAAGTAGGTAATCTGTGATTTGTGAAAGCTGCTGCTCAGTCTGTGCTCTTTCGGCTGGACCCAGTGCTGCTTAACATTGAACAAGTGGGAGAGGAGCCAGGTGTGTTTGATGCAGGTACCTGCTGGGAAATGCCCTTGCAGAGGTAGCACTAAGGTCACCTGCTGAGGCAGCTGTGCCACTTAATGCCAAGTTCACAGTTGCACTTGGGCATGTAGGAGCACTAACAGGCAGCAAGTGCAGCTTTGAACAGGGAGGGCATTTGCCTGATGCAGCTGAAAAAGAATTTGAAGTGATTCTGGATTACTGGAGAGTGCAGTCAAATTTTCCCATTTGCTAACAACTGAGCCAGGGCCAACTCTTAAGCTTGTTAACCTTGTTAACATCTTTGCTCCTTCCTCTCTGCCCAGACACTAATGGTGTTTTTTCTGTTTTCACAGACTTTATAATCAGCTTGCAGAAGTAAAAATCAGAAATGAAGAAAAAACAAGGCAAGAAACTTATGCTAAAAACAGAGAAAAGGCTAAAGAGTTTCAAAAGGTAATAATTTGCTTGTGTCTTCTTGCCCTCTGGTCTCATGATTTCACTGAGCTTCCAGTCAGAGTAACTGAGGTGTGGTGTGAATGCAGCTGAAATGGAGACCCTCAAACCAGTCTGGATGTTAAGTAATACCATTGGTACATCCTATGTAATTATTTCCTTGTCAGCAACTGAGCTCAAATTTTCTTTAAAAAGCGTGTATGCCTCAGGCTGAATTTTTCTGTGACCCGAGTTTGAGCAAAAACCCTCCAGCTGCTGGAAAGCCTTTGGCAAAAGAATGGCAGCCTTTCTGTTAATCCAGACTTGACCAAATTTCCATTTTAAGGCAACATTCTGGGTTTGTTGTTTTTTGGGCTGCTTTGGTTACCCTACCTAGATCCTGGGCATGCCCAAATGGTGCAAGAATCTTGTTGATGTTTTGATGGCAGTTGCTGTGGAACAGGTTTGAACAAGAGGCCTGGATTTAGCAATTCTCTCATTTCCCTGCTGGGCCTGACAACTGAAAGGAAGAAAATGCTTGATAATCCTGACAGGCTCTGACAACTGTGCAGGATCCAGGTCCAGTTCCTGCCTTTAGCCCCAACCACCTTACCTGCTTTGTGGTGGAGGCAGTTGCAGCTCTTGTTACATTGCTTTATAGATGCCATCATTAACAGAGAAGAGAAATAAGCACCCCTTCCCCCCTGCCCTGGAATCTGTGGCCTCTTTGGAAGAGGGGAGGCATTGCACTCACTGCTGTCCAGACCAGCACTGCCCAATTGTGATGTTCTGCTTACAGGCACAGTACCCAGGCATGCTGGCTTTAGGGCAGTCACTTTCAGCTTCAGTACTGTAGTCTCACGGTTTGTTTTATTTGTAGAAAATGCTGGAAAAATTGCGAGCCAAGAAGACTTGGAAAGCACCATGACAGGCAAAGACTTTGAGCAACGAGGACAGAGTGGTGTTGGTACAATCCAGGCCACTGAGTGGTGTAGCCTCAATGGTGAATTGTGGTGCCATTCAGGAATCCTCAGCTTTAAGCTGTAGGAAAATGCAAGTACCCCAAAACACTGTAGTCCCGTTCAAATCTCACCACAGCAGCAGATGGGACTGTTTGTTTTTTCAGTTTGTCTCAGATTGAGCTACTGGCCTGAAGGACCTTTCTTATGTTAGTATTTTAAAGAGATACTAAGTTTTTTAATATACATGTATGTTTTCAAATAAAGTTTTAAGGTTATTTGAATCCTTCAGTGATAGGACATTTCTTCTGTAAAGCTGGAGCTTAATTTGTTCTTTGCACTCTCTGATTTAAGAAATAGTTTCCTGCAGTCACAAGGTACATTTTAAAGGACTTGAATGGGAGAATAAAAATGTTACTTCTTCCAAAGAGAGGCTTTCTATCTGTTTCCTGAGCGAAGCACATCAGGACAAATTCAAAACTCGACTTTTGCTGTAAACTTAATTAACAGGTGCACTATCAAGGGCTTTTCATTAATGCTCATTCTGGTTAAATGCACCACAGCAAATCATGACATAGTTGGGGGTGGGGAGATCTTTAAAGGTCCTCTGGCCCAACCCCCCTGCAATGCTTAAGGCTCTATAACAATTTCCCTGGAGCCTTCTCTGCTCCAGGCCAAACTCCAACTCTGAGCCTCTTCACAGGTCCTCCAGTCCTGTGCTCATTTTTGCAGCCTCTAAATCTGCCCCAAGGGAACTCTTAGAAAGCAGATTTCTGATGAATTAACTCCACTTCTTTTCACCCCTTTCTTTCAGTCAGGTGCAGTTGCATGTACTGCAGCAGTGCACCATAAGCCACAACCAGCTTGTCAAACTCCACGGAGTCAAGTGGAGGCTGTTTTCAATTCTGGGATTTGCAGTAAAGCATGGAGAGTCTCAACTTCACCATGGCAATTGTGCAAGGGCTGCTGAGGCTCATACACATCAATATTCTTGTTCTTCTCTCAGAGTATCAAGGAAGGAGACCAACCCTGCATTCTGCTACCAGCAACTCAGTTGATTGATCAGCTGCCATAATTTCCTCAACCCGTTGTTGGCTTTTCAGTGCAGAAACATGAAGTAACTCCAGGCTGCAATACAGAGCCCCCAGTTTTATTTAAATGCTGTGATATTCTGTACAGAATAAGGAGGGCTTTGGTACAGGTGAGTTCAGTGATGGAGAAGTGAGGAAAAGACCTGATCAAGCCACTTCCAGTCACCTCTATACTCTCAGTTGTTTAGCTGGGGCTTCTACAACACTGAACAGGCACCTTCACCACAGCTTCCAGGAGGGCAAATCACAACATGCACTGCTATTAAAATGAATGTTTAATTCCAAAAAAACTACAATGAACACTCTAGAGAAGGTTCTTTCTTCATTTGGAACAGCTGTGCACTTCTTTGCAGCAGGCTTGCAGCAACATCACCAGGATCTAAGGGAGGAAAAATAGCTATTAGCACTTTCAATCCAGATACAAGCAACTTCTCTAATATCCAATCTAAACCTCTCCTAGCACCACTTGAGGTCATCTCCTCTCATCCTACTGCTTGTTAATTGGCAGACCAACCCCCACCCCAAGCTCCTGTCAGGTGGGTGTACAAAGCAGACAGAAGATTCCCTCTGTGCCTTCTTTTCTCCAGGCTAAACACTCCCAGCTCCCTCAGCTGCTCCTCTTCAGACTTGTGCTCCAGACCCTTCCCCAGCTCCACTGCCCTTCTCTGGACACACAAGCAGCAACGTGGGCCGCAAGCCTGCTCAAACCATAACTGTAACAACCCTTTTCCATAATGTCACATGCTTCAAGTTCTTGCTTCAGAGTGGAACTGAGTACTCTCTCCTCTACAACAGCATCAAAAAACCCCAAAGGCAGCAGGATAAGGCCCATTTCCAGCCCAGGAGGCCTAACTACAAGAGTTGTTATCTCCTCACATATAGACCATAGCACACATGAGTGTCCACGGCATCCTGCACAGAGGATTTCAATATGCGGTCACCGCGTTAAGAGCTGCTGGTTTTTCAGCCATGCAAACCCTCTTTGAAGTGACCTTCAATTTCTTTACAGTATCAGCCTTTTCTGTAAGTGCTCTTGCCTTCACACTTACTTTTGTAGCTCCCACATGGTGTTTCTCATCCCCCTCTGACACACAGCAACTTGGCAGCAGACCCTAGGAGCTGGAGTCAGGTTTGGTTAGTACAGGTTTGATTAGTGCACCTTGGGTGTAAATTGCGTGGAACAGCCTTTGGTACAGCCTTTGTCTCCCTCTTTTGCTTCTGTTCCAAGAGCCACCCTCTCAGCAGGAGCTTCGGAATCCAGTCTATAAATCTCCCAACTGAAACTTTTGTTCCCCTATGGCTTCTGTTGAAGGTGCCCAAGGATACATCCCTACACCTCAGCAGGAACTTGCTCTTACCAGCAGAAGGGAATATTGTGTCCTTGACTTACGTTAAAAGTTTTATTCCCAGCAGACTTGGTACCACACAAATGTGTGGCAACACAGGAGTCTGGTGGATTTGCTTTATGGTCATGTCCACAGCTCACCAGAAACAGTAACATCCCAGCAGCCTTGGTAATGACCATACTCCTCTCACTGCTCTTAGGGGACTTCACTCAATAACCCAGCTGCCTATCTTTTCTAGTGAATCAATCCTGCTGATACATAAGCCAAGTTGTGAACAAGCCTAAAGTATGGCAAGCTCCAAGTTCTGATGAATTCCTCACAACCAACAGCAGTCTGATTAAGACACCAGTACTACAGATGGCTGCACAACTGTGACAGCAATTTAAAATATGTATACACACACAAAGGAATGACTCACAGATGAGTGATCTACGCAGATACTGCCAACACCTGCAGTGATCACTACCCAGCAATCTCTGGTACTACATCATTTCTACACTTAGTTCTACAACAGTTTAGTAGTTCCCCATGTTTACAGTCATACAAAGCTAATACACCAACTGTGAAATAGTATGGAACTAGTAACTGAGTGCTTACCTGTCAAACAGGTTCCTTCCATTTTTTTAACTCAGGGCAGTTCACTCTGTTCTGTATCATCAGGCACCTGGTTAGAAAGAATTGGGATGCACCTGCTGAGTTCCAGAGGCCAGTAGAGCCAGTTGTCACATGGATAATCAAAATGAAGTTACACGAAAATAGAAAGTAAGTACACTGAAGTCTCTGAAGAGATTAGACTGTTTCAGCAAAAATACCAGGTTTAACAAACAGCAGAATGAAAACCAAGGACACCAAACCAAATGCTGCACTGGTGTAGCACTGCTTTTTGACCATCCCACCAGGAGAAAGCTGCTGGGTGCAGGTACTGGAACACTGCAACAGCTACACACCCCCCAACCACAACAGCTGAATTTTACATATGAGCTTCGTGCATGCACCACTGGGTGTCAGGGACTAAAAGGTACTCTTCACCAAACTGCCATGCAGCTGAAAGGGACAACAGACTAACATGAACAGCAGCTTCAGAATTTTTCTATGTGAATATTTTTACTTTTTCCAGAGTGCTTTGCTTCTTTTGCTTTCAACTCTTCTACAGAACAGAATCCAGGGATTTCAACAGTATAGCAGTAAGCTGGCTGAGCTGCTCAGAAATTAACTCTTTAAACCCCATACTTGAATAAATAACCCAAATATTGCTGCTCAGTATGAAACTGTAGAACACCTCTTGATACAAAACAAAAATGCAACAAGTTCATGAAGTTACTTCACAGCAGACATCAAAGTGCTGTCTCTTCTTATAGCCACTGAAACAAGAAACAATAATCACTCCTGCGTGATTAAAGGAGGAACAGACTGTTTCAAGCCATTTAGAAAACAAGCAGCAAAACATTGTGTTACAAGTCAGGTGCCTACACAAAAGCCTGGGCCAAAGACTAAATTCAGCCTATGTAATTCAGAAGGTCAGTTGCACCCAAGTCTCAGAACACTGACTTGATTCCAACCAAGCTTTTCCACATGAATGACTTTTTGTTTTGTATCCCAAGCATGTTCCAGAACACCTAAAGAAGAACAGTGGCCATCCCTGCATTCCTTGGAATCTACTCTAAGATTTGTCTTGCAGTTTTATCCCACAGAGCTAACAGGTAGTTAAGTGGGTAAAGCCAAACCACAAGTTTATTCTGTGAGGCGTTTCCAACGACATGAACCTACAGAAAAGATCCCATCGGGATAGACCTCAACACTTCTGGTACTATTAATTACCACAAGAGATAAATAAAAAACAAGCAGACTGGAAGGAAATTTGGTACAGATTCCAGTGTCATTTTATGTTGTTTCAAGACATTTTGAAGAAAGATGGTAAAGATACACTAGCACCTCCTTCATATCATCAAGTTTTTAATTACAAGTTAAGGTACCCGAGAAGTAAATGTTAAAGGGAATTAACTACAGAACTCTGCAGAATCCTCACTATAAATTTCCTACCAAGTGTAACTTTCTGGTCAATGCAAAACTATCAGTTTAAGCAGTTAACCTGCTCACCTCATTTTTACCTGAGAAATCAATATGAACATTCTTTGAGCAAACTTCAGTTAGAATAAATTCTTCCCATAATAGAATGAATGAACCATTATTAAGATACAGTAGTGTAATGTTGACAACAGTCCCTGAAACTTTCACAAATTAGTAAGCTTGGTCTGAGAGGCTTCTGGCCTACTGACAATCAGAGCACCTCATTCAGGTATATGCAGAACTTCACATGTCACACTAACCCTCAAATCAGCTTCAGACTTCTGTGAAATGGCATCCTGTATTTCTTCTTCCTTCACTTTCTCTAAGGACCTGCCACCAGAAAAAAACAAGTAATATTACAAATCAGCATGTATGTGCATACAAATCAGCAGAACCTACAACAGTACTCAGTAGATCTGTTCAGAAAGGCTCTTCTCACTCACTCTCTTCAGAGCAGTTGAACATTTTGCCAATCATCACAACAATTTTCTCACAGCATTCTCAAGTCTGGGCAAGATAAGCTCTCATGTTTTCTGAAACACCACTGGATTTTCTCAGTAAGAAAGGAGCAGCAGTATAAGCAGCTCACCAAGACACATGGCTGACCTGAAACAGGCAAAGGTAAAAAAAAGTCACAAACTTACCAAGATGCTAGTTCAGACTGGACTTCAGGTGCACTTCCTAAAATAAAGTAAATTGTTGTATCTAAGTAATACTTTCAAGTTTCCTCAGTATTTTAGCAGTTCATCAAGACTTGGGTGCTTTTATCTCAGTATGAAGCCAGCCGGCCAGTAGTCCAGTTACACTGGCTGAATACTGATAACACAACAAAGCATTTTATCTGCAATCAAACCACAGCTCAGTTTACCACACAGCTACCAACAAGATCTATCTGCAGTTGAAAAAACTGGAGCACTATGCCACAAAAAGGTAAAACTAAGGAAGTTCTCACAAAGAAGGCATGGAAGAGACCATTTTAGGACACCTTAAAAATATGCTTTTTAATAAACCATCTACAAGAATTCAGCACTGCAAGTATTTTTCCTCTACCTGCTAATTCTACTTCTTTTAGTACATAGGATGCAGAATTGAAGCACATCAACTCAAGTTTATAGTTGTATTTCATAGCAGCTGCATTTTTAAGTATATTTGCAGAACTGTTCCACTAAGTGAACTTGTTACAGGTCTCATTGTCACCACTGCAATTAAGTGTACAGTGAGGAAAGCAGAACCTGTTACTCTTCTAGCCACGTTTTCCAATTCAGACACACAGCAGGTTGTGTCTAGTTGCTGAAGAACGAGGCATAAAAACTCCCCAATGTCTTTAGAACAGCCTGGGTTTTAAGCCTAGACAGGTAACTTGGAAATAAACCTGTCTCTAGTGGTCATCTGGATCCTGGATTTGTGTTTCAAAACAGAGTACTTTTTTTTTGTTGTCAAAAGGCAGCTAAGAAGTTAAGACTTCAGCTTTTATCTTCATACAACTACCTCCACCTAGGAAAAAAACCATCTGTTTCCTCAATACTTACACTTGTGTAGAGGTTTTCCAATCTGTTCCACACATCACAGGAATGCCCCTTTAGGAAAAAATATTGTGGAACAATGTCACTAGTTTAACTATACTTTTATTCCATTATCAGTTTAGCAGTTCTTTGATATTGTATTTGAAAAGCTTCCCAACTAAGAAACACAGAATCTACTTGTTTCAACAGAAATACCAAGTTTAACCAGCACATCTGCATGAAAACCAACGATGCCAGCTGTTGAAATACTGTAGCACTGTTTTTTGAACACCGCATCAGGAAGACACTGCTGGGTGCAGATACCATACAGTGCACAAATTAGTCTGATTACTTGCTGTGGAAATAGCACTACACTGAAGAAATCCAACAGTCTTATGCTGAAGCTCAGAAGAAACACAAAGCTCACCTCTTTTGCTACACCATGTTGCACAGATGTCCACCCAAGTAATGGATTCCTGAATCAGGTCAGCAAACAGCCCTAAGAATTCAAGAGATCCCCAAAAAGTTACAACTGCTGCTGCACTGTGTGCTCATCTGCAAAGATACAACCAAGCTACATTTCTGAAAATTTAGACCACCAAACTCTAGATTGATCAGTATTTGAATGAATGAATGGTATTTGAGGCCATGCAAATATTGTCCCTTCATATAAGTAACACAACTAATACATTAATCAGCTGTGGGTTGCAAAAGAAGGGTTTTTTCTAAGCACTAGGTTCCAGGTTTTTGCCTACAGCAAAAGACAATACCTGATCAAGTGCTGGAACAGACTGAACACATTCATTTTTTTACTACTTTTGAAGCAGAATTTGAAGCCACTTCAATTGGGAAATTGACCATATACTTACTGTTAGCAGTAGAGGAAACTGACAGTTACCACCGCTTCCAGTTCTAGAGACAGGTAGCTTGAACCCAGGTAATTGTGGTGAGGAGTTCAGAATCTCACAAACCCTCCTCAGAACAACCCTATGTGCTTCCTAGTGCAGTTCTCTACCTACAGCAATGGCCAAGTGAGATCTCTGTTCCTATCTTGTAAGGTTTCCCTCCTCACCCACCCTCAGCTCAGTGTTTCCCATGTCAAAGGGGTTTTCCTATGCTGTATCCTTAAAAGGTGCTTTCTTCCATGCTATTTCCTACACTGTCCCAAGCCATGCAAACTTGTAAGAAGCTTTCACAGCCACATACATGCAAGACTACCAGCTGCTCTCTGCTGTCCCTCCTGTTCTTGCAAGAGATATGAATTAAGATAGAATTTTACCACAGGGAAGCCACCAGAAGCTGCAGCTTTATAATACACCCTAGCACAGAAAGGGTGGGTGAGGCACCACGAAGATACTGAGGGGAAAGTATCCCTTAATCTTCAGCAGAGAAAATTCCAAACAGTGTTGTCCAAACCAAATCAGATAATGTTGCCCTGCAGCATTCAATATCACGTAAAACTTTCATTTTTTAACAAAAACTGCACTTTGAAGTATTCAAGAACTCAAGTTTTTGTTCAAAGAGAGGCTACAGGCTCTAAATTTGGTCAGACTGATGAAAGGTATGTAGTACTGAACTTATACCTTGGAAGCTTCACATACACAGGCTGCTCAGCTGGGGAGCACTGTAATGTACTTTAACTATGGAGCACTTGCTTTTTAAAAATCTTTTGTGAAATAACGCCAAAAAAAAAGCTATCTGAAGAAAACAAAACTGAAACTCAAGTAACAGCTTACCTTGTGCAGCAAGAAAACCAAGAGCTATTTCATCTTCCAAAAGCAACATAAACTAGAAGGGAAAGAAAAGCAAAGTGCTAAGAACTGTCATATACATACAGTCAAAAATAACTGAAGATTCCCAAAGCTAGATTTCAACAATCAATTTAGTAGATGTAATAAGCTTAATATTCATGTATATTTATCCAGTTCTAATTGGAATTGAAATTTAATTTATTTCTGAGTCACCCAGCAGCTGAACACCCAAATTCATCACATGAACTGCAGAATGAGCAGGACTCCATGTGCCCCTCACTATCCCCACTCCTAGATCCCGGATAAGTGTTTCAAGCCATTGAGTATTTCTCAGGGACACACCTGGAAGAGTTACATTTAGCCATTAATTCTGGACTGGTTTTAGTTGTGACCTTCAAATGCTGAAGTAATTTTTGCAGTCCTAGAGCTATCAAGCTGCATTTGGGCAACTTCCTTTACTAAGGTTTGGGACCCTAATTAAAGCATGTAAGTAACACAGCTTGACTTGCTCTCAATATTGAGCACCTAGTGCAAATCTCCTCAGACTGTAAGTTGCATTTGAAGGAAATTTAACCAGCAGACAAAGCCTTTTTCTGACTACACACTCGTTCAGCACAGATTACATGCTGAACAGCTGTCAGCTAGCTGGTTAAGAGTAGCTGAATGAGGCTGTGAGTTGACTAGTTTTTAAATCTTGCTGACACAAATGAACATTTTAAACATTTATTAGTTCGGCCATCAAAACTGCTGCACAGTAAGAATCAGTGATATCCAGACCACTTTTCTAAACACTAGCCATGTTTCATACTGACTTAAACACCTTTGAGAGAGGCATTTGCAATTGGGGCAATGCATGGTAAGTACTGTTCATAAAGAGATTTTAGCTTCTGCTAAGAAGACATATTCACATCAGAAGCCATTCTGGACAGAAGAGGGCAAGAGGGGAAAAAATTTTTAACCCAAGATTCACTATACTGCTACAGATTATACTTACAACATCAGATTATTGTGTTAGATGAAGGGCAGAAAATTAGTTTTCTGAGAAGTTATTCCACATGGAATGAACAACCTCAATCATACAAAATTGGATTTTATTATCGTTCAAATGCATTAACCACATTTTGCAACAGGCTTTTGTCAAAATTGACCAACTACTTCTCCATTTTTATTGGCACTTGACTTGCATTAAGCTTCAGTTCTGTCTTCAACCCTTTAACTTTTAAAGTATTTCAAACCTGCACCTCTAAGGCAGAAAAACAAATCTCTCAAGTATCACCCACAAAGAAATCTGCTAAAGAAAGGCACCTAAACTGCCCCTTTAACTTGAGCATACAGATGTTTGCATGCTCAATATATATACTTTTCTATCCTGTGCTGTTGTTCTGTTAAAATATTTAGAACCTGTCTTCCCATTTTTAATTATGTAAATTCAATGATCCATTGGTTAACAGAAGTCAAGTTGCAGAAGCCAGAATTTCACCAAGATCATCAGCCACTGAACCAGGTATATTGATCAAGAATAGCACAGAATACATTTAAAAGCTTAGCATGAGGACAAGTTTTTCTGTTTCTGTAACTGTCTCAGACACAAGCCCAATATACTCACAGTAAGCCAAACGTGCCTAGGCAGCTGTGTGGAGAGCTCAAAACTGACTCCAGACCAATTTTTTAAACCAAAGAGGTTCATGAAAGAGGTATCTGAAGAACAACCACTGCCACCTCATTTGTTCATCTGCTTTTCACCGAGGTGAGCCTTGCAGAGGCACCGAGTTGTCTTCAGCACCATCTTCTTCATCCACTACTTCAATCACTTCAGGTGGTTTTGCATGTTTTCCTCCTGGCTTTGACTTTTTTCTACTGGGAATTGTGCTACTTAGAATGAAAGAGCTGTTCTCCTAAGAAAATGGAAGACAGAAGTAGTTACAAGTCTAGTTTCAAAATACTTCAGATTTTAGTAGTGAATTTGCAGATTTTAAGAACTCCACAGAGAACTGCAGGATTCCTATACATTTCAGCATTACATTAGAGTGTGCACTATCAACCTCCTTCTGCATTAACAGATCAGGATTCACTGAGGTCACTATTAACTCTGGATCTAAGCTCAAGAACTAAATACCAAAGACATTACCTACGAATTCTTTAGTTTTGGAACAGAAAGGCTAGAGTGTTTCTTAAGTTCAAGACTGCTTACTTACCACTACTCTGGCATCAAGTTGCTCCTGAGTATCAGAATTCAAGCTGTCATCATCACTGAAAAAAAAAAAATTAGATCAAACCGTGTACTTTTATAGTACCTTAAAATGTGTAAAAGCTGCAAGCCCTTAAGTGAGCAGTAACTGAATAACAGCACTGTACTTTTACACTGCCTTTTAGGCTTGCTAAAAGTTATTTACAACAGCAAGTATTCCTGCTGATTTACCAGTCTTTTTATTGCACTAAGCTAATTTCTTGACCCTAAAGACCAAAGATGGCACTTTGGTTTTAAAAAATGTAAAAAGATATTAAAAACTATCCTTTAGTCTTTATTTCAGAATACTGTACTTTATTTGGGATAACATTAGAGGAGTGCATTTCAGGAAATACTTCATTTCAATTTCTACCAACAATTATCAGTCTTCAGATCAAATTAAAAATACTTCCTTCTGTGAGAACTTTTAAGTCACATCTACAAATACAGAATCCCAAGTGGTAGAGTGCTTTGTTCCCAGAATAAACAATGCTTTCATAGGTTAAAAGGACAGAACAACTGAACTTGATACACACACACATTTATATGTTAGTTAAGCACAAAAGAGTAAGTAAAGATAAACTTACTCTGTCTCCTGAATAGGGGAAATGGGGCCTTCATCATCTAAGTATTTGTGTTTCCGTAACACCACACACTCTTTTTCTAAGTCGTCACTGGCCTGAAGGGCTTTTAAAGCTTTTTTAAGATGCTCCTCATATTTAAGCACTTCAATATACTTGAAAAATCCCTTTGCAGCTGCTTGCTGTAGAAAAAAAAAATCTCAGTAAGATCTTATGATTCACAAGATTCACATTAAGAAATGAATTGTAACATTCTATCAATACCCATATATATTCATGTCGTGTTTGCTTTTGAAGTTATTAAACCTACATCAAGTGACCTGTTTAACGGAACTAAAACCTGTTTCATTGTTTTATTCTAGCAGAAGCACAACGTAGTCCATTTCAATTCAACTTTTAGACTAAGAAAATATTTATCCTACAAAACAGAGGACTTACCTCATAGCCAAGAACCATCTTTAAGGGAATATGTTTCTTCCCATAATGTTCTTCAACAAAAGGGAATTGAAAACCTCTGTCCAAAATCCTCCTTTTTTGTTCCTGAGGTGAGGCTGTCAGTGGGGGCCTCCCTGTGGGCATCTGTGTGCTCTCATACTTTTTCTTTTTCTTCTTTGAGTGAATTTTGTATTTTCGGTGTGCAGCTGCTTTGAACTTCCTTCCCCTGAAGTGATAGGCAAAAATGGCCTTCAAATTGAGTTTTGACTTCTGCTGCTTGGAACCTTCCAATGATTTAGCTGGACTTTGGGGAGACAGAGAAGAATCTGAGGAGCTTTCATTGCCATGTACTCCTGTAACAGATTCAGCTTGTTGCCTTGAAGACTGAGATCTCCTTTTCTGCTTTGAAGGTGCAATGGAGCACTCCGGATAAGAAGCAGAGACATCACTAAAGAAGAAAAAAGTATTTACTTTCAAAAGAAGGTACACTTTTATGATACATAAGATACATTAGACAGGTTCTCCACAGGAAAAATTCTGAACTAGAGATAAAAACTCACGTTTCTGAATCACTGCTAATCAGTAAAACCTCAGCTGAAGCTGCTGATGATTTAGACATGCTGTTAGGATGATCTGAAGACTCCCCAAGAGCAGCCGCTTTCTGCCTTGACTCCGAACGCTGTGTTCCTGTATTCCTTTGCCATGAATACACCTCAGATGGCTCCCTCTGCTGATGGCTGATCAGCTCTTGAGCATCAGGGTAATCAGAGCCAGAAGCATGGGATTCATCTGTATCAGTCATGTTTCAGTTTGCCCTAAAAAGCAATGAGAATTCAAGAAACTAAATAAAATTTAACATTAATCAGGTACCAAACTTTCCTCTACTCCACTCATGATCACAGGGTAAATTTACAAGAACAATCTTGAGCAAACTTGAGCAGAGATTCTCCTATGAATCATGACCGGTTATATTCTTTATATTAACATTTAAGTCACAGCCACTAACCTAAAGATATTCACAGCAAAACTGAGATCAGATAATTTTTTAAAGTCTTTTTAGTTCAGCTCCTGCCCAAAGGAAGGCAAGAATCAGTAGTGCAACAGATTGTTCAGAGACTTACTGAGATTAATTCTGAATGTTTTAACCCTCTCCCTACTAGAGGTAAGTTTTCCTCCAAAAAAGCACACATACAAGTAGGCAATGGTTTCATATACTAGTCATACATAAATACTTGCTGTCGTTTAAAACCTTTAAATTAATCCAAGACAGTGTCATCATGAGAAGCAATGCCATCTTCCCTCTGTTCTTTTGTGAGCTGTCAGTTACCTAAAATCTGCTCTTAACAATTCATCAACCATTTGTTCACTGGTTATCAATCATAATAGAGACCAGCCCCAGAATTAAAATATTAATTTTCACTTGAATCTGCAAGACAACACAATCCAGCTCCTCAGTGGCCCAAATCTATACAAAAGGGACTAGAACATACAGCAAAAGAACCTGGTTTTCCTCTGTGACAGCCTGGAGTTATTTTACCTGCTTGTCAATTCACTTACTAGCCCTGTAGAGCCGTTCCTTTTGTAAGTTTTTAAAACTCATTGTAATACTCAGTAATATTTCAAATGGAATTACACACAGTTCAGTATCTGAAGACACTATAGCAGAACTCATCCAATGTCCTCACATAACCTGCAGCAGATCATTGAGGGCACATGCAAGTCAACCAAAGGATAAGGCCCAGCCAGCCTGAATTTAGGAAAGGTAGGTCCCAACTGACCTACCAGATCTCCTCCTATGACCAGGTGACCCACTTAGTGGATGAGGCAAAGGCTGTGGATATTGTCTGCCTGCACTTTAGTAAAGCTTTGGACACCATTTCTCACAGCATTCTCCTGGAGAAACCACCTGCTCATGCCTTGGATGGATGCACTGTTCATTGCATGAAAAGCTGAGAGGGCCTTGACAGTGGTGAATGGAATTACATCCAGCTGGTAGCTGGTCTTAAGTGATGTACCCCAGGGATCAGTGCTGGGGCCAGACCAGTTTAAGCCTTCACTGACAACTTTAAAAAGGGGAGTAAGTGCACCCTCATTCAATTTGCAGATGACGCCAGTTTGGGTGGGAATGCTGACCTGCTGGAGGGCAGGAAGGCTCTGCAGCAATGTCTGCACAGGCTGGATTGATGGACTGAAGCCAGGTGAATGAGGTTCAGCAAGGTAAAGTGCCAGGTCCTGCACTTGGGTCACAGCAGAAAAGGCCCTGGGGGTGTTGGTCAACAGCAGCTGAACATGATCCAGGGTGTGCCCAGGTGGCCAAGGCCAGTGGTGCCCTGGCCTGGATCAGCAATGGTGTGGCCAGCAGGAGCAAAGCAAGGAGTGTCCCTTTGTACTCGGCACTGCTGAGGCCTCATCTTGAATGCTGTGTTCCACTTTGGGCCCCTCACAACAAGAAAGACCCTCATGCACCAGCTTCACTATGCCTATGCGGGCACATCAATAACACTAATACACGCAAGGCCTGATAAACACTAAGCCCAGAAAGAAAACCAACCAACGCCAGAGCCAGGACAAAGGCAGTAATGCCACTCGGACCGCACAGGCCCTGCCTAGTACTCACGAGTCGCAGCTCAGCATCCTTCGCGGCCTCTACCGCAGCCCCGGCCTGGAGCACTGAACAGCACGCAGATCCCTTAGGGAAGAAAAACAATCATCTAAACTTGCTGAAGAACCTGACAAAGGCGCCAGGCAAACCGCTCGTCCCCATCGCCAGGCTCGGATGCCTGCAGCGCGCTGCGGCCGGCGCCACGGGAAGGCCTTTCGAATGCGGGCAAGCGCCAAGTCACCGTGGGCCGGGGGCACCACGCCGGTACCGCTCCCGCGGGGCCCCTCACGCACCGCTGCCACACGCCTCGGCCCTCGGGGCACGGGTGCGCACCGCCCGGACTGTCCCTCTATCCCCGGGTCGCTCGGTCCCGGGCCCCAGCAGCGCGGATGGCGGCGGATCCGCCAGCCCCGACACACATACCGGCGCCCACTACCGCCCCACCGCAAAAGGCGGGTTCTTCCCACCCCGCACCTTAAATAGCGCTGAGCTCTCGCGAGAGGCGCGCGGGCCGATGGGAAGGAGGGAAAGGAGGATGGCGTACAGCGCTATGCTGGGAGTGGCAGCGGGGCGGACGCGCCCGGGGGCGGGGCGGTGCCGAGCGGTGCCGAGCGGTGCCGAGCCGAGCCGTGCCGTGCCTCGCCAGTGCCAGGCGGCAGGGCAGGTGCGGGCGGGCGATAGCGGCGGTCGGTGTGTGGCAGAGATCGGGCAGGTCCCGGCTTCCCTCGACTTCCCGCCTGGTGAGAGGCTCCCGTTCCTGCTGTCCTGCTTGCTCTTCCCCGCGCTGCCCAGGCTCCTCCGAGCTGGCTGCTCCAGCCTGAACAGCCCCTTTCTTCCCCTCGCAGCCATTCCAGGCGTGCTGCCGGCTTTAGCGCTCCCTCCCGCCAGTACTCTTCGCTGCCTTTGCCTGCCGGGATGTTCTCTGTCCCTACGGACCGCAGCCTTGCCTAGCACGCCTGTTAATACCCTGCGCGTCCCTTCCCCAAATCCCGGCCGCTCAAGCATTTGCTTCTGCTGCCCCGCAGCATTCCTCTGCCCTGTACGGGATCTCCTCGCGCCGACCCAGGCGAAAAATACGGCTTCTGCATCTGTGGATGTCTTGCTCTTCTTGGTGTCATAGCTAAATTTCTCTCTCGCAACTGCCATCTTCAATTTTTTCTGTCATTTTTCTTCCCCCACCACCCCCGTCCCCAACTCATGTCTAGCCTGCATATAACCTCTCCTTTCTGGCTTTAACCCTCCAAGCTAATGTCAGTTCAGGTTTTGATAATATATACCCCCCACACATAATTAATCTAATGGTTCGCATTTCATCTGCGTTCTGGCACCTGGCTACTCTCGCTAATGTTTTCTTCCCACTTCAAACGTAGACTTTTAAGTCTTTACATACTTGTTGCCTCCATTCTAGTTGCACCATCCCACATCTATAATAATTTTATCATCCCTTTAGCATTTGTGTTCTTTCTTTGAAAGTCTTCTGTAGCAATTCAGTGTCACTGCACCTCTCTGTGATGGATACTAATTGTGTGCTGTTGTCTCAGGTTCTCTCTGTCCCACACCACACAATTCACTCTCCTGTGAATATTTGCAGTGGTGGGCCATAGATCTACTCTTTTGTGTCTTTCCTGGTAAGAACTACTGTCTACCAATCAGATTGGGTTTATTATGGTACATCAAATTTTTTCCAGTCTTTCCCTCCTTTCTTGATTGTGGGGAGCTAACTTATTTGAATACCATAAAAGTCTTGTCTCTGCCTTTTGCACAACAGCAGTTCTAGCTTGTCTTCTCAGACTGTTTCAGGACAACCAATATTTTGAGTGCTGGAAGAAGGTTGTTGAGGGGGTGAGGATTGTCTAAAACAATGCTGGCAAAGCCATGTTCTCACTTTCTGCCTATGGCTAATTATTCCTTTTCTTGGTGCACACTAAAAGTCTTGAGGTATGATTCACTCCACCTGACATTAGGCTTCTACCAGAGGCACCAAATCCTGCTACTTTCTCCTCCAGAGCCAGAAAAGGGATGAAATCAACTGTGGAGATAGATAGCACCAACTAAGATGAGAATTACTATACATAGGTTGCAGTCTTTCTTCCTTTCTCTACTGCTTGCTACAGCAGTAATTTGGGGTGGCTGAGCACTGAGGTCAAAGATTTAAGTTAAGTGATTGCAATGATCTCCCCACGCTCCTTATTTCTTTTTTTTTTTCCCACTGTTTTATTCTTTTTTTCCTTTATACAAACTAAAGAGGCTGATGGTGTAAAGACAGTTACATTTTATGACAGTCATAAAAGTTAGGAATTTTTAAAAACAGAAGCTAGAACTATACATAAGCAGCTGTCTCACACTGTAGTCCTTCCTAACAAAGACTCAGGTCTAGGAATTTAGTTAGGATTTTGGGTTTTTCCTTTAACACCTGAGATCTGGGTAAATGGGACCCATTTTATTTTTCATTGTTGTGTACTGCAAGTATGTGCCTAAGGAGTTAATGATTGCTGCAGTTAAGTTTTAGTAGTGTAAAGTTGTTTCTCCCCTGAGCTAGCAGCTTGCCCTTCTGGCTGGCTTTGCTGTTGCAAGGCTGACTGAAGTACAGCTCATTTGTGAAGGGGCTCTTAAACTCTTGTTCAAAACTTTTTGTTACAGGCTCTGTACCCATACAGAGCCTGATACTGCAGAACTTGCTTGTTGATTTCTATTTTGCTGCTAGCCTGTTCTCTGGAAGGGGAAACACATGCCCAGAATCAATTTGAGACCATGTCATAGCTGGGGTTGAAAGTCCACCACAGCCAATGCTGGAAAAGTAAACATTAAGGTTGGGAAGACCTTAGGAGGTAGCTGTTGTGCTCAGAAAAGCTCAGGTTTCTTACAAAGCTTTCTTGTGACTCCAGGCTTACAAAAATACACCCAAATCTCCTGATCCCTTGAACTGCATTCAGCATAGGATGTGTTTTCCCTACACCCAGTTGTCAGCTTGAGGACTAATATGTGTAATGCTCTGAGCCAGCTATAGCACTGACAGACACATCTTCTTCCAAAGTGCATAAGAAATTTAACATTACTATTGAAACTGTCAGTCTCTCCTTTGATTGCAGAACTACAGTTCTATTTTTTCTATGTATTCTTGAGTGAAATTAAAAAATAATTAACGTGTTGAAAGGAGCATATTTAAATTGTTCAACTATTATCTTTGTTGGCAGACCAGTCACTCTGCAGAGTACTGCACTGTAACTTCTTACCTGAAGAAATCAGCACGGTTTAGGAAATGGCCAAAGTCGAAAGGTTTGCTTTTCATGTCCCAAGTCTGGAAGAGCTTGCTGGGGGTAAGTAATGTGACACGTGACTTTATACAAACTTGTAATGTACTCTTCAAACTTATCTTAAAGCTCATACCAAAGTCTCTCTACAGCTAGTACATGCAGAATTCCTGCTTTTAGCACACTGAGATGTAAAGAACAGCATTGCTTCTCTATATGTGATGATTTCCTTAGAGGAAACAATGACTCCGCCCCCAAGCCCCCAAAATATTTAATCACACAGCCAGTATCTCAATCCCTTTAAAACTGCTGCAGATGCAGATTTCTGTGCAGGTTGTGAAAGTTTAAGCACTACACAGCAAACTTCTTTACACATATAGAATCATCTGTCCTCCTCTGCCCTCTAGTATTTCTTTCTTTTTCAGGACTGCTCAAAATAATAGCTGACAAGATGCAGTGTAGCATGGCAGATCCTCTTGCTTGAACCTAGTTGACTCCTCCTTTTGTGATTACCTTAGAACAGGGCTGCAGGAAACATCTTCTTTCACTTCTTTCTAAAGCATTTGTAAGATGTGCTCGGAATAACAGAGTGGATGAGGTTGTAGGGGACTTCTAGGTTCAGCCTCATGAGCTTCATTTCTTGCCCTAGCAGGAAGACATTATTCCTTCAGGCAGTCTCTCCCCTGCAGCAGATATACTAAGATTTTTTGTCTTTCGGATTGATCCTCAAGTTCAGTCTGCCACTTTCCTGACTGTGTGTTAGTTTGACATTTCTGTGTATGGAGAGAATATGTGGTCCCAGCAGTGCCCTGGGTGGTTCTCAGTGCTCTTCTCACCCAGCCAGACTGGGGCAGTAGGCCAGCACTGCTGTAGACCTGTAAGCTCTGCAGAGAACACCATGTACTTGCAGTAGAACAGCTTCAAAGAGTATCAGCAAAATTTCATCACAAAGCAGAATTTTCCTTTTGTCCCTGTCTGTCCTGAGGATCTCCAGTAAGCTGGGAATTGTGTTGCTATTCAGATTTTGGGTATGATTTGAGGAGTGCCCTTTGAATGTCTTTGTCCACTTATGAGAAGGTACTGAGATGTATTTAGAAATGTACCAAGTACCAGCTACTGACCCTTTTGGTCAACAGCTTGGTAAATCTGATCTTGAGAAGTAATGTCTGGTTGAAATCCTAAGTGGAGGAGGCAAAGGCACAGGCACAGCAAAGTGTTCTGCATAAATAAGGAACCGCCTGATTTGAGATCACAGGCTGGATGTTCTGTTCTTTAGTTTGAGGTGTCTGTCAAAGCAGACCCTCAGGCATGAAAGAACCTGGACCTTTCAACAGCACTATTTGAAGCAGTGTACCTGAAGACAATGCCACACTAATGGTTTGGAAATTGTTTCCAAACAATGGACTCATCTAATCCTCCCTGTTGTTTGAGTGACTTTGCAAGTTCTGAGCCTAAAAAGCATTGATATGAAGCAAAACAAAATTTTTAGATCTGGTTCATTATCACCAACACCATTCATTATCTGTCTTGTTGTGATAGTGGCACTTGTCAGAAAATCTCCACAAGAGCATAAACATGGATAGGCAGTATCCCATGGCAGTAGAAATTTCCAGACAGCAGAGACATTTTGAGATTACAATCAAGCTATTGCAAACCGTCTGGTTAATGTAAAGAACTGATTGTTGCCTCAGCTAAATCTTGCTTCCTCCTTTGCTCTTGCATCATACTTGACTGTTATCATAATTGTCTGCTCTTTGAAACAAACCCACTGCTGAATGTGATTGAAGTTTACCTGTTTTACTTCACATTGTGCTGCTCCTAGTGCTACTTGGAGCAGTCAGTCAATGTATTTCAATGAACATGTTTTTTTAAATTTTTAATTAATGTGGCAAACAATTATCTGAACAAACTTTTGCTCCTGTCTGAAGCTCAGAGTAATGTAACAATACCTGCAGATGTTAAAATCAATGGAGTTACTTAGGATAAGCATAAGTAATGTATCTTGCAGAAATAAAACCCAAACAGATAGGTTTATTGTTGTTAGAAACTTGTCAGACTCTTCCATTGTCAATGATTTTTTATTATTCTTTATTACAGTTTTGCAGAAAGGGCTTAAAGAGAACTTTGCTGATGCTCAAGTCTCTGTTGTAGACTGTCCTGATCTGACTAAGGAACCCTTCAACTTTCCTGCTAAAGGTAACCTAGCATTCCTGTCTTCCACTAAGACTTCTCCAGTTTTGCATAGTTTTGATCCTCTAAAGATGTTGAGAGAGCTTAAAATGTTTTTCAGGTAAAGAATACATAAAAGTTTTTCTTAACCTATCATTTCATACCTACTTATTTCATAAGCTTTATTTAGTGTACTGAAAAGGTGTTGAAATAAAGTTGTTATCTTTCAGATGAAGAAATTTCTTAGAGCCATGCCAATCACTATCTGAACCTAAGGAGTTGTGCTTCCATTAATTTTTAAATTCCTGGCATTCATGTATGTCAGTGAAACTGTTTTATTCTGAATGGGATTCATCTTCTTTGACACTAGCTGCCTGGAAGACAGACATGTCATCTGTGCTACTCATCTGAGTTCCCTCTGGCATCAATGGGAAAGAAACCCCTCCAAAAGGTTATTCATCCCTTCTTAAAGTACATATCCAAATAAGTGGGATGAATTGTCCTGAGACAGCTTTCAGCCTTCCTAAAATTTTGCAAGTGCAGTCCCAGCAGAGGTCCCTAATGTGTGGTGAGGGCATTACTGGAAAACTGGCAAATGGAAGGTGTTGTCCACTCTGGCAATTTTTTTTTGTGCTTAAAGAATGTTATTTACAACACATTGCATAGCATTAAATCCTACCGTGAATAATTTTAGGCTTGGACTTCTTAATAGTTCAACACTTTAAGCATGCTAGGGAAATAGTGTTCTCAAAGCTTTGAGAAGTTTTTGACAAGTTTCAGGAACGAGTTCTTTGGTGGGCTAGAATGTGTGCTTATTGAAGATTATTAGAAAAAAGATTTTACTAAGCTAATTGGCTGTATTTTTCCAGGAATCTGCGGAAAGCCTAGGATAGCAGATGTGGGAGGTGTTCCTTACCTCATACCTATTGCACAGAAAGAAAAAGTGAGTTTTTCCCTGTAGCTGTGGGGTTTAATACATTTGTCAAAAGAAAAGAAATAAACAAAGCTAAGAACTAGGAGATGCTAGGATTCTACACTTGTGAAAGACACTTTTCAGTGTTTAATGAGACAGATTTTGATGTATGTTGTATCTACTAAGAACAATATTTTAGTCTTTGAATAAAATGAGCAGGGAACATAAAGGTAGAATCTATCTTTTAGCAAACAAATGGACATCTACCAAATTTCTTACTACTACATGTTGTGTTCAGAGGCCATGTTCAACCTAATTATCAGAATTTTAACAAGGGTGGGTGTTGTGAACTAAATGCCTCCAGGACTACAGTGAACAGAATGACAATTGCAGATCAGAGCACCACATCAAAATCATACAATGGTTTGGGTTGGAAGAGACTTTAGAGATAATCTAGTTTCAACCCCTCCTGTGGTGAGCAGGGATGCCACCCACTAGGCCAGGTTGCTCAGGACCCCATCCAGGCTAGACTTGGGCACTTCCAGGCATGGAAGTATTATTTTTCTTTTGCAGGTTTATGATCTAAATACAGTTGCAAAGGACATAGAGCTGCCTGGAGCTTTCATTCTTGGAGCTGGAGCTGTTTCATCCAAAGTTCTTGGAATAAATGCTGAGGTCAGTATGTAAGTGTGATGGTTCTCAATAAATTCATGGAAGTATCATAACAGTAGAGCAGTATCATGCTGGGTATTCCTCATTTACAGCAATGTATTTAATAAACACTTGCACACCACAAACACATAAAACACATCAGAAGGAATTGAGATGAGGGGCATCCACTGAGGTGTGTACTCCTGAGATAATAAAGATTAATTTTTTAATTGTAATTCTTCAGGAAGCATGTGATTACCTTGAAGCATGCAAGAAACATGGGTTTTGAAACTGATTGACATAGACCTGACCAGAGGTTTTAATTCCAATATTTAGAAATGCTTTGCAAACTTACTGGTAAATGCCTTTGAAATACTCCAGGTCTTTTGCCTTCTTGGATGACTTTGTTTCACTGTTGTGAATTTTAAAGATACCACATAGAAAATTATAAACTGCAGGAGGGGTAAGAGACAAAAACTATTGCCTATGAAGACTTTGGTTAATCACAGTTTTTTCAAGCATAAACCTTTGGTTTTGCTGTCTCCTTTTGATGGATTTATTGGCAGATGAGATAGTCTATATCAGCATTAAATTTGGGCCACTGCAATAGTGGTTGTTACTGTACACTGAGAGAGTATTGCATAGAATTCCAACACTTGCATGCAGACTATAGATTCCTTCCTTCCACCCGCTCGCCCACATCTTTATATAACATTATGTTTAATTGTTCAGAAAAAGTAGACCTGTTTTCTGGACCTTTTAATTGCATTACAATATTAGTGCATTTTTCTTACCAGTGCAGACCTCATCCTGAGAGACAAAGCTGTGTGATGAAGTGGATTTTTTCTTGGGATCATGGTCCAAAGCTTAAATCACATTTATATGAGTTCAGTTAATTTGGCTGATTCTTACATGTTCTTATTGACTTATTCTTTCTTATATGTTCTTTTTCCCAGCTGATCCCTATTGTTCAAACCAAGAGTGAAAAAAAGCCTGCTGTAAATGGGAGCTACGTTGCTCAGATAAATCCTGCAGATAAAGGGTGCCTACTTGAGAAGTACAGCAGTAAATACACTGATTGTGAGTTTGGACTGTTGGCCAACCTTTATGCCAGTGAGGGACAACCTGGTAAAGTACGTACTTCGATCAAAGGTGACTTTGCAGTGTTTTGTGACTGAATGGAAACTCATGTTTCTCCTAGCAGTGTTCTATGATAATAGTAAAGTAGTAATTCCATAAGAGAAACATGCAAAAATGAGGAACTGATGCCAGTGATTGAGGGGAAGAATTAGTGGAGACAGAGGCACTTGAATTTTTGAGGGATAGGCATTAGTTTACTAAAACTTTTCCATCATAAATCATTCATCTAAATCCAATCCAAACTAGCAGTGACTTAAGGTAATTGTGCAATATACTTGTGTAAATGAGACGTGGGCACTTAGGTAGTTTTTTGCACAAGTCCTTCTCCTGACACAGCCAGCAGTAAAAGATGCTGGCAGAACAGTCAAAAACCTGACTGCTGCATGGAAACTGAACAGTCTCCTCTGTTACCCAGTGTTTCTTTCGGACAGAGTGGAAGCCAGCTGGTGGACAGAAGGGAGTTGCTCAAGTCACTGTCTCATGTATGGGTAAATCTCTTGCTGCCCAGCTCCCTTTATAGGCAAAGCTAGCATTGAACAGAACTAAGGTAAAGAGAATTGCTCACATACTGGAAAGATGGAAATGCAGCAGCACTTGCATGGAGGCTTATCTTTTCAGAAAGTGATCTTGGGTTATCAGCTTGGGAGAATTTCAGAGCAGCTTTCATAGACCTTCTCAGACTACTGCAGCAGGAGACAGCAGTGACAAACTGACTTTTATCTTCCAGGTCATTGAAGTGAAAACCAATGGAAGAACCGGGGAGCTTAACTTTGTGTCCTGTCTGAGACAAACTTTAGAGAAACACTATGGAGAAAAGCCAGTTGGGATGGGTGGTACGTTTATCATTCAGAAGGGGAAAGCAAAGATTCACATTATGGTATGTTGTTCTCAATGCATGTAAACAGAAGTATAAATCAGGGTGTCACATCTCAGTTGCTTCATTTTGTTTTGTATTTTTAAATGGATGCATAAACTATTAGGATGAGCACTGTATTAAAGTAAGGAGTTGACATTACAAAATCAGTGTTAGAAAACTAGTAATTCTATTTTAGTTGGCATTAATGCCATCATATTTTGAAATCTATGTGCAGCTAAAGAACTGGAGAACTACTGTAAACTGAATTGAAATGAAATACATGAACTCAGATGATACTTATAAGAAGTATTAAACTTTTTTTAAATAACAGAGCTTCTAAAATGTACCAGGAGGAAGACCATCCTCATTTCAGTAGATCTTCCACTACCTGTGCAATGAAAGATGCAGTATTTTGGTTGCTTGTGTTTCTGGGAGAAACAGAGTGATGGACACTGGTGAGCTTCTTTCAGTCAAGAAGGAAAATTAACAGAATAGTAGGGAGGAAAAAAGCAAAGTTGCTTCAGAAAAAGTAGCCTGATGCAAGTGTTCTTCCTTTAACTTAAAAAGCTTTAATTTTTGCTCTAGCCTCCAGAATTTTCTGCCTGTCCCCTAAATACTGATGAGGATGTGAATAACTGGCTCAAATTCTTTGAAATGAAGGCTCCACTGATTTGTCAGCCAGTAATAGTTTCCAGAGATCCGGTGAGTCTCTTTTTCTTATTTCTAAGTATAGACTGAGACCTATAATGAATTTTGGATGTGATTTTCAGTTCTAGAATGGGAGTGTGTATATATATTGTGTTCGACTCTTCCAGAGCAGGGGCAGTGATTGAGAAGTTTCTCATTTCTGTGAATTGTTTGAATTGAGGATAGGTCAATCTGTTCTGAAACCTAGTGGTTGTTCATAGTGGATTAAGTTAATGGTTCTGTTCCAGTTGCATGTATGCAAGTGTTTGCATCCTAAAGCCAACAGTAAGGTTTACATTCACTGCTGGCCACACTGGAGAAATGTCAAAAGCATGGAAGGTGGTTCAGCCACGTGTTTATGTAGTACACTTTCATAAGAACTCCCTCTGCTAATGCTGTGTCAAAGGACATGAAGCATGTGTCCTGTTCCTGATGTAAACTGAAGTCTGCAAAGTCTCATGCTGGAAATTTACCTAGAATCTTTCACAAGCACCAAACTCAACAGCAAATAATTTAGGATCAAAACCATTCTGGTTTCAAAAACCTTTAGTGTTCATAATTAGGAAAACTATTTGTTTAAAAGTAACCAGAAAGCCATAGATGAAAATGACTATTTTATAAGTAACAATGCAGTCATAAGTAATAAAAAAACGTTTTTCCAGAGGTAAGTGGGACATACTGTAGGCTTAAATATGTTAAAGGGTGTAATTTTATTGTGTCATTATGTGGCAGCCTTTGGCCTAAGGCTAAACTGTGTGTATCTTCACATAATCCACTGATGCACCCTTTCAAAGCGTCCACCGGCAGAGCCAATGCAACTTATGTGGTGGATGCCTCTGGGTTTCTCCTGTCTGCATGCACTGCAAGCTCAACAGCACTTGGCTAGGCCTGTGGTTTTGGAAATGTTTGAGTGTCACTATAGAGAGCAGTAGACAATGGCATTCTAATGCCACAGCGCTATTCATTTGTATCCCCTTGCAGCCCAGAAAACTGATCCTGTCCTGGGCTATGTCAAACCAGGCGTGGCCAGGTCAAGCAAGGTGATTCTTTCCCTGATGAGACCCCGCCTGGAGTGCTGCATGTAGCTTTGGGGTCCCAAGAAAGATGTGAACCTGTTAGAGCAGGGCCCAAGGAGGGCTATGAAAATCAGCAGAGGGCTGGAGTACATCTTCCTATGAAGAGAGACTGGAAGCTGACATTGTTCAGCCTGGAAAAGAAAAGGCTCCAGAAAGACCTTATTGCAGCCTTCCAGTACTTAAAGGAGGCTTTTAGGAAAGATGGAGAGAAACTTCTTACCAGGACATGTAGTGACAAGAGAAGAGGCAACAATCTTAAATTGAAAGGGAACAGATTTAAACTGGATATATGGAAAAAAAAATTTAGGTTAAGTGGGAAAAGGAAGTGGAACAGGTTTCCCAGAGAAGATCTGACTCCCCCATCTGTGGGAGTGTTCAAGGCCAGGTTAGATGGGGCTTTGAGCAAGCTGGTTGAATGGAAGATGTCCTGACCCATGACAGGGTGGTTAGAATATATGATCTGTGAAGGTCCCTATGAACACACCCGTTCAATGTTACATAAAACTGGTGATGTTGATCTCATGGTTTAGGATATTAGTTGCTATTTTAGTCACTGTTTTTCCCAAATTCATCTAAGCTGGCTCTCAAAATTGGAGTAGACAGTCCCTTCAGCACATGGGCTTGTGGCAATTCAGTGCAAAGAGGTTTAATTTCCAGTAGGGATTCCATTGGGATTAAATAATGTAAAGGGGAAGATTTCCAAATAATGGGGGGAAGGGGGTAAGGTTAAAAAGGAGATCTCAGTCAGATTGACACCAAAAGTTGGGCCTGTCAGGGTTTCTAAATTCTTTTGTCTTACTGGTTTCACAAGTGTCTTGCAAGTTTTCACTGCTTAACGTTTGGAGATGTGTGAAAACACGCATTAGGATAGACTGTCCTGCGACTTTTAAATGCTGTTGCCATGCGTTGTTGACCGGCCTGTCTGGTGCCAGGGGTTCGATCTGCGTGTGGAGCACACGCACTGTTTCAGCCACCACGGGGAAGGAGGGCACTACCACCAGGACACCAGCCCGGACAGCGTGCAGTACCTGGGCTACTTCCAGCCCGCCGAGCTGCTCTTCCGCATCGACAGGCCCCAGGAGACTCACCTCGTCGGGAGAGACTGAGCCCCGCGGGCCGGTTTAATCTTCCTCAAGTACAAATGCTGATTTTTGTAATGCTTCCAATGATGCACACTTGCCAGATTTAAGAATAAATATGAGAACTGTTAGCTGCCGCCTACTTAATTGTGTCAAAGGGCAGAACTCGGACCATCCGTGTCGTTGGGAGTTATGACGGAATTCAAACGGTAATTTAATGACAATGTTATTGTATGTTTTCCTTTTCTTTGGCTAAATTTCCTGCGTGGCCACAGCTGACGAGGGGGAACTAGAGGTGACACTATGTTTAGAATGGGACATGAAACCAAGTTTTGGCAAAAAATAAGGCCGTAAGAGAAAAAGGCAGCAGCTCCGAGTTTCTGCGCTCCGCCCCGTCCCGTCACCGCGCCGGCCCCGCCCCCTGGCAAGCGCTTATGGAGGCACCCGAGCCCGCTTGGCGCTAGCCCCGCCCCATTCCGAGTTCACTCCGGAAACGGCCGAGCCCGCCCGGCTTTGGCCCCGCCCCCTGCCGGGCCCGCCGGCGCCGGCCCGCCCCCTGCCGAGTGCGGGCGGGGGTCGCTGCAAGATGGCGGGCGTGCGGGCCGTGCGCATCAGCATCGAGTCGGCGTGCGAGAAGCAGGTGCAGGAGGTGGGGCTGGATGGCAGCGAGACGTACCTCCAGCCGCTCTCCATGTCCCAGAACCTGGCGCGCCTGGCGCAGCGCATCGACTTCAGCCAGGGCTCCGGCTCCGAGGAGGACGAGCCGGGCTCGGCGGGCCGCGCCTGGGCCGAGCCGGGCGAGACGGAGGATGAGGAAGGTGAGAAGGGCCGCCAGCCCGAGCTCCCCCGCCGGGATGCAGCTGGTGGAGGCCCGCGAGCCGTGGCCGTGCCGGCCTGCAGCTCCGCGGGTGGTTGGGCCGGGCCTGCCTTCCCCCAGGCGTTCCCATGGTGGGCAGGTCAGAATATTCGTTACCGAGCCTCAGTAAATTGTAGTGGGAAAGGACCACAGCAGATATGATATCGTGTTGTATTTCGTGCCGTTATGATCTCTGTGTGGTTTAAATATGAGTCTTACACCGTACCTTTTTAAAGTCCTTTGTTTCATTTTTAGGATTGGTAAAGTTTCAGCCATCCCTCTGGCCTTGGGATTCAGTGAGGAACAACTTAAGAAGTGCTTTGACTGAGATGTGTGTGTTGTACGACGTTCTTAGCATTGTGAAGGATAAAAAGTTCATGACTCTAGATCCAGTTGGGCAAGATCCCCTTCCTCCAAAACAAGTATGTTGTACCTAGTTGAGCACTTTGTGTGGCTTGATGCTAAAGATTTTATTCCAGAGTTTGTTTTTTTATGTGTGATCAGTACAAAATTTATCAAAATGTTCCTTTCGATGTGCTAGTGCAGTGCTTTGAGCATCACAGTAAGGCTGGGAATGGGACTTGAGGCAAATTTCAGAAGCCTCTTTGCTGGAGCTCTAAGTCAAAATGCTACTTCAGCTGAATAATGCTGGTATATGAAAGTAATCCTGAATAAGTTACTGGATATCTGGCAAAACCAACTTATCAATCACGATCAGTTAGTTTACAGTAATAAAAATAGTAGTAATAGTAGTAGTAGTAATAATAATAATAATAATAGTAATACTTTGTGAATTAAAGTGAAATGATCTCATTGTTGTTGGTACTAGAATCCTCAGTTTCTACAGCTGATTTCAAAAAAGAAGTCATTAGCTGGAGCAGCTCAGATCCTGTTGAAAGGTGCAGAAAGATTATCCAAATCAGTTGCTGAAAATCAGGAAAATAAGCGACAAAGAGACTTCAACTCTGAACTGCTAAGACTGAGACAACACTGGAAGCTGAGAAAAGTGGGAGATAAAATTCTTGGAGATCTGAGCTACAGAAGTGCAGGTAAACAGTAGGATCTTTTTCACAAGAATGGATATTTTATGAAATTGTCTTTTTGTAACTGGAAAAAGAGATGGAATATCTCATAATAAAAATTGCAGTGTGAATTTTTTATATTTATGAGACAGGTTTATAAAGGGAGAACTCTTGTTTTAGTGTCAGGGAAAATACCTTGCCATCTTCAATCCAGAAAGTGATTTTAAAGGCTCGCTGTGTAGTATTTTACTAAGGATTTGTTTCCAGAAACAATACTGCATTGCAATGTAGTTGATCAGTTGACAGGCAGACTTTGTAAATCCTTGGCTTTTATCTACATTTAGTGTGTAAAGCATTAAAAAAGTGAAGAGTTGGTTACATTTTTTTTAATCAAATATCAGAAAATCCTAGAATATCTCAAATTAGAAGGCACCCAAAAAGCTTTTGATGTCTAACTCCCTGCTCCCCAGAATTCACACCAGGTAAAACTAAACCATATGACTAAAGAGTGACGTTGAAGGTAGATCATGATTGCTATTATTCCTACAGTTGAGAAGTGATGCTGAGAATATGCCTTAATTCATGGGTTACAGTTAAAGGGGGTGACCAGCCCAGGGTTCTAGGGGCCACTATGGAGTGACTAAGTGAATATAGAATCACACAGAACTTAGGATATAGGTACAAAGCAGGCATCAGAACAGGACTCCACTGGTGAGGGAGAGGACAGACAAACTTAGATTTGTTCATGAAAAGGCTTTATATGTACCCCAGGTTATGTATTATTTTTAGCTGATTTACCCTGAACTAGGTGAACTGTGCCCTGGATGAAAAAGGTGTAAACTAGTACAGATCTGTCTATCTGCTTTTATCAGTCTCTGAATAATTTGCTACAGAGTTACCTTTTACTGTCAGAACATGGTCATAGTTTTACAACTTCTAGACAAACATCATCAGAATTCCCTTAAATCATTAAGGGATGTTGTACCTTTAACTACCTGCTTGCAAAACTTCACAAATTTACTTTTGTCTTTTTTTTAACCAAATCTCTTTTTTTCTCCTTCCTTGCACATATGACTCAATTTTGAAAAACTTTTGGCTTCCCCCCATAATTATTAAATACTCTGTGTTAACTTACTGTGAAATATTACACATTGCGTGGTGGAGGACTGAGATGCTGATGCAATGCCATGAGCTTTCTAATTTACCTGGGTTTTTTTTAAGATGTCATTAAGAAATTTGAGTCAAGTGCAGCTCTGAAGATTTGGAGACTCAAAAATACATATTCTTCCAAAACAGAGATATTTGCAGAATATTTGCACTTAATATTTAATGTGTATGTCTTTGTTCTTCTTTACTCAGGCTCCCTTTTTCTTCATCATGGCACATTTGAGGTGATAAAGAACACTGACATTGACCTGGATAAAAAGATACCTGAGGATTACTGTCCTTTGGATGTTCAAATTCCAAGTGATTTAGAGGGATCAGCATACATCAAGGTTTGTCAGAGAAACCTTAATATCCTAGTGGAGTTTTGTTTCAGATTTGTATGCTTGCAACAAAGAACAAACATTAAATACTGTTCTCTCTTTCCTAGGTTTCTATTCAAAAACAAGCACCAGACATTGGTGACCTCGGGACAGTCAATCTCTTTAAAAGACCCTTGCCAAAATCAAAACCAGGTATAGCTTATATGTTTTATGAATGTATTCTCAAGGAATAAGTTTGCATATGATGCTTGTTTGAAAATTTCAGTATACAGCTGGAAAGAAGAGTGAATAAGACTTCCCTTATATAAACTGAAATTTTCTGTTTGGCTGCTGCTTGGGCTTTGGAAATCATGCTTTCAAGGCATGCCTATTCAGTTTTTCGTATGTGTTTATTCAGTTCTGAAACAAAAGTATTAGGGTTGTATTTTGAGTATTCTGGAACCCCTTTTATTAGACATTAAAAGTTTGAGCCCATAACTGAAATCCAACCAATGTGTTGTATTTCAGTCAGTTACATCCCATTAATTGAGTTGAGGTAATGATTGTTTACTTTTAACTCTGCCCAAAGTGCAGAGTTATAATTAATCATTTGTGTCTATTGCTCATATGTTTTATCTGGATCTAAAACTGCTGATGGTCTGTGTGGTATGTACCAACAGCTCACCTGGCAGATAGTAAGTACATTGATTCATTTAATATGTGCTCTTTTACACTTTAAAGGTAGAAATAAACTGGCAGGATTTTATTTCACGGTGGTCTGTGATATAGATGCTGGTGCTGTCCTGAACATAGACATGCTATGCTATGAGGTGTTTTGTATGGTATTGAGGGTACATTATACAGCTTGTGTGCTTACTCACTCCAGAATCACCCAAGAATTTTGGCCCTATAAACCCTGTGAAAGCACATACATGCACTGAATATTATTGGGTAGTTCATCATAGAGTGAATTTAATAAAACCAGAAGTATCATTGAAAGTAACTTACAACTGAAGGAGCAGAAGTTCATAAGGAGAGTTTGCAAAAGGCATGGAAGAGTGTAATACACTCTTCCATAAGGGTATTGCACTTCACAATATATGTAAAATTGAATCAAAATTAGTTCTAGTTTTACCTTAAAGTGCTTGCTTAACTGAGATAAAATTCTGATAATATTCAATTTGGGTATAAGGTACTGACTGCTTTATCTTAGTGATCACACCTGGCTACTGCATAGTATCTGGCATCTGAACAAAAAAGTGGCTTCTCTTTGCTCTTCCCTCCTGCAGATATTGATTTATACTTTTCAGGTTCTGCACATTGGCAGACAAAGTTGGAGACTGCACAGAATGTTCTTCTATGTAAAGAAATTTTTGCCCAGCTGTCACGAGAAGCTGTTCAAATTAAATCACAGATTCCTCACATTGTAGTGAAAAATCAGATAATCTCCCAGCCTTTCCCAGGTAGGAAGCTTTTCAAGACTCTTAACCTACAATTATTTGCTTAAATAGTGATTGATGTCACCTTTTTAAATATTCAGTCCTTACAAAAGAAAAAACAAATTCCTTGATTTTCAAAGGTTTTGAAAAACAGAATTTCAACTAATGCACAGTGGTTTCTAATGTACTCTGTTTTCCTTTGTGGTTATGCTTTTTGTCAGCACAAAACTGTCAGCTGTAATGACATGTGCATGTGGCATTTTGGAGCTTTGCATAAGTCATTGCTCCTGGATTGCATACAAAAAGAAATTTAAGACTTGAATTTATGGGTCCTCAGAAGAACAAAAGCAAATGCTCTTCAGTGAGAATAATTAAACACCATAAATGTGGCTCAGGGTTGATGATGAATCCTCTCTTCTTACAAGGAGTATGCAATTGATTATACCATGCAAAGAATGTATTTCTGCATTGCTTAAAATGTGTATGATGGTTAATCACTCCTTCTTTGAGAAGGGAATGGGGTCCTGGAAACTTCTCTTTTTGTGTGGGATTAAGTCATAGAAATTGATATGAAATGCACCTGGTGAGTTCACAGTTGGCCTGTCAATGCTTCAGTGAATATCAAGTTTTATGTGCCTTTAGTACTTTGCTCTCTACCATCATTCTTTTGATTTTTCTGATACAGTGAATATCTGTTGTTAAACTACGGAGTATAAATATAATAACTAACAATAAAAATAATATTTACATATTATATACAAATATAGTACTGACTTTATACTGAGTATAAAACATGAGGAAAAGCAGTTCTCAGTAGCAACCTTGAAAATTATCAATGCTCACTTTTTAAAATATTTTTTTTCCATGTACTCTGTACAGGTTTGCAGTTGTCTATTTCTCTGTGTCACTCTTCCAATGATAAAAAGTCACAAAAGGCTGCTTCTGAAAAACAGAATCCAGAGGATCATCTCTATGTTTTGGAACATAATTTGCATCAACTTATCAGAGAGGTACTGCATCTTTGGCTGAAGCATTGAAGATTTTTTGGGCTTTGTTCAGCCTTCTGCCTAGTGTGTGGTGCTGCTATAACAGCTGAGTGCCACTAGAGGCCAGTCCTTCTCTATCCATTTGTGGAATGCAGCCTACTGCTTGGTTTCCATGGGTGCGGGTGGTTTGGGAGTTCCAGTTAACGCTTTCATGCAGTGCTGGTTCTTCACTTAACCTCAGACCTGGCTGCTCACTTCAGAAAAGCCATGCAAAGCTTTTCCAGTAGAGTTCATCCGTTCTGCCTTTTTTTTGTTGTGTCTAATAGTGCTTACCAAGCACTGTCAGTGAACGTCTGGTCAGGCCGTACCCTCATGAAGGAACAATCAATTGCCATAATAGCTTTGTTTATTTTAAGGTCCACTTCTCTGCTTCAGCATTTTAGATTCTTGTATGATTTAGCAGAATAACTTGGGGTACGAGGTTAAGGTTGTGTCTCCTCACGAAAGAAGCAGAGGTTTGCATCTTTAAGTAGAATTGAAGCCATGTTCCAGAGAGTGTTCCCCTCCTTGGAGCATGGCTCTGCAAGTCATGCAGTCATGTGTAACAGTCCAGTATTTTAAACACTGATTGAGGATTCATGAAGCTTTGGCTCAGTGCCCACCTTTCCTGTCAATTTCCTTTCTTTCCTTTGGACAGGTTGCTAAAACTTTTTGTACTTCACTTTTTTTTCATCTAAAATGCTTCCCTTATTTTTAAGTGACCATTCTTTCTGTCTCCATAGACATATATAAAGAAGACTTAATAGGAGCTACTGCCCTGCTACCAAAGTTTTGTTAGCTAACACTTTTTTTTAAATTACTTTCTATAAGGTTTGAAAGACATCTATAAATGGGGGGAGTATGAAAAACTGTCTTTAGAGTGCTGTCAGGTTGATAAAAAGTTGCACTTTTTGAAAGTATGTACATTCAAAACACCTGATGTGAAGCAACATACTGTAGTATACATAGTATATCTTGCAGATATGTTATTTGGTCCATTTCTTTTATAACATCTGTTGGTTGTTGTAGTGTCACAAGCAAACCTTGAGCTCGACAGTGATGCCACATCCAGCTAGTGCACCTTTCGGCCATAAGAGAATGAGACTTGCAGGGCCCCAGGCTTTTGATAAAAATGAAATCAGTTCTTTACAGTCAAATGAAGGCCTTCTGGAAAAGATCATAAAACAAGCAAAGCATATATTTTTGAGACGAAGGTGGGTCACAAGATACTCTTGTTACATTAACATGTACCATTATGCATAATACAATTGATCTGTTTTAAGTGTTCCTAAAACTAGCTGCTGTTTCCCTCATAGTTAATACAGTCTTTTTTTGTAAGTACTAAGAACCAAAAATTATGAAAAAATACAAGCAAACAAGGCTCAGCTAGTTAAAAGAAAAAATATCAGATTTCTTTGAGATCTCTGTGAAGTGGCAACATAAGCTGCTGATAATTGTCCCTACTTACCTCAAACTGTATAAATCCTTTTTTAGTGTTCTTTGCGGTGCAGTAGCTGGTACTGAGTAATACCACTTCAATACTGCTGGAGAATGTATAAGAAATGTACAGAATAAACAAGTGTAGTTTATTCACACCAGAACAGTGCTGAAATAGAATTTTGATCCACATGTTTCTGTTAAATCTAATAACCTCCTTGCTTCCTGTAAGCAAGATAACAGCACAAAGTGCCTGGATTATTGTGTGTGGAATATGGCTTTATCTTCTAGAACTGCTCGAACCATTGACAGTCTGGCAAGTCGTATTGAGGATCCTCAGATTCAAGCTCACTGGTCCAATATCAATGATGTTTATGAATCCAGTGTTAAAGTTCTAATAACTTCTCAAGGATATGAGCAGATATGCAAGTAAGTATGAGAATGCATGTCCTTTCAGTTGTAGAAGCATGAAGCGAAGGCATCATGTATTCACATTGCACTTTAAAGGTTTAGATTCTCTTCAGACAGATGAGTAGGAGTCCATTATTTGTGTGTGTTTGTTTTTCTGACTTGACTGTGGGTGAACAGTCACCTTAAGAAAGCTTCACCCACTTTACCCCTTAATGAAGTTACTTAGTACATCTTTAATAAGTACAGTTTCCTTTCAAAGAAGAAAGTTGAGAGTGGACACATGGCAGTGGATTTACTTTGTGTAGAGATGACTGAATTCAAAATATCGTTTGATGTTCTGGAATCTGAACTTCCAGTCTGGTCATGGAAAGCTGATCTGTGCTCAGTCCTAGCTTGGTTGCATAGGTACTGAAATGTGGAACTCACGTAATTAATGCGATAATTATTTCAGTTGTTACCGAAATATGAGATTTCATGGTTCAGAAATAAATGCCGGCAGACTGACCAGCCGTGAATTCATTAATGCATCAACAGTAGTTTTTTCCATTCGGAGCAGTGCTCTCTGGCTGTGACCACAGTGTGGGGCAACCTGCAGTCATTGGTGTATTTTCAGTCTTGGTTCCAGAGTACAAGCACTGTCCAACTCTTGTCTGTTGCATTGAACACACCATTTTCCCCTGCACAACTGGGATGAAACTTGGGCACAGGGGCAGGCAGGCAGGTGAGGCTTCCTTGACCTGAACAAATGGTAGGCCAGGTCTGAGAGCATGCCACAGAAAATGTCACCTGCCATATAGAGGAAGCTGTTGTGCTGACTGATGAAGCTGGAATGTTTAGAGTTGGTGTCACATTCTGCAGGCTTTGTACTATCTGTCTTAAGAATTTTTTTCAATGACTGGGTGGTATTCTGTGTTCTTAGTTTCCTGTTTTCTTAAGTGTTCTAATGCTTTTTAAATAAATACGGATCTTGTCTTCAAAGATCCATTCAACTGCAGCTGAACATTGGAGTTGAACAAATCAGAGTTGTGCATAGAGATGGAAGAGTTATTACATTGTCCCATCAAGAGCAAGAACTGCAGGATTTCCTTTTATCCCAGGTAGACTCACGTATGTTATTCTTCCCTTTCTTGTGATGTTTGAGAAACAGAAGAAATTAGAATCTATGTTAGTTTTATCTATGTAGAAAATATTTATAAGTTCAAATTAAGATAGTGAAGAAGGGAAGCTGGATGACTTCACTATGTTTGTGGAGACTCTTTAGCAACTGTTACTAAAATACATTGCCATTTATTAGTAGGGTCAGTAGTCATAATAATTTTTCCCTCCCATTTAAAATGCATTCCTTTATGCTGCTCTTTATGGGGAGAAGCAAGTCAGTGGTAATCCTAGCAGACAATAAGGTATTCTATGTATGAAACTTACTGTAGCCAAGTTCTTAATGAACCCACAATTACTGTCATTTCAACATTGTTAATGCTCACTTAGCATCTGTCGTTACTAAATCAGCTGATACTTGAATGAACTCTGTTTTCTTAATTGCTTTGAACAACTTGCTGGTTTTATTCAGAAGTAACAATCTCCCCACTATGCATTATAAATAGTCAAAATACAGGTCTTTAATAACAGTAGTTGGCCTGTTGCAGTTATATAAAACTCCATGACACAGGAAACAAGTCAAAACAGATTCTGCTGAGGTCGTGTCTTTTTGGTCAAGTGTTGTCAGACTTGTTCACAGAGAACTGCTGAACAGTGCTGGATACGTCCTTTTAACAAGGGTTAAGTCGTGATACAGGAAAACAGTAGCATTTAAGCTCCTAAGTTGTTAGAGCTCAGTGCTTACACTTGAGCATTAATGGAGATAATCAAGCATGTGAGAACCTCAACATTTTTTTTCTGAATATTCTCTGGTAATATTTTCTCATATTTTTATATATTTTACAGCAGAAGTCTTGTTCCTATTGAAAGACAGGATTGTTTACAAATAATTTTTTGAGACCTAAATTGAAAACAATACTTAAATAAAATGGCTAAGTGCATGTACCTATGAAAAATTCATTTAACTGCATAATAGAGTGATCTTCTTTGAATGTGAAGTTACTGGTCTAAATTGAAATAACACAAAGCTCTACCATTACGTAAAGAAAAGTTCCCCTGAAAGTAGAGAACTTAAAGTCACTTTTATAACCATTGTACAGAAAACAGGCTTGCTAAACCCCATAAGCAATTCTTTCTGTGGCCTGCAAATATTGAACAGAAAACAAACCTCTTGTTATGTTTCAGATGTCACAGCACCAAGTACATGCAGTTCAGCAGCTTGCAAAAGTTATGGGATGGCATGTGCTGAGTTTCAGTAATCATGTTGGTCTGGGGCCAGTGGAGAGCATTGGCAATGCATCAGCAATAACTGTAGCATCACCAAACGGAGACTATGCTATTTCAGGTAGTGTTTCCTCTTGCAAATAGAAGTCAAATCTTTCTGAGAGTGTTCATAGAATATTTTACTATCAATTGATACTATGCTCTAAAAGTCTAGATACTATCTTTTGTGTAAGGAGTTGATATCTAAATAAAATCAGCACCTTGCCCAGGAAGCCACTTAATATAACCTGATTTAATTTACACAGGCTTGAAAATATTTCTTATAGTTACCATGGAAAATTACATATATATATATATATTCTATAGTATGTATAATATGAATACATTATTTAAATATATAAATATTATACTATATATATAAATGTTTGTTTATATAATATAAAAGTATATATAATTAATTGCATGTATTATTATTAGCATAGAAAAAAGAGATTACAGAAACCATCAGGATCCTGAGAGAAGGGAACAAGATAAACAACAGGATTACAAGTCCAAACTTAGGGAGAACAGAGTTTCGTCTCTTTAGGGATATTTTTGAAAGAATCCTATGGGATGGAAAGAAGAGGGGTCCAGGAGTGCTGTTTGATTATTGTTTTCAAGGGTCATCTCTTTCAGGCTCAAGAATGGTCATTCCTAATATTCAGGAAGTTAAGCAATGGTGACAGTAGACTTGTGTGCATGAAAAAGGAGCTCATGAGTGAACTTAAGACATAGGAAGGAAGCTTCAAGAGATTATAGGTAGTTGACTTGGGAGTGGTATAGAGAGACTATCCAAGCATGCATTGGTAAGGATAGGAAAGCTAAGGATATGATAGGAAAGCTAAGGATAGGATAGGAATCTAATGGGGATGTATAGGGCAGCAAGAAGAGCTTCAACAGGTATGTCAGCAGCACAGGAAAGATTAGGAAAAATGTGGGACTGCTGTTAAACAGAGAGTACCTGGTGGCACAGGACATGGAGGAGGCCAAGGTATTCAGTACCTTCTTTACTTTGGTCTTAAGACTGCTCTTCAGACTGTGACACCCATGGGAAATTTTGGAGCAAAGATTCAGACTTAGTGGAAGACCAGGTTAGAGAACCTTTGAACAGACTTAGACATACACAGTTCATGGGACCAGGTGGATGACAGCTGAAGGAGTTGATTGATGTCACTGCAAGGCCAGTCGTGATCATCACTAAAAGGCCAGGCTCAGGAAGGGCTCCTGAGGACTGGAAGAAGGCAAATGTTACACCCTGTATTCAAGAAGGAAAATGTGGGGAATTACAGTCTGATCAGTCTCATTGCAACTGAGAAGATGAGGAAGAAAAAAGTAGTCTCAGAAGAATTTTTCAAACGTACTATGGAGAATGTGGTGATGGGGAGTAGTTGGCATTAATTTATGAAAGAGAAATTATGTTCAATCAGCCTGATAGTCATCTCTTCATAGAAGGTTAGCTCAAGGGAAAAGCTAGGTGGTACTTCTCTATTTATTTAAAAAGCCAACACATACCACTTCCCAACATGAAAACGCACCCATCCAAGACAACAAAGCAGCACCACCCCTCCACCAGTCTCACAGAATTTTGTGATTAAAAGTAACTGCCTAGCGATGTAGATCCTGTCTATTTGAGATAAATAGAAACAATACATTTTTCAACAGAACATCAAGGAGTACATCCAAGGGAAGAATGAGCAATGAAGCCTTTGCCCTTCCTGGCATCATTGGGGAAAGAGAAATGTATTTGTAAGGTGTTCATTTTGGGGTTTATTAAAAGTTTCTCTGTCTTAATCTAAGCAAAAACATGCCATGCTAAAGCAACAAAATCATAGAGAAGTGGGAAACAAGACAAAATCCAGAGAAAAAGCTTAGAAAAAGAAAGGAAGGGAATTTCCCTTGTTTGCTTTCAGCATGTTTGGAATTGAGTAGGAATAAAATATAGAATACACAAGGAAGAATATTTAATATGAGGAATTCATACAGTGTAAAAATGCTCATTGAAATTTCTCCTTTTGCTACAGTACGTAACGGTCCAGAAAGCGGCAGCAAAGTCATGGTTCAGTTTCCACGGAGTCAGTGCAAGGATCTCCCCAAGGGCGATGTCCTTCAGGACAGCAAGTGGAATCATCTCCGGGGGCCATTCAAGGAAGTGCAGTGGAATAAAATGGAAGGGCGTAACTTTGTGTATAAAATGGAACTCCTCATGGCTGCCCTAACTCCTTGCTAGTGAAGCATCAAGCCTCTCTCTGAGGGCTTAGAAGCGTCTCTGTGCAATGATAACTGCTCGTGCAGCAAAGGGAAATGGGAGCTATGGGCCAGTACAAGAAAGCAAAATCAAATTTATTTCCTATACAGAAATAGCCATTTTGGTATTTGTAATAAAACCTTTTTCAGTGGCATATAAAATACTTAAGATTTTTTGTAAAAGTTCCTTTCAGCTGTATCTTTGAAAACTGCTCTGTCCAGAGGGACATAGATGAGTAATTAATGTATTTTTTGTTGATAAGATTAAATTTGGTAGCCCTTGAGTTGAAGCATTCTTGAGTTGGAATTTGTTTGTAAATTGATGATGATTTTGGGTGACACCTTTATTTTTGAGAAATATGTTTACTTGGTAGTTGAACTTGAGATGCTTCATTGCCTGTGGCAAAAGTCTTTCCTCTCTGATGGCCTGTGTTATGTCAGCTATTTTGCTTGTTTTTTGACCTCTTTTTTTCCAAGAATATAGAGGAAAGGGTCTTACTTGGCTTGCAAAGTTCTGACAGTTTGAGTTTGTGGGTGACTTGTGGCTTAGTGACTGGATAGAAGGAGGTAACTCCTGTAGTAAACCTCCACACTTGTGCACCTGGATCTTTCTCCTGCATTCTCCATTATTATCATCCAGGGAAATTATAATATCTTTCCAAATATCAGCTCTTTAGAGTTTTTTAAAATGAAAAAGTCACATTTTTTACAGTTTTGGTTGCAATTATAACCCTCCTGAAAATTACAGTATGGTGTTCGACAAAGCTTTCATTTTGTTTGGTACTTAAGTGTTAAGGGTGTTTTTGCAACTTGTCTGTGTGAACTGGTTCATATTCATGTCCATATTGTCTTATGAGGTGTCTGTCTATATGTATATACATGAACTTCTTGCACATAAACGTGTTTGAATTGAACATCACAATTCCATGGTGACAGTTGTTATTTTGTTGTATTCTCAAGTATGAAGAATAATTGCAGGAAAATAAGCAGCAAGCTGCTGCTCAGCATGTATCCAAAGCAGTTCTTGTTCTTACATTGCTGTTGCCCAGCACAGAGCATCTTGTTTCAGTTCCTGCTTGTGTGTGACTGAACTAAGTGAGAGAAAGGGTTTTCCATTCAAGTGCTCACCTGTTACCCAAGACAACTGACGAAAATTAAAAGCCCTAGTTTAAAATAGTCTCCTGATGTTGCAACAGGGCTGAGCCTAATGTAACCCCTGTGATGCCAGGTCCTGTATTACTGTGCCAGCAGACACTCTGTGATTACAGACAGGGTGGGGGGGTTGTTCCTTGGTGAACAGTTCAGCCAACAGATGTTTTCATGCATCCGACTAGATGAGGCTGTTCTGACTCCTGCCAACGCAACAAATCTCTTATTAATAATTAGAGGTTGAGTCTGTGAAACTTGAACGTGTCTTTACACTTTATTGCTCTTAACCTAAATTGACAGGTCTGCATGTAGCAAGAGCTTTTTCATCAAGGAAGTTCTTCGTTACCAAGTAATCAGATCACTCTGGAGATACTACAATCTCATGGCTGCAGGACTTCTGTCCTGAAAAGGAGGACATCTGTGTTGCAGAAGGGCAAGCTCTGCATATCAGCATGAAAACACTTGTCTAGACTTTCAGGTTTAGCTTAAAAAAGAATAATAGTAATAATAATGATGAAAAAAAAATATTAGAGACCTGGAGATACAGTTTTGGTGTTTAATATACAGGGATTCCTAATTTTAATGGAAAACAGACTGATTAGACATCTAAGAGAGACAGTCTTGAAACTTGTTAGTGCATCTTTGATATGAAATGATGACATTAGTGAATGATTAAGAACTTTTCAATTGATTGCCAAAGGAATCTTGGTTCATCTTGGTGAACCTGGTGTCCTGGTGAATTTGGGCACCTCTTTAATGCAAGTTTAAAAATAAAATGCCTTAATCCCTTTGATCATCTAGAATGCTCTAAATATTAAATTTGCTGCTGTTCTGCAGAGTTTACAAGTATAGTAAGAACAGCTGTTAGTTTCTGAATTTCTACTGTGACAACCTTCCATAATACTTTAGATGCTCCAGGGTAGCAAGAAACTGCTGCAGTTCAGCCTCACATTCTGTATCTCAAATACTGACTAACATAATTTTCAGGAAAATGTATTTTTAAAGTAACATTACCTGTGTAGAGTAAGCATGTTAAATGGTGGGTAAAATTTGTGGATGAGGGGTTGTCTATAAGGAAAGCTATCTACAGGCTAACAGTACTGGATGTTCTCACTGAATACTGTTTGAGTCCCTGCTGTTCATATGGGATATTGCTGCCTAAAAGCAAGGTTGGCAGCAGGTTCAGTAGCCAAGGATGGGTGCCTGAAGTTGCAGTGACTTCAGCCAAGCTGGAAAAGGTAGAACTGTACTACTTGTAAACTTCTTTTGTTGTAGAGCATTTTAAACTGAAGAATTTTAAGTATTCATTTCCTACTTTCATCCCAGCTTTCAAACATTGTGGTTTAAATGTGTGTGTGACCTCTGCAATCACAGCAGTGCACTGGAATGGTCATTCATGTCTGGATTTGTTTCCTGACTTCCTCTGGCAATTGTTCAGGCCAGTGTTAGCAGATAATAGTAGTTTTATGTGTAAGCTTCACTTTTTGTACTTTCTAAGTCTGGCAGAGCACCTGCTATATGTTCAGTTCAGCCTAATACCTAGCTTCACATTCAAAGTGCTTTAATGATTTTTGCTTTAGAAGTCTAAGATTCATTCAAAGTCTAAGATTTAGGGCCCTAAAAGAACCCCTAACAATGTTTTCAATTTTCTATAAGCATACTTTACCAAGTAATTCAAGTTTGGTGATTGAAATAGATGCAATTACAGTTCCCCTGTTGTCAAAGCTCAGTTCACTCAAAGACACAAAATATGGGCAATACACATTTAAAGCAGAGAATTGGAATAAACTGTTTCTTTTCTGTGCTGTATCTGATACTTATTTCATTTCTCACCTTTTTTGACCTGTTCTAAATGTAGGAAGGAGCAAACAGCTGAATTTGGTACCTCAGTTTATGAGTGGGAGAGAGGCCCATTGTACTAGAAATGGCCAGCTCAGTATGGGATGGCTTAAAGGTATTGGGCACACGTTGCTTTGGCTTGTTTGGCACCTACCTCCATCATTATGCACTTGGTGAGAAATTCCATGAACGTTTTCCCAAATGGAGCCCATAGGACCTCTGCACTTGAGCATCCCAGTCCCTGACCAGAGGGAAAGCTCTGACAGCCTGTCCTGTAAAAGGCTTTTGCAAACAAATGAGATGAAGTGTGCCAAAGGTAGGAACAGCAGTTTGACTCAAACAGCCACATGGCAATCTACAGGTGCAGACTAGTCCATGGTGTCTTCCAAGTTCAAAGTTTATTTCACACTGCAAAATGCTCATTACAAAAGCAAAACAGAATAATTTGGAACTTGGTCAGTTTACTGCTTTCTCACTGACAAACACAAATATTATTTCACCCAACAGATCTACAGATGGAGAATTGTAATATGTGCAATATGCAGATTCAAGAAAACATTAGTTAGGTCACTTCATATTTTCTTACAACATAGGGAAAGCAAAGGTGGTATTTCAACAAGAGCAATTTTAGAACTGTATTTGTAAATACTGTATTTCAAAGTAAAGCTGTTTTAATTTTTCTGATAGATTGTTCATCACTGGGCTATGTTTGCAAAGGACATCTTTCACAACAAAACTGTTCAGTACTTTGCCACCCCACTGGTGTTGTATCAGTATTTTATATTTATATATCTGACCTTCCTAATCTTTATAGACAGTGTCCTCTTTAGTGCCTGCCTACACTGTTCCTTGTACAACCACCTGCTCTAGTAATGTCATAAAATGTGTGTTAACATCCATCCTGGGGCAGTGTAAACAATTGGAAACACAAGTGGGAGAACTTTGACCAGCTCAGCATTCTTTCAAAGTCAGTTTTGTCTCATGAAAAATTGTACTTTGTCTTCAGAGCTTCAGGAAGCTCCTTACACACAAAAGCAGCAGCACAGGTGCAATAAACAGGATTCAATGCTTGCAATTAATTTTTTAATGTAATACTGTAATTAGATATTTAATTTATTATGTTGATGGATGCTAATGACCACTCTGTCTGTCATAGGAGACTTGCTGTATCCAAAATACAGGTGTCCTTCAAGACCATGATAATTTCCTTTATGGGTTGATCTTAGAGGCTTGGTTGGTTGGTTGTTTTCAAGAGTGGTAGAGGCTGTAGATTTTATTAGCTAGCCACAAAAATGTGTTCATGAAGCATACTCTTTTACTCTGACCTTGACTAGCAGAACCGAAAATTTACCAGGTCAAAACAGCTCCATCAGACATTGCTGCTTTAATTACTTTGCAAGTCAGGATGTTCCTGCAGTAGTCACAAACATTTTACTTTCTAGGTTTGTTCTTGCTTTCTTGGCCAATACTTTCTCCTGAGGTAGAATTGTTATTATGATACAGTCCTTGGCTAACACTCAATGGTTTCCAGTTCAATCTCTTCTCTTGTACTTGCTGTAAATAAAAGGATATTGTTAATTGATTGGCAAGTGGATTGGAAGGCAAACATTCCAAAATTAACTGTGCCGAGACGTTTTCAACTTTTTAATATTAGCTCAACCTTGGTCATCTAAAATTAGGTTTTAAATACATATTTTCAAAATATTTAACTGCATAAAGAAGTTCTCACAATCTTTAAAGTGACAATGATCTCTTCCAGTACAAGGGTAAAGGCACTAAGAAAACTAAGTCCATAGGGCCGGCTCTTACATCTCTCTTCAAGATTTCTGAAAGATGGGCTCTTCTGAGATACAACTGGGGCAGAAATTAGGTCTCTGCTTCAGACCATTTCCTGGGACATCACACAACAAATTTCTAGAACTGTGCTTTCCTGAACTCTGCCATATGTTACATCAAAATGTCTATTCAGTTCAGCTCTGTGGGAAGATTGGCTTCCGCTGGAGGAAGAGGCTTTAAACAAAATCCTGTATATTCTGGCATGATAGGAAAGTTTTCAGTAGCTACAGAAGCTTGTGAGTGGTGTATACACCATGAAAGCAGCAGCAGCCCTTAAGAGCTTTAGGTGAGTGACAGGAGGAGGCAGCTCAAACCAAGTTAATTTCTTCTTTTAGGTTTTGCAGAGTTGACACGAAGTCTGGGCCATGAATCTTAGAATGCTTGTCTGTGTTGGTCTAGCAAAATACTGATAGTTAGGCTGCTTGTTGTAATGTAACACATTATAGAAGAAATACAGACCTTTTACCTAGAGGGCAAGAATCCATGAGTGGATCTGCACTTAGAAAGAAGGGAGGTAAATATCTGAAATATTTTGAAGTGTTAAAGAAAACCTCCCATTTCCAAGATGTGCCTAAGAGCTTCATCCCAGGCCCATAACGTGCACCTTGTCTGCCTAGGCCAAATATCCCTGTCAGTGGCTTGGAAATTTCTTCTCTTAATATGTCCCTTCAGTGTAGCCCTTGTGTTCCCCTGACCTGCTTTTCGTGACTGTTGTCTTCGGTGTCAGCTTTTGGTATTACTCAGTATTCGTTGGAGTCTGCAACTGAAGCAAAAGTGTACAGATGAAGAGGGGGTTTGACAGGAGGAGATGAAATCCTCCACCGAGGACTGAACTGAGGTAGGGGCCACTCTCAAGGGTCATTTGAATATTTTCCCCTAGAATACACCCTCCTGATGTGAACTCAGAGTTGCTCGTGCTCTTGACTTTGTCTCCTGCCCTTTGAGGGGGGGTCATTGCAGCTCTGGCCTTTTCTCCCCAAGTTTTGCAATCAGCCATGTTGGGAAGTATTTTATTATTTCTAATGTGAAAACATATAAGGTAAATGTCCTGTGGATTGTTCTTCAACTAGACACCTGTTATTCAGTTCCTTCAGCTAGTAAGGAGTTAGAACAGGATAACTTATCTGAGCCCTTCAGTCTTGTTTCTCAGTGGCCCTGTTTAGCACATTTATGGTACAAATTTTAGGCTCAAATTTCAGGCTTGAAGACTCTATGCCCTGACTAAATTTTTAGAGAAATACCTGTTAGTTTGTGTGTTGTTTTCTTCTGAAATAGATGCAGAGATTTATTACACAGCCACATGAAGCAGATTAGAATGGCAGATACTGCAGCGAGAAATGTGAAGAGAACTGCTACAAAATGCAAATCTTCATAGATAATCTCTGTAGGGAAAATGAAAAAAGAATTAATATTATAAAATTGATTACAAGCAGACTGATGCTGAAACACAGGGTAAAGCCAAGAAGTCCCATCTAGTTTGTACCGTAAACATTGACTATGATGGTGCCATAGGCATTGGTTCCATGCTCCTCCATTACAGTGACAAAATAGTAGCCAGCATCTCTCATGCCCACATTCCGAAGCTGTATAGAACCGTTTTCAAAAGTAGTCACTCTGTCCTTGTAGACCGTGGATATGTTGACATAATTCCCACTTCTCCACTCAACAATGCTGGTGGTGCCCCAGCTTGACACATGCTTCCACTCAATGGTAGCCACGCCTCGGCAAGAGTATTCAACTGAGAGGAGGATGTTTTGTGCCACTGTTGCATTGATGTTGGGTTGTGGGACAACTAAGGATACTCCTCCAGGAGCTGAAAGACAAAGGAGAGTGGTAAGCCTGGAAGTGATGCTGCACCAACAGTCCAGGGCAGATTGGGATCTCTGTATCCTGGTGATTTATCCTACCTATCTCAGCTATCTGTTTTAAGAAAGGATACATTATGCTTTTCAATACCTTTTTCTTTCTGCTTTCCATAGAAGTAACATACATACTTGAAGACTAAGCACACATTTATAATTTGTGATAGTAAAAATGCTTCCACCATAGAAGACACATAATTGAATGTGTTTCAATGTTTTAACACCACATAGAAAGGGACTTTGGATAAGCATAACATTTTCCAAAAACTGAGCAATGTTCTTTTGTTCATCAGTAACTGGCTTTCTTTTAAAATCCTGCATTTACATGGAAAGTTTAGTCGCCATGTCCAAGGTAATCTATCATAGTCATTAACTACCATCCCCCAAAAGCAAGAACTGTAGTAGGTAGAAGTATGTGAAGTCTTGGCAAGGACTTTGTCATGTTTTCAGTATATGTAATCAACATTAGAAATATGAGCTTCTTAAAGGTGGACAGTTAATAAGCCAGTGCAGATAAATCACATGTAACCAAAGGTTTCATGTTTCATGAGAAGCCAGGGACTTCATGTTCCTGATGATATCCGATCAAAAATGCATATAAAAGAATATTTAATTCTCACCTACTTCCTCCTGATGTGATAACGTAGCTGTTCATGACACTGTGAAACTGAACCGACGGCTTAGTTTAATGTGTAACTGCAATAATTTCTGCTTGCATTTGGTGTTTCTGCATGAAGATTTGGATGAACACCAAGATCGGAGTTTTAACTGGCGTATATTTTTTCTTCTTATTAGTGGCTCGTTTGAGACCCTTGGCTAAAGACTGAAATCTTGTTATCTACCCACAAAAATCAAAGCAGACGAAAGGCAGATAAAGCACAGAGTAAGGCTTTTTCCTGGTTTGGCTTGAAGCAGCTCACCTGCTCTAGTCTCTTACTGTGGGAACAGCCTAACTTCAAGAGCAAAAAGAAAAAGAAATGCTGACCTGTAAATGTCTGTAACCCAGTGGGGGAGTGTGAGACTGAGACCCTCAGCTACACTGCATGAGTGCAAAACAGTACACCTGGGGATGATCCTGGAGGTTCTGCAGACTCTTCCAGGAGAAGAATGATTAAGAAAGGCAAAGAAAAAAATGTCTAAGGGAAAAATATTATTTTTAAAAAATCTTAAAATAAGAGCCCTCTATGGCCAAAATTTCATAGCCACCACAAATGGAAGAGATGGGTGAATATAACCTGATTCTGATGTATTTTGGATCTGTAGCAGAATTCACTAACTGCTGGTAGTAAGGTAGGGGAGCTCAAGAAGCCAGTTCAGTTCCCAGGCTCTCATCTACAGTACCAAATAGGATCTAGGCTTTTTCCAAGACAACACTCCTGGGCTCCCCCCTTCATGACCATTGTCATAACCATGCTGCCCAGTCCCCCTGCAAGAACATCATGCTTCTGGGCAACTCAGGGCATCCTCAGCTGAGCTGTGGTCTGCTGTTCATCCTGTGTGCAGGAGAGACTAACCAGAGCTTTGAAAACAAGGTTTGTGCCAGCTACAGAAACAGAACAGCCGGGAACCTCTGGTAATCGCTGCAAATTTTTCCAATTGTTTTCTGGTCCATGTGTTTATTTAAAGGCCTTTCCCACTGTTTCTGACCAGACAGGAGCTGAGTGTCTCCCCTCAGTGACCCTTTCATGTTTTTATAGAGGCTTTGTTCTGAATATGTGATTGCAAGGTAAATGTAAAAAAAAAAAAATAATAATTCAAATCTTTCCATTAAATGATTTGCAAATATGTCCTGTCCCTACCTGGCATGCAAAGCTAAAAAAAGCAATGCAGTATCTAACCATTCTGAAGTATTTTTAGTAGGCAGTGTGCCTAGATCACCTGAACTAGTGTAATCCAAGAAAGCTGCACCAGGCTGGAGAGCAAACATCACACCCACAGGCAGCACCCTACAAAAGGTTTCTGTGCTCTGCTGCTCGCAAAACCAGCCCCTTCACACCCAGTAAAACACGCAGCCAGGAGAAGAGCGTACAGGGGCCACTCAGAGCTCATAGTTTGCCGTCCTGGCTCGCTGCTCTACACCCAAGTATTTGCCTGGCCAAGAGTCAAAGCGGGAAGTGTGGCTCTGCATACCAGACCTGGCCGTGGCAACGCAGCTGGGCCTGCAGTGGGGAAGAAAAAGGCTAGCACCGAGGGGCCTCCACGCAAGAGCTCTGAACTGGGGGGACAGCTCTAAAAAGGGCCTGTGAAACCCTGCGGACTGGTTCTCTACCCTTTGGTGTCCTGCTTGTGCTCACTTGTGTTGGTGGAGTGCCGTGACCAAACCAAAGTCCCTGGTGGCGCTGACGCCGCGGTCCCCAGGCGAGGCGGGGCTGGCAGGAGCCTCCTTCAGGCCCCTCTCTGGGAGAGCACCGGACGGCTCTCTGCGTGTTACCCCATCCCCACACACCTCCCGTGGGGTTGGAACTCACCCTCCCTCCTCACCACCGCCTTTCCCAGCGTGACTCGACACCCCTCGGGCTGAGTAACCGGGGTTGTTTCCCGCTCCATGCCTTGTCCCCTCGGTGCCTGGAAAAGCAGCCGGGGGGGACGGCGGCTGCTGGGGCCGCCCCTGCCGGGAGCGGGCGTGAGGCGCTCCCCCCGCGGCCGCGCTGGTCCTGCTCGGCTCCCCCGCTCCGTCCGAGCAGCAGGAGCGGGGACGAGCCTCCCCTGACCAGCAGCGATGCCTGCCTGAGTCTCGGTACGTCCCGTCCCCATCTCCTCCCCAGCCGCTCCCGGTTGCGGACGGGCTGGGCAGAACGCTGGCCGCGGGCGGGGGTCGGCGGGCTCTGCACCGCCCCGGGGATGCCGGGCGCTGGGGCTGAGCCGGGGAGCCGGAGGAAGGAGCCGGGGGACGGAGCGGGGGAGGCAGGGACGGAGTCGGACACTTACTCTGCAGAGCCCACCCGGCGGCCAGGCAGAGGGTGACGGTCCCCACGACGACGCCCCGGCCTCGACAGCCCTGCAGCGGTCTCATCAGCGGGAAGCCGATGCCCCAGGGGTTGCATTTAAGTGGCTGGGCCGGCCGGCGCGGCCCGACCCCGGGGGCTGCCTTCCCCAGGCCTCTCCTCCGCTTCTCTCCCTCCTCTTCCTCCCGCTCCCGCCGCGGCTGCTGCCAGCTCCCCCCCGCAGCGGCCCCCGGGCGCTCCCCCGGCTCACACCCCGCGATCTCCGATCCGGGCTGGACATGCAATTGGCTGAGCAAGGAAAGGCGCTGCCCGGCCGCCGGCCATCGCCCAGCCGGGAAATGAGCGCGATGGGCGGCCGCGGAGCCCTGCCCGGCCCTGCCGATGCCCTGCCGGAGCCTGGAGCCGAGCCCGGGATCGAGACACCTGGCCGAGGAGGATGGTATTAAGTGTGATTTGGCATCCGCAAGAGAAATTTCACTTCGGGGTGTTAAAACTGACGTTTCTGCTCCAAGAAGTCTGGTGATGCTGTCGGTGAGACGGGGATGGGGAGAGGGCTGGAGAGCAGCATCTCTGTGTCCCCAGAGATTATCTCAGGTGAGCACGCTGGAAAATGAAGCTGGTTCCCATCCCACTGTACCCAGCACACGCACTAGGTGCTCCTCTCTCCCTTCTGTTGTCGTCCAGAGGAGGTCCCCAGAAATCCTTGCAATCCTTGTGCTTCTCTCAGAAGCACCGGACAGTGTGAGATAGTGGGAAACATTATTAGAAAACATGAGAGAGTCCCAATCCTGAAAATTCATCCTTGCTCAGAGGCATCCTGGTATGAGGCTACCAGAAGCCATATACACCCCCAGGAGACCTGTCCCTCTGACCAGGGAGTTACACACCAGATCAGCCTTTTTGCAGATTTTCCATTCTCTTTCCTTAATTTCCCTCTCCTCAAGTTTATTTAGTGGAGTTGTGGATTAAAGAGAGATGTTTCATGGTGCTGGTCAGCACAGGCTCCTCAGGGTAAGTGGGAGGAAAGGGCAATCACCCAGGTGACAAGGGACAGCTGTGATCTGCCAAAGCTACCTCTGCTGAGTAGCCACTTTCCTCCTGCTCTCTAGGGAATAATGCAGGTTTCCTTATGTATTGGCTGGCTGTCAGGAAAACAGGCGAGTCCCATGGCGGGTCTGGATAGCTGAAACACAGCTCTGGGTTGGGGGCTGAGCAGGAGTGAGGCTTGTGCAGGGCTCAGCTGCAGGGGACCCACTCCTGCTGGGGCTTTTCAGCCAAGTGTGATGCTATCATGTACTGCCATGCTCTATATGGTATTACAGCTTCTTTCATACACATTTCAGGGAGGACTTCTAGGACTTAAGCCAGGCCTTGACAAGAGACAGTACAATCTTCATGGACTCCAGGGCCCAGATTTTGTTCAGGTGCAAAAAAATCTCCAGCTTTACCAACTTCTGGTGCATTTCCTGAAGTTTCAGTGATGATACTCAGATGATGGGGCAGGGAAAGAGAAGTCAGTGAGGATGTACTGCCCAAGTGTTGGATCCCACGTAGGTTTTGCAGGCTGCCGTGGTGCTGGGGTTGCCTGGAAGTGTGTTTGCACTCTATCTGCAGAGACAGGCCATGAAATACTTCCCTTCTGCCTCATCTGTCTGAGCTGCTCCTGTGCTTTGCCAAATCCCCTCTGCTGTGTCACACCGACATTGTGCCTGGGTGTCCCTGCTGAAAATGTAATTCCGTGAAGAACTGTGTGGTGCTTCTTTCTGCCAGATGAAGTTTCCTCCTGATCCCATCACTTCATGGCAGTTTTATTCCTCAGAGCATTAAAGAAAGTCTCATGGTGATGTGACTGTGTAATTTTCCTTTTTTATTTCTTGCAGCCTTTATTTAAATTATTTTTGAGCTCATGGCCCAATGAACTATTTTGACAGCACAACTTACGAGCTAAATTCTCATATAAAATTAATTGAACCCTGCAGATTTTAAAAGTATCAAACTGGTTGCATTGAATAAATGCACTCTATTGGAAAGACAGATATTAGTAATGAAATTGACATACAGGCTTGGAGCTCCTCTCAAATTTTGGAAGTTTTGGCTACCATAGGTCAAATGTTCAGTCCTGTGATAAAAAGAAGTCCTGTGTTTGTGTTCAGCATCAATAATCAGCAAGGAACTTGTCAATTCCTTCTTTTTAAAGGGAAAATTATAAAATATTTAGAGGTTGGGCTTTTTTGATATAAACTGTACCTCAAGAAATACATATCACAAAGTGTTCAGCATTAAGAAAGCATTTAATTGAGCTATTATAAACCATATTTATTTGAAAGCTGGCTGGTTCCTCTTTCCCTGAGAGCCCCTTGGAAGCAGTGATTCCTCCCTCTGTGCTGCAAACATTCCCTCTGCAAGGAAGGAGATTTCTCTTAAGCAGAAATGCATTGGGGTGTGAAACGACAGTGCTGGGTGACAGCTGGGCCCATTGGCAAGGCAGGGGAGCAGCAGAAGGCAGGGGCAATTTTCAGGGCAGTCTTCTTGCCTGCAGCCTGTGGAGAAGCGTGGCCATGTGAGCTGCACTGTGGGGGCTAGTGCTGGAGGCCATGGGGTACAGCCCCATCATCAAGGGACTACAGAGAGAATCACTTGGCTTCAAGGAATCATAAAATCAGTTTGGCAGGAAGAGATCATCAGGCCAACCATTAACCCAGCACTGGCAAGTCCACCACTAAACCATGCCCATAAGAACCACATCTATGTGTCTTTTAAATACCTCCAAAATGGTGACTCCACCCCTTCCCTGGGCAGCCTCTTCAAGTGGTTGACAACACTTTCAGAGAAGCAATTTTTAGTAATGTCCTCTGGCATAACCTGCAGTCATTTCCTCTTGTTCTCATGATGGCTGGATTATTGATTAGCAACCAATCTAACTGAATTTAACCTTGATGCTTGACCCCTCTGAGTCCCCCTAGCACCTGCCTGCCTCCCAGCACCCCAAAGGCAATGGGAGATGAGCTTCAGCAGATGATATCACCTGCTGTTGGGCTAGAGTTTGACGAAGATGCTGTGGACATCCTGGGCTTTGGTGCTTGGGCATTGGTGCAGTGCTTCAGCAAGGAAATTGTTTCTGCTAGATGTGAGTAGAAGGATGCACCCTGCCTGGCTCTTCTGCAGGATTTGGTAGCTAACTTTACAGAAAAAACAGATTCAAGTGTTACTGCTAATTCTACTTACCTTGGCATATATTCATGATGTATTTTCCTAACAAAGTTTTTATTAAAATCCTGTCCAACCGCATTCAGATGAGGGTAATGATATGCCACTCCAGGTTGTGGGGTTTTCATCCATTAATGCTGCTTTTCTGATTTTATTTTTCTCTGCTTGTCAATCAGCAGTTCTAGGAAACATTAATGTATTAAGTAGTATAATACACACTGTAAAAAATTAGGTTGTCTTTGTTTAATTACAAAGTGGCCTTAAACGACCAGGCTCTGGGAATGACTTACAAGGTTTGTAAAACATTTATTTTTGCCATTCCTACCCTTGCTGTAGACATCTGCAGATTCTACTGCTACATGCTCAGTATTTCAGGTATTCCTTCCCCTTTCCTTTGTTTATTTCCATTATTTTAAATGATTTTTTTTCCTTTCTTCTCATTGCCAGATATGAAACAACAGTCTCTCAAGTTTGTCTGGAGGGCCTGATTTCTCTTTCTGGTGCCATTAATAATGGAACAAAACCACATTAACGATTGCATCAACAGCCAGATAGGAGCCAGAAAGCTCCTTTTGCTCTCTAATATGCTGCATGAGTACACTGAAGTGCTTTATACAGAGAGTATTTTGCTTTTTTTTTTCTCACCCTTTTGCATTGATGTCTTTTTTGGACTTGATAAACTGCTTGACCTTGTTTTTGCTGAAGAAAATATAAAAACCACCGGAGTTAAATATTCAACGAGATTACAGACCTGAGATAGCCCTTTAGAGCTAATTTCATTCTGCAAGAAACCTGAAGAAATGTTAACAGGGACTGCAGGGCGTTACATCTGCCTGGTTAGATGGGCTGCAGAGGCTGCCCACCATTGGTTTTGGTTGATAATGCGGTGAGCTGGCAAAAGACAGCAGGAGAGAGCTGCAGGCTTCCAAACCAGCAAAGGAATATGCAGCTGGCACAGGAGTAGTCAAAAAATAGGCAGCATTCTGCTGGCCCCTCCTATTTCACTTGAGGTTAGTCATCCGGGTTTAGTTTATTCTGATTTTCTGGAAGTGAGAAGAACATTTGTTGTGAGGTCTTGGTGTATAAAAACATTCCTTCCATTTGTGTAAGATGAAAAAGGATTTTTCAGCATCTGAAGTAGAACCTGGTCAAATCTGCCTTTGCATGTCAGTGGTTTCTTTTTACCTTTTATTTTTTTCTGCAGAAGCATGGTACAAAAAGCCCCTTTCTTACCTCAAATTAATCAATAGCTGTATGAAGAAAGACAATAGGCAGTTCTGGTCTGTCAACATTCAACCACTTTTTAAGCTATCTAGACTGTCTATATCTTCTTGTGGGTTTGGCCTGTGGGTTTGCAGGTTAGGGAAATAGAAAGAAAAAATCAAATGATAGTGCAGAAATGTTTATCTGAAAATGCACAGATGTTTAGTAGAAGGGAGACATTTGGAAACAGCTTTTGTGAAGTGGGAGGTGCTCAAAGCACACCTTTGAGTGGGGTTGGCTGACATTCGCCCATGGGATGCTGTAGTGGCAGTGAATATCTTCCAAGACAATACATCCTTCCTCTATATTCATAAAGAGTGGAATATCCCCATGTTCTTTCAATGGGAAACCAAAGCACGAAGTTGTTTTTTTTTTTCTAGGAAGTTTATATCAAAACAGAGAAAATAAATCCTCACTATCTTCAGTCTCTAAAGTGGTCTTTATCCTGCCTCTCTGATCAACCAGTTCTAGTATTTCACCACCCTCACTGTAAAAAGTTTCTTCCTTATATCAAATCCAAATTGAATCTCCTCCAATTTAAATTAACCAGTACTCCCTTTTCCTTTCACTACAGCTGCTCCTTGGCTTTCCTCACTCTATCTTTACGCACCCGAGCAGTGTCCCTACACTTTTCCCAGGATATCTGTTCCTGCTCCACTGCCTGTGCATTTCCTTCTTGCCCTTTAGTTTCTCTAGCAGATCTTGACTCAGATATGATAGTCTCTTGTCTTCCTTTTCTTATAGATTTCTTATCTTCATATTTTCTTTAAGATTTCTTATACCTGGGGATTGAGAGCTTTTATGCTCTATGAAAAATGTCCTTTAATGTCTCTCATCTCTCTTCTGCTCCCTTGTCAGTGAGGGCATTTTTCCATGGGGGTTTATTGACTAACTCTTTGAAGGAATGGAAGGGTTTTTTCCCCTAAAATTCAGGGCCCTGATTTTATTCTTCACCTGACCTTTATTCCTCAGGATGTGAACTCCACTAGTGCATTATCACTGCAGCCCAGGCTGCCTCCAATCTTGATGTCACTGATAAACTCAACTTGTGTTGTGGTGGTAAAAATAAAGTAAAATAATAATGAAATTCCAAATAAATAAAATAATTATGTTCCACTTTGGACACCAGAAGGTCAGTCATCCCTACAACCCTTTACCTCACATAAATGTCCCAAGTTATTGTCTATTGATTAGTGTTATACCATACAAAGAGTATACAAGAGGTGCTTTTAGCACAAGGAAGATTCACTGTTTTCCAAGTTTCTAGTTCAACTTTGCTGACCCATGGTATTTTTCACTGTTGTTCATTAGCAATATAAATATTTTCAATTAGAGAATTCTGCAAAGTGAATGGCATGTCTATCCACTGTGTGCGGAATGAAAACAGTTTCAAAAAGAGAAGAGACAAATGAAAAAGGGTCTCTTGTGTCTTCCCTTTTCTCCATTTTCCCCTTTTTCAACTCCTTTTTCCTCTTCATTGCTGTCCATTACTGGAATAGCACAGGCTTTATTAATCTCAAATCTTGGGATGCTCCAGTTGCTCAGGCCTGTCTCTCATCTCTGATTTGATCACTCTGATTTGTCCTAAGGTGTAGGATATGTACATTATATCTTAATCTGATATGTACAGATTGAGCAACAAGTAAAATTAAACATGAGTAATAATTAAGAAAAGCAATAATTAAGCATAATTAAGTTGGTCTAGTTGAAATGGATTGTTTCAATATTCACACTTAAGTCTTAACCACACTTTTTATGTGGATCACCTAAGCAGCTCCCCAGTTCATTTGGCCTAAATTCTGTGCAAAGTATTTGCTTTGACCTGCCCTGTCAACACATCTGTGTCCTCATGGCATCTGAGCTGCCCAAACCAGAGCTCTTTTTTTCTACCATTGGTTAGGCTCACTATGGGTTTGCTGAAGCAGTGAGCAGGGGCTGCCACAGGGCCTCTCTAGAGAGCCAGACTCGATGATCCTCGCTGCAGGTAGCCTCCTTGTCTGTGCTGGTTCCCGTGCCTGGACACAGCACGTGCAAGGCAGCTGGGAATACAGAGCACTGAAGTGAATTGACTTGAGCCTGTCTGGCCCTGCAGAAGAGCTGCTGAAGCATGTCAGGCATGTGGCCTTTCAAATAATGACTGTGATTGAGCAATGGTGGTGTAATTATGGTGTCTCCCATGGAAACAAGTACAGGTAACTCAGGGCAGTCACAGCTCAGACCCTTACACAGGCACAGTGGGTGGTTTCCCCTTGGAGCACCACACAGGGATGTCACAACACCAATTATAGCTTTGGCCTTATACCCCATCTCAGCCTATGTGTGTGGAGGATTTAGGAACTGCTCCCAACACACCAGAGATGGAAACTTGATTTTTTGGTGCAAGATGGATAGGTGGCTGCTGGAAGAGGTCATGCAGCACCATCACTGAGAGAAAGACTTTCTTTCCTCATCTTTGAACAGATTGCTTGGGGTGCTGATGGAGGACCCAGTTTAGATTTAGAAATCCAAATCACACTGTGTTCTTGACTTCTTATTGTTGGAGTTCACGGGTGGCAGGCAGGGCTCTGAGCAATGTCAGCATTAAGCTAGAAGTGGCGGTGGTTACCTCAGTGGTACCTGATTGCTTATCTCCAGCAGGGCTGGGAGAAGTAAGGAACAAACAATGTGGGATTTTTCAGTCTGAACTCTGGGCTGGACATCAGGTACCCTAGGGCTACACTGAATGGATTCCTCTTAAAACAGAGGGATAACTTTGAGAAAGGTTTCCACTTTTACTGTAGCATTTTCAGTGACAGCAAATCTACCTCAGCCCTCACCAACTTGCTGCGTGTATGGACTTTACATTTTAAATGCTGAGCCTCATTTGAGTCTTAATTTGTCTAGTTTTAACTTCCAGACACTAGATGTTGTCATAAACCCTGCCTGTGAAGAAATAAAAAACAAAGAGATGAAGTTGCAAGAGCATGCTCTGGGTAAGATTGATCTCGCCTAAATCCCGATATTGCAGTGCATAGCATCACTCATACCTTCCTTTAAGGACAGCACAGCCAACAGCCATTTTTAGGCTACTTGATCTGTTTGTAGACACCTGCATTGGATTGTCCATAGCAAACACTGACCTGCAGCTCATTTGACCAGCTGAGCACACAATGTAGAGTGCTCCTCATTGCCCACCCAGTCACTGGTAAGTGCAGTTCCATAGCGCAATGCCAAGAATCACCCTCACTAGAGGTTCTGATACTTGATGGTAATTTCCTGCTTGTAATTACATTTCAAACCTGCCAGTTGTTAATCTACCTAATGCACATGACATTATTTTGTATGGTTCTTCTTTCTTAATCAAATTTCAGTCTGATACCATCTCAGATGCTCCAAAGATGAACTGTAAAAATGTCAAAGAAAGGCAAGACAATGCCTCAGGGTATCTCAGTGGCTCAGTGGCTCCCACCAGCCCAGGCAACAACAGAGTACTGCTGGATGCTGGTGTTTGCTGCTTTATGTAGCAGCTGTGCAGGCTGAGAAAAGTTAATGAAAACTGAAACCATATAGAGTCATTGTCACAGACACTTCTAAGGGTCAGAGGAGGTAAATCCATGTGTGGAGAGGTAAACTGGGGCCTTGCAGTGCCCAAGTGAATTTTTTATAAATGGGGGAAAGAAAAATAAAGGAATACTGAACTGTAGGCTGTAACCCATGAACAGAATGGCTCCATGTGAGCTGGGTCACTATCCCCCACACTAGCAACACCTCAAGGACCTTGTGTCTGCTGGACTGGAACAACTAGGCATTTGGGCATTAAATATAGGACAGAAATACTTTTATATTTATTTTACTTGCAGCTAATTGCTTCCAAAACTTTGTCTGACCTTGATGAATGTTTTCTTTTTAAGCTTGCTGGGGGATGTTCGGAGGAGAGAGTCATACAAGGATGGAAAATGGTAAACATTCATGAGAGTTACAGTAATTGTGTCTTTGCCATTTTCCTCGCTTCACACAAAGCAGAGCGCTGTTAGTGGTATGAAATTTAGGGAAGCTTTGCAAGGGCCAAGTATGGCTGAGTATGCCAGATACCCCTGACAGCAAAGACTCTCATGTTTGAAGTCTCTGTGAGTTTCTGTGGTGACGCTGGGTGGTAACATGGTGGCGGTGGTGACACTCTTCAGCAGTGTCTTTCACTGCTCTCTCAGAAAATTATGGATCTGTTGCCTGCTGTCCTGGCTTAGGGCAAATTTGGGAGGAAACTTCCAAAGGGGTCCCTCTAGAAAGCAGATTCAAGCAGCTCTCTACTGGTTCAGGAAAAGATTTCCTCGGAGAAAGGTGGAAAAAACCTGTTTATTTAACAAGCAAAGTATTCACAAGCATGAAAAATGAATAATATTAAACAATAAAACCTCTCACTGTTCTGAAGAGATGGCAAATTCAGAAAGTCCTTGTTGTGGGGTGTAGCTCAGCTCGCTCAGGTCTCTTATCAGTCCCTCCAGTGCTGGAAAATGCTGCGTCCTGGGCCCTGGTGGGCCACAAGTGTGAGTTCCTGGTGCTCTTCTGGGTTTTCAGTCCAGAGCAGGGCCAATCAGTTCCAGGAAAAGAAAAACCACAGTCCAGGGAACTTCTCTGCCTCAGCTAGCTAAAAAAACTAAATAACATGCAAAGGACAGCTCTCTCCCTCTGCCTGTCTGTGCTGCAGACAACACAGTCTGTGAGAAGGAAAGCTCTTATCGCTATGTTTTTGAAAACAGCCACCTCAGAGGTTCCACTGCTTCTCCTCCTCCCCCCCTTCACTCTCAGATCTACTTTTAAGAGTGCAAAACTTATTTCTGGGCTAAACAGACAAATGAGGATACAATTCAGCATCATAAAGTCACCCCAGGACACCTGCCATGCCAAGCCTGTTAGCACAGAAAGGCTTCAGTATCAAACTTTGGGTCTCTGCAGGGTAAAAGCAGAAGTTGAGCACAACAGTGGCATGAACAGGTATCTTGAGATGTAGGCATTTGCCTGTCAGAGCTGCTCTGTGGGATGGATCCTGGGCTGCATCCAAAGCAGCATGGTCTGTAGGGTGAGGGAAGGGATTCTGCCTCGCTGCTCTGCTCAGGTGAGACCCCACCTGCAGTGCTGTGTACAGCTCTGGGGTCCCAGTGCAGGAAAGATGTGCTGAGAGTGGGTCCAGAGGAAGCCACAATGATCAGAGGGATGGAGCACCTCTTCTAGGAGACAGTCTGAGAGATTTGGGATCACTCAGCCTGGAGAAGAGAAGACTTCACGGAGTCTTCATTGCAGCCTTCAAATACCTTAAGTGGGGCTTATAAAAAGGAGGGAAAGGGACTTTTTGTATGAGCAGATAGTGATAGGACAAGGGACAGTATTTTTAAAATGAAAGAGAGTATTTTTAGATTAGATAATAAATTCTTTACTCAAAGATTGGTGAAGCACAGGAACAGATTGCCCAGTTGTGGATACCCAATCTCTGGAAGTGCTCAAGGTCAGGTTGCTAGTAAGCAGCATCCCTGCCCATGGCAGGGGGCTTGGAACAAAATGATCTTTAAGGTCTCTTCCAAGCCCTTAACATTCTTTGGTGCTATGGTCAGGAAATAGGGTGATGATCTTAGCATGAGGACATTGCGGTTTCACTCTTATCTGGGTCATGCAGCAGATCTGTGCCCTGGTTCAAATGCAGCATGTCAGCTTTGATCTGCACCACATAGGGAGATGGACAGGTCCCCAAACTAGGTCACCCCTAAATCTCTCAGGGGAGTATGCTTGAATCAGCATCCAGCAACTGTGATTTAACAAGAACCCTGTTCTCCTGGCGCGGAGGTAATGATAGCTTTGGTGCCTCCCTTTCCTAAGCACAGCCTCACAGGCTCCCACTCAAATCACTGCTGTGTGAAAGACTCCCGTGGGTGACTGCCTAGGGCCATAGTCAGTGGCAAAACTCTTGATTTTTAAACCAGGTTGGTTTTTTTTTCCCTTTTCTAGACACATTATAATTAATATTTCATGGCAGTCTCTAGACACATAGGAGAGAATTCCTAGTCTTGGTTTAACAAAGTATATCAACAGGACTGTTGTGCATTGGAAGGTTAGTGCACCCAGGTGTTCACTAACACTAGTACAAAACATAAGGTTATGTGATGTTTTTCTGATGAGGAGCAGAATCTCCACCTTGCTGAGGATGGATATTTTAAAAGAGATGAATGATCCTCCACAGGGAGCAGAGTCCTTCTCCTGAGAGAAAACAGTTGCCTTGGTACGATTCAGAGTCTCATGGCTCCTTGCTGAACTTGCTGAAGTAATGCAATAGCTCAAGTGGAACTTCTAACCTTGTGCACACACATGCTGGAAATAAATCATAGAGCAGCACCTTGTTTTCACCTCAGCAGCTCACTTGACTGTGAGGATTACTCTGCTACAGGATATTTTGGTTATATGGTTTATGGTTATTTTGGTTTAGCAAATATCTTCCTTTCAATAGTGCCAGGTTGTTCCACTCACAGCAGCTCCCACAATCACTTTGGGAAGGTACTGTGAGTGTGGTTCCTGCTGGCTCTGGTGCGTGGATTGCAAATGACCCCTGGTAAGATGCTAGACAGCTGCTGAGGAAAGTATAAAATGACAGCCATTTGTGAGCCATTACTATAGAATCATCCTGAATCTATAATTCAGCTCTCATATTAATGATCCATCTCACTGAGGGATATTCTCAGTCCATCAGACTTCAGGCTAGAGTCCAAACTCACTATTTATCTGGGTTTCTTGTCTTCCAAGCCATTAAGAATTTATGCAAACAAGGTATTGGGAGCTTTTCTGTACACATCTGTGGCTTGAATCTTCTGGGATCTTGCCTTCAGGATTTTAGGATTTTATGTCCCTTCAGGAAAGTTTAGGATCGGTTTCCAGCACCTTTCTGTCATCCCAGTCCTCTGAGTCCTCACACACCAGTTTGTCTGTGTTACACACCATCTTGTTGCTGTGCCAGGGTAAAATCTTGACATAAGTGATTTAACAGGTTTTAGACAAAATTCATCCAATAAGTCTGTCTGGCACCTCTGTTTTTCTACCTGGTTACATTTCTGTAAATAGTAGTTATGTGAATCTTAGTGAATAGTTAAGGGCTGTTGCTTTATCTTGCTTACCTGTTGCTGCCCTACTAGGTTGTATAGAGGGGATGTCTCACACATTCCCCAGATGACAGATCCACTGGCAGATACTGCAGTGGGGAGAGACGTGCAAAAAACTTCTGCAGTATGAAGGAAAGCTTTGTAAAGCATACAAGGAATGGTGCAGAACTGATATTACTGCTGCACTGCCGTGTCAGTTGCACTGCTTTCAGTAATTTGTGTTTTCAGAGGTTTGATGTGCTTCCCCAGGGATGATTATGCTAAACCCCATGCTGTGTAATGGCAACAGGTCTGCTCATCTTTTTTTTTTTTCTTTTTTTTTTTTTAATCAAGAATACCCAATCTATCAGACATTAATTTGTGGTGAGAAAAATATGTGACTTGGGAACACCCTAAGTGTTGGAGCAGGATTATAGCTTTATAGCTTTGCTTTCAGGTGGAATGCCAGGGGCATCTCGAAGCAAGCACTGCTGGGGCCCAAGGTGTCCCATGGTCACCACCACAAGATCGTGCTCCATAACCATGTGACTTTAATCACTGCTGACTTCAAACTCACATATTCTTGGATGAACAGAATGCCTCTTTATTTCTCTTTAAATAAATCATTAGTGAAGAAAGCAAAGAGTGATGCTCTCTGTGCCACACTCTAACTGCTGAACACACTGTGGCCTTTCAAATGAAGCCCCACATTTAATCATGGTTCTCTTCTGGAGCAGTGGTTGGCAAACGGTCCTGTTTCTCCACCTGCTGCAAGGGGATGAGGATGGCAGTTCCCCTCATGACATTGCAAACATCCCAGCTGCGAGGGAGGAGGTTTCTCTGAAACAAAAACTCGGCCAAGTGTGAAACAGCGAGGATTGTGCCCGAGGTGAGAAGCACGGTGAATGTTTTAAAGGGAAAGAGCTGGCTGTAGGTCCCGTTCACCAGGGAGCAGGCTGGGTAGTGGATGACAGGGGGGATGCTCAAGGCAGGCTCCCCTGCCAGTAGCCTCAGCAGGAGCCCAACCAAAAAGCCAGCAGCTGATCCATAGGTGTTTGTGCTGGGTACAAAGAGGGCACAGCAGAGCTGGGGGAAGAGGAGGGCGTACACCAGCTCCCCGCTGAGGAACCAGAGGTCATAGATAGAGCTGGAGTAAGAAGCCAGGCCAGCTGCCCCAGCCCCAAACACCAACATGGAGGTCCTCATGGCCCACAACACCTCTGTCTCTGAAGCCTGTAAAGCAGAGATTGCAGCATTAGAGACACAGTGTTTTCTGGCAGGATGGCCAGTACTGCCCTGGCCTGGGCTCGTTCTCCCCAAGCCCTTGATGCTTTCAGGCACCACTTGCCAACAGCAGCCAGGCACGGCTGCCACCCCAGGAGGGGCCCTCTGATTTTAAGGGTGATGGTTTTATGCTGTTTCCATTAATACCTTAGTCCAAATTTTGCACTAGTCATGCTAGAATGAGCAAAGCACACCAGTATGGGTATTGGTACCCCTGCCAAGGATATGAACATCCCTGGCTTATGTTTGGAGCTCTATCTCCAGAAATCAGTTCAGCAGCTGAAGGACACACACCTCCAGTCACAGACTGGTTTAGAAATAATTGTGAAACAAGACTGTCTTTCCCTGACACCAAAGCTACTGGTACCTTTTTCCTCAGGATTTTCCTGTAGATATTGTGAGCGAACATGGAGCCAGTGGAGAGAAGAGCTGAATCTGCAGAAGACATCGAAGCAGCAGCAATGGCTCCCAAACCAGTAATGGAGATATATGCTGGGCAGAGATGTTGTAAAACAAGTGGTAGTATCATCGCTGACTCCCCTCTCTCGAATGGACTTGGAAGACCATAGCTTGTCTGGTTCCAGTCTTTAAAACAAAACGAGGAAATGTCACAACAAATCCTTCATGGATATTTCGGCTGGCTTTGAAATTGCCTTTTCACAGGAGCCAGTCACAGAAAGGTTAAGAACTGAGATCCACTCAGTATTTTAGGACTTAGATTTATTTTTTTTGGTTCTTTTGTGAACTTTTGTGATTCCTCTTAGCATGCTGCAGCTCTCACTAGATCAAAAAATTCCCCTTTTCCTCAGAAGCATCTATAGAAACAGGTGGGCTTTGTGTGATTCCAGAATTGGCTCAATTAAAGGTCAACCTCTAGACACTGCTCATGAGGAGAAGGGAATCAGATGAAGTCATGACTTCAGCTGATTTCCTTAAATGTTCAGTGATCTGGCTGCACTTTTACCCTTGCTCACTGCCAACACAAAACTGATTTCCTGCGTGGAGACTGTGAGTTCACAGGACTGAACTTCTCGATTCCTTCAAGCAAGAACCTTATTAACAATCTGTACTAATGTTGCTGGGTCTTACATGTCTGAGGCATGAACAGAAGGTTGCATAAAGTTTCTTCTCCAATAAGGTTATACAAGGTTTTAGAGAGTCTGACTTCATCCTTCCTCAACACAAAGTCTGGGGAAAGTAATTTCATCATAAGTAAATAGCTTTAAAAAGATCTTGGGGCTGGTTAAATGTCTCTAAGTAGTTGTGCAGTGTACCTCAGAGGGCTCCACATTTTCTGGTATGGATCACCTATCTTGGTGTCGAGGACCATGGGATGGGGTAATTTCAAGTCTCTAAAAGGACTTCTTTGGATCCCATTTTAATCATTGCCAAAACCACACTGAGTACTCAGAGAGAAACGACTCATTTTACCTGTTGATGCTGCGACTGCCCCAATGAGCACGGAGGGGATGGCCATTGCAAAGCAGCCGAGTCCAGAGAGGTAGGAGATGAGCCTTGCCTGTCCTGTCGAGGCAGCAGAGAGCACCCTTTGGAAGTAAGTCTGCCACGGGATGCTTCCAAGCACCTGAAACATTCATTGGTTACCAGTGGTACCCACCAGGCTGCTGCTAATCTTTAGTGTTATCAAATTCTCATTTCAAGTGCATAAATATTGCCCAGCTCTAACTCTTGAGGATAATATTTCTGATATTTGAGAATTCCCTTTTCCTTTGTTTTCATTGCGATGGCTATGAAATTTTAATGAAAACAGGTTAATGGTTTGGCAGATGGAGAAAGCTGAAAAATGGTTGTTTGGAATTGTGAATCAGGCACAGATAAACTGAAAGGAAATTTTTTCAGGAATGCAGCTTTTGTAAATAAATCTACCCAAACTTAGCAATTCTGCTTTTAAAATGAAAAATAAAAACATTATTTTCAATTTCTTAGTGCACAAAATTAATTAGATAAAATCTGAAGATTCTGTCCTCACCAAACAAGCTTCTGTGTGTCCCTATTATCAGTTTAGTAAGTGCAAAACAACCTCCTGGAGTCTTGGCTATATTGGTAACTCAAAAGTTGTGTTGGGCAGTGAAGCCAATCACACTGTGCTTGCTGATGACCTGCAGTCATGTAATTTTAATTTATTACTTTTTTTCAAATAGAGGGAATATTACATATTTATGTTAAAAGCACACTATTGAGGCTGCAAGACCAGTGTCTCAAAAGGTAGGAAATTACTCATTTAGGTGCCAGGAGAGGAACTGGCTGCCTGGATGGTCTTACCCAAGAGGTATGTTCCTCCATGTGGGTAAAGGATGGAGTGTCCCTACTGCTTCTTTTCATTCCACAGCTGAACCCTGGGTCTCCCCAGTCCCTTTAGGTTGCTGCAGGGGGTGCTGAGAGACAATTTTACACCTCCAGCCCGTGTTAACTAGCCTTGCAATGTAGGGCTTCTGGCTGGTAGAACTCACAAGCTTTCCAGACAGAAAGTCCCTGCACAATTCCTCCTCCCAACCACTTGTCCAAGAAATACTCCGTACCAAGTAGAAGAAGTCATCCAGCCACCTTCCAAGATACCGTTTTTCTATCTTCCCAATCCAAGGGTCTTGGTAAGACTGACGGGTTGCGGTGTAACAAATACTTTCCGTTGCAGAATTCACCAGGGCAAAGGGAATACAGATCCACTAGGATAGAAATGGAAACTGTTAACTGTTTTCCCAGTGTTCTTGTTCTTGGAGAACAGATATTTAGGTTAAGGTAGATGTAGGATGTAGTTACACAAGATTAACCCTAGACCTAGAGTCTTCCATTCTCCCTCTTCCTTACTCTAAATCTACATGTTTCTGGTTCATGGCATCATCAAGAACATGAGTCTGTAATTCACGTTAATTGGTATTTTCTGTAGACAAATCTCTCTCCATTCAAGATGGTTCTAGAAAGGTTCTGCAAACTTGTGTGAGCACTGTCTGAAATGCATAAGGTACAAAGACTTATGAGACTGTAATATTTTTCAGGAAACTTGTTCTCCTAAAGAGGAACTGTAGGTCAAGGAAGTTATTTTTGGTCTGAGACATGCTGAAAAGAAGAGCAGGACTTTCCCCTGTAGTTAGAAAACCGGTAGCAAAGAAATGCACAGGACTTGCCAGGCTGATGGTAATGAAAACCATCTGGATGACATCAGTGTAGGCAACAGAGTAGAGGCCTCCCAGCAGAGTGTAAAGTATGACAGTGCATGCCGAGATGGTGATAGCCAAAGAGCCTCCAATATCCAAGATGACCCTCATTGTTGCTCCTGCAGACAAGGACAACAGTCAAGTATTTTAAGACAGATTTCATATGTGCAGAATACAGGATAAATAAAGATATGTTATTTCCCTAGTGCCAGTACAACATACTGTATGAAAAATGCAGTCTACAGAGAGCGTGCACAGTGGGAACTCGAGAGAGCCCATGATTCCTTCCTTCTCTTACTGCTTCACCTTGCTGCATGGCCAATTGCCAAGGCACTCTGCCTTTTTACATCTGCTCTCCTAAAGGCAAGAGGAAGGTACAAACTCACATTAGAAGAGTTCTCTATTATAATATCATGATTGTGTAGTACTATTTGTTTTAAAAGTGAAAACATATTTTCTAGAAGTGAGAAATGCTTGTTCCTCTCACAAAAGGAGACATGAAGCACAGCTTTCCACAATTCCCAAATGTGTATTACACTCTGTCAGTCCACGTCACCTTTAACAAATATAACAGGAAAGCAAGTATTTACCGAGGGATGCCAGGATAGCTGCAAACCAGAACACCTCTCCTAGCAGTGATGGAATGAAGAGTAAGGTTCCCATCATGTTCCCATAAGTTTCTTGAAGGGGGTCCATCACGGTCACATAATTCTTTGCTCTCATTGGATTTACAAAGAAGAAACCACCTATCAGAAAGTAATGATGTTTTGGTAGAATTCTGCATGTTTTATATTCCAGGAAAAAAAAGAAGTAAGAGTAATATAGTATATGCATATCAGACCTACCTAGTGAATGTGGAATTCATATATAATGGACCCTGGAAAATGATCCAGCCAACAGACACCATGGTTTATATCCACTTGCTAAATGTGGTGTTTCATCCATTCAAGAGGTCCCTGTCGACTTATAGCTGATATTTATGGCTGTCCACTTTTGGCACACCTAGATCTTTTTGAGTGGCTACTGGAGACCAGAGAGAACCTGTGGCACCCCAAATAGCACAAAATGCCTGTGTGACTGTAACAGGAATTTAGCTCAGTGGATACCCATGTATAATCTCCTCTGCATCCTCAAAAACCTATCAATCTGAGACATAAAGTTTTCTGAAAAGCATCCCGTGGAAGATGTCAGTAGACAGAATGGAGCATTGAAGACTCATATTTGGCTAAAAAAGAGGCAAGGTTTTGTCCTTGGTCATATGATACAACTTGTTGATATATGGTCCTTTTCTGGTTACAGTTTTCATTTTGGTGGCTTCATTGTCTCTTCCCAGAACTATATTGTTTTAATCTGCACATTGAGCTGAGTCCCACCCACCTTCATCTAAATATTGGATCTCAGATGTGCAGCCATGTCATTAAAACCAAAGAATACATATTGTGTCTAACCCTGAAGCCAACAGGACTGCTTGTCTGGGCACTACTGACCTGAGCAAAGATTACAGGATCAGACCTGCACTCCTCTGTTTCATTAGTAAGAATTACTCACATAAGCAGTGCTGGCAATGTATTTCCAAGCCTGATTCATATTCATGTCAGTTGGACTCTCTTCTTTGACTTGAGAATAAAAGGTATTGTTCTTTTAGAAATTCCTGTGTAAGGTCTGCATAGGTGTCCTTGCTTTCATCATCCTGTGTCCCTAGAGAGTTATGGTATAACACAATGTGGCCTGAAAGCAACTTGGGTCAGCAAGAGAGCTGAACCTCAGCATGAGTCCAGTAATTCTCAGAGTTACAAATGGCAACTCAGGTATAGAACACTGCATACTTAGCTTAGTTTCAACAAAAAAATCAGCTTGAGATCAGCTATAAAGTGGCACAAACTGAATGCACAACACATTCATCCTGAGATGAGACTACTCAGAAGAATGCGTTTTAGTGGAAAATCTAGATACTATTATTTCATCAGACAGAAATTCCAAGGAAAAAATTAGATACCAATACTCTCAGAAGTCTGTGAATTAGAGACCATGTGAAAAAATCAATATGCACATAGACACATACTTCTAAATCCTCAGATAAAATTTTTGTCTTATAAATTACTAAAAGCAGGCAAAACTCTATATTAGCTCCAAGCTACCCTGACTTATGTTTCAGTTCAGAGGAGAGCATTATAAATGCTTCTTCTCGATATATGGGAGACTGAAAAAACAAAATCACATTTAAAATGTGCCTAATATTCTGTTACATATCTTAATAGACTCCCATGATATATTTTTAAAGCTTATGTGTCCTAATTACATTAATTATTTACCAATAACAAGGGCCAAGGCAAATCCCACAGGTGCCTGGACCCACAGTAATCCTTTTGAAGGCAGGTAGACGATTTCTGCTGTGCTGGCAATATATGCTCCTCCAACCCAGGTGGCTGTAAGCATGGGAGATGAAAAGGTCAGAATTGAGAGACATATTGTCAACTAGCCCTGCAGAACACTCTGAGAGCTTGTAAACATTTTTCTCATACAAATATTTAATTACACCTCTATTTTCTTTGCAGTTTTCTGCTATACAGAGATCTGCTGCTGACTACAGGAAATAGTATTAGAATCTCTAAATAATTTTCCAGCTTCAAGAATGGATATCTGTGTGTGTATGGAAAAGCTCAGTGTTTAAACATTTATAGGCATTTTGAATATAATAATTTTTAATTACATTTTTTTCTCAGAGGAAGACTTTTGTTAGAGGAAATGGAAATGTCTTTTGTATAATTGCCCTCACTCGAAAGCATCACTTACAGGGTCTAAGGAAATAGACATTAGAGAAAACAAATGCAAACAGGCAATGCAGTCAGATAACAAACCTACAAAAATTATTTAAGTGTTTTAACCAGGCAAATGCCACTGGGGGTTGCCTTTACAAAAAACAGGGTCAGGGAAGTAAGTTTCAGATTATGCCAGACAGCCAGGAGAGAAAAGGGAAGTTGAGGGAAACTCTCTCTTTAAGAGAGACCAATGCTCACGAGTGACAATTTATTTCACAGAGAACTGGACTTTTCTGTGAGTAAAATTCTTCTGTTAAGTTAGATAACAGAAACTGGTTCATGATTAAGACCACAGTCCTCCTTAATGAAACGTGTTGTATTCCTTTGTCACTCTTAAATTAAACTCTTAACTCTTAACTAAACTCTTAAATGAATCTCTTTAATTTAAGAGAATCTACATAAACATTAGGTTCTGCTCAGTGTGAAGAGGTTTGCAAGAATCCATCCCAAAATGATTCATGAAACCATACTCCTTTAAAGTCAGACTTAGGCAAAGTCTACCCTGACATTAAAGGAGTTAATTTCCTTTGAAAGAAAAGTCACCCAGATCTATGCAATACATGTGTTTTAAGAAGAGTTTTTAAAAGTCTTTTAAGAAAGCTTACCTGTTGCAGTAAACAACCCAATGACAACATTTATATTCCTGCCTCCAACCATGGCCATCTCTGTTGGGTTCCTGCTCTGCTGATCCTTTCTGCTTTTCCAAGAACCCCAAATTCCAGTAGCTAAAGTTAATGTAAAAAATACACTCAGAGATACTAAGCCTGGTATATTTAGAGCCATTTTCTGTTGCTTAATTTAGGTTATAGAGAGGAATAATAGTGTGATGATAATATTCTTTGATCGAGTACACGATCTGAAAAAAATCAGTGGAAATAGTGGTGCCTTGTAAAGAAACTGCTGAGTATTTGCTGGACTTTGCAAGAAAAGAAGCAGTATGAAACAGAGTGATATGCCCAAAGGTCTGGAGAACTGGATGCAGAGTCTCAGTCTTTGGAAAAACACTGGCAATTCTGCAGCCTTCCCCTTCTCCAGTAGATAGCAAATCTTATTTTTGTGAGGAGCAAAGATTAAGAGCATAGGAATTAGTGTTGATATGCATAATGGAACACTGATGTGAGTGGTGTTACCAGATTGGCCTAAAGTAGGGGAAATGTTATATTTTGTCTGATATGAAATGGTATGAAGATAATCCATATTTCTCTGGGTTTTCGACACAAGGCTAAAGCAGAAGATAGGGCTAAGAATTTGTCTGTTTAAAGTTGACTAATCTAAACTCTCAGCAATGATCAAAATAAACCTAGGAAACAGTAAAAAAATATTATATATGGACCAATGAAGGGAGCTATTGGATGATACTCAAAGCAATTATTGGAAAGTGGTAGGAAAGCGAGGTGGTATGGGACTTTTCAATGAAACTATAGGAATGATACAGACTTTTAAACTTTGTGAAGCTCTCTGTAAACAGAAATAATTCTGGGAAAAAAACTCAAATATGCATTACAGAATTAAGTTGGTTACATTTACTGTAGAGTTGCCACACCGGTATCTTTTTAGTTGCTCTGTCAATCCTTACCATCTGTCCATGTATGGCTCTTTATAACCAATTCTGTATAAAATCTGCCCGTTTAGGGTACATGTGTGGCTTTCCTGGATATGTTTTTTCATCCGTGGAGTGGGTAGCTCCTTTCCACAGGGAAATCTCAGATGTCTTCTCCTCAGATGGACTCTGAGTGAAATGGCCAAATCTTTAGGCAGGTTTTCTGCAGTGCACCAGCTCCTGCAGACAGACAGGAGCAGCTGTGCATGGAAGTGACAGTGGCACAGGCTAAGCATATCCTCTTGGCAGGACACGGTAGGAACACACAGGCACATAGGTGATGGCTGTGAGAAGAAAAGGGGAAAAGTGCAGGAACTCCATGTTTTCTGTGACACCTCTCTGTACAAGGGGAAATAAAGGTTCTGGTAAGTTATGTAGTGATCTGGTGGGAAGACTCTATAATTAGGGTTTAAAATGAAGTGAAAGTTAAAAGTGATGAAAAAGCCTAACAACCAGATGATTACTTAACCTACCTTAAGAAAAATATTATTTTATATTTAAAATCAAATGCTATTTTCACTGAGTAATGACTTTTAAATTTGACCCAATTATTTTAAGTACAAAAAGGGACACTGTGCATTTTAAAGGCACGTTTTTTGGGGTGGTAATTAGAAACACTCCCTTCCACCTTAAATGAACCTGCTGCAAGGTCCTAGAAACTGCAGATCAATTGCCAGTGGCAGTGGAGCTATTGGTTTCTCTGGTTTGCTTTCCTAGCTCAAAATGGGTGTTCCACAAACTTTTAAAACAATGTACACACACTAAGTCTTTTTTCTATGAACAAGTGTTTTGCAGCATATTTTGTAGGCAGGAACAGGAAAAGGTTGAAGGTGCATGTGGCTGAGGGTGAATGCAGCCAGGTCTCAGTCTGCTCTGCAATCAGGCACTCCTGGGAGGACATACCTGACCTTGCACCCTTCATGTGAGGGTCAACTAAATTCAACATGCCCAAAGCAAGATTTGAACTTGACATCTGCAGATAATTTCTGGACTGACCCTGCTTCTTTTCATCTCTTGGGAAAAAAAACAAAAAAATTGTCAAGCATAAAATTCTCCAGACAAATTTCATTTAAAGACCCAGAGGGGTGGAGGGCACATGTGGTAGGACACAACGTAAGCGAAAACATCACATGAGGAGATGAAGGAGACTTAGAGAAAGAGGATGTGTAAAGTAGTTCATCTAAACCTGGAGTGTTTTTTGCTGATATACAGTACAAGGAAGAAGGATTGTAAAAATACAAGCTTATGCCAAGAGCAGTTCCTCACTGAATCTGTTATTGTACTCTTTTGACATTAAATGACTCTCAGCTAATGCATCTATTTTAAGGGGAAAAAAAAAAAGAAATCTCACCAATTAAGAGATTTTTGAGATGGGCTTCACTCCCTGCTCAGGATGGGGGGCTTTGGGTGCCAGCTGCCATGCTTCATGCACTTCAAGCTCCCAGAGTAACCCGTGGGGAGAAATACATAATCTTAGGGGGTGATTGACTGACCTGTTTCCAGTCTTGTGAGGCAGGACAGAGTCAGGACAGGTCTCAGACTGATGAACTCAGGGCTGCTTCTAAGAGCAGTGTCACTGTACCCAGTAGATGTTTCAGAGCTTGATTTGAATGCTCACATAGAGATGGCTGCTGTCACCTGAGATGCTATAAAACCTCTGAGATGTTCACTTGGCCAAATAGAGGTTACAGTCCCTGTTGGAGACACCTTGCCCTCCTGGAATAGCAGCCAAGATAGTCTGGTGTATCTCCAGTGGTTCTGAGCTTAGGGGATACAAGTTCTTTCCAGTAGCTGAAGGGAATACAAGAAAGCTGAGGAGTGACTTTTTCCAGGGGCATGTAGTGACAGGACAAGGAACAATGACTTTAAACTGAAAGAGGGTAGGTTTAGATTAGAGATCACAAAGAAATCTTTACTGTGAGGGTGGTGAGGCACTGGCACAGGCTGCCCAGAGGAGCTGTGGATGCCCCATCCCTGGAAGTGCTTAAGGCTGTGTTGGACGGGGCTCTGAGCAACCCAGTCTAGTGGAAGGTGTCCCTGCCTGTGAGAGAGGGTTGGAACTAGATGATTATAAGGTCACTTCTAACTCAAACCATTCTGTGACTCTACGATACTCAGTTAACTCTTAACTCTTACACCTTATTAGTTGACCTTGATGGAACAGACTCTGACATAGGTTGTTGAAAAGAAGAGAGGAATACCTGAAAGAAAGTGAGGAGTGCTGTGTACCAGTGGAGTTTTCTATGTATTGTAGAAATTACCTGCAATGTAGTGAGCAGCTTTTAAAGTTGTAAGCACTGTAGTGAGCTACTCAGCTTTGAAGCTGACCGACAGGAAGAAACAAAGATGGACAAAGCAGTGGCCTCTGTGATTAAGACCATGCCTTTCCTCTGCCTTTCTGGGTTAAATAATATTACTGCTGATAGGCTTTAGATGGCTCTCTGTGGCCCATGGGCACTTCCAGGTGAGAGAGGTCCTACAGGGAAGAGCATTTCTGAAGGCTGGCTGTCACTCCTCTGGAAAGGGACAAGCCCAAGAGCTGGTGCTCTGTAGGAGATGAAATAAAGCACTCAGAGAGTCTGAAAAGGTTTTTCATTCCCTTTGGGATTTTTTTTGAGTTTGTTTGCACCTAAGAGTTCACCTGAGAGCAGAGGCACAGGGCTGGGACTGGGACAGTAGAGCAGAGGCCAAAACACTCTGAGGTCTGCAAGAATCAACCTCTCACTGGTTTACTTTGCTCTGCAAGCTAAAAAAATTGAGAACATTGAGTCCTGGGACGTGAGGCATCTAAAACATTTGCATCAAAATGAACCAACAGCTCATCTTGAAATGAGAGGATATGAACTAGTCTGTGGTCTCCAGCCGAGGTATTTGGATTGTGTCCTTGATCCTGACAGCTGAAACACGGGGCTGTTGGTTGCCAAACATTTACATTTTTCAGATGATGTCCCTAGTCTAAATTTTATTCCTATCTGAAGTTATTCCTAATTGCAAGTGGCTGATCTCCTGCATGAGTTTCAAATGCAGGATAAAGAGGAATAATTTGATGCAAGCCCAACATATTTAAGTCCTTCAATCAGAGCCTGTGTAGAGTGTGATTGCACAGTGAATTCATATCAAAATTACACAAATATATTTGTCTTTACATCTGGGTAGTTTTTGACTGTTAATTATTTAAATTTGATAGATACAGAAAATATAGATATATAGATAGATGATAGATAGATAGATAGATAGATAGATGGATGACTATAGAGAAAAGTTAGATATAGAAGAATGAATCCCTTAGTCTTACTAAGTTCTTCATGTATACCATACAAAAAAACATTTCAAGGACAAAATTGCTCTTTCCCTTTCCTAGGAGATTCCCTGAAAGAATTCTTTCCATTTTGCAAAAAAACCCCAATTTAACAACTTAAAATCTCTTGTAATCCTAATTCTGAAACATGCTATCTTATCTTCAGTCAAGCCAATTCTCTGTTCAAACCAAAGTTTTTATTATATTTAATGCTGTGTAGACATTTTCTTTTGAAGCCTTGCCCACTGGAAGAGCTTGGGTTCAGAGGTCTCCCTGCAGTGCTCGGCATGAGGAGCTGCCCCTGTTGCAATGTGCTGGCCAGCTCCTGGAGAAGGCTCTGGTGACACTTCTGAGCGGACAGGCTTTGACTCATGTAGAAGGTGATTTGGGGGATCCAAAAAAGCATGAGATTAAATAATTTAATCTAATTTTAGTCACCTTTATGTATTTTCAGTAAATGAATTTTTAGCATCCTTGTGTTTGCAAGATACAACTGTTCGCTTTGGTCATCCACACCTTCATGTTGTTAGCTCCAGATAAGACTCTTGGATCTCTGGGCATCTGTGAGAGGACATCTTTGCTGCACTTCAAATGGCATCAGATGTTCCTGTCCATGGTAGACAACTGAACCTTGCTCAGAAAGGCAATGTCTCCCACTTGCCTTAGGCGTCTCTTTCAGTGTGGGCTGGGGGAAGGTTGCCTCTTCCCATCGCCTATGTATCTTGATGCCTACCCTGGAAGAGATTTCATGGTGATTCAAGTTAGATGATTTAACTCTGCTTTCTCTGTTATTCCATATTGGAGGTAGTTTGAACTCAAAAGTCCTTCAGACCACACAAATGAAGGCAGAAAATAAGTTCAGAATAGCAATATTTAATATTTACATATATCAGTGAGGCCAGTGCTCACACAGTTGGCAAGACAGAGGGTGTTCCCCAGAGCACACAGACATCCCCAGAGCAGGACAGCCTGGAACAAGCAGATGGCAGCAGCACAGTGCATTTATTTTTCTGTGCTGGAGGTGTGCCAGTGGGTCTCTCTTCCCCTGCTGGTGCTAGCACAGCCAAAGTTGGCTTTACCCCAGAGGTGAGAATCAGGGAGTCAAAACTAAGGGTGAGGAAGGGCAGGTATTTAGGGACTGTGAAGAGATCATAGAGGCCCTGTGCTTATGGAGGAGTCTCTCTCCACCTGACTACATGTGACTATCCTTATTTCCTGCTGCCTCTTTAATTTTTTTCCTGGGTTGCTGTCTGCTAAATGTGGTAGCACTGTCCATGCTTCCCTGCCAGCAATGAACACGAGCTTTTTAAGCCACCTGGCATGTTTGGATGCACCTAGTGATGGATTTGCAATCTTCAACAAGTCTTATGGTTTCTTCTTTACAGAAGTTGCATTTAAGTTTTACAGGTTAAATTTCCTGCTTCTAGGGGTGAAACTATGCTCCAAGGTGCATATGCTTCTCATCTAGGCAACTGACATTTTCTTCTCCATTTTATATAAAGGAGAATGTGAAGTATTTTGCATGCTGCATTAGGGGACAGCACAAGCATCCATGTATGTCTGCAATAAGTGTGTTTAAAGAGCTTGCTCCCAAGCTACAGTGCAGAAAGATGAAAAACTTGGAGCCTGTTTTTACTCATTTATGTTTTCTCAAAGTGCTTTAAATATATTCAGGTTTTCATAGCTACCTATATGTATTCAGGATGGGTAAAGATTATTTCATGGTTTAGCTGACAAAGGAAAGACAGTTCATGACCAAGAATTAACCTTTGAGGAAGTCACTGAAATTGTGAGTTTTATGAAATTTCCCAGTCATGGACATTAGCTCAAGATCAAGAGCTTGCTCTTGAGTGATGATGGGGAATAATGCAGTTCTTGGTTGGTATTACTGTTGCTAAAATCTAAAGCTGATGTAATTTGCTGCCTTCAGATTGTAATCTTCCATTTATTACTAAGCTGCACATAATTACTACATATATCTTTGTTTATCTTTGGTGAGATAATTCTTTGATCCATATGCACTATTCTAGAACAGCCCTACAGACCTGTGTGGAAGTTAGTGAAATTCTGAGGCAGTTTTATGAAGGCAAAATTGGTGGTGAGGTTCTTCATCCTTTTGTTAAAGAAGATATTTCTGAACTCTTGCTGCAAACCCTACTGTCTATGTTGACCCAAATGTTCCTCTTAGGCTGCCACAACACTCAGATGCTCCTGAAGAACCAATTAGAAGTGCATTGGGCTTTGTCAAGGGGATCTGACTCCAGGGTGGCAGAAAGAGGCTCAAAACGGTGTTCTTCAGCTGCCTCTGCAGTGTCTCAAGCACTGCTAGATATAAGCTCTGCTCATACTCATTCAAATCTGTGAGTGCCCCATTCAAAAATTAATAGGAACAGACAGGTGAGCTCACGGTGGGGTTTGGGGAGGACGGGATGTTATTTACATCAGCCAGAGAGCACCTGCTTCATGAAGCTGATAAATGTATACATTAACAACAGTTCCATTTCCCACATACATGAGAGGGCGAGTGGTGATTGTTTATCTGAGGACTCTTGTGCTTTATAGACAAGCACAGCGGTAAGGGCCAGATAGATTAATGTTTTTGCCAGTACCTAAAATTTAGTGGGTATGTTTAGAGAGATGAAAATGTGGAGTCTCAGACTGACATGATCTAGCCCTTTTTCACCCTGACTTCTTTACAAAAAAATAATTTTGCCCTGTGAAACACCTGGACATTTTTGTTGTTGTTGTTGTCGTCCCATAAATAAAACAGTACAGTGCACTATCCTTATTGTATGTGAATCGGCAGTTTGGGGCTTGTCTTGGCATTTCTTGTAGGTCATTCACATTCCAGAAATATTTGTCTGAAAGGCAATGAGTGAAAGGTGATTAAGTTATATTCCAGGGGATATCTGACTTACTGCAAATATCTTGTACAATGAAAATAAACAATGAAAAGGAAGCAATAGTAATAAATGAAATTTGAAAGATGTTTTCTTCCATTCTGTAAAATAACAATTTCACTACATTTGTCCAATTTAAAACATCTCTACTTTTTTGTGTCTCACTTACATATGCTAGGGAGGGTCATTACACTTTGTCAAAAAGGCTTTTTAAATAGGAATGGAACCATGCAATGGGTATGTCAATATGTCAATATGTCGTACTGTCTGCTGTTTAGAAAAATCTGAGGACCAGGTTTTCCCTGACTATAATGTGACAGACAGAAAGAGAGTGTGCAAATGCATCTGTACTGCCCACAGGAGCTTGTCCAGGGACTGTGCAGATCTCTCAGCTCATGTACCATTACCAGAGCCTGAAAAATAAAACTGGAAATAATGTAAAGCACACTTTTACTGCATACCAACCTTTCTTCTCCTCATACATGTGCCACATATGAAGCCAGTGAGTCCATTAATGACTTGAATGAAACAAAGAATAGCTTCAATCACACCAATGATGAGGAGAATGGAGAAAAGGACGATATTCCAAAGGATGATGTTTTCAGGTTGTTTGCAAATATTCCATGTTGTCTGGTTAAACAAATAATTGTCTCTGTGATAGAGGAAAATAATTGGCAAGGTATTAGAAAGTAAAAACTTGAGAATGATTTCTGTATTTTTTGGCATTTTATTTTCTGAACTTGATTGCACAAAGTGAGTCTCAGATTGTACTATAATTGGTCAAAGCTGTTTATTCTCCCCAGAATTCCCTTTGCAGAGATGAAATTGATAATTAGGGAAGAGAGCCACATTTGTACTTTGTTGCATGAAGAAGAATCTCCTCTTTGTTGTATGGCAAAATTATGTTAATAACTAAAGAGAAAGGGCCATAATGGCTTTCTAAATGTGTCTCCACATTCTCCATTCCTGCTGTGGTATCTCAGCCCAGTCCATTCATTATCTCTAGCTCTGGCTTGAAGAGCATGGTTGTCAAGACTTACTTTAAGGATTCAGAGAAGATTTTTGCTTTGCTTTTCAGAAGTAGGTAATGCAGGCTGAATTCTTGATAATTTTATAGATTAATGTGTCCCAGTAAGGAAACATTTCCTTTTGGCTCCAGTGGGAGTCACAGCTCATGGCTGTTTCGAAAACATGGTGCAAATTGCACAAGGGGCTTGTGGCAAGCACAGTAGATGAAACTCAGGCAATTTGCTCAAGGATTATTCCTTGGTCAAAAGGATGAACAGCTGAAACGTGCTACTCAGAGAAATGTGGGTTTAGGTGTACACAGGGTGAACTGTCAGTTCATTTTGGAAAAATCCAAGTTCACTGTAAAAAGATAGGGGAGGGATCAGAGAAAGCAAAATTGGAGGAACCTGTAGGCCATACTCACTCCAGAGTGTCATTCCTGAAAGGGTAGAAGTATTCTCCATCACCTGTGTCACACAGAGGACCCCAAATCAACCCCAACAAAGAGATGACCACACAATATGCTCCTCCTGCGAATCCCAGCACAGACAGGATCACTGACAGCAGCATCTGAAAGGGAAAAGACCTTCAACATTGTGTGCACAGAAGTTTGAGTAGCAAGGAGAGCTCACAATGAATGAGAAAGAATTCTCTTTGTCTCTTACTTTATGCTGAAATTACTAGTGCTAATAAATTTGTGGGAACAAAAAATAGTTGACTTTTTCTGACTGTTGTAGCTGTTCTAGATGTTAAAGAACTTATTCCGAGTTTTATGCTTAAGCTATCAATTATGAAAAATCTGGTGAGTTTTCTTTCAAAAGCCAGTATGAGGCCAGTCCTGGATTGATCTGATCTGTATAATGTGCCTTGGCATTTCCAGCTCTTCACCACTCTTGGCCCTTGCACGAGCAGAAAAAAGCCAGCAAGTACTGAACCAGGTATGAAAGCAAGAGAAGATACATTAATTGTTTTTGCTAATTGATGGAATGCAAAAGAGCCTTCTTATTGCTGCTTTCCTTCATTTTGCAACACCATTACATATGATTACCACTTCTTATGTTGAGAAATCTAATTGTGCTGTGTGTGGCAACAAACCAGCAGTAACATCAAATTGTATGTAATGCACTCATGTTTTACATCAGCCTCTCTCACAGAAATGTTACCTTCACTCCAGTCTGGGGTAGTTTTCTAGTAATGAATGGGATGTATCCAGTTGCTGTTTGTCCATAGAAACAAAAATCCCAGGAGGGTCCTACTGATGGTGCATCTGGGACAGGCTTCCCAATAGTCTTGTTAAGAATCATTGTTTGTGGTTGTTCACAACTCTGCCAAGTGAGGGGAGAATCTGGAGCAGACTGATAGAGCCAGGGGAAGACCTGGAGCAGGGAGAAGGCAGCAGGCCTGCCTTAAAGCCAGGCAGTGGCATGACCAAGGAAGCACATAGAAAATACTGTCACTCATGACTCAGGTTTGAAGCCAAATATCTCAAGTCTCAATTCCCTGTTGCCAGCAAATACCAGGTGAAATCCACCAGCCCACAAGGCAGGTAGAAACCTTCTCCTCGTCCCACTTGTTCCACAGACCACTGCACTACAGAGTCAAATGGAAATATCCACCATCCATGTTGGAGGTTTTTGACAAAGCCTTGAAAAGGTTATTCGCTGTCTGAACATGTTCAAGCTGGTGAATGCAGTTCCAGCTTGCAAGCCAACTGCTTTCTGTAGAACCTTGCACTATGCTGATGTGTGAATTGGCTAATTTTGTGTGTTGTTTTGCTTATAAAGCAATCCTTGAGTTAAAAGTTGCTGGGATTTCTCATGGGATTTATTTAATCATAACCGATTAACAGCTCAGTCTTTTCTTGCAAAGCTGGATACTCTTTCTTTAGCCTTTATCTGCGTGTTGGCTGAATTGCCTCTTAGCAGAGCTCCATTGTCAGCAAAAAGTAGGTAATTTAGTCTATTGTCCTAGACCAAAACAGTGTCTAGTTTGTAGCTGATGCACTGTCTCTCACAATAAGATTACCAACCATGCCTTGTGGTGAAGGCAACTGATACTCTCTTTGAAACTCCTACCTATTCTGAATCACTTTTCCCATCTCGTTTTCTCATTTACTTCAACTGCGCATTCTTCTTCTTGGTTGAAGGATCTTAATTATGTTAACAATTCGTTTTAGTACAGTATAGCAGAAGAGGGCATCCCAAAGATATTTATGAAGAAAAAGTCAAATGGTCTTTTAGTATTACTGTTTTATGATGGCAGTTCTAGTAGTACTTGTCAGTGTTAACTGTGATGACTTTGCTCTGTCACATGATTGTCTCATTTGGAATCTGTTGACTGTATGAATAGCCTCATCCCAACTATTTCTCTGACTGTGTACAAGATCATCTAGACAGAGACTTTATTTGTCACCAAAAGAGGAGCTTGAAGTTTCTGCAGCTGTTAGATTGGCTCTCCTCAGCATTTTCTAGACATGCAGGGGTATTTCCCCATTTTATCTACCTATCTTGAGACTTTTCTGGAGGCTTGCCTCATAATCTGTGAAAATACAAGAATTTTATTAACCATTTCATCATCTCAAATTTTCAGCATTTTCCCTAGTACTTCTCATTGAAATATTTCATTTCCTCATTTGTGTCCTTAATTGCAACAGGAGGCCTAAGCTGGGATGCTTGAATGTGTTGAAATTTGTTTCCCATGATGTTGATTTGTTCTGTACTACTGAAAAGGTTTTGCTGATCATTTTGCTGATTTTCCCTGCTTCATCCTTCACACAATTGAATTTGTCCTTGGTGAGCTGATGAAGACTCTTAGAATTCATTCTTTGAATGTCTGCATCACCTACTTTGGTGAAGTTACCAAGTTCCTCTTGTCCCAGCTTGTGCTGCTCTTTATTAGCCTGATTCTTGTTCCATATACATTTCTTTCGTCTCTGTTTCTTTGCCTGGAAGTGATTTTTTTTTGGTTTTTTTTGTTTGTTTTGTTGGTGTTTTTTTGGTTTTTTTTGGGTTTTTTTAAATGGAATTGTTATTCTGTCTGGTTATCTGGATATCTTTTCTTAGGCTTGTTTGTTGGGAAAGCTGCTATGGCTATTCTTGTGCTACTAGTAACTCTTAAGAAAGATTTAGAAATACTGGAGTATATGTTTGCTGAATGCAATGAGAGAAGCTGTATTTTGGGTGGCCTTTTTCCTCACCACATCAGTGCAGTGGATGATTTCAGATGTGTATGTGTTAAACTACAAGACACTGAACCTTTCTAAATCTATTACTTTCCAAATTCATTATTCCATACTGCAAGGACAAAAAGCCCCTGATATATGTTTGTAAGTAGTAATTTAAAGTCGATTAATGAAAAATCTTAATGTAGCATGTAATCACCATGAACTGGAAAACTCACTGATGTGAATAAGAAGTATGAGAAACATAATAATTTTTATTACTGTTGAAGATACTTTGGCAGTGTGTAAAGGCTTTGATGAAGTCTGAAGCTATTAAACCAGGAACTGTGCAGAAAAAAATAGAACAGAGTCCCTGCCCTGAGGAAAATATTACATTTTGATTGAACAATAATTCTGATCAGTAATAATGCTTTAGCTTTTTTTTGCTTTTTTTTTCTTTTACTGTGACAAGCAATTCTGCAATTCTGAGTATTCAGTGTAAGTTACATTTTATACCTAAGGTCTCCAAAGAAAGGTTCCCAAACTAGCCTTTGAATTACAGAGGCTCCTGAGTAGTTCCATGAAGGCTACTTCTTTGCCAGTAGGTGGAAGTAGTTGGGGACCCCTTATCAGGTCCATCCTACTTCCCAAGGAGCTCTGGCACTTTGGGAGGTTGCTGATATTGTGAATGTTTGAACCAATCCCAGGAGTCCTCTGCTCTCCAGGGCTTCACACCATACCCTGCCTTGCATATACAGTCCTTATAGTCAGGACATCTGAGCACCTCTGCTGTGGATGTCTGTGCATTTTCTTCCACTCTTCACAAAGCAAATTTTGCCTAAGGTTTCTTCCCTTGAAGAAGCAGACCATCAGCTTTCATATCTCCCTGCTACACTCACCTCTTTTTGAATTTCTGGAAATCACTCTTCCCCAGGAGATGTTCAGGGTAAACTTACTTTCAGTGTTGTTCACAGCTGGGGAGTGAACCCAGCCAGCCTGAGGAAATTTGACTCTTGGCTCTGTAATATTTAGGGCTGGGATAAAGGATGGAGAAGAGACACCTGAGATGTTGTGTGAACTCAGCCCAGTTCAGCTGGATTTTCCCTCGTAACTTACCAGATTCAGTGAGTGCAGGAACCACTACAGTGGCTGTTTTTCATCACTGCTTTTTACATCACTCAAAATCAAGCAAAGCAAGTGGCTCAGGTACTGTTTGCAGGGTGTCTAGCATCTCACCCCAGCTCTGCAACTGGCCTACTTGGCCATTGTTAGCATCCTGCCTGTGCGTGTGACATCTGGTAAAATCAATGTAATGGCACGTCCCTTGGGATGTGCTTGCTGACATCCTAATAAAGAATGCTATTTCGTTATCATGAATAATGAATTAATTTAAGTAAAATGTTTTAAAAAGGCAAAGGTTTTCTCATCGGTCAGACTAAATATTAATTGAAGAGTACAGAAGAGACATGCTTTATTGCATGAAATCTCTCATTCCAGGCTGCTTCTGGGAAGGATGCAGACTCAAAAAAATATCTACATGAGTTTATTCTTGCCAATAAAGATAGCCACACAGAAGTCTGTGCCCAGGGTTTAGGGATGAATGGGGATGCCTTTATAACATGTTGCTTTATAATATTCTTAATTATCAAGGAAAAAAAAATCTCAGGCCTTTCATTAGATGTCAGAGAGCCTAAACTGCCTTTTCACATTTCACATGCATAACATTTGGGCACATGTGAGCTACTGGTCAGAACTGCAGGAAGCAGTGCTGGCTCCTCAGTGCCAGATGCAGCAGCTCAAGCTTTCAGCATGGATCTGCAAATAGGAGGCTTGTGTATGCCTACAGAGAAAAGCAGGGATGAACCTGTGGAAAAGCAGATTGCCATGGAAGGATATAGAGGAAACAGGACTCTGTGGAAGCAGGAGGAACAGGCAGCTGTCTCAGTCTTTAGGATTGCCTTGAGCAGGAGAAGCTGGAGCCATGTTTTTTTTACTTTATGTGATGCAGTCCCCTTTGTCCTCAGCATTGTGCCTAAGGGCTCCAGCACTGGTCCTGATTTCCCTCCTATCAGCAGCTGCAACACCACAACGTTCTTGTTGGCTAACTGTGCTCTCAGCCCCAGCCCAGGGACACTGAAGATCAAGCTCCTCTTCTACATTTCCCTGACATGGCTGCTGACAGTGGTATGATGGTTTGTCGCTGCACATTTCCACCTGCTGAGCACCCATTTCAAGATCTATTGCACAAACTCTGTAGTGCCACTTCAACACATAAATATCCACTTACCCCACATCTGTTAGCGCAACATCCTGCTCCACCTGCTCCCAGCATCATGAATGCTGGCAAAATCACCTGCAAGAAAAGCACAGGCTGAATTGGTGTGCAGTACGTCTGCTGGGGTGCTTTTTAAATTCTAAGAGCTTGGGCATCATGTTCCTCAAATGTAAGTCACCTTCTGACTCTTCTCTGGGAGTTACACCAGCTTGGATGTTGGTGCTGCTGAAGAGTGACTCAGAAATAAGTGTGGGATTACAGCTAGAATTGACTGGCAAATTACTGGTACATTAATTCTGACTGCTGAAGCTATACTGCTCTTTTCAGGGTATAAAAAAGTTCAGCACAGTATTGTTGGGGTTTTTCGTTTGGAAAAAATGTATCAGTTTTGAGGAAAGGTAATTTCTGCCCAGAAAAGATACATAGCTGGCCTAAGAATTATGTCAGTTTAAATTTCCTGAGCATTCTGCTCTGGATTATAATTAGGAAATCGGTCTTGAGCTTCCTGAAACAGATCCTTAATTTGGTTTTTTGGTTGGTTTGGGTTTTTTGTTTTGGTTTTTGGTTTTGGTGGGGGTTTTTTTGTGGTTTTTTGGTTTTTTGTTTTTGTGGGGTTTTTTTTGTTTGTTTTTTTGGGGTTTTTTTGTGCTAAAGTGGAAAACCTACAAGATGGGCTTCAGTAAATAAGAAACTTCCAGTTCACATCAGCTTTTTCCATGGTAATTATCAGGTGGAACTAGACCATTACAATGCAGTCAGTAACCATCTCTGACTCGGGATATAATGCTGCCTACAGACACTCTGGAGCTAGGGAAAGTTGCCTTTAGTTTGGTAGCCAGAGGGCAAGAAAGCTTTCGTGGGTCTGGCTGTGCAGCCAGCACACTCCCACTGCCTTGACTCTACACACCAGTGCTGGTTAAAACATCTCAAAGAGCAGCACAAGTAAAGGAGTATTTAAGAAAGTAGGAAATGGTTACCATAAAGTTAATGAAAGGAGAACCCAAATCAATCAGTCAATCAATCAGTCAATCAATCAATCAAACAAACAAACAAACATAAAAGGTGAAAACTGTAAAAATGGCCAGACTAGATGCTGGAAATATTTTTTTCTCACATAGGGCAGGAAGAGCAGAATGTCCATGATGAACAAAGCCCATGGAATTTATGTGTGTGAACATCTCAGCTGCACATTGTGGGACAGTGTTATGAAACTTACTTAGATTTGTAGGCTCCTAAATATTTTTCAAAGTATTTATTCTCTGTTGCCTTTTATGTGCACCCCAGAGGAACCCTACAGCACCTACAGTGGTGGCTGGGCCACATCTGGAAGCCTGCAGAAGTAGAGCATTGAGGTTAAAAAGGTGCTCCTCTTCCTGCTAAGAAGTCTGCTCTTAAACAATCACAAATGGTCCCCAAGGCAGCCTCAGCCCTAGTATTCTACTGTCTGGCACTCAGAAGAAGAGTTAGTATCTTTACCCATCAAACCAACACTCCTTTTCCTCCAGGGTCGTCATTTTTCTTTCGAGGTTTCCCATCTAATCGGCAAACACTATTGTGTCATCTATTAGCCTGGCTCAGGATGAAGGGTTTGCTTGGCAGCTTTCTTTTTATGCATTGCCTGGTTATAAACACCTGCCTTTTGACATGGGAATGAGAATTTCCTGGGTTTGGCTGTTGCCAGTAAAACAAAAGCTGTGTGTGAGCCATGGCTCAGTCAGGCATTTCCTTGTGTTGCACACAGGCTTTCCATGAGGAAAGAAGTTACTATGACACATAGAGCCAGTCTTACTCTCTTTACATCCTAAATATTTGAAATAAGGAAATAGAGAGGTATATAATATATAATATATAATATATAATATATAATATATAATATATATATAATATATAATATATAATATATAATATATAATATATAATATATAATATATAATATATAATATATAATATATATATAATATATAATATATATATTAAGAAATTGAGAGATGTGTGTATATATATATATATAATTTCCATTAGAGATTCAGCAGAGGAGGAGGAAAGGGTGGAGCTGGAGCTGGCTACTCGCCAAAGACTGCGCTGATGATCTATGTATCAGTCTACAGATGAAATTCCCAGGTGGAGGGAGGTTTACTGGTTCAGAAAGCTAAGTCAGACTGTTCTGAAGTTCCCCCCACAGTCTTGACTCTGGAGGCTGTGTCCTAGTTATGGGGAGATTCTCCAAGATCAGGCAACCTGTTGTCATGACTTGCCTCAGTTTCCTTTGGGAAGAAGCCAGGTGCATGGAGGAACGTATTGCAGCTTCATCTTTCCTCACTGTAGTGTCAGGATATGGACCAGACTCCAGTCATGGGATATCCTGTCCCTTATTTTCACTCCTTAGGACACTGAAAAGCCAATCTTAATTTTCCCATGCTTCCAGCATCTGGAAGATGGAGCTGACGATAATGCTTTCTTTCCCCTTACCTGTGGGCATTTCTCATGCTGTTTTCTGGAAAACCTGTACACTCAACAGCATTGTTTGTGGATCAATAATTACTCCTAATGCCGTGTTTTGAAGGTCAATGCAAATTTTTCCTCTCCTCTGACTAGCTGTTCTCATTTTTGATGTATGTGGTGCTGGCCACAGGCAAGTCTGTGTGTAAGCCTTAAAAGAAGGCACGTTTTCAATGAGCTGATGACGCTCTCTCTTCTAACATCTGCCTTTCCTTTCATTGAACGCCAATGACTCCTGGGCTTGCAGTAATACGAATTTTCCACAAGGTCTCTCATGTATTTCCACTTCTTCCTTCTACAAACTCATGCTTCAAGCTTAGCATGAGTAATAGGCCCAAGTGGTAGCCACAAGAAGAAGCAGAGAAGCTGCTGGTGGAGAACAGTTTATTGAATGATCTTATGCCATCTTTCTGCTTTGGGAAATAAGAGTATGAACCAGATCCACTGCAGGCTTTCCATAGACTTAAGCAGCAGCTGCAACATAGTCTGACTGTGAATGAGATTTACTTTTTTCTAAGTTAATTATTCTTAAACATTCTTTAATTTTTTGGCCAGCTCTGTACCAGTTTGCCATCTGTCCAGTACTGGTCACACACTGGTTAAACTGCTCAGCTTTTTAACTGCACTTGGGTAGATAATTGAAAGAGCACATAGGGAGCAGGCTTTCTGATGAACTGGAAAGATAAGTATTCCCCAATATGTTCCCTTCTAGCCATGGGTATTCACATAAAAGTGATCTTTCCTGAGACCTGGAATAGAGAACTAGTTATAGAAGAGCACATTCAAACCAGATCCAACCCAAAAGAAGGTGGGTGGGAGTGTGGGAACAGGAGGCATTCAGCTTATTAAGCCATTTGCAACTCCACATTTGTAAAGTGTTAGCTGAGTCTCGAACTAACACCTGCTGAAACATGTTTCAGTTTTTCCCTTAATATTTTTGTGAATTGTGTGTACATAAAGTCAGTCAGAAGAGTAATGTGGGGTTCAGACAAAAACTCACCACCTCCAGCTTAGGACCTCAGCTTTGCTTTCATTCTTGGAGGATGAACACTCATATAATTCTTCTCCACAGTGAGCAGTCAGACCAACTGCTTCTTCCTAACCTGGAGTCCTGATATTTATTTCAAGAATGTTTTGTAGTTCTTTGACTAGGCACTTTTTTTGCCTTAAATGCATTCTCTCAGTCACATACCCAACTTCTCATTTAAGCTGTTCACATGTTTATGCAAAACACATTTTTATGACCTTTTTTTTAACACAGGTTTTCTTGGCCCCAAATTTAAAACAAAACAGAACAAAACTCACAAGAAACATTCATCTCTTACCAGTATCCCAGCTCCCAGAATGCCGTGGAAAAACCAGACCAAATCAGTTATCTTGCTGAGCTGCAGTACTTGTCCATTTGGGAAGTACAGGAGAATGTTGGAGACTATGGCACATACTGCCAGTGGGAAGAGGGTGATACCAATGCACTTTGAACACTTCCCTGTGCACATGGCAGCTCTCTGCTCAGGAAAGAGACAGGGAGGTTTGGGTTACAGCAATGTACGGAGCACCAGATTTCAGCAGCTTTATTCTTTAATGAAAGAAGAATCAATTTTCTAGTAAGAAATGTTCCAGGTAAGACAGTCAGACAGTCCTGTTCTACAGACCCTGTTCCCTTCAGAGAATTTATTTAAAATTGAATTATTCAAAGCTGGGATGTTTAATTGATTTTATTTAAAATTGTAGGACTAAACCTGTGTTGGTAGGAAATTACCAGAGAGTTTCATTTTAGTTAATGGACAAGTGTCTGACCATTAGCAATATCAGTAACAAAACCATGACGCCACAAACAGATACCCTGGCTGGCAGTCAGGGCTAAGGCCTTGAGTGGAAAGGGAGGTGGATGCCCTGGATTTTCTGGAACCACTGTCTTGGGAAGATGATTTGAATTCTGTTGCACTGAAGGGCTCGAAGAGCAGAAAATGGCTACTGTTGTGGTTTAATGTAGTCTTGTTTTCAGCTGGGGAATGGTTCCCTGTGGGGACCTGGTGGAGACAATCAGCTGGCTAGTTTTGAAGGTTGATACTCTGTTAAACCTCTTAAAACACATTTTAAAACGTCGAAAAACACATTTTAAAACGAGCAAAGCCCGGGAAAGTCTCTCTTGGCTTCCGGCCTTTAAACAAGTGATTTGCTGGGCCAGCCCCATGTGGTTGGCTCGATTTCTGCCCCCTGAGAGGTGGTGAGCAGGCTGCTGAGTCCCTCACTGGGGAGCCTGCTGGGCCCTGTCCTGGTGGAGCTCGCCAGTCCTTTTTCCAGTGGTGCCACTGGGCCATGCCAGCCAGTGGCTATATCAGCGCCAGGGGCAATCATGCGGCGGGGACCAGAGGCAGGAGTGGCCCTGTCATCAGCACTGGGGGCAGCACCAAGGCCAGGAGCAGCCAGGAGTGGCCACATGGCCGCCACCATCCTGGACTGGGAGCAGCCACATGGCTGGGACTGCGTGGCCAAAATCAGTGCAACCAGGACAATGGCGCGTGGCTGTGGCTGCCTCGGCATGGCTCACAATGAACTTTGTTTAGCCACTTTTAGCCAGCCCTCCTGTGGAGAGAAGGACAAAATGGCAGCAGCAGCAGCAGCTTTTCTTGTTCCCAGTGCTCTGCATGAGGAAAAGCTCTGAGTGGGGCTGGCGGCCGGCACAGCTCATGCGGTGTCATCAGAGACCCCGTGAGCAGCAGCAAGAGGCACGGGGAGCGATCTCCCCAATGCACAGATCAGCCTTTCAGTGCTGCAAAACTCTATAAAAACTGTTTCTATTGATAAAGCTTGAGAACAAATGAACCTACAAACAACAATTCTCTCCCAAGTGATGAAAAGGAAAGGGTGAAGACACATAGAGAAAGCAGCATGGGACACTGAGGTCAGTAAAGGAGTCAAATTCTAGATGGGAAGATTCTTCTAATTCTTCATATTGAGAAAATGCCTTAGTTTTGGGCTGAAAATCTTTTGTAAGGCTATGGTGAAGATATAATTGATATATCAGACTTAGTTTTTTTCCCTGGAACCCATGAAATGCACTGGGGGGATGTAGAGTTCTAACTACAGCCATGAGAAGAAGCACCAGTGTTGAAATAAGCAGATGTTGCAGTAGCTGTGATCCAATGAGAAACCTGAACAGAGAAAATGACAGAGATGAGAAACCTTGCCCCAGCAAGAGAAGAAAACTTCTGTTCCCAGAGATGGATGAAGAGAACTTTTGTTTTTATACTAGAACAGCTCATCCTTGAAATAGTACCCCATAAGTTGACATGGCCCATGAAAGCAGCTTTGGGAAAGCTGCAAGGCATGGGGGGGACTTTCACACTGCGAATAGATTTTCCTTTCCCAGGGTGGAGAAGTCTCCATGGCATGGCAAGAGAGACCCCTCTCCCTGTAAGAACTGAACAAAGACTATTTTAGGGGTGGTAAACTGACTGAAAGTCACAGGTTTCATCTCTTCACATTGTCAGTGGGAAAGAAAAGAGGGTGTGGGGGGAGGAGAAATGTTTATTCTGATTTTCTTATTATTTTTTCTTTTAATTCTGCTAATAAAATTTTCTTTATACTCTTCAAAGTTTTGAGCCGGCTTTGCTCTCTTCCTAATCCTTATATTGCAGCAGAAAATAAGTAAAAAATTTTAGTGGGTGCACTGGCATTTGGCCAGCATTAGACCCACTACAGCTACCAAGGATACCATGTGAATATTCAACTCTGCCTTGGCACTGGGACAAGCAGGGAAACCTCCCTAGGGTGCCTACCAGCTGCATTTCCTCTATTTCAGTCAAAAACACTCAGCAAGAATTGGAAAAATATTTATTACTGTTTACTGTGACATGCTTATTCTGCACATAAGGGTAGATAAGAATGGATTACAGGCCTGTTTGGCACCCACCCTAAAACATCTCAGAAGCTGAAATCTTGTCTAATACTGTGTCTATTTGCTAAGGGCAGGCCAAAATGCCATCCCATCTAATTTTCAGAGACCTGTCATAGCATGCAGTAGCTTAGTAGTTCATAGCATTCAGGTTCTTTTTTTAAAATCAAAGAATCAACATAAACGAAGCACTGGTTGAGAGAGATGTCTGCAGGTGTCCAGTCCAACCTCCTGCTGAAAGCAGGACTCCCACCAACACTAGGTCACTGTGTCAGCCACAGCTGTGTGTAGCTGAGCTTCAAAAATCCCCAAGGATGGAGCCACCACTGCCTCTCTGGGTGACCTGTTGCAGGGTTTACCCAACCTCTTGATAAAAAAGTCTTTTCTCATGCCCAGTCTGAATCTCCAAAGCTATAAAGAGGGCTCTTGCTCCTCATTATATCATCTCACACCACTCCATCACCTCTGTCACACCTCAGTTTTTTGTAGGCTGTTATTTGACCCCTCTTCACTAAAGTCTACAACTTCAGCTCACACTGCACCCATGTTGTGATCTACAGCCAGAGAGAAAATCCTGGTCAGTACAAAAGTGGATCCACAGTTATATCTCCATGTCAGTGTGGGAATTTTAGACTACTGGGTCAGAGGTTATTGAACTTGTGTACTACCTTCAGCTTTATGGCACAAACAGGTCAAAACTTCTTCATAATGTTTTATCATAGCTTCATTCCAGCTCAAGACTCTCAAGACTTTTTCATGTGTATGAAAACACAAAATATCAAGCTGTGGATTTCTTTCCTCAGAGAGAACTGTCAGTTTATGACAAAGAAGACTGCTGTTCTGTGAATAAGTTACAAAATGCAAGAGAAGGAAAAGGACGAGGACACAAACCATTTCATGCACATGCAGATGCCTTTGCCTGTTATGTGCAAATAGGTTTTGTAATAACTGAGGCAGACATGTGAAATGTCCCTCAATTTATCCATGTGCATTGGCTAATCTGGAAAGTTTTATGACAAAGTTTGGTGTGGAGAAGGTATTAAGCAGTCTAGGAGCACAGAAATCAGTCAAGATTGGGTTCCCAAGCAAGAAAAAGGCCCTGGTGAAAGGTAGCTTGACGCCATTTGAGAAAGCCAGAGACAGGCTAAAACAGACTTTGGTGACAGAATGAAGACAGTGAAGATATAAGGTAAGATATCAGGTGAGATGTCCTCAGACCTCTTCAACTGTGAGGGAAAACAGAAAGACTTTATGTGGTGCCATATATTGCTGTGAAGTAGCTGTGGCTGCCAGAGACGACTTCTGAGTTTGCATTTCTATAGCAAAAAATTTGCATCGTTCTCTGCTGCTAAGAGTTCAACAAGAGCACTGTGCTTATATGCCTTTTCTTCTGAGCACTTTGCAGTTATGTTGAGCTTTATAATCCATCTTTAAAATAAGCTAACTGGCATTAAACTGTTCCAGATGGAATCATTTTTAACAGAAATACTTCTGTGTTTATGGTCATTACCTATTGTTTGCACAGTGCTCAAAATTTGGCACAGCATTTTGCAAGCCTCTGTAAAAAGCCCTAGCTCAAAGAGATAAAAATCTAAACAGACCAACAATGGGCAAGTGAAAGATGAAATGGGGAATGGGAATGGAGGAAAATGGAAAGAATACTGGATATCTCACCCGTCTTTCAAATAACCGATGTCTAGGTTGTATTTTTACACTGACTCTTGCCTGCCTGCTTTCCCATCTCATTCTAGCTTTAGTTTTTCCATTTTTTTGCCCAGCCTCGCCTACTTCCCCTCCCCAGAGAGCAGCAAACAAGCACAGGCACAGCCTAGCCTCCTTCTACAAAAGCTAAGCCTTGTAGTTGAGTTATAAGTTCTCTTCTGCATCTTTCGTACATCGCTGGAGGGCCCAGTTCTTGTAGGGCACAGAGCAACGTGACGCTGCTTCGGCTGGAAGAACTGGGGGTTCCTGCCCATTCTCCCTGACCTATCTCAATACCACTTCAAACTGCAGGGAGCACTTACCTAAACAACAATCACCAGACCTAGTGAGAGCCTCTACCACCAAAATCAATGCCGCTTGGCCACCTGTGCACATCAGAGGATCTGCATGTGTTATTACAGCTTAGGAAAACACTCTGGTTTGCCAGAAGCACTTAAAACACTTTATTAATTCACCAAAAAAAAGCACATTCTACAGCTTTGTTAAGCAAGGTTGCTAGAGCAAGCTTCTAATTTTTAGTGAGGTTTTTAAAAAGTTTTGCTTTTTAATGCTACAGTAAGCATGTAAATACTTTTGCTTACCTCCTAAACAGGGATAAGATGGCCTCCAGAGCTCCCCACAGCCGGCTTCAGGCTTTCCAGCTACTGTCTCCTGGAGCGTGGCTGTCTGAGCGAGGCACAGCAATGTTTTTGGGTGACGGCCTCTATTAAACAAATATCTTCTCTCTGAGAATGAGGAAATACCCCAAGTTATCCCTGGTTGGCCAGCGTGAGGCTGGCGTGTCACCCGCGGTTATTGATTATTTTAAGGCAGTGTTCCAATGGTCAATGCCTCAGCCCCCGGGACACGTGAATCGGAGCAGCGGAGACCTTTTTACAGCTGTAACCATTTCAACTGTGTGGAGTTTGGCAGAATAGGAAAGGCAGGAGATGGCAGAGGAAAAATGAGTACCTGTCAGGAAATGTGTTTGGAGCACAAGGTGGTGGCACAGCGAAATCTGGCCATTGGTGTGGTGTCATCTTCTGCACACCAGGCTGTGGCTGTTAAAATCCAGCATTGGCTGTGCTCCAAAGCATGCTCTTGGGAGAGTTAGGTGAGGAGAATGGGGATGGGAAGGGAAGAAGGCTCACAGTAAGACAGGAGAAAAAGGAGAAAGAAGGACAGACGGGTTGGGGAGAAAAGAGAGATGTGATCAAGGAAAGGAACAAGGAAACATAAAATCACACTATGCCAAGGAGGAGAGAGTGCGAACATGGAAGGGAAACTGAAAAATTGCTTTGGCAGTGGAGAAAACAAAGGTAGAACAGACACTAGGGATGGGTCAAGAAATGTAAAACACAATGAAGAGTATTAAGAAATTCAAACTGAACTGGAAGAAGACTCATACTGAGGAGAAAGGGAGTTTATTTTGTAAAAAAAAAAAAGTGATGATAATAATAACTGTTAAAATATGTCCAAACTTTAAAACATAGAAATATATATGTTACTTGGTTGGTCAGATTTGGCCCCAGTTGTGCTGGGAATATACCCAGATCCCTTCTTTCAGCTGAAAACATCATCTCTCTGCAGCTGAAAACATCATCATGCATCTGCATCCTGACCTTTCACCTTCATCCTCTAAACTCGCTTGGAAAGATTGGTTGTGAAGGGTGGAATTCATCCCCTGCGACTTTGGGTGTAGATGTCAACCTAGGTTGTGCTTATTTCTCATGAGAGAAACAGACTCTTCTAAGGAAAAAAATCACAATATCTACTTTAGGAATTACTGTAGGGGTAGGGTTACAGTAAATCATTAATGGTAAAAGAATCTCACCATTTGTTCAGATCTTGATGTCAGAATCAGTTGTCAGATGAATCATATCCATGAGGAATACCAGCATGGCAGAATGACTGCAAAAGCACCCAGAATTCTCTTCCTGGTTGCATATTTAATATAAATAATAATATCAAATAATCACTGACTCATTGCCAGTGAAAATCTTTAGTGATTTCAGAGGGATCTCAGGCAAAGAACCTTCATTAAAATGGTAACAATGGTAACAAGGAGGAGAACTGAACTAAGTCAATGAATCCAGTGCTCCAAACTTCAACTGACATCAGCAGCAACAGCCTTTAACCATGCCTTTTGTGGCAGTGCTTCAACCCCAAGGGAAAGGAACAAAGTGTCATACAAACTTCAGACAGGACAAAGGCACCACGTCTACTGACATTTAAAGCAATTAAAGAATTAACTTTAGAACAACTTGAAGACCATCAGCAATTTGCACTGACAGCTGGAAAAACTGGAGGGACCTGTCAGCTTACGTAGAGGGTTAAGCAGCAAATGAGGGAACTTCATAATGGTGCTTAAGATGAACCTTGTCCTTAAATCTCATATCCTCCTTGCTTGGAGTTTTTATAAGCTTTAACTCCATAATATCTCTCAGGCACCACCTTTCCCATCTTCACATACCCAACACCCTAAGCTGGGCTCACCATCCTTCATTTTGATTCTGCTTTTCTCTGGTTTTGCCTGGCTCATCCTCCTCATCTCTGTAGTTTCTTACCAATACTGTGTCCCCAGCATTACACATTCTTTTACTGACCTTTTCCATTTTTTTCTCTGCACTTTCCAAAGTTTGCCTATGGACAATGTAGACTTAAACTGTTTGAGGCAAGTTCAGTGTTTTCATCTACATTTATGTAACACTTACGTGCTCAGGGGCTTAACCAAAGACTAGTGCTTCTAGTGCCTACAGAAAAAATAAAATACTAGTAAGCAATATTGAACTTTATTCTCTTACTGGTTCAAGAATATCTTTAGATGTGCTCATTATTGAGTAGGATCTACATTTAGTCTTTGATGAGTTCTGTGCTAAGTACTGCTCATTGTGAGGCACAGGAAGAATGCCAAAAAGAAGAACATAATAAAAATCTGTATTAACACCAGGCATGCTGACTCCTACCTGTTTTTCTAAAGCAACAGACTCACCCAAAAGAAATGAAAGCAAGCAAGCTCTAAAACACTTATAAACACCGAGCTTTGTCTGTGAAGTGTTCAGTGGCTAAGCTGAGTGTGTACGATTGTGTACATCTATTTTGCCCCCTGCAATATTGACTTTTAAGACAATGAAAACATTTTGTGTTCCACTGATCAATGCCTCCTGATTATATTGACTTACTGTACACCAGCTCTGATCCTCCTTTTATTTCTACCCTTTTAGCCATAAATTCTTTTTTAATTTTCCAGTTACATGTAGTTGCATGGGAACTGAGAGAGGAGCTGTAAATATGTGAAAAATCTTGTTCATCATGATAGGAATGAAACAGTTCCAGCCCCACAATTTCCCTGAATGGTGCAATGTGAGAAACTGAAGAATTACGGCCCCGTGCAGGTTTTTGAAGGGCATATCTGACTGCCCACTTACTCTATTAATTGATCTGCCCCATTTGGAACGTGGCTGCTGCGCACTAAGGAGAAATGGCCTTTTTGCTGTTGATATGATGTGGAAAGAGGAGCAAGGCAGCTCTGTTCCCATCTATTCTTGTACAAAACTTAAGTGATTGCTCTGAAGTTACAGCTTTATTCTGAGTACACAGTGGCACTACACTCAATTTGATTTGTTCCATGTTGACACAAATTATTTCTTGCTGCTGTTTCCTGTGACACTTTACTGTTAATGTTCCCTTCAACTGAGGGAAAGGGAGGTTGATTTTCCTGAGATCAGAGTGCTGTTAGGAAATTCAACTACTGTTAAGAAGTTTTTTTCCGAGATGAGCTGGCTCTGAGAAGGTCCATGTGCTTGGGCATTGCAGGTAACCTGGCCTGCAGCGCCAGCTGCCCCTGCTTCTCTTGCAGCAGGTGCCCAGCTGAACCTGCCTGCCTGTATCCAGGCAGATGCTCTGTTAAGATAGAAAGATGGAAATGGCACTACCAGCATTATTCAGGTTTTCCTTTATCTGGAGTTTCCAAGACCTGCATGAGCCAGGCCACAAAGAGCTGATAGCGCAGCAAGAGTGTTGAGGAAGCTGAGAAACAGCTCTGTACAAAAAGGCTCATGACTTGAATCAGATCAGAGACAGCCAGAAAACAACTACTTTTAATGGCTGAGTGGTGCAAGTTAAGGTTTTTACATTAAGGATATCTCTGAGTCTGAAGAGGTGGAATGGAAGTTGTTCCGGACAAATTTTGAAATAGGCTCTCTGAACTCTTTGGGAGTGTATTCACTGCATTGCACCATCATGCACTGGTGGTCCCAACACACAGCATATGCTGGACATGCACTTCGCAGCAACAGCAGTCACATGGATGGATCCTTCTCTTTTGTTTTACCTATTTTTCTACCCCTGCTCCCCCCTCTTTCTTTTCTCTTGCCTCTCCTTTTATGCATAATCCCCTTTCCTACATGCTTAGACTCTCTCTGCTCCCTGAGATGACATCCTGCTAAGCACACTTTTCCCCTGCAATGGCAGCACACACGTCCCTGCCCCTGGGGACACTTGCACCACTACCAAGAGACAGTGCTTTGGGAATAAACCCCATCATTATCAGTTACTCTGTGACCCCAGGGCACCCCGGGTGGCACAGCCAACCCTCTGTAGAAGCACCTTCTGGGGTGAGGAGAATGGTCCTGAGACACCACCCAGTGAGCCCTGCCCATCCAACAAAGCATTATCCATTGCTTGCTTGTGTGCATGTATGTTCATCTGATTTATAACGAAGCTTGCTTTATTTAATTAGCTGAGTGGTTTGCCCAGGGACAGCACTGTACCAGCCTCAATGTTGACTATGACCTGTGGCCAAGGGTTGTTTGTACTCCCAACACAGAACAACAATGTCACTATCCAATATTAAAATAATTAGAGGTTTGTGCTTTCATTTTGCTGGTTTCGTGCAACACTTCTTTCTGGTTTTGGCTGAAAGGCATTTCTCATCCGTGTGTTTTGACACTGGGGTTTGCCCAAGAATGTGCTTAGGGAGAGGGTGAATTAGGAGCTAAAAGTAGTACTGACTGGAAAATGCCCCTATTTACCTGAGCAAACAGGAGAAATCTTACTGGTGATCCTTCTCCTCCCTTCCTCTCTTGCCCTGAACTGCCCCAGGTTTTTTAGGAAGTCTTCAGTAATGAAAAACAAATATTGGGAGCATGCTGAAGAAATATGTGGTTTGTCAAAAAATGCTCATTGTATTTTTTATACATGTCTGACACTGTCAGAAGGGAAGGTTTCTGTAGTCCAGAGTGCTGGTTTTGGTAAGACAGAGATGTAGCTTATCCAGGTAACTTGAAAGAGATTACAAATTTCCATGCAAGGCTGAAGCACCTGGGGCAGTGACTTCCACCAGAATGAAAGAGGAGGGCAACACCCAAGAGGTCAGAAGTGACCATTAAGCATTTTGTTATTGCAAGGAGCACTGTCCTCTCGTTCACCATCTCCATCTGGGTTTTGTGCCAAAAGGAAAAAAAGGAAAATCAATACTAGCTCTGTGTGCATAGTTGTGATGTTTTGAACATGCACACGAGGCCAGGTTTGTAGCCAGAATTACTGCTTGCTAGTAGAAGTACTTACTAGTTAACTTTGCCTGTTTCAGAGAAATTAATATATGTGGAAAAATTGGATAAGCCTTTGGAAATACAGCTGGTTTTCAGATCCTGAGGTTTGTTTCTTTCCAGCTGGTGCTGGCTGGTTGAAGAAAGGACAATCCATCCCCTTGCTGACTCCAAAGCTGTAAGTTGTTTGCATCCATTGTGGGACAGGATAGTATTTAAAATCTCCATACACATAGCAAAAGGGACTGAGGCAATTAAGTCAATATTTCCCAAAGTGGAAAGTGCTTTCGTGCATTTCTTATCACTTCATGGGTTTCTGAAAGGGATTATCTGCTTTCACAGACAAATATATCCCAGATTTTCCCAGAAATTAAGCAATCTTCATCTTCAAATTATTTATTCTTTACTGTTTCTATGTCCACTGAAATGCAGATTCAAGGCTTTTTTGAGGGTGAGGGGATGTTGAAGAAAGTGGGCTGCAGGCGTTTGTTTCATGTGTTAAATTAGGCAGACATAATTAAAGGTCCTTTCTGAAAAGGGGTGAACTATCTCTCTCTATCCTTGGAGATATATAATCTCCAGTCCTGGAAATATTCAAAAACCCTGTGGGCATGGTCCAGGGTAGCCAGTTCCAGGTAGCTCTGCCTGAGCCAGGATGAGGAAGACATCTGAAAACTAGACTTGAAAAAATGAGCAAACCATTTGGAGTATGCTCTCGTCATTCCTTGGCGGTGTAATCAATTTCTTTTATTAGGTGTGGGCCTGAACTGAGCTAAGGGCAAGACCTGCATTAACTCTGCAATGATGGCAAGACTCCAGAGGCTGGGAGAAAGGCAAGAACACCGGGAAGTGATTAGAGGGAAGATACTGGGTGGAGACAGGATCATAAAAGAGCTAGATGAGAGATGAAGCCACACACATTACCAAACTAAAAGCCTGGAGAGCTTCTCCAGGGGGCACATCTCACCCTGTGCAAGGCCCAGGCTTCCTGCCTGTGTGGTTCCCCTGCAAAGGCACGAAGGGACAGTGACCCACCATGTCAATGGCCATTAGAGGGAGCTTGGAGGAGCCCAAGGACGAAATGCAGCCCTGGAAAGCAGAAGCAGTGTATGGAAGACAGCTGGTTCAGCATTTTAAACCTATTTTTAATATCCTTGAGATGCTTAATGAGATAAGGAGGCACTTCTCTATGATCTCCAAGAAATACAGCTGCTTCTCCCTTGGGAGAATTGCCTTTTGAAAGAAGCTAGGATTCTTTTAAGAACAGTTCAATAGTTTAATCAAAGCACGTGTCTGGTGGTGTCTTCCATCAGGCATCCTCATCCCATGATAAATTAAAAAAAAACCGCAGTAGATGTTGTCCCAAGCATGTTCACTAGCTGTTGTTAAATGGACTGGATGCTTTTGCTTGGGAAAAAGCAAAGAAGAATACCATTTGAATTTATACAGCAGTCAGAGGAAGGTTCAACAATTGCTGGATTCACCCAGGACATTGCAGGTCGAGCTACAAGCTCATTCCACTGACGGACTGAAACAGACCCTGAAGGAGGTGAAGGGTACAGATGCCTGACCCCTGGGCTCATCCCAGAGCATCCCACTCCAGCTATGCTACTGGCCTTGGTCATGTTTCCCACTCCCTCCACTGAGCCAGTGACAGCCTTTTCACAGTCATGTGTGAGTTTCCAGCATCTGTCTGGGACCCACTTGGTTTTTTTGCTTCTGTATCTGTCTGCCTGTCTAGTCAGGCATTAGATAAAGGAACAAATTACTGTGGAGTACCTCATCACTTCATTTAAGCTCCTCCTAACACCCAGCCCCCTGGCACTTTGTGAAGAATGAAAATGAACTGTGAGAGACTCACTGGGTACATGGGAGGGAAGAGGGATGAGCTGTCACCAAGCCCATGCTCACTTCCTTCCTGCTGAGCAGCTGATTGACAGCAACCTGTTACCACCAGGAATTTGTTCTACCTGTCCAAATATTTCAAACTGTTCGTGGATAGTTTTGACTTCTTCTTTATTAATGAAATATTTTCAGTACTCATGGTGGCAAAGAAAAACTTCAAAGCTTGATTTGCTCAAAAATTAGAGGGCAAACAAGGAGAGCTTGCATTTACTACCTTTTGTAAAAGACTTTTCTTTTTTTGAGATGCTGACTTGATATTTTTAAATACCTCAGAACAGTAAGATTGTGCTTTTTTTGGCTAACAGGACAGGTGTTGCAAAACCCAACCGGTGTGCGGTAAATCACTACCTGCATTGCTTTTGTCTGGGTTTGTGCTCCCTTCCCCGCTCTGTGTCTGGTTGATCTGGCTGGTGAGATTAGGAGCACTGCAGGGCAGGGAGGATCCCCGTCTCTGTATTTGCGCTGTGTCTTGACACTTGTAAAGGAAGCGAGTAATCATCACTCTTGCTGCTTTCATGTCTCCTTGCACAATAGAAATAATTAATAGTAATAGCAGTGCTTTGCCTATCTGGGGCCCCTTTCATCTGAAGACCTGAAAGTGCTTGACAAGCATTAACTAAATTAGCTTCCAAATACCTGGAGAGAGAGTCAGATGTAATCATCCCTACTTTTAGATGAGCACACAGGAGGAGAAGCTAAGCTAACTGAGTGCTTACAGTTAGTCAGCTGAAACCATATTTCCTCCATTGGGGGAGCTTGCTCAGCACTTAGGAGGCTCAGGCTGCTTTTTGAGGTGTCCGAAGGTGGGGTTTGATGTCCACTTTTTACTTACAGACTGTGGAGCTGTGTGATCTACCCTGCAGGAGCAGGAGGATGCATGTAGTTCGTGAAATTTACCATTTGAACTGCTAACCTGGCCTGGGAAAGAAGGAAGTTCTGCTGACACCAGGTTGGCAAAGCCAAAGTGACTCTGAGTTAGTCCTGATTTCAGAAATGTAAGCAGCCCCTGGCACAGAAACCCTTCAGCTTGGCTCCAGGGATGGTGCAGCCAGGTTTGCATCGTTCTGCCTTCTACTTCATAACCCTTTTGGAGAGGAATCTGTACCACAATTGGCAATTTTGATCAGCCTTATATACATAGTGTGGGCTTACCAGGCCCTGCCACGGTGCTCACAGCCCTTTCTTGCAAAGAGAGTCCTGACCCAAATCTAGAGTCTTAAATAGATCTCTGTTAAAACAAGGGTGCTGTGCAACTCCAAGAACTGTACTCAGCAGGGGAAAGGAAGAAATTCTCATTATCAACTATAAAAAATCTGGTATTGACATGAAATTTTTTATAAAAGAAAGGCAGATGATGTTTTGAAAGACCACAGCAAGCTCTTCAAAGTGGTAACTAGGCTGGTGGACAAGAGAGGTTTTTTTCCATAGACTGGAATTTCTAATACTGCAGAAATAATTTTCCTTTTTAATATCAGACCTGAAAGGCTTCAATTCCAGGAATGGTGCTCTTGCTGTCACATAGGCTCCTTCAAATAGGAAGTACCAGAGTCACTGAAGAACAGTAGGGCTGCTCCTTATTGCAAAATTTTGTAGACTCAGATGAAAGACACTAATAGTATTGGCAGCATTAATAATATAGCATCCCATAAATCACATGATTTCACTCTGGGCAACCATCCAGGCTTCCACAAGGTTGTGACATTTGCCACATTTTCTCCTTTCCAGCTGAGAAACTGGCCAGAAGAAGTTGTATGGACATCAGGAACCTCCTGTCAGCTGCTCCTCCTCTTCACACAGCACCCTCCCATTTAAACAGACCCTAAGCAAAGTGTCACAATCCTGTTGGGAGTATTCAGCTTAATATCACTCTTGGGGATGGGTTGCCTGGCAGAATTGAGTTTGCAACAGTTTGGAAACCACCTGTGCAGATGCAATCACATCAATTCTTTCTTTTCTGCTCACAATGCTTGATACCTTCCTTTCTGCTTTAAATAGTCCTGGTTAGGTTTCCAGTGCTGGGGTTTATTACCACAAGTCCCCTATTTACCCAGAGAGAAAATGAGGCAATGATCTCATAAGAGGAAAACAAAAGGGTCACATTTCCTCTAGAGTAAGTAGGTCAGTGCTGTGAGACGTGATGGAAGAGGATCCCATGATGCCCACGGGGTGACTAGAGGAGGCTGGACAGGCAGCAGAGTTGCCTGGAGGAGAGCTCAGGTGGACCTCAGCACTGGCCCTCTTGCTGGCAAAGGTGTGTGTGAAAGAGTTTCACCATGTAACCAATCACAGCATCACTTCCACAAACACTGGAAGCCTGAGACCCTGATCTCCACCTCATGCTCAGGGGGAAGCTTGTGGGCCAGGAGGGCTGTTGCCTTGCTCCCAACTCTGGACAGGGAGCCAAGAGACCAGGCAGCCTTGTTTTGTGAGCATCTGGACACTGCGTACCCTTCCTCCTTCCTCATTTGTATAATAGGGTTAATAAACATGTTCTGTCCCACAGTGCTGACGTAAGGTTAAGCTCTTTCATGTTTGTTAAGTGCTACAATAGGCAGCACCATAGAAACTCATAAATAATGTACCTTGAAGTTCTGTCGAGGTATTAACCTTGTTTTAACAGTGCAGATTTAAATGAGTTACCACACACAAGAAGCTTCTCTTAATTAGGATCAAAACTTTACTTTTTTTAGCTTTGTTTTAATGGCTTTTAAGGATGAACAATTTTTACTTGCCCAGCCTATTGGCAATTTATTGTAAACTCTTCAAGTTTGCAATTCCTTTCAGTACACAGTTAAATGCCTTTCTTCTCATCATTGCATTCCTTTACATTCTTCAAATTGAAATATCTTTAGGGTTTTTTTACAAATGTATAATTGGTTTCTCTGAAATCTAAATTAACCTATGTTATTGAACTTTGTTGGTGGTGTGAGAGATACTGGGTTTGGCTCAAAACCTGGACAGAAAAGAAAGGGTCTGTGTGCTGCTTCTGATACAACAGAAGCCCTTTTTTCCATTTCACAGCTTGCCTCAAGATTTGTCAACGATTGGTAATGTACCAAAGTAGCTGTTCTGCAAGGAGGCTGTCCACACAGACATGTACAGAGAAAATTACTCTAACAATCTAATTAGACTATTAGATCTAATGATCTCCAGACAACCACTCTGGTAAATGTCCAGTTGTGACCCTGAGCTGGGTGCATGGACTGAGCCCAAATGACTGGAAGGCAATGCCAGGGAGCCATGTGGGCTCTGACATGGGAATCTGGAGGGATGGGTTTGGTTTCCGTCCTGCCACAAAGATTTCTGGGCAGATGTGAGTCAGGTTCACCATGCATGTGTAATATGGGACACAGCTGCACTTCTAATATCTTCACTGATTGTAGATCCTTGTTATTCTTGGAGTTCCAGCAGCTTTTTTGTCCTTCTGTCTCAAACAATTTCAGCACTCAGACTCGGAATGCTCCAGGGAAATGCTGTGTATGCCAAGGAAGCCTTTCTCACCAAAGTCCTGTCCAGAACTCCAAACAGAAATTCTGAATGCCTTTTGAGACTTCTGACCTACCAGTGTGGACTCAAAAGATTCAAGTAATTCATATGTACCCTGTGTGACTACCCAAGATAACATGAGGCTTATATTCTGTTCACTACTGCTGCAACTCAGAAAATTATTAGAAAGTGCAATAGAAACTGGTTTTAAGTGATGCACTACGAGACTTATATTTAATATGTGTTTGTGTCTGGAGAGGATGAGACAACAGATGAAGGGAGAGGATGTCTTGGTTGAAAGGCTTATGCAAAACTTAGGAGGGTTCATTTCCCCAGTGTATCACAGACACTCTTTGTCACCTTGGGATGGTCACTACAGGCACAGCTCCAGGGCTGGTGGCAATACTAGCTGAAAGTAATCTTATGGTGGAGACAGAGACTAATTCCCCAACCTGGATGGCAATGGAGACACAAACCAACACAGCAGAGCACCAGGAAGGATCAGCTATGAATGGGAACTACTACTATCAAGAAAAGCAGAGGAAACAGAATAGGCAATCTGCATGAACATCATCTCTTCATCTGCTCAATGGAGAATCAAAGCAGAGCTTCAGTCACAGGCAGTCTGAATAAAGTGCTCTTCTATGATCTAACTTCAAGGAGCTGACAAAGGTCAGCACATCCTTACACTCTCATCCATCATCTCTTACAGCCATCAAAACTTAAGTATTTTAATTTAATCACAACATTAGTTGGCGCAAGTATGGGCTTTAGTGCACTAACTTCAGCTAATTCTTGCAATAATTCCTGATTTACTTGAAAAGAAAGCTCTCTTGTTGATGTTTTGGGGCTCATTCACAAACTGGTATTCAAGATGTTCACCCTTCGGTCCTATGAACATTGCTTCTCATTGCAAAACTTTGAAACCCAGACATGCTCTAATTTTAGCCTTCAGAGGGACAGAAAGTCTCAGAGTAACCAACAGCCAACCCCTTTGCTGAAAGGATCCTGGGCAAAGTGACAAATTTAATCCCATGACATCACTGCTGGAAGGGAGCTTCCCAGAAATTTTCCTGATGCAAGGACAAAACAGCTGTTCTTTCATCTTTTTCTGAGTCACGCCTACAGCACCTCTCCTGAATGCAAATGTTCCTGGGTTTAATGATGTGACAAGGTAATTAAGTATTAATGTGTGGATGCAAAGGGTATACAAGTTGCCAGATCTACTAAGTGCTGAAGCCAAGCTAAGGCGTTTACTAGACTTACAACACATTGCTGATATAAAGTACTAATGTCTACGCGTTATTCCTGTTACACAAGTAAATTTTACAGTAATAGACAAATAAATTAACTTCGTGTTTGAATTTTAAAGTGTTAGTCTAACAAGAAAGCAGCCAGGACCCAATCCTAAATGCAAGAAAAGCAATAGAAAAACTAGGACAAAGCACTATTATTATTATTTAAATGACTATCCTGCAGTCAGATGCCAGCTCAGAACTGGACACTCCCCCTTCCTATTCCCTATTAGCTTGATGCATTTGTGTTATATTAGTCCACATAGACAGAGATTTAAAGGTATAACAGAATTCTTGTGTTACAAAAAAGCACACAGACAGGAAGTCATAACAACACTGTCTAGATTAAATTGTCCCTGTACCCAGTCCTTAAATATCTTTCAATTATGCAAATGCCTGATTTAAACAATTGAACTCCACAACTCCACACAGTTTCATTCAAAGTTCGAAGTGCCCTATAAATAAACATATTTCCTACTCAAATGCAAATGCTTGCTCCATTATGACAATGAAAATTTGCATAACAGGCATGAGTTCTTGTAAATGGAGGTGCTTGAGTGACAGGTGATGAAGTTTGTAACTCCTCTGGGCTCAGGAGAGCTCCTCTGGGAAGTGGAAGTATTCCTAGGCCCTGTGAAAAGATGACAGTGGGATCCTATTTAGCTCCAAGTGTCACCCTGGCCTTTTCACAGGTCTGTAGCCCAGCAGCTGGTCCATCCATCCCACCCCAGGGGCATGTTTGATGGCTGTGCCACAGGCTGGCAAAGCTCTGTCCCACTGTCATTGTGTTTTCTTTTGCTTTCTAATGACGCCTGCCTGTTAAAATCACAGTGCTTTTAGTTGTCATCATCATTTGAGCAACAAAGTGACACAACAAAGCAGTGGAAAGGGAAGATGACTTTTAAGTATCAGTGTTGTGGAAGAGAGGATAGAGATTGACGTGAGAAGGCAAGAGGATGGGCACCATGTGGTTTGCAGCAGCAGAGTGAAGAGATCATCAAAGTGTCCAAGGATATCAGGAAGTCTGTAGGTGCTGCCTCTGAGGATCAGGATTTCTGTACAAAACCTGTATTGTCCTGTTGCACACCACCCATGTTGTCCTATTACCTCCCCCCTTTCTCATTGTTCATTGATTAACTGACGTGAGAAAATGAAAATCAGCATGTATCAGAGAGAATTTTGGGGGCCAAGGGACTCTTGATTTTTAACCATGTCAAGCTGACCATTTGCAGTTTGTCTGACTTCTTTAACCCGCATATACTGGGCTTTCAGTCCTCACAGCTAAAAAGAGGGAAAGCATAGCCTAAACCCACCAAAAGCTTCTTTAGCAGGATAGTGCATGTGTCTGTGTGCCTTGTATCTTAATTTAGATGAGACCTATCAAGGTCCAGGTGGCTGGAGCTGGGCTGCTGTGAGCAGCACCTCTTTTTTTGAGTTATTGTCTGTGACTTCAGAGACACCTGCACACCAGTGAGGAGAGGGGAGCTCAGCACAGCTGACCATAGATGTAGCCATCGCTGCCACATGCCAGAGGGCGAACCTCAGCTGACTGTCACATAGAACCTTATTCACATCACTGAGCTGTGTCTCAGTGGACAGCATTAAACCTGTGACTTCCAAATCCATTTCTGAAGCCTCCTCTAGTCATAGATAACCATTAGCTTCTAAAGGAAAAGGTCAGATAGCTCTGGACCTGAAAGAGGAATTTCGCAACTGTTAAAGCTTGTAATGAGTCTCAAGAACTGTATTCCAGAATTGCAACTTTTTTTATACCTATAGTCACTTAAAAATTAGGAACAGGGCAGTATGATTTTGCAAAATGTCTTGTCACCTAGATTATATTTTCGGGGATGCTTCCTAAGTGGTTTAAAATATTCTATCAAGTATATGTTTACACTAGGCTTTGCCAAGATGGTAGCGCAGATATCCTTTTAGAAGAGGTTAAGCTATAAAGTGAGGGAGTGATTTTCTAGAGAGCTACGTGGGCATGTTAATTACCACGGTTAATAAAAGGGTGATCTTTATGTGCCTCAATTCTTAGGTGTCCAAATGTAAAGACTTTCATAAGGGCTCTAATTTCCAGGGATGCTTGTAAAAAGGTACTTCATTTTGGGCACTCTAAAACTGAATTGATTTGAACTGAATTGAATATATTCAAATCAATTGAAATACTAAACAGAGCAGAAAATGCTGAGAGGTACTGGCCAATTCTTTTGCTCTCTCTCATAATGCTGGATTATACCTTAGTGTTATGCCATCAAAAAAAGGAAAAAAAAAAAAAAAAGAAGTAAAAGAAGGCAACAAGATGCTATTTTTAGAAATCTCAGACATGATAAAGAAATTAAAATAAAAAAAAAAATTAAAGGGTTTTTACAGAGATGTCAAAAACACTAACCCCTCCTCTGCCCTAATATGCCATATCACCTAGTCTTGAAAAAGGAGAACTAAGGAGCGTCCAAACTTCTAAAAACCACCAACTGGCTCTAGCCTGGACAGGTAAGTGAGTAATTTACTCACTAACCAAAGGATTGGCAAAGGTTCTGCCATGACAGCAACCTTCTCCCTGCTCTGCATAGCTTGGCTCTCTACCTATCCCAGTCCTAACCTGCTGGAAAGGAGGAGCTTTGCTCTGTCCCTTCCTTATTTATAACTTGTTGAGAGCTGGGAGGGAGGGAGGGGTGAGCTCCTTGTGGTGCACCCTGCTGCTGCCTGCCCGTGCCAACCTCGCAGTCAGCGCCACAAATGCCTCCCGCGCAGTGCGGCGGCTGCCTCCGCGCCCTGGGGTTCCTGTGGCTGTGGGCACTGGTGGAAGCAAAGACCAGAACTTACTACCTCGGGATCGTGGAAGAGAACTGGGACTATGCACCATCTGGGAAAAATCTGATCACAGGGCAAAGCCTCTTAGAGGACAAGTAAGTGACTGGGGGCTTTGGTAAGCTGGAGATGTACCAACAACTCCAAAACAAAATTGGTTAATGTGGTCGCTTTGCTGCAAATGTCTTAAGACATTCCTTGCTTTTGTTCTGATGATGTTGTCCTAGGTGGGAATTCAGCTTCAAGGCAAGAGTAGACTTTGATTGATTTCTCTTCCATTGTGGTTGATTAAGCAAGGTGATAGTTAGTGTGTATTTGAGGAGGATGAACTGATATGGGTATGGGCTCAAAATCCCCAACCTCTATTTCATGGAGATGCAGGTATCCCTGGGACTTGGCATCAAAAAGCAAACTGCAACTTTGCTATAACCAAGCACACTCTTTGCAGTAAAACACAAAACCCTGTTTACTGGCATATTATGTCATTTTAAGTATTTTCCCTGATAAAATTCAGGGAAGATCGTAAGTTATTATGAAATTCAGATGTGTATAGTAGCTACGAATGAGATACAAGTCCCTATATCCATGCAATCTATACAACTGTGAGGACTTCCATTCTGGAAATGTGTTTAGATAAGTACTTAGATACACAGCAGTGAATAGTCAGACAGAATTCCTGGTGATCTCTGAAACTGGGGAGCACCGTGATGAATCTTGCCTTGGCCAGTGAAAACAGGTGTCTGTTCTCATGTCCCCACAGCTGGGGCTGTGTGTTCCTCCCACAGCAGGAGAGCTGGCCTGGATGTTGGATGGAAATGGCTCTGATCCCTGGTGCCTGTCTAAAGAATGATTTGGGTTGGAAGGGATCTTTAAGAGCCCTCTCCTCCCCTGCCATGTTCATCTTCCACTAGGTCAGGTTGCTCAGAGGCACGTCCAAGCTGAATTTGAATGCTTCCAGGGGTGGGGCATTTACCACCTCTCTGGGCAATGTGTGCTGGTGTTTTACCACCTTCATTGTTAAAAACTTTTTTCTTACATCTGAATTGACTTTCTTTTTGTTTAAAACCATTGCATCTTACACCATGGGGCTCAAATGGTGTGGGAATATTTTTAACCTTTCACTGATATTTTGACACACTAGAGGTATTTTGGGGATCCTTCCTCAGTGTCTAGGTTTGGGGTTGGAGTGGGAGCTGTAAGGGAGCAGGTCCTGGTCTCCATACCAGGTCTGGAAGCTCACTGGGAGCTAGATGCTGCATCCCAGAAACTAGAAATGGAAATACACTTTCTGACTTCTCAGGAAATCCCAAGCAAGTCTGGACATGTCTCTAGTGGTCAGTAATTTCAGAATCACTCTCAGATGAATGTCATTAAAGAATCTGTTTTGTCACACTCTGGAGATGAGAAAGAGTTTTATTTTTCAACACAAATTTATGCTTAAGCTTTTAATACCTAGAGGTCCCGGATGGCATCCAAGTCAATAGTTATTACCTTTACAGGTAAAATTAAGGGTAATAGTTTGTTCCCAGCCCATGAAAAGCTTTGCTGGCAAAATTGTTCTTAACTTATATCAAATACCTGAATTTCTCACTCTCCTAGTCTTTATAGCAGAGGATAACTTTCTGCACTCACTAAACTAGAAGATCTCTCAATATAGAGTAATTCTGCTTTAACTGAAGAGCAGCTACTTACAAATCCACTTCAAGGGAGAGATACTCAATAGAGAGATACCACAGAGAGATTGGAATCTGTTCTGTAAATTGTACTTTTGATGCTGTCTGCACTTTGTGCTCCTTGAACATCAAGCAGCACATTTAAGTCTGTGACATAAATGCATTTTTTTTTTTTTACTAAATGGCAACACAGGGATGAAAGATACCTTATGTCTTCAGTCATCACAGCATTGTAATAATTACAGAATGCTAATTACAAAAGGTTTACCCACAGAGGATTTTAATCTAGACTACACATTCAAAGCTGCGGAGATGTTTGCCATGAACACCCTACATGCAGAATAATTAAGTGATTTTTGTTATTTTACTCCATTTTTAAACCATATTGAGTTGAGCCAGGATAAAGTGCTGTATTCTGGAATAATAGTGCATAAGCACGTGGGTTAAACAGTGGACCAGAAATAACTATTTTGACTATTCAGCTCTTTAGGATAATCTCTAATGTAAATTTAAAGCAGTATAATAATGGGCTACTTTTCAGCTAATTAATTGGTTCCTAAGGATATAATAAAAAAGTAGTTCCATAAGCAAAGTTTAAGGATCAGTTTCCATGTAGGGACAGGAATGCCTTTTGAGCCAGCTCTGTTCTCCAAGCAGCAACGCTCAGGCTGGCTGAGCCAAGCACTTCTCGCCTTGTGAAGCATCCTCACAGCACCCATCTGATGGGGCACTATCCCAGCTTTATTGAAAGCCAAGTGAAGATAAAGAGGTTGCAGACAAGCTGATTATCTTTAAAGGAATTTGTGCATACACAAAAAGGAATGTTCCCTTTGATTGCAACTAGCCCACAGAGATATAATCAAAACCACTTATTCTTCATACTTAACGAAAATCCTGAATTAGCAAGTGTGCAATGGAAAGTGTTACATTACCTAGATCAAATAGATTGAAGAGATGATTTTCAGTGTTGCTTGCCAAAGTAATAGAGTAATCTTCCTCAACCTTTAGTTTTTAGTAGTAAAGAGGCTAAAGGAGGCTTTAGTAGCTGAAGCATGGAGCTGGAAACCAGGTGAGCTGATTCTGGCACCAGACATGACTATGCTGCTCAGTTCCCACTGTGCTGGTGCTGAGTGAGCTGCCTCTGGAGTCAGGAATCCTAGTGCTGCATCAGAACCTTCCTGGGTGTGAGCAGAAAAGACTGCCTCTCATCAGAGATGATTAGCCCAAATGAGCCCTGTCTTAGCAGGACTGTTCTGCTTGGGTGTTAATTTTTATTATGCTTTGTCTTACTGCAGTGCTCCAGAGACATCCTGCTGCTTGTACAGAATAAGTATCTTGCTGGACATCAGTACTTTTAAAGTAAAAAGACTAATGAGGCTGTTCACCTCTGCCCTTTGTCTTGTGAAAGCTTGAGGCCTCAAGCTGTTCTACTAATTCTCGTAATTTGGAGTGTTGTGAATAAAACCAAGACATTTCACTCTCTGTTCTCCCTTCAGAAATTAAACTTAGATTTTCTGGAGCACACAGGGCTTTGGAAATCGCAGGTCCAGATTATGGCCACTGAGCATAGGTGACCTGTGAAGGTGGTCAGCGTCCCTTCCCACCTGACATAACTGGTGGAAGAGCTGACATCATTAAACCATGCTGGACTAGACACACAGGGTGCAAGGTGCTGTCAGTGCACCTGATGTAGTGCACCTGTGCCAGTGCTGCTGGATGTGCTGCAGATCCCGGTGAGATTTTGTGAGTTAGGGCATGGGTATTGCTTGGTGAGCTTGCGTGTTTTCTGCTTTCTTTAATGGTCACATGGAAAATGGTCTTTCAAGAGGAAAATATACTTAGGTTTTGTGGTTTGACATCAATTCTGTCCACACTGTAGCTCAGCCCTTAGTTGATAATCCCTTGAAATTAACTTGATACTTTTTTATATGATGGATGCTTAAATCTTGCTCTGCTGGTGGTAGATGTATGTTTTGCCTGATGTAGCAGCTCATCCCTTCTCTTGAGGCCACCAATCCTACATTTATCTGGGCCAAGTCTTGCACCCACCAACACTAACGGGTGTTTCTTGTTACCACAGCATCAAACACGGTTTGTGCAATTTGCCTGTGAGGAGATCCCACCCAGAGAAATGACGTGAAACTGTCATCACAGGTGCTACACTAATGTCTGAGTCATTAAGAGGCCAAATAACCCAATTGCAACAGCAGACATGATCATTTTAGGAAGGGTCAACATCAAAAAGGTATTTGAGGTGAAATCCTGGCCCTAATGAAGCCTGAGAGGAGCTTTGTTACTGACTTCAGGGGCAAGTTTATTGTAGGAGGGAAACCATCATACCACACCGGTGACATCTCAGAGCCTCATCTAAGATTTTATGGATTTTGTTGACCTCTGTGGCTCATGTGGGTCAGAAAAAGCCCAAAAACATCCTTTGAGGGCTCTGCGTCTCTGTCTTTTGAGGACACTCAACTTTGTTGTTTGACGCTTTGTGGCCATCTAGAAAGGTGAGTTGGCACCACTGGTCCCCCTTCCCACGCCATCCCTCAAGCACAGACACCATGCTGGGCATGGGAGTCATGGTTTCTTGGAGGGTTATCTTGAACAGGTTACCTGACCCAGGGGTTAAAATAATTGTGGATGTCTGGAGCCGTGTCCTGGCACTGTCCTGGCTTACTTCAGCCACAGGAAAAATCAGGAACTTTGAGGAAATAAAATGGTTATAAACCCAAACACAGAGTATGTAAAGAGGGTGGAGAGTAAGGAAGGTTTCACCATCTACAGATTTTTGGGAATAAGCCCATAAAGATGGTTGTTTAAATGGTTATGAGTGTAAAGTCTATGGGACTTTAATGGAAACAATGACAATAAAAAGAAATTTTGCATTTGCGTACGTTTGCACCCAGGAGTGTACAATTGCTATAGGGAATGTTAACCACAAGAGAAGATTTGGGCCTCCACATCTAGTAGTTATTCTAAGTGCTATTTTTTGGCACTCAGTGGTGATTACAGCAGCAAACAAACTCAGGAGGCTTTGAAATTGTATCTGCGAGGATCTGTCTCCAGGCTACTGAAGAGCTGTTTGCTTGGCCATGCACAAGGTGTCTTCCCATTTCTTACAGCTCACTGTAACACAGTGCTCATGTAAGCACTTCTTGGAAAACATAACCATGTTGGGTTGTAGCCCTGAGATTAAAGGCAACATAAACACCATTAAAAATATGGCAAAACACTTCTGTGTGATAGAAGAAATGGGTGTAGAAATTACACTTCACACATGGATCTACCTGAAAATGACAGATTGTCTGCATGTCTAGTCTTGACTTGAAGTAGAATCTACATGACACTCTTGTTTCATTCTTTCTCTCTGTGGAAGATTTGTATTGGTTGTCATTGCAGGGAACTGGATGTCTATAATTATGCTTACACTTATTTTAAAGAACTAGAGTTAATTCCCTGTTAATAATTCCCTGTTCCACTCAGGCACATTTCCAGCTTTTCTTGGAGTGCTGAGAGGGGTCAAGCACCAAAATTAAATCAGACAGAGAAAAGAAGGCAGGATTTGCATGGCTTTCTTAGTTGGAACACGGTTTTTTATGCCAATTTTCAAACCTGCTTATCTCCATATGTAACCTCAAGACTGGCCTGACTGCGGGAGATGAAGGAAGGAATTTAGGAAATTTGCATGGATACTGCCCCAGAGGATGGTGAATTCCCTTTTACTGTTGGAAGAAAGTCTGTCTGGGCATCATGACTTTATGCACATGAAGTGCAGGCTGACAACTGAGTTGGAGGGAAATAGTTAAAATTTAGAGGAGCAGCTCTTACATCTGCAAAAGATCAGAAAGATGGAAGAGGTTCAGACAGCAGCATCACAAAGCTGCCAGGAGGATGAACAGTTTGAAGTGAGCAGGAGAGTATGAGGAGGCAGGGAGAAGCTTTGTTTTCTTGTGACAAGAGAGGAATGACAGAGAGGAAACATTTTGGCATTAGGTCCAGTGTGGATATTCCTTCTGCAAAAGGACTTTAAGCACTGTAATGTGAAGCACAGCAACACTTGTAAAGAGGCACAGAGCCTACCACCTACTTGGGAAGGCTGAGGTGGGCCCCCAAAATCCTCCTGGGTGAAATAGGGCAGCCTGGGCACCTAGAATGGGACTCACAACAACCAGAGTGCTCTGTTTTCAGGTACTGAGGGCAACTGAAAGGATGTGCTGAAAATGCATCTCTGTACACACAGAGCATCACCTACACTGTGACTGGCTGCAGCTGATACCCATTGCACCCATTTGAATAGTCCTCCTTTCAGCAAGCTGCCACTAAAAGACTTATTTTCCTGACTTTTAGATGGCTTTAAGGAGCAGGCAAGCACAGATCCAGATATTATGGCACAGCTTTAGGCACTGAGACTTTCTCAGTGCCTAAGCCTAGAGGGTTTTCTCATGGTAATTTCTTGAACTTCGATAACTAACTGGATTTTGGGGTCACAATCTATGCACTTAAAGGACCTAGGCTCATGTGAAGCATTTGACAAAGCCTGACTAAGAAGTGCATTTTTCTGTGGTACAATTCTCCTTCAGAAGAGACAGTGTATCCCAGGGGTTTAATGAGAGAGTGTGCAATGTTATCTGGACATAAAGACACTGTCATCATGGCAAAAGCAGAGTACCACTGCACCACAATATTTGGTGGCTGGTGAAATTGGCAAAAAAACTGATGAAAAATATCTCCTGAAAATAGAGACTTTCTGAAAAAATTGATTTGATATTTTTCTAGAGAAGATTTCTTATAAACCATTTTAAAGAATCAATTCATAGTTCCAGTTAGGGCATAGCCATGTGAATACATTGCCATGAGGTAAGGAAGCATGTGCATCTACACTGCACTCCTACTGACACCACTTCCTACTCTGTGCTAAACACTCTGGTAGCAGCTCTTTCCCCAGGCAATAGGAGGTATCTTTTCCTTGGTGAATGTGAATTGCCAGGTCTTGCTATGTGCACAGACTACAGAACTGCTAATTCACTTAAAATTCAGATTTCATGACAACTCATTCCTTAACCCTGCTTTTGGGGCGTATTTATCCAGCATGCATTATTCTGTGAAGAAGCAGAATGAGAAGCTTCTGTCCCTTTCCCCACCATCCTCTCCCACTGTTTCTGCCCCAGCAATGTCATTGGCAATGGTTTAATTGCTGCCAAAACTTGTGGCTTCTCACAAAGCCCACATCTCAAATGAAAAAGTGTACTTTTTGGAGGCTTTTATAACTGGATCACTTCAGGGGTCTGTTTTAGGCAGTGATTGTGGAGGTGTAATGACCACAGGTGGGGGATGCTGTGTTATGGTGTCACAGAAATTGCAGAATCATAGAAAGGTTTGGGTAGAGGGAGAAGTGGATGTTGCAGTGAAAATCTTAAAGCAAATCATACCTTTCAACTTATGTGACATCCACCACTTGCTTGCACTTCACAAAAGAATCTAAACAAAATCTGTTAAGCAAGTGAACTGACCACTCAAAAACCTCACAATAAATATGAAATTGCTTTATTTCTGCCAGTGATACTTCAGGAAAATTTAGTTCAACTTTTTAATGAGTTTTTTAGGAAGCATGAAAGTTCAAACAATCTTCAGGGGGTGAAAAAGCTCATGGTCAATTATGGTGAAATTGGTCATATAATCCCCTGCTTGCTGTGTAGCTGTGTTTAATTTCTGCTTTCATTGAGTGTTTAATTAGGGGTGAAGATTGTATATCATATTTACCACCTGTAACATGAAGGGAATTAAAAAATGGATTATATATCATCACAGATAGGATGAACATGGGTCATCAGTATGATGTTATAGTTAAAAGTGCAAAACTGACTCCCAGTTATGTAAAAAATATTGACTGGGAGCATCTCAGCCCTAGCTGAAATATTACCTGCCTATTGTGTGAGTTCTTGTGTTCAGAGATACAGATTCAGTGCAACTGAGATAGAGAAATATTTGCTTTCAAAAGAGACCTTTGGGTAAGATTTGTGCCATGAAGAATGTCAGTGTGCTTGGTTTGTCCAGAAGGGTAGGAGGCAATTTAGTCAATTAATTAAAACTTACGCAAGTGTTTGCATAGAAAAGAAGTTTCTGATGGTATGTGGCTCCTTTGATCTGAGAGAGAACCAGTGATTGGAGTGGAACTGGATGATATTAGACTGCAAATGCAATTTAGACTTCGAAGGGAGCAGGTATTTAAAAGTTATAATATGTTAACCACTGACCATATGGTGGGTTCTTCATCACTTGAAGTTGCTATAAACATAGACTCTGGAATGTGAAAGTTATACATTTCATGCAAAACACATTTAATGGTGCTCTTCCAGGGAGTCGAGCTGGTTGATTAGAATCTCTCTTATTGGCTTTTGAAAAATCTTAATTTAGTTATATTTTCTTTCTGAACAGTCATGCTTTCAGAGATTAGATTCCAAACCTTCAAAAGAGCAAGAAAATTGATCAGCTTGAGGCTTGAGTGGCTGGTCCTCAATGAAGGCTTGGAGCAACTGTGCTAAAGACTGGACCTGCAAGTGGGATGGTTGTTACTGTACAGAAAGGGGCTTGGGCCCTGCTAGGCCTGTCCTGATGTACTCCTGAGCTTTAATTCCACTGGTTTGTGTCCCTAACAAAATAAAATAAAAATAAATAAAAGATAAATAGGGAACTATTTATCTGCACTGCAAGCACCACTTACTTGACCAGTTCTTAAGACAGGTTTACTGTCTCTCAAATTTCCCCTTCCCAACACTAGGTTTGCAAGCGTGTATGCAACAAGAGGAGCCAACCGGATAGGACGTGTGTACAAAAAGGCCATTTTTAGGCAGTTCACAGATGACACTTACTCCCAGGAGATCCCCAAAGCAGCATGGCTGGGGTTCCTTGGCCCAGTCCTGAAGGCAGAAGAAGAGGATGTCTTTGTCATCCATCTGAAAAACTTTGCTTCCCGCCCATACTCTGTGCACCCACATGGGGTCTTCTATGACAAGGACTCTGAAGGTAAAATCTGGCTTGCCTTTTCCTCTCTTTTTCCCTGGAGAAACTAATATCATGGCTACAAGTCTGTCCAAGTATTTATTGTTATTGACATCAGAGGACTTTAGATCACCCTCTCATAAACTCATCAGTAATTGCAGCTGATGACTAAAACCAGGAACAGCCTCATCTCAAAACTTTTTGCTTCAAACTTTCAACACCTGGGATAAATCCAGTACTGAAACAGGTTAGATGGGTCTTTTTACCTGAATTATTTTTCTGATTCATAAGTCATCAAAACATCTTCCCTTCTTCCTTCTACCTCTATTGTATTTGAATAGATGCAGTTCTTGCAACTAAATGTTTTCCTCTCTTTTGGCTCATAACAGACATGATCTAATTTTCAGAATCTCAGACCTATACATGTGTATTTTTGTTAGAGGATTGCGTGGATGTGCCTACAGTCACTCTTCTCATCAGTTTTCTGCGATAAAATACACACTATTAGATGACAAAATTCCAGATGACTGATAAGAGTGAAGAGACTAGGAAAAAATTAGAGCCTGTTAATGCATTTTTAAAGCTTTATCTACCAATAAAAAATGTATTTTAACTCCCATTATATTTGTGGTCAGATTGACAGAAATTCTGAGTTTTTTTATAATTTCTCAGTGATTCTGCATTTGTGAGTACTGTTATTATTTTGTAAATACAAGGTAAAACAGAATAAATTACACATTCATTTAACAAAAACAACTAAGGGATGGCTAAATTCTTCCTTTTTCCTTTCTATGTATTAGGAGCACTTTATCCTGATGGAACTGGCGGTAAAAGCAAAGAGGACGACTTTGTTGTTCCCGGTGGAAATTACACATACACATGGCCAGTAAGGAAAGATTATTCCCCAACTTTGGCAGACTCAAACTGCTTGACTTGGATTTACCATTCTCACATTGACACACCAAGAGATATTGCATCTGGTTTAATTGGGCCTCTGCTGGTGTGTAAAAAAGGTACTGAGCTAGAAACACTGATAGAGCAAGCCCCTCTGCCAAGCTTGGCATCTTAACAGTCATTTTTGCTTACAGGTTTAAACATGATTGTTGAAAGACCCCCGAGCTGTTCACCAGTCTTCACAGAAGTAATTGTGAATGCCGTTTATTTCTATCTTTAGCACACCTTTTATAGGGTTCTACAGGGTCTGCGGGCAGAGCAAGCTACTATTGGCTAGTACACACAAGTTTACATTCTTATCCTTGTACACAGGAACATTGTTTTACTTTCTACAGGCAAGTTTCAAGGATTTTAGCCTTTAATATTGTGACTTATCCCAGAGGCTGGTTTGTGCAGACAGACCTTTACCAATATATAAAAATACAGCAACAATTCCCCCTTTCTCCTTTTGCACAAACCAGGCTTTGGATAAGATAACACACAAGTTAGACTGTCATCTCAATTAACATTATAAGTAAAGTCCGTCCCCCTTCTAGCACAAGAGACCTTAACTATCCGGTGATGCCCCAGCCGGCGAACCAGCTTCCAATGGGGTCACTATCTTCCTTCAGGGCATGTAACCCATCCTGTAGCTGTTGTAGTTGCCTATGGATGGAAGCTGAATGATCAGTAAGATCCAAGCAGCACATGCCTTCAAACTCTTCACCACCATGTCCTTGTGCTAAGAGCAAAAAGTCAATTGCAGCTCGATTTCATAATACTGCATGACACACTACTCACATCGGCTGAAAGCTCACTTAACATTGTGGATGTTAAGTTCAATCCTTCCTTAGTCTAGCAAGCGAGCCTTTTTAGAGTTGCTAGGCCTTAATTCATTCAGGCTTCGCTTTGACTGTTTGATGTTTTTATTTTTGCTAGTTACATTCAACAATTGATGTAAACTTGGGTGGAACAAGGTTAGTTTCCCAAGATAACAGGGTCCTCTGTGGATTAGCAGGAATCTAATTCCATGCTCTGTCTCCACAGATGAGGAAGATGGAACTAGGTAATCGCTTTGGTAATTGTCCTATGAGATTGCACCACAAATAAAGGCTTTACTTTCAATGGTAGTAACAAGATCAGCTATAGGGTTGACTGCAGCTCAGTGCTACATTACTTTGTTAGAATGACTTTTTGTTGGGGGTTCAAACATTATCCATCCACCTGAGGTATTGGTGGAACTTAACAAATCTAATTCTTCTGAGGGTTGTAATATTGAGAACTTTGGTAATTTTTGCTTGCCAACAGGCTTCAAGTTGTCTTAATGTGAAGCCAACAGTGCGATTGCACTCTTGCAGCATTGCCAATCGATTCAGTGGAGTCTCATTACTAATTAAACCTTTAAATGCTGGAGGATCCCATTCAGGGACTCCCATGAGACAGGTGCGAAAGGATCTCCAGGTGTGGCTAGGCTCAAACACATTGACCCTTGGCCAGTTCAATGTGCCAGAGTGACCCATATGTTCTGTCGCTTTTGGATGTTAGTTAGCAGACAGTTGGTCACGACTATACACGACACAATTACCATAAGCAGTTGGTTCCATGTAAATGACACCATACTTGCAAACTCACAGCTAAAACTTCAGTCGTTAAATGAACTTTCAAAGATGCTTAGCTCTTGAAGGGGGAATACTTATACTTTATACTAACATAACAATTACTACACAGGCTAAACTCTTTATCTTAAACTATTATCTAACTACCTTTAACACACGTGCTCTGGTATATATGTAGTCTAAGCGTGAAAGCAATTTGCTGAAAGGGTAAACACACAACTACAATTTGCTTTATATACAGTTAAATGGAGTCTCTACACTTCTTAGATCTTCTACAGAATTTCTCTAACATGATTCAGTCCTGGAACGTTCACTGCTCCCGTGATGTCAGCTGGCAGTTGATCAATGACTGAGGGCTTTGATGTTCAAGTTGCTCTTCAGATCCTTCTAAATCTTAAAACAAAGGATACCTGAAAAATTAGTAGAGACACAACATCATAATAACAACATAAAATTTCTGTTGGCAACTGTCTGTATAGTGGTCAGACACAACTGTGTCCTGACAGGTCCACTTCTGATCCATGTCTGGAGTACCAAGGCTGTGTGGTGACTTCTCTGTTCACTGGATCTCATGTGTTCAGAGGCAGACAGTCTGGTCAGATGGACAGGTGACCTTTTTGAACCTGCCAACAAAACACAGACACTTCTCTCCTTGAAGTTAATGAATTACACTAATCAAATCCTTTTAGGGCATCCATTTCCCCCATTTTCTTAAAAAAAAATAAAATGAGATGTACTTCTGTTATAAACATCAACATCAACACAAAACCATATACACAATTAAGAACTTATACCAGTTAAAAATCAATTAAATCATAAACATTATTAATAACATATGTAATATAAAACTACTATTAATTACTAAAACACTACACTAGCATCCCATAGTTAGCAAACAAACAGAAACAAAAAAAAGATCAGTGAAGGATTGGGTAATCATCTCCGGAAATGATTCTCCAAGCCCACTTCAAAATTGATCCAGCTGTCATATTAATAGGGTCAAATTGCTGAGTCAAAAAGTGACTCATATACTGATTTGGTACAGAAAACATCTGGATCTGTTGGCAAACATTCCATCCAGGTAAAGTCAAGGCTTGGCCAGGGCCTAGGCTTTAAACTGGAAAGATGCCTCTTAACTCATTTCTAAAACAAGGTTCTCAATAGTAGCAGCTATGAGATGCTTACAGCACAGCAAACTGTTAAAATGCATTTGTACAAATCAAATGATCAGGAGCCTTAGGTACCAGACCAATTAAACCATGCAGCAGTTGGTTTAATCTGAAGCCTCCCCCATGGCAGCTGATCTTCAACAATAATACATCTTCTTAAAATTCTGGAAACACTGAAAAATAAGAAAGCTATAACAAACAAAAACTGCAGAGATTGCAACAACCAATAGAACTCCCAGTGAAGTCAAGGGTGTCATAGACTGCATTCACTTCCACAAACAGGTGTTCACCAGTGTTCCATCACTGCTGTTTCAGTTGTGGTTGTCTTCATCTCTCTAGGAAAATAACTATACTTTGCAGTTTAGACAAGTGTCTCCAATAAAACATAAAACAATTTAAATTAAACAATATTTAAACCTAACAATAATTATTTATGACAAAAGGAAATAACAAACTTAACCTTAAAAGAATATCTAAGTTAGAAAACTTAACTTAAAAACATTCAAGCCTAAACATTATAAAACTTGACTATCCTTAATTCTATTAACACTTAATCTATACTAAATAAAAACATAACTTAATCTTATTCTGTTACTACAAAAAGGCAGCTAAAAGTTTGATATATACCTTTCAAACACAATATCACTATAAAGATTATAAAAATGTAACAAATACATCACAATTCTATGTCATCTAACTTTAAGAATAACCCACAATAACTGCAAATGTTATTTGAAATACTCATTCATAACAGGAATTTGCCTAGTATATGTTTAAATTGGTTAGGATTTTAAAGTGTAGTTTTTCTAGAGAAAAACCACAACAACATGGGATTTGGCGAGCTGCCATCCAGCTTTTGTAGCACTTTTCAGAAGCATCAAGTCCAATTTTTAAACTAAAATCCAAAATCCAAATCGGTATATATGCAGTTATATGTGTTTTATATAACAAAAGGACTCACATTAAAATTATCTTATTAAAATTGTGGAAAAAACAAGCAAATGGATAATATATACTTTAACTTAACTTTGTCTTGTACAGTAAAGTTCTCTTAACTAATTATTTTTTAAACCATAAATCTCTTCTGTAGATAACATTAATTGGAAGGTTTTCCTAGAAGCTGTAAATCACACTATATTTTAACCTTGGGTTCTAAAACGAATTATTGCAAGGCAACTTCTGTTAAACACTTTTTCTCTCTCTCTTTTTTTTTTTTCTATTTTTTTTTTTTTCACTTTCAAAGACTCACAATAATTTCTCCACTAACACTCTAAAAACTGCAATTGCATAAACTCATAATTACTTAAAACACAGAATTAACTCTAAAATGGTATATAAAAACATTTTGAAAACCAAATAAATCATGACTTTTTAACAAACTAGGTACAATCCCAACGCTTCTTCTTAGAGAGGGAGTGGGGGTGGGGGGGTTTGACTGCCCCCCCCCGCTGCTGCTCTCTGCTGCTCTTATCTTTCTTCACATTCTCCATATACTCTCGCAGAGAGGAAAAACGGAGAGAAAGAAAAAAAAAAAACCTCACAAAGTTAACTTTAACAAATGCAGTTTTTTCTCTCAATCTCTCTTCTTGTTCGCCGATAGAGGAAAAGGGGCATGATTTTACAAAAGCAGGCGATGTTACACGAAAAGTCTCTCACGGCCAGGTGCTAACAGCGGCGATCATTGCAGCTTATCAGCGTGGCCTTGGAACTTTTCCTGCTCTGCTTCTACCCCCGGGGGTGCCTTTGTTCTCTGCACCCACCTCACTCCCCCATGTCCCCCTGGTTCGGGTGGAAACCAATCTAAATTTGGCTTCTTTTCTTCCAGGGTGGTAAAGATGGAACTTAAATAAGATTGTAATGCTAAAAGTGACTCCAAAAATGAAGCAAATATTTCTGGATGTATCACATCCTGCCATAACTGAACAGATTCTGTTCGTTGTTTCAGCGTTCGCTGTGGAACTTTTTTTTTTTTTTTCTCATTATTTTCTTCTCTTTGACTCTCCCTCCCTCTCTCCATGGGCAGCATAGATAGGAGTGCTTGCCCAGCAGTGGGAGATAAAGGCATCTGCCGCTGTGATGCAGGTAGAATTACGGAGCTCACAGCCTCAGTATATCTTGCTTTTCTGATTTTAAGGTATTAATTACAATCTGCCAAGTTCGACCGAGAGACACAGTGTCCTTGCTCTTTTCCGTGATTGCCGTTTCCCATATCAGAGCCGATATATCAGTCCGTTCTTGCACCGCAAAAGGCAGTGTGGGCACTGCAAATGCCCATGACAATTAGCCCATATAATGAGCATATCCAGGTCCTTTTCCTGGGCTGCTTCGCCTCGTTTAACGAGGATGCAGAGAAGCAGTTTATCTGCCGCTGCAAATTCCACATCCATGCTGACGGCAACCCGCAAGGGGGAAGGTTGCGACCCTTCTACCACACCCTTGCCTTCTTGGGCCCCCCCCAGCAGCCTGACTTTCCACGTCCTACCGCTCCGCGTCTCACCGCGCTCAGGCTGCCTATCCGGTGCCGATCCAAGCCCGCGACGTCTAACGCCCAGATCCACTCCGCTGACTCCAAAGCCCCTCTGCCCGCAGGGGTGTCCCTGTTCGGGCGCCAGATGTTGAAAGACCCCCGAGCTGTTCACCAGTCTTCACAGAAGTAATTGTGAATGCCGTTTATTTCTATCTTTAGCACACCTTTTATAGGGTTCTACAGGGTCTGCGGGCAGAGCAAGCTACTATTGGCTAGTACACACAAGTTTACATTCTTATCCTTGTACACAGGAACATTGTTTTACTTTCTACAGGCAAGTTTCAAGGATTTTAGCCTTTAATATTGTGACTTATCCCAGAGGCTGGTTTGTGCAGACAGACCTTTACCAATATATAAAAATACAGCAACACATGATGGTCTAGAGTCTATCCCTACATAGCCCATAAAAAGGGGCAAGGAATAGATGGGCCATTCCAGGAGCATCCCAGGGTAGGTATTGTAGCTCTGGGACAGCCCCCTTCCTGCTCCCCTCTAGATTTGCCTCGGCTGGTGGAGGGACTGCAGCATGCTCCGTGACCATCCTGTCGTGGCCAAGACCAAAAATAAGTGTTCCCAAACTGGGGAGGTTTCAGGATGAACAGAGGACCTATTGCTCAGGAAATCAAATTAGAGCTGGGTGGGTGAATTTAGCATTTAAATATTTTAAAGCCAAATTTTGTAAATTTTTCTGCATTGAGCATATGTATTTATTTTTGTTTACAAGTTATATCTCACAGCCTTATGGGGATGTGCCCTGAACAGCCTGTCCTGTGTATTTTATAGCCTGCTAATGTTGTGCTGGAGCCATCATGAACCAGCCCTCTCCTCTTTATCAGCTGAGTCATTGCCTCCTCTCCCCATGGGCACATGTAACTCTACCACCTCTTTTCAGCAACTCCCAGAGTACAAAATCAGCCCTGATTTCAAATACACTACTTCTAAGTGAAGTAGGTTCTATATATGAAGAAGAGAAAGATTTTAATGTGGAAAAGACAGGCCTGGTTTCCAGCTTAATTTGCACAATTGAAATGTCTCAGATTACATGCTCCTTGAGAGCTTTTGAAATCCACAGAACTGAACATGTGGCAGTGAGCTGATAACTACAAGACAACACATGAAGCTGGAAGACAGCATATTCCAAACAATCCTAGCCTGAAAGGCCAGATTATCTGCATGTTTGGCCTTGAATTCATGAAGGCGGATATCTACATGATGTTACTGCTCCAGTCCTCCAGCCGCTGGTGGTGGGCACAGGACTGAGAGCAAGGCTCTGAGCTTCCTCCTGTAGAAGGCAGAGGAAGTGAAGGTTTTCATGGGATCAGAGACAGACTGTTTGGAATGAAGTCTACACCTGCCAGTGAATAATAACAGACCACTCAGTATCACCAGTCCTGCAGTCTCAGCTCCCCAAATAGATAGTGGGATCAAGATATTGAACTTGGCTGGAATAAATTGTTCATCCTGCCTTCAGCCTTTTTAAATTTAAGTATCTAGCCCTAGATAACTCTCATGGATTCCTTGTCAGTCTGTGTAGAGTGAGCCACATTTAGAGGGCCACTCTGGGGCTATGGTTCAGCGTTCACTTCAGTGCAGCAGAAATGCAGGTTACCACCCATCACTCCTTAATTCCTTAAGAACACTAGACACTGGTTTCTGGATAAATCCAGCTCATGACCTGTTCACTGTGCAGGAACACAGATGCTAACTAACACTAAGGGATGGGGTTGGGCAATGGGCCAAAGAGTGGGGAAATGGCACAACCAATATTGGCAGGTGCTTGTGCTCATGTCAGACCAAAATGGTACTGAAATAACAGCTTGACTTAGCTTAGCTTTAGTCTTCTGGAGGCACTCATCTGTTCAAAGTCTGTTGGAGAGGGGTCAAAATGCCTTTAGAAGAGCAAAATTAGGTGAAATTCATCCTGCCCTGCAGACTGTGGGCAAAGAACTCTATTTCCTCAAGTGTGCCAAGGACTTACTGTATTTTTTAAATTCAATCCAGTCCCAGGCTTTTTTTATCACTTTCCTTTTTGTTTGCAATTTAGGAACTGCAGATGAGACCACAATAGAAGGGACTGGTGCTGCTAATGCTTTTGCCCTGATGTTTAGCATTGTAGATGAAAACTTCAGCTGGTACCTCGATGAGAATATAAACATCTTCTGCTTAGAACCAGACACAGTTGACAAAGAGGATGAAGGTTTCCAGACCAGCAACCGAATGCATGGTGAGAAGGACTTTTGAGTAAATGGTGATCTACAGGAGTGACCAGGCTCCTTTCAGTTCAGTAGGACTTTCTGTCTCCTGTGATGTCTCTCCTTTATCTGTGTCAGCAAGGAATGGGTTAGAATGCTGAAGTATTGTGTTGATAAAAACCTCTCCCTAAAAACAGTATGACACTCGCAGAAAGGAGATTTGGCTTTCATGCCCAGCGCTGACTTTTGTTTAGCATTTTATCTTATTCAACGGATTTAAGCTGTTGGGGTTTTTTGTCCAGCTGTGAAAAGAGCAAAGAAAGCTGCAGAGCAATTTGAGATGTGTGTATTGAAAGAATTCTCAAAAAGCTTGTGGATGGTGGGCTGGCTGGTACAACCACTCGGGCCCTTCAGAGATATATTGGCAATGGCACTTTGTGTTATTTGGACATTTGATGTAAGAAGTTAATTCTAGATATTTCTGTATATTTTCTTTGTTCCAGGGAGCCTAGGAAATAAAATATTTTCCAAAATTTGAGTCTCATTCTCCAAGCATCCTGATAATTATCAGATGTGGAAGCTGAGGAAGACAGAGCTGATTTCACGGATTTGGCTGATATAATTTTCATACCTAAATTGCTTGAGCCTGGCATATAATGGTATATTTATGACTTAGGACAAGAGGAAATAGATTTCAGCCATACTAAATAGCTGCAGGAAAAGTTAACTTTATTATCAGGTCTTTTTGGTGATGACTTGGCCTTTGCAACATCTTGATATTATCTAGGATGTTTTTCACAGACATAGACAGAGAATTTGGGGCAGTTGATCATCCAGAGCAGTAATTCATATGTTCAAAATGCTACTCTGCATCAAGAAGCCTGTAAGGGTCTTATTCAGTGTGAGCATTCAGGCAGTTTCTTTTCTGGGCCAGGAAAGGATCATCCTTAGAAATGGGACCAGAGGCGCTTTTCTTTCACCTCTCATAAAGTCTCATACTTTTGTTTTTAGCTATTAACGGTTATATATACGGCAATCTCCCCGGCTTGGAGATGTGTGCTGACACTTTCATGTCCTGGCACTTGTTTGGCATGGGAAGCGAGATAGATATCCACGCTGCTTATTTCTACGGCCACACGTTCACTAGCAGAGACCAGAGAGCGGATGTCATCGGTCTCTTCCCTGCCACGTTCATCACGGCCGAGATGACTCCCAGCAGCCCCGGGAGGTGGCTGATAACGTGCCAGGTCAATGAGCACTTACGAGGTACGCTGCTGCAGATCCCCCTCATCAGCCTCTGTTATGTTTGGAAGAGAAAACTGGGGGATGTTTCCAGGGAAAGCATGATTTGACACTTTTTTTGGTGACTTTGGGAAAATTTGCAACTGTTTCACCAGATAAACATCATGATTATGAGTTTAGTCACCAGAAATGACACGTGTTGGGCCAAATCTTCAGTGAGCATGAATGACTTGGCCATGTAACTCATGTGAGGAAGACTTGCTAGACTCAGCACTGTCATCATGCTTCCTAGGTAAACCCAAGATTTTGATGAGCAGAGAGGAGCTTTCAACACCAATTTTTCAGCACAATTTTTTTTTTGTTGTAGATAAGTACTTACACATGAAAAAAAAAAATCATGACAGCTAAACACTTAATAGCTTTTTGCTTTATGGAAATGAGGAAAAACTTGGCAGAGTTTTCAGAAACCATTATGTGAAGGAATTTGATGGTGATGTTATGGTACTGGTGATGTTATGGTGATGTTACGATACTTGTGTGGTGCAAGATCCCAAAAGCATGTATCGTAAATTAGGTGTCATGGCAGGCAGTGTATAATTATCATAGCAGAGATGAGTTGGGAGAATTTTTACACATAGATTCTGGTGGGATTTGCATCAGGCAAAACAGACTGGATTCTGGCAAGCAACAAATACCTTCAGCAGAAATAACCAGTCAGGATTTCAGTGGAAGTCAGGGGGAGATGATGTTATTTTGCAGATATCTGAAGACACTCTGACCTCCAAAATCATTCTACCATCCTTATGCAGATTAAGAAACTGGGTAAATAAGTCCACTAAAGAGTGTCATTGATGCCCGTGGGTTTCACCTGTTGCATAAAGTGTACCACCTTGCAAAGAAAGGCTGTTGGTATCTGGCCCATTGTAAGCAGAACATGTATTTTAACATAGAAATTTACTGTAGTAATTGTTTCCAACACATGTAGCTCCCAGAGAGTTTTGAATGTGCATTTGTAGCCATGAGATTGCTGACTGTGCAGCTGGTCAGGGACTGTCTCCAGACTCTTTCTCCTCCCAGGTGGCATGGAGGCGCTGTATGATGTTCAGATCTGCCAAAAAAACCTGTCTCACTCTTCACCAATCAGCCATAAGAGAAGATATTACATTGCTGCTGAAGAAGTGGTCTGGAATTATGGACCTGACGGTTATGATAAATTCACTGGGCAGGGTTTGAATGCCACTGGCAGGTAAGGTTTCATGTCAACTCCCATTGTGCTTGAATTTCAGGAGTCTGTGTGACACTGCCCCAGTGATTCACATGGGCTAGGTCCTGCACTGTCATTAATTTTAATTGAAAGGAGCAGGGAGGAATGGATTTAAACAGCCATGTCAGGAAGCTAGATGCATTAGTGCGACGCTTCAAGGTGCCTTCTGGAAGCACTTACCTTACTCCATTAAATCCATGGGGAAAGTGAGGCATGCCAAGTTCAACGCAGTTAATGACCCTTCTTTGAGACTCCTCATGCAGCTTTCACATTTACAATCAGTGCAGTTCAGAGGTGCCACAGCAGCAGAATTTCCCCCCATGATATTACCAATGGAGGCAAATTGCATTATAGTGTCTCTCAGAAAAGGCAGCAAGGATTAGACACACATTGTGCACAGTTCTTGCTCTGAGGTAAGCTGATATAGATACCTCCCTAAATAAATCAGGATTAAACATATTAAACATAGAATTCTAATGTACAATGAATTCTCATTTGTTGGCTAATTCAAACCAATAATATCTTTCTTGTTGTGCTAGAAAAATGTATGCAGATTAGTAACTTTGGGGGGGTCATTTCTCCTGTGCCTGGAGTAATAACTTTATCTGAAATGAAGGTTCTGCTTGAATCTTCTATTATTTAACCAGTCCGATTTGCTAATTCCACAGTGAGTCTGCAACATATTTCACACAAGGGACTGACAGAATAGGAGGGCAATACTGGAAAGTTCGCTATGTGGGATATACTGACGCAACGTTCAGTAAGAAGACTTGGTCAGAGGACATGAAGCACCTGGGAATACTTGGTACAGTGAATATTTTCCCCTCCTGTCATTACATCAGGTTTGAATGTAGAACCATCTGTGGAATGTAGGACTGAGGGGGAATTTAGCGCACGCAGCTCTCCCTTCTTTTGGTGCAAATATGTTTGAGAGCAGTCCTTCTCATGTGTCCTTCCTCTGTGTTTTAAGGCCCTGTTATAAAAGCTGAAGTGGGAGATACGGTGCTGGTTACTTTTGCCAACAAAGCCAGAAGAAGCTATAGCATCATGGCCCATGGTGTAAGCTTCAGCAAGCTGTCGGAAGGTGCTCCCTACTTAGATGGTAAGTTTTGGCTGCACTACTGTATTGTCACATCCACGATACTTGAGTCCAAAAATCTACTGCTGAGCTCTGCAGGTTTGCCCTTTTGTGGATGCTAAGGCACAGAAAGGATGATTTGATTAGTTTGTATCTACGCTTCATGTCACAATCAATGGGACTCCTCAGTCTGCAAACGTGATGGTTCTTCTCCTTGGATATGTGCCAGACAAGGTATCTCAAACTAGCTGAGGTCTGTGTTGAACAAATGTCACGAGCACAATTCAATTTCTATTAGTTCTAATCTAACATTGCACCATTGCAGGGAGTGTATCTCCTCTGGACACACTCCAGAATTATGACTCTTAGGATCTGGCATGATGACCCTGCTGAGTCTTTGGCTGTAGCTGTCCACATGGTCTCAGCTGCATCACTCCCAATTCTCTAATCCAGGCTGGACATTGCCCTTAGTTTACTGTCAGGTCAGTTTCAAAGGCAGTTTTTTATCTGATTGCCTTGGAACATGAAACAGTGATAATCCTTATTAATTCTCATAAATACATAAATGCTGAAATGGAGCATTTATGAAATTCTTCCTCTCATTTCGTGCAAGAACAGCATCTTATCGTCTAAGTTTAACTATTGAATGTTAAATATCAAGTTGAATTGGTAGGCACCTTTTACAGTCAGTGACAAGACAACCCTCTGGAGATGTAATTCTGTCTCCACCAACCACAAAAGTCTAGAGTTTGAGTTAGGGACTAAGCTTGAGATGGCCCAATTGCAGTGAGATGAATCCCATTCATAGCATCTACAGAGATAATGCTATGGTCTCCAAAAAAGTTTTTGCTGCATTTTCAGCCCTGAAAAGAAATGTAGTTTTCTTGTTGCCTAAATTGCTTTATTTCCACTACAATACATCAAAAGAAACTCGTGGGATATAGTCCCTCTTTTGAAAATTGTGCTGAGAGAGAATTAGGTCAATATGTGAAACTCATCATACAATAAAATCAATGCAAAAGGCTTTATTAAATTGTTGTCTCTTGTTGCTGACCTTGCAACTCAACAAATTCGCCAGGAGGCAGAACACAAAAAAACAGCTTGCTTGAGTTCAGCCTCGAAGTTATCTCCACATATCCTAATGCCACCCATGTCAGAGATAGTTCTCCAATGGAAGTGCAGCTTCCTGCTTGCAGAGCTGTTGTGCTTTCATTTAACAGACCCCAGTAATAGTGCCCTTCAGCACTGCACCCTTTAATGTGTAGCAAAATCAACCCAAAACCCACAATTCAGCAGCCATGTGAGCTAGCACATCTCTGGGTCTTTGGAGAGAAACCTGACTCCAGATTCATCAATAATCTTTCTGCCCCTTCTTCCCTCCTTTTAACTCCTGTGCCATGGATTTCTATTACATCTATCTACAAGTGCATACATCCAGAAATCCTGTGGGTATGCATTCAGAGGCTGTAGGTTTATGCTGAGGGTAAATAATTTTTCAGAGGTTGTGGACTGTCTAAGTGCAGCTTACTCATGTGAAAATACTTTAAATAAAAATACTTAAATCTAGAGATGTCTGCAGATATATGTTTTTTTTGGTGCTCTCAAGAAATACCCTTGAATGTTGCATTTGACACCAGTCAGTCTCAGGGGGCTTTTGACTCCAAAGTCAAGGTTTGCCTCATTGAGGACTGTTGCAGGATGAATCCAGTAGTATTGGGTACTCTGCTTTCTATTGCAGTTTGCAGCAAATAGCTGTGCTGAGATGTAATACTGCTATTTGCACTTGTGTCTAAGCTTCTAAGATTTCCTTGGAGTACTAGAGACTGACTGTGCTGGGAAAATATAGACAATGGATGCTTAAGTGTCAAAGAAAATCTAAATCCACCCTTTGAATGGCAGGAGACAATGGCCCAAATCCTTTAAAAGTAGTCTCCAGCAAAGAACAATATCATCCACTCTCTGGAGATGCTGACAAAGGCTCCTGTGCATCGCTACAAAATAAAAAAGAAACAATTACCAGGATCAGATTTGTTTTGAATTTCTAAAGAGCCACAGCTCCAGCTCCAGCTCCACTCACTGATGTAATTGATGTGTTGGCACTTAATGAAAAGCAGAGTCTGAGTTTGTGCCACAGATAAATTCCATGATAGGGCAGGTAAGCTACAAACATTAGAGAAAGCCATTTAAGCATCAGGATGAGCTCTGCATGTCTTGTCTGATTGAACCCAGATAATCCAATGTAGCATTGGAAGGTGTCTGAGTGGAGCAGCTAAACTTGTTCTGTGGGGAACGGGCTTGGCTGTCCCCTTGGCACGGGACTCGGGTGAGACATTCCCATGGCATAACTGCCCAAGCTATGGGATGGAGCTCAAGCTGTGGTGGCAAGGGGGAGCTTCTCCACGGAAATCAGTGGCTATGCTTGACTTCTATCCAACTCTTGTAGCCAGAAGACAAAGCCTTCCTGTAATCTTGGTGCATCTCAACTTTCTCTCTACAGGCTACCTGAAGCCAGGAGCCCATGTCAAGCCAGGTGAAACCTTCACGTACAAATGGAGGGTGCCTGAAAACGGAGGTCCAACAGAGAGTGACCCCCCGTGCCTGACCTACCTGTACTATTCAGCCACCGATGCTGTCAAGGACACCAACTCTGGCCTCGTGGGACCTTTGCTGGTCTGTCGGAAGAACACCCTGAATCACGACGGGACACAGGTGCCCAACGTGAATATCTGACTGTCCCTAAGAGCAGGGTGGTGCACTGGGGGTCCCCACACAGGCAATTTGCCCAGTTCCCAGCTCAGTTTACAGAGGTTAAATAAATGTCACTCCTCGGGGTAAAAGCTGATCTAAGGGAATGGTTAAGAAGACAAAATCGTCATTTCCTAATATCCTGGCGCTTCCTTAGCTTTTCTGTCTTTTCCACGCTAATAATAACTTTTCACACCACATAATGGACACTTTATTTATCCTTCTGGCTGATTAAAAGGTGCCGATTACAGTCTCTATGCAGACTTAGTAAGAATGTGGCTTCAGGGAAAAGAAAACTTTGTTATAAAAACTTATTCATTTTTATTGAATAGACTTTTTTTTTTTAATGTCTTGTTTTCCTTCTTGTCTACAGAAAGGAATAGACAGAGAATTTTACCTCCTCTTTTCAATCTTTGATGAGAATGACAGCTGGTATCTGAACAAGAATATTGAAGCATTTACTGGAGACCCTTCAAAAGTAGATGAAAATGATGCTGATTTCATGGAATCCAACAAAATGCATGGTATAAAATATCTAATATCTATTAATGATACCTTTTATTCAGTCATATTAGGAAGATGAGTTGGCAGGTTTTATCATCCTTCAGATCCCTCTGCACTGCACTGGAGAGTGAGCTGTAAAGCTGTCAGTCAGCTTATGGTCAGCTCCTGGTGCCCTTGGAGTGCACGTTAAAACCCCAGTCACAGTGGCAATGAATGCATCCATCTACCAACTACATCTGGAAAAAGGGAACAGAGCATTGGTTTTAGATACAATACTTAGTTCTATAAAAAGGCACAGTGCCAGAGACAGGCATCAGCTGCAGAAGAAGTCAATGTTCACTAGTGTTTTAAATTTCACTGCTGCCCTTGGCACTGACTCAGTCAGTAAAGTCTACCTGCCCTGCTCTGCCACCTCCCACTAGGGCAGTGACCACATCTGGAGGAGAAGATGTAAAGACTAGGGGAATGGCCAAAAATATTGTACAACATCATTTCTGGATGCAAGTATCTGACTTCAGCATAGATCTCCTCCAAGGTATCCCTGGGATTACAGACTTGAGCAAATAACATAACCTATCTTTGCTTTAGATATATATTGTTAGAGAGCTCTGAGGCTTTCTGGACCTATTTTATTCTTCTGCTATGAAATGGATCTCAAACTGAAGTTTTGATCTTTTATGCCATCTTTCACGTCATCTTTCACACATTGATCACAGAGAAAATTTGAGGATTAAGGAGTTTAGCCTCATAGCACCCTTGTAAAGGAAAGATATACATTTAGGAAGTAAAGGTGGAAATCAAACATCAAAATCACATTAAAAAAGCTCCACCAGAACTGAATTTGTAACTCAGATTCGTTATGGCTCCCTCCATAGCCTTAATGACCTGGTTATCTACTCTCCAGGCTGAAAGGAGGTACCAAATTTGTACACTTGGCTGGTGTCTGGGAGGTACAAGGAGGAGCTCAGAGGAGGAGTGCTACGTCACTGCAAAGGGCTATTACAAGATTTTACAGGCTGAAACCAAAGAGTAGAAGTTCTGAGTTCATAGGAATAGCACTTAGATGTTAATTTGGTGTCCTCCAATGCTACCTTTGCTTCACAAAATGCCCCTTCAGTGACTTGCTGAGACATGAGTCTCTGGCCAGGTAGATGGCAGGAGGCTCTGTGATGCATTTCTGTCGACCTGCTGCTGACCAGGATTTTTCCTTCTCTTCCAGCTGTCAACGGCTACCTGTATGGCAATCTGCCAGGCCTGACCATGTGCAAGAATGACAAGGTCTCCTGGCACCTCATTGGGCTGGGCAGTCACTATGACATGCATGGGGTTCATTTTCAAGGAAACACCATTGACTTGAGAGGGATGACACGGGATGGGCTGGCCTTGTTTCCTCATTTATCAGGGACAGCACTAATGCAGCCAGACCGTGTGGGTATGTACATGAACTGATTTTGGTTTTGTGGCACTTGCAGGCACCAGTCAGCCAAAATAACAGACAGTGAGATGCTCTGCCCTGCACAAGGAGGCTGCAGGCATGGAGAGAGACCTTGGGGACTCAGCATAGCTGAGAATTCAGGCTGGATTACTTTTCTGGGAAGGTGTATAAATCAAATATGCATACTCACCATTGACCAGAGGCTTTAATGACCTGGGGATGGGCAGAGCAGCAGGCAGAGAGATAGCTAATAGGTTGCTCACAGAATTTTATAATTCACCAAACAGTCTTCTAGAGAAGCAAATTCACTGCCATGTGGATAGTCAGCATCATTGAAAGTATTTTAGGACTTCAACAAAAGCTTTTCAATAATAGTCAGTCTTTAGGAGTTTCTTCAGAAGCTTATGCATTAAAGGTACTTTTAAATCTCATGGGTAATCCAGTGATTCATACTTCAAACTAGGAGAGTATGAGTTGTTTTCTGGAGACACCAAATAATCTTCATAATATAGAATACAATGTTACTTTACATTGGTGCAACTCTGTTTAAATTCACAGAGTCATCAGGGTTGTACAAGGCTATGCTAAGGGCCATCCATGCCAGGGAGCCTGATAGAAATGTATATTGGAGTTGTGTATGTGTCAGGTTAGACCTCTTTTGCAGATGCCTGTAAGACAACTGAAATTTTTCTTACACAAATCCCAAACATTTCCTTCATCTGGCAGGAAAGTGCACTATAGGACTCACACAAAAGAATTATTCGAAGAGATTGTTAATTTTTGGCTAACCTTCTATTGGCAATAAGGGAAATTGAGAATGAATTACCAGATCTTTACAACCACCAATGCATGTGATTTTTTTTTTTTTAATTTTTTTTTTAGTTACATGTTATTTCATCTTTTTCATCACTTTTGCCTCTGAAGCACAGGAAATGGACTGAGATCTAGTCTGAACAGATACTTCTAATTTTGGTTCTATCACTGACTCACATACAAAGCAGCTGTGAAAGTGCTTTCCTCCTTCACCCAATGTGAGCAGGTGGAGCTGTACAGGACAACATCACGGTCAGCTTCTGCTTGAGTAAATGGGGAGAAGAGGAGACTATAAATATTAAAATCTGTCCATGAACATGCCAAAATGTGCTCCCACAATCACTGCTGTCTTTGACCACCAGAGCTACCAAAAAAACCCAACAAAATGGCCCATGGTGGTTTGGCCTTTCACGAAGGCAATGCAAAGTGTCAGAAAGTTACACTTTACATTAACTGTGCATATAGATAAATGGTTATAATCAGGCATTCCTGTACAGTGGGTCTGTGTCTTCATTGTAGAGCCCTTCATTAGCCTGAGTACAACAGACAAACTGCAGGGGCTCAGTGGAGAGTATCTTGCACTGAATGCTGGTACAGTACCTCTGTGCTCAGGGACAAGGAACCAGCATCTCTGAAACACACCCCTTGTTTCTCCATGCCTTTACTGAGTTTTGCAATGAATGCTTCCTCCTACATCTTCTTGTGTTCCTCATGGGCATGTCTGCAGCATGGGCTCTCTGGCAAGCTTATTCCTGCTGCCAGACAGCTAAGTGCTTTTCAGAGTTTCCTTGGCCAAGCTAATCTAACTCACAGTTAGAAGTAATTTATTGTGATTTTTGAGCAAAGATAGAGCAGGCTAGTTTTTCCTATAGAGCAAAAGAGGGTCAAGTCTTGCTGGGTCCTGCACTTGGTTCACAATAACCCCATGCAATGGCAAAGGCTGCAGGCAGAGTGTCTGGAAAACTTCTCAGCAGAAAAAGCCCTGGGGATGCTGGTCAACAGCAACTGAACACGATGCAGGGTGTGCCCAGGTGCCCAAGAAGGCCGATGGCACCCTGGCCTGGATCAGCAGTGGTGTGGCCAGCAGGAGCAGGGCAGTGACCGTCCCCCTGGACTCGGCACTGGTGAGGCCACACCTCAAATGCTGTGCTCAGTTCTGGGCCCCTCAGTGCAAGAAAGACATTGAGGGGCTGGAGCGTGTCCAGAGAAGGGCAGCGGAGCTGGGGAAGGGTCTGGGGCACAAGTCTGGTGAGAAATGGCTGAGGGAGGGTTTAACCTGGAGAAAAGGAGGCTCAGAAGGGATATTTTCACTCCCTATAACTACCCGGGTGTTAGTCTCCTCTCCCAAGAAGTAACAAGTGACAGGGAAAGAGGAAATAACCTCAGGTTGCATCAGGGAGTTTTAGTTCATTGGAACAGACTGCCCAGGAAGTGGTGGAGTCATCACCTCTGGGTGTGTTTAAAAGATTTTGGATATGGCATTTAGGGACATGGTTTAGTGGGAGATTTGGAAGTGCTGGATTAATGGCTGGCTTGATAATCTTGGAGGTCTTTTCCAGCCTAGAATATTTTATCATTCTATTTAAACATCCCCTTGCTTGACTTTCCATACAGCACCAGAGATGAGGATTGTCTGAGGACAGATCAGAGGTGTACATAAGGACCTAATTGGCCAAGCTGCTTGTTATGTTTTCTAATTGCTTAAATGTCATGTCCTTTTCTTTCCAGGCATATTCAAAGTGGTTTGCAGGACTTTTGATCACTTTGTTGGTGGGATGAAACATCTCTATGAGGTCAGCAGCTGCCACGACACCGGTCGAGCTCAGCAGCAGCGTGGAGCCATGAGGCTCTACTACATTGCTGCAGAGGAAGTCGAGTGGGACTATGCCTCAAATAAGAGCTCATCACCCAAGATTTACAACATCAGCAGCTATGAGGAAAGGTACCCAACCCAAAAAACAGTTGTGGGCACAGGACACGCTTAAAGTGGAGGGGAAACTTTGAAGCACCGTTTCATGATGCCAGCCTTGCATTTTTTAGGAGGAATTCTTTGCCGAACTTAATATGAGAAAACATATTTGCAAAGTCACTGCCTCTCAGACTAGACTAGTTCATGGCCACCAGTTTCAGATGCTTTAATTTCAGAGTGTCTCATAATGCTGTTGAATTCAAGAAGGCTTCCAAGTTTGTGTTCCAGTCCTGGCTCAACCTTACAGTGATGTCCACGAACCCCCTCCTCTCCCTTAGTCTCCTCAGCCTTGCCATCCCAGAGTTCTGGTTTTCATGCAGGAGAAAGTCAGGCACCTGTTCCAGATGTGAGCTCCTGTAGGAAATGCAGATGCATGAAAGGAGTGCTGAGCCTGTTTTCCCGCAGCATGGTAGCACCTAGATCCCCTGAAAAGATCAGAGCATAAGTAACCCTGCAAGTGAATCACTGTAGTGTGTTAAGAAACAAAAAACTTGTGAAAAAAACACACATTCCAGATCATGTTGCATAGACTGGTCTCTGAGGACACTTTGGTGAAAGCAAAAAGGAACATATGTCAAAAATAAATCTTAGAAAAGCATCTAGGAAACTGCTCCGTGTAGAGAGGAAGAGGAGTCTGTAAAAAATACATGTACCTGAAGAGCCACAGGTGATGCTGTGAGTTTAAAGAAAACATAAACTCCAGTACTGTCAAAGGCTGCAGTTGCACATATAGCTCACTACACAGTAAGCAGCATCCCTGGGGCAGTTTTTTTGTTTTATTTAGCATATTGTGATCCAGTCTTGCAACTCCCCTGCCAGGGGCACCTTGGAGATGAGCTACCAGGAGACAGCTGCTCCCAGAAGAAGGGTGAACACTCAGCTGCACAGCAGGTTGTGAGTGTCCTCTGCCGGCAAGTCAGCCCTCTGGGATCCTATGGGAGCAGCAACAAACTGAGGGTAAACCTGGAAAGCATCCTCTTCCAGGTGCAGACGGGAAAATAGATTTCTGCCTTTATCATCACATGCTGGGAAAGCATCCAACTTGTGCAGTAAAGCAGCTCCCTCTTATCTCAGATGCTGGCATTCGTTTTCGAAGGTCAAGTTCTGTTTATCACCTTCCCATGGCTGACTAATCGCCAAGATAGCAAAAGCAGCCATCAAGATAAGAGGATTCAGGTTTCCTGGGACAGGCAGTATCTTTTATTGGAGTGAACAGTGCAGCTGGAGAGGTCAGCTGAAACCACTCTTGTCTCACACTTTACCTCAGCTCTGACAGCTCTGGTGAAAGATTTGTGTTCCCAAAATTCTTGAAGAGTGCATATTATCCTCAGCTTTACCTGTTTGAAGAGGGTATGCATAAAGTAAGGATTATCAGCCTTGCTGTTTGCTATTTAAAACCTCTTGCACATCTCAGGGCCTTCACATCCATCAGCACGTTGGACGAAGCTGTATGTTCTCATTAAACCTACTGTGAATAACACAACAGTTACCAGCTTTCAGATGTGTACACTTTAGTGCTTTTATTGTCTTTTCATTTTGCAGCTATGGGCATGTTTTTCTGAGCCAAGCAGAGGACCTGATCGGTTCAAAATACAAGAAGGTGGTTTACAGGGAGTACACAAGTGGCAACTTCACACAGCGCAAAGTGAGGACAGAAGAGGAGGAACACTTGGAAATCCTGGGCAAGTAACTCTCATGCCTCACAGACCAAGCCTGTGGTCAGCAAGAGGATTGCTTTCCAAAAACTAAGATGTTTTCTAGCTTTTTAAAGATGGAAAATGAGGAACACTGATGCCTATTTCAGGTATCAGTGATTTTACACACTATTTATGTAATTTATGTAATTGCTGAGTGTAAAGATCCTTTCCAAGTTAAAGAATTCATTCTTGAACATCAATAAGAGTGTCCTAAGGAGTGTTATAATGGCAGTTCCAGGATTCACCTTAGCTTCAGAGCTTGTAACATGGGAGAGATTCTTGTAAACAGATTAAGACAATATTAAGGAGATAGATTTGTGTTTGTACTTGGGCAAGGCATAATTTTACCCATCAAAAACTAATCATCAGCTCATGTTTTTTATGGGGTGAAAAGCGGGCAACAAATGGTCATGAAATAGTCATAGAATCATAGAATATTTTGAGTTGGAAGATCACTGAAGTCCAACTCCTGGCCCTGAACAAGATCATTCCATGTTCCTGAGAGTAAACACTTCCTGAACTCTGCCAGGTTGGTGCTGTGACCACTTCCCTGGGGAGCCTGTTCCAGTGCCCAACCACTGTCAGGGTGAAGAACCTTTTCCTGATATTGAGGCTTGAAACTAAGCCTCCCCAATACAGTTTCATGTTGTTCCCTCGAGATAACCTTCTCTAGGAATATATTTACCATTTCCTTTTCTGAAGGACAAGAGTTTAAAAAAAAAAACAACAAGACACAAAAAGGCAAAAATTCAGGAATTACCAGCTTGAGAAATAAAATTTTGAAAGATTCAAAATATCCTCAGGAATTTTCCTTGAAAAACAAAGGTCCTGTCCAAAGACCTGTCTTCAGAGAGAACAATTCTCTTAATTGACTGAAAAGAGGTTATTTATACATATGGAGCTTTTAATCAGCTGAGATAAAACAATTTTGATGACTTTCCTGTTAGAATAGAAAAGCCACATGGTTTTGATAGAGACCTTGGCTCTACTCCTAGGCCAGGCTACTGAAAGTTTGTTGAATTCAGAAAAGCAGCATTAATCACTTGCATCTTCTGTTTGAATTTAGGGCCGTTACTCCATGCTGAGGTCGGTGACTCCGTCCTGATTGTATTTAAGAACAAAGCCAGCAGGCCTTACTCGATAAGTGCACATGGTATAGAAGAAGTGGGTTGTGAAGAACAGCCTGAGACACCAATTACCCTCCCTGGTAAGGCTCCCTTTTTTTTCCCCTGCCTTCTTTCCTTTGAGTTACAAAGGCTGTATATAAAAGCATTTTAGCACATGAAGGATAACCCTGCTTTCAAAACTTGCCCATAGCTATATGTTCTCCCAGGCATAATATGCTCGATGTTTATTCAGCTACAATTCTGAGTTTTTATTCATGTAAGTTCTTCATCAAGTGCACGTGTTTGGGCAGAGAATGAGCCTCCATTCCTATCAGGGGTAGAAACAGGAATGCAATATCTCTGGGCAAACTCCAGAAGAGAAAGAAGCAGGACCATAATCATGACAGGAGAAATGTGAGCCAGTGCTGCATTTGTCTCCAGACTGACACTCTAACGATGTTTTCAAAACTTTCAAATTCAGAGGTAAGAATTGCAGATGTTAATATTAACTTTGCCTCCCTCAAGCTACACAGAACTGGCATTTGCATTCAGAGTCATGCATAATATGCAAAATGTGGCTGTCATGTCACTTTGGAAAAGTGTACCAAACATGCCTCAGTTTCTTGTGAGGAGAACAGTGGAAAATAGCTTTTCATATAGAAAAATTCTAGTTAAACTTTATGAATGTCAATTTTTTTGGTTTGATTTATGTTCTAGTAGGAAGTCAAACCCAGGCATTGCAGTCAATCCAAAGCATACACACCTTGGCTTTTCCAACACCCATGCAATTTTTTTCATAGTATTTGTGAACTTCAGTGTGAAAATAAATGAAAAGAAAATTTGATGTAATAAAGCTCTTTGCAAGCTGAAATTTCTTTCCTGTGAGCAGCTGTGTCAGTACAGTACAAACACCCAGACACTCATGTCTAAATATGAGCCAGCATCTGCCTTGCTGGAGTTTGATGAATGTATACCTGAGGTTGTTACATGGGGGAGGGGGAAAAAAGAGGAACTGATTTATATACAATTCCCTTGTTTTGTTATTTGCTCCATGATGTTGTTGATGCTGTTAGGCTGGTGGTGTAGGTGTAACAACAGGAACACTACTGTCATGTCTCCTGTGTCCACATGGGAGCAGGCTTGGGATGAATGAGATGAGGGATGGTATTTGAGAGTATGCCAAAAGCATTCTTCAGCAAGATCTATGGACAGACTTTTCCTTAGAGAGTTTGGAAAAAGCAGTTAACATAGAAAACAAATCACTGAAAACAAGAAAAATTTCTGTGCACCTCAGTCCCCACCACCATCATCTGGAAATCCTCACCATCTGTCTTCCTAGGCCAGGCTGAACTGCTTACCCCAAACTTGCCAAAGACTGTCTAATTCTATTAAATCCTAAATCACTCAGACAGATTTGCATCCTGACAAACTACTCCTGGGAGCACTGCCAGGTCATAAAGAAACTGTGGGGGGCATGGTAAATAGATGCAGAGAACATAACCATAGCAGCCTATGCAAAACCAGCTCTCATCTGCCACAGCTTTGTTCTTTCCCTGTCCATTCTTCCACTTAGAGGAAAAAAAGGGAGAAAACATCCCTTTTCCTCATGTTTTTTGCTCTTTTCAGGGGTTATGCCTTATTTGCACTTCAAAGATGGGTCTTCAATGCCTTCTGAAGTGTGTAAGCTTTTAAGTAGTGTGGAAATTTTTTTCCATCTACAGCCTCCAAACATCCTGAGGTGAGGAGGAAAAGAAAAAGGAGTGGAGGACCATGACCAGCCTGCCTCCCTTCTCAGATCATGCTCTCTAAAAAGAGGCTATGGCATGTAGGTTAGATTTAGGTGGATGACAAACACTTCCCTGGCCTATGTCTCCATGACGTGGACTTATTGTCTCCATGACATGGTGCTGATCCTGTAAGAGTAAATGATAATGCAATACTTAAATAAGACCCATCTCATATTGTAAGAGAGTTGGGAGTCAGCATTTTTTTGTTTTTGTAGTTACTGCTGTACAATAAAGCACACTGTTGCATGATGCATGAACAGTGACACAAAACTTTTGTTTTCAACACTTCCCAACCCTTTAAGCTTGAAATTTGTCCTTGCCTAGATGCCCACAGCTATTGGCAGCTGTTGGGTTGTAGCTGTACTAAAACCATGGTTCTGTGATTTCCTGGTTTTCACCTGATTCACAGCATGTCCCATGATGCTCTTGGCTGTTGTCACCCTGGAAGACTTCTGGGACAGAGATTTCTTGGTTCAGCATTTCTCCACCACTTAAAAGGGCAAGGTGTTGACCACATCTTGGTCTCCTACCCTTTCCTGCAGTACCAGCAAAAAAACGAAGCAGGGAAACACACCATAGGCAGTTCACCTGAAAACAGATGTTTGTGTTCAGTGTAGAGAAATGATCCTCACCCAAACAGATCATTTCCTCATCCATTTGTTGTCATTTTATTAAAATCAGAGGTCAGAGAATTTCTGCTCAGGGAGGATGTAGCAGAGATGATGACATTTGGGATGGGACAGACGTTCTCTGGTAATTGCTGTGGAGCAGGGGCTTATCTGGAAGAGGAAAGAACCCCCCATGTTGCTCCCAGACAACAGGTTGATGCATATTCAGCTCTCCTATCTGGGCCCCCAGCTGACACATGTCTGCAGCACCCTCTGGAAAATCCCAGTGGCAGCTGCCACTTCTTTTTGCCCTTTTCAATTGAGTCGGTCCAAGAAAAATTTTCTGAGACTCAGTGCCTCAACTGACCTTCAGATCAGCAACCAACATCATTGAATTACTACAACTTTTGCCAAGGGGAAAGATGAAGAGTCCTATCTGTAAACTTCCTTCTGTAGCATGACACTTTCGTCAGTATCATTTGCAGCTCTTGTTTTCCAAAGCAATCTGCCTTCATTTACACCACTGGAACCTCACTGACCTCCTGGAAGGCAAAATCATATCCCTATCCCATTGCTGCATGCTTCCACAGGTAGTTTTGATGCAGACAGTTTTTTGATGAGGAGGGTAGGAGGTCTGAGTTAGACACTATTCAAAGCCTCTAATACTTTGCTGCTTAAGGTAAAACTGTTCTCTCTCTGTTTCAGGGGAAATAAATACCTACAGGTGGAACGTCCCAGAACGATCTGGTCCTGGCAAAACAGATCCAAATTGTATCACTTGGGTTTATTACTCAACAGCAAATTTTGTTAAGGTAACCAAGAAATGGTCATTAAAGCTTGCATTGCTTTGGCTGACATGTTGTGCCTTGTGTAATGTTCCTGAAAGGAACCTGCTTCTCAGCTGGGAGAGGACCACAGGCTAGAGAAACCATTTACTGAGCTGGATGCTTTGTCCTCTTTACTAACAGTTGCACACTCCTGGGTAATTTAATCTACAGAAATCCTAAGGCATACACCACAGTAATGTGATTTCCTCCTTAAAGAACTGAAGAGTTGAAGGGATTTGGGGTAAAGACAAAACATTACCCAAAATCACAGAATCACAGAATGAGTAAGGTTGAAAGGGACCACTGGAGACCATTGCTTGGGTAAATTACCAGAAAAAGAAGATTTTAATCAGACAGATCTTGAGTTAATCTGCATCTATTTCATAACTGGATGAACTGAAAATCTGTAATGCATATATTTATTTTATTTCAGGACACACACAGTGGTCTGATTGGGCCTCTTGTAGTTTGCAGAAAAGGAACTTTAGATGAAAGAGGTCTAAGGAAAGACATCGACCGTGAATTTACTCTTCTGTTTATGGTGTTCGATGAAGATGAATCCTGGTATTTGAAAGAAAATATTGAAACATACCTTCATAAGAATCCTGATGATTTTAATTCCACTGAGAACTTTGTAGAAGGCAACAGCAAGCACGGTATGTAGGACTCAGCAGCAGCAGCAGCAGCCAAGAGGAAAGAGGTTTACTTTTCACAGTCCTTTTATGAAGACATTGGACTTAGCCTGCAGTTACCCAACCACGTGACACCTTCATAAATTGCAATGCTGGAAACAAAAAGATCTCATAAGGCCCAGCCAAGAAATTCTTCTTACAAGATCGTTTACTCTTACATTCTTGGGAAGAGGCTACGCTGCCAGAATTCTCTTGTCATTTGGGAGCCGTGTTCCTCCAAGGCTTGTTTTTTAGGAGCATAGTTTAAAACTGTGGCTGTATTTGCAGCCAGTCCAGGAACTGGGCAGAATAGAATGGATTGGGACACACACAGCCCTGGCAAAGCAAACTCTTCTTTCTACAGCTGGTACCCATTTTAGGCAACAATTATATTCCCCCCTTTTCCATGTAGCTTCTCAGCATAAATCCAGTTTGCTGAGGAGTTCAATCTCAACAAGCAAAAAACAGTTTGATACTCTGTAAGACAGAAAAATGTTTGCTGACGTATACTCACACAATTTGGAAACTGAAACAAAAGCATGACCGTCTCCCTGCAGTGGCAGTGGTCACTATGGACAGCAATTGTCCTGACCACACACGCCTATCCCCCCTCTGAGCACTCCTTCGCTGAAAGTGCAAAGGGTGCCTGAAGTAGAGGTTATAATCACCCACACCATGGCCAGTTATTAATATTCCTATATTGTCATTCTTCCAGCAATCAATGGGAAGATTTACAACAGTCTCTTGGGTCTAACGATGAACGAAGGAGATAGGACAAACTGGTATTTGATAGGAATGGGCAATGAAGTGGATATCCACACAGTTCACTTCCATGCACAGACCTTCATCTTCAAGGTGGGTAAAATAAATCTAAGTAAAACTTTTGTAGTGTGATGGGAAATGTATGAGAAAAATAAACAAAACAATTCTGTATTTCCAGCCAGGTTTTGTCACTTGGGCACCCTGGGCTGCTGCTGAGGTTGGTGGGGGTTTTGCATTTGAAGGAAATACAAAATGAATGAGATCCTTGCAAATCTATTACTCTAATAGAGGACATGCTTAGGTGAATTAAAATATGTAATTACTATAGGTGTAAGATACAGGGAGGAAATTAGAGTTACACCGGGTTAGAGTATGGTTTTATGGTGTGACAGTTTGCTACTAGCAGGACTACCTGAAAAATCTGTCTTTCAAAGAAACACCTTTGCTCAATCAACAGCTGGAATTGTCAGGAGGGGTCTGCTGTTGTTATATAATGGATTAAATGAGAGGTGTCCACAGACCTCAGTTTCTCTGGATGCTGCTCACTAGAAATGTACAAGAAGCATTTGATCTACCTTAAGGAACTGGAAGTCTAACTGGAGTATTTCAGTGCCTGTGGGGGAGTATTTGAGGCATGACTCTCACAATTCTGGTTTTGCTTTGCCACAGACAGATAAGGACCACAGAGGAGATGTATATGACCTTTTCCCTGGGACTTTCCAGACAGTTGAACTTGTAGCAGAAAACCCTGGAACGTGGCTTCTGCACTGTCATGTGGCCGATCACATCCATGCTGGCATGGAGACAACCTACACCATCAATAAATCAGGTGCAGTGTCAGAAACATCCTAGGACTCAGAGGTGGTATTGCAGCACAATTAGATGGAAGGCAGGGATGAAAGGAAGAGAACCCACCTGTGCACTGGTGTGAAGCACCTGCACTGCCTTGGCCAGTTAGCAGTGATAGAAGACAGGACAAACACCCCTAGTGACATGGCAAAGACAGCAATCTTTGGTGCACTTCACTGCAATTTGAAAGCAATCGGTGCTTCACAAGTACCCTTCTGAGACAGTGGCAGCCTAGGGACCATTTGTCATTTAAAGGTGGTGCAGAAAACATCTGCAAAGCTGTTTTTCAGCCTTTTTCGCCACACTGTGCAGGAGGGTCGGCAGGCTGGCATGGTGCTGGTTCCTTCCTGTGACCTCTGATGACTCGCAGCCCTGTTTGGGCTCCTCCCTGCACAGCCAGACACCAGCTAGGGTAAAAGGAGCTCCAGAAAATAGTTGTTCATCTTGTCCAAGAAATAGGTGATCTCTTGACTTAGAAAAGTTGGAAAACTTCTTGAGTGGTGCTTGTCTCTTCCAACACATGTGAGTGAAGCCAAAAGTTTTGTGATCCTCTCCACATCACATAACTTCACTAAACATCTGGATCCAGCATCTCCCACCTAGGTCCCCACTGTGCTGGTTAAACTCATCTGTAAGAGGTGAAAAAGTGCCAGTAAGCACGCCTCATACCTATAACCCTGTAGCAGCACGATGACAAACGTAGATGCCAAATGTAGCCAAAATACTCCTTCCTTGGATATGATGAATTTATTTGATTCCACATATTCATATAGGCTGCGAGATTTCAAATTAACTGAATAATGGAATGATTTGGGTTGGAAGAGGCCTTAAAGATCATCTAGTTCCAACCCCTCTGGCATGGGCAGGGACACCTTCCACTAGACCAGGTTATTCAAGGCCTCATCCAACCTGGCCTTAAACAGTGCCAGGGATGGATGGATCCACAGCTTCTCTGGGCAACATGTACCAATGCCTCACCACCCTCATCATAAAAAATGTGCTCCTTATAGCCCATCTAAATCTACCCACTTTCAGTTTAAAAGATACTCCTTGTGCCATCACTACAGTAAGTAGTGGAATAACAGAGATGCCTGCAGTAAGTAGTGGAGTAACAGAGATGCCTGCAGAGAAGAAGAATGTTGCCCATGGAGCTGCCCAGAGGAACAGCTGTGATGATCTAATCACAGCTGTTCTGTTCAGATCAACAAGATAGAAATAATGCCATAAAGTCAACTCTAGTTTTTCAAAAGAAAAAAAAATATTTATTAAGGCTTTCACCTTAACTATGATTTTTTTTTTTCTCTCTGAGAAGAGAGACAAGAGTGGGAAGTTCCTTCAGAAGGAGGACACACAACTGGAGCATACAATATGACAAATGCAACAAATGGAACCACTGCAACGGGTATGGATGTTTTAAAATGTCATTTAAAACTCTTCAGATTCATGTGCAGATTTCTCATTAACAACTCTCTTTTAACAGATTATGACAACAAAGTGGGCAATTTTTTCGGCAAAACTTTGAGTCCTGGAGAAGCCAGCCTGATACTCGCAGCTTTTTTTTGCATTGGACTTGTTCTACTGTCAACAGCATTAATCTTCTTCTGCTTCATCACCCACCAAGGAAATAGAATCCATTACACAGCTCTGCATGATAAAAGTGCATTTCTGGCAGATTCCCTGTAAATCCCTACTTTTAATATTGTTCACAGGGAATCACTGGATTTCACAACATAGAAACATAAAGCCATTAAGGTTGGAAAATACCTCTAAGATCACTGAGTCCAACCATTAACCTAATACTGCCAGGCAACATGCTGCTAATAAAACTGGAGCAGGGAGTATGCTGACAGTCCTACCTCATGGCCAATGCTCACAAGAGTGAACATGAGCTGTAGGGCTCAGCTCCAAGAGCCATGTACCACCCATCACCATTTCCACTCCTCTGGAGTTCAGTTGAGCAGAGCAGCACACTTCTTGGCATCCACAGGGTTTTCACAGGAGTGAGGAGCAGGCAGAATGACATCCATGTGCTCTGTGCAGAAACACAGGGTTCACACTAGGAAATAAACACCACCAGGGACTGGCTTAAGTTGTCAGCTTCTGAAGGAGCAGGTGCTAATCTCCAACTCCCTGCAGTTTCCCAAAGTCTGGCTCAATTAATTCACTGCCATTGAAAAGTGATTGCCCTGCTTTTTTCCCCTGTTAAAATGAGGAAAGTGTGCATGGGGACAGATTTCTGAAGACCTACAAAAAATTTTAGCACCTGATGGGTTCAGCAGTGCGCCTGCTGTTAGTTTCTAACAGCTTTTATTTATCTCAAAAAATCTAGCCCTGAACAACCTCCAAGAGATTAATTGACTTTGTAAATGCTGCTTGTTATGGTCCTGATTCTGTATCTCTTCTTCGCATTGAGCAACACCTCTCTCCTCACCTGTAACGAAGCCATCAGGAGGATGATCTTTGTGTTCTGTGAGGCAGACAGACAGAATCAGGACATTTTTAGTGATACTTGAATGTTTATAGTTCATTTTCTGTTAGGTTGTGTTCGTTCTTGCCTGCTCATGCCTGCTATAGCTCTTGCAGAGGAATTCCAGAAAAACACCTTTGTAAAACTGTTTACACAAATTTGATTTTAAATGTAAATTCAAGTTGCTCTTTTGGTTTTTTTAATTTTTTTTCCACTTCTGTACTTTAAAGTATGTTCAAAGGTAGGAAATTTTACTGTGCAGCACTCTTACTGTAGCTTAAATGTGTCCTGCATTGATATCCAGTCAAACAGCATGTTGAAGGTTCTTGGATGTTTTCAGTAATTTCTTTGTTTTCCTCAGTCATTTGAAAGCACACACATGAAGTAGAAAGACAGAACTGAGCCCTTATAGAATTTACATCGTATCAACAAACAAAATTTCCTTCTCAAAATCTCCCATTTGAGCTGGTAAAAACAAATTCTCTGAACCCTTTCATCTTCCTGTCCTGTAAACATTAAAATTTGGGCCTCCTGTTCTGTGCAAAAATACTGCCTGTGCAAAACTTTTGTTATCTGTGTACATACAAAATTAAAGCCTTTCACTTGAAATGTACTATTAAGAAAGGAAATTATTTAGTACTTCACTTCTAGGGTAGCTAATGCACCTGATGTATTAGAAACAGAGTTATAAGTTTCTTTTGACTGTAGAAACTAGTTTGCCAAAGTGATTACATTGATAATAAAAAAAATCCAGCTATTTTTATGAACCTTCTGGCAAGTTCATTTCCTCTGTCCCGCTCCTCAGCTGGACAGTGACTGTGAAACCAGAATGAAGGCTCCAAAGGGCCCCAGGACATCACTGCTGCCAGACCAGGTGACACAGCCTGCCACGGGGATCACAAAATGTCACAAAAAGCATAAAGCAATGAGTTTACCCCTGCCTGCCTGGTGCAGGCAGCCCTGTGCCAGCTGTGTCCTGACACCTGTGTTGAACTACAGCATCTGTGTTGGGATGAAGCACCAGCAGGAATATAGTTAAGCACCAAAATGAACAGAAGATCAAGTCACCAAGGCAGGGATATTCTCTACAGAGCGCTACAGGCCCTCATAATATGAAAAAATCTGGATTATAAACTGGGGTAACAGTTGGGAACTGTCCTAAATCCAAAAGCTTGAAAGGTGACAAATACAAGGTCAACCTTTAAAAACTTTCCAGAGGACTAAACAGCTCTGTCAGCCATACAACAGGAGCTGGCTGAAACTGTTGTAAAAACAAAACCAGGAAAATGTCCAAAGGAACAGAAGACAACATGGGAGAATTTATACTTTTTTATTTTCTTTTTTATCTTTTTTTCCCAAAAGAAAATTGTGCCTTAGGAAGGTTTTTGAAGGACTCAGTGCATAGGTAAGAAACGTGGATGAATATAACCTGCTTACATTTCCATAAGATCTTTGAGAAGGTCTTCAGTTAAAGCTTCTTAAGGAAATGAAATCACCATGGGATGAGGAGACCGTGGAGGTTAAGAAACTTGTTAAAAGACAGTGAAAAGGGGTCAGATTTCACACTGAAAGTCACTCATGGGGTGCTACATGACTTGTGGGACATGCTTGTCCTTGCTCTTCACTATTTTATCTAAGTATTATGGAAAAGAGCAGACAAGTTGAGTGACAATCTTAAGCACATGTAGCATGAAAAATCAGTGAAAAAAAGGACAAAATTTAGTACTGATACAGTTACAGTAGTACATGTGGAAAAAAGCAATCCTAACCTTATGTCTATACTGTCTAAGCATCTCTGAAATGGGATCTTATTTGTAATACTTTAATGACAGCATTAGCTCTGGTGTCGTTTGGTGGGCATAAAGGCAATTAAATATTAGGAATCAGTACAAATTAAGAATAGAGCAAAACAGAAGACCACTTAGTCCCATTACATAAATGTCTGGAGCACCTCCATCTTTTATACAGCATGAGTCAAATCTCCTGGCCTCATCCGGCAAAGCAGCACAAGACCAGCACAAAAAGAACAAGAAAGGGAATCAGTATTGCAGAACAGTTTCCATATGAGGAATGATTTCCTTGGCTTATGGCTTGGAAAAAAATAGGAAGAACAATTGAAAGCAGATAGGATAGCAGTTTTATGAAGAAGAATTTGAGTGGAGAAGGGAATAGTTTGTCCTTTTTGTAGAAAGCAATGAACTGGGGGAGTGTTAAGCACAGCATAGGAGGTGGCTCTTCATGGGGTGGACATGTGACTTCTGTGACTTTTGGGCTGAGGATACTCCAAGCTCACAGGGGTCCTGAAACCAACAGGAAAAGTAGAGGGGAAGATAAATTAAGGGTTATTGAAGGTGAAGGCACTCCAGTGACTCCCCCAAAAAACTGGCCTGAAAAGCAGTGATCAAACATTTTGGGTGGAGAAAATGCCGCAGTACATGGTGCTAGGTAGGTTAGGGGCTTGGAGCATCTGTCACACTGTGGTGGGGAGATGAGTGCTGAGACAGCTGGGGCTCCTCAGCCTGGAGAAAGTGCCTCAGGGGCTCTCCACAGTGTGTGCAAACAGCTGATGGTAGAGTAGCATGGACAGAGTCAGGTTGTTCTTGTCAGTACCTGGTGAGAGGACCTGAGCTGATAGGCACAAGCTTGACACAAGAAGTATCCATTAGAACACTGTACCTGGGTTGAGGCAACCACAGACATGAGTACAGAGTGGGAGAACCCAGGGAGAGCCCCCCTCATTGGGGGTTCTTGTGGATGAAAAGCTGGACATGAACAAACTATGCTCAGAGTGGAGAAAGTTAGCCTCATCATGGGCTGCATCACAAAGAGTGTGGCCAGCAGGCCAAGGGAAGTGATTCTGCCCCTCTGCTTTGCTCTGTTGACACCTCACCTGGAGTGCTGTGTCCAGCTCTGGGAGCCCCAGCACAAGAAAGACATGGACATGCTACAGCACATCCAGAGGAGGACACAAAGATGCTCCATGCAGGGGCTGGAGCAACTCTCCTAGAAGACAGACTGAGAGAGTTGTTATTGCTCAGTCCAGAGAAGAAAAGGCTCTAGACAGATCTCACTGTGGCCTTCTAGTACCTAAGGGGGCTTATAAAAAAGAGGGAGAACGACACTTTACAAGGATATGCAGCGATAGGAGAAAGGGGTGTGGCTTTAAACTGAACGAGGGTGGGTTTAGAATAGATTTTATGAAGAAATTCTTTATTGTGAGGATGGTGGCACAGGCGGCAGACACGGGTTGCCCAGAGTGGATGCCCCATCCCTGGTGGCATTTAAGGCTCTGGTCTAGTGGAAAGTGTTCCTACCCACAGCAAGGGGCTGGGACTAGATGATCTTTTAAGTAAGTCCCTTCCAAGCCAAGCCGTTCAGCGATTCCGTGACCCCCAGGGCGCCGGGCAGTGCCGCAGCGCTTCCTCCGAGCTGCAGAACTCCGCTCCGCGCCCCCCGCCCCTGGCCGGGCCGGGCTGTGGGGGCGTTCCCGAGCCGAGCCGGGCGGAGCCGGGCGGGCCCGGCCCAGCCGAGCCCTGCACAGCCCGGCCCAGCGTAGCCCAGCCGGGCCGGGCCGAGCCGAGCCGAGCGGAGCGGAGCCGAGCCGAGCCGAGCCGAGCCGAGCCGAGCCGAGCCGAGCCGAGCGGAGCCCAGCCCGCCATGGCCATCGCGCACATCGCCACCGAGTACGTCTTCTCCGACTTCCTGCTGAAGGAGCCGCCGGACACGCGCTACAAGGGGCTGCGCCTGGAGCTGGCGCTCGACAAGATCGTCACCTGCATCGTCGGGGGGCTGCCGCTGCTCCTCATCTCCCTCGCGTTCGCCCAGGAGGTCTCCACGGGTAAGTCCGGCAGCCCCCGTTTGCCGGCTCCCGGCGCCTCCCGCGGAGGACAAAGGGCTCGGCGGGGCGGGGGGCGGCGGAGCGGAGCTCCGGGCGGGAACGCAGCGCTCGGTCGGGCTCAGCCGCCGGCAGGGTTCCCGCTCGGGGCAGGGCAGAGGGCGCCTTTAGGCCGCGGGAAGGAAAGCTGCCTTCCCGGAAAGCAGCCGTCCCGGAGAGCATCCCTGGCAGCGGGCTCATCCAGGTGTGCTGGGCTTCCCGGCCGGGCCTGCCCGCGCTTCCCCGTGCCCTGTTCCCCGCTGGGACGTGCCCTGGCCGCTGCCGCTCTCTCAGCACCTCCCGAGCCTTGTCAGCCCAGCCGACGCATCTTCTCCCGTGGGGGTGATGGGGGAGCGCTGAAGCCGTGCCGCCCTTTGTTTCCCGGCGCAGCCCAGACTGGAGCAGCCAGCCGGGATGTGCCCCGGGATGTGCCCGTCTGCTGCCGCTCCCGGCGCTCGGCCTGTTCGGCAGGAGGATTTCGGGGTCACTCAGCAGCTGCCAGGGACAGGTGCCACGGAGAAGAGCTCAGAGCTCTGCCTTTGCGCTCGGCGGGGTCACTCACAGGACGGGCAGTGCGAGAGCTCTCTGAAGCTTCCCGCTGCTCCTCCGCCCTCCTGCAGCTGTTCCAGTTCCGTTTTCAATTTCTGCTGTGACTCGGTAGATGAAACTGTGCTTTACGGGTAAAGGGACAAGTTTCCTAATTATTTTACTATCTTTTTATTTACCCACCTTCCCAAGTTGCAGAGGTGATCATGCAGCAGCCCTTAGCGTGAGGAGTGGAACTAAATGATTTTTAAGGACTACTTCAACCCAGATCTTCCTATGGTTTGCTAAGAGTAGCACTATATGAATGAAGATTTCACAGGTGAATGAGCAATACTATCCATTTTGTGACAAGGATGAAGCACAGGATTTCCAGCCTTTCAAAGAGATAGTTCTATTTACTTGATGTACCTATTTATTGGCATTCAGTGTTATATATCTGATCTCCATTGTCTACAATGAGAGATCTACTCTCTAGATCTGTCTACAACTTGACTTGATTGAATCAAGTGAATGTCAGGAGAGCGGAAGCTGGAATGGGACTTTGAATGAGTGGTGAAACTGTGCAGAGCCATCATGAATAGCATTTGTCAGATACTGGACTGCTTGAGAGATAAGATGCCCCAGATTGCTGTATTTACAAACAGCTGCACACCTATTGCCCTAGGTGTGCGTTTGACCCAGATCACTGTGGTCTGCAATAACTGCACAGGGGAGTCCAGACTGGGAATGCTGAGACCAGCTCTGAGCCCATGGCAGCTCTGTTCATCCAGAAGCTGGATGGGTACATCCATATTTTTGTACTCTAAGCTGCTTCTTTTTGTTTTAGATCTGCTACTCATATATGCACATTTCTTTCTCTTAAAGTGACTAAACAGAGGGTTTGCATTTCCATACAGTAGTTTGTATATGGACCCCTTGATTCTTTCTACTTCTACTCTAGAAGTACTGCATCCAGTTTGAAACAGTGCCTGAGTTTCTTTCATTTCTTTTATTTTACTCCCTTACACAAAGATTAAACAAACAGTTAAACTGCAAAGTTTGGTAAAGTGTGCCTTTCTTTCAGATGAGTTAAGTTCACATCTTTCAATTATTTCAGTATTAAAACTATTTCAAATTGGATCTATGAGTGCAGTAGATTCATAAAACAAGAACAGAAATGTGGGCTGCATCTTGCTAGTGCTTCTTTTTGTTTATAATCCTGAGAACCTGGTAGAAGAAAACATTGGGTTGAAAACTGAGCTTTTCTAAGTAGAAAAATAAGTATGCAAATAAATATGACAAGTACTTATTATTGTTATTTCCGGGCATGGGTGAAACTGCACCACGTGGTGTCCATACAGAAAGTGATAGTAAGTCAGCCATGCTGTGGCAGCTGTCACCTATTTCTCACACAGTCCTTGCAGCTCAGCAGGCTGGCTGCTTATGGGACAGCCCAAAACTGCTTCTGTTAAGGCATTTGTGGGAACACTGAGGATTTTAGAGGCTGGAAATGCCTGGTTGTCTGTGCTGTGGTGTTCAGCCAGCAATAAAATAGACAGCAAGGTTTATTTTTAAACACTTTGTGATATAATCATGCTCTGAAAAAGCTCAGGAGTGCTAAACTCCTAAAACTTTTTTCCCTAAAAGGGAAAATGTCAGGGTCCATTTTTAGGTCTGAAAAAGAACAACTCAGAGGTGGAAAGTGCTTGGTGGAAATACCTGCCTCAGAGTACAAAAACTCGGCACCCTTTCCAGAAATGAATGCTCAGCTCCTATTTCTATTGGGATAATTGCATTCTTCCTACCTTGGGTTCTCTTGGCACCTCATCCTGTCACCTTCCCTTCCTGCTCTGCTTTCCTGCTCCATTGCAGTGTGGTGTCAGACACCTGCAATTTTCCTCCTACGCGCGGTTGCTCTTAATTGTGCAAAGGTATTAAAATGTTTACAAAGGCTATGGAAGTTTTCTGAAGCCGCCAAGTAACTTTTCAAAAACAAACTTTTGATGGGAGTTTTAGGAAATAAATGAGATTCCATGTGAATCACAGAGAGAATGCAGGAGGCGTGGACAATCCAGCTGCAGCACCCAGCCAGCGAGCAGTGCTGAAATTCTGGGGTTAGTGCCTGCACCCCACTTGGGCATTCTTCAGGGGCAGGAGGAGAACTAACCTGAGTTTACTCTTGGCTATATTTTGGAAACCCATGGTTGTTGCAGATGTAGTTTTGTGAAGATTTTAAGCTGGTTCTAGTAGTAGTTAAGCAATGATTCAGCTGTTGTCTGCTATCCCTGGGAATCTTTGCTGCTTGAAATCCTGCACCTGTTACCTCTTTGCAACTGGACCTTGTTTTATACAATTTTACATAATTTCATGCAATTTTATACTGGGAATGGAAAAATTAAAATAATGATGGAATTGTGAGGATTGTGTTGTACATATATATTCCTTACATGTGGCTTGATATTATTTCCTTATATTATTTGGCAGTTCTTGGGTAAATTATACTAGAGGTTGTCAGGTAGTGTGGTAACAGAAACCATCTAAATATACCTAAACCACCAATTCTTAGAAAGGGAAAAAAACCAAAACAAACCCTGAAAGATGGGGCACCCTCAACAGTGTATGAACCAGAAATGAGTAGAATTTTATCTGTGTCATTTTTAGTTAGAATAGCTCTGAGTCAGGATTAAGATTCCAGTTTCTGAACTCAGATTGTGTGTATTGTAAGATGTGCTTTCTTACTGTAAACAGCTTGGCTGAAAACATAGATATTTATTCCCAAGGTGCTGCTTGGAGCAGGATGCCGCAGCCCTAAGCAGGTACAGTCAGATGAGCAGAGAGGAAATCAAAACAAGCTGCTTAATTTTGGCCTCTGCCAAAATTCAGCTTAGTTCTGGAAAAAGTATCAGTGGCTGTCTTGGGTTGCAGCTGAAAGAAAAGCAGATGTGAGAGCAGTCCACTCAACATCAAATGTTTTCATCTTTTTCTGTGGGAAGGCAACTGTGAACTGCTCATCTGTGCTTGTCACCAAATGATGTTTGACCTCCTGCATGCAGCAGCTTCCAGGCACAGCTGTGCAATGGGCAGCCTGTAGTGGCTGCATTCACTGCAGCCTCGTGTGGGAGCTGGTGGCAGGAAAGGGACACAAGAAGGGAGCAAGGGAGTGGAGAAGAACAGAGCATTGGGGAACACAGCAGCTCTTACTACATGTTTGGTTTGGGTGTTGGCTGTGCATGGCTCATACGTAGCTGGGGTGAAGTAATCCACATCTTTTAGCATCTCTATTTTATCATATAAGAAAACACCTTGTAAACCTTTCCAGGACACTGAAACCATCACATGTTGAGTAAAGACAGCTGGGAAACTTGGTTATAATCATAATGAAGGCTTGGGCAGTGCTGCTGGCTCATCAGTTGTGGCAGGATGCTGGGCTAGGAAGTATCTGACCATGGGCCAACCCACAGCATCTGCATGAATCTGTCAAAATGGAGATTTCCTGCACTAAAACCATTTCCCACTGGTGCTCTCTGGTGCATCTTGCCATGCTGGAGGGTGCTCAGTGGTGGGGAGGTGGAGCTTTTCCTTATGCTCTGCACACCACAGCATTAATGTACCCATTGACCGCTTTGTACTTGCCCAGTGGTCACAATCCTTACTTGCCCTGCTCGTTTTCCACATGATTTATGGGCACTTTTTTCACTCAGTTTGTTTTTTTTAGTTTCCATGGTTGCAGTTGGCTGCCTGTGGGATTGGAGGTGCTTTGGCTGGCAGAAAACACAGAGTGAAGGGTGTTAGTGGGGAACTCTGGGTGCTGCATCCCAAAAGCTTTAGTGGGAGCCATGATGGCATCAGTGCCCCTTGATGCATGTCCAGCTGGGCCTGTATCTCTCTCTATATAAGTTAGTCATATGGCTGAAGAAGTCATGAGAATAAAATGTATAGAAAATGGAGAAAAAAAAACCAATTGTGAGATTAAATCACAACAAATACACTGAAAAAACAGTCTTAACTCTTGAATTGGGCTCCTTTCCTCTCTTGCTACCTCCTGTCTGGTCCTTCCTGCTGATGTCCCTCTCCCTTCATGTTCACAAGTTCCTGGGGAGGCTTTTAGAAAATAATCCTATCTTGTGACTTCCTAAGGGCTGCCGGCTAAATTTGGGTTGGGTGTAATTAACCAAAGACTGTTACTATGGCAGCTGCTGGCTGAGAGCTGAAAAACCCCTCCCAGTGCTGCTGTAGCAGGCTGTATGCTGATAGTTGACATTTGCACACCTTGCATTTAATTCAGCAGGGTGCTGTGAGACCCAGGGCGTTGATAAAGAACTGAGACAATAAGTGTGTGAGTAGCCTCAGCCTAGGCTGAGAGCTGTCAGTGGAGGTGCAGATCCCAGCAGGATACACTCTGCTGCTCTTTGGCATGTAAGGAGCCCTCAGGAGAGAGCAGAAGTTCCAGCGTCAGGCACGGGCCTGCCTGGGCAGCCAGGACAAACTTGTAAAAACATTTGCTTTAATGTCAAGTTCTAAACTGTCATTGGGTGAGCATCTTCAGCTGTTGGTAAGATTTTTTTTCTGTTTAATTCCTATAGGGCCAGCTTTACATTTCCTGTGGAAATGACGGTAAGCTGCTTTAGCTGCCAGAGTAAATGTAAAAAGAATCTCTGGTGTTGCCTGAGATTTGGGGTACCACCTATGTTGGCAAGGAAGCTAGATGGTCATTGCCGCTGTTTTGTAATGCTTCTCCTTGAGAAGAATGGAAACCTCTTTTGTTTTCCTTAAATCTCAGTGGTGGAAATTTAAGTCACAATTCTTTTTCCCCATGAATTAAAACACTTACTTACCACTCCAAAGGCTATGCTTGATGAATTCCCATCTCTTTTCCCACTGCATGATTTTGAGACTTCTCTGAGGAATAACTTGCAGCTCTAAAGAGAGGGAAATATACTTGCTAATTCCTCTGTCCCACTTCGCTTAAACATTGTATCACCTGAGCTTTACATTCTACTAGTACTCCACCGCCAAAATACCTCTGGGAAAAGGTTCTTTTCTCCAGTGCACTCATTTGCTCCACACTTCCTTCTTCAACAGATTCTGTTTCACCCAACCTTCCACTTTGGGCATTCCTTCATTCCTACATGCTCTTAATCCATGTGTGCACACCTGTACACCCACACGTGCATTTGTTTCTTCTTTGGTATGCAATGGGATTCCTTTTTTCATTCTTAAAAATATTTTTTAATGTTGGTGTGGAGGATGTGCATTGCATGGTGCCTGAGAGTCTGTACATTGTGTGCCTTGATTTTCTTGTTTAAATTATTCTTTAGTGGCTACTAAGGAGCATAATTCTTGATAGATGAAATCAGATTTTTGGGCATCATGGGAAGTTCATTTTGCCTTGTGGAAACTTACAGTAATAATTACTGGCCAGGTTTTGCTTCAAGCATATGCAAATCTTTTTGCAGTAACTGCAGTGTATTATAATCCAAATAATTACTTACTGAAGGTTTAATCCTGTCAACTGTAATCATTTGATCCTGGTTCAAGAAAAATAGTTAAGCCTATGATCAGCATTGATTCTTGAAAGTCCTGTCTGTTAGTTGCAGTTTCTTAATTAGATGTGTAAATCAGCAGAGAGATTTTGAGCCACTGAAGAGGAAACCAGTCTGGCTTGCTGGCTTTATCCTCTCTTTTGTAAAGGCTGCAGCCAGAGGGTGCTGATCCCTGAGCTCATCCTGCCTTGGACTCAGCAAAGCAGTCCAGTACTGAACAGGGATTCTCAATTCAATTTGAGATTTCGTTGGGGTTCTGAGCGTTTCTTCTCATACACAGATTTCCTGCAGAAGCTGCAGAAGAGCCAGCTGCAGGGAAAAAAAAGGGTATTCCTGTTACAAAGGTGGATGCAATAGCTGGAAATTTGTTGGCAAAGCACCCATGAAGACGTGCCACAGCTGGGTGGGGTGGCAGCTCGTCCTTGCCATGCACTGGCTGCAGTGACTCAGGCTTGTACTCTGCACTCAGTTGCAAGCCTGCAAGTAATGTCCTCCTGCCAGCAGCCAGCTCCATCTGGTAATCTCAGCACTCTTGGAAAAGTGTCATTTCATCATATGTGGCTGCACACTTGTTGCTGCCTTGGTTTTCTGCAGCTCTTTTGGGTGGTCTGTCTTTAGGACAGCCATCATCGATGACATTTTTTAATCCTCATTTGTTTGCAAAAGTAAAAGTCAAATCCCTATTGCTCCCTCTCCAAAGCTAATTTAGTATCAAGAAACGATTACCAAAAAAATGCATTGCCAAGTGTAATGATAAATTGGCCAAAGACTGTTGTGACAACTGCTTAACAGTCATTTGTTATTCCTCATCCTTCTTGCTGTATGTTTTATCTCCCTGTTTTTATGGGCTTGTTTGCTGCTTTTCTGTTTCCCATGCTATTACTTGCAGGAGCAAAGGACAGGAATGGTTTCATGTCACCAATCCAGGAGGCTGTTCCTGTGATAGCAGAGGACTATTAGCCTCTCCTAAGCTAGCCCTGTGCACAGCTGTGTGCACAGAGGGTCTGTGGAAGGCATGTAGCCCTGTGCCAAATTTCTCTAAAAGAAACTACAGATTTTATTTTCAACTTCCTCCAGAATAGTCCAACATAAAGTAAATTCTCTATATAGTGCTATTACTCCTTTGTAGGACGGAAGGAAGGAAGGAAAAAAAAGATGGAGAATAGTGACCATTTTCTGAGGCATGAAGTGGTCTGTGTTTTGTATGGATGGTGCACAAAAACATCTTTCCTGTCCAAGTCCTAACTACTGCACAGTTGTAATTTGAATTAGCAAGTGTTTACAAACAAGACTGCAGTCAGGTAGTTAAAAACCAGTACAACAGCTGGAGTTTCCCCCTGCTTGAGGTTGAGCTCTATCTGCTTGGCTCCCAAGTCAGGTTCCCAGTGTCCCTGCTGGAACTGGGGATTGTGAGTGATAGTCACTGCTCTGCTGCAGCACTGGCGTCGCTGTAGCTATTCTGGTATGAAGTTGTGCACATGACATTTTGGAGAAGGAGGCTGGCTTCCTTTTTCATCACTAGTTTTGGAGAAGGGGCCTGCCTGCCTTTTTCCTCACTCCTGCCTTTTAAACACTCCATCACTTTAAGTGGTGTTCCACCCCTTAATGAGAATGAACACATGGAGTGTGTTTCTTTTTGTGGATACACAAACATGAATAAAACAAAGCATCTTTCTGAACACTCCATTGCTCTTCTTTTGAAAGGGTCACTTGTTTGCTGCTCCACACTGGGCACAGCCACCAGCAGGAGATTAGTTAAATGATGAGAGTAGGGCATGAATGGTCTCTATCCAGTGGAGAGCAGACATTAAATGCCTGCTTTTTTCTTTGCTTTCTTTCTCCCCCCCCCTTTTTTTTTCTGCAAAGTATTATTTCTTGTGTTTCCACAAGTAATAGAAATCATCTGGAAAACAAAAACTCTCCAGGCTTTGGGGGAGTGCGAGTGCTTGCCTGGTGCCAACTTTGCTAAATCACATGAGCTCTGCTCTGATAAACAGTAACTTGTTTTCCATAAGGGAGATTTGTGACAGGTCAAACCATGATGATCAAACCATGTCCTTATGATACTACAGCCCTAGAAATAATTACAATAGTGACCCATATGAAATGGCTTTTATTCATAAAGCTCTTTGACTATGCTACATTTTAAAGAGGCTGTACAAGTTACAAGGAGAATGCAGTTGGCTTCTTTTCTGAAAGAAGTCCTTATTCTCTGAAAACTAAACTAGCCAAAAGGCACAACAAATGATAGTCTTACACTACATACTTACTCCCATAAAGCACACAGCAATGCCATTAGCATAACTTAGATTAATATGTTAAGGGGAAAAAAACATGGCAATATTTTCCCCCATTGGTCTTTTGATATTGGCAAAAATGTTGGAAGTGTTGCTCTTAGAAGAAATGTTCATGGGAGAGCCGTGTCCACTCTGTGTAGTTATTTGGTGAAATGATTGTCCTGTTGGAACATTTATGGAAGTCTGGTGGAAATCTATGTGTGTTGGGGGGGTTGCTTTCACTATCAAAGCTTCAGAAAGGAAGTTGAACCCCTTCATCCTGCTTTACTGGAGGTACCTGAGGAGCCACTGATGCTCCATGTCCCAAAACCACTCTTCCTGGATGAGGTATGCTATGGGAGGAGTCACTTGGTGCCTCTGACTAGCCAGAGCAGAATTTGACCCTAAGGCTGCCCAATAGCTGCTCTTGCTGTCAAGGTCTTGATCTTAATTTGAAGTTCCTGAGCAGCTGGAGGGGTCCTGGGAGTAAATGGGAATGACAGTGTTATGCAAAATCTTGAACAAAGCACGTCACTGCACTGATGAGCAGGGGCCTGACATCCTTTGGAGGTGTCTGGGGCCACAATTTCTCTGCCAAAAATTGCAGGAGGAAATCCTTGTTTTCACAGATATAACTTGAACCCCTCCAAATAATTTGCAGTCTCAGAGGCAGAAGTGGCAGCACGCCGGGAAAACCTGCCCTTCCATCATTGCAAGGACTGCCAGGCTGCAAGAATGGTGTTTGAGGTCTTGTTACAGCAGACATGTGAGCTGTAGGTTGTGCTTTTGGGAAGTTGTGGCATGATGGAATGTATTGGCATTTGTTGCCTCAGGCCTGATCTGGTCACACTTTGCATCTGTTAGTTCCTGTTTGGCCAACCTGAGTTAAGTGCAAGTGAGAAAACAAAAAACTTACATAAATAGGCCTAAAAGATAGGTGTTTTAATGTACTGTCTCAACCCTTAGGAGACATCCTTAGATGGATCCCTGTGGGAGTTAGAGCCTTTGGGTGCAGTGGGAACTCGGGACCCTCCTCCCTGCAGAACTGCTGTGCTTTGTCTGATCACTTAACCTGATATCTCTGGATACCATAACATCTTAAATGTGTGCTTTTCTTCCTGAACTTGTTTTCTTCTTTCTTTTTTTTTTTTTTTTTTTAATCTTTTCAGGTTGCAATAACTTTTGCTTTGTTTTCCCAGGTGCTCAGATAAGCTGTTTTGCACCCAGCTCTTTCTCCTGGCGACAAGCTGCTTATGTGGACTCCTACTGCTGGGCAGCTGTGCAGCAGAAGCAACCATCCCACAACAACTTAGAAAACATACCCCTGTGGCTGCATAAAGTATGTATAGGTCTCCATCTCCTGGCAAAGTTATTCCCACATAGGAATCTACTTTTGCCTCACTTTTCTTGTTTCTCTGCTCTGTTGTAGTCCTTGCCTGTGACTTGACTCTCTATTTTTAGAATGTTTTCTTTCTCTTACTTCCAAAGAGGGTAGTACTAGAGAAGGTATTTTCTGCTTTTAAATAAAGGTTCACCAGTTATCTGACACAAGAGTAATGTTAGTGTTGCTATGTTGCCCTGGAGTGAATGCTTTATTTTTTTTTCACCTGGCTTTAGCCAGAAACCATTTTAAAACTGGAATACAGGACACAACAACTGCCTTAATGCTTGTATCAAAAGCTTATCAAAAAAACTTATCAAAAGTTTTAGGAAAATAAGGTAATAAAAATGTTTTATATTTTTATTGTGTCACTCTTGGCCAGTTGTGCACGGAGAGAGTCTTGTGGCAGATAGACATTTTTTGAGAGATGAAATTAATCACTGGTACCAACAGGTTTAACCCCTGTCTTCAGCATGCTCTTCTGCATGTCTCCAGGCAAACCATGAGCTTGCTTTCATTGCTTCAGGTAAGGCAGCATCATATAAAGCACAGAAAGAGATTTATTTTATGGGTTAGAAGTGCAGTAAGTTTTAAGATACTTGAGCTGGCTCAAAGCAGTTAGCTGAGGTTTGGCAGGAGTCATACACTGAGTTAATGCCATGCCAGTGCCTGGAGGTGACTCAGCTCAAGAGGCAGCTTTGGCCTGCTTGAGCAGTGGTGATGCCAAAGTAAGAAATGCTTGTTGGGCTCTGCAAATTTGTGTTCTGCCTTCCTCAGCTCTTTTATTACTTGCCCCAGCAAATGAACCCCTGGCACCTAGGAGCAAAGGAGAACCTGGTGCTGGAGGGAGCTCAGGTATGAGACCTTGCAGCACCTGTATTTCTGGCTTTTAGTTCTGTATGCTGAGCCTCAGATGTTATTATACAGTCATCTGGTGGTGTAATCTCTGAGCGACTATTCAAGGCTGTCTCTGATTTGTTTGCTGACTCAAATCATTAATTGAGGATTTACTGTTGGCCTCTCCAGTTAGCTCCACTGATAATCCTGACCCAACAGGCATGTGTTTCATGAATATTAAAGCCAGACTTGTTTGTTGCTAGCCTGAACTCTTCCTTGCATGGTTAGGACTCCATTTCAGCCAGATCTTCTACAGCTGCCAGTCAAAGCTGCTGGGACATCTCACAGTGCTAGAAACTCCATCTGCAAACCTGGATATTTTGCTGCCCCTTTCTCCTGAGGGAACGAGCTCTTTTTACCCAAATTTGTCATGTTGAATTTCATGTGATAGTCACCTGCTGATAGCACTGAGTCCAGTTGTTTGCCAGCCATGAATAGCTTAAGCACTCATACTTTTATGATGCAACCCATGTCAATTTGCTGACTTGTGATGTATCAGAAATTGCTGCAGTTCCTCCATGACGTGTATGGTATGTGATGTTTCCTTGTAAATATCCTGCAGACTGTCTGCAGGAAGTGCATCTGCACAGCTGAACCAGGGGCTGTAGCAGAGGCTGGTGACTCATCTTCATAGATCCATGAATAGCCACCCACCCTTCTGATCCAGACACTGAGAGCTGCAGATGCTCTTTGGAGGTCAATATTATCTAATATACTTCTGGTTGTTCATCAGCCTTCATGTTTTACAAGTTTACAGGGAAGGAGTGGCGTTACAGCTGTTTAACAGTGAACTTTGGTTCCCACTCAGGTACCTGAAGGCTGTTCCTTGCATCCAGGGCCAACAGCTGCTGAGTGGCTTGGGATCACTTCTGGAGGAAGACTTGGGTTCTCCCCCAAACCCTGCACTGCAAAGTATGCACAAGCTCATTGCTCTGCAGATTTTGTCTAGATAAATAATTTTTTAAATGGCTGGAGCAGAACCTTTTGGGGGCACAGTGATGTTAAGGAGAAAAGGGAGACTTCCTACGCTCAGGTTAGTGGAGACCTGACTCTGTGGTGCAAGGACAGAAGGACAGCAGGATTCATTAAGCCCAGTTCTTCTTACAGCAGCACTTAAAACTTTTTTCCTGCTTTCTGGGAAGCAGAGCTTTTATTTGTAGGGCATCTCAGGTTCTTTCCAAAACCCTGACTCATTAGTATCTCACTGTACTGGCATGCTGGAAGGCTCCATAAAAAACACTTAAGGAGGCATTATATTAAGGTTTTTGGGGAATAAGATTGTAGGCCCCATTACTGATTCAAATGGATGGATTTCTTTCTGGCATGCTCTCTGACAGAGGTACTGCCTCCTGGGGCAGTGCTCAGTGTGGTACAGAGGGGAAGTAGGAGCAGGTAACTCTTTGGGGAAGAAGTCAACTTGTAGTAACCTGCACTGCTTTTCTTCTCAGCATCTGGTTGCTCTGGAGGATTATCAAACCCAAGTTGCATTATAGAAAATCTGAAACCTTACCATCTCCCTCCTATTTCAAGTTCAAGTTTCCTCTGGGATTTTTTGTTCTCTGAACAGTAAAATGTAAGTTTCAGTTCTGGGCACTCCCCAAAGGTTGGCACCTTTACTGGTTGTCCTTTCTGCTCCAGGAGATCTCTCCTAGGGGTTGAAACTATCAGTTTGGAAACTGCAAAGGAGCATACTGCAGACTTCTAGGTTCCTTGACTCTCTAGTGGTCATTGTGCTCCTAGAGGGTGTCCAGGACCTCTCTCCCTGGAGAGCAGGAGGTCTGAAATTTCCAGTGATCCTGGAAGCTCTTCACACTGGATAACCCTTAGCAGGAAGCAAAATGAGTTGTGTACTAAAGTGCACAATTCAGTGACCAAAATACCTGCAGATAGATAACTGTAAAAAAGAGACTGTGGGTAGGTCCTGCCTGCTTTCTTAGTTTAATGCTAAGATTTCTTCTTCTTTGTCAGTGAAAGACCTGTCAAAATGATCATAATCATCAAAATGGTTGAGTCCTCTGAGAAGAGTCCTCTTCAGGTTTGTCACTGATGAAACTTACTCTGGTCAGGTGTCACTATTTCATTGCCTCTGTTTTCTTATGGGATTTTTCCATTCAGGTTTAATTCCCTTAAGAAGTTTCTTGTGTCTGGCTGAAGTGTCAGAACAGAGATGTTGGTTTCTAGAGGTGAGTGGTAAAGACAGACAGTCAGTGGTGATGGGGGATGGAGGAGTTTTGTATTTGCCTGCCCTGTGCAGATAAACATGAACACTCCACCTGAGAAGTTACTTTGGGAAAACTTGTCTTGATCCTTAATTGGAAGGAGAAGAGAAGCTTTTGGCCATTGTGTGTGGGAGTCCGTACAGTCTAGTGAAGAAGGAGAGGAGGAGGCTACACTGTGAAGCCTTTTTAATCCATAGTGCACAGAGAAATTTATAAAAATTCAAGCAGAACAGTGAGCATCATCTTACTGGCTCTTGATAGCAACCAAGCAAGTGGAGGGGTGGGTGAACACTTAGTGATGACCACTTTACAGCCCTGAAATTTGGATTGCTAGGATGGAGCTGCCTATGATCAAGAGTCTTGTAGGGATTTTTTTTTTTTAACTACTGTATTTTCTAGTCTGCTATTAAATGGGGAGAAGCAAAGAAGAGGTAAAGGGTTGTTGAGAACAAGTGGATTTGTACTTGTATGAAATGCAGGCAAACAATTCATCTGACTGAAAAAAGAGGTCTTCACATGTGGCACAGCCAGGAGAGGTCAGTTGTCTGGTTTAGGTATTTCAAAGTGCTTTGGGACCTGCTGAGAGCATTGCATACAGAGAGTGGGTCTGCAGTCTTTGTATGCTTGAAGTAAAATTATGTGAAAACCCTCACTTTTTGTAAAGGGAGTAAGATTTATCATGGACCCTTGAGTTGTTCTTTGAGTAACTTGTCTGTGAATACACCAAAACAAACCTTGGGATTATTCATTATATTGACGGTACCGTTTTGATCGTGATTTTTTGCATGGTTCTAGTTACTCATTGTTTGTACAGTTTCTTAGTTGACAGAGGGTTCTTCTTGTTTCACCTGTAAACCCTTCCCAGAGACAGATTAAGGGCTGTCAGAGCAAAGAAACCCACGTGCAGATGCTTTTATAAATAATTCTTTGAAAGTGTAGTGCTAGAGCTACTTCAGTCTATTGCAGATGGAGTCATCCACTCGTAAGAGGGAAGCAATAATGTGTTGATATAAAACAGTGAGTTAATACAGTTCAATGGTAAATGTGACAGTGGTTTATCAAGATTCAGTGAGAAGATACACTTCATTATTTAGTGCATGGAGGATAGAATGCAAATTGTTAGGGAGATGCTCCTGTTGAGTCATGAGGTTCAGAAGGGACTCCTTTGTATTCTAAACTTCTCAGAGGGGAGTTCAGGTGTGGCTAGGTTCAAACTTAGTCACAGACTTCTCAACAGTTTTTGTCTGAAGGATTATATGTGCACTGTCAATCCTTTGTATCACTTAGCTAAGTTTTCAAGCATGCTATTAATCATCTACAGACATTGTGTTACAGCAAGGAATTTCTCAGCCTTGAGGAGTAACCTTGAGAGGTATCCCTGCTGCATGGGAGAACCTGGCATGCAGTCTGTAGCCATGCAGGAAAGCTTCACAGGCCCTGGGCTGCCCACTGCTTAAGGAATGAGATGACTGACTTGCTGTACAGCAGCAAGAGGTCTGGGTCCCTGTTCCAGGCAGCCCTTGATTACCAAATTGCCATCTGTCCCCCAAAGTCCAGAACCAACTGGATACCACAGCCATCACAGCCTCCACTGATGATCATGGCTTGAGCTAATTGAAACTGGGGAAGTACAGTTTTGAAGCTATATCAAAACAGAAAGTATGTAATAGGCAGGATAAGGGTCACACAGGGTTTGAGATTCACTTGTAGTTTTGGCGACAAGATAGGATCTCATTTAGAATGATCAGTCTAATTTATAGCTGTTTCTGCTGAACACCAATGAGACGCCTCCCATTGCTGCAAACAGGAATAGGGTCAGATCCAGAGGGAGTTTCATGTCTTTTCTTCTGGAAATGTGTAATTACTGTCATTAGCCTGTTTGAGGATTAGTGCCTTTGCTTGGGCTCTTCCAAAATTGGAACTGAAGAGGGAGACATCTCACCATGTTCATGTATTTTAATGTCAAATGAGTGAAGGCACTTCAGTGCTTCATTCTTTTAATTGTCTGCCAATTAATTTTCTCAAAGCTGTTACCCTCACCTGTGCAGCTAAAGTTTTGTGCTATTGTACTTAAAGTTATTCTTTGAACATGGTCAGGTAGGTGGAGGTCAAAATGCTTTCAGTCACTTGTATTGTGTTTGCCCAGAGAAAACAGGGGCTGAAGGTACAGTAAAATTAGAAAGCTGTTGTTTTCTAAGTACCATTAAAATTATTTTCATCTTCTTCCAGCCTTTTTTATCCAGACTCTGGCAAACTTTCTGTAGATTAGGTGCTTGAAAATGCCTTTTGCATCACTCCACTAATTCCAGCTATATTTTTTTGGCATGATAAAAGCATATTTGAGGTTATAAAGCAGTTATTTTAAATGGCTTTTTAACTTATTTGCTGTGCGTTTCTTTCATCTCAGCAGAGTTGAAGCTGGTGATGACAGACTATTTTGTGCTTTAGTCTGATTTTATCTTTCACCTTTGGGAGAGCGTGACGCTTCTGCATCTTCAAAAGACATTTTTGTGATTCCAGCACCCTGTGTGCTTCTGCAAATGGACTGCTCAAATGCCTCTTCTTCTCTACCCATGCACATGTCCTTGCTGAACAGTAGCTGAGTACTAAGAAATTTACTTAAACAACCTGGAATGTGCACAGGGCTCCAAGGCTTGTCAAGTGACATGACCTGCAGCAGTATAGGGGCAGCCTCTTGGCTTCCAAGTGCTCTGCTTCCTTGGAAACCTGCTGTCCCCCTTAGTGTGCCATCAGACTAAGGGCCAAGCAAGGCAGGAGAGCCTGCTTCTGTCATCCTTGGATTTCAGGAGCTCAGCAATACGTGGCAGAAAACATACAGGGCACTGCAGTTTGCATCCCTGCTGCACGCACCACTCGTTTTGTCACTCTCATACTGAATATGTTGAGAAAGAGCTTGATACCTACCCAGCAAAGGAAAAAACTACTGAGTTTTACTTCTGGGCCAGTATCTTTCTCTGGCATACCTTTGACCATACACTTCCTGGGATCGGTGACACTTCCTTCTACTTCAGTGCTACAAACTACCCAAGGGTGAAGTAGCATTTCCTCCTTGTGTATTCAGTGCCTTGAGAGCAAATAAACCATAAAACCATAAATGAAAGGCAGATGGCACATGGTTGTACATAAATAGCACAGAGTCCTCTTCTTAAGATGGGAAGTCATTATGTTTGACTGTCAAATGTAGTCAGATGAGCTGGACAACCCAGCTCTGTTGCTCTGAAACCTAGGACTCAAGCCAGATGACTTTTTATTTTCACTTCTGTCTGTCATTCAAGATCTTAAATTTTAATGATTCAAAGAAATTTGCTGGTTAGCTAAGCCTTCTGTTAAAAAATAGAACAAGTATATCTTTCATTTTCAAAAAGCCAGGATCTGAGTTTGTGCCTCAAGTGCTGTGGAAGTGATGACACATACAGACTTCTGTTTGCAAACAGAAAGAGATGCACTAATGATCATGTTGCTGCTCTGGTTTTGAGACTCTTCATAAAAGAGTTGCATGGAGTTTACTTATGCTGCCATAAGTTGCAGCTTTGGGAGCGATGAGAGCCTGGTGAGAGGAAGCCCAGCGAATGCATAGCAAATGTGCCTTTTCCCCAGCAGTGTGGTGCTTCTGTGTGGGGAGGCAGTGGTGAAGGAGTTGGGGAGGTGCAAGGAAAGAAGGCAGAGGCTGTGTTTTTTAAGGCAACAGCCTAATGTGCTACACAAGTGCAGAATTCTTATAAAGGAAGAAGTGGAGATTGGAACAATGGAGGTTTGGGGCTGTAGTTTGAATGTGAAAACTATCTTGCCTCTTATCACATGTCACCACAGGACTCGGAATGAAGAGATCTCTAGGATTATGTGGGATACTTCTGATGGCATTTCCAGTTTTGAGGGTCAGAAAGGGAGTTAATAAATCTTCTTATGCCTGTAAAATTTGAAATGAGTGAGTACTAAAGCCAAGTGGTGTAAACCAATGTAAGGCATTTATTTAGGTTGCTCCTTACTAAATCAGATGTGTCTTTGTTGTTTCTTTCCCCACCTGGCACCAGTGGAAGGTGGCTTAGAGGTGTGTGACACAGGTGTAAGTGAAGTCAAACAGGCATTGCAGCTATGCAGGCAATCTTAAGCATCTGTTAAGACCTATGGAAAATGTGTTGCAGTATCTTAGAGGAGCTTAGATAAGATGGTTCAAAGACATATCATTTCTATTTCTACATAATACATAATTCAGAGGACTGATAGAGCCTGGGTGTGAAACCATGAAGTTTTGGGTAAACTGAGGCATCAGGACTCAGACCTGGTGGCGTTGTCCCCAGTGATAAATAAGAGGACCAATTTCTTGTGCTGTTGATGAGATGTCTAAAATACATTGGATGTTCCAGAGCTTTACATCTCAATTAGAGAGTCTGCACCTGGCAGAAGGAAGATGATCTGATGTTGTCTGTTGTGTGCAAAGAGGAGGGAGAGGCAGTAGTGAGGGCAGAGCTCTGCACAGTTTTTATGGGCTGCTGTGGGTAGGGGAAGTCAGTCATTTAAGTTCTAATACATCATATGCATTCCCACTGCCAGTAATAACGCAGGATTTTGCTTTAATGGTAGGTGATATTAGAAGTAATTTTCCTGAATAAAATGTTCCATAACATCAAATTACTTACTTTGTGCATGCAGAGTTTTAATCTCTCTTGATTAATGCAAACACAAGTTAACAAAGTTATATTAGGTCCAGATTTTCATCTTGTTAAATACCTACAAATGTACGTGTAGCTTTTCTACTTGCAGGGATTAATGACTTCAGTTCAAGCTTCCTCTAAAAATCTCCACTGGCTTTGCCAATAAATGTGCATGGGCACATGGCTGTAACACTTGTGATGACTTAAATCTGTTTCATATTTGTTCAACTAATTAAAAGTTCCTTATGAACTGATGCTGGATTTGAGTTAAGTGTGCTTGCTACCAAAAGCTGAATGTAATGAATTAGAGGTTGGCCAGATTTGCAGTACATTTCATTAACAAACTGTTTGTCTAACCAGGTCTTACATCTGTAAGGTTAATGTTATGTATGATTTTATACTTCAAATATAATGTCAGAATCATAGAAAACACCATCTTTCCTGCAGCTGGAAGGAATTAGGGTTAAAATTGCATGACAAAAACTACTTGTTGATGAATAGAAGAAAGATGGAAAAACTTCAGACTTGTATTTTATACCTGCTTCAGCCCTTTCCCTAAGCAATTTTGACCATGTAAGGGCTGACTCCTCAGTGCTGCATTAACACCAGACCGTTCTGATGTTGTGTGTTGGTTTCCATTTAGGAGTTACCTGAAAATATTTAAATACCCTGAAGTATTACAGCCACATTTGCAATCTTTACAGTCCCTGGATGTCATGCACTCCGAACAGGTGTGTGTTTGCAGGCAGAGGCAGAGCTGTAGGAGCTCTGTTCATTAACCTTCTGATAGCTAATGAAAAGTAGGAGAGCTTTTGCTGTGTTTGGGGTGTTTTAGTTGCTGTGAACAGTGTGTACACATCAGGGAGGGAGAGTTAGGTTATGCTATCTTCTTCTTTCAGTCAGCCCCTCTGATAGCTGCTTTCCTTTGCTATTTGTTTTTCCCTAGGTTAATGCTGTCTTTCTCAATGTCGGTTCCAGCAGTTTGAATATGCAGTGGATTGAAAATGTTTTCAGGATCGTGGCACCTTTAATCTGCGTGCTTTTTTTTCTCTTCAGTGGGGGGAAGCTCTAAGCAGCAGCAAAGTTACTGGAGCTGTCTGAAAAGAGATTTTGCTTCCCTGCATATCCAAAATAATCAAAAAATTGGGTTTTAGTAGAAGGATTTAAATAAAATTATAAGGATTTAATAGGCCTGTAGGAAACCTAATGCTTATGGGGAATGATGATGATTGGCTGATTTATTACTTATGCAGGTGAAGCCTAATCAGGGTTTTTTCCTCCCTGCAGTTCTTCCCGTACATCCTTTTGCTTGTTGCTATCCTGCTGTATCTACCATGTTTGTTCTGGCGCTTCACTGCAGCACCTCACCTTTCCTCAGACCTGAAATTTATTATGGAGGAACTTGACAAAGCCTACAACAGGGCAATCAAAGCTGCTAATAGCATTCGAAGTGGGGACCCCAGGGATCCTGCTGACTTGATTCCAGCTGCTAATGAGAACTTGACACAGAGGTAAGATGTTGGCTCTTGGCTTTCTCTGCTCTTTTCTTCAAGTTTGTAACAGATGTGATGTCTGTACTCACTTGGAAATTTTTTGCAAAGGTTTGAAAGGTGACCTGACACAATTTTATGTTTGGTTAAAAAAAAAGAAGGTATCTGAAATTATTACTTTGGCACTTGGAGATGGAGCTTATAATTTTCTTTTTTCAAAGAAAACATGTAATGAGCTCTTCAGATTGCTTATTACCTGAGATGTTCTGATTTCTTTAGTTGCAGTAGGTGTTAAGTAGTTTTGCCCACCACAATGTAAGAAAAGAGATACTTCAGTCCTCAGTTCTGTGTTCTTGACAGTCACTTGAACACTTGTCAAGTTACTTGTCATCTCCTGTTCTTTAAGATATAGCTTCTGATCAAAAAAAATGATTAGAAATTATTAGAAAACCCAAACATTAAAACCCACAAAAGCAACCCCCTCCCCTTTTGATCGAATTGGTGCAGTGTTCCAACCAGATGCAGTTCCTGCTTCCTTCTAGGTCAGGGTGCCTGTTTCTCTCTGTATGTGGGAGTACCAGTGGGGACTTGGGCCTCTCCTTTGAAATGTGGAGTTAGGTCTTGACAAATAAAAAGCCTTCTAGTGTTCTATTATTCAACAAGTGCTCGGAGAGTCTGCTTTTCCACATGGATTTGCTTGCTGCACCTGTTTTGTACTTGAACAAAAATATTTTGTTGCCATGAGTGTGTCTGCTTTTTTTCCATTTCCAGTGTTTTAACTGTTTGTTTCTTAAGCAACTTTTCTGTATTAGAGTGTTATTTTTCATTTATCTATTATTTTATTGGTTTTCTATTAACTTCAATAAAACTACCTTTGATTTACCTCAATAAGAGGATGTGGACATGTTGGAGTGGGTCAGGAGGAGGATGATCAAGATGATTAGAGGGATGGAATACCTCTCCTACAGAGATACAGGCTGGGAAACTGGGGTTGTTCAGCCTGAAGAGAAGGTTACAGAGAGACTTTATAGCAACTTTGAGTACCTGAAAGAGATATTCAAAAAACTAGAGAGGGTGTTTTAGAGGGGCATGTAGTGGCAGCACAAGGAGGAATGGCTGTAAACTGAAATACAGTAGGTTTTGATTAGGCATAAGGAAAAATTTCTTTCCTCTTAGGATGGTGAGGTTGGCACAGATTGCCCAGGGAAGTTGTGGATGCCCCATGTCTCAAAGTGGTCAGGGCCAGGTTAGATGGGGCTTTGAGCAACCTGGGCTAGCGGAAGGTGTCCCTGTCCATGGTGGAGAATGGGGATTGGCTGGAAGTAGATGATGTTTAAAGGACCCTTCTAATGCAAACCACATTGTGATTCTATGATTTTAAGAAGGTTTCCAGTCTTTTATCTCTCTTAGAGTACTAGGTTTTGTTGATACTTGAGGTAGGCGAATGCTACAGCATCTGATCTATATGATTTGATGTTTTTTTTCTCTCTTTTTCAGTTTGTGGGAAATATCTGAAAGCTACTTTAAATACCCAATTGTGGAGCAGTACCTGAAGACAAAAAAGAATTCCAAGTGTTTAATAATTAAATACATTATGTGCCGTTTGCTCACACTAGTAATTACTTTTGTTGCATGCCTCTATCTGGGCTACTACATTAGTCTCTCCTCTTTGAGTGATGAGTTTCTCTGCACTATCAAAACTGGGATCCTAAAGAATGACACAACTGTTCCAGAAGTGGTTCAGTGCAAGCTTATTACTGTTGGTGTCTTCAAGGTACTCAGCTGTATTAACCTGATAGTCTATCTGATGGTGATGCCACTGGTAGCGTATGCAATGTTTGTTCCATGGAGGTGGAATTCAGGTATTCTCAAAGTGTATGAAATCTTGCCAACTTTCGATGTTCTGAAACTTAAGTCAAAGCATTTTGATGACTTAAGTCTTTACCTCCTCTTTCTTGAGGAAAATGTGAGTGAACTTAAGTCATTTAAATGCCTTAAAGTGCTGGAGAACATTGCAGTTTCTGAGAAGTTTGATGTCATGCAGCTTTTGGTAAACCTTGGTACTATTAAGACTGATACCATAGATGGGAAGCCGGGGACCGCTGAGTTGGAGAAGCCTGAAGAAACAGCTACAGAAGAGCTGGAAAAAGATGCAACAGAGTTACAAGGTAAGCTTATCTAAATGTGTATTCCTACCAAAAACTAATATTCTCTAAGATAATGGACCTGCCCAGTCCTTGCTGTGTTGCCTGCTGTAACCTCAGAAGACTCTGGTGGTGTAAATCTGTGGCACAGCTAAACTCTTAAGTGTTTGTTAGGTTGGTGGTCCTTGCTGACATCTCTGCTCTGGCACTAAGAGGTTCCAGCTGTTTGAACTTTAACTGCTTAAGACCCCCCCTGCACAGTAGGAGAGCTCTAGGGTAGATTATGCTTGAAGCAGCTCCGGTGAGAAAGCTGGTGGTTTCAAGACTTTTTTCAGAAATTATCTCCAAAGTGTAGTAACTGCTGCTTCTGCTTCTATTCAGGCTTTGGCAGAAGTCTTGGGTGAATATAAAAATAAGTCTGATGCTCAGAAAAGCTGCTGGCAGAGGAACAGAAAATGACAAAAGAAGGGAAGTGGGACTGGGTCAGTGAACACGCTCCTGTTCCCGCTTTCATAGAGAACAAGGAAGATTGACTGTAAAGAGATTTTTATCGGAATGGTCCGAGACAATCTGTATTGGTGCAACAGTTCTCTGGATTTCCCATGGGTCTGCAGACATGGTTGGCTTAGTAATCACTCATGCAGGATAGAGTCTAGTCTCCTCTCCTGAAAAACATGGCATATCTTAATTGTGAAACCAGTTCCTTCCTCAAGTGCAGAATTAGAGAAGCCAAATATCTAGGGAGAGGTATAAACCAGAAGTGATGATGCTTTAAAACATTTAGAAGCTTACCTGAGAACATGAGCACAATGCTGAGGGGAAGTTAAAGAGCTGATTCAAAGGTAGGAAAAGAAGAAATTGATTTTCTCTTCAGAAAGCTATGCCCTGTAGTCAATAAAAAAGAAGCATCAGTACCCAGCTGTTCCTCTGTACTTGGGTCATGCAGTTGTGGTAGGCTGAAATTTGGAGAAGTCAACTTATACAACAGAATTCAGAACAAAACAAGCAGAATTATTTTTGAACCAGAAGAAGCCGTTTTGGTAGCCAGCTCTTGTGCAGCAGCTTGGGGAGTAATTTTGACGGCATATAGTTTTCCTCTCAAATTTGTCTATTTTTGAAATGACAGGTGGGTTTAGAAGTAAAATATAAGAACCTGAGGTGGAGATCTGGGCTCAAGGAGCTGAAAAGGTTAATAGAAAATCTGACTAATTTTTATCTGAAAGCAGAATTTTTGAGATTGTTTTCATCTCACAAAAACACTTCAAAGATTTATTTTTGTCCAGATCAGAGCAAAGTCTTTCTGCTTGAAGCTCTGTTAAAAAGCATTGCAGAAAGAAGCTGCTGTGCTTTTGACCAGCTCAGGCTGGTGCAGCCCCTCTCCGCCTGCCTGGGGAGAGCTGCAGGCTCTACCACTCATCAGCAAAGCTTTTCCCACAGCTCATCGTCTTTTCCTCTGTCCCCTGTGGCATCAGGATGTTTTAATTAGGGGCTGTGTTAACAAGGCAGTGTTAGGAGAGCCATGTGCAGGGCAGCCTGGTGCTGTGCGTGGGGACAGCGCAGGACAGCCGGCAGCGAAGCACCGGCGTTCTGCTGACACCAGGAGGTGTCGAGTGGTCTGATGGCCCTTTCTCTTCTAAAACTTTACCTTCTCTTCAGTTCTGACAGAGCGTGATGCAAGTGGCAGTGTGAACACGAGAGAAGACAAGAGACTTCGCCAAAGACTTACAGACTCTTCCTGCTGATGGTTCCCAGCTGCAGGAGCCAGGAGCCCGTTCTGTGGGAAGGCTTCTCCTCTGCCTCCGCTGTGCTCAGCGCAAGCTGCTGCTCTTTGAGTGCAATGTTCTCAATCACCTGAGAGCTCCCCAGAGGCCAAACTGGTTTACAGACTATTTGTTATATAATAATCAGGACCCACGTGCCTGAAAAAGCATGTTGTACACTTCCACTATTTATTAATAAAAAATCAAACCACACTCAAGGAGGAGCAAGAACAAAACAGTTCTGTCATGACTAGCAAGCGATGTGCATTGAATGCAGTTGAAGCTGGCAGCTCGCTCCATGCTGGACAGGGGTGGGAAACATAACCCTGCAGGTAGCAAAAATATATGGCCACTTTGCATTGTGAAGTGTTGCTCTGCAGCAGTGGCCATCTCAGTTCTGGGATTTAAGTAAGGTAACTTTGGGATCTCTGACCTGGAAAAGGCGGGGCCAGGGATGGGGTTTTGTAATGACTCTGGTTAATCTGTCCCAGATGGTGGCTGCCAGTGATGCTGGCTGTGTCTTCATGGGAAAAATAGAGGTTGCTCTGTTCAGCCTGAGATGTCTCGGTTAGTCATCCCAACATTCATGTCTGTGATTAAGTACTTGACAGTGGTGGAAAAGAAACTACAGACTGTTTCAGTGTTAAGAAGGTACTGTAAGTCTTAGGGAATTTTGAATTTTCTATGTATTAATAAATTAATGTCTTAACACTTTCTTTACAAAATGTAATGATGTGTAAGCTAAGTGTTGGTTTCATTTCTATCTCTCGGTTGTTTTGATCTTAGTGTCTAACAAATCTGCCTTGGAGTTTTGGACTGAGGATCAGTGAAATCTATTTTTGTAATGGTTTGTCAAAGTTGTTTTGTAGTGTTTTTATATGTAGAATTTTTCTCAACATCTTTGTAGTATCAAATACAATATTAGTTGTGCTGTTTTCCAAACCACACTTGAAAAGACAAACTAACTTGAATTAAAGTAGCACCCAAATGCCTCAGCAAAGCCAAGCACCCGACAGCCAAGGTGAAGGAGATGTAAATACCATGAAAGGTTGTTCTCCCCAGCACACATTGTGACTATATTTTAATTAAAGATGTTGAAGTGTATTGGAACAGACAAAATAAGGGGGAGTTTGTTACTGGAACATTTGGGGAGAGTAGAATTCAGCTTTAATGTTGTCCCCCCTGCCCAAGACCTCAGCCTTCACTGAGTATTAAAGACCTTTTGTCTTGATATATTAGATGCAAGGTGAGGTGGATGGGGGGTGAAGCACCACAGTGGCAGTGTATATCTTTCGCAAATGTGATATACTGATTTATTTTTCTGTATGGTCCATGTAAGTGAAATTACTTACCTGTCACCTCTTCCAAGTCGGCTTTTGGAACAAAGGAGGACTTCTTTTATGGCTAGGTAGGACTTCCAGTTTCCAGTTCCTTAGTGTCACACAATTTTATGTTCTCGTCTGCTAGCATTCTCCATATGATTGTGGACGAGGGACAGAGAGGAGTAATTTGTGTTACCATTTTTGCACAGAACTCTTTATGTGCTGCAGCAAATTTCAGAGATTGTGCCCATACTTGAATCCAGCAGCTGCTGTTGAACAAGCAGATCTGAAAAAGCTGCTGTGCTACACTTAGGGCTAGTATTACAAGAAATCTTCAGTTTTCTTACAGCTTTCGACTAAGGCAAGCCTGATTTTAAAAGAAGCCTTTAAAGCCATAGTTTTATGCTTCCTCTGCAGAGGAGAGCAGCACAGCTGCAGTCCTAATGTCTGTTGTATTACCAGCATGAAACAGGGCTTATGTTGGACCCTGGTGGTCCACACTGCTGAATTTTACTGCCATACTTCTGCCACCAAGCCTACGATCCTTTTGACTTTCCCTAGATTCTGTCTGGCTGTGCTGATGTGTTGCTGATGGTCCTTTGTATGTAGGCAGTGCAGGTGCACATTGTGCATTGTATGTCTTGGACAAGGAGCTATAGTGCAATACTAAGGTTTTGTGAAGTGGATGTGTTTGAACTGTTTAATGTAAGTAGAGTTCTCGGTCTTTAAAAATTCAAAGCTCCTGAAAGCCACATGTTCATGTTTCATGTTGGATATGTACCTAACTTTTTACTAATTTCCCTTTTTGTATTTAAAAATACAATTTACTGCAGTGAATCTGTTGTTGTCTTCTGAAGTGTTTAATAAAATGCCTATCAATCCTCCCTGATTATTAAAATAAAACAAATTTTGTGAACTACAACAGCATTGGTGTCCAAAGGATCCAGGAACAGTCACATGTTGCCATAATGCAAATACATGTGGTCTGATGCTAAACACTGAGAAAACATTTTGGACAGTTGCTATAATTCTGCTCTTCTAATTTTTGTTTTCATAAAGTTGTCAGAGCAACATGAATTGGCTCAAAATCTGTTTAACCTTGAAAAACTGTTCAGAAAATGTCAGCACATGACAAATAGCATGTCCCCTATGTAATTTACTATCTACAAATTGCCCATGGTCTCAGCACATACTTTTCAGCTCTATCTCCCTCTTTTAAGATGTGTTTCTGAACTGCCTAGCTCAGTTCTACTTATGTTTCAGTGGCACTGCTCCTGCTGTGTTTTGCCATTTTCAAAAGATGGGCTGAATTCCAATTTATGCCTTATGGAAAACAGTCCATCTTCAGCTTCTTCATCACTACACTCTAGAAACAGCTACATCCATCTGTTCTCCTTCAGATATTCCAGAAAGTAAAATGACAATGTCAGGGTTCAGGTTTGGTCCATGCCATTCCCTCTTGCCCCTTTTCTCTCCACCACTTGAGTATTAATAATCCTCTAAATGCAGGAGAGTTGCAGCTAGTTCCTCTGCACATGCTTTTCCTTACAGTGGCTCATGTGAGAGTTAAAACTTGTGGTTTAAACTGCAGAAAGCAAGTAAAAATGTTTATTCCATTAGCAAATGGTGTGGCTCTAAAAGCAGCTGTACCCTGTTGTTTTTATCCCTTTGGGTGTTGTCATTAACTTTTAGAATAAAGATTTTTATTTTTCTTTGTCCATTTCTTTTTCCTTATTGGGAACAGTGGATGTTTTAGTAGCAGCTTTGATGACCAGTTTAGTGCCTAAGCCATTAACGAAGTTTAGTGCCTAACTCCATTAACAAAGAATGTTGTGACTGCACATTGTGAACAGAAAGACACCTTGGGTTGTGAGTGGTTTTCTGAAGATACAGATGGTGAGAGGGATTTAACCCCCAGCAAGCACAAGTGAGTTTGTCATGGAAGGGGGGAGGAATCAAAGCTATGTCATTGGAATAAACTTTTCTAGAAATCTTTTTTGCACCACTTTGCACAGACCACATGAGAATGGCACAAATGAAGACCTAGCTGTAGGTTTGGGGCAGTTTGTGTGTTTCTGGCATGCAGGCTGTGTGGCCAGAAGCTGCAGAAGAGTGCTTCCTTCATAATGGAATATTTGACTTAATATACTAAATTACTAGTGTAATGCTAAAAAGTAATTACTGCTATTAAACATTTAAAAAGTATATTTCTCAAGGGACACAATGTAATGAAAATATTATGACTTTATATCATTAAGTATTCAAACATCTATTTGGTTCATGTCATGTTATCAATCCTCCCCTGAAGGACTGCAACAAAGAACTCATAACATTATTTAATCTTTTTTAGGTAGTAAAATTTGCATCTTCTTTTTTGTTTATTCAGATTCTTTGATGTGAGTCATCTCAAACTTTTTATAATTGTTGAGATTAACCAAACAACTTCATGCAAACAACATTCCTGGCCTATGAATGAACTCCCACCCAACCCAGGGGCTGCTGAGTTAGTCCCCTTAAGTGAGATTCTTGCTTCCCCACAGAGTCCAGGGAAAGTGTTAGGTGCCTGTGGAGGTATTTAAATGGGTAAGCAGTCCAGGGATGAAAAACAGCCTGGGCTTACTCTGCTTGTGCTACCTTTGAATTGCTTTAGCTCTTGTGTTATACAAACTTCATGTACCTAAACCAACAGCAGTGAAATTTCCCAAGCAGTAACAAAAGAACCGGGGGCTTTGTTTGCTTTTTCCCTCTTATTTGAGTTCAGTTGGGATGAGAAAAATACGTGCTGCTGCACAGCTCTAAACAAGGCCCCTTTGCTGGGAATGTGAGCTGCAGGATGAGAAACAGAACCTAAGGCTACTGTTGGCTTGTCTTGGAATGTGGTTGCACTGCTGAACAGGAATGCCAGGGAGAAAGCTCAAGGGTTTGGTCCTTGCTGTCCCCCTTGTTCAAGTGTCAGATCCTTCCTGACCTCTGTCTCAGGACTTCAAGACAAATTATGGGCAAATAGTTCACTTCTGGAGCAACTTCCATAAATCACTAGAGATGAGACCATAACAGTTTGCTTATCACCACCCTACATGTCCCTCCAACATATCCCACCAAGTTTTGTACCTTCAGAGGCTGATGACGTGCTTTTAGAAGCTGAATTCATCTGATACATGTCCTTAGCTTCATATTATTAAAAACTGGTGACCTCTGACAGGCCTGTCACACCATAGTGTTTTTAACTGAAAAAAAGCCCACTAAAAAATGTAATTATGTCTTAAAATCCTTATATCCCTGTGACCTTAGGGGATAAGAGTCAAGCACTGTGTACCACCATATATCTGCTCTGCTCTCAATGGACCTAACCCTACATGTTGTGGAAATAAGTGAGCTGACACCTTGGAGCCAAGAAACATTTGTTAGACCTTCAGATATTTAATTGGTGTCCTGGATTCATCTGGGACACAGTTACTTTTTTCTTAGCAGCTGGCACAATGCTGTGTTTTGGACTCAGTACGAAAATAATACTGGTAACACAGTGATGTTTTGGTTGTTGCTGATCAGTGCTTACCCTCAGCCAAGCACTTTTCAGTTTCCCAAGCTCTGCCAAGGAGCAGGTGCACAACAAGCTGGCAGGAGACATGAACAGCTAACTCAAAGTGGCCAGAGGGATAATCCACACTCAGTTTATAAACTGTGGCGGTTGGGCAGGAGGTGCTGATTTGTTTTGTAAATAAAGGCAGGTTTTTTCCTGGCCAGGACATTGTGATGATGGCAGGGTTCACCTCTGCCTCTATCATTAAATGGCTTTGAGCCTAAGGCAAGAGGTGGGAAGTTTCATCACACCAGGACTCAGAAATCTCTTCAAACTTGCAAGCCAGAGGACAGGCTATGGGGGACATTGTACCCAGAAGAAAAAAGGATATGCCGAAGAATTTCCCTGTTTCTTTAATGCCTGTTGAGATCTTCTCCCAAGCCAACTGTGCCACCCTCAGGAAGGAGCAGAGGTTGGTCTGTGCAGGATGGGGAGAGCAGAGGAGGATCCCATCATCATTCTCCTTTGGTGGCACAAGGAAGATCAGTAATAATAAAAATATTCAATAAGAGAGCAAACCACCAGCCACCAGCACTGGGCACCGAGGCTGTGGAAGGCACAGCACTCCCAGCCAAGCCTCCCAGAGCTGTTAGGTGGTGAAGGCACCGCAAAGGTACCTTTGTGGGTGCAGAAGGTTTCAACACAAGGCTGGCAGACTGCGTCAGCAGGGACCTGTCTTCGCTCTCACCAGCACTCAAGAGCTTTATGAATAAGGCAGATGTGAATAATAGTTAGTCTCCTGGGAAACTGCTATTCTAAAGCTCTCTCTGTGCATCCATATGCAGTTTCTGGGTTGGTCTACTTGGAGGACAAAGATCCTTGGAGCTCTTGAAACAACTAAGTATACACAGGGGTTGTGGCACAGTGCTGTACAGGTGTATCTGCTCACATCCAAGAACTCTACAGCTTCAGCCAGCCATTGCTAAGCCCAGCATAAGCTCCCTACTCAGTAGCTTCAGTGCACAATTGTAGCCTGAAATTTGGAGCAAGCAGAAAAGTCTGTAGCTGGCAATGATGTCACGGTCTTGCAGAGCGAATCATTAATGACTTCTATGCAGTTCATAGCAAGACTGCTTTGATCGTGATCTACCCAAACTGCATCAAAATACATCCTGAAGTTTCACATTCAATACTCAAGTATTTAAGACTCTCCGTAATAAAATATTCATAAGATATCTTGAATTGGAAGGGACCCCTCAGGATCACTCTGGCCCTGCACAGGACACCCCAAGAATCACACTATGAGCCTCAGAGTGTTGTCCAAATGCTCCTTGAACTCTGTCAGGCTTGGTGCTGTGACCACTGCCTTGGGGAGCTTGTTCCAATGCCCAGCCATGCTCTGGGTGAAGAACCTTTTCCTAATATCCATTGTAAACTACCCCAGATTCAGCTTAATGCCATTCCCTCATGTCCTATCACTGGTCACCAGAGAGAAGGGATCAGTGCCTGCCAGAGACAAAAAACATGTTTGTAACAGCTAGTGGTGCCTAATTAATATATTAATTAATTAGAGGTTTATGGTTCTCAGAAAACTGTGGTTTTGAAGTCTCTGGAATCTCCCAGCACTTTTACTATAAGAAGGGTGGAAGTAAATAGAGATAGCTAAAACCCTGATATCCTTTGAAAATGCCAGAGTGACAATGGAATCAGTATTCCTGAAGTTAAAGGAGGCTGCTATATTTTAAGCAGCTGCCTTTTCATCTCCATCAGCTGAGAGGGGAAATTCATCCCTGACTGACAGGAGAAGAGGTGGGCTGCCCTGCAGTCAGAAACAGCATCAACCAAAGCTGAGGTTCCTTTCTTCTGTGCAGGAGAAATTTGTCATCTTTTCCTTGCGTGATCCCAGTGTACTTAGAAGAATTGTCATCCTTTTATGTGTAAAGGAAGAGGTGGTTTCAAGGATTTGTTTTCCCCTGAGTGCTATTCAGAGTAGCATAAGCTGCAAAATACATTGTGGCACTGTCTTTGTTCCCTTGCAAGGTCTTTCCATCAGAGAAAATTAATAAAACACCAGGAATGTTTTTAGAAACTGAGAACTAATATGAATGAATTACTAGAACTTGCAAGTTAATTTTCTTAGGCTTGTTACAATATTTTTCTAGGAAATAGAAAAATAAGAAAGCAGTATTGTTAATACAAATAACAATTCACTTTTGAGGAGGAAAACCCAAAGCACACTAAAACATAAACATTGTAGAGAAAACCATCCAAAGTTTTGGAGATGCCTGCATTAACTTTACCTTTGTAACCCTAATTGAGTTCCTTTATTCATGTGTCAGATATTGTATTCTCTAAATGCAATTAATTTTCCCGTAAAACTCTTGTTCTTGGGCTATGCAGATCTCCTGCAATGAACAGCTGTTCAGTGCCTTGTGCAACATCTCCCAAATTCAAAAGATATCAAAAACTCCAGCTACAGGAGGCAAACACACACCAAATGGAAAATTAAACTCCATCCTGTACACGTTGTGTCTCATTTTATCAGCACTCAGATTCTCCCTTCTCACCCACCAAGATGGCATCTGAATGCAGTTTATGCATCAGTGGTTGCACTAGGATTTTAAAAGAACCCTCTGGTCTGCAAGAGAAACAGGGTAGAATGAAAAACTACCCATAGAGCCTGGATGCCCAAGTTAAATCGCCCAGAGCGTAATATTTTTGGAGTATTTTGCATCATACTGCACTTTGTATGAACCCCACTGATTTCAGCAGCACTGGTGAATGCCAAATGTCTATCCAGAATCCCAAATCAGACATGAAGGAAATGAAAAATAGCTAATTATCAGAAATTACACTGTACCACGTTAAGCACATTGTAGCACACACAGTGTACGATACACAGTTTCCAAGGACACCATTTCTAGGGCTTTAACCATATCCCCTCTTTCACGCTGTCCAAGTCTCTCGGAGACTTGTACCTCTGCTGGCCACTAGCCACCTGTTCATTCCTGGACAGGCTCCTAAAGTTCACTGTCCAATCTGTGTCTACTTTTCCTTTTATCCAGTCCATCCCTCCTGTCCCTTCAAATTAAATCAAACAGCTTCAACTTCCTGCATCCCCCCTCCCCCCCCCCCTTGTGCCCAGATTCAGGATTGAGCAGAGCTCGGAGGAGAAAGGTTTGCCATGCAGTGCAGGGGTGCAGGATCCAGACCTGTAAATGCAGGAGCCCTGCTCAGACCCACCAGCAGCATTTGAATGGGCATTTGGGGATTTTGTCTACTGGAGTGCCAGCAATGTTCTTCATGTATAACAGGATGACGACTGCACTCAAAAATGGTGACTCTTAAGATGGTTCCTTCAGCTTCAGAAAGAAATCCTTACTGAGGTACTCAGCATTCTCAGAGATTTATTTGCTAGTAAGTGCTGTATTCTGCTGCCACTGGAATGGGAGCATGGATCACAAGCTCTGCACACTTGGGAAATTAGAATAGAATAGAAATAGAAATAGAAATAGGAATGGAATAGAATAGAATAGAATAGAATAGAATAGAATAGAATAGAATAGAATAGAATAGAATAGAATAGAATAGAATAGAATAGAATAGAATAGAATAGAATAGAGTTCATTTGGAAGGGACCTACAATGATCGTCTAGTTCAACTCCCTGAAAAATTCAGGGCTGACGTTGCAAATGTTGAGGGAAGAAATGGGAGGAGGTAAGATTTGACTGCAGATCAGTGATACAAAATGTTCTGACTCCAGGAGCATTGATAAAGGGAAGTAAAATAGCACAGTGAGAGACTTATGAGAGACTTGTGGAAGGGCAAGTTAGCTGCAAGGAGTGGTAGATATTTTAGTCTCTTTAAGTACTGAGGTGTGAAAACACTGCACAAGGCATAAAATTATTTCAAAACTATAAGTTTATTACAGGACACTGAGAAAAACAGCCTCACCTTTTTTTTTTTTTTCCCATTTATAATAAGATTTTTCTCACTTCACTGCTTAATGCTGCAAATTAAATGTGGAATGGGGCACCCTGGTATGATGTTCAAGCTAATTTCCACAGCACAGGGTATTGTTCTTCTGTGCAATATAAGGTACAGTTCTTGGAATACCATTTTTATTCAATCCCATATTTTCTTCTGCTAAGAACATTAAGTTCTGAAATCTACTTCAGACACTTACATTCTTGAATTTTCTTAGCCACTCCAAATAGGACACGTCTCAGCTATCCTTAAATGCACCAAAATTGTACAATCACCAGAGGATAAGTTGCAGACAAATGTTCTACTTTTATTACTTGCTATCAGAGATATCAACCCTTCTCCCAAAGCAGTTCATTTATGAACTGATTTCAGAAAGCTCCCTTCTTAGTTGGAATGAAATGTCCCAAATGTCTGAAGTGACAAGTACACAGGGGCTTTACAGGGTAAGAGAGCAACATTCAAAGGCAAGTTAAAAAGCCAAACTCTGTGATCCTTTAGCTGCAACTTGACAATGACACAAAGATATTTTGATTAAAGGTTCTAGTCCAATTCCACAATAGAACTTAATTATCCATTCCCCAACTGTGAATGTTATGTCCAACTTTTTGTATGCTTTTTTGGGTTTAGTTATCTATTTGAAGAAAAAAACATGTACTTACTTGAATAATAGGCATCCACTTTTCTTCAAACCTATTTTAGAAAAAGTGCCTGTGATGTAAGAGACTCCTATTTATCACTGTCTCTCATATCCTCCATTTCTCTAAGTGTCTTTGTAACAACAATAACAACAACAAAATATATAATAGATTTCTTCATTCATTCTGAACACCTCTTGACTTTTCAGACCCCAGTTCAGAAAAAATGCTTTCCTACCTCGTTGCATTGGATCTCAGCAGGGTAAAGGTCTGCATCTCAACCATTTCCATGTTGCTACAAGGAGACTCAGAAAAGGGGAAAGGAGAGCTGATGTGATGAGACTGTTAAGTACCACCAAAACACACCCACAGCCAGTCCTGGCTCTAAAAAAGGCTTAGTCATGCAGGTAACAGCAACAGACATGCAGAGAATCCCATCCTGCAAGCCAGTCCAAAATTTACAAAGACAAAAGTTCCTTCCTGGGGAGATTTTACTCTCTCCACTCTAGGGTCTCCACACCATTGTCATCAGCCAGCATCAAACATGCAGCTCTTTCATACTGCCTCCTGTAGAATGTCCTTCTTGGTTTTATCACCTGTTGTGTGATGGGGCTGCACATCTTCCCGCCATTTCAGCTCTTGTGCAGCCCGAGGTCACTGTTTAGCTCACAGCTACTATTGGCTCAACCGCAGAAATGTCTGTCTTTCCTGACTGGATGGCAGAGGATGGTGGAAGGACACGGGAGGCCTGCAACCTCTTGAAGTTGCCATTTTCTGGCCAAGCCAGTCGGTAGGATGGGACTGTGGAGGGAAGCCTCTGTTCCGTGGGCCTGCGGGGTTTTCTGCACATGTTGAGCAAAGCCTTCAGTTCCGTTCGGAAGCTGTCATTGAGCCAGCAGTAGATGAAAGGGTTGTAGCAGGTGCTGCTCATTGCAAACCAGTGGAAGGCAAAGTACAGGGCATTGTTGGTGTGGATGGTCTGGCTGGAGAGGAGGACGACGTAGCAATTCAAGGGGAACCAGCAAACCGCAAAGAGGATGACAACGAGCATCAGCATCTTGATGGTCTTCTTATTCTTTTTGCGAAGGATGATGTACTGCTCGGTGGTGACGTCCCCGATGACATTGCGCAGCCAGAGTTTCTTTGCCACTGTCACGTAGGCAGCAGAGATGATCAGAAGGGGCAGGACATAGAGCAGAATGAAGGTTGTTAAATCCAGGTACTTCCAAAAGAGTTCAGCAGGCTCAGGGAAATCCGGCAGACACAGGCACCGGGTAACATCCTCACTGCAAATGGAGAGATGGACAGGATGAGAGGCACGTATGGCCAGGCATGGCAGGATAACTGCCTCACAAACAAGGAGGCACTTGGGAGAGGGCTCCTGCCATAGGGCCTGAAAGCAAACACTCTGTTTATCTCACAAATGTCACAGCTGAGCAGAGTTCTGCTTCTCAAGGATCTGAGCCATGGAACAGCCAGTGAGCAATGTGGTGATAATTTCTTATGGGTGTTCATGACCTTATGATAATTTTATGAATTTCATCAATTACAAAATTTCCAGCTGCACAAAAGCAGGTTTTTATTTTCTGTCCTTTGGCAAATAGGAACACAGTCTCTGCGCATATTAAGGACCTTTCCCTCATTAAAGCACTTTCCAAATACTAAGGCTCTTGACAGCTGAGACAGATTTATCTACTTTCCTAGGGCTAAAGAGTAGATTAAAACCTGCTGGGTTTTAGTGGGTTTTTGGTTTATTGATTGGTCGGTCGGTCAGTTGGTTGGTTGGGTTTTTTTGTTTTCCATTTCTGGTCTGCCCAAACAGGTCAGATTGGTATATGGCATAAAATGCCAGTGTATAGAAGTAAAGGGTCAAGCCAGATCCTCTAACTTCTTAACCTGTTTTCTGTGATTAGTGGGACAGAATAAAGATAAAATATTTAAAAATAAAAAGGGCAGGATATCAGGCATTGCAAAAGGAATTAGATGAAAATTGTAGTTTAGATTCATATTTGGCTGACCTTGACATATGCTCAAGGCTTTCAGTAGAATATACCAAAGTATGACTGCTCAGAGTTTGGCCTCCAGGGAGACTGTGGAGGAAAGCAAAGCACACCCTTACCTGTATTCAAAGGTAAAGAGCTTTTGGTAGATAGCATGTGGAAGGGAAAAGCAAGTTGCCATGATCCAGATTACAGAGATGTAGATAACACCTTTTCCAGTAGATATGCGAGGTTTCAGGGGGTGCATTATAACCTGTGTAAAATCAAAAAAAACCCAAAATCTAGGCTTATTAAATTTCTGGAAAAAAAATTATACTTTTTTTTTTTTTTCATACAATCTTCCAGCCTTAAATTTATTCCTTAATGTGGTAATTTAGCATGCAAGCAATACAGTCTTCACTCAGCTCCCCATGACTGTAAGCTGTACATGAAAACCTGAATTGTAACGCCATGAAATATGGTTCAAGTCAGATCCTAGTCCTACCCTCAAATTTCAGTACTTTCATCTAGGTGGGAAAAAATGTGTTCCAGGAGGTATTAACACATCTTCATTACCAGGTTCAATTTCCTTAAGAGAAAAAAAAAAAAGAAAAGAAAAAAAAAAAAAAGAGGGAAAAAAAGTTTCAAACTCTTCAGTATCAGTGACCCTCCATGGAATGCTTCTGATAGTCAGTGCATTTTCTGGAAACAATCTTTCTAGCAGAAAATGCCAACTGTAAACAGTTTTGTATGCTTGTTGGGTGACTCCAAGCTGATAATACCCAGCTGTCCCCAGTTTTGAGCCCATTATTGATAGCAAGCCACAGCTCTACTTGTGACAAACACCAGTGTGCTACAGTCAGATCTCCAGTACTCAGGGTAACAGGAGGTGGGACATCCCAGAACATCAGGAGATAGCACTGAGAAAGTTAACTGGAATGTCCTTTACAACCCTAGTGCTCGACAAGCCACCCCAAAGGAGAGCTGTCCACATGAATTCCTATCAGGATCTTGATCTTTCTCCTTGCTACAGCTACTGGACTATTGACTGCATAAAAGCTCCCTTTACTCAGCTGGAGAGATAGCAAGGTGTTGGATACCTCCTGCCTTGCTGTGGGTTTGAAGCTAATCTGACAGCAAGAACTGTCCCCCTTCCCTGTCAACTCCTCATGAATCTTATGATACTCTGGGGGCTGAAAGCGAAAGGACATCATACTTTCCCAGTTTACTTGTGCCCTCTCAAGCTTTCCATCTCTCTGCTTCTGAGGTCTCACCTGGTGCCTGTCCACAGCAATGGCTGTAAGGGTCAAGGCAGAGACGTGGAGGGAGCAGTACTGTGCAAACCTACTGACGTGGCACATCCCCTTCCCAAAGATCCAGGTACTGTTCACAAAACGAGCCTAAAAAAGAAGACCATTAGTTTTGTGCACCCACAACTGCTTATAGGTACAAAATTCCTTCTGCTGTGTAAAAGAGGTTTATGAGATAGGAGGTTCTTTGTATAATTGTATAATTTTCTGGCTTCAGAACCCTGAAGAGATAGATAAATGCTGCTCAGCAGCCTGGCAATAGCTTCCAGAACAATACAGCCGCGCAGTACCAAAGATGTTTGTTCTATTTAGAGTGTGTCCTTCTGCAGCCGCACTATTGAGTCAATACATTTGCTCTTCCTTTTAATCCCTCCTTATGGGATTGGGCTGACCTGTACATCTTATTTCATTTCAAAACAGCTTGTTAAACGATGCTAAGCATTTATTTTTTTTCAAGTGGTTTATAGCATTGCTTTCAAAATACTTTAGAAAAGAGAAGGAAAAAAAAAAAGATCAGAGGCTACAAAATACTAAGCAATCACTGCAAGGTTATTATTGCTCAAATACTATCAAGGCCACATTTAACAAATAGGTAATTTCAGATCTTCAACTAGATAACAGGGGTCAGAGAAGAAAAATGCGTCTGGAGTTTTCCAAAGGCAACTCCAGTGACTGTAATTTGGAGTGGACAGGTATCTGCAGAAGATCCACACACTGCCTATAGCAGTGTAAAGCAGCAAAAGCCACCGCAGCACCTTTATGGCACTGTAGAGGCCCAGAGAAATTGACTTTAGTCATGGGGTGGATTGTGGGGGTGCATTCCCCCCCTGCCAGGCCGCACCATGTCTGAGGAGGTTTCCCTCCTTTCCCTCAGGGGTGGGGGGGGGCCCAGGTATCTCTGTCCCCTCTTACCAGCGTGAAGGGAGTGTTGAGGAGCGTGATCATAATATCGGCCACGGCCAGGTTCACAATGAACAAGCTGGTGGCGGAGTGTACGCGCTTCGTCTTGATGACAACGTGACAGACCAGGACATTGCCGAAGAGCGAGAAGACGATGATGAAGGAGTACGCGGCGATGAGCAGGGCTTTCACCGTGGTGCTCTGCGACTCCGCTCCGTAGCGGCTCCTGTCCACAAAGCTCTGCCAGTCGGCCAGGCTGTCATTATCCCAGGGAAAGAAAGCCGACACGTTCGGGACTACAAAAGTCTTCTCCAGGCTCCCATTGAGGGGCAACTTTCCTGGGGTCACAAAGGCGTTAACCAAGGGGAGGGTGAGCCAGACAAAAGAGTATAGCATCTCTGGAACGCTCTGCCCCTCCAGTTGTGGAAGAGCTCATTTGCGAGAGCAGAACTCGCTCCGTGTGCCGGGAGAGCCGCTCCCGCCTCGCTCAGCCCCGGCGCGCTCGGGGGCTGCACACGGGCAGCAGGAGCGGGGAGATGCTCCTGCCTCCCGCAATGTGCTTCTCTCCCGCTCGGCTCGCCGCTACTTTAGCTCCTTCAGCCAGCTTTATATCCCCAGGCGAGCTCCGAGCCGGGATCTTCTGCAGTCATTGGGCTGCGTGACATAATTTGTGCTCTGACGTGCTGCTTTTCCACGCAGTTGCGCTCCTGGGCGCTACTCCGAGGTAAGTACATCTGTGAGAAAGGCAAAATCACTCTCTTCAGATGTCAGAATCCACATTCTTTACCAGCAGACCAGCTCAAGCAAATTCTGTGCTGCTTATACACCGGCAGTGTGTGTGCCAGCTCTGCTCTCTCCCAGGACCTGTCAAATCTGAGCTGTTTTACAGGTCTGGCAAGCAAGTTTCAGCTTGTTTCTTAGCATAATATAGAATAGAATAGAATAGAATAGAATAGAATAGAATAGAATAGAATAGAATAGAATAGAATAGAATAGAATAGAATAGAATTTAACATATGAACTGTAAATAACAAGTTGCCTTATTGTACCTAAAGTACTATTCCAAAGACTTTTTTCCTCTCAGAGAGACATGGAATACTCAGGTTTTCCCTTGGCAGGTATTTCCTCTCAGCCAAAGGAATAAAAGTCTGATGTGAAACTGCTTTCTAGGGTTTGTAGAAATAGATTTAGTTTCAAAGATGTGATTATACAGGACAGAGAACAGGAACAGTCCCAGCCCATTGAGTCCAGTAATCCAATGCAAAAGGCAGCTGTATGCTGGCTCCAAGCACTGATGAGATGGCAGCATGTGTGTTCCCTCTGCCTTCCCCACAAAACACAGCAGGAAACAGAAAATCAGGACCAGAACCAGACCCACAAATCATAATTTGGGTGGCTGAAGGAATACACAGAAAGATATGCCACATCCAAAGTGCACATGTACAGTGCTGCACCTCTGCTGAGGACAGATCTGCTTGGGTGGTGTCAACTAACCCCAGCCAGAGCTGGTTTTTATATGTAAAAGGCTCTATTTAACCATTGATTAAATGACCATTATCTGAAACGCTTGTATCATAAGCTGGTCACTCACTGGAGAAAATAACTTTTCTGAAAGATGTTTGTGCCTGCCTGAGTGAACTGCTCAGGCTGCCTTCTCTTCACCACTCCTCAGGAGTTGGACACAGTAGGACAAGAATGGACAGCCCGCAGTGCTACTCTGCACGCTGCTGCCTGTCTGTTTCTTCCACAAAATTGTCCAATTTGAGCTCTTAGTCTTGTCTCAAAGCTTTTCAGTGAACCTGCTGGAGCTGCTAAGGTGGCAGTCACACCTGACCATGCAGAGAGAAGAAATGTGTCCCACTTAGAAGTGCTGTCAGGAAAGCAATCTCAAATAAAGGCCCAAGAAAACAGTAGAAAGTAGAACAGAGCAGCATTCTCATAGGTTTGGGATGAGAACAGAGGGGTCAGTGGCATATGTCCCCCTGCTTGCTATGCTGCTCCAGCAGCTCCTCAGTCCCCCTCCTTTCCAGCAGTGCATAAGGGCATTCCGTCTTCTGCCAAACACCAGCTCTTGCTTCACATCTATTACATCCTGTTCTCCTGTACTATCATCTCTATTCCAGCAAAAATTATCAGCTTTATTTATGCTCCTTGATCTAATTCTTAATTTCTAGCAGGGAACCCTTGCATCTGTAGCTAGAGCTGCCATTGACTTTGAGGACCAAGTGCAGCCAGGAGAGCAGGACATCTTCTTACCTCCTAAGCCAGGCTGCTGGTAGGATGGGAATCTTTCCCCTGCTCAGCTCAAGCTCACCCTCCTCTGAGCTGCAGCCTGTGTCTTGTGATCCAGAGGAGCTGCTCCAACTACAGACTGGGCAGGCACACACAAAATACCCACAAAGGCTCATGGAAAAGCCCAGTGGAAGCTTTGTCAGGTGTCTCCCAGGTTACTGATGGGTCTTTCCCTGCTTCACAACACCTTTCTGCTTCAGTTTGTATTTAAAACATGCTCCAGTATGAGCTGTTGAAGCAGCTCACCTATGTTTGGTTGTTACTAGAGAACAGGCTATAGCAGATTTGCAGCTTGGTACCTGCTCCTGGCAATTTCACCTTTGCTCAACAATCCCCAGCACTCCAAGAGTAAAACAAGCAGCTGCACAGGAATGTCAGGATTTGGCATGTTGAATATGGTTTTTATAAAAGGTACCTGTGGACTGATGCAATTTCTGAATTGAAAAATAATGTTTGAAATAAACCTATATAGATGGACTATGAATTCAGGTAATTAAAAAAGGCATCAAAAATACCTGTGCAAGAGTACTCTTAACAAAATTATAACAAATTAGAAAACTGGTCTGGGTGGGAATAAAAGATTATTAGTAGAACATAAAAAAAGTCAGCTAGACACGCCAAAAAGTTTGGAAGCATTTAAAAAGTGAAATGCCTTTTTTTCTTTTTAAATACACAGCATAGTGTGCTTTTCTCCCTGCTCCTTCAAACAATCTTTCACTACCATGGCTTTAATGAATTTTTGAGCTTTTCTGGGGCAAGAGAATTGAAGTTACATGGGTGAGAATTGATTTTTCAAAAACTATCCAGTGTGACCTCTGAGAAATCATGTTGATTTTCAGAGCATCCTACCCCCTTGTATAACCAATCACATTAATGTTTAGGACAAGTGCCTCTTTACAGTACAGTCTTACTCCACACACCAGCTACACATTTTCCCCTGAAGACTGCTATGTTTATCTTCCATAGATAAAACACAAAGCCACTGTGAATTTGACAGCTGACTGAAGAAAAAAAGAGAAAAGGGAGAAAGAGCTTTTGATATGATTCCTATTATTCATTCATTCCTATTATTCATTATACACTCAGCTAAAATCTTTTCCTAAGATGTGTGTAACATCAAAATACAGAGTCCTCTTTCCTACTTCTTGAATTACAGAGCTGAATTCACTCCCACATACTATTAAGTTTAATAGCAGTGCAATACTGGGTTTAGGTTCTCTTGGTAGAGTTGAAATCAGTAAGACATTTTACAGCTTCAATACTGAAAATTGCATTCTTGTGTCCAACTATGACTCTGAATTCAGAGTTTTAAACTGTATCCACAGCAAATTGCAAGTACAACTCCACTGAGCTGAGACTGTGTCCATATTCATACCTGCAGACTACTATAAATTTACTTCTCTGTAAAATTCAAACCAAAGAGATGGAGTTTTCTATAAAAGATATAACTGTAATTTTTATTATCTTCCCAAAAAGAACAGTTTCAGAGTTTTAGAAAGAACTTACACTTTCAGGCAGCACTTTAGAGTATGAGGCCTTCCAGCCTAGTGCATCGAGTAACATAACAGACATTATACCAAATTTGGTGCCGCTGAAAGAAAAAACAACCCAAACCAAACCATTTTACAGAAGTGAAAATGGAAGACAAGCCATCATTTACAGAGAAATATCACATAGAGGAAGTCCTGCAAACTGCTTTCCATTTTCTTCACAAACTTCCACAGACTCTCTTGCATAGTGAGCCAGAAATCACTTAGTTCTTCTTGATGTTGCAGGGCTCATGAATGGATCATCCTGCAGTTTGCAAAGAGATACACATTACTAAAACTAGCAGGCATTCCAAGTCATAAAAAAGCAGTCATCTTTAGATTAAACTAGAAAGCCTGGCCATACAATTCCATGTTTTCTGACAGATCTGGTTTTGTTTGTTTTGATATGAAAGAGGTCATTTATTGACTTAGAAGTCCATGTGATGTATGTGCAGAGAACAGAAGTTTATGTCAATATGACCAGAACAGCTACTTTGAAATAAGGAACAAACTATATTTCAGTTGTAAATGAGCAGCACATACCTCAGTAAGATTATGTCAATATATACATTACACATCATCATTTACTGATATTTGTAAATGATGATGTGCATCAAAATGAATCAAAAATACTGTCTCTTTCTGCATATTCAAGCAAACATGTAGGTTTTTTTTCAGGTATGAGAAGAGATAGCACAGTGGGGAGAAGGGACAAGAACATAGTATTTTCTCTGAAGTGGCCATCATCTGACACTGTTAAGGAATGGATTCTGACCATGCATGACAGACTGAAAACAAACTTCACAGTGCTTGACACAATATAGTGTCTTCTATTCAGTGCAAAACTGTGTAAAAATATCTACTTTTTCAATTGTGGAAAAAAACATTTCCTAGCAGTTCAAAGATATATTGCAAGGACAGACATAATAGACCTGAAGGCAGTGTTTTAAATTTTTTTAAAAATGTACTTAGATAATTTGCAACAATAAAATGCCCTGGAAAAGAGCTGTTTCTAAATGCAAAAAAAAGAAAAAAAAATCTTCCTTTTTACAAGAATAAAATATATAAGTAAATGAAAGGATATAGCTAAGTACTAGAAGAGATTGTAATTACTTTCTTTCCCAGGCAATTCCAGGTCCACATTTCAGTAATGACAATTCACTGATTAAAAATTAAAGGGAAAAAGGATTGGGTATTTTTCTGAGGTCTCTTCTAATATTATCTAATAATTATGCAGGTAGTCTTATCAATGTCAGTTGCAATAATCTGTCCCTGTTAGTGAAAAAATCAATTCAATTTCACTCTGAAATGCATTACTCAAATAGCTGTAAAACAGTGAGCTATAGAAACTTACATGAAATAAAACAAAAAAATAGTACTATATACTGTTGGAGTCAGAGGCAAAGAGAATATTCCCGTATCTATGCTGACAGGCTCTGACACTCAAGAGAACACTGTGTTTGACCTGAGGCCATGGAAAAGGCTTCCAAAATTAATAGACAGAACTGAGAATGTGAATGTGTAAGTTAGAGGGTTTGAGCTATGTTAGTGAATAAGATACAACATGGAGGACTTAGGGCATTGTCCCTTTCTCCTTCTTCTTTTTTTCTTCTATGGTTTTTGGGATTAAGGGATCATTCCCCATTTAATTAAGGGATTGGATGGGAGAATCTGCACTGTGGGACACAGGTGTCTAGTTACTGGGTTATTAATAAGTTACTTGGCATTTCATTATTGGGCATGTTGACACTTAAAAGACCTTGAAGAGATACTTCTCCAGCCATTTTGCACCTCGTTAGCCTGGTATATATAGCTCCTCACTGTCTGCAAACATGTAATATAGAGAAGGAAAAATAAACATCCTAAGCCCAAACACGAAAACAGTTTCTCTCTCGTCAATCTTGGTCCCAGGGAAAAGAATTGAACCACCAGTGTCACCCCAACAATATGCCATACCTCATCTGACTCAAAATCAACCCCTCTAGATGCTTGGCTTTGTGAACCTCTTTTACTAAGTGAAGATACAGCTGGCAACCTTGAAACATACAAAGAGAAAAAAATATTGTATCAGCATGTTCTCAGTCACCAGACATTCCAATAACTTCCCCTTTGAGTTGGACCACCAATACACAAAGTAAAGATAAACAGACATAACAATAAGTAAAACAACACGAATTCTTAAAATAACATATTAACAATAAAGCTCTGATCAAGTTTACCTCAATCAGTAACCTAATTTTTTCTCTTACAGAAAGATAACCCATATTAACAAGTAAAAAAATTACATAAATTCTCTAAGCAGCGTTATGACTTTCCTAAAAATCTGGTAGTCAATCAGATTGGACTCCACTGATTGCCAGTCAGAAATAAGGCCCATATTGCATTAATGAAGCAAACATACTGACCTTTGATTTACTTTGGAAGAAGAAGGAACAAAAGAAGTATCTTCTGGATCAGAATCAACATCTATAATATCCTGAAAAAAAAAAAAAGCATAAAGTTTTTCCACAGAATTTTCCTTACAGAGAGAGTGCATAATGTGTCAGTACAATAGCACAGAACTTTTGGTTTTTTCCCAACTATAGACCTATTAAGTTAGAATAATATACACTTGAGAGGGCTCCAGGCTAGAACTGCACAAATTAGCAAACACGGCACAAGTTTATTCTTCACATCTTTGACCTGGCAGAACCTACCAAAGCACTCATGTATATACACCCCATATCTTACACTATGGTCACAAATATGGCTCTTCTCAAGACAAATACCAGAGCAGAAAAGGATACAAGAGGTCTACAGATTAACAAGTAGAAACTTAATGCTGGGACTGATAGCTTGGGAACATTTGCTGATTTAGGCTAATGTTTTGACTGTGTATTTATTTTTCAAATCAACAGTAAAAGACAGCACAATTTCAATCATACAGCAAACAAGGTGTTTACCTCAGAGTAAGACTGGAACGAATTTAAAGAGTGGTCTCTTTTCGAAGACTTAAAGGCTGGAATAAAACATATGTAACACTTCCAAAATGCTCACACAATTAAATGTAAACAACATTATATAGTTCTTTTTATTTAAGATCTGACTAGCATGCATTTCCATTGCAAAACACCCTGTAAAACAAACAAAACAACCAACCCAAAACATAAACTGAGTCTGTCAGCCTTTGCTAGTGCTTCCCAGTCTGGCTGAAAAACCATCAGTAACATCAGTTAAGAGGACATGAAAAATACTACTGTAACTGAAATTCCTAACAGGTTCAATATGAACACATCTGCTAAAATTCATTTCTCTGCAATATTTTGGGTCATTTGCTGACCAATTTAAAATTCGGTCTACCTTGGAGTATTTCGTGGGGGGTTTATGTGTAGATTAGTGAGGGGTATTTTTTTCTTTAATTCTCAGATTACCTATACTGTTTCCTCAGAGCCTTTCCTCTACAGCAAGGAACAGCTACTGTCACATACAGAGGTGGTTTAAAGACAAAGTTTTCTTCCCTAGTAAAAACTGGCATTTCCAAAACTTGCTAAAATGTAAGGCTAAATAGATTTGCATTAAAGCTTACTAACTTGTAAACATCAGTCAAATTTAATTTTTTATCCTCTGAAGAACGTTCTGCCTGAAAAAGTCTCATTCTTTCTATGCTTATTCCTTAAGAAACTGTGTTATGTAATATGATTCCTATTTGCAGCTCTAGCTATAAATTCCTAACACATTCCATTTTACCCCATAACAGAAGAATATCACTCTTATTTTTCCCTTTTCTTTTTTCTTTCTGTCATCACTGTAAGATATTCTATTTCATTAGTGCTGAAAGAATCTCTCACAGCTGAAATGGACTAATAGAATAAAAGGCAATTAAAGCAATTCATAATTAAAGAAACACCTTCACTACAACTTAAGAGAGCAGATTAGAGTGACAGATGGGTCACAGGCCTACCATCCATGATAGACATATTCTTGCTAGGCATAGATACAGGCTTGTAGGATCTGCTGCCAGAAGCTGACTCTTGGCTAGTGGTTCCTGTAGAGATAACAAACAAAATACAAACCTGTTCAGCAGTAATTTCTTTTCCTCTTTAGTCTATCATTACTGAGTGGGAAGTCACTTAAAAAAATCTACAATCCTCTTTACTCCACACTTTCTCCTTGAATTAAAGCCCTCCTTACATGCAGAACTGCTCTGTGTCAAGTGTTCAAAGGTCCACAGACACAACCTCTTAACATACAGAGCTCTGCTCTGATGGGATCACAACAGCGTTGGAGCACAGGCTCACTGACCTAGTTGAAAAGCACTAACCAAATCATACCCAAGATGACAGCCTTTGTTTCAACTCAACCTGCTCTCAGACATTTGGGCACATTACTGAGACAACTTAAAGAAGTTTTATATATATATATATATATATATATACACACACTGAAAGTACATCTCCAATGGAAGTACCATTACCACTGTAAAGTGTACAATCACACTCAGTTCAGGAGCTATTTAACTCTTTTTGCTTAAGATACACTCCCCATTTTTTCAGTCAATAGAAACATTGAAGTCTCTTGTAAATTACATCAGGATAGAAACAATCAGTATCTCCTCATTACACTGATCAAATGCATTACCTTTAGCAGTAACAAAGGTCTCTTCATGCAGTTCATTATGCAAACCTTCCCAATAATGCATCTTTTAGGAGTATACTATGTTTCCACAGCTGGGAAGAAGGATATTTTTCTTTTAATCACAGTGAAAAAGTCACAACCTAAGCCTTGGATGGCAATCAATTATATGTAATAGGACACCATATGCATTTGAGAAGAGGTTTTTTTCCACTAGGAGTTCTTAAACACCAAATTTCCACTTGATGAAAGCACCAGAAGAGAGTCAACTTTTAAAGAATGAATTGCAGTACAAAGACTGCAAAGTTTTTCTTACCTCTTCCTCTTCGAGACGAACCTCTTGCTGTTGAATTTTGTCCTCTTGCACCTCTTGCTCTACCTCTTGCCCGACCCCTTCCTCGGCTCAGTGTTGAAGAAAGGCCATCACCTGGACTAATAGATTCCATATCCATGGAATCTTCATCACTGGAGGCTGAGACCAGAACTTCATCCTCAGACCGGTGGGCTCTGGCCCTGATCATTGCCTGAAATTGAACAGTAATTACAGAAAAAAGAATCTTAAATCATGAAACATACCATTATTAAATCCTAGTTATGTACAATACATATGTTATATAACTATAAAAAATGTGTAATTCTAAACCATTGAAGCTTAGGACTGGTTAACAAGTCCAGTGTTATGGAAGGTGAGGACATGTGTGAAAATACTTTGCTTATTTAATTAGATGTGTACCTACAAAGTAGTTAGCTAAGATCTGAGAATGGAGCTTGTTAATGCAACACACTGTTGGTGAAGTTTGGTGAACAGCTCAGGTCATGCTTTATCAGCTACATACATCTGCTCAGAGGAAGCACCCTATGGGCTCCAATGACTTGAACTTCATTGATGACAGTGGGTGCTTAAGACAACTAGCTCAGGTGCTGATATCCCAGATTACGTAAACTGAATCTCACCCCAGCTGTCCCTTATCTCAAAAGTTCATTCCAGTCTCACATAATTTGCAAAGACAAAGGAGCACCCATGCTAGCAGTAGTTGGCAATTTTCTTTGGAAATACATATGCAATTGATAATGAATACGTGGGAGACCTGAGATTTAAGATTGCTGATAAGGACACAGTACCTAAAGGTTCACTGCTCCAGTAATACCACCCAATATAGTCCATCCACGTGTCCACTGGTGATGAGATCAAAAAGAGCTTAAGCTGAAAGATCTTTAGCAAGTCACCTACCTGGTCTAACCTCAGTTAAAAGCAAGAAATAATGAACATTCAGGTTCACAAATTTGTAGAAGAAAAGACACCTCAAAAGCCAAATTGAGCAGTAGCTTAGGCACATATTATCCTAAGATTTAAACCACACTTATTTTAAAGGCAGACAGGCACTTTTTGGCATAGACAATGCTGAAGTATTGCTGAAGCATTGCTAAATGACTGCATTTATATGCAGAAGTCACCACTCCATTTTTCAGCCTACGTTCAAAATTCAGAGTAATTACCTCACGGACTTCCTTATCCTCTTCTTCAGTATTCTTTTTTCTACTTTCCCTGAATTTTCGCACCTGAATAAAAAAAAACAGTTCCTGTCAAAATAACAGTTCATATAATACAATAATCAAAATACAGAAAGTGCAAAGCTTTAACCACTGAATCATTAAGTCAAGCTCATGTGAGAAGTGAAGAGTCCAGGAATAACTGAACAGTTTGTTTAGGGGCCTCTCGTGGTTTAAGAATATATGGTTTAAGAATATATTAAGAATATAACGTTCTGTAAATAACTGGAGCTACATCACTGGGGAAGAAGAAAGCTTTGGACATGATGAAGGAGATACTGTGTTTAAGAGGAGAGTATAGTAATTTTGACAATAAGGGACACTGAAATATTAATAACTGTAAAAAGAGGTAGAGATGAAGAAGTAAGACAGAAAATAACTATGATGAGAAGAGACAATGTTTATGGTCTCTTTCAACCCTTCATGAATTAAAGCAATCAGTAAGAAAACAGGTAGATGCAACCTTCCTTCCCCATCAAATTATTCTTTAAACAGTGCATAGATAAGCTGCAGAATAACTTCTTCTACAATGTTGAATATTACAGCTGAATACATGGGCTCATGGAAGCTCAACAAGTTGACAAAAATGTCTTTCAAAGGTTGCTCAATACACACAAACCAGGCCTGTCTCTGGGATACCCCGAGCTGCAAGCAGTTAGAAGCAAGTAGAGCACCTGAAGGTAAAGTTCCTTTATGCCTGTCCCGTTCCTGTACTCCTAAGCCAATATGAAAAAGCTATGAAGAAATTATATCTACCATCTTTCTCACAATAGTGGTAAATATGATGTTCTACATGTATTAGATTTTTTCTGTGAACATGTGTGCAACCTACACTCCATTTTCAGTACACGTTTTGAAATCGTGTATTTGAAACTTCATCATAAATTAATTATTCATTTATTAATTGCAGAAAATGACTGGAGGCAAGTGTTGGAGATGCTCCACACACAGGCAAATTTATTAAACCATGTTTGAGCACTGATTTTGCTACTGTCTTGACCTCTCTTGGGGAATCAACATTAACAGAACATTACCTCCTCATCTATTTTTCCTTCCTCTGCATCAGTGTGACGCTCCTTGAGAAACCTCTGCGTTTTTTCTAGTTGAAATTTCACCAGCTCTTCTATGGCATCTTTTTCCTCTTTGTCCACAAACTCTTGCACTGCTTCTCCCATTCCTCTTTCAGTTAGAAGTGAAAGCTGTACTTTCTTTAGAATTGTGAAAAATAATTTGTTAAGAAGCATCTGCCATTAGAGAAAGTAAACAATATTCCAGCTGTTTCAGATAAATATTACATTAAGTTGGTTGCAAAAACAGTCATGTGCACTGAGTATTTAAAACAGAAAAGCACAGCAATAAGCAAATGTTACTTGTCATAAACCAGTTACAACTCTCTTGCTACTAGCATGTCATACCAGCTTTACAGAGTATTTTTCAAACTAGTCAAAGCAAAAGGAACAGTAAAGAAACCACAATGCTAGTAATATCTAAAATAAAAACTTCCAGGAAATAATGCTGCCCAGAGGAATTAACTTTCTAGCTATTATAAAATAAAATGTTTAAATAAAATAAGTATAACAAAGGAACATGATTAATGCTGTCCCAATACTGACACCTAGCATGTGTCTAAGGTTAGGCAGGATGATGTAGTTTGAAGGATCTTTACCTCAAGAATTCTTGCTCCAAAGACTTTCTACAACTGAAATAGCTTCTGCAAGTTATGCTTGATAACCATATCAAGCATTTGTGCACCTGGCTCACTGATTATTGTTTTATCTCTTAGATGATACTGCACTGGTGTTGGAAAAGGGAAATAAACTAGATTTAACAACAGGGTGGGAAGAAAGCAAATTATCAGGGATCTTCCTTCTCCCTGCTCTGCTTTAAATGAAACACCAAAGTGCATTACATCTGAGAACACAAATATACTGAAAAGTAACAAGTGACTCTAAGTCAGCTGTAATAGTAAATGCTACAGTCTCATACTGGCCCTAGAGTAAATTAAGGTAGTTCTTCACATTTTCCTACTGTACTTGAGTACATGACATATCACTTGCACACTGCAAGTTCACATGAAGAGCTATCATGCTCTCAAATGTGTGTGTCCACATACCTACACAACCTATACGCAACAGTTACTCTAAGACACACACTTCATGTGGTAATTCTCAGACAGTTTTATGGGAAATAAATTCATTTCTTGGTGAATGTCAGAGTCTTTTCAGGGCACACTACTTCCATTAAGAAAGAAAAAAAAAAAGAAAAAAAAAAGAAAAAATATCATATGACGTTAAAAAGAGGAATTATAAAAGGTAGAAAAATACCTTCTCTGCTGTCTGGAAATACTGCTTTACAAGGTCTTCCACCCTCAGTGCTGTTCCCTCAGCAGGTCTGCTAATCAGTTTTCCAAAATTCAGATCAATGTCTAGAATAGAAAAGCACGGTGGCATCATCCACATTTACAGCTTTTAACTATTACCATCCCACTGACAGTAGCAGAGAAAAAGGTTAATGCATGCCTCCTAAGAATTGTGGTCACTTTTATATGTAAAGCTTTTTGTTCTTTTTAGAATCTATTCATTGGAAATATGGAGAAACATATTAATTGTGCAGACAACTCCACCTCTAGCAGATAGAAAGAGTTCTAACTAACAAATGTCTGGAATTGTATGTTGAACACTGTGTTCTGAAGGTTATTATGTAATTAACTCTAGAAGATCACAAATGGAAGAAAATCATCAAAGCACAAGAGTTTTTTATAAGTAACCCATTTACTAGAAAAGAGAATTTCCTCCACAGCACGCTGACTGATTTTCAATAGAAAATGCTCATAGCTCATTCCCCCTTCTCAGGCAGCAAGGTAGGAATGGCAGAAGGATGAGAGGGATAATCATCCTAGGTTAGCACATACCACACAAATAACAAAGTGACTATAGACTGAATTCCTGAAGTCTTAACATCATCTGTACTGAACCACAATGTGCACATGTAATGAAAACACTGAGTGCTTCATTAGCCACTTCCTTTGTATTAGAGGCTGTCTAATAAAGCCATGCAAAAGCTATGGCAGTACTTTTATATTCCTTTCCTGAAGCTGACATGCCCATTAAGTAGGAAAAGTAAATTAGTGAAGCATAGTGGCAGAAGTGGTAGCTACTGTGTAGTCTGAAAATGTTAATGAGATTACACAACTATAAAAAGGAAACCAAAGCAAAATAAACCAAGATAAATACAGCATAATTTTTAAAATGCCTCACTAAAAGCAGTTTTTATTCATGAAACAATGTTTTGAACTTTATAGAACTGATAGTGCTCATAAAAACTGTCACTGGAACTGGACAATGCACTAACGCAAACTAGCAGGAGTTTTTTAGCACATCATGTTCCTGTACAAGCCAAATGTTCATTAGCTATGTTCCTACAAGCTGAATGTTCATCAGCAACTATTACAAATCCAGTATTTGGACAACATCTATTAACCATTTATTAAAAATTCTAGGCAACAGTGAGAAATGCTGCAACAGTAACAGCTATTATTGGTATTGCACAAATATTTGAACAGAAACATACCTGGAAGAGACAAGCCAAAAGCATCTCATACACATGATTAAACAGGGCAAACAAAATGCTATCCTACATTTGGACCTTTTTAAAAAAATATATGAACATCTCTTAAGCCCATACCCTTCATTATTATTTTAGGTATGAACAAATGAACTACTACAAAATAAAACTAAAATATAAAGGGAAAAAGCACTATACTCATCTCTTTTCCTTCAGAGTGGTCAAACCAAATCATCTTATTCTAAGAAGTCTCAGGAGTGAGCCACTTAATGCCTTTCATGGTAATTATCACAGAACCATAGAGTAACTCAGTCTGGCATTGAGCTATATGTATTACTATAAGCAACTCAGTAAGGTCTGAGGTCAAAGGAAAATGGAACTGTTTATGAATAACTGTCAAAAGATGCTGTGCTGAATATCAGAACTATTGACAAACTGAAAAATAGAAAAATTAAAACTGAAAAATATAAAAGAAATAATTGTGTATATATTGCACAATTATTTGAAATAATTAATTAAAATAAGATACTGCATCTTAATTCCTTCTATAACACATTAGATGGTAGACAGCAAGCCTTTTCAAGTGCTGGGCAACAAAATACAGGCAGGGAGGCAAGCCAATGATTCCTTCTTTCATAATCACCTTTTTTCTCTTTCTGTTCACGATGCCTGAAAAAATGTATGATGTCTTTTGGGTTAGCCACTCTATGCATGTACTTCTGGCTGAAACGATGGACACTGAATGGCTCAAAGCCACCTGCATAATCAACCTAAATAAGGAAAGGACAAATTTAAATATGAAACAAACAAACAAAAAAAAAAAAAGCCACACAATTCAAAACAAATTTGTTATGCTTCAAAGGAAAAAATTAATAATAAGAGATAAGTCAGCCTAAAATTAATGCCTTCCTATGCAGAATAGTTAATGGCTAATAACAGCTAATAATAACATTAACAGAATAGCTAATAACAGTTCATATTTATAACTTGTTCTTAATTTGTTTAATTCGTTAGCCTTCACAACAGTTTCTGATTGGGTTAGGAATGCACACAGGATAATATGACTTAAGAAAAACTTCACAGTAAATTGCCACTTTTGATGCCCTCACTCAGAACAGCAGTGAAGTACATTTGTGACCAATCTCATCCTATACCTTAGAGTACTGGTTACACAGGTAAACAGAAGTATGGTAGGTGATTTATATTTCCCTGTGCACATCAAAAAAATGTATATATTATGTGTTTACATAAAAAGCATGACTTTGCTTTGAAACTGTTCAGTGACCTTTAAAAACAAAGCAATCCAAGCTGAACAATTTCTTACTCTTAATCTTATGATAGGCTTCTCTGGCTGACGGGGATTTCCCAAGCGTTCTCTTTCTGCAGTGTCCAGCATCAATTCCACCTGTGAAAGAGAATTATAAATTCAGTTTCACTTTTTTCTCTTACAGATGCCTGAACATTTCAAGTATAACTTATAATACATCCAGTTGCAAGGGGAGCTATCAAAATAAATCATTACAGAACGTGCTCTCATTCCTGAACACATATGTAGCAGTATGCAACCAAAAGCCATTAAGAATGAGTGAGAAAAACATGACAATGAAAGGCTTATCCTTCAGATACAATGTAGTCCAGCAGTACCTACACCACTGATCTCTCATGTTTTATAGCCACTATTCTTTGCTAAATTTCTAGTTCCAGGGAAAGGCAGAAAGAGCGAAGCAATTAATAAACTTGCTTAGTTACTTCTGCCACTTCAGACTGCATGGCTGAGCTCTCCAGGTTTAGGTCTGGTTCCAAAGTGCACATCCAACACTGCCCCACTCTCACGTGCAAGCTTTTGTACAAAATCATATAGACATCTGCTTTCAGCCTACTTTAATAGGTCATCTCAATCAAGGAATCTGGAAACCAAGGCTGCAGAGTGAATGTCATGGAATTAGCTTCCTATGGAAACACTAAGATTGTTTTAATATGCGGTAAGCCACAAGATTTCTCATCTTCCAGTCTCAAAACCAGTCACTGATCCCATCCCACTGTTATCCATAAACTGTTAGCATCACAAGTTACCTTTTCCATGCAGAATGCCTGTATTGCCTGAGTAACATTAGGATTGTCAGGATTAAAAAGATCTGGATGATCAGCTAGAACAATATCCTCTATATGGAAAGTTCGCACTGTCTCTAGAGCAATCTTCTCCATTTTCATTTTTTTCCCTTTAACATGCAGCAAACCAATGTGTCTAGAAGGAGAAAGGTAACTTACTAGAAAATAAACTTAAGAGAACTATGGTATAAAGATTTGTTTTCAAATTCATGTTTGTTTTTCAGGGACAAAATTTCAAAAGCTATTGGAAGATCTGTAGTTCAGGGTTGGCCCTGTAAAACTTCCATTTTATTAAATTTAGATTGTGCTTGTTCCATATACAAGCACCTGCACTCAGTTCCTTGTATTCCAATTTATCACTATGTAACACCTCTCAGCTAAGTTCCAGTTGCTTCAAATGTTAGATTAAATTGTAAGCAAAGCAAAAGTTATACCAGGTACTCATTCCATCTACTTTCCTTATGATGTCACACTCTGAAGCTAATCCACATAGTAATATCTTAAATATCTTAAAGTCTTTTCATACTATATACAAGTATTTTTTCTGTTCTCAACAGAACACCTGAGACATGTAAGACAAGCGATAAACAAGAACACAAAGAAAAGCTCACGCACTTCTTCACGGCTTCTCCAGGGGACAGAGATGTCACCACTGAACTTCCTGGCTGAGAAATGTAGAAACGTTGCTGTTCATTTTGGAATGGAGCTATTTTGCACTCATGTTCATGACCCCACACAACAAGATTAATAAAGTCATCTAAAAACTGCTCTGGAATGTAGTTGGTAGCTCCATGTTTGCTCCTGTTCAAGAGAAGAGAAGAATAACGAATGGGCAAGGGGAGAGTGAAGCAGGAGAAAAACATCAGTGTGATTTAAAATGATACAGGAACTCTGGCAATAATAACAGACATTCATGTCAGGTCTTCACATTTATTCCTTACCCAGTTGTTTAGTGTTTGGTTAAACAAAATGGCAACTTACATAGCTCATTGTTTTCTGCTTCCCTCCTTTTATTTATTTTATTTTTCTGCTCCCCTCCTTTTCTTCTTACTTGGCTTTTGGGGTTTTTTTCTATATTACACTACAAATCCTCCACTGCCTCTGACTATAAGAGTTTGGGAAGCGATCTCCCAACTCCCCTAACTCATTTATTTCAAACCTTCTCCTTTACAATTCTTCTCCAAAAAGAGCTGTAAAACAATGTTTTCACTTGTAAAAATCCTAAGAAACCAGCTACTCACAAGAAGCATGAACTAACACAGCTGGCTTGCTCACCTATCCTTTTCCAGGCAGTTTAAGGAAGTAACAGAGTAAGTTGCTGTAATTCATTCAGTACTGTTACCTATTTTGATGAATCACAAACAAGTTAAACCAACTATCTTCATCTTCCTTTGGTCTCAGCATGGTTACTTGCTTATTGACAAACATACGATACAACCTCTCATCTGGAATAGCTCCTGAAGTGGACAAATGGAAAAAAAAATAAATTATGTGGTAAAAAGTCTGTATTTAATAACATTTTCTCTATTTACAAAAGCATGAGAAACAAAAATATAGCAGCCTTCCAGTATCTAAAGTGGGCTTACAAGAAAGCTGGAGAGGGACTTTTCAGAAGGGAAAGCAGTGATTATGCAGGGGAATGGCTTTAAACTGAAAGAGGACAGATTTAGTTTGGATATTATCATGAAGTTCTTTCCTGTAAGGGCAGTGAGGCACTGGAATAGCTTGCCCAAGAAAGTTGTGCATATCCCATCCCTGGAAGACACTGATTATTTCCTTGATGTTTTTAACTACGAAAAAAAAACCCCAAACTATCCTAAGCCAGGCTCATGATCGATATCAATAAATCCCATATGGAGGGTTCATATTTTGTATAAAAATAAATGCTCTCTGAACTAGAGAAAGTCAAAAAGGTATATATAATTGTGGCACAAACACAAAGAAACACGTCATTAACATCTTCATGCAGCAACACTGGTACTTTAGAAAGCTGTTGCATTTCCCAGTAACAACTTAAGTATAGAAAACTATTATATTTTGATATTAGAACATTCCACTAATTATTAACCTTTCAAACATCAAGGAAGCTTTCGAAGTATATCACTAAACACACAAAATCATGGCCAACTAGGACTTAATTTAGAGCTATAAAAGTTGCTTGGAATTAAGTGTTTAAGTTCTCATGACTGGACAAAAAATGAGGGTGAAAAAAATAAGATCTTAATAGTTAACTTCTCTAGACAGAAAGCAATCAAAAATAACCATTCTAAGTGAGAAGTGAAGGTAGAGGGGAATTCAGTGGAGAAAATACAAAGGAACAAATCTGAAGTTGAAAACTTATCATAGAACCACTTTAAAGTATGAAACTCTTAAGTTTCTTTAAAGAAACTGAGATTACCCATGGCCAATGTTACTTATCAACCACTTCAGAGAGATACATAAGATATTAGATTTCTGCTCAGATAGGTTATGTTTTTAAATATAACCAAAATGGCACATGAACATAGGGTGTTTTAAGTTTTGCCTAAGCAGGATGAAATAAGCTTAACACAACAGAGAGAATTTAGGAGTGTGATTGCTCTGACCCGATAGTGCCAGTCTATGGTTCTACGGTCACTATGGTTCACTTAAGCAGAGTTCATTTAACAGCAATAAAAGTACAAAAATCAAGGAATTTAGGAAGATTCATCTAAATGAGATAAATCTGAAGTCAGTGACACAAAGCAGGAGGCAAAACCTGACACTGTCACAGAAGTGATATGCTTTAATTTAGAATCACTTAGACCTTCATATTTGTTGCAGCCATTTGTTCCAACTTTATTTAGACCTATTAAATTTCAGTAATACATGAACAGTCTAGTCACGGTCTGGCAGACAAATACTTACCCAAGCCATACAGAGCAATTTTTGTTCTACCTTTACGCAATAAAATGGGACTAATATCTATTTTCTCCACGGAAGTTGAACGTCCAAAGTGATTCAGCAGGCCTGCACAGCTTAAAATATCCAATGCACACAGTGCATCTGCCTACAACAAAGATTAGGAAATAAATACAAAACTTTGAATAGAATATTAAGTGTTTCATGTCTAAATGAAAGTCTCAAAAGTAAGAGAGAGTATCTTTCCTTAAGTAACTTCTGCAGCTGAAAAGCCCTATAACATATATTAGGGGTTTTGCTAGTACAGAATACAGAGTACAGAAGCAAATCCCTTCTCCTTACAAGTTAGACTTCATTTGAACAATATGAAATTAAACATTAAATCATTCAGAAAAACAAAACCACAAAAAAACATTCAAACCAGCCAATCTCTAAACTACCATGAAAATTACCTGGTTAAGGTAACTACCTTATAATAAGTTCAAAGTGAAACTACTACTAGAACACTCATCTCTGTGATACATTGCTATTTGATACAAAATGCAAAATTATTAATTCAACACATGTATTTCAATGCTTTCCAAACATCCTTTTCCCGCTTACTTTTAGTAGCTTGTTTTTAAGCTGACATTTCACTATTATTAGATTATCCTTCTTGCAAATACATGATGCATATCAATTACATATGCACAAATCAAAATATCAAAATTCTCCTTCTTTAAGAAAAAAGTTTTCAGTCTCTACAGATGGAATGTTTTTGAAACTTCCTGAAAGACTGCTACTTCTTGTCATGAAAAGTGATTTTGTTCTCAGTGACAGAAACCTACATAAATTAAGAAATTAAACACAGTTCATATGGATCTCTTATTTCCATTTGCTTTTTAATGTCACACACTTAGCTTGTTGTCACTTATTAAGAGAATTCCTAAAGATACACAAAATATTTACACAAAGAGTGGAGCAACTGAATAAAACCAGCGTTATTTCCTAGAACTGTATTTCTATACAAGTTTCTAGTTCTATATCTTTGTAATACAACAGCACAATTATGATAATAATTACCCCTGTGGGATCATCATGATTGCCATGAATACTAAAAACTGGAATAGAAATGTTGAGATTTTCATCCTGATAATTCACCCAAGGAAACCTGAACAAAAAGAAGAAGTTAGACTATATCTACAAATTTGTGTATGATTCTCAATTCCCTTCAAATTAACTTCATAACAAATAGATGTGGTACAAATCAGAATGAAGTGATTATGAATAAGCCTAAGCTTAAGCTTAAGCATAAGAGCATTCTTAATCATGGTCTGGAATGGCACTTTCCATGGGGAATAGGGTAGCAAAAGAAACCTATTTTTTAAGAACAAGCCATGAAAAGAATTGTACAAAAAAATGTGTAGTAGTAGTGGATTAGGCTGTGCAACCTTTGCTTACACACAAGGAACTCTGTTAATTTTACCAAAACAACTCATGTGAATTGGTTTACTTGTATTGCACTTGCAAAATGGAAACTATACATTACAAAAATATATCAAGAGTCACAGCACATTCAGAAGTTTCTCAAAATATTGTACACATTCCTTTACAGAATTAGATGACAGGTGAAGTCATCCTGTAAACTGTCCCACAAAGACAGGCCTAAAAATTCCAGGTTCCAGTCATGGAGGATATAAAATAAAAATCACAACACACTTACCCAATACACAAACCAAGCCTTACATGATTATTTATAGTAACATACTTACTTGCTGTAATTAAAATTAACTGCCTGATCACTCAAAATTTCAAACTGAACAGGACGATCACCCATGCAGTATTTTCTTAGTGACTCCAAACAAGAGTGTACTGTTTTTCTGGAGGGTTTGTTGTCATGAAAAAGGTCCCCACCTAATAAAACAAAGTCCACCTGTATGTAACAAAAAGTTTTATTATTTTAATACAACATTTTGTATTACCTGGAAAGACTTCTAAGCAAATTGTTTAAATTATTTCTTCTAGGGAGTTCCACATACTTCCTCAAATATGAGGAAGTATAGGTAAAAGGAGTTAGTAGTAACAGAAACAGTATTTAACTTCCTAATGAAAAAAAAAAGCAATTAATTTATTATTCTAAACAAAATCAAACCCAAAAAGACCCATTTATGAAGAGCCATAGGAGAAAACAACTGATAGTGGCAAAAAGGATTAGTGTACTATTGTAATAAGGGTCTCCACATTGGCTCCTGAACATTTTCTGACAGGCATGAAAAGCTACATTATTTTCTCCCTGCTGCACTACCTAGTGCAAAGAAACCAGTAGCTATCACCACGTTATTTTGAGAAGGTACTAGTTGCAGTTTCTGCATATATTGCATATATTTAGCTTTTAGTAAAGCATTAGGAAAAAACCTCATCAAAATTACAAAAAATCTGATTGATAAACATCCTGTCCTTAAAAATGGAATCATAGAATGGTTTAGGTTGGAACTCTAAGATCATCAAGCCCAGGCATTAACCCAGCACTGTTGAGTCCAACATGAAACCATGTCCCTAAGTGCCACATCCATACATCTTTCAAATACCTCTAGGGATCATGACTCCACCACTCTCCTGGGCAACCTGTTCCAGTGCTTGACAACCTTTCCAGGGAAGAAATCTTTCCTAATATATAGTCTAAATCTCTTCTAGTGCAATTTCAGACCATTTGCTCCAGTCCAGTCGCTTGCTGCTTGGGAGAACAGTTCAACTCCCACCTGGCTACACCCTTCTTTGAGGCAGTTGTAGAGATCAACAAGGTCTCCCCTGAGCCTCCTTTTCTCAGACACTTCTCACCAGACTTGTGCTCCAGACCCTTCCCTAGCTCAGTTATCCTTTTCTAGACACACTCCAGCCACAATGTCCTTCTTGTAGTGGGTAGCCCAAAACTGAGCACAGGATTTGAGGTCACCAGTGTCCAGTACATGGGGATGGTCACTGCCCTGCTCCTGCTGGCCACACCACTGCTGATCCAGGCCAGGATGCAAGTGTTTCTTGGCCACATGCTGGATCACATTCAGCTGCTGTCAACCAACTCAGGCCCCAGGAATGCAGCAGGCTTCCCTAAGAAGTGGAGCCAGTCTGCATATTGGGCCTTCTGCTCCCATCAGAAGGGGGTCTCCTATAACCATAATATATAACTATAATCAATCTTTTTTCTTCATGGAAGGAGTTTTGATACTGAGCACAGACAACAACCTCAGCAGCACCTCTATTCTAGACAACACTGTCCTTGTTCAGTTCTACTTGCAGAGCCTCACAGCTGTTATGCCAGGCATGTGCAGATGTGGGGCAGTCACAGAGGAGATGCACCTGCTGTGCTTGGCAGGAACTTGTTGCCATTACCCCCTATCCCTTAATTCAGTGAGTTCATCCAGAGGGAGTGAGGATAGAGAATCCCCTGGATCATGTGTCCTGTCTGCCTGTCAGGCCTGCCCCAAGGAAAGTAGGGTAAGATTTCAGTAGTCTCTCTCTCTCTCTCATACACACTCCCTGACACTCCTCAACCAGAGCTGTGTCTGGACAGGGAATTCTGTCTGGGCAGTTCTGTCAGTTGTGGTGACTGCAGAGAAAGACCACGGCCAAACAGATACCACTGCTCCCTGGTGGAGCTGGCAGGGCACAAATGATGTTCCTGCACAAAAAGTCACACCACAGCATGCCTGTTTGCTGTGTTGGAGGTGCTCCTGCTTGCTGCTACTTGACAGGAGCTTCTTTTTACAGGTGTGGGGGGGTTCTTGGCTGCTCCTGACCCCACCCACGTCCCATCAGCTGCTGCAGGCTCCTGGCAGCTCTCGGCTCCCCCGAAGTCACCCCAGTTCAGGCAGCCTCTCTGTCCACCCCACCACAGGATTCTGCTGCTGATCGTACAGGCACCAGAGCTGCTCAGCACCAGAACTGCTCACTTCAGTGACTCAGCACTGCACAACACTTCAAAAGCTTCTAACAAATCTCTACTGATCTGTCAGAAGACTGTGTATCACTACTCCTGCTAACCTAAGTTATTCGTCCTCCTTGCTGTGATAAACCCTCTATGGATACCACTGAAACACAGGCAATCCAAAATCACTTGCTATACAACCAGAGTCATGATTCAGTAAGAATGCTCTCACAAAGAAATAGAAATTCCTTTTACTAAATCAGAAATGAAACTGAATGCAACAAATAGTTCAGCCATTTGATTTGGTATTATTAGAGAACCTACCAGTACTAAACTTTACAGCTTCTGGCAGACTGGACCATATTTTCAACAGCCTCAGTCCTTCCCTCTCCAAAAAGTAGCACTTACTTCATTTTTTTGAGCCTGGTCCAGAATTTCATTGAAAGTTACAAATGTATCATTTCCACGCACTGGATCCTTCTCCAAATAGCCAAGATGAATATCGGTAGCAATGAGTATTTTAAAGGTATCTTCATCATCCCTGAATAAGACAGGAAAACTTGTGTCAGAGAGCAATAAACATAGGGAATTTCTACACTTGTATTACAAAGAGCACATAGCCAAACCAGCTTGTTGGAAGATTTGTTTATCCCAGACATTCTGCTCCAGTAAAAGGTTGCAAGCACCCCCTCTCTGAAGTATGTAATTAAAAACTAAAGAACCCTTTGTATGGTTTTTGCTTTTAAAAATACTTGTTGAATAGTCTAATTCTCTCTTTGCACTGGTAATTTACGCGTACGTGAAGGCAAGCATGATGACCACAAGGGCCAAAGGGAAAACACAACTGATGATCCCAGCTCTTCTTAACTCGTCCCAGACATAGAGAACACTTGCTGCCTGATGTGTCAGGCCTGCAGGGAGCTGCAGACAGCGGGATCTTACTGTGAGTTGATGGCGCTCATCCTCGTGCCGAGGTTCCTTCCCCACGGGAAGGCTCTGACAGAGCGCAGCCAGCTCAGGGACTCAGCTCCTCTCTTCACAGACGGTACGCGAAGCGCAAGAGACCCAACCAGGCGCTGGGCCGGGAGCACAGCGAGGTGCGATCACACCGAACGATCGCTGATCCCGCTCCCGCCGCTGCTCGGGCCGAGCACCGCCCCCAGCCCGGCCCGGCCCGTTCCGTCACGTCCGCGGCCGTGCGGCCCGGAAGCGCTCGCCGGGCCCCGCCCCGCCCGGAGCCCCGGCGGCGCTGGGGCCTCGGGTACCGAAGGGGGGCCGAGCGGGGCGAGCGGGGATCGGTCGGTCTCTTGCGGGGATCGGTCGGTCTCTTGCGGGGATCGGTCGGTCTCTTGCGGGGCCTGCCCGGGTGGTGTGGGCCCCGCGGAGGGGAGCGGTGCTGCGGGCTGGACCGGGCCGGGCCGTTGGGGCGGAGCAGAGACTCTGCCCCAAAGTCCGGGCTGCTCTCCAGGCCCTTTGTTAGTAAAGTGAGCAGCGTTTCGAGCGCACTCGGCAAAGCCCCGCTTTGTGATCCCAGTCTGAAGGTGGTGCCGTTCGGGGATCGGGTAACGCGGTGCTTTTCTAGCGTGGGAATTATCTGTGAGTTCTGGCAGAGCTGGCAAAGACCGGGTTAGCGGAGCATCACAGAGTTTTCCCTTTAGTTTTGCTGTTTGTTGACTTCCACATCATCCATCAGATAGTTTTATTGATAGTACACCGATAACAGTTACAGTTAGCGTAAGTATTGTTGTACATCTGCTGCTCACAGATGCTGATTGAAAATGAGTAAAGACAAGCAAGCTGATGAAGACGATGATGACAGCGAGCTGTTTGAAGATTTCACAGAGCATTTTAACCAACTTGAGCTGCTGGAGACACACAGGCATTTGATTCCTGTAGGAACTCAGAGCTGTTGGTCAGGACAGTCTGATGATGATGATGATGAGCAAGAGAGAACGGAGGAATGGTACGAAATGCAAGAAAAGAAAATGGAAAAAAATCCAGAGAAATTGCTACTCTGGGCAGCTGAAAATAATCGGGTAAGGCACTTGCTCTGTTCATACGTATAATTTACAAGAATGTTATTTTGAGCTCACGTCTGTAGTCTCATCCACAAACAAAAATTTACCTATACTTTTCTTTCTTTTTCTGAGCTGTTTTGATCTGGTTTTTCAAGCCACTGTATGTAAAACATTCCCCAATGTAGCCCATACACACTAAAATGTCTCTGGATCCATTGGCTTTTAGAACAAATTTTGATTCCTGTTCAAAGTTCAAGTAACAGCACTTTTCTTTAACTTCTGTGAACTGAAAGCATGCTAGACTCTTCGTGGCAAATAAGCCTTTTAACAGGGGTGGAAAGGATGTATCTGAGATTTTATAAGTGCTTTTGACACTGACAGGAATTGCTTTTCCATTAAACTTCAGGACCATCAAAGTCATACATCTTGTTTCATAGAATCACACGAAGTTCCCTGCTTTCTTTAAACAGCTGAGTACCGTGAAGAGGCTCCTGACGGAAAAGCTGGCTCCAGTGAACGCTCGTGATGAAGATCAATACACTCCTCTCCATCGAGCTGCCTACAGCGGGCACTTGGATGTTGCACACGAGTTGGTGGCCCAAGGGGCCGACGTTCACGCGCAGACCGTGGACGGCTGGACGCCCCTGCACAGCGCCTGCAAGTGGAACAACACCGGAGTGGCCGCGTTCCTGCTTCAGCAGGGTGCAGACATCAACGCGCAGACAAATGGTCTGCTGACACCCCTGCACATTGCTGCAGGAAACAAAAACAGCAGGGAAACCCTTGAGCTCCTGCTGATGAATCGCTATGTGAAGCCAGACTTGAAGAACAACTTGGATGAAACTGCCCTTGACATTGCGAGGAGGACTGATATATATCACTACCTTTTTGAAATAGTAGAAGACTGCATAAATGCTGTGTCCCCCTAAAAGCTTGTGAATGTGAGGTTTTCTGCCTCTTTCTTTTTAGTGTTCTGCATGCCCATCGGTGGTGGTCTGTGTCTTTGCAACGACGTGTTAATGTAAGATACTTCAGAATTCTCCTCGGGCAAAATGTCACTTCCTGCAGCACAGCTCAGTGGTCACGCTCGTGCTTTGAAGTGTTACTGCTGTTAGTCAAGGTAGTCAGAAAGTCAGTAATTTCTGTGACTTTCTATTTAATTAGTGCAGATTTGGAGAGGCCTTTGTAAGTTGTCTGAAGTGTCAAAGCAGGAGGGAGAACTGGAATATTTACTTGATGTGATAAAATTCTGGCTTGGTTATGCAGAGTTTATTACAGCTCACTTGAAAATTATTTTTTGAGAAATTTTAACTTTTTAAAAACTGCATGAAAGCTCAGAATGAATGTAACTTATTTGGGTGATACACAAAATGTTTAATGAACCTAATGTAAGGCTTATTATAAAATAAAATATTTAACCCAAAGTATTTTGTCATATTTTTAATTGAAAGCCCATTTAACACATTTATCAATGTGATCACCTGTTTATAAATCAAACACATTATTCATAGGGTAAGAAAGTAGTTCATAGGATAAGAAAGTAGTTTTGGTTTATTTTTTTTTCCTGGTGCTTTTCAAGGAAGTGACTTTCTATCAAGGTCTTATTTACTTTTCCCTTGCAATTAAGTTGAATAAAGACTTAATGTCAAGAATGTGGTATTAGTTGGAAAAAATGAGCCACAACCATGTGAGGATAAACAGCCAGCATACTTTTGTGCCTGATTTAGTAACCGGTAATTTAGTATTTTCCTTGCACTTTTGAGTTAGACTAAAATTCCCCATGGTAAGGGCATGCAGTATGATTTTCAGGTTCAACTTCACCATCTGTAATTTAGAAGTGGAGAAAGTCGCTTCTCTGCTAAACGAATTGAACTGAAAATTGAATTTAAGTGCTTAAGTAATGTCACAGTGTAGTAAACATTTCACTGTCCCATGCAGACACCGTGCTGAGTGACCCTAAGCTCCTTTCACTAACACATACACAGCAGAATCGTAGCAGTAGCAGCAGGGTTGGGGTATATTGGCCCACATTTGGGCTACTGTGGGGAGTGTCTTGGTCACCCACCCTTTAGAAGCAGTGTGAAATGTTCAGCATTTTCTGTTGCAAAACAGAAGCACAGCTTCTGAACTGTGAATGGTGTAACATGATTTTAATGCTTATTCTTCTTGAAAGTTTGGTTTCAGGACATCTCTGGAAGATGAATATATCTTGAAATGCATAAAGGAATAAAAGGGACGTGGATTACAAGGCCACTTCAGTCCAATAAGCAGTGTCTGAAGATGCCCTGTTTTATGAGCAAACGAGTACTTCTGAGTAGCAGTGGATATACATCAGTTAAACTGGACTCTGTTCTTCCCCTCAGTCCGCCATTGCCTCGGGCGAGGATGGTATCCTTCCGTAGGGCAGGCCCGTGGTGACAGCCCACAGTCGTACGGAGTTTGTGATGTGCGTGTCCCGCTCCCGTGGCCCTGCTGAGGGACACGAAGGAGCAGCTGTTAATGACACCCAGAGCTGTCCCCCACCCCGTGCCCCAAGCGGCGGCCAGGGCCTGCTGTCCGTGGGGCTGGCGGCTGGCCGCACCTTGCCTGGGAGACTCCTCCGTGCCTGGGCAGCCGGCAGCCTCCGAGCGCGGCCCCGCCGAGCCGGCCCCGCCCGCCGGGCAGCCTGGCAACCCCGGCGGCAACAGCCCGGCCCAACCGCCCCGGCGCGGCGGCCATGAGGGCGGCGGGCCGGCAGGTGTCCGCGGCGGCGGCCGGGGAGCCCAGCAGCGACGTCCGCGGCGAGCAGCCCCGTGAGCACGGCCGTCCCCGGCCTCCGGCCACCCCTGCCCCTGCCCGTGCCCACCCCGCCGTGTCCCCTCGGGAGCCCAGCCGCTCCCCGCGGCTCCTCATTGATGTCCCCCAGCACCGCCGCAGGTGCTGGCCCTGGTGCCATGGGGTGTCCGCATCCCTCTTCAGCTCCTTGGAAACTTCCTGCAGCGAGGACGTCTTTTGGATGCCTCTCCATCTATGGCGCTGCCTTGGGATGTCTGTCACGGGGAGGCACAGTGGCTGTCTCCCGAGTGGCCCTAGGGTGGCTTTGGCTACCAGCGCTGTACCTGCCAGGCTGCTGTCCTGTACCATCCTCCTGTCCTCAGGAATTGCACAGCACTGGGGAGTAGGGCTTGGCTGAACACTACCGCGTATTTGTAAATTATTTGGTTCACAATGTATTCGAGATGGGTGCAGAGTAGCATAGCTTGACAATTGCATTCAGCAAAGTGCATCAGCATTCAGGGGATTTGTAATAACTGGTTGTTTTGTAATATATTTTACTAACAGGGCAGAAATGTGTGTATGTTGAGCCACCTAGGAGAGTTAAAGAAATACTGGAGGAGCACTTTCATTTTCAGGAAGAAGAATGCAATGTTAAACATCCAGCTGCAGGTAATCCTCTTTATCAGCAAATGGCAAGTGTTTTTCAGGACAAGTGACTGTTTTGAGGAACTGTGGCAAAATTACAGAACATTTATGTAATAGCATGCAGAAAATTTAGAAACAGCAGAATTGCATATATTACTTGTTTCTCTATTGTTTTGGAAAGAAATTATGAGACACGTGAGAACATCCATATGATATATCAGTTTAATAAACCAGAAACAATTGCCAAGCAGTAGGGGGGTTTTGTTACCTTTTTCTTGAGGAAAGAAGGCACTTTGGACATGCTTTTGACTTGTCCTAGACACCTGTCCTTGTATGTGTCATGCTTTAAAAGTGCCTGTTCTTTTCCTGTTGACTGAGAAGGGGTCCTGAACACAGAGCTGAGTTGCAGATGTTAACACTGGTCTGCTCAATCTGCTCATGTGCCTAATGTTACTAAGAGCTAAACACAACTATTTTTCCTGCATCCATCTGCCAATGGATCAAAATTGTCAGGAATATTTCAGTCTGGTTGAATAAATGGATGCTACCTTATATATTCTCATGACTTTTGAGGAGTGTCCCAAAGAAATGTATGCTACAAAGATTTAAAGTACTCAAGGTAATAGAGAAACACTGCACAAATATTTGTTGCACAACTGTGTAATATGGATTTATAGCAAGCTCAGTACAGAAATTGTATGTACAGCATAATGTTATAGGCATAACAAAACAATGATAAATGATAAAAATGATAATACAGATACTGGTGTACAGATTATTCAGCCAGTAATGAATTTCTTTTTCAGCTGTTTGGACAATTATAGATGCTTACTAAGTGGCTTGGGCTCTGATAGACAACAGTTGTCAGGCTGGATGGTACTGATTTACACAGTTTAGACTACTAAAGTGTATTGTTTAAAATAAATTAGATGGCCAGTAAATTGTAACCTTTCCACAAAATAAATTAGCTTTTAATTTTGTTCTGCTGGTGATGGCTTTGGTTTTTTGTTTGTTTGGTTAGCTTTTGGTTTGGGTTGGGTTTTCTTGGGGGGGAGTGGGTAGTGTTGTTTTCTATATTTTTATGAGGGCATTTAGTATTCCAGTATGACCAAAAAAAGGATGCTGACTGCATCAGTGGTATTACTGCTGTTCCTTATTTATTATAGACAAGCTGTATCCTGCTTCAGTTAGGTGCCTGAGTAGTCCTAAGAGCTTCTATAAACAGACGAGAGTGTTGTGTACCTTTAGCAATCTGAATTGCTCTCTGAAGATGTCAATCTCTTTTCGTTAACTATGGAAAAATATTATTGTGTAGTTTTATATTAATTCTAGAACAAAATGAAGTAATCAGTTATAAAGCTATTATTTTGTCAAATTGTTAACAGTGGCTCTGGAAGGAGTTTGGAATGTGAAGAACAATTTCTCCATTAGAAGCCTGAAACCAGAGTCACAGAGCAACAACGATTTACTTTTACAGCCTCAATTCTACTCAAGACATGCAAGAACGAAAAGTAAGAGTCAATAATAAGAAACTTTCACAATAACACCTAATTTTTAAATTGCGGGGCATCTTTCTGCAGAGCTAACCCATCTCTTCCTTTAGTAAGAAGGCAACAGACTTTGAAATCTTTGCAGAAGAAATCTGTTCAGGATTGCTGGGTTGAGTCACCTTATTTCATATTCTGAAACCTTTTGTAAAGGTTCCACATCTATTTTGTGGAATAATCACTTGGTTCCTGCTGATAGATGGTGTCGGTTTTATGTTCATTATGAACCTTACTGTTCTTAGCATCCAGCTTTAAGAAATCCAATTGTTTGGAAAAGCACTCCTCCAGCACACCGCCTGAAGGGAGCTTGATTTAGGTATTCTTTCAGGCATTTTAGTACTTGCCTGCAATGGTCAGCTGGTGCTCTGGGAAACATGTTTCTCTCTTTACAGTCTGTAGAGTGTGGTTCTTCTGTAGAGCAGACCTGTTCTTACAGATTTTAGCTTAGTGTGTGCCCACATTCTTTCCTAATGTGGGCACTCTCTTTAAACCCTAATGAAACAGAGTTTGTTTGCTTTTTAAGAGGAGTATTTTTAGTGCCATGAGCTTGCAGAATATATGAATTCAGCATATTTTGCCATTACATGAAGCTCCTTCCCACATTCTTGGGGGATAGTGTTTTAAAAATACAGGCATCTGCATGACTAGCACCTCTTTCTTCCTATCTTGATCTTGTGAGATCAGGAGATAGTGGCATCTTAGTTACAAGAGCAGCATGGATTAAGCTATTACTGGTATAAGAAGTGTTTAACCAGTACAGCCTTTGGCCATGCTGCCTTTACTTTACTTACTTGCAGGAATGCTTTAGTTATAGAGCAGACCTAACAACTACAGAAGGACTCAGAGTTTTGAGATGTTGGCATCATTTTAAAGCTCATGTACTTCAGGCTTCTAGTGAAGGCAAGCAGAGTTTTCAAAGATCATGATCTCCATTTTCTGTTCTGAACCATGAAGAGAGAAGAGCTTTAAAACAAAGCAGGTTACTCAGACTGATGTAGGTGCTGCAAATCTGCTGATTTTCCTTTGGGAATTTGGATGTACCTTCATTCCCAGGGACTGCTGCTGGAGACAAGTGGTGCCCTCCTCACTAGCTATGCTGCCTATTTTGCAGTGGTCAGGCAGGCATCATGAGAGAAGAGGTGGCACAAAAGATACATAATGGGAGAAAAACTGGGAGCAATCTGGCTTCAGCTCCTGTGTTCACCAAACCATCTCCATTCATATATTCTTTTCTGTGTAAGGATCTGGGGAAGAAAGGAGAGGCTAGTGGGGAGATGAAGTGGGTATAAGCTATAGAAATGGACAAAAGGGAAGAGACGATGAGAGAAGATGAGCCCGCTGTGTTTAGTGCCAGAGGGAGAGGAATCAGTGAAGGAAAAGGAAGAAGCACTGATAAGGGGAATGAAAGAGGAGACATACAGAAGGTTAGAAATCCCTGAAGGAAACAGAAAAGAGGAGAATACAGTTCAGGAGCACAGAGATAGAAACTGCAAAAAATGAAGGGAAAATATGCAGGAGATATAAATAGAAGAGAGAAAAAGAAAAAAAAATATATTCATATTGCTGAATTTACTTAAGTAAATGCATTTTGCTTCTTCCTTTCACTGCCTTTACCTAAAAGTGACCAGTAGTTTGGAGGGCTCACTATGTGATGTCTCATCCATCCTTAGAGCAGATATTGTCTTTTTTTACAGATTGCTGAATGTCAGTGCTGTGAAGCCCTGAGCCTGCTTTGATGCGTCAAATCAAACATTAGCATAACTAACTACCTTTGGAAATGTGGATGTTTATTTATAGGATTTTTAATAAAGTTCTACTTGAATATAAAGCTATTTCCTTTTTGTTGTTTTATTCATATCCTCATACTACTTTTTAATCCAATGTTGTAAGTAGCCAAATCCAATCCATACTTCCACCAGTGATGAAAATGTCACAATCGAAAGATTACAAGATGTTCTTGCTGAAAAACGTGCAACCGTGAAAGTCAACATTTTCATAGTTTTCTCTTTTGCAAAGGGATTCTAAGTTCCAGCAGATGATTTCAATGTAATTGAAGAAATGTCTCATAATGCTTTAGGCTGAGTTCATCCATTAAACTGAGCATTTTAGAAGGCAAGAGTTTGTGATTCGTTATTTAGCCTGATTTAATGAAAGTTTAACATAAATAAGCCTCTCTCCATATAAGAGCTATCACAGTATCAAAGAACCACAGAGACAGCATGGAATCAGAAATAACCTGCCACTCTCACTCTTAAACCATTATTACAGTGAGGTAATACCAAATTAATATTAGTTTGCTTCGTATTATCATGCCACTTATGCAACAAATGTGAATCCTTCATACTATATAAAACCAGAAAAGATATGGAGTCCTCTAGAGGCTGTTTCACCATGGACTTCTGTGTGCTGCAGGGGCACAGCTGACTCACCATGGTCTTCCCCACCGGCTACTCTGGCTCCTGGAGCACCTCCTGCCCCTCCTTCTCCACTGACCTTGGGGTCTGCAGGGCTGTTCTCACATATTGTATTCCTCTCTTCTCTGGTTGCAATTACTTCTGTGCAGTAACTTTTTCCTTCTTAAATTTGTTATCTCAGAAGCACTATCACCATTGCTAATTGGCTCAGCCTTCGTTAGTCTGTCTTGGAGCCAGCTGGCATAGGCTGTGTTGGACACAGGGGAAGCTTCTAAAACTTCTCACAGAAGTCACCCCTGTAGTCAGCTCCCCAATACCAAAACCTTGCCTAAGAGGTGGAGATGGGATTTGTTTCTGGAGCTCTCAGTTCCTCTGGAAGTATCTATAACACATTGAATATTTTTAAAAGGGAAGTCTCAGTGACAACTTTGTTAAACTGGACTTTGACTTCCTTTGGGTTTTTTTACAATTATCTGTGAATTAAATCAGACATTTGTTCTCTGATTTTCTGGATCTTTTCTCTGACATTAAAAGTTTGATTTTATTTTTGTATCAGTGAGAAAAGAAAAAGAGGAAAACCAAAACAGCCCCTCAGCTGGCTTCAAGCCAACTCTTTTCAGTGTTTCCATTTGACTTCTAAATGAAAAAGGTTATTGTACTGAATATTGTACCTGAGGAACTAGAACAGTAGCTCCTTTTGAAAATACTGTTCTCACTTTTTAGATGCAAATTTGATTATGAATCACATAATAATGTTTGAAAAGTACTGATTTCTGGACAGAGATTTTGATTAGGTTTGTTGCATCTTGCTTCTGCTTAGTTTCATTTTTATCCTACTCTCCTCTCCATGCTTTCCCATTCTATTTCATAACCTTGTTTTAAAATTTTCCAAATGAGAAGACTTTCTGGCTCAGTCCTGGATTCCTGCATTAGCTCAGTTTTGGTGCAGCATTTGGTGCTCATTTTCTCCCTCTTCCTTTTTGTGTGACCTTCTACAACAGATAAATGCTTGTTAGATCTTTTCTATTGAATGTATTACCTAACTATGAGGCTGTGGTATTTCTTACCTAGTCTGATATATTCAGGTTTGTGACCTTTTTACATGTCTCCTCTTTTATTTGAATAAAATAAAGCTATTTACTTAGATATAATACTGCATAATAATGTTATTAATATTACTTTGATATTTAGAATATCTTTATAATATTTCATTAAATAGGGTGTTGGGTAATTTAACTGTGCTCCCATTTTATCATAGTGACTTTTTACTGTCTAACTGTTCAGCTCTCTCCTTTTCTCTTTTTTTTATTTTATTTCATTGCCAAATTCAACACTACTGTTTTGAAAGACAATTGTTATCATTGCTTATATCATTACATCATTGCCTGTATTAGTACCAGTGATTAAACACATTTTTCCAAGGCTACATGTACATTATTAAGTAATGAAACACAACAGGAGGGGTCAAGTTATTAAAGCAGTTGGTATTGAGAGCTCCATAACTAGATTATATGTGGTTCAGGAGATTTACTTCAAATTAGGGCTAGTTTTGTCTCCTCGACTGAGATATGACCCTGATCCCTGATGTTTGAAAGTATCCAAAGAGAAGTTTTACCACAAATCCTTGCTCTCTGTCTCGGGAGATGCTCACTGGGTAAAAAGAGAGCATCACTGCTGGTTGCATGTCACTGTCTCTTGCCACTGTGGCTGCATAAGATGAAGTCCAGTGCTCAGAAAACCCAAGGAAGATTGAAATAATTGATGACTGCTTACAAATATCTGCAGAGCCAAATTCTGGCCTGCTGGTACTACACGTGTGTTAAAGTGTCTGAGGGTCGTGTGGGACTGCTACGAAAGTTTTCTGTCTGATTTCTACTCTGGTCTACCCTGGCCAACAACAAAGCTGTGTGCTTCAGTGGAAGACTGAAGAGTGTCCTGGACAGGATCCTTCATTCACAGTGTGCACAGCACATTTACTCATGCCTGTGCCTTGACCTGGAAATACCAGCTTTGCATAGTTTTAATTCAACATTGCTCACAGTCACAAGTGAAACTGTAGCTGGCAGAATATTTTAATATTGACTTTGCTGCATATGCAGAAACATTAGTTTGTCTGTCCAGAAACTGTTGAGGCATCAGCTTTCAACTGGATCTTCTGTCTCTCATCGTATTTCCAAATTTTAAACTTCCAAGCAGAAAGATCATAATCCTGCATATGAAACACTAGGTAATCAAATTACAGGCACTTAAACTTCACGCTGAAATACAATGTGTATCATTTATACAGAAGAAAACTTTCATCACACCTTTTCATAGAGAATTTAGGTTCTTGGCAAAACTCACATTGAAACCATGGGGACTATTTATGAAGAGGAGACTTCAACATCATTTGTAGTGTCATTTTGGTACCAGACAGCATGCTCCTATGGTTTGAAGATGATCACATTTTCTTATGATGAAAAACTCCACACAGTTTCCCTGGCTGACAGAATGTCTGGGTTGATAGCTGTGGCTGAAAACACAATCATGTCTAACAGTACCTTTTAAACTGCCTTTTTGAAACAGTTGACAAATAGCCTCAAAGACTTTTCTAGGCTTAAATATTTCTAAAGTGTGACAAAACAGAGTGACTCAGAGTAGAGGAGGAAGCCAGTTGGGAAGTTCCAGGCAAAAATATTTACTGCTGAAAGTGATGGCAAATATTCAACCTTCAAATAAGCAAAATATTTTTTCTTTTGCAACAGCTTCATTACTAACACACAGCATATTATTTTAAATTCCTATCAGCAACATGACTACTTGCTGTGATTTCCACTGAGCAGTTAAAGCAGTCCCAAGCTGCACATATAGTGCCAAGAAGTCTGGGTGGTCCTCAGTCCATGGGGCTATCTCCTGGACTGGTTTATCTCCAAAGCAGAGAAAACCAGATGTGTTCCTTGTGGGAGGTCTTTAGGCATCTGGAAACACTATTCAACCTTCATCATGTTCTACTTCTCAGCGATGTCCATGGAGTTTTTCCTGAGTCAGAGTGAACAAAACTGCTTGACAAAACCCTGTCAGCACAAAGTAGCTGATGTGGTTGTGCCATGGATGTGCTGTGTATTATAGCAGAAATGAGGCAAACTGAAGTTGACATGGGTTACTGCCAGTCTGGGATCTATTTCTCTAGACAAGAAACGAAACATTAAAAAGGGGAGAGAGACATCTGACCTACACACAGACCTGAGGACACCCTACTTCCAACCTTGGTCCTGATAGTGAGGTCACTCCCTGTATCCCTCACTCTACAGCAACACATCACATCTGGCTGTTAAATTTACTACACCAAGATTTCTAGGAGTCTGCTAGACTTGTGGATGAAGGCACAACTGTCATTACTTTCAGTAGTGATTATGATGAAAATCCAATTAAATGTATTTCTGCTACTTCCCATACTGGGAGGGTTTGAAGACAGCAGCAACAGAAGTCGGGCCTGTAATTTGTAAAAATTCTAAAATATATCTCAAATATACATTTCATCTTGCTCTATATATAAATTCTATAAAGATTTTTGTACTAGTGAACTACATACAACATGTAAATGTAAACATATATTTAGTTTCCACAGAGGCAGGTGTAACAGGAAAATTAATTTAAGGTGACAATATTACTCATAGAAATTATTTAGGCTACTGTCCTCTCATCTTGAAATGATTAAATTCTTATTTGCCATAATAAACCAAACATTACTATAGTTCTGGATATCTAAGGTGTATATACAACCACAACTTACTGTGGATTTCAATAATAGCTTTTTAAAAGATGCAGTGTAGAGCTTTAGCTGATGTTGTGTTGAGGAATACAGAAAGGCATGTTTTTGATTTAATGCTAAATAATTCAACATACTTGTCTTGGTATAACAATAGTCTTAATATGGTTGCCACTGAAATGCAGATGAAAGTCACACTGAAGTTTCACTGTGAGATTGCAAAAAATCAAAACTAACTAGGGAACTCTTGCTAGAAGTCCTCACAAGGGAAGGGTTTTTTTTGGGTTTTGTTTGTCTTTCAAAATTGTCACCATTTGGCTTATAAAGATTTCCATGTTACATTGTCCTGAAACATTTTATAAATGCTGAATTAATGCCAACATTTTTGTTGACTTACCACAGGCAGGATCAGGCCTTGCATCATCAGTGTAACTGTTCAGGCTTTGAATTTGGAATGCTTAGCAGCAAATCTTCAAGCAATGGAAATGAAACGTGACTAGATAAAGACTCCTCCAAAGTCACGTATCAATGCTGAAAGCTCCTGAAGGAAAATAAGAACTGTCATTGCAGTTGATATGATCAAATTTATTGAGTGAATCAGAATTCCACAGAAGTCAGTTGAGCTCTCCCACTCACTTTCACAAGTCTCAGATTTCTCATACTATCGGGAAAATGTCTGAATATACAAAATAATCAACAGTTGTGGGTTTGGACCACTTTGAATCCTTGATTAATGCAGACAAAGGATTGTGTTCATTTTATGTAGTGTTCATTGTATCAGGTGGGCTCTGGATTGAATATACATTCATCTTAAGGCTTGACAGGATTCTACTCTTCCTTTTTTTTTTTTTTTTCAGATTTCTACTGTAGCAAAGTGTGACTAAAATCCGTTATTTATCAAAACAGGTGCTGGTGCTGGCAATGATTCACCTCATCCTTTAGGGTGGATTAACATTCCATGGAGAACCCTTCCAGGCAACTCTGTTGAAGCAGGCAGCCAGATACCAACTCCAACCACAGCTGTTGGCATTTCTTAAGTTTTATGAGTGCTTGCAGAATGGATTATGGAAGTACTACGTACACAGTATGGAATGACTATGTACAATAGGTTTATGGATGACTTAGTTTCTAACCTAACATCACCTTCACACACAACTATGCTTTATTTTTTTGAGTAAACACTTTTCTTACTAATATAAAGTCACAGGGCCTTGACATATGTGGTATGTAAAAATCTGTGCTGAAATCCAGTCAGTGAGAATTTATGCCTGGTGTAACTCTGCTGCCTTCAGTAGATATGTGTGAGAGGACCTTGGATCTACAGCTGTTGGCTATGAGCATGTGCAATGTTGGAGCTGGAAACTCATTCAGTTCTGCACAAACACTGTTTGAACTGTGTGAGTCAACAAGCTGTCAGCTCACTGAAGCAAATTACTTGGGAAAAAAAAGAGTTTTGAGCCTATGTGATGTACGTTTTCACAGCAACTCTGTGAAGCAGAGCTGGAAAAAGTAATTTTCTGGTAACCATGAGGTTTTGTAGTTTTTAAATAACTGAGATTTTAAAGTAAACATGTAAGATTCTAAGAAAGCTGTAAAAGAGCAAAAAGAATCCTCTTTTTGTGTGGTGTGAGGAGTCCTTCCCCTGAGGAAGAAGGAGCAGCATGTGATGAAGTGACCATAGCCTCCATTCCCCATCCTCCTGTGCCATTTTTGGGGACGAGGCAGAGAAATTGTGAGACACATTGAGCCCAGGAAGAAGGGAGGGGTGAGGAGAAGGTGTTTTCAGTTTTGGTTTAATTTCCCATTACCCTAGTCTGACTTGATTTGCAATAAATCAAGTAAATTTCCTCAAATCGGTTTTGTTTTGCCCGTGACTGTAACTGCCGAGTGATGTCTCCCTGTTCATATGTCGACCAGAGAGCATTTCGTTTTATTTTCTCTCCTCTGCCTTGCTGATGAAGGCAGTGACAAAGCGGCTGTGAAAAACACCCGGCACCAAGCCGGAGTCAACCCACCAGAGCTGCCAGGGCGCGGGTGCCCTGAGACCCCCTGTGAGCGTCCCTACAACCCTTCCCGTGCGTGCTGGGGCCTGGCCTCTCACCGGGGATCCCTCCTGAGCGCGGGGACACAAGTTCCTTCTGCGGTCCCGAGTCGGGCATGAGTAACCGAGCGGCCCGGGGCCGCAGCTGCCCGGCCGCTGCGGCGGAGCCGGGAGACCCCGCCGGGGCCCCGAGCATTTCTGTCCCCGAGGGCGGAGCGGCCGCGGCCGCGGCGGGCGGGGCGAGGCGGCGCCCAGGGGCGGGGGGCGGCCCCGGGCCGGGAGCTGGCGGGCGGAGGACGGGCCGGCATGGCCGGGAGGGGCGGTGGCAGCAGCACCTCCCCGCCGCCGGGCGCGGGGGTGGGGGCAGAGCGGCGGCGGCGGCAGCAGCTGCCCCAGCCGCAGGATGCGCTGCCCGGCCCCGGCACCGCCGGAGCCCTGCGAGGGGCAGAGCGGGCGGCGGGGATGGATGCGGCCCCGCGGCGCTGCCGCGGCTGCTGCTGGCGGCGGGGGGGGCGGCGGCGGCGCGGGCCGCGGGGGGCGCTGGCGGCCGGGCTGCTGGGCGCCGCCGCCGCGCTCGCCCTGTACTCGGCGCTGCCCGAGCCAGCCCGGGCGGACGGCGAGGCGGTGACCGTGCTGCTGTGGTGGGAGCCCTTCGGCCGCCCGCGGCGCATGCCCGACTGCCGGCGGCGCCACAACATCAGCGGCTGCCGCCTGCGCGCCGACCGCAGCCGGTTCGGCGAGGCGCAGGCGGTGCTGTTCCACCACCGCGACCTGGTGCGGCACGGCGCCGAGGGGATGCCCCGAGGGTCCCCGCCGCGGCCCCCGCGCCAGCGCTGGGTGTGGATGAACTTCGAGTCGCCGTCGCACTCGCCCGGCCTGCGGGGGCTGGCCGGGCTCTTCAACTGGACCATGTCCTACCGCCGCGACTCGGACGTGTTCGTTCCCTACGGGTACCTCTACGTCCCGCCGGCGCCCCGGCTCTTCGTCCTGCCCCGCAAGACGCGGCTGGTGGCCTGGGTCATCAGCAACTGGAACGAGGAGCACGCCCGGGTGCGCTACTACCGCCAGCTGAAGGAGCACCTGCCCATCGACGTGTACGGAGCGCGGGGGCTGGCGCTGGCCGAGGGGGGCCTGGTGGAGACCGTCTCAGCCTACAAGTTCTACCTGGCCTTCGAGAACTCCCAGCACACCGACTACATCACCGAGAAGCTCTGGAGAAACGCTTTTTCCGCCAGCGCCGTGCCCGTCGTCCTCGGACCCCGCAGAGCCAACTACGAGCGCTTCATCCCCCCAGATTCCTTCATCCACGTTGACGACTTCCCCAGCCCCAGGCTGCTGGCCACCTACCTGAAATTCCTCGATAAAAACAAACCAAACTACAGGCGGTACTTTGCCTGGAGGAAGAAATACGAAGTCCACGTCACCTCGTTCTGGGATGAGCATTTCTGCAAGGTCTGTGAGGCTGTTAGGGCAGCTGGGAATCAAATCAAGACTGTTCGAAATCTGGCCAGCTGGTTTGAAAGCTGATGTTCCTGGCGGGTGAGGCTTGCCTGGACAGCCTGGACCGAGCGCCAAGGTGTCGGGAAGGATGGGTCTTACAGAGATCATTAGCCCAGGTAGCTGGCATTAGCCGCAGAAGGCTGACATCAGTTGGAGAATCATACAGGTACAGGAAAACAAGCTGTGAAAAGCCTACAAAAGGAAGATTTTTATTCAAGAGAAAATTATAAAGGTACAAAGAGACATTATGCCAGATGATTCCTAAAGAGCAAAGTTAAATTTCCAAAAGTTGTACAGTTACAGAACTTCTAAAGTTCTGCACAGCTCAACATAAATATCCGATGCCAAATTCCTCAGCTGTACAGCTGAAACCAATTTTGGCAGCTATGACAACTTCCTGGACCATAAAACTTTCCTCTGCTCTCAGATCAGTGCTAGTTTTCTGTAATACAAAGACAAAAATGAATGTTTTCAACTGGTTTTTGTGCATGTGAAAGCTATCTACAGACAAATTCTGAGCCACAAGTATTGAATGTAAGAATCTTATGATACAGTAGCACCTTCTAGCAATGCTTGAAATTGCAGCAGCCTGCTAATAATGCTTTGAACCAAATAATTGTTCCACATAGGGAAAAAAAGCGTATGCAGGGGACTGAATCTGAGTGGACAAAAAGCTCAAATGATGTAAAGTATTTCTCCTAACACCTGCTGAAACTATAAGCATGTTTATCCTGTATGAAAGTAGAGTAGGACTTTAAGTACAGGGAAACACAGACTGTAGGGAAGAAAGCTGGAACACTCCCACCCTCCCTTTATTCAGGAATTAGAAAATGTTTTCAGGTACCTGCATGTTTTTCTCTGCAAAATTATTGCCATACAGGAAAATGCAGGGAAAGGCTCAGAATGGCAGGGGTTTTTTTATTGTACTGAATATATATACAGAAAGGCTGACTTTTTTTCTCAAGTATCAGTAGACAGTGCTGTTGTGTAGCAACTCTTTTGGGTTATGGCATGCATTTTCAAAAATTCTGCTGGGGGACAGACTAGTCAGAATGCTGTTTTGTTGTTTTTAAAATAATAATTACCAAAAAGTCACCAAACTCCCAAATCACTTCCATTCAAGCAAAAATTACTTTACAGAATAAGATCTACACTGTTGGTAAAATACAGATTGTGTGAAGAATGAATATAAAAAGGGAAGGATTTACTATTTTATCTTCCTTTGGTTTTTGAGATCTTTTTCTGGCTCGGTTTTTTAATCAAGAAATAAGTTCTTAAGGTAGAGTTCCCTCTGCTCAGTGCCTGTCAGGACCATTTACAGTGGTTATTCCCTTTCAGACTCCCACGGTTTGCTGGAGCCATGCTAGTAGTAGATGTGTGGTTACTTTCTGGTTACATGTAATCTTGCTCAGCCAAAGCCAGAAAGAAACTTCAGTTACAATTACACATCCTTACCAAGCTCAGCCTCCCTGTCTTTTGCAGCTATGAAGTTCGGTGGCTTAAAAAAAAGGCAACCTACAAGAGACCTGCCCAAATGAATAAGGTATTCATTCCGCTGCTTTTTAATCCATGGAGTTACTCAGAGACTGCATTCAGAATAAAATCATGGGCACAGAACAGGTGGGAAAATAAGAAAGTCACTTGCAAATAAAAGATGGGCATCAGGACAGGAAACCTCACTGGCATTTGTGAGTCATATTTAGGTTAGGGAAGGATTAGATGTGATTTTAGCAATATGGGATGTTGGATGAGTGCTTTTAAGATGTATGAGCTGGCAGTCTACTGTAACTTATTTCTGGTTAGATGTTCCCCCTGATTAGGTAAGCACGGAGCCAAGCCATTACTGGAAAAAAACTAATAATTATGAAGTTCATTAATAATTTGCACGGTTTTACCTGTTCAGATCTTGCAGGCTTCTGCAATTAATCCCTTCTGCTTTTGTGCAAGGAGGGTTGGCTGAAAGTACTTGATGAACCTTTTTGTTGACAGTGCCAGAGCTGCTGTAGAATATTTATTGGGAAGGGAGTGGAAACAATCTATGCAATGTGGGATATAGTAGGGATTATTCCTAATGCTGCACTTTAACTTCAAGAGGTATAAAGTGATTATCTAAAATAAAAGAGTGTTCTTCATGGCATGGTCATCTGTTTCTCTATCAGTAGTTACTACTCCCATAATACTGGGTTTGATATTTTAAAAACTCCAATTTAGTTATAGCACTAACAGTAATACCTAAGTGTCAGTATGATAGGTTCCCTCTTTTCCATTGAATTTATAATTTATTTTTTTCTGTTCAGTTCACATAACTGTATACAAAAACCCAATCTTAAAAGTGATGAAGTAATATTTAATATTGCACTACTTTTTGTCAGTCTGCTGAAACTAGTGCATATTTTTCAGTCCTTCTCATTTTTTTAGCATTTTGTGAAAGTTTCCAGGCACACAGTTCTTCTGTGTAGTCATTAGTAATGCTGCATGCAGAAGATCAGCCTACAGGTACATGGGAATTCCCAGAGATCGCAAATATTATTATTTTTTTTCTCAACCTCACTAAATAAAAGAGTAGAAATCTTTGAGGAAATATTTTTGTAAAATTCAGAGAAAAGCTACAAAGTAATTAAAGCATCATTTGTGTAAAGTGATCAGAATTGTAAAGTATTTGTAAGTTGTGCATTGAGGATTTTCAAGAACTGTACAGTGAAAACTGCAGATTTGTAATAATTATTGCAGAATAGTTGCATTGGGAGAGGAGAAGCCTTTTCTAATTTCATCATTCTTACATTGGTGTTGCAAATTTGTGGCTTTCCATTTGGGAGGGAACTCAGCCCAGGCCTATAGCTTCTGAAGTCAGTATTACAGAATTTCTATAAATTTCTGGTTTTTGGTCATCCACACCACAAGCTAATAGTGTACTGTTATAGGCAAAGGACTGGCTTTTGTAATACGTTTTGTAGAGCTCTAGTTCAATGATAAAGTTTGCCTGAGTGAACTGGATTGTACATTGGGTACCAGATTCCACAAAGCATTGCAGATGATGTATAAAATCCAGCTGTAAAAATCGGGTAAGCTATTTTCTATCTTAAATAGAAAAGTTTCCTTGAATACATTTTGAAAAAGTTTTTATTCCATGCCTTAAAATATTGGGGTGGAGAGAGAGAAAGGAAGATTGTTATCTTCTGGGTTTTATAAGGAGAAGAATTACCATTACTTTTTGATTATGATGTAAATGGAATAGAGAATTATGTGATCCCTCAAATTTCATATTGTATCTCAGGGAATTTTATACTGTAAAATGTCTTGATCTTCATAGAATGAAGTAACTTTATATTAATTGTGTAGATTGACACTCAAAAAAGTTAAAGGAAGTAGTGCAAAACAACCCTTTTTTTTTTATTCTGTTGTCTGTGTTACGAAGACTGAAGAAAACTGTTTTGTAAGGAGAATGAATGTCTTTTCATGTTTGTTTAATAAATCAAAGTGGCTGATTGTTCTCAAAGTAGTCAGACCATCTGAGGTTAGGCATGAAACCTGGTTCTGCCAGGAGAAAAATATTTTCATAGGAGAGGCTGTGCTGAGTTATTTTCTATATGAAAAGGTGCATTTATTGAAGTTGGGTGTTGGAAAAATGTCATTTCAAACAAAATAAAAAACCACAAACTTTCTCTTGACCTACAGAGAATTTGAATGTGGTTGGATTCTTTTTGCCCCCCTTAAATTTCAAAATCAGACTATGTTTATTTTGGTATTCAGCATGTAGTACTGTATCTACCTTTTTAGCTGCAGCTTTTTTCACAGTTGTTCATGGTTGTCTTCAATCAAACAACAAAAGACCAAGGGCCAAAAGCTGTTTTCCCTAACCTTGTGTTTATGCTGATTGCTGCACAAGTGATGGCATACCCCTGTCTTTACCCATCTTATGTTCAGCTTGGTGCACAGTATTGAGAAAGCATTTCTGAAAATTCTTGCCCAGCCAGGAAGGGGTCAGAGGTACAGACCTTGCTTTTCCCGCTAAGTTAACTGATGTGTCATCTTCACATTTAACTTTTGTAAGTAGAGCTTACCAAATGACTGCTTGCTTACTCCTGCCTCAGGGAGGAGAAACTTTTTGCTGCTCATTTTGCAGAGATGGCACTGAACACTGGGTTGGGGAAACTGGTGTAAATATTTTTCTGACAAATACTGGATACCATTTGTTCAAGCTTGTTTGGTGACTCTTGAGTGGTGCCTGATTAAACTCACAGAGCTCTTTATCCAACAGTCATATAAAATAGTGCTTATTTTAGGAGAGTAAATAACCATTTGTAGAGAGCTGACTCAATCTAAAATCTGTTGACAAAAACACAGTGACTTTATGTGGATTTAATGGTGTTTAACTAAAGATAACTCAGGATCCAAGTATAACAGCCTGTTTTTAATCAGTAAAAAACCCCTTATTATTCTAATAACTTGCCTGTAACCAGCTTGGTTTATATAACCAACTCAGTTTAACACTTTGCATAATTATGTGTTTCCTTCTGTGTGGTCATTTAAAAAATAATACCCCAGGCCAGAATTTCTATGCCTTCTTTGCATCTTCTTTGCAGATTTTTTTTTTTGTGGCCTTGAGGTGAATACTTACGCTTAATTTTGACACAATGACAGCTGTTCCTGAGAGTCTCACCACAAAGATTATCTGAGATAAAAAGTCAAACCTGTTTTTCAGGAGTGCTTTGAGAGCTGCAGGAATTTCTCACTGCTGATGCTAAAGGTTCTCAATGTGTTCAGGAATCATCAAGAAGCTATGACCCCCTTTTAATTGAAAAAAATTCTCTAAAGAAGTGCATACTTTTCTGAATTCCTTCAATGATTTCAGGTCCTTATAATTGCATGGGTTTAATTTTTGCAACAGATTTGAAACTGGACTTTATTTTAGGATTGCTCACTATTTTAATAATATTCTTTTAATAATTATGAAAAATGGTCCCAAATTTGGAACTTGACTTTTTATCTATTTGTCAAAACATCTTTTGAAGTTAATCAACCCATAGGTTGGCTATATGTATTATGGAAGAAAATTCTACATTTGCATCCTTGATTTTGCCATTGATGTAAAAGACACTGTAGATATTTTGGATTATGAGAAGCTCAGTCCAGGAAAACATAGAGCATTAGGAAGGCCCAAGCTGTGGCCTACTGTGGCTCTGAGATCCTGATCACATGAATACCTATGACTGGAAATTGGCCATCTTGCTTTTAAGCAGAAGGCAGAAAGATGATTTTAAATAGAAAGCATAGATTATCGGATTGTGAATATATTGTGGGACATTTGTAATGCCACCAAAAAGTTTTGTTTAGTATAAAAATGACTGATTTATTTGAAGCAAGCACAACAGGACTACATGAAATACAGCTAAATAATTGTCCTAAAGGCAAAGTTTGACTCAAAATGGAAAAATTATACTGAAATTAAAAAAAAAAAAATAAAAAAAGGCATGCAATTGTGGGAAGGTGTGGGTAGACATTTTGAACTGTTAAGTGGGAACAAGCAGAGAATGATCTTGGAACTGCTGACTCTAGCCCAAATTGAAACCAGAAAACATAGGTTCAGAGTCGTGCTGGTGGTCATGTTTACCTCTGCTTCTGAATAGGAATGGCCTCCTGAATTAAATCAGGGCTCTGAACATTTTTATCCCCCTTCCAGTCCCAAGAGTATGTTTTGATTGCCTTATTGTTGGTTTCCCTTCTCTGTCATTTACGTGTTGTTTCTCAAATGTGCACAGACCTAAGGATGTCTTCTTTGATGTCTTGTTACTTTAGAGGAGAGCTAAGAGGAGATAAGTTAATATATGGATGTTTGCTGGGAATTTTGGTTGTATTTTGCAAGAGTTCTGGGGTAAGCGCAGGTAAGCCATACAAGCTGAATATGAAACAGATAAGCAGATTTTAGGGCAGTAACTTGTTGGAGACCCCAGGCTGGTCTGAAATATCTTATCAGTTTTTAAGGCTAAGACTTTATGCTGTGAGTTTTCTATCTAGTGGTGAAGCTTATTGTATCATGTATCCCCAAACAGTCCCACTGATGTATTATCTCAGAATCAAAGAATCAGATATAGGCTATGAACAGAGACAGTAAGTCTGTGCTGTGAAAGAATTTGTCAGGTTAATTAGAGCAGGATTTGTCCTGGGTTCAGGCTCTGATAAAGCATATTAATGGGAATCCTTAATGAAAAAAAACAGGTTCACCACACTATCTGTTATGGTGTCTGTGGTGAGGAATGTTTTCTGTGCTGTCTTCACAGTTGAGTCATTCTTGTTGCTACTACTGAGATATTTATTAAAGTGAGGATTAATCAGCAGGAGTTGCTGCATTTTTAGTAAAGAATTTTTTATGAGTCTACTGATACAGAGATGAAATCTGGTCTCCTGCTCAGAGTCAAGGAGAGAGGCATTCTGGAGCAGCCCAAAGGCACCATCACTGCAGGTAGTATGAGTGAGCAGCAGACCTGGGCTTGACTCTCTGTGGGAGATGGAGAGTATAAAGAAATGTCACCAAAGTGTTGAGTTTTTTTTAAAGTTACTGATGTACTTTGAACCCCATTGCCTAAGGCATTTGAGAAATGCAAGGCACTTCACAACAGAATGCAAAAGGAGACTCTTGGTCACAGGCATGGACTTTGCCATAGTCTGAAAATGTTCCCATGGCTAAAAGCTGCAGAAACAAGCCAGAAAGGCCCCAATAAGCTTTTTCTCAGGTAAGCAGCCAGAAGAGAATAGAATAAAGCAAGGACACCTCTAAGGCTGTAAAATAAATGTGTTAGTTGAAAAGTTTGTGGCAGCCTCCCTGGCAGCCCCAGCGATCTGACCAGGACAGGGGCTAGGGGAGGGTTCCTCTTGGATTTCACATCTGAGAATAATTTTACCCTGAGCACAGAAGCAAGGTACATGATCCTTTCAGCTGGGTTGAGTATCATCAATAGGACCATCGGGGCACTGAGGAACAAGTTAAGGTACATCTCCAGTGTTTCAGAAGAAAGATGAATCTCACTCCTCCTCTTGCAGGTGCGTGAGGCAGAGGCATAAGCTGCATTCCTTGCACTGGTTAATGACTTGTGACATACTGTGGGAAAAATATTTTTCTGAACATTTTCTCAAGGGCAGAAGTAGTTTTAGCCAACCTTTTTTTACAACCAATGGTCTTAGAACTTGACAAGCTCTCACAGCTGTCCAACTTCACCAGCTGAGTGAGCTATGGACTCTTTAAACAGTGTCTGCTGGCTGTGGGACAGCTACACATGCTATTTAGGTATCTGAATAGTCTTTTTACAGTTTTAAATGCTCTATTTCTTCCTTTTGCCCTGGTAATTGATGTGTCTACCTGTCACATTTCTGCTATGAATCAACCTTGCTCTCATTTCCCTCTTGAGGGACTGCTGGCCAGCTCAGCTGCTTGGGCAGGTTAATCTGGTCTGGTGGGTTTTGATACTTAACAGAAAAGAGGCATCATGAAACAAAAGGTATGTATGTGGTTTTCTTTTTTGGTGGACTTTTGGGATTGTGGGTAGTCAGGCTGGGGCTGGGCAGAGAAGGAAAGTGAAATGTAGAACAGAATGGTGTATCTTCTTGCTTTACCTAAAGCTAATTATACCCAAAGAATGTAAGAGCTTCTAGAAGAGAAGTGTCTCTAAAAGCCAAATTTAAGACATTCTATTTGCCCTGTAATGTTCCCCATGACAGTGGTAGAAATAGGGGTGGAGATATCTCCATTTCTAATTTTCTGAACAGCTGCTTCTGTCTAAATTCAGATTTGGTCCTTGACTGCCTCAGAGCACTCCCTCATCTTGTGCCATGGCTTATTCACCTGCATGATCCCACTGAACTGCAAGGGGATTTGGACTGTTTAAACTTGCCCTTGAGGCCATCTGATTTCCTCTGGCAGAGGTGTAGAGCCCAGAGGGGACAGTGAGCTCTGTGTGTGAGTGCTGGCAACTCAGATCCCATGCTCACATCTGCCTGGGGGATGCAGAGACAGACCTGACCGTACTGTTCAGCTCCCCCCACGTCTCCATATGTCCCTGCATCTTGTAACTTAATACTTGAGCAGTGTTACTTGTGTTGGCTCTGCACAGAAAAGCCTTGAGACAAGAGCAGGTCATGTCTTGGCCTCACATCCTCAATCAGGCCCACAAGCCAAACCCACAAAGTAGCCTGGATATCTCTAGGTATACCTTTTATGAGACATAGGATACTTCAGAAAGACTGTTATCTAGGCCATATCCTGTGTGTTTTCTCATTAATAACTTAATTTATTTTGCAAATGCTATTTTAAAAAGGCAGAGTGTCATAGTGGCCAAAGAGAAAGTAGTCTGCTTTATTTTTCCCCGCTGGTGTTAACTACTGGAGTATGTGCAGGCTGCCAAAAATTTCTGGTTGCTTGGGATGTTGTTCAGACACATGCTGCTTGTATTGTTGTATCAACATCCATATATCCTGTGGATTTCACAGGTGGTTTTGGAGCATATAAAGTGTCATCAGCTTATGCAAATTTCTGCTTCTTATCGGTCTACACCACAGTATGTGCTATGAAGCCAGCAGCTGGAGCAAGACTTCTAAAAATAGATAAGTTTCTCTATGTCATGTCCATCTTTCTTGGTTTAGATTTGGATCTGTGTTTTAAATCATGCTGGGACAGCACATTTACTGCACTGGTGTACCACGCTCTGCTGCTTTTGCATATCTGGCACGGCCTAGCAGCTTTAATGCTGCCACAAAAATATGAGCAAATGAGCAAAGAAATATAATAGATTTCATGAGTTCAGATGAAACTGTCACTTTACAACCTTTAGGTTAAAACTTAAGAGTGCAGGCTGTAATTTCAAATGGTTTATCTGAAGTTTTATAAATAAATGGCAACTTTGGGACTGGAAACCTATTGTGTTAGAGTGAAACTACTGTCACTTCCATATAGGACTCTGAATTTGGCCCTTTCAGCTTCAAGACAGACTGGATGAGAGCCCATATACTAAGTCAGGATTGGTTTGACAGAATACAAGTGAATGGTGGACAACAAATTTCATCACTTGCTCATTCTTGCTGCTCTTCAGATGAAGCCAGAGATCCTAACCAGTGCTTCTTTATTTTCATCTCTGATGTGCTATATTGATGCATATGTGGATTCCTTATGGCTCAACTACAGACTTCAGCTTGAAGTGTGATATGAAAGAGTAACATGGATATAATTTTTACATTTTGCACATGTGTGTGTGTTGCAAGATGCTTCACCATCAGAGATCTTACAGGCAAAGCAGACTGCTGTGCCATTAAGGTTTGGACCTAGAAGACATTTCACTTGATACTGAAATTAAACCTGATTTGTACATCTGTAGGATTCTGTATTTAGATTAGAAGCATCTGCTTTGACTCCTGTTTCTGTCCACCCCTACTGCATTCAGCTGGGTGTTCTCAGGACTACTGAAGTACTCTCTTAGACTTGCAATTGAGATTTACCTGTGCACATGTAAATGCTGAAGGAATGTGGCCTAGGTGACTGACAGGTGCATAAGAGAACAAAAAGATGCCACTGCAAGGGAGCACTGGCTTTGTTCTCATTGAAGGGTCTGACTACATAGTGCCTCTTGTTTCTCATGATATTTTCAGCACATTAAAGCCTTCTATATTGAGCCTTCTGAAATGCTGCTTCTGTTTCAAAGGGAAAGTATGAGTTTGTTCCTGTGACATCTCACATGTCTGGTTTTACCAGAGGGTTGCCTATAATCTGATTTTACAGGTACTTCTCCATTCTTTTAAAAGAAAATAATTTCACTGACATCCCAGGTTACTTGGTTTATATGATGAAAACTCAGCATTATAATTAAGCTAAAGGAAGGCCTGGCTTTACTGAAAACATCACAAATTTTTATCTTTGTTTCAGCCTCCACAAAGTCTGATATAAAACAAGAGAGAGGTCCTAAGTCCTGTGATCAGACATGGAATCCTTTCTGATCTTTGCTCTTAGGACAATATTCTAGATATTTTATGATTCTATGTCTATTGTAAGAGGTAGTCCAGAAGGCACAAGTACATTTCATCCTTTTGTGAATTCTTACATTTTCCTAATTCATTGGAAGTCATTTTGGTTTTGCTTTCCTGGAGATAGCAGTGCTGGTTTTTAGGATGATATGTTCCCCAGCATTTACCTCCTCCTTCAGTTGGTGACCCAGGGTGTGAGCTGTGGAGGTGAGATTCTCCACTCAGCCTTCAAGTGTGTGCTTACAGCTGTCCTTCACACAAAATAGTGCTCAAAATAGGCTGATGTAGCTCATGACCAGTTCTTATCTGAGCTCAGGGATGTAGTGATTAATGGTGGTGGGTTGCTGGTATGTTTGGGACAGCCTGATTCTTCACCCTAGGAGCACCTCAGTGGAATAAGACAGCACCTCCCCAAACCATTGCTTGTTCTCATTTCCCCCTCACTTTGATTACAGTAAGCAAAGAACCCCCCTGTTTGTAAATACACCTAATATTATCCTTATTTCCTAGGGGGATTGTGAGGTATTTTCCTCCATTAATACAGTACTTTGAGATCCATAAATAAAAAAGTTACTACAGTGGTATGAAGGAGCTGATGCTAGAGACTAAAGGAGTGTGTAATGGCAGTCAATGAGATGAGAAGATTGCTATATTAAAGCAGCCTGGATCTGTCACCTCTATGGGACAAGTCACTTTCATCTTTGCTAAGCTGAGGCTCTAGTAGGAGTTGTCACTTTTGCTCTGAGGATGCAGAGCAACCTCACTCCCATTCCCATTCCCACCCCATTCCCGTCCCCATCCTCTGTGTATTGTCTTTGAGATGAACATTGTAAACATGATGGAGATGGGAAAGTCAGCACTTCCTTGAAAGTTTGACCTGGTTCAGTTAAAAATGTTCACCCATGTCCCACCAAAGCACAAGGGAAATCTCTCCATTGGCATTCTTGCTGTATCACCCTACGTGTTAGTGCTGTATTTGCCTACATGGCCACAGAAATTGTCACAGGAGACACAACAAAAGGACTGCTCCAACACCAACCACAGTGACCATGCTGATGTGATGTTTTTCTGAAAGCAGAAGAAAGTGAAATAAGGTCAAACTGTTCTTTCCACGTGCACTATTTGCATTGTATTTGTGTAGTAATATGTTTATATACCCCTGGTGTTTTTCATCTCTTTGATCTTTGCAATCTCACACGCCACAGCACAAATTGAACAGGGTCTGCGGGAAGCAACAGTGCATTGTCTGTCTTTGTTTGCAGTGAGCATGACCTCGTGGGTTTCAAAGTTCCAGAGAAACCCATTGCTCCAGAGCAACAGAGAGGTTTCTATTCTTCACCATTTATATGCACCTCTCTAATATAAAGGAGATAAAGGTCGGATGGTTATGTCTTGTGTTTTGATTCTCAGGGGACACACCATGATTTCCAACAAGCTGATGCCCTGCTCATCATGTGCTACATTTCATTTGCCCCCCTGGGGACACACACTGGCAATGGGGGATGTGTTTGTGTCTGCACACAGCAAAGTGTGTACAATCTCAGGGGCTGTGGGGAAGAGGAGGTGCTGTATCAGAACAATGGGCCTTGTCTCTCAGAGCAAACAGCAGCAGCAGTGGTGGCAGGCACCAACATCCGTGCTTGGCCAGGCTGCTGCATGTTTTGGGTAAAGTGAGATTTTCCCCATCTTTGAGGGTGGTGTTCCCTATTCTCTTCAAAGGCTAATACAGAATTAGTTTGCTCTTACATGCATGGTATCCAGAGCAGAACCTCAAAACAATGGGCTAAAGTGAACAGAAGAAACATGACCTACCAAGTAAAGAACAACTTTTCTTGATCCTCAGCCCAGCTTTAGAGAAAAAGGTTCCCTGAAGAGTTATACCAGCTAATGGAGCTCACTGCAGGCAATGTCCTTTTCTAGCAAAGGTGGGCTTCTAGTTCAAAAGCTGCTGCCAATTTTAAATAAGACTGCATTGAGCAAAAAGAATCACAGGCTCTTTGGTATCCCACCACGTCCCAAAGACCATTCCAGATGTTTTGAGTAAAAATTAGTGTCTTGGATTTTATCTGAGATGTGAAGTGGGTTCTAGGACAGAGGGGTGAAAGACACAGGTGTAATTCAATTCTAGAAGTGAAATTCAGGCCCATGGAGTAACCTTGGGAAACACTTGGAGGCCACCCTGGATCTCAGTTGAGCAGGTTTTCATACCATGGCCTGAGAGCAATTCTCTAGCTTTCTGTTGCTGTGATCCAGTCCTAAAGTAAAATAAGCACAGATAACTGAGACAAAGCCTACATAGAAAAAGGCCTGGTTGGAAAAATGCCCAGGTACACAGAGAACTCCTCCTTTTCCAGGAGCAGGTCAGGCTACCACTGTGCTTCTGTTTTGTTCTGTACTTACATTACAAGTGGCAGCTGATTCCCATCAGTCAGGTACACGGATATAGTTGTCACTTTTGCTTCTGGTTCCTTTCCAGAAAAGAGCTGAGGCATTGCCAGGTGGGTCTCACCTGAGGCCAGGACTCACCTGAACACTGAATCCTTTGTTCCACTGCCCTTCCTTGGTGGGACAAGAAGCAAATAATCAGATCACCATTTACTGGCAATCTGTTTTCCTTAGAACACAGGCAAAGAGAATGAGATCAAAAGATTTATCACCTGGGACCTTTTTTTGTCAAATCTTCATCTAGCGACCAACATTTTTTTGGTATAATTTTTTTTGGTATCACTTGTATTATTTTGGTATAATTAAATTATTTTGGTATAATTAAAGTGCTAAATGGAGACAATGCACATGCAGTTAACTGCATAAGTGTTAGATAGAATGAGTGTCCATGGAGAAATGCTCAGAAATATCCATTTCCTTTGTTTTTCTTCTCATTGTCACAGTGTCACAGAGGACAGCTGGAGTGTGCATGCCCTTGCAAAAACAATGGTCTCTGTTAAAACTCAAAAGATACGGCTTCTCTCTGCCGTGTGTGTTGATAACTGCACTTCACTTGCTTATCAGTTTTCTAGTGTAGCTGGGCAGTGATTCAACTGGGCAGGCAGCTAAATACCTCCCAGCCATTTGGAAAAAAGGTGAAACTTGTGGGTTGAGATAAAGATAGTTTAATAGGACAGAAAAGGAAGGAAAAACAATAATAATAATAATAATAATAATAATAATAATAATAATAATAATAATAATGTAGAATATGCAAAACAAGTGATGCACACTGCAGTTGCTCATACTCACTGAATGATGCCCAGCCAGTCCCTGAGCAGAGACTGGTCTCTCCTGGCCAGTTTGTCCAGTTTTATTATTCAGCATGATGCCATATGGTATGGAACATCCCTCTGGCCAGTTGGGGTCAGCTGTCCTGGCTGTATCCCCTCCCATCTCCTTGTACAGCCCTAACCTCCTCCTGCTGGCAAGGCAGAGTGAGCAGCTGGAAAGTCCTTGACCAAGAGTAAGCACTCCTCAGCAATAACTAAAACATCAGTGAGTTATCAGCATTATTTTCAACATTATTCTCACCCTAAATCCAAAACATAGCCTTGTACCAGCTACTAGGAAGAAAATTAATTCTATCCCAGCTGAAATCAGGACAAGCTTTGTACTTTGTACTTCTTGTGCTTTGAAGCCCCCTGCTACCTGTGCGCATTAAGAGTTGTAAAAAAGTGACTTTAGGGCTGCCACTGTTTAACCCCTGTTAACAACATAAGGATTGCATATGTCAAACAAGAAGCCATACAGACTTCCTGAAACCTAAAATAAGAAAAAAATTATAATTACAGCAGCCTTTCATTGATGAGCTCAGTTTGTTCAGTTGTCCTTAAAAACCCAGCAACTGAGATAAGCATGACAGCAGGCTCTGGGTGTCACAAGATTCGAGTCAGTTTTGAGAGGTGAGGAACTGAGTTCCAATGTCGGATTGCAAAATCCACTCCACTAGCACCTGCCAGAGCTGCTAGTAACTCTTCCAAGATGGCTCAGGGATCTCAGATTTCAGGTATTTCAGATTCAATAGGAGACAGCTCAACTCCATCTCCTAATCTGCATTCCATCAGTATAGAGTATGGGATCTCGGGTTTCCTGCAACACAATGATGTTACAAATTCCTGTGGTCCAGCCTGGTGTCCTGTGTGCCTACAGGTGTATCTACAGAACCCTGTAGAGGGCGAGTCACCAGGCTGCATGTAGCAGGGTGCTAAAATTGCCTCTCATAAAGAAGCACGTGCTCTCCTGGGTACAAGGAGCAGGTGGGACTGGATAAGGGCATTGGATCCAACAGGCTTTTGCAAGTGCAGGAGGTAAAGTGCAACAGCTTAGCATCCTGCAAGCAGTAATTAATGTCTGTGTGCAGCTGAGGACAGGCAGGAGAGGAGTTTTTAACATCTTTCCTCTTGCTGTTGATTTCTCCTCTTTGAGCTTGCTGGTTTAGCTGAAGCGTTGTGTGTTGAACATCTGCTTTGTCGCGCCTCTGTCATGGTGCTGCTTTTACACCATCTTGTTTTTGGAGTATTAAAACTTTCAGTGAAGGGCAAGGTAAAACTGGGCTTTGATGGTTTCCTTGCTCATTGCTTCTTTACTGTCCCATATCTCTAGCTAGAGTGTGGGAGCCTAGGTGGGAGCTGGAATCCATGCTCACATGAATTGGCAGGAGGTGACAGCAGAGCCAGCTCTGCTCCCCCACCTCTCCCTGCCACAGCAGAAGACAGATCCAAATAGATAAAGCAAGCACAATAAGAATTAGGAGGGTGTACATACATAGAAATGACAATCCTAATTAAATCTATTTTTTTACTCAGACATTATGAAAATGTCCACTCTACATTCCTCTAACTGGAAAAAGAAAGAAAGAAAGAAAGAAGGAAAGAAAGAAAGAAAGAAGGAAAGAAAGAAAGAAAGAAAGAAAGAAAGAAAGAAAGAAAGAAAAAAAGAAAGAAAGAAAGAAAGAAAGAAAGAAAGAAAGAAAGAAAGAAAGAAAGAAAGAAAGAAAGAAAGAAAGAAAGAAAGAAAGAAAGAAAGAAAGAAAGAAAGAAAGAAAGAAAGAAAGAAAGAAAGAAAGAAAGAAAGAAAGAAAGAAAGAAAGAAAGAAAGAAAGAAGACAAAAAAGCTGTAATAATTTGGGGAAGACTTGTTTTTCTTGTAAGTCTTGAAAAACATTACTATACTGAATATACAATGAACACTGTGTTTCTTCTATGCTGCACAAAAATATATATATGAAGAATAGTTATTTCTCATATTTTAGCATAATTTATCCATGGTTCTCTAGCCAGTTATATTTAGGTTGAGATGAATCATGGGCTGTTTCTGCCCAGTGAATATAGAAGGAGTCTTAAATGACCGTCTCAGATGCACGTCTTTTGTAACCATTTTTGTTGTACTACTCTTCCCTAATTTATTTTTATGGCTTGGATAGAAAAATCTGTTTGTAAACCAGATATCAGATCTCTTATGCCAAAACTAAATGCAAAATTAATTTATTTTATCTAATAAAATTTGATCTGGAGGCTATAAAAGATTCGTAGGCGATGAAGAAACCCTCACAAACATCTCCAGAGTCATGGCTTGCTGAGGTGGGTGCTTTGGCGTCTCTTGTGTGCAGTGGGTGGTGTGTAAGTACCATGGCTCTCCCTGCCCATCACCTTGCCAGCAGCAAGCCTTCCCACCCCAGCAGAAGACACTGTTTTTTTCACACTCTCTTCTCCTGGCCTGCTTTAGGCATCTGTGCTGAGGCAAGCTGAAGCTGCTTGGAGGGCTTGTTCCCCTCCTTTGGGCAGGGGTGAGGTGGTCCCTTGGGTGGTGTGAGGCAGATGAGGCCACAGCAAGGCTGAAGGAGCTCACGTGGGGGAACCAGGAGGAGCAGCGTGCCCTGGTGGTGCTGTGGCCATGGCCCAGCACAGATGTGGCCAGCTGCTGTTTGTGGTTATACGGATGGATTGACAGTGTCTGCAGACATGCTGAACCAGTGACTGCTGGGTCCTGCAACCTGAGAAAGGAGATTCCACCTGGTCTGGCCACGGGGGAGAATCAAACCTGGCTCCAGATGCAACCAGATGCCCTGCTTTGCCTAAGCAAATGAATGGTAAACAACATGAGAAGCTCATTAGGGCAGCGAACATCTCTTTTGTTCTCTCTCTTATTCTCTGCCTTATTTCCTATATTGTCATACTAGAGATAATAATGCTGTTATTAAATATCTAACCAAATTGCTGACACATAGTATTTTCTAACCAAAGGTATTCATATTTGTGAGTTTTAGGCAAAGAGTAATTTAAATGTGTATAAGAATGAAACACTTTTTGTTTTGCAAAATAATTTACCTTTGTTTATAAACAAATGTATTATTGTTTATTATTCCATAAAACTCTGCAGTGTTTTGCAAAGTAATTTGTATTTTGCACTTTTGAAAAAAAAAAAATTAATACCATAATAGTCATTAAACTGATTGGAACAAGTTTAGTAAGATTAATTTTGCATTCTGATGCTGAGTACTCTGCTGGGCAAATAAAAAACAATTAACTATAAAAAACTTTCAGGCTTGCTATTCATTTTGCAAACCCAGGAGAAACAGAAGACAGCAATGCTAGCTGTATCTAAATTTCATCAATCCTACTAGACCCATTAAAAAGAATAATTTTAGGTTTTTCTCTATATTCCCATTTTCCCCATGTACTTTTTCCATGCAGCAGGAGGGAGGAGTTTCCCAATGGCAGAGAGGGGGAGGAAGGCTCACTGTAAGGTTCAGGACTGAGCAATAAGTGCCAGGAAGACAATGTCAGGTGGCAAAGGTCATAAACAGGGTAGAATAAAAAGTTTTTTATTGCCCTGCCCTGCATTTGTGGGATGGGGTTTGGATAGTGGCTGGGTACTGGAAGGAGGCAGTCTTGCCATTTTTGCTGCCAGTGACTCATAAGTGACTAAATCAGCTCTTGAAAATACAAAAGCACTCTTGTGCAAAGTTCTCATCTCTGGTTATAGGTACTCATTACCTCTGAGAGGATGCTCAGAACATGTGTAGGAGTTTCCCTCTGCCAAGAGAGTATTTTCAGGTGTCTGGTTCTTGACAACCCAATATTCTTTCCATGCTTCAATTCCTTCCTGACAAGACAGTTGTATGGAGCATTTGCAGTTTTTTTGGTTCAAGGTTTTTAGTAAGTCTAGTGAGGGCAGAATCCTGTTTAAAAAGTATCAGAGAAAGCTTTTTCTTGTTTGAGCAAACATTATTTGTATTTTTTAAATACAGATACTAAATACAAATTTAAATTTTTTTTTTTTTTAATTTACATTCACAGTTGCTTGACAACTTTTCTGTCTGGTAGCATTGCTTAGAATCAGAATGAAATACCAGGATTCCTCAGACACACAGCGTCAAGGTGATTGATCTCCTGTGTGTTACCCACCTTTCCCTGGCAAACACCAAGCACCTCCCTAGTTCATCAGGCACCCTGCTATGTTAGCCCATCAGCAGCCTCTTTGCTCCTTAAAAACAGATGCTTGCTGTGTTCTGTTCACTATGAACATCCTTTTGTTCGTCTCTTGTAATGGTTTTAAATCTGCTCTAATTATATGGGAATCTTTAGAAAGACTAAGGTTGGGGTTTTTCTGCACTGGAATGGTGCAGAGGGAAAATGCAGGGCCCATTGCTCCCATCAGCAGTTACCTGAAGGACATTTTGGGTTGGATCCTTGCAGGGAAATAGTGCTGCAAATCAGAATGGGGTGCAGTGGGATCATGTAAGGAAGCTGGGCAGGCTGTGCTCTGTTGCTGAATTTCCAGAGGGAGCTGTTTGGGTGGGGAGAGGCCCCTGTGCTCCTCTCCTAATCCCCACTGAAGGGATTATGGCATTGTGCTTCCTGAGGGGCGCTGGTGGATGTAATCCGCTGCTACGTGAGAGATTTGCCCTAGGATGATGCTGAAATGCAAAGCAGTGTTTTCACTCGGAGGATGCTGTTCTCTTGCAGCAAACCCATCATGTCAGAAGCTACGAAGGATCCGTGATGGTGTGTGCTTGTTACAATGCCTGCCAGTGGGAATTCGGGTCCTGTGCTGAACTCTTCAGTTCAGCCCCAGTTCTCTGTTATATTCTAACAACGTTGAGTGTTTTACAGGCATCTGCCTTCTGTGACAGAGATTTGCAGGGCTCTTTGGGTCTGCTTTCAATGCAGTTGGTTCTTGATTCCGAGTCTTGTTTCCATAGTCCTTCAGAAGACCCCTGAATGTTAACTCAGTGTCAGTTTGCATATTTAATTGTGGCTTCAGAGTTATTTTTTCCCCTTAATTTTTCTGTCTTCATAATTTTCATAAAGTAGTACATATTGATAGTGAAAAATGTTTTTTTTATTCTCACTTCAGTCTTTTTAAATTTTCTTGTGTTTCACCAGGGAAGATACTGTTATGAACTAATAAGAATTAAGATAAATCTGCCAACAATGTCTTAAAAAAATATTTTTAATTTAAAACTGACTTCTGTAGTGGAATGGAAAGGAAAGCAGACACAAGCCTCTATAGTGTAAGGTTTGCCAAGGAGGCTGAAATTGCATCAATACTACATAATGATAGACTCAAAACTGGCTTCAGAGTGCCTGCTACTTGCTTGGCTTTACAGCCTGAAATAATTTCACAGGAAAGCAGGAACACCTGGTGGTGCTGTCACAAAACCTAGAAGCTTTTAACCCTTCTGAGGCAGATAAATAGGCGTGCAATTTTGCATGTGTGTATGGCAAGAAAAAAAAAATAAATTAAAATATTACTTACTTGCTTTATGAGCACCTTAAATATTAGACTTTCTGGGCCTGAGTGCCCCTTCCAACACAAACCATTTTATAATTCTACTTTTTTCAGACCATGCATCTAAAACTAAGTACTTTGTTTGAAAAAGCACTCAGTAAAGTCTAGGATGAACAGAAAGAACAGGGAGAAGCACTGTACTCCTCAGTGCTAATCTTGATGTGAACAGAAGCTGAATGTTTAATTTTCAAAGCCACGTTTGATTTGACTTTTTCTTATACTAGCAAATTCATGGGTCTACTGGCTTTTTAAAAATAATGTTTGTTTCAATCATGTTTAACCAGTGTAATCCCTCATAAAGTATTTGATTTTGTAAAGCACATACTTAGGTTTATATATAATCAGTACTTATTGGGGGCAACAAGCAGGGATAATGAAGACTAGAGCAGCACAATGCGGTAAAACTAAATGAAAACTGAAAACAAAATGAGTGTGATGTAGTGCAGGTATAATAGGGTTTAAAAGCTGTGTGACAAACGAATTATATGGAAAAGGCAGGGAAAATGGGGGTTTGGGGCTCAAGCAGTGCTTTTTTACTCATAAGCAATGCCCTTCTCAGCTAGTACATGCCTCTGCAGGAGCTGTGCCGTGGCTCAGTCCCCTAGATGGGGTTAGAGCACTGTGATTGTCAGCTACCTCCTGCTGCTCCTGCACTCTGAAGAGACCAGCTGATAAAACAGGCAATGTCCTAAGAGGGTCTTTGGAGGGGTCACATCCTGTTGGCAGCTGCCACCCAATCTAATCAGCCAGTATTGGGTTGCTTTTCTCAAGTAATTGTGTGAAATTCAACCAGATTCTTTGAAAACTAAAGCTTGCTTTTTTGATAGCTGTTTCTCAATTACGTTAGTGTGCCCTTAAGTTCTTGTCTTTTATATCAAAAGATATGTTTCTGCAGAAACAGAGGCTTGTCTGATGTTGCAGATTGCTTGCCAGTTTTGTTCAAGTGAACAAGCTCTCACAGGTGACAAATCTTAGAAGAGCAGAGAGTAAGTTCACAAACCTAAGTTTCACCATAAATTGTCTATTTCTGTGTGTCTCCACAGTTTGGAACTGCCCATCAAGTGTTCTTTGTAATAACACATCTGGGCTTCCAAAACATGGGGAGAAAAGCCTGCTGCTGGAGAAAGGACACCTCTCTCCTTGTATCATCAAGGAGAATAATAAGAAAAAACAAAGGTGGTCTTTGATTTCATGTAGGGGACTGCTATTCAGTGTTACACAGCTTCCATGAATAGAATAGCTTCCATGTGGTGTGTGCTTCCATGAATAGAAGTTCCTTGGCTGGAGGGGCTGCTTGAGCTGCTGCTCTGTAGGGAATGACACTGGATTGCCTCTTTATCCAGGTGCAGGAGCTCTCGGGAAAGACAGTTCCTGTCTGCTGCTGGAGAAGGTTACTTGTGAAGAGAAACTGTGCTGATTGTGGAAGTGTGAGGAGGCAAATGAGTGGCATCAGTAGGTGCTGTGCTGGCATCTCTCTGCTTTGCTGGTGCTCATTACCCAGCACGTTTCACAGGTTAAGCTCCTGCTAGGGTTGGGCTTACTTGGGGTAACTACTTTGGACCACAGCATCACCAAGTGGTATGGATTGGTTAAAGATCATCTAGTTCCATCCCCCACTGTGGTGGGGAGGGACACCTTCCACTGGACCAGGTTGCTCAAATCCCCGTGCAGCCTGGCCTTGAAGACTTCCAGGAACGGGGCATCCATGGCTTCTCTGGGAAATCTGCACCAGTGCCTCACTGCCCTCATGGTAAAGAAATTCTATTATCTAATCTGAACCTCCACTCTGCCATTCTGCCTTGTCCTATCACTTCATATCTTTGCAAAAAGTCCCTCTCCAGCTCTTCTGTAAGACCCCCTTAAGGTATTGGGAGGTGCTGTAATGTCTTATCAGAGGCTTCTCTTCTCCAGAGTGAACAACCCCAGCTCTTCCAGCCTGTGTTTATAGCAGAGGTGCTCTTTCCTCCGAACTCACTTCAGCACATACATGTTTGAACAAGGCATGTATGTCTGCAGACAGTCATTTTCCAGGGTCACAGCGGCCAAAGTGTCTGCTGCCACCTGAAGAAGCTGCTGTTAAGTGTGCTACACTTAACATTTATTATTGCAGCACCCTTTAGAGACTCATTTTGGAAGCAATTGAACTAGTTAACCCAAAAATCTAGATTTTAAAAAAAGAAAAATCAACCCAAACAACCCAACTACAGAACAGGTTTTCTGAGAATTGTATTTGGTAGATGTGGTATCACACTGGTCCTCATCTTGGAAGATGAGCAGCAGGCTGGTATTTTCAGTGTTAGGGCATGGCTGGATGTGTTTACTGCACATGGTTTTGTTCAGATCACAAGCACCAGAGCGCAGGGTGGCATTCCTGGGGCAAGGCAGCAACACTCAAATTTGAGGCGCAGCTGAGGCTACTGCCTTTTGTTTACTCAGGCGTCTGTTTGTTTTGCACTTGAAGAAAATGCAGCCTGACTTCTGGCCCTTAGGGAGGAGAGTCAGAGAGGGAAGTGAGTGTTGTCAGTGCAGAGATCAGGAAACTTAGAGCAGTTATTTTGGATACTGGTACCAGCGTGACTGCAAGGGAGAGGGGCTATGTGCTGCCCTGCAACCTGCTCTGGAGGTTTACTCCCATGGCTGGGGTGTGATTAGTTTTAGAGTAGCTGATTGAAAGCTATATAAGGCATATTTGTGCACAGGGCAGTCATATCTTTGCTTTTTAGGATAGATGTGAAGAGGGTGAGGGGCGGGCAGAGGTGTGGTAGGTAGCAGCTACAGGGACGCTGTTCTGCTGCCCCTCTAATGAAGTACATTTGCTTCATTTCCCCCCCAGAAAAGGGTAAGATTGAGCATGCTGCATTTTCTCCCTGGTCTGGAAGCATTGCCATCGCAGAGGTCCCCCCTCCAGTGCTTTCAGCTTGTTTGATCGTGACAGGATTAGGTCTGAAGCTGTCACTGGTTTATTCAGCACGGTCCATTTGGGCAGTTTTCTTCAGCTCTGCTACATGGATCTTGTTTTCCAGCTGTCATCTTATATGAAAAAGAAATTTGTGGGGTAACCAGATGAGTCAGAATTGATAAATTCTTCCCATTACAGGAGAAAAACTGTATGTGCTTAAAACAGTGGAAAAACTGTTCCTCCCTTGCCATAGGGAGGTGTGTGGAAGCAGAGCCCTGCATCACCACCTCCATGGGGAGGGGACCCATATCTCCATGGGTTCTGTGAAATTTACATCAACATTTAATTGTAATAAATAATAAACACAAATGGATCTGCATGTGTGGGGTCTTTCAGCCAGATTATGTTAAGTAGCTGACACGAGAGAATACTGTAAAACTAATTAGCTCCTTCTGTTCACCAATAGATCAGAAGTTTATTCTATCTCCTTTTCTAATTGGTCACTTGAGGGTGGATTAGGCCCACATTAAAATGTGTCTTGATCTTCAAAGGTAAACAAGTGGTTTAGTTTTACAATTAGACAATTATTTAGACAATATTGTACTTTTTATCAGTGGATTAGTAATAGGAAAAGTTTGTCCCTATGTTGTTGACACATCAGCAGGAAAACTATCTTTCTTTACTGTTTATCTCCCCCATGTTAATTATTTAAAAAAAGGTTTGTCAGCACTTTAGAAGTCCAACCACCAGTATAATTGGGTCATATTCTTTGATTTGAAGTGACCCCTCACTATGAGTATTGGCCTCATTTTTGAAATCTGCCCATTTGGTTTGACTTCTGTGCATGGGGATGTCAGGGGCCAGCTCCAGTACTGGCAAGATTCCCACCTCAGTTACAGACCAAATAAACCAATTTATTTCCTTCAGAGCCTCTATCAGCACTCAGGGATTGTACAAGGTACAGGAAGTGGCATGAGGAATTATAAAAATTGTAATGTAGAAAATGTAACAATGCATTAGCACCTCATCAAAATCAGTGTAGCACTAAGTTGCTCCAAATTTTAAGTCTGTTATTTCACAGTTGATATCACTCCTATGTGATGGATGCTGGTAAAGATCCCACCAGTGCAGAAGGCTGGGTAATGGGCTTGGTGACCCACCCTAATTCCAGCATCGTGAGGTAAGGCTTTGCTAACACTGCTGCTATTATTGCTGTGTCTGCCTTCCTTATTAGGGAAGTCTGAGGTTTAATTTCTCCTTGGACTGCCTCAGACAGATCATATCATCATTGAACTGGAAGATGACAAAACCCGTACTATAACACTTGCAGCTGATGCAGACTTCAGGAAATAGGTAAAAGAAGAGGGAGAATAACCTGCAGATGCCAAAATTACCTCCAGCCACAGCCAAATTCTTGCAGAAAGAATAGCAGGAGGTAATGACTCATCTGGTCAGCCTGATTATACAGCATGGGGCTTTAGTCCTGCCCAAAAGTGTGTGGTTTTGGGATGGAGCCAAGGGCACCTCCAGAGCATGCAGCGTGGGCATGGAGAAGTCCAAATCAGGCTCTGCATGGCAGTGCAAGGCAAGAGGCAAAAGCTAAAATATGAGAGGTTTTGATGGGTGTAAGAAGAAATCCTTTCCCTATGAGGACACCCACCCCACCACACAGAAAGGCTCTGCACCCTCCCTCCTTGGAGGTTGTCATGACTCAAGTGAAGTGCTGAGCACCTGAGGCAGATCTTGGAGTTGACCTCCCAAGGCTCCTTTTAGCCTGATTTTTTCTCTCATGTTATGGAAAAGCCCAGTGCTACCGAGGGAGATGTGGGCAGACATATATATATATATATATATATATGTGTGCAGGAAAATATCCAGTAGAGGAGCTAATGCACCTTCTCATTTGGCAGTGTTGTGGTGTCATCTAACACTGGGACAGTTTAGGGGTGAGTCACAGATTTAATGAAGGATTGGGAAAAGTGCCTTTGTTGTGAGACTCTTAATGAGCTCATCTACTTAGCTTAATGAAGTGAGGATTGAGAGTCAGCTTTGATCCCTGTAACTGTTTATTTGAGGAACAAATTGGATTGTGGAGTTTCCAGTGTACCAGATAAAGTCACAGCAAAATCCTACAGTTGAAGTCAAAGTTAGATGGATTCAGGAGAGAGGTCAATAATGATCACTAATAAATCTTTTAAATAAGATTTCTGATTTTTGGAAAAATATGTTATCATGGATTATGATCAGTCCTCTGCTGTATTTAAATCAAATGCATGTATTTGACACATATGATCTACCTTAAAGGAGTGTGCATTCAGGTGAATTCCTTGCCCTTTCTGGTGCAAGCTGTGGTAGCTGAATGGGTGAACCTGAGCAGCGGTGCTGGCCTCATTCCCTGGTCTAGTACAGCCCAGGAAAGGCACACAGAGCTGCATCCAAGGGCCTGGCACACAATCACAGCTTAGTTTCCAATTATCTATTTTGTCACTTGAACAGATATCCAGAAAAATATTTAGTTTTGTTGTAAGAGTGTGAACACTTCTATCATCAAGAAACAGCTTAAGTTACACTTAGATCCCATGTCTCAGTTGTATGGACAGTCACACTTCACTTTATGGAACTATTAAATACAGACAATGATTAACTAAAATGCAGCATTTCATTCCTCATCTCTCTGTAATTCACAGAATGTGAAGCACTTTTGATGAAAGCCACATAGGATCATTAAGGTGTTGTAACTAATTGGCAGTCAGAGGCTTAACCTTTATTTCAAATAATGCAAACTTAGTGTGAGTTCACAGTACAAAATACACATCCTTTGCCCTCAGCATGTTTAGCCATCACTCGAGATGGACTCCACTCTAGAGCAGTTTTCATCAAGAGTTTAAAATACATTTAAATGCTGAATAATTGACTGTCCAGCATTTTTACGAGAAAAAAGGATGAAGTAATGGTTTGATTAGAAGAGCCTATGCTGAGGACCAGCAGTACACTGAGTATAATTCTTTATGGCAATATTGCTCTTTGCAGCCCTAGGCATGATTTTTCAAGAGTTTTTTTTTATTAAGAAAAGCATATTTATATTTTAATCTGCCTAGTTTGATGGTCCTCTCTCAGTCCCTCAATTCTTACAATCCAGCTATTACTGCCTACCCCCCTTGGAATGAATCTTACATTGCTGAAGAAATTACTGCAACACCATGACCTGCATCAACTACTACAATGCATTCGTGTGTAAATCGTTCTGGATTGATTCTAAACTGATTATTCTTTGTGTGATTCACCTATACAGTAATATAGTGAATCTTGGCACTGATTGACATTCCACTTTCACAAATTTATATTAAACTTCTTGTGCTAATACCTTTGATAGTGATTGAGTGGTTGTAAACCTTTGTTACTTTGGTTAGAGCATGGTGCTAATAACAGCAGGGTTGGGGTTAAATCCCTGTATGGCCCATTCACTTCAGAGTTGGACCTGATGATCCTTGTGGGATCCTTTCAGTCAGAGCATTCTGTGGTTCTGTGATTCCGTGAATATAGGCAGCTAACAGTTGTCAGAGTGCTGCCAGCTGAGGTGTGAATGGGTATTGAGAAGCACAGATGGACAAGCAGAATCACAAGAAATTACTCATCTAGAAGTTGTGGGATGAAGAAGTACAGCCCTAACCGGGAATCAGACATCCCAGGCCACCCAGGACTTCTAATAAACTGAGAGCATGACATCATCTTCAATGGTGAGGATGTCTTAAATAGCATATGTAACAGTGGATAAGCTCACATAACTTATACACCCATTCTGTTCTTAACCCTGATAGTAAAATCAGCCAGAGGTGGCCATAGGTATTGAAGTTGCTCCACTGTTAAGTATCACCAGAGGATACATGAGATTTCTTGGGTTTGTTTTTTTTTTCACACCCTAGGAGCCTGAGCAGGCTCAACACTTACCTGCTCTGTGAGAGTTTGGGGTTTTTTCCCCAAAAACATATACAAAAATTTTTAAGTCTTAATGTTTCTTACTTCTCTAAGGAAATCAGATGTGGAGGGACTACTGCCTAGTTTTATATCACTGGATGTCTTTCCTCTTCCATTCCCAGTGAATTGCTGCATTCACAGTGAAGATGTGAAGTTGCTGTAGGCTACACTGCTAGACAGTGAAGAAGGCCAGGAAGCTCCTGGAAGGAAACCAGACCTTACAAGGGCTGGGCCTATCTTCAGTGATGATCAGCACATGGAGTAATTCCATAAGGATCCTAGGCCAGGACAGGACACTAGGACTTAGCTGCTTCGAGTGCATGTGAGATAAACTTGAGCTTAAATTCACTTATAATTAGAAAATAGATATATATAAGTGCCTGGATATGTGGCTTTTTTTTTTTTTTTTTCTCTGTTGTTTCAAGACCCGAATTGTCACAGCTGTGGTCTGGGACAAATGTGTGCCTTGGTTCCTTACATGGACCCTGAATGCCAAGGACACATTTACACCCTGCTGACCAAATGTTTGGCATCTGCATACGGCCTGGAGTGGAGAGCCAAGGTGGGGGGAATGCCTGGCTCAGAGGGTATCTGCCATCACTCATTCTGAGAAAATATTAAATTCAAAACCAGACCATAAACCTCAACTGAATGAAGCTGTACATGGCTATTTTTAGCATTTCTTCATCTAATAAAACTTGCCTTGCCTATACTATTTTACAGAAATTCTCATACTTTTAAAACTACAGATATAAATTAGAATTCCAGTACAGAGCTTGCTGACACAGTCATTAGTTGCATTGCGAAGGGTGCATAGCAATCCATATTAACTTTTTTTTATTGCTTTAGGATATCACTGCTCATTAAAAATAGAATAAATTGCATATAGAACAATTTCATACATGTGGTCTTAGGTTTTAAAGGTAATTCCTAAGACATGTTCCTCCTGGAAGAGAAAAATACCACTGTAGAATTTCTCTTTAAGTGATCCACATAAATATGATTCCACAGTTTCTCACAGAAGTTCTGCATTGCTGCCAGTACAATTTTAGAGTGAAGTGTAATAATAACCTTAATGGCCAACAAACTGTATTAAACTGGTATTGTAACAGGTAATATATTGTGAAATTATGCATGGAAGAAGTGTGCATTTGGGTATTTCATAATATTCCAAATCAGAAAATGAGGTATCCTGGAGGAGAAGGACTTCCCTAGAAAATAAACAAGAGGGTGGCCACAGAGGTGAGTGTGGAGCCAGCAGCAGAGACAGAGGCACTCTGTGTGTGACACTGTGACTCCTCATTGCAAGTGCAGCCTCTGCACAACTGCATATGCACAAAATGCTCCTGCACCTCCTGCAACACAGGTTCTGTGGGCACAAGCAGAGCTACCAGTGCTGAAGCTCCTTTCAGGTGTCCAAGGGGCCCAGGGGAGCCCTGGGGGAGCTGAGCAAGACACAGCTTTCTCCATGAGGTTCCTGGAACCATCTGGGACATGGGACAGGCTGCTCTGTCCAGGCTGGTAGTGGGCATGGGGAAGGGGAACATTGCCAGGCAATACTTTATACTTTCCCAGAAATCCTGCAACTGCTGAAAACTGTGGGATGTGCCTGTGCTCTCTGAACCTGTTAGTGTCCCCGTGAAGGGCTGCTGGCTGTGAAGAGCATCACTGGTACTTGCAGGGGAGAATCTAAGCTAGGAGCTTCTCTTTCTCTGCTAGTGTTCAGGGGGGACCAGGAGCCTTGGAGAGGGCTGGCTGGGAGCATGACTGTGGAGCCTTAGCCATTTGGGACTGCTCCTTCCAGAACAAGACAGAGCCTGTAAACAGAAAAAATTAAATGCTTTTGCATATCTATGCAGAGCACACAAAGGGAAAAAAAAATTACAAATATTTAGATGTTTGGTCTCACTTGTCTTGAGACATGGCTAAATGCAGAAGGCATCCCAACAGGCACGCCACCAAGGTGCCTCAAAGTGCGTCAGAGCTGACATCCCGCCAGGCACCACCCCAGTGGCCCTGCAGGCACCACTGCAGGCGTCCCACAGCTTCATCTCCGGCTCAGCAGGCAGGAGAGCAGGCGAAGCAGCAGACATTTCTCCACAGCATCTCCTCAGGACACTGCAGCAGGAACCACAACAGAGTGGTGCTTTGCTGGCAGCCCTGCTTTTGAGCCCGATGGGGGCAGGTGGATGGGGAAGGCAGGGCTGTTCTCTGGGCAGACACGGGCAGGACAGGTCTCTGCTCACCCACAGGTTAGCCCAGGTGGCCTAAGGAAGGGCTCAGGGACAGAGAAGCAGCAGTCCCAGAGAGCATCCAACAATTGCTGGTGGAAAGAGGAAAGCTGAATGTGTCATGCCTGCTCCTCAGGTGAGTTCTAAGGAGCTTTTAGGCATGTTTAGTCCAAAAATAGTAAAAACCAGCTTTCCTTCCACCAGCTATATATATATCATGTCCAGAAAATACAGTTTTCATTGTGAAATTGAGCCTCTGGCTGAAAATGCAGAATGTGACCTTGGGTGGTCTATGGACACCAGTGATGGGGAGAGTAATTCCATAGCAGCATTGTGTACAGGGAAAAAATAAAAAGAAGAAACACTGGTGCAGATAACAAATGACCATTTACTTTCCGGAATACTTTTTTCACAGGGTCTGATTGGCCTGTGAGCACCCCATGCCCACAAACAGAGAGACAGAGAAGCCACAGGGAGCCAAGCCTGGATCTGCCTGACTGGCTTCTCTGCCCAGTGAAGTGAATAACCTCATACTGTAAAAATGATTTTCTGAAATCTCATTGGAATCTCAAGGCTGCTAATAAAGTCTTGTTCCACATCTCTCACTTCCCCTCTCAGGAAAAAGGGGAAAACATTTGGGTTTACATTTAAAATGAGGAATAATCTGTTCTCTAAACTAGGACAGCTGAAGACTTTGTGTGCCCAGTGTAGCAGAGCATCAGGAATGATGGCATTTAAATATATATTCTGGTGTTCAGGGGCAAACTCCCCACTAGTGCCCAGAGATCTGGGGCATAAATAGACCATGTCTTACTCTGCAGGCACATACATTTAACCTCTGGGTTTCTTTTCAAGGTCGTTTCCATTTACAGAATTTATTTACAGTCTGCTTACATGAAATTTCAAACAGTCCTTAAGAAATAAAGTTTCATTGCATCATAGGAATGTTTTGGATGCATATGAACATTGGATTACAAAAATATATTATGTTGAAGCTTTTGCTGAACTCATTCTGTTGTTAATCTGGATACCAAGGTAAGGAAACAAGCCTGGGCACAGATGTTTTGAACCCTGATGTCAATGCCACGCAGTGTAGGAACAAATGAACACATAAAAAACACAGACACATGGGCTGGGAATGGAGGAAGTGCTCCAGGTCTTGCTCTGGTCTCAGTCTGTGAAATGCAAATGTTGTTTCTATTCTTGCTGTGCCCCCACCAGTGACTTGGAGGAGGGCTGTGCTCAGGCCCACTGTGCAGTTTTGGCTCCCAAAACTTGTTCTGTAAAGACAAGCTCTGACTAAGCCTTTTCTGCAAGAAGTTTACATATTTCCTCTCCAGCCTTGATGGACACAACTGAGTGTCTGTCCAAACTGTTTCCCCATCTAAAGCACAGCCTTTGGTCATACAAATGTAGCACTAAAGGATGCCCCTACTGTGGTTTGGATTTTCTTTACTATAAGCATTGATGTTCAGGTGATGAATCCAAGGGGATGGAAAGATCATGTTACATATTTCAAATGGCAGTATTTTGTGCATTTCCTGCTTATATTTCAAATATTAGGAAAGTAACAAGTTGGTAATTTCATTTACAGATGGTTGGGGGATACCAGCATCCACATTTATCCACCTCTGCTGTTCCCTGTATTTGTCAATCCCCCTGTGTTTTGTCCACATGCTGGTCCAAGTTCTTTCTCCAATTACTTTCCACAAGGTGGTTATAGGATACCTGAGCCATATGTGACTGTGAGTTTAAATACTGGCACATGAACAGCTGGTACACTCTTAAACTGTAAGAAAACTTTTGGAAATTATTTTCAAGAAGGATTGAAGGGGAAGGGATTGCATGAGTTTACTGAGACCTGTCAAAGCCAAGGGATATCTCTTGTTAGTGATACATCAGTAAAAGATCTCTCAAAATCCAAATTTAATTAAGCCCTTGCTGTCTTGCCATACCCAGATGGATCAGACTTTTTAAAATAAGTGGTGTTATTGAACACGTACAAGTATATCACACTTTCTGCCAAGGCAACACACGCACTTCTGTACTTCCTTTAAAAATTGTTTTCAAATAAGTAAACTAATTTCAAAATTAATTTGAGTGGAGGAGTGGGAGTTTTAACATCATAAAAGTGGTTTTGACTCGATGTTTTTATTCCCTGACATCATTGCAGCAGAGTAATTTGTGGGTCAAGAAAAACTACATAAACTTCATGCAGCAGTATCCAATACTTCACATTTTTATTGAAATAACTTTTCAGCAAGTATCTAACTAGCAGAGGTGGTGAGGACCAGGAAATGAACATCACCTTACAACATCTCACCTTGCATTTTATCCATGACCTGATCCAGACTCTGTCCTGGCAGCCCCAGGACAAGATCTGGGTTTAGAAGCATCTGACTTCTGGGGAACCCCACTCCTGCCTGGATCAAGCCCTTGAGCACTTTGGCTGTTGGAGCTGCATATGGGCATGGGCACAGCAGCCACTCTGCTTCTGACAGCAGGTTTCCCCACACACTAAACTGGCTAATAACAAAAAAATTTCAAAAGTCTTTTAGTTAACCATAGGGAATAAAAAAAGCCAGAAAAAAAAAAAAAAAAAAAGAAAAAAGTAAGAATGGTTTTATTCAGGACAGGTTTTAATCCAGCATCTAATTTAGCTGATATACTTTGAATTATATATAGATTTAACATTTACTCTTCAGAAGTTTAAGGTTTCTTAAAAGGTCATATTTCATTTTGTATTAGAACATGGCATGTTGGCTCTCTGCTCGTGGTTTTTCTGCACATATGAGCGCTTAAGGTAAAATGCCTTTTATTTCCAAAAGCAGCAAGTGTGCAGACACTTAAAATAATTTCTTCATGCCCATTTCTAGTCAGTAGGAATTTTTCCTCCATCAAGCAGCAAAATAGAGGAATTTAGGCTGATTTCTTCAGGTTTCCATCTCAGATCCTCCAGAAAATAAGATGAATATCATAGCAATACAAAATTGTTCTTCACATTCAGCACCATTCCCAGATTATTTGTCTCTCAAACTCATCATGCCAATCTCAGCTGCCTGCTTTTTTTTTATGTGTTCTGGGAAATGAAAACAGAAACCAATTTTGCTTTAGCAATTGTAACTTCAACCAGACAAGATACAAAGCATGTGTGAGCCCTCCTCCCTCCATCCTCAGAAGCATGACTGAAATTAATGGTGTAACTACTGTGATGTAATGAACAGAATAAGGCAGAAGAGAACAAGGCCCATGATATTTACTCTAAATTTTACAAGAGTTTGGTCTTTGGAGGTCTGGTTTTGACTCAGTTAAACTGAGTGGGGACCCAGCTATGTCATGCCAAATGTCCAGTGCTAAACTGAAAGGTGTTTCTGTTTAATCTTATACTGGTTTAATTAAAGCAGCACAACCCTGGGTGTGCACACCACTGACAAGAGTGGCTGCCATAGAATCTGTGAGTTAAATAGTAAAACTTTGCTAATCTGACCTATTTTAGTTCAAGTGGCCAAGGACATCTGCCTCCAGGTCCTGGCTGCAGGTGCAGAAGGCTGAGGTCAGAGCAGGGCACAGACCCATGCTGTTCCCCCAGACCTGGTCATCTTTTGCAGATGAGCTACAAACTTGCAGGCCCTGTGTTTGAAGCAACCCTCTATCAAGTTCCACAATAAAGTGCCAGGAAAAACTGGTATGGTCCCTGCAGTCATGGAGCTGTAAAGCAAAAGTAACTTTGAAGCAGAGAAAGTATGAATTGTCTCCGAACTGAAGCCACTGGAATAGTGCCAAAACAAGAATTGGAGAATGGAGAAAGACAACAAAATGCATGTGTGTGTGTATGAGAGAGACAGAGACACATCCATGCTATGGAAAGAAATGGTGTTTTCCACCTGATCCATCATAATGAGATCACTTTTTTTTGTGGGCAGATGCTGATAGGACAAAGGGGCATGGCTTTAAACTGACTGGGAGCAGGTTTAGATTGAATGTAAAGAAGAAATTTTTTTATGCTGTGTGTGGTGAGGCACTGACACAAGTTCCCCAGAGAAACTGAGGATGGCCCATCCCCAGAAATGTTCAAGGCCAGGTTGGATGGGGCCCTGAGAAGTCTGGTCTAGTGGAAGGTGTCCCTGCCCATGATGTGGTGGGTTGTAACTAGGAGGTCTTTAAAGTCTCTTTAAATCCAAAATATTCTATGATTCCATGCTTCGATGACTTCAGGTTTATTAAAATCATCTGCTAATTGCAGCCCAGAGAATAGTCACAATGTCCTGCTTGTTTCCCTAGAGTTTTGTGGATGACTCACTGTGATATTTTTGTTTAACAGCAGGCAAAGGAACATTTTTCTATCACACCAGCCTGTAGGGAAGCTTTTCTCTCTGGAGTTGGCTGCTGCTTTGTGCAGATGCAACTCTGCTTGCAGTACCCCTCTGCCATGCTCACTGACACTTCAGTCTGCCTGAACATGCCAGCAGCAAAAACAGATGAGAAAATACCCAAAGGGAAACCACAGAGCGTCTAAAAATGCCAGAAGAAAACACAGTTTGCAGAACACCATCTCTTCCTGAGAAAACCTTCATAGCTCATCAGCATGCCTCATCTAACAGGCACAGGAGGGACGTGTGCGTGCCTAATTTAGCTTTGCAAGTATGTCACTGGGCACTGGGATGGAAATCTGCCTAAAGTTTAAGACATTATAAGAATTTAGAAGATCACAACCTTTAAATGTAAGAAATAAAAAACAAAGCTGGCCGTAGGTGCCCCAGCTCCAGCCCTCTTGGAGCACAGGGACTGCAGGGAGTGGCCACCTTCTCCCAGCTCTGGCTGGTCCACCCGCTAGTATCAGTGAGACGAGAGAGGGATGCAGCTTTTGAGGGTGAATCAAATAATCCCAAGTCAAGAATTTTGTGTCATTAATTTCTTCCTGAGAGCCGGCTCCTCCATTCTCCTGGGATGAATTTTAGAGCGTAAAACAGGAAAAGCTAACCCCATCTGCGTACCCTTTCCTGGTCAGAAAGCTTTGAAAGTAGTCTACTGTTGTAAATCCATTTTTTGGGGGGGAAAAACATTTTGGTCCCTGCTTTAGGACATTCAGAAATCATATATTCAAGTCTGAAGTAGTTGCTTTAGGCTCTCTTTTTAATCAGCAGAGGAGAATGGGCACCTCTGGCAGGATAGTCATCCGTTTTGGGAGAGCTGGTGGGCTGGTTGGCTGAATCATCCTTTGGAAATACTCATGCCTTCTAATAAGGCAGGTCACTGTTAACAAAAACTGTTTGAAAATAAGGAAAAAAGTATTTTTTGGAAATACAGAGACTGTTTATGAGCTAGAAATGCAGGGGTTTGCTAGGCGGGGGAGAGTCTGGGGCTGGCTTGGTAGTTGCACTGCTGAAAGCACTGGACAGAAGTGCAGGGGAAGTGAGCCCTAAGCTGACTCACACATGTGCCAGACCAATAAAATCCCTTAAGTTCTCTGATCTTGGAGAAAATAAGGAGTGGGAGTCCCGGAGTAGTCCTTGAGGATGAGACTTCAAACACTGTTTGATCAGGGTATTCATGCAGCAGTGGACATTGGATGCAGCTTCACAGGGCTGACACCTGAGACAAGGTGTTTACCTACGAGCCAGCTGTCTAACACTGGGTCAGGAGAAAGACAGAGAGAATGAGACAATGAGGAAGATTTCTGTCTATCCCTACACACAGAGGGAAATCAAATGAACTGACATGGAAGGAGCTGCTTAAGTTCACTTTATGCTCCAGCACACAGGTTAGAAGAGGAAAGAGCTGGGTATGGTTGCACAAGACAAACTAATTTTCTTCACTGAAATATCATACTGCCAGTTACTACAGGCTGAGGCTGTGCTTGTGCACTCAGAGTTAGGAATTCAAGTTGGTAAAAACAGCAAAGCAGCTTTATCTGAAATAGGCATTTCTGTATCAGAAGTTCATTGTAATGCAGAATAACAATTCAGTTTTGTGCCCAGGTACCGTGTAGGTAAAGCTGGTGGGAAGTTTCTGTTGCTGTACCACTCAATAAATGCATTTTCGTTAGCTACAGTCTAACCCAAGTGTAGGTAAAAATAACACATATTCTGCTTTTATGGGTGATGTGGTGTTGGCTTGGCCAAAGTTTTCTTAGCTTTTCATTATTAAATTGCATACAAAATCCATATTTAGCAATCAGAAATAACAGAATGCTGCACACTGAACAAGAAGGAACTGTTATCATTAAAGATGCATTTGGGAGACATCCTCGCATAAGGATGACAGATCCTTTGCTGTCTTGGCATCTTGCTGGATGGTTTTTCTGGATGAAGGGTTTTGGTTTTGCTTTTGTATTACTTAACACAGTACTAGTGAAAAAGGACTTAAGCTTTAGATATGCATGTGACATCTTTTAAACCTAAGTAATTGTATTAATTTGTCATAACACTAATTTCATAATGAAAGAAGTCAAATCAAAGGATATTAATTTCTCTTAACAGAAAATACATGTTATGGTATTTCTGAAAAGAAGGACATACTTTTTAGATATAGAATACACATAGATGCAGCTCATTACACAACCAATTTTCTTGCACAGTTATGTTTCATTTGTTTCCAAGTAGTCTCTTTAATTTTGATAGACGTACATACTAGAATAGATTTAAGCAGATGAATGTTTACATGTTGGAGCCTTAGGGTATCGGTATATACCAGCCAACATGTATAAAACAGCTTAGTGCTGTATATACTGGTTGCAATTGCTCTTTTTAAAACAGATTCCTGGGTTAGAAAAGGGAATGGGACCAAAGCATTTAAACTAGAAGAGAACATAGGTTTTAGAACAAATGGATATAAACTGCCCATGAATGTATTTAGACTGGAAATGAGAAGAATGTCCTTAACTATCAGAAGATGAAAACATCCTTTTGAGAGTTAAAATGGATAGAGAGGATGAAACTAGCTCAGTAGTGGGATCTACCTCAGCTGGTTTAGCACAATCTCCTGATGTGATTCCTTGTGGCAATGTAGCTATGGACTATGATGGCGCAGAAGCTCTGCTCTGGCATTATCTGATTCTAGTATAATATAATGAGTACCTTTTATGTTAATAACCACTGTGGCTCTTCACAAGACGTGCTTGGACCTACACTAATCACCTTTGAGTTTATTATGTTCAAATGCTTGGACCTGAGAGCTGTGAGGTAGAATCAGGTGCCCCTTGGCAGAGGTAATTGCCCCTGTGGAAATGGCTGGTGACACTCAGAGACTACAGTGGGAGGTGGAAGATGAAGGTGCTTGTAATGTGTCAGTGAGCAGCATCAAAGAGAGCACATTAATCAAAGTGGGAGCAACAAAAGACAGAGGGATGACCGATCTGAGAGTAAGAACGTGTCTTTCTTGTTAGCTGGAGAGTCAAATTGCACAGATGTCCTCAGTGATCTCTGAGTTATCACATTTCAGACTTTGAAAGCCTGGTGATGCACAATGAAAGTGGTTGTGAAATGCAAAAATTAATGTCTGGATGCATGAGAGCAGTGTTGGAAAGAAAATGAAAGTGATGGTACCTGGCCCTTGAACATGTTGGGTGTTTGTATCCCAAGAGTGAAAGTTTTGGACTTTTCTCTGAAAAGTATTTGAATTTTGCAGCTGTTTGAAAATTAGTAGAAAAATGTCATCCCTGATGCAGCAAGCACATTATTACACTGTACAATGCTGGTAAGGGCCTGTTTGCACTCTGCTGTGGAGGGAATACCCTGGACTTGAACCTTCCACATCCCATAGGCATGGAACAGTTTCACAGGCTGAAGCTAATGGGGATGATTTTCCTTGAGACAGAAATCTGGAAATGCTCTCAGCAGCCCTCCCACATATCCAATAAGTTTGATTAAGATCTGAAGAAGATTTCATTATATTGACAGTAAACTCTACGGATTATATTAGTGTACTCTTAGGCAGCATTAATGTCAAAATCAAGAGGCTGGACCTCAGGGCCATCAGCATGCTTGACTCCACTGCCTTTTGCAATTAGCATGGGCTAGGGAGGAGAAAGCCATTAAGGGTTCTCTTGTTTCTCACAGTCTGGCTTGGAATCAGGTGCTTCCTGTGGCTGTGGGTTCACCATCTGTTTGGTAGCTGCGGAGCTACTCCTTCAGGAAAGCAAACAAACAAAAAAAAAAGTTATTTCCTCACACCCAAAATACTCCGGTCTCCATTTTTCAAGTGCCACAAGACTGCAGCAAAACGAGGCAGTTGCTCGTGCAAGATGGTATGCTCAGAAATAGAGAGCTGCTGCTTCTGGTCCTGTTGAATTGGGTATCTCACAGTCTCCATGTAGAAGGCATGTGAAAATTCAAAGCTATTATTGCAATAGCTTTCTGGGATGTGCTTCACATAGAGATTGGAGAGGCCTTTGCAAGAATCAGCAAAGAATCAAGAGAAAATTAGAGTGTCTGTGAAAGACACCACAAACTGCAGAAGCCATCTTCTGGCATGACTGAGGTTGCCAAAACCAAACAGAATTGCAATTACACAGCTACAGCTTCCACTCAGCTCTACAAACATCAAACAGACTTGGGGTTCAGAGACTCTTCTTGGGTTTTAGAGTTTCCTCTTCATCTTTTGGGGGAGGCTGCCTCTCCTGTGACTTTTTCCCATTCCTTTTCTTTGGAGGTACTCTTCTCTTGTGGCTGCTCTAGTTAGTGAGAGCTGCAGCATCCTCCGGGGCAGGGATTCTGCAGCTGCACAAGGGTGTTGGGAGGGCTGGGACTTGCCCAGCTTTACCTTCCCTGCCATATCCCCACCATGTGAGGGCACCTCTGTCACTCCACACCCTTCTACCCTGACCAGCGGAGCAAGGACCAGCAGCTCTGTGGGGATGTGGGATTTCAGGAGGGGTCCTGAGGAGGCTGTCTGTTTTTGTGCTGCAGCAGAGCTGAGTGCACCTCGATGGGGGGTTATTTTTGAAGGGATGATGCAGCATGGCAGTGGGGCTGGTATAGAAACTCCAGGCTCCATCTCCTGCCCCGTGCTTGGGTGGGAGATGGTTGCAGGGTGCAGTCTCTCTTGTCAGCCTGGAAGTAGCTTCCCTCCAGAGCATTTTAGGACTGTGCTAATTCCCTAAATTTAACCAGTGATGTCCAAGGCTGATGTTAACTCCCTGCCAGAGTCCTGTGCCCACACTCTGATGTAAATTAGGAATAACTCCACCACCATGTAGATTTGAATCCTGTCCCAAGCAGTGGCACCCAGTGCCCAGTTTTGTAACAGAGACCCCTAAGCTTTTGCTGTGCAGGTGGTTCAGCCACCCAGGTGGGGGAAGGAGATCCTGGGACTGGGAAAACTCACAACAGGAGAGCTGGATACAGCTGGCAGTGCAAGGAGAGACCCCTCAAGGTAAGCTGGAAATGGAGTGCTGTTATTTATTGATGCAGTGGTGGCCAGAGAGCAGGCGTGGGGATGGCTGTGTTTGATTTGGCTGCTGAACTGACAAATTGGAAGAGGAAAAGAAACACACTCGGGTGTGTATCTAAATCAATGTTACTTTTCTGTTGCTGGTTTTGTCAGTAAAATAGCAGAGCAAAGAAGATAAAGTTCTGTTCAAAATAAAATGTTGGATGGTGCTGGAGACACCAGAACCATCTGGGTGCTGGCTAAAGGGAAACAAGAGAAACAAAGGACTCGTTTCACAAAAATACTGGACAGGTGGCAGCTTTCCACCCACCTCACTCCTTCCCTTCCTGGCGCCAAGAGGTGGCAGTGCAGCACCCCACCAGTGTTCAGCATATGGCCTAGCGCCCACCCTCTCCTCCCTGAGAAGCCCAGAAAGCTTCACTAACAAAGCCCAGAAAGGCTTTGCTAGGAAAAAGTGTCGGTTTTCAGACAGAATTAGCCAGCCACAGTATTTCTCATCCCATTGCCTGGTGCAACCCTCTCTCTTCATTTCTCTGATTTTTGGAGGAGTGCAGTGCTCGCAGCTGGGCAGATGTTTAGCACAAGACCTTTCCCCCACCAGTTCAGAATAACTGGTGAGAAGGATGAGATCTGAGGAACAGGAGTTTTGCCATGAGGATGTTTTGGTGGGGCACTGCTGTTTGTGAGGATTGACTCATTTGGTGCTAGGAGGAAAAGCAGTCCCAGCCGTATGTGATGTTTTGCTGCCTGGGCAGGACATGGATGGGCAGAAGGGCTGAGCCAAGTTAGCACAGAACATCCATCACCTCTGCATTTCAGTCTGGCTGCAGGCTGTTAAACACCCTCTGGAGTCTGGAGCCCTTCTCATCTCCCAGAGCTGAGCTGCAGAGGTGCAGATAGTGCCATCTCGGCTTGGGATGTGCAGCGTCAGGGGAAACATGTGGAGAACTTGCCCTGGGAGTAAAACAGTCTGAGCTAAGGCTGGGAAGAAACACGTTTCGAGCTTTATATAGCTTCCCTCCCCCTGCCCCTCCATCCCAGCTTCACAGGAAGATCAGATCAAATCTCATCTTTATGTTTATTGGTTTATTAGTTTTGTTGGAAGAAGACTTAGAACTCAAGATCATGACCAAAGGGTTAAGGATGTAGGAAGCTCAGGTCAGAGACCTGCATTGAAACAAGCCAGCTGAAGTCCAACCATTGTCCTGCCCTGACTGCTGATTGCTGCTGCCTCCCAGGTGATTTTTCCACACATAGACTAAAAGTTCCAGCCTAAGAAGCTTCCTGGTAGAAGTTTTGTTCAAAGTGGTACATTCCTGAAATGAGGGGCAAAAAATAATAATAAAAAAAAGGATTAGTTGATATTTTACAGGAAAATATTGATTTTTCTGGCAATTGGGAGGCAGTGGGGTGAGTACATGGTCCACAGGAGCTGCTGCTGGTTCTTATGAGTCCAAGTGTTGACTTGGGTATGGCACTTCCATGGGCAGGGAGTATCCCTGAGGTCTCTGTGTGTCCTGGCCACTGCAGACACAAATGACAGCCTTTTGGAAAACTGCAAAGACTGGTGGGCAAGCTCCAGTGCCTGGGGAAAAAATCAGCAATGGGAAACCCACCGGTACAACCCAAGCCACAGACAGCCAAGAATGGGCTGTTACAGCTTGTCCATGGGGAAAAAGGGGTAGATCTGGTCTCCTTTGGGCCCCATCCATGGAACATATTCAATGTTTCAATGAAAAAAATCTTGAAGGAAAAGCCTAAATCTTGGTGTTGCAGATAATCCATTTGTACATTCAGTGTGGTTCAGTGTCCCCATTACGGAGGAGAAGGTGGTTTGCAAGGGTGTCTGATCGTTGGGGAGAGACAAGACTGAAATAAGGAGAGAATCAAAGACTGCCACAGTTTTTTGGGGGAAGCCTAAATGTAGTGGCTTACTGGAAGGAAAGAAAAGGGAAAGTGCAGCCTCTGTCACACCATCTTTCTGGGAAGAGACATGGAATTGCTCCATGCCCTAGAAGAAGGTGGTTTCAATTTGGTCAGACCTACTAAGAATGTTTCCAGCATAAGAACAGGAAAACGCCTGAAAGCAGTTGCTTTCTTTGGGGCTGAGGGAGTCAGGAAAAAAATTCATGTATTTAATAGAATTTAAAGCTTATTCCTCATTTATTCATGATAGCAAAAAACTCCTAAGCAATCCCTAAAAGTGTTCACAGCTACAGTATTTCTGATTAGAGAATCATAATGGCCAACGTGGTAGGACTGAGTGTTATGATGAAGTGCGTGCTAAATCCACAGGAAGGATTTTTAGTTTATTTGCAACACCACAAACATGTCAATATTAATGGTGTTAATCTTCTTGTCTGTAAAGGAGTGTAGGGCAGTTATTTGGTACCATACAGTAAAAAAAAGAGCTATTGCCATCCATTTACTTTGCTGTAAATGGGTGTCTGCTCCATCATTTCAAGTCAGGGAAAATATTATTGACCTGTTGAGGTTTCTTTTTGCCCTACACCTGGAGCTGTTTCCATTTGAGAAGTCTTACCACCAATGTTGGATTACTGATGAATTTTCCAGTAATGTGCATATGAAAGTAATACTACCTGAAGGGATGACTAAATCACCAGGTGTCTCAGTCTCCAGGATGCAGCTGGACACCTCCTGTCAGACGCTGCTCTTCCATGATTGACCTGAGCAGACACTTTTTTATGATTGTTCCTCACTGACAGCTCATACTGGTTGTGTGGCATCAGTGCTCATCAGAGTCTCTTGTGAATCACCAAACCAGGGGGTGGATAATTGTTACTTTTGTTCCTTGCTGAGAGTTTAAATAACTTGCACAAATTGAAATCCCCTTATTGATACAAAATAAAAGTCTAACCAATACTGAGGTGGTACCTGAAAGGAAAGGAGATGACGTGCATCACATTTCAGCTGTAACAAACGTCACTGCAATGCTGATATTTTTCCGGTAGAGTCAGGTTTTTTTCCTAAGTAGCCGGTAGACCTGGCAGGAAAATGTCATTTCTCTTTACTGAGATATTTAGAGGTTTCAACTTTTGGGTTTGTTCTGATGCAGAGCATCAGGTCTTCTCTAGTTTTTCGTGAGAACCAAAGAGAATGAGGCAGTGACTTGGTGGCAGGGACTCACCCACCACCATGGCTTAGATAAAACTGGTGGCCAAAATCTTGCTCAGTGTAATTAGTGGTGGGGGTTATAATTGCACCATCCTCACACCCTGGGAGCAGCCCCCACTCCCCTGTGGCAGTGGGTAGGGGGAACCTTGTGTCAGGTGGGGCTCTGCCCTGGATGCATCCAGATCCTCCTGGAGATAGCGAAGAGACCTGCAGAGAATGTGCAGTAGGAAGTGACCACAGCATCCCACCACACAGTTCACAGGGAAGAGCAGGCAGCCAGGAGAAAATCAGCAGAGAACAACTGTTGGCTGCACTTCTGTGATCCCAATGGCAAGACATTAGGTGTCTGTGTTAAGGCTGGCCCCAGAGGCAGAGATCATCACACCCTCATAAATTGTCACCAGACTGTTGGGTGTAAGGAGACAAAAGAGACTTGTTTCTCATCTCCCCAACACCACAGCAGGAGTTTCACATTCACATTAGGGTGAGTGTGGGCCTGCCCCTGGATGGAAAAATACAGGGCTGAGAGAGCTCAGATCAGTGTTTTGGTGAGCCACAGGAAGCAAAGGTGCGGGGTCTGCCCTGAACTGCATGAGGAAGGGTTAGGAGCCAGACTGGGTGCAGGATGCCATAACCCCCATACAGAGTCAGATAGGGAAGGATGGACAAAGCATCATTCACACACACCACTGGGGTCTGGTTTTGCCATCAGTTCCTCCCATAGTCACCAACATTACCACCACCTCTTTTCTGCTCTTATCTGATCCTGAGGAAAGTAATTCAGTGAGAGGCTGGTTGGATTCCCTTTGTATTTTTCTCTTCAGAGTTCCAATTTTGTTTAACACAGAAAGATTGCCCCAGAAGCAGGTTTCTCTGACAAGAGAGCTGTAAATATTTTATGTCTAAGTCAGTCCTCTGGAAAATATTACAGCAAAAAGTGTTTCCTACCTGCCAGTAGAGATCCTGCCTGAGCCACAATTGCATTGAAGGATGTATGTGGATATTTGAGCAAAGAAGCTTCCTCAGCCTGCCCCATCCTTCACCAGGGAGAAAATTATGGTGATTGTGGCTGTCCTGTGTGTCGGGGTCTCAGTGAGACAGAGCTCTTCCTCTCTGACTCCCATCACTGAATAACCCAGGCACTGCTGCCCATCTCTGCCTGCCCCACAAGTAACCTGAGACTCCCCACTGCCTGCACCTGGCCTGGGACTTATCTCTTTCTTACCACCAGTCACACTTTCCTCCTCTTCCTGGCACAGGTAACCCAGCACTGTCTCTGAATAAGACAGCATTATAGGCATGGCATGGTCTAGCCATGGGGACTGGGACAAACCAGCCCTCAGCCAAGAAACTCCACTGCTTCTCAAGAGGCAGCTGTACAGGACCCCACCAGTGCTCAGGATATGGACAACCTCCCTTCCATCCTCACTCATGCCTGAGCTGCCCTGTGAGGTGACGCCCAGAAATGCTTTCCTAGGAAAGAGTGTCTGTTTCAAGATAATTTTCCAACAGTGGGATGGCCCCTCTCATTCTGTTGACTGGTATTTTTATCTGTCTGTATTTGCTCCACTCGTTTGGGCGATGGCAGTGCTTACATCTGTGCAGATGTGTAGCAGAACACAGGCTCCTCTGTGAAGATTTCTCCCACCAGTTCAGAAGAATTGGTGAGCAGGATGAGGAGAAAGGGATGGGAGTTTTTACATCGGCACCCAGGGGCATGGCTCAGGTGATGTAGCTGGAAAAAGGGCAGGGGGCTGGTGATATCCAGCACCATCCCTTGTCCTCAGCACAGAGTAGGAAGAGAGGAAAGAGTGGGTTTAGCCACTTTGTGGGTAAACCTTTCTGCAGCAGATGCAATGCAGTGCAATTCCTGCTCATCTCTGCCTTGCCCAGACTCACCTGGAAGCTTGGCTTGGGCTGAAACCATCCACTCCATCTGATTCAAGGCAAATCAGTGCCTCTGGCTGTAAATCTCCTGGGAAGCTCATGACTCACAGCAAAAGAGAGGTGGAGTGCCGTGAATTACGCAGCATTGGCTTCTCACCCTGGTGAAGGCGGTTTTGGCTCCCCAGGATGTTTGTGCAGGAGTGGATGAGCCTGTGCCATGGTGGGGCGACCACAGCCCCGCACAGACATGCCAGGAGGAAGGTAAGAGCATGCCCTGAGTCCACAGGCCTGGAAAAGCCATCAGGACTTGGTATCCCTGTAATTACAGGCCTACTATGTAGTTTTGTTTTTGTGAAAAAGGAAGCTCAACCCAAAGTCTCCATCACACAGATGTCCATCAGTTGACTTCTATCCAACCAGTGATTTCTTCAAGTTTCTCACACTAGAGAGTTGAAGCCTGGCGGCACCCCCATCCTCCAGGATGGATTCTGGTGGATCAACATGTCAGGGGCTTAGTGGGAGAGTTTTGACACTGCCAGTGCTGCTCTTGCTGCTGTATAGCTGTGGTGAATGAGCCTGGCTGTGAGGAGCCTTGGGACATACCGAGCACAGCCAGGGCTCTCTCAGTTCCTCCCTTCTGCATAGGTGGTGGCACAGCCAGAATCTTTCACTGCTCCAGACACTGGCTGCCAAGACACCCAGCACCATTTGGCACCATGCTGGCAGTCACCAAAACATCTCTTGGGCAGAGCTTGAATGCTCTTTGTTTGTGGCCAGAGCTATGCCATTGGAGAAAGAAAGGGAACGCAGGGTATCTGAGGGTCTTTTTTCCCTGGCTGATATCTGCTGCTCCTAGACCTGTTGGCTTCCTGAATACACAGGTGGTCTGCAACCCACCTCGTGCCTGGCAGCATCCCAACCTGCTTGCACTGCGTGAAGGTGCCAAGCACAGCCAGATGCTGCTGGATGCCTTAGACAATGCTGGCCAATGGAATGGGGTGATAAATCCAAGCCTCAGAGCTGGCTCCAATGCTGCAACAGCACATTTCTCTTTGTCATCCGGTACACAGGGGTGTTTGAAACACTTCTGCCCTCAGAATGGGAGCTTTTTGCCTCCTAGGTGTGAGGTTTTCTGTCTAACCTGGTAGCTGGAAACACTTAACAACCAAGCTCAAAATTTTATATAATCTCCTGAGTACCATAAGCTGTCAAGAGACATGATGGATGGTGATGGTCCTTCAGGAGATGAAGCAAAAACCAAAATCTCTTCACATGTGCTGCAGGTGTGTGGGCTGCCTATGCTCAAGTGAGCTTTTGGATGTCGTGTAGGATTTGGAGTTTCACTGCTGGGATTTCCTTGTTGTAAATCATGTGGGAAAACAGGTCACTCTGAAAACAGACTGCAGAGTGTGAACATCTGCTGGAGCCATTTTCATCATATTTTTCCTTGCAAGAAGGTGGGGTAATCAAGGCTCCCTCACTCTTTGCTCTTTATTGTCACTCTTATCTCGTTCCATCTACTTGGTAGAAGTGGCTTCTCTGGAAAGTTAACTAACAAGGTATCCCGTTCTCTCATGTTATTTATTCCTCTTCTGAGACTGCCTGAGGTGGCATTTGATCATGGTAGATATCCCTTTCCTGGTATCACTTTCCCCAGGTGCTTCTGACTCAAGGGAAAACCCAGGAAGACAGACATCTACCATCCTTATCAAGATGTAACTAGCCCAGACACCTTCGCATCACACCATTTTTTAATTCCGTGTCACTGATGACTCAGCCTTCATTAGCAGCAGCATCAGGGACTATTTCATCCTACATTTCCTCCTGGCTAGAGGCCATCCCATAACTTGTGCAATCCAATGAGCTTCAGATTGTCTCTTAGAGTGCTGTGGCTGCTTTTGAGACTGGGCAGCTCCGTCTCCTTGGTACATGCACATGTGGTGTTGCAAAATGCTGAGGAAGGCGGGAAGCCCAGCATCTCCACTAGTTTTGGCATTTTGGACATAGGAATTAGCAAAGCCTCTGAGACGATCTCCTTGCAGGGCTACTTCTGACTGTTGAGGGATTTAGACAGCCAGTTGGGTTTTTTTCCCATTTGGTTTCCACGGGTTACTTTCCCATAGATAATTACGTGACTCAGGAAGACAGACACATACCTCACATACTTGTGGGAACCATAATGCGAGAGGTGGTGTGGAGCATTTTGAAGCTCTTTGAATGCACAAGAGCAGCTGAATTCACGTGACTTACCTACCCAAACTAAAGCAAGTCCAGGCAATGGCTACATAGTTTTTGTGGAGTTCTTACCCAACAGAGGACAAACATTTCCCGGGAAAGTTTTGGTCTTGCAGCACCAAGGCACAGATGCCTTTTGTCGCCAGAGAAATCACAGGTGTTTTTTCAGGTAAGATTTACCGTTTCTATGTTACCATTTGTTTTTAAGATGTTGTCTGAACTGAGGCTGGAACAGGAATGTTTTCTATGACTGCAAAAAAAAAAAAAAAAAAGGCAGTTGTATGTTTTCTGAGAGGTCAGGTGAACAGCACAGAGAAATTATCTTCTCTTAAGTAGATAAGTAATTGTTATGGCTAAAATATCCTGGCAGGTAATTGCCTATGAAGATAACTGGCAGAGCTGAGGTGTGGTGATGTTTGGTGCTGCTAGTTTAGTACAGACATCTCTGCAACAGATACAAAAAGAGACACAGGCTTTGCTTCAAGACTTTTAACATTTGAATTGTGGAGTTGCAATCCAATTTTCTGACTTAGGAAGAAAACCAGATAAGTAAGAAAGAGAATTTTTATTCCACATAGTGACTTAGAGGATGTTACAGACCTTAAACTCACCCCAAATCTGTATTGATATGCACACCCAGCACCTCCCATACAGTGTCATCAGAGCAACGGTCCTGGAGCACTGCGATGTGGATCCTGATGTCCTGCCATACCTGTGAGATGGCTGGGACAAGTTTGTGATCAGCTCCTTTGGAACCATTTTGGGGGGTACCCTTGCTCAAGAGTGAGAGTTTGGCTGAAACTGAGGATACTGCTTTCAAAGGTTTTCAAGATTTTGTCTGGTTATCTGTGTAGATGGTTGTCACTCAGTTAGAGGTGAGCTATTTAAATGAAGTCATGACATGTAAATAGGATTTTATTTATTGGTTTGCCACCTACCTTTACATCCAAAGGGATGTAGAGGGTAGATAGGAGCTTCTAGTGCCCAGCCCCATCAGTGCAGGTGACCTGAAATTACCCACCTGCTATTATGTCCCCTGAGACCAGACTGGGACAGGTCCTCCAAAGGGGTTTTGTCCTACAGAAAGCTTATCAAAAATGCCTTAGGATTCCTGAGCAATGCTGGGATCCTGTCCCTGAGCCCCTTCCCTCTCTGGTTATCCTTGCAGCCCTGAAATGAGTCAGGGAGATGGTGGCTGTGTTTTGGGGAAGGTTCCCTTTGGAGGAGATTGTGTGTTTCGTGGCTTGTGAATGTTTTTTTTGTCAGGGTGAGGGGAGCACTACAACTTGCAGCTTGCCCTGACATGTGCCTGCTGTGTGTAAACCTGCAGCTTTTATAAAAAGGGCTCCTGTCTTGAGAACTGTGGAGTGTTCAAGTGCTTCTTGGCTCTGGGCTTCTCCTTTAGCTGTCGTAAGATCAGATTAATGATGTATTAGTTTGAGATAACTGCCATGAGATCATGTAATTAGCTTGTGATCATGCTCCGTGCCAGTTGGCTGAAACTCGATGCTTTTAAAAAAAACTTCTTTCAGACCAGCTACAAAAAGAGCTTTTTGATTGATGACATTAACAAATAGCTCATTAGTCACCTTTTGGGCTAATTAAAGGAGAGCACATCCAAGGCTGTAAAGAACAGCTGTGGGTGATTAAAGGCAGCCGTCAGGCTGAGCTCTGGGGTACAGGGGAAGTAGTTTATCACCTTCTGCCTTTCACTGTGCCCACGCTGCTCCAGGTTAAATGAATTTGTAATGTCCCCCTCAAAGTCCTGATCCTGCCCTGCTCAGCTCTGTAAGGCTCAGTCATCAGACCATTCCATTCCTGCTCATATTGCCTTTGGGCAGATGAACAGCTGCAGGAAGGCAGTGCCTTCCCAGAGCAGTGATACCTGCCCAAGAGCAGCTGCTGCTTGCCCAAGAGACAAGGCTTCTCCTTGGCATGGCTCTCACGTTCCAAGTACATGGTCTTTTTGACACAGAAGTTGTCAAAAGTTACTCAGTTTTTACTCTGGGCAAAACTATGGGTCAGGGGATACTTTAACTTCTCTGGCCTCATTGGGATTGGGAAGGATCTGGATTATTGGGTAGGCACCTCCATAAGGCCCCTTTGGTGAGCATGGGGCAGGAGGCTTCCAGTGCATGCCTGATGTAAAGAGGGATATCCCTGTATTATTGCAGGGCACTGGGAAACATCACATGTAAAGGGATCTCATAGCATTTAATCCCATGTGGGATTGTCACAAGTCTGCTGCCTGAGACCTTCTCCCACAGTCTGACCAGGCTCTCTTCCTCTTCTCCAGCTTTTTCTTCAGTCCCTACTTCTTGTCTCAGCCTCAGTTCTGCCTTGGCTGCCCATAGCATCCTTTTGGTGTGGTGAATATCAATCCCAAACCCCAAAGGTTGCCTGGTAGCACGTGTTGGGGTCAGTGCCCTCTCTTGCTGGAGAACACTGGAGAGCAATGGCCAGCCACCCCTGTAGGGTTTGCATCATGAACAGAAACAGACTTTTCTCCTTTGTCCCAGCCTCCCTTCCCACACTCATACTGAACCCTGCTCTCCTTGGTGTGCTCCCTGCTGCCTTATCTGCCAGACCTCCTGTGACTTGTGACCACCTCAGCTGTTGTATAGCCTTTCTCTTGCCACCGTCCCTGCCCATGCTCACTCTTACACCAGTCTTCTACAAGCTGGTGGTGGCTCGGCAGTCACCAGCCCTAGCCTGGCCACCAAGCAAAGGGATGGTGTGTCTTGGGGCTGCTGTGATTCCAGAAACCAGCTGTGTGCACCCCACACTGCCTGGCTCCCCCAGGACAGATGCTACACAGAAGGGATTTCATGTGAACTCTTCTTAGATGCTACATGCTGTTAGAAATGTTCATCTAAATCAAGAAATCTTTAAATGCAAAGGGCTCCAGTGTGCTGTTCTGGGGGCTCAGACCAGCAAGGTGGTGTGTGAGTATCTCCAGCCCTAAGCGATCACCAGCCTCAGGTGGTCACCAGCCCTTATGGAGATCTGGCTGGATCAGATTAAATTGAGTATCTCATGTTGCTGTGCCCTTGTTTGTTCCTCATGGAGGAGAAATAGCCGAGTCTGCGTCTTCTGGAAGAGCCACTGAATTTTACTCCCAGTCAGGTAGGTGGATGCAGTTAGAGCTCTAAAGCTGAACTGTATGCAAGGGGACATGATAGCTCAGAGAAATGTGAGATCCTTTGTACAGTGTCTGCATCTCCACTCAGCAGCACCTGAGCCACGTGGATGGAGCCAGTTTTGAAGGCAGTGTTTGGGCAAGCACTTCCAGCCTATACTTGTCCACCAGATCAGGCCCCTGCATGCTGTAGCATTTAGGGTTTGATGCTTTAGTCTCTTGTTTATCTGGGTTAATCTTAGGTCATTAACTTTTGTTTTCCTGCTGTTCTGGCCATGTGAATTCTACAGTTTATGGTACTGAAAAAAAAAATATCCCCATGCAGTTGCTGGGTGCCCTGAGAGGCTGTGTGGCAGATTGTCTTGAACTGGAAATGTTCCAGAAGAGGAGCTTAACTGGGGCTTGTGCTCCAGCCACCACTCCTGACAGATTAGAAGGATTGTAAAACATTGCTCATGGTCATTCCAATATTATGCTATTTTTTTCCTGTGATTTGGAAGAGATTTACATTGAAAATGGACAGTGCTTCTTGATCTGCATTGCTGTTTTTGAGGTACAGTAGAAAGTGCAGAGTGAAAGGTGTCATAATGTATTTAGATTACATTATTTTTTTTAATATTGTATCAGGATATAGGAGCAATGTGGGTCTTTTCTCACCTTGGTTTTCCTCAGAGGAGTAGTGGAAGCTATAGGTGTGTAACATGAGATCCCCTTGCCCTAGATGAAGACTACACACATAACCTTAAGTGCAGGCCCTTTGGAAAATCTCACATTTGATTTGTCTTCTTGAAAGATGGAGGCAAGGGGTGTTGATTTTAGACTGTAGCAAGGCTGAGCCCTTCAAACAGCTGGAGCTGTCATCCCAGCCCTGGTGAGACACCAGCTTCAGCAGCGATGCCTCCTTCTCCAGCTCCACATTTTAGCGAGAGGTCTGTTGCATGAATATAAATGCAGCTAGTGGGCCCTATCCTGTGTTTTCACCCATCCCTTTCCCTCCCATCCCATCCTGTTGGGCAGCCACAGCAGACAGTGGACACAATGCATGCTCTGTGGTGAGACAGGGACCATAAACCCATCTCTGATCCCTGATGCTGGCACTGAACACCTGACACCAGCAGCCTCTGCCGACATCAGGTTCTGCTGTGAAGAGAAGAAATGGATGCCCCAAAGCTACAGCAAGGACTGAGGTTTATGATCTTCTGGGCATTTGCCATTGCTGGTGTTATTGACCCAAGTAGATTTTGACCTTTGCTTTCTCTAATGTTGGTTAGACCTTACATGTCAGTGAAGTCAGAAGGTTTTACATCTGCAGTTAATCTGTGTGATGAGAGCTCAGGACTCATGTCTATACAATTTAATGTCTATGTGATTTTGAGCAGAATGGGACAGCAGACAAAGAGCTGAGGTTCCTTCTTTTTAGACAAGCAAGTAAATATGGAAAAGCCATTTTGTCTTCTATGCTACATTGATAAATTGCCCTTTTGTTCTTTCTCTCTTGTGCTTTTATCGAAGTTGCAGACAAACCCCTCCCTTGGCAGGTAGAAAGAAGAAATTGCCAGCAGTACACATTGAAGAGATGCCTTTCAGTAGTGTAGCTGTACAAATAATAGGTTTTTCATTTCAGTGGCTGAAGGGAAAAATTGAAAATACTTTTTGGTTTGGATCACCCCCTAAAGGAGAATGTTTCTTTTCTTCTTTGATTTTTTTTCATAAGTGTAGCATGAGATATTCTGGTTTGAGATTATTTACTGCTTTTCATGACTTTAAGAAAAAAGAAAAGAAAAAGCAAACTAGGTCACTTTCAAACCCAAAACAGCACTTGAAAGAAGAAAAAAATTCATTTTTAAATGTCTAAATGGAGCCTTGCTGGTCTTCTCAGGACTCTTTTTCTTCTCTTACAGCTTAAACTAATTACTTAATCCACCCAAATTCTCCTGAAGTCTCAGTACCTCTTAATTGCAATTCAGGTGAATTTGCTACATCAAAGTCCAGCTCTGCCTCTGCATGCAGTGACCTGTCCTGCTCACTGCTCACCAAACATATACGAACAAGTATTTAATTCTATTCAATTAAGGTGTTGAGCAAGGGAATGTGTGAAACGACTTCTTGCAGGTCTGGCCAGTCGGGGAAGCACCAGAACCGTCCCAGTTCATGCTGGTGAGACCTGGCAGTGGGCTGAGGCAGGGGCTTGGGCTGTGCCATGCTGGGAACCACTGAGAGCCAAATACCTCAGCGTGGGGCTGCTGCCCCTTCCTGCGGCCCCCATCAGCAAGATGGCAGCTGAGAGGTACCAGTGCCTGATAAGTGTGGTGGGATGGCTCAGCTACGCTTTGCTTCCCTGTGGAGACAGAGCCCCATCCATCTCTTTCTTGGCCTCATTTCCTAGGGAGATGGTGCTGGTGTGATGGTGTTCTTCCATTGCTATCTGCCCATTCCTCCCAGGAGTGCCCTGAATTAGGGTCGTGACAGCATCAAATTACAAAAAATTCCTACAAATAATGACAAAGAAAATCATAGGCTGAGTAGTGATGACCAGCTGCTAGTGTGGTGGGTCTCATGGGACTGAAAACACCTCAGTTGCTGCCATTTGGGGTTGTGGTTTGCCTCAGACAGTGCTAGGGAAAATCCTTGTCACATCCTTTTCAGCATCTTCCAACAGAGGCAAAAACTTGTTGCATCACCACACTTTTATATGCATCCTTAATAAATTAGAGGTTGCTGATACTGCAAGGACTCTATTCCCTTCCAAATCCATGCAATCCGGAAGGATTGCCTTGGAATGTATATCTGACTGTAACTTCCAGCCTGTAACTCCCAGCCATGGAGGAGCTGGGATGAGAGAACAAGGGCCAGCAGGCCTGCCCACTACCTTCACTTGCCAGGACCTGATGGCTGGCCACATAAAGCCAAGACACACATCCTTGATGGATGTCCTTGTGAAACATCACCCCACACAGAAGTAAAACACCATCCCTGCAAGTGTCATGATGGATTAGGAATTTCTAAGTGTTGGTCATATTGATAACAGAAATTAAAAGGTCCGAGTGTTGGTGGCCTTTTGATGCAATGGGGAGGCTTGTTAATGTGATAAGTTGAGTAGAGTCAGCAACTCCTTGGTCCAAGTTCCCTGTGAGCCATGTGGGTTTTTTCTCAATATTTTTTTTTTTTTCCCCTGAAATATTGACAGGATTTTTGTCTGCTGAGGTGAGCTTCTCAGCAGCTGGCTATGGTCTGGCAGCATTACAGATGCTCAGTGTGTTTTGGTTATTCCCTAGAGAGAGCAGCAGGAGGCATTGAAAGCAGATCTTTGATGCTGCGGATCAGAGATGGACCCTGGTGAAAACTGGAAGCTGGATGAAACAAACTGGTTGTCTCATGGTGGGGTCCACCCCTTTTCCAATGTGAAAGGAGGTAGGCTATGATTGCTGGCTCTTAATCCACCCAGTGAAAGTGCTGAGAGCCTTTCCAGTGTGCTGCTACCATTCACTGTGCTTGCAGTGGTCACAGGGGTTTTGCTGGGCTATGTCCACAGCCAGACAGTACTTGGTGTGAAGGTGGGAAAGGTCAGATCCAAAAAAAGAAAGAAAGAAAAGAAAGAATAAAAGGCCCTAACACCTATCTTTTGGCCAGTTAATGTGCCACTTGTGCTAGATATAACCACCCTCATTCTCCACAAATAGGACTCTGCAGATGACCATGTCTGGGAAGCAGTGATAGGAGAACTGATGAAATATTCTCTTCCATCATACTTGTGTGGGACAATTTAGGCTGGCTGCACAGATACATGATGTCCTGGCAATGACAGGGGGGCTGCCCCAACTGGGGGTCCCTGTGCAAGGACTGTTCAAGGCTTCAGCTCCCCTTAGCCAGACACAAGATATCCCACCTCAAGGCTAGGGTTCATTGCTGTCTAGAAATTCCAGGAGAGCACTTGGTGTAGACATAAAGAGGAGTAGCCAGCAGTCCTATTTCATCTTTCAATTCATCTCTACCTAATTTCCAGTCAGCTGCTCTTACTTGCTTTTTAATCCCCATTTGAACATTTGTCAGGAGCAGCCACAAGTGCTCCTTGCTTAGCCCCAGGTCACCTTTTTTACCAGAGGTCCCTTTCCCCCGGGCCAGCACAAGCTGTCCCTCCCCGGGCAAAGTTCCTTCTTTGTCTGGGATGTGCTGTGCCCCAGACTGAAACCAAAATAAGCCCACAGCCTTCCAGATGGCAGCACCTTGGGAACGGAAGCACTTTGCTTTGGTAAAACGCTCGCTTATCTCCATCTGTTTCCCTTGGCTTCCCGCTGATAGCCCAGATGCTGGGGGAAGGGAAAGGGACAAACCAAGATGCAGCATCACCTCCTTTTCTGTGAGAGCTGACTTACATAAGTAGCTTTATGCTTTTCAACCCATAAGTAGATTTATGCTTTTGAGCCCTGGGTTCAATATCCCCAGCAAAGTACAACATCCTTGTGATAGAATATCTGTTGCTTCTGCAGGTACCCAGCCCAGGGTGGCTCCAGAGGAACTGCACAGGGATGCTTGCTGCAGTCCACTCTTTTTCCCCATTAGAGCAATCTCTGCTTCTATTGTTCCTTAAAAGTCTTTGCTTTGTGCATGGTCTGTGTTATTGTTTATAACTGTATTGGTTAAATACCTGTAGACTTCAAGACTGCACCATGCTTGTGTCTGTAAAGTAGAGGATGGCAGAGTCACTGCCATCAGGAGTTCATAGAAATCCAAACCAGTTGAACAATTGAGTGTGGATATACATTGGCTTTTGGTTTTGTGTGCAGCCCATTGCTATCTTAAACTTGTGTCTCACAACTTTTTCTAACCATTGGGCCTAAGAGCATTTTACAAAAGGGGACCAGATCTCTTAGGAAGGGCACAGGTATGGGATTGCTGTAGGGCATCATGCACCTGCCCTTCTCAAATGTCCTCCTGGAACCCCTAGGAATACAGGGATCTACAGATTCCAGACCAAAAGTTTTTGAAGTGAAGCCCATTCATTAAAAAAATGTCATGAATCCTAAAGGCAAAAATACACCACAAAACCCCCCACCCTCTGCAATTTTTTTTTTTTTTTTAATTTGCATTGGGTTTTTCAATTTAGCAGCACTTTTGACATTGGGAGAAATGTTTGAAAATAGCAAAATCCCCATGAACTACAAGGCACAAATGGAATTCAACACTTGGTCACATGTTCCTATGTGGTCATGGATCTTACTGGCAGTGAAGGGTCTGTATGTGTTGTGCTCTGCAGCTGGGAGCAGACAAGACTGGGTGGGCTCATTTATGGGATGCAAAATAAACCCCTACAAGTTTTTGGTGAAAGATGCCACCAGCTCAGGGATTTCCAGAGCCCATGGTCTTACTTGTCACAGGCACTAAGTTACTGCAGTGTTGTTATCAGATGACTCAAAGGTTTGGTCAGCATCTGAATAATTCTTGCTCCTGCTGGTTAAACCTTCTCCAGCTGCTGTTGTTGGAGGAGACTGTAGCATACAGGAAAGCTTTGCTGCAGGCAGGGTGCTCCTGGCCATGTCCTGAGCACCGGGTAAATTGAAGAAAGGGAGTGAAGAGCTGTGGTATGGACAAAAAGCTGAGCACTGCTGGGGATCCCAGGGAGGGTACAGATGGGGCAGTGGAGCTTCTGCTCTTCAGAGTTCATCCTGACAAGTCTGTCTTGAGCTGGTTCTGAGGTTTTTCAGTGACAGCTGAATTAAAAGAAAACATGCAACATACACATGAAAGCTGTCAGGGTGAACTGGAAGCAAGCTGAGCAGGGGCTTATCTGCAGTGTGATTAAAACAGCGTTGTCACCCCATCTGTCCTCATCTACCTCTCCAGCTGACTTCCCTAGCATTTGTTCTTCTTCCCTCAGACAATGAGCTCTCCGAAGGTGCCCCAGCCCTCTTTGCTCTGGATCAGCTGGGTAAGTCTGTGCATGACACATTTTCCTCTGCCTGTTTTTTTTTTTTTTTTTTATGTTGAGTAATTAGGAGAGGACTTAAAGGCAGGGCAGCTGCTAAATGTTTTTAAATTTATCAGCACCAGTGCCTTCTTTTTGTGCTGTTTTTGAATGCCATCCATCAGAGGGATGGAATAGCTTGATACTAGATGTGCTTGATAGCTTTCTGTGTTAAACTGATGCAGGTTTTTTTCCCCTGGGAGAAAAGCTGTTACCTTTCTGGTGCAGAGCACTATAGGATGCTGTTGTTTCTTGGCAGGGGGTTTGAGGCTTAGCCAGCAGCTGGTACTGGAGTTTCTCTGACTTTCTGGCACCTTGCAAAATGATGAGGGATTTTTCTTAACCTGGGAGGCAGAAGTAGAGGTGTGTAAAGCAGGAAAGGAGTAAAACACTTGGAGAGAAAACAACCTCAAATGAGCAAGGGAAGCTGAAGGCTTCAGAGGCTGAACCAATGGGGAAACCTCGTCTGGCAGTGATCTCCCTTTAATCCCAGGACCAAGGTCAAAAGAGGTGTGATCCTCAGGATGAGTTAGAGGTATTCTAGGTAAGGTGTGGTGGAGACTTGGGCTGCAGGATGGGAAGCTTCTGGCCACCCAGCACTGGAGTTCTGATGTGCATGGAAAGGGAAAAATCACAGAATCACAAAATGGGTCAGGCTGGAGGGACCACAGCGGGGTCATCTGGTCCAGCCTCCCTGCTCAAGTACCATCAATTGCACAGAGTTGCATCCAGATAGTTAAAAAATATCTCCAGTGAGAGAGATCCCCCAATCTCTCTGGGCAGTCTGTTCCAGTGCTTGGTCATGCACACAGTAGAGACGTTTTTCCTCATATTCAGGTGGAACTTCCTGTGCATCAATTTCTGCCTGTTGCATCTCATCCTACTGCTTGGCTTCACTGAGAAGAGCCTGGCTTCATATTTTGGCACCCTCCCTTCAGACACTCATAGACATTGATAAGGTCACCTCTCACTCATCTCTTCACGAGGCTGAACAGGCCCTCAGCCAGTCTTTGTAAGAGACGTGTTCCAGTCCCTTAATCCTCATTGCAGCCCTCCACTGTATCTGCTCCAGGAGCTCCACATCTCTCTCGTACTCAGGAGCACAGAACTGAGCAGCTCCCAACCCCTCCTGAGAAGACCATGCTGGAAAGTGTGAAATAAGATATGCTGGGAGATATGCCAGACTCAGGACTAGGCACCCTGCTCTGCTCTTTGGCAGCATGGTGGGACTCCTCTGTCACTCTGTCCGTCACCTCGGCATGACCGAGCACCAACCCCTGCATGCAAGGAAAAGGCACCCTCCTCTCCATTTTCAGGGGAAGAAATTCTCCGTATTTGGAAATACTCAAAAGCTCTCTAGACATGGCCCTTGGAAATAGGCTGTAGGTGGCCCTGCTTGAGCAGGAAATTGGACCAGATGAACTTTGGATGTCCCTGCTAAACTGAACCTTTCTGTGGTTCTGTGACTACCCTGCCACTCTTGAAACCCACCTTGACCCCAGTAAAGATGATCCACATGCACCAACTGGATACTCACCACATATGGCACTGGTAGAAACTTGGGATAGAAGGGTAAAACTGCAGGAGCCCAGAGAGTGTTTTTTATCAAATATAACTATCTCCAATGTATTTTTCTGCTGCTAGGAGACAGGGTATTGAAAAGGATTCCTAGAAAGACAAAAATGCTTAAAAACTGTGTGGTGCCTCACTGGTTCTAGAATGGATGGCACATTGAGTGGTTGTCCTCATTGCCAGTGAGGATATACTTGATCACATTTTAAAGTAGTCCATGTGAGCTCTCTCCACTTGGTGTCAGGATATAGACTGCTCTGACATGCATTCACCCACAGGAGCATCTTAACAGGGAATGGGAATAAAGCCAAGAGCCTTCCTTTGGCTGCCTCATTCATTACCTGATTGTAGTTAAAACAGGTCAAATCACTTTAAAATGCATATTCTGTGATAGAACTTTGACCAGCTCCTTTTATCCTCTCGGTGTTCCTTCTTTTATTCCTTGAACAGTCTTTCCTCCGTGGCATGTTCCCACTTCTCCTAACCTTGGCAAACCCTCTAGATCTCAGTACTTAGTGACAAAGAAAAAGCTCCCTATCCCAAATAACAAGTTGTGGTCGATTTTAGGAGGAACTCCTCGGACACCACTTTCCTCTGCACAAGAATTTAGACATCCCTCAGTCTGGAAAAGATTATCCAAATCAGTGCTTATATCACCTTACAATTCCACTCTGCTTTCCAAACATAGCACAAGATATGATTACTCCATCCAAGGTAGACAAGACAGACAAAGGATATGAGAGAGCAGAACAAGTAATGGAAATATGATTTCTCCTCTTGCCTTCCTCCCAGCTGGTGAGTTTTCAGCTGGATCAGTCTCCTGACCCAAGTCAGGCATAGCTGTCTGGTTTGCAGTGCCAGGTAAGACAGTCAGTAAAACCAAGCACAGGCTGGAGAGGTAGAGGACAAGACCATCCCAGCAGCACCTTGGATTTGTGCTGTGAAATGACTGTGTAACCAAAGAATACCAGGTCAAAAATACTCAGCCCCAGTCAAACCAGCCACCTGAGCAGCAGGAGTTATTAGCAGAGAAGCAGCAGATAAAGGAGTATTATAAGAATAACCCGCTGAGACAAAACATTGATATATTAATGAAGCATCATCAGGATAAAAATCACAGAAAGGCAGGTCTGAGCAGGACTTCAGGAAGACAGATTCACCCCACTTCTGCCTGGAGGCAGGGATAGTGGCTCCTGTTCACCCATCACCCTGTGTGCGGGACCAACTCATCCTAGCAGCCTTCCCAGTCAGCTCATCCCAATGCTTTGCTGCCCTGGAAAGGTTTCCTCAGCTCCTAATTAGGTTTCCATAATTTAAGCCAAAGGCAGGAGACAGGCCTTCCATGGGTCAGACTGAGAGTTTCTTTCCCACTTTGAAGGGGGCATCCAAAGGAGGATCAGTGGAATGTATCCCTTTTTTCCTGCTCATCATGTCTTCCCTGACTTCTAGTCCTGTGTCCAGATTTATGTCAGCTTGTCCCAGCTTGCTGTCAACTACAAAAGTAAAAAGCTGTGCTTGGATTTTGCATTATTTGTAGAAACACTGATTGGGACCTGAGGTTTTTTGAGGATCACATCATATCATGAGTAACTAACCTCTAAGAAAAGTTTGGACCTGTCATGTATCCATCTTTTCATATTATATTGTAGCTTGGGTGTTCCTATCTTGCGTGTAGTGTCACCATATGACACAGTACCAGAAGTCACACTTACACGCCAACACATCATCTGCACCTTCTTGTTCATCTACCAGGTGTATCACCTCATTGCAGCAGGTCAGATGAGTCTGACAGCTCTGTTCTTGCTGAACCTGTGCTGGATGTTACTCAAACTCTCCTTTTCTACATGGTTGCAATAATTTTAATGATTCCAAAGCTTCCTAGAATTAATAATGAATGGGAAATTCCTTCCTAGCTCTTCTTTCTCTTGTTGTCTTAAAGACCTGTGCTCTTCTTTGCCATGCCTGACCTTTGAAAACCTGCCTGTGGTCTGCTGCTTTGTTAGTCAGTGCATGGCTCACCTGTACCTTGTACAGTAAGAACATTTCTGATGTTCCCTGGAGAAGTACCCAGAAGGGGAGGCGAAAGTGACTAAAGGAGAGAACAGCTTCCATGAAGGCAGGCTCTGAGTAAACTACAGCTGACTTAGGTGGAAAAGAGATGCTTGAAGGAAGGTACAGTAACAGTACAAGAATTATGAATGGCATAGAAGTAAATAAGTGCAAGAGAGACATGGACATAGTGGACGTATTCCGGCAAAGACCCACAAGGGTGATGAAGGGACTGTGGCATTTCTCCTGTGAGCAAAGGCTGAGAGAGCTGGGTCTCATCAACACAGAGAAGGAATGGTTCTGGGGGATCTCATCAATATGTATAAATACCTGTAGAGAGGTTGTGAAGAGGTTGTAATCAGACTTTTTCAGTCTGTGAACTAGACTGTGCCTAGTGTGAGGACCAGAGGCAATGGGCACAAACAGAAACACAGGAGGTTTCCTCTGAATATCAGGAAATAGGTTTTTTCTGTGACGGTGACCAAGCACTGGCACACATTTCTCAGGGAGGTTGTGGACTTTCCATCCTTGGCGTTATTCCAAAGCCATCTGGACATGGTCCTGGGAAACAGGCTCTAGGTGGTCCTGCCTGAGCAGGGTGGTTAGACCAGATGGAGTGCAGAGCCCCTTCTGACCTCCACCAGTCTGAGATTCTGTGAAAGAGGGAAAGGCTTAAAGCAGCCCAAAGGAAGTATGTCTTCACTCAGCACACAATTCCACTGTTTAGCTTGCTGCCACAGAATGTCCAGGGTGCCAAAAGTATAAATGGGCTCAAAAAGTGATTAGAAAACATCACGGGAGAAAGGTCTCTCAAACTTGAGGGGCTCTCAAACTTGATGATGCAGCTAAAACTTCTGGCTCAGGAAGGGAAATGGGATCATGTAATAGAGGAAACAGCACTTGTAATGTTCTATGTATTCTCACTGCAGTCATCTACCGGAGAGGACACTAGGAGCTCTTAAAATTTGCTATAATCCAATGTGGTCTTTCTTGTCTTAGGTCAACAGTGACTAAACAGAAGGAAAAAAAAAACCCCATCACCCTTTCCTTTCTTCACCTCCTCTCCTACAGCTTTAGCTGCTGGATTTCAGCAGATATGAATCAGATGGTGACTGTTGTGCTCCTTTTGTTCTGTAAATGATTAAAACAGAACATTTCACACTTGCTTTGTGGCCCAGCAGAGAAATGCTACATTTTCGCCTTGGCAAATCCTGAGGTGGAATTTCTGGCTATGGAGAAAATGAGATCAGGGAGAGAAAAACTATCCCAGCAGAGGAACATATGCAGACTGCTTTTCTGTCTCTCCCGTGCTTGGCATATCTTCTCCCCATTTTCCATTTCCTCATCCCTCCTCTCTTTTCCGTCTCCTTCCCACCCCACTGGCATTTTTTCTGCTTGCTGCTTAAAGATGATTTAATTGAATATCAGAATAAAAGGAAGCAGACTGAATAAAAAATGCAAGGTGAAAGCCCCCAGCATAGAAATCCCTGGGTAGAGTAATGAGAATGCGATGAAATGGAAAAATAAAGTGGGAGTGGGGGGTATGTACCTCACTCTGCCAGAAACGAGATGAATATGTATGGAAGATGCAATATATCAGTGGAAACCCCTAGGCCCTGTGCCTCACATTTCCCGACAGCCGACCAGAGGAGGAATTAGCTGGCTGTGCTATTTTTAAGTGCACCCTGGGCATGGTCAGCTGCTGGAGGAGGTTCCCCATGACAGCAGCTTGCAGGAAATACTGCTTTGGTGATACTGTCTGCCTGGGGAATAAACACGCCCAGAAACAAAATCCCGTTGGATATAAAAGGGAAGGAAAGAAAAAGCCCTGGTCCCTGCCCTGCTTCTTCCCACTGCTTTATAACCATCCAGCTGTTTTGGTTTTTTTTCTTTGTTGTCCTGACCTCATCCCATACTGGAGCGAATCCAGAGAGCGAGTGCTCTGCTTAGCTGTCTTCTGCCAGAAACCAAAGAGGTCAAGTTATTAGAGAAAAATGAAAGCTCTTTGGCAGAACTGGAAAAACAGATGTGCAGAGATACTCCTGCTGCCTCCAAATACAATGCTGCCTATGAAATGTGTATCAGAGGCAATCTGATAAATATGCACTGTTGTCGTGGTAGAAATATTAACACTGACTAATTATTTATTTAGGTTTCTTTGGGGCTCCAGGTTTACTGGAGCTGAGTTTACTGGCTGCCAGATTACAAGGTTACTTAAAAACCTTCCACAGATGTGATTTAGAAAGGGGTGCTCCAATGCTGCAAGAGGATCTGCCTCTTCCCAGTAGCTAGAAGTCTCTGCAGGGCAGGTTAAGCCTGTGGCTATCAAGAAGAGAGAGAGGGTATTCTCCACTTGAGGTATGGTAAGGACACCTTTTATGTCAAATGTTTTGTGGTTTTTACTTACCAAATTTGCCTGGGTGGAAATTTCTACGCAGTGTATTCTGATTTCTTGATTCAGCTCTTGCTGTGATCTCTGCATTGCAGGGCAGCTATTTGTGCCATCCCCAGAGGTGGTATTAATGGGGCTGGAACCCTCTGCCTGCCCATCAGCCACTGCTAAGAGCAGCAGTGACAGCAAGAAGTGGAATTGTGTGCAGGCATTTGGGGTTGCTGCAGTGTCAGGCAGAGCGGGACAATTATTTGTTTGCTTGCAGCATTTGGAATCTGTGGGATTACACGCATGGTTGGCTGCAAATGTAACGAGCATCAATACCCGGGTGCGCTCGTGGTTTGGGATGGCTACATCCCTGCTGCAGGGCCTCAGGGGTCCAGCCCCAGGTCTGTCAGTAGCAATTGCTCAGAGCTCCCCAGCAAGCAGGTGTTTGGGATGGTGCAGGGATGCTGCGTGATGCAGGGGGTGCTAAGGGGTGTCACCTGGAAATGCTTCTCCCTTCCCGTGTAGCTCACCAAAATACTTGGGTTATCCATGAGAAGTGTTTGTTTTCCCTAGGAGGGTATAAGAGACATGGGATGTGTGGATAATGTGGGTCTCCTGAATCCATGGCTACCAGGGAGAAGCAGGAGGGAGGCAGTGAAAAGAGATATCACAGTCATATCATATCTGCTGACCTTACAACTGGAGTTCTGGTGGCACTTGGTCCTGGTTGAGCAGGTTAGAACCAAAAGGGATGAAAAATTGACTTCTTTCCTTCCCCAAATTCCTTAGAAGAATGACATAAAACAAACACATAAAGAAATATTAAAATATTGGAACTATTCCCAAATTATGGGAACAATATATTTTAATAAAATAAATAAATAAACAAATTACTAAGTACATATGGAATTTATTATATTGAAATTTAAATATTGAAGCTGCAAAAGGGAGAAGCTTGAGTGGAAGTTGCCTTACCCTCCTGGCCAGTTACAGCTCCCCAGAGGTTATCAGATGTATTGAACCATAAGGGGTTAGAGAACTCCCTCTCCAGTCTGCCATCCTTTGTGGCCACTCACCAGTTTATCGAGTCAAAATGAAATTGAACTGGAAAAAAGATTTTGAAAATCATGTGGAAACACACCAGAAAATGAATAACATGAGAGAAGAAGGAAACAATATTTCTACTTCAGCTGAAAAAAGTCTTTTCCTTGGGAACATAACAGCATGGTTCACCAGGTCCTTGTAATTCTATTGAAAGACAAGATGGCAGATAATGATTTTTCTTGATGTATTTGTTCTTATAGCACCAAAATCACCACTGATCACCATGCAGCAGTAGGTGAAAGGTGAGCACAAACCCTGGGGCCAGAATGAGAAACCAAATAAGCCTTTGAACAGGCTGGATCTGCTTGGCCAAGGGCAGTACAGCCAGATTGCCCCCAGGCCCCCATGACACAGACTGGGAAGCAGAATAACCAAAATAATGTCTCCCATTTTTCCCAACCAAATGATGAAGTTGGAACATGACAAAAAGCAGTGCTTGAATTGCCACTTTGTACTGGACTCAGTGGACTCACTGGACAGCGGTGCCCTCATGCCACTTCATCTGCCACGGTGAACAGACACTTAACGAGCAAGGGCAAAATTTCACCTTCATTTTACAGCTGAGCTGTGCATGGTTCACTTGTGCTTATAATCAAAGCTAATCTCTCTGGGGAGGTAGGAAAATCTGACAAATCCAAGGCAAATTCTAACTCTGTTGTCAAGGTTCCCCATGACTTTGTAGAGGATTTAGGCATTCAAAAACCCGAATTTGGGCTTAATCTTCTCCCACATACTCAGGGTATCTGCAGATGACAAAGGAACTGAACATCTATCTCTAATCCAAGCCTGGTACCCTAAGAACTGGCCTGTAGTTTATCTCCTGAAGAGGTCAAGGATATGATGGTGCCCCTTGCCCCCCACCTAAAAAACCAGCATATTTGCAATTTGCTGCTCCCCTGTTTGAGCATTACCCCAGCCTGTATTAGGTGACTTCAGGGAGTCAGGTAAAAGATACTTCACTTTAAAGTTTCAGAGGGACATTGCAGGGACAGCCCCTGACTGGCACCTTGCCTTGCACACAGGCATAGTGGGAAGGGCACCTCTGAGGATGCCCTCATGACAAACATCGTTCTGAGGTAACTTCTATTGTGGGAGATGCACAGATGCAGGAATTGAGAAACCTGATTTCACCGAGTATTTTTTCCTTCTTTGACTGTTCCCATATCCTATAGCTTGCCTGTGTCTTGCATCTGAGCAAAACCCAAACTTTGAGCAAAGCTGGGTTTTTTTTGTGGTGCAAAAACACAATGCCTCAGACTGCTGTGAACCACAGCACTCTCCCAGTGCCTGGAGCTTCTGGGAGTCCTGTCTGCATCCATCCGGTCCTGTGGCCATGGTGCTGGGCCAGCTCCTGTCTTGCTGTGCCCCTTTATGGGGCTGTGGTGACAGTGAGTGGTTTCTTCTTCAGCCTATTGCTGCATTTCTTCCTACCTGCCTTTATCCATTTGGCACAGTATTGAGGAGGGAGAAGCCACCATCAGTCCCTGGGAGAAAGAAGTACAAATACAATGGACAATCCTGCCATCACTGGGTAGCTTGCTGGACTGAAAAAGGTTGAAGCATGAGATGGGGAAGCCCAAGCAGTGCCACTCATCCGAAAAGATACCTAACCTACCGGGCAGCACGGGGAATAGGGTGTGTTTGGGCTGCCCAGTCCAGTTTGTGCCCACATGGCTGCAAGGATCGGAATGAAGACCTGTGCAAAAACCAGAGGAGCTCCTCTGCCATGTCCCCTCTGTCAAGCCTCTGGCAGCAGGGCTGGAGTGGTCTGGGGAGACGGAGCAGTGGGTCACGCCAGCCCTAAAGAACACTCATCCCGTGGAGCTGGTGTGCCAAACCACAAAGACGTGTGATGGAGCAGGTGGGCAGCAGGGCAAGGGGCTGTGCTCAGGGATGGGGCGCTGAGTTAAGGAACGGGGAGCTGAGTTTAGGAACGAAATAATCACCCCAGTCAATCCCCGAAAGCCGGGTTCTTCTGAACCCTCCATACATGAATCGGCTCCTCCATACACAAGGAGAAGCTCTGGGAGACGAGGAGGATGCCCGGGATTAATTCATGGGCTTGGCACTCGGTGTAACCCCCACCAACTGTCTCTCAAGGGACCAGGGAGCCTGTGCCGGTACCTAGGTCGGGATTTAGATCCCAAGCATCCCCAGACATGAGCCGGGGCAGCCGTGCAGCCACACAGGCTAGCCCCAGGCGTACCCACGTGTCTTCAGTGGCTGCGGGTGGGGACGCCAGGCTCCCCCGACCGCGCCTCACCCACATCCCCGACAGGAGCGGCGGGAGGGGCGCGCAGCGGCCGCCCCGCGCCGGGAGGTGCCCGGTCCGCCCCTGGAGCCGCCCCTTCGGCTGTCCCCGCCCCGGTGTCCCCGCCCCGGTGTCCCCGCCCCGGCCCGGCCCGCGGCGGCCGGCGGAGCGCGCCCGGCGGCGGCGGGGAGCGGCGCGGATGGCAGCGGTGCTGCCGGGGACGGCGGGGCGCGGAGCCGGAGGTAATGGCGGGGAAGGGAGACGGTGTCCGTGTGTCCCCGCACGGGCGTGTGTCCGTCCGTGCATGTTTGTTCACACGTGTGCCTGTGCGTGGGGGGGTGCGGGTGACCGTGTCCACGTGTGTGCGGGGTGCCGCTGCGGGATGTCTCTGCTCATGCCCACCCGTGAGTGCTGCCGCGCTCCGCCGCTCTCCCGGGAGGACGCGGGAAGGCCTGGGCAGCCTTCCGCCGGCTCCCGCAGCCAGCGCACCCCGCTGCTCCCCCGGGCTGCCTGGAAGCCGCAGGCGGTGCGGGAGCGGGGCCGAGTCCGTGCTGGGCCGGCCCCACGCTCCGTGAGACCCCAGGGCCGCCGCTGCTCCCGCTCCTCCGCTCCCGGAGTCCTCCCCGGGAATCCTCCTCGCTCCGGGGAGCCAGAGCGGCGCGGGGCGAGCCCCGAGACTGCCCCGGTCGGAGCGGGGTGTCCGCAGGATATTCTGAAGGAGGAGCGCGCCGGGGGTCCGCCGCCCCGGCACTCCCGGGAGGAGCGAAGCGGGAGCGCGGGGAAGGTTTCCCCGTTTCCGCAGCGTCCCCGCGGGTCCCCAGCGCCGGGCTGTCACTCGGAGCACCCAGCGGGGACAGCGGCCCCGTCCCGTCCCGTCCCGTCCCGTCCCGCGGGTGCGTGGGGCGGCAGCGCCGGCCGCAGGGGACGCGCAGGAGGGGCCTCCCACGCCGGGGAAGCGCTTTCTCACGTTGTTGTTGCAGGGGGATGGTGAGAGGGAACTTTTTTATATTTAACCTTCCTATCCATGCAGGGAACAAAGATAAACTCTGTTTAAAAAAAAAAAAAAAAAAAAAGTCAGTATTGAAAGGAAAAAAAAAAAAAAAAAAAGCCCACGACATGAATTTAACCCGAATCTTCCTGCCAGGTTTTGTGATTCATAGCTTTAAGTACAGGAAGGTCGCTGCTTGGGCTTTTTCCTCTTTCGATGGAAAGAGGTGGTTTTTTTTCTCTTTCCTGGTGCTGTGCGAGCATCCCGGGAGCTGTGGGCAGCTACAGCCAGACACGGGGATCTGGTGGCTGAGGGTCTGCAAGGCCCTTCTCGTGCAGCCACTCAGGTTCAGGTTATGTCTTTTTATGTACAGAAATAAGCCTAAAAGCTTCCCGAGAGAAGGGTGGCAGTGAACATGAGTCCTATGAATTTTTCTGAGCATAGCTAGCTGGCAGAGCCATTCCTGCTAACAGGTGTGCGTGTATATAGTTATATATAGATACTAAATATATATAAAAATATATGTAAATATGGGTTTATTTATTTTTATATATTTACACATATGTTTATAGACATATGTGGCTGCATGTATTATATATAAATAAAATACAGACCATGTATATATATTTACTTTCATACATATATATGTGTATATATACATAGTCATTTCTAATGACCAGAAAGCTTTTCCAAGGGTTCTATAAATACCTTATCAAGAAATGTCTTAGTGGTGAGGGCAGGGAATATTGGGTGGGCAAGAGCTCATAGTAAAACTCTCTCTGGGGCTGTTCTGGGTGTGTGTTATAGCTCTGCATGGAGGGTCTGTGTCCTGCCTGGCCTTCCTCATCCCCAGCCACGACTGGAGCAGTGGTGTGAGAGGATGAATTTGGGGAGGCTGGTTTTACGTTGTTAAATAGGGGAGGTGTGTGCCCCACAGCATTGCTGTGGCTGGGCCTCCCAGTTTCCCCAGGCTGTGTGGGGCCAGTGGGATCCCACCAATCACCTGCACGTCCATTCTCATCTGTCCTGATGTCCCCTTTTCTCTCTGTCAGCTTTTGGCAGGGGAATCTTTGCTTTCCCTTTTCTTTTGGGAAGCACTCAGCTGCTGGAGGAGGGCAGCTTCAATCCAAAGGGGCACATGTGGCCTCTCCTAAGTGCAAATATCTGCAGGATTGGTGACAGGCGTGAGGACAGTTTCCTAGTCCTGGCCTCCCACGGCGATCTGGACCAAACCCTCTGCATATTAGTCCCTGGATGGAGGGATTGATGCAGGGATACAGCTCTGGTGCTCCTTGCAGGAGCTCCTCTGTGAGGAAACACCAGCACAGAGCCAAAGGCTTTGGTTTGCATTTCTCCAGCAAAGACACACCTAAGGGGGCTGGAAGGGATCCCAGCAGCAGCCCGGGGAGGGTCAGGCACAACCAGACTCTGTGGACACGAGTGTTTTAGGATTGTGGGGAGATGTTACTGCTGACCATTGCAGCTTTCCTTCAGGAAGCGAAAGCCTGAGTCCACAGAGCCTTTATTTCTCACTGATAGGCGTGTAACTCGCTTTAAAGGCCAGATCTGGTATAAATGATCTTTGGTGCCAAGGCAGGAGTGTGTGCCCTGTGCAGCCTTCTTGTCCTGGAAACCATTAGGAGGACGGCTGCATACTTGGATTTTCACACATAGACTATCTGCTAATGTAATAGTCCCAGTGGAAAGTTTAGTGCTCGGGAATATTTTGCGGATTTGAGAAAAATCCCAGGAGGATTTTTGGTTTCATACAGCAATTGCTTTTTGGCAGCTCTGGGATGGATGTAATCTGGTCCCCATTTGTGTCCTGAATTTTTAAATGGAACAGCCTGCCTTCCACTCAGGACAGAAGTAGAAATAGATGGCAGTAGAAAATAATAGTAACAAGAACAACATCACTTCTAAAAAAAATAAATTCTTAGGGCAGCTTTTCTGTTCAAATGTTGCATTTAGGAAATGTCTGTGTCCATTTTTGGTCCTTTTAGTGACTTTTTGAGTAGGTGAGATGCTACTGTGGGTGTAAATTTCAAGTAAATCTGTAGAAGCTGGTGAAACTGCTCCAGATTTGGATTGGTGCATGTGAGAGCAGAATTTGTCCACACAATAAGGTGTACCCCATCCTGCAGCATTTGCTGGCTTTCAGTGGCTTTGTCCAGGTCAGGTGTGTCCCACCACGGTGTGTGGCTGTGGTTTTCCTGATGCACGTCTGTCCCACATCATGAAGATGTAGCACGTTGTTTTTGTGCAAACCAGGCAATGACAGCCAGCACGTGTCAAGGCAGCACCAGCCGAGGAGAGGGGTGATCTGCAGGGGCATAGCACATCTCAAAGACATGTAGCATGGGGTTAAATAATGGAGCAGCACCTGAGATTATCTGCTCTGACCATGTTGGCTAACAAAAATATAAATGTGCTTTAGACAACAGTCACTCCAGTGGTCAAGTCTCAGGCTGGAAAATAATGACATATTTAATTTAATGAAGGAATTAATGATTAAAAATGCTTTTAGTGAAATTCCTCCCTGTGATGGCTACCTGGGATGGACAAAGGGTCCCTGCTAGTGACATGTCCCATTCCTCTGCTTGTGACCAGAGCACCATTTTGAGGCTAGTTTTGATATGATGGCTCCACACCAGTGGCTGTTGCTGTGGTTTTGCTGTGTTCTAAATGTGAGCTGAGCCATCTGGGAGCAAGAACTACAGGCAATTATCTTGTTAGCACTTCTACATAGAATACCTTTATTAAATTTCTACATTTTAAAAGTGGCTGAATATAAATTGCATGTAATAATATAATAATGGAAGGATCATAATTGTAATATATATTCTGGTGAGAAGAAGGTTTAATTTCTTTTTGCTTTAAGTTATGACACTTAAGAATTGTGCAAAGACTCTGCTTAGTATAGGGTTATTGCAAGCAGTTCTTCACACAGATCAAGTGAAGAACTGTGGATCCTTTGGATGGTTTGTTGCTTGTGTTAAGGAAAGTGAAAAAACTCTAGAAATCCATACAATGGAGTTCAATGCCCGCCTTTTCAGTTAGAGAGTACTGTACAGCCTTTGTACTATTTTTGTTCTGTCCTTATCCCAGGCTCCTTTGTACCCTGCGAGTTTGTGGGAATGACTCAGGGAGAAAGCTATTTAACCTAAAGGACACCACTGGCAAAAAAAAAAAAAATAGATGGATAAAGAGCAATGTCCGTGACTGTGAGTGGGAATATTTGTGTGTCTGAGGAAGAGAGATCCCAAAACCTCCTCCAAATGGGGTGAAAAAAATTCCTCGTCTTCAAGATGCTGTTTATTCAGTTCAAGACTGGAATTTTATAACATAGTTGCTTGAAGTAACAAGGAACTAAGACTGAATGATCCACAGACCTAGGTCCTATTTCACTTCTGGTTAATTAATGGAAGGGCTTAAATATCCAAGTGACACGGATCATGACAGTGCTTTTCTGTAACATGATCATTTTTAAAGGCAGTAAGTACAGCAAAATTTATCATGGCTTAAACTCCTGCTCTACAAGTGTCTTGTCTGTATGGTGTAGCTGATTGATGATTTTGCTTTTTTCCCCCAGTGGAAGATTTCCTTCCCTAAGAATTTATGTGATGAATTTTTATCTTGGGGGTTTTTTTACTGCTTGGAAGTCAGAATTTATAGTGTAGTGAAAATGTCTGCAGACAGTTGCTGGGCTGACAAGCGGTGTGGCTGTAGCAGAAGTATTGTCTCACTTGTGAGCTCCATGTCAGCCTTTGTATTTCATTCTTTTACTGGGAGTTTCTTCCCCTACTTTCTAGCTCTAGATAATACTTATCCTTTCATCTCAGAGCAGCAATGCTGACATGAGTCGTCATTGTGCCACTGGCACTTTGATCAAAGCAGGAGTTTCAATTATTGATTCAATTCTTCAAATAAATTTGGGCTGGCTGTATTTGTAGACTCAGTGTTATAGCCACGAAAGCAAGTGTGTAGCTTATAATACAGAGAGACCTTAAAAATGCACATATTTTTGCAAAGCCTAGCGCAGCTGCCTAAGGAATATGCATCTCTTCCTCCATCGGATTAATGCCCAGCTGACTTCGGCACCTGGAGGTGTGATGAGAGTACTCTGCCTATATCCTGCCTCTCCTCTGGGGTGAGCCTGGGTCAGGATAAAAACCAGCATGTTATTCTAGCATTATAAAACCTGTTACCATCTGAGATGAAAGAGTGGTGATGGGCACTGTTTGCCCCTACACGCCAGCACACCTGATTTCCATCAGGAAGGCGGAGAAGCGCGGGCATCCAAGGGGATCTCCCAGGGAGGCAGTCTTGGCTCCACTCTCTCCTGTATTCATCTGATCTCACGCCAGGTTCAGGAGCTGCTTTCAAAGCACATTTGCTTTGCTTCTCTCATAGGATTTTTTCTCCCCTGCCTTGTTTTTCGCTGAAGGGAAGCATATATGAAAATAAGCATGTGAGGCTGAAGTTTCATGGAGAATGTTCATCCTTGTAGGCAGTTAAATTTGGACGTGTTAGCACAATTCTTTGGGAGAGATGGGGTTTGGCTGCCTCCATTGCCTATACCCATTAGTCTTGCTCGTGCTTTCTTGGACTTTCTGGAGAGTGAAATGACAGTACCGAGGATGGGTGACTCCAGGAACTCTTCTTGAGTAAGGGAATAGCACAACGTGGATCCTGGATACCTGGATACAACGTGGATACTGGGATGAGGATTTCTTTCCCCAGAGCGGTGAGTTGTGGAGGTGTAGCTCAGTATGATAATCCTGCCAGGCACAGGGGGGGTGCAGCTTCTCTCGCTTTCATGTGGGAAATGGGTGCTGCTCGCTCACATCTGGTGTGCATTATGTGTCTTGGATTTTTGTCCTGCAAGATATTGCTCTGCTCCTGTGAAAATAATACTGGTGATGCTTGTTCAGTCCTCGCAGGGCTCAGGAGCCCTGGCAGCAGATGTGAGGTTCCCAAGCAGAATTATGGGGTGTGAGGATGAGTCAGCCACCCCAGAAGTGACCTAGAAAACTTGTGCATTGACTGGGGAGCTGCTGATGGAAAACAATCACCAGTGGCTGCCGGAGCCCCTGCACTTCATCAAAGCTGTGGCTGCAAAAGAATCCCTGTGCTGCTGGAGGTCCCGAAAGCATCCCTTGTGACATTGTTAGGAGTCCAATTTTTATGCCTAAACCAAGAAGCGAGACACAAGTTATTTTTTTCTGTGCCAAAGGAAACTTAAATCTTCCTCCCAGCTTTGGGAGAGTGGCATGGCTGTGTGGCTAGGGTGTGGCAATCCCTGCTCTCAAGACTGGGCCAATGCTTAGAGAGAAAGTAGGGTTCGTGGGCCAGGATACTCATAGAGGGGTGTCCAGCCTCAGAGGGTCACTGTCACCTACTGCAGGGGCTGATTGGTCCACCCTGGCCAATTCATGGCACAGCCTTTGTGCAGCCCCTGGGACCTTGGCGTGCTTTACTGTCCTTTTGTTATTTCCCTTAAATAATTCTCTTCCCTTTTTGACCTGAAATTTTTATGCAGCAACAGGACAGAGAAAATATTTTAAATGTGGAATAAGGTATTTGTACTCCTTTTTGGAATGGCTGTGATACAGAAGGGCAGATGTGGGCTTGGAAATGATGTAATTTTCATTCTGTCATTTTTGGACTTCCTTTACATACTGTGTCAGGGTTTATAGGAAAGTGTAAAGCCACCTTACTTACTTTTTAATTTTGGATGATTGCTTAGGATGATATTTGAAACACCTCAGTCTCTTTTGAACCACTTGGTCAGTAGGGTACAGATGGAAAGGGGAATTTTTGGAGGTCAGCTCTGTGGTTTTGTTTGGCTGGATGGGTTTTAGGTGGTAGAGGAGGAGTCATACGTGGCAGCAGCATGGGCTGTGCTGTGGGCAGCCACATTTTGTTACCTGGGTGGGCAGTGGGGTGTGATGCAGAAACTCATTACCTGGGCTCTGCCTTGTGGTGTTGCCTCTAAATAGCAGCAAGCTGTGTTTTCACAAGTGGCATCTTTTCGGTGTTTTACTGAAGATGAGAGTAGTAGTACAATTTGGCTGTAAGAAAACCATCTTCTCTGACTGTTTTTGTACATTTGTTTCTTGGATATGCTGTTACTGCTCTAAAAACATGGTTTTCCGCTCATGTCACAGCAATGAGCTTCCTATGTGGTTTGCTTTAGATCCTTTTTAAAACCAGACTGAAGCCACATCAGAAACAGGAAATATTTAAATGTTGCTCTGCTGTCTCTGGGTCCTGGCTGACTGTCTGGTGTTAATCTTAGCAGCTGATTCATTTAAATAGTTCTGAATCTTCAAATGAATTTCACTGCTGTGCAGTAAACTCCAGGATAATATGTCTGCTTCTATACAGTGGAATGTGTGCTTATCTAAAAGAAAAGGAAAACAAATGAGCTGGTGTCAGGCAGTCACTTAGATGCGGGAGGGTTGGTAGAGATGCAGAAATGAAGGCCTAGAGCAGCTACCCCGTTTAGCAAGGACTGAAGTGAAGGCCAGAAATATGGTCATGTCTTACAGAACTGGCTGTAAGAGACACTAGATACATAGCAATTGAAGGCATGATGTCTATGGACTGGGCTGCATCCTGGCATTCTGGGGCTGAGGGGGCTGGGCTGGCTTTGGGAAGGGGAGAGGGGAGGGCACAGCACAGCTGGCAGCTGCCCACAGGCACCTACAGACATGATGAGGTCGGTTCTTGGCAGTGGCTGTCACAAAACATGGGGCAGCAGCTGTGGTGTGTAGCTTGTTTGGGTAAGATAGAAAGCCATTCCCTTGGGACACGCCCCTGGCGGAGTGATAATCTTCATCCCAAATTGCCCTCAACTGGCTTCTTATTCCTGGCTGCTGGGCACCACTGCTCTGGCACCAGGAATCAGTTATGGGGATGAAAGCGGCTCTTCTGGTGAGCGTTGTAGAGGAATGAGGAGGTCTGGGAAAGGAACAAGTGCCTGACCATTGGATGGGCGCTTTGCACCATGTCAGAGTCAGATTGTAATGAAGCATTTTCCTTTAGAGAAGGGAGCTGGGATTTGGGAGGCTCCAGTGACAGCAAGGGGAGAAAGAAATAAGGCTTGTGCCTTGCTCCAAATGGCTTGTGAGGTTCCACTAAGCTTTCAAGTGGTGCCTTATTGCCCATGATCTGGATTGTGGCTGTGTGCCAAGCACTGATCTCTTGGCAGCTGTTTCCTGTGTTACACAGAAACTGGTTTCTGTGTCAGTTACAGCTGACGTTTTATTAAAACCTACTGTGAATGAACATAAAATATTGTTACATCATTTTTAACATCATAAAACGTCATGACATCATCTTATGATCATAAAACATCAACATGGGTACAGCACGGTCCAGTAGTTTCTGCCTGGATTTGGGCTACTTGATTTTGACTCTGATATAACTGGGATCAGAAACTGAGCAGTTTGGCAGATGCTGGCATTTACCAGTCCTGATTTTAGTGGAATATAGCTCTGCCACGACAACCAAGGACAAGTGGATAGGTGAGAATTTCTGCTCTTGTTAAAGAAAAAACCACAACTTTGTTCTTCATCTTGTAAAATTTGAAATCCTGACCCAAGGGTGCCTACAGACTCAAAATGCAGAAGGTGAGGATACAGTTTTACTAACAGTTTATTTCCTTTGAATTGTCTCTGATGAGTGGTGGGGCCAAACCAGTATCTGCTGGCTGCCCAGGTTGTCTGTAATGCTTGAAGCTGCTTATCTTCTTCCTTGGGTGTGCAGGTTTTCTTTGCTTCACCCCAATCTACTTTTTATTCATAAATCAAGCTTGGGTTTGAAATGCACTGCTTTCATACAGGATTCCAAATTCCAAGGCAGGACTGTTTGTGTGGAGGAGCAACTGAGGGTGTCTTTAATCCTATTCTCTACCAGAATAGGCCAATAATTGTGGAAATTAGTGTACTTGAGATTTTTTTTGGATCTGTGTCAGCATCAGCACAATTTACAGACCAGTCTCCTATGCTTGTTTTCACAAACATATATGGCTTAGTTCTACTCCAGCAAGCAATCTTTCCCTCTTGCTCTCTAAATATAGATAACTGCCACACACATTTATGCATAATATGAATGGTAAAGTGATGAATTCATTAACATTTTGCAGAAATGCCTATTTACTCTCCTCTTGGCACAGAAGAAAATAGTATCTTCGTGCCTGTAGAAATGACAGGCTGGATCCTACCCCTGCTGCCTTGCTCCATGCAGTTGCATGGGGTTAGCAGTAACCTGTGTGAAATATGCAGGGAGCAGGCAGTTAGCTGACACAAACTAAGCAGGCAGGATTAATAAATCCAGGTCATTTGTGGGTGACTGTTTTTCCTGCCGAGTGGGGTGCTGCGGATCCCTGTGTTTGTGGGCTTCCTGCCCCACAGGGATGGCTGGATGCATCACTGGTGCTACTTTGAGCACTCTGCCTCCTGCTCAAGCAAGTCCTTGGCAGTGGCTGTTGCTAGAGATTGATGACAATTCCCTTAGCCTAAAACCTGTGACAGCCAATGGGATGAGTGGAGAGTGAGCCTGCTGTGTGCCTGTTGTGCCGGGGTACTTGCAGCCAGGAGATGCTCATTTCCAAGGCTTGAACCTCAAAGAGCCTCTCTTTACAAAAATGACTAAGTTCTCAGAAAAATGAGAAAGTAAAAAGTCATATAAATGTAGATCAGACTAGGTTGGAAGGGATCTCACAGATCATCTGGTCTAGCCTTTTGAGGGAAGGAGACAATTTAGATGAGATTATCTAGGACAATGTCTCATCGCATACTGAAATCCTCCAGTGATGGGGACTCTACCACATCCCTGGGGAGGTTGTTCAGTGGGTGTTTTCATTGTAAAAAGTTTCATCCTTATGTCAAGATAAAACATCTCTTAGTGCAACTTGTGCTTGCTGCCCCTTCTCACTGTAGCTCCTTTTGAAGAGAGAGCTTCTTTCCTCTTTGTAGCCTCCCTTTAAATGCTGCAAGACTGTAATGGGAGCTCCCTCACAGCCTTTTCTTCTCCGGGGAGTAAGGACCTAACTCCTTCAGCCTTTCCTCACAGAACAGGTTCTACAGTCTACTGATGGTCTTTGCAGCTGTCCTTTGGACCCTGTACAGGCTGTATCTTTCTTGAATTGTAGGATTATGCCAATGTCGCTTGTGGCTTGAAATATAGAGTCAAGCCAATGTCATTCCTGGCTTAACACTGCTGTGATGCATTTTGTATCAGCTTGTTAAAACAAGCACTCCTGAGAACAGATTTAGGATGAGCCTTGTTGTTTGCCAAGTTGCAAGCAGAAAAGGCCTTAATGCTTCTGCTCAGCAGAGACTAAAACATCCTTGTGTTATCAACAATGTTTCCAGCACAAATCCAAAACATAGCTACTGAGAAGAAAATTAACTCTGTCCTGGCCAAAACCAGCACAGTCCAGCCATCAGTTTCTGTGGGATGCTGGGGCTGGGGCATGCAGATCCCATGCAGTTGGTCTGCCAGACAAATTCCCATGGCCTTGCAGCTACATCCGCTTCTTACCATATTAAGAACATCTGGACAAAGTGACTTATAAACTCTCTCCCTTGATAGCAGTGGTTGTATTTTATGTCTCAGCAATTTTCTGTATTGCTAAACTATTACTCATGAGCAGATTTTGTGGTAAGGCCTTTCCCAGACTATAGCCCTGTTTAATGTGTGGCTGTGTCCTCACTTTTCCTTCTTTTTACCCACACCCTAGTTCAGTATTACGCTGGCTCTGTTGGTTTCATGTCCTGGGGCTATGCCTTGATTAGCGAGCTTGTGACTTGTCACTGTTAGCTCTTACAAACCTTTCTTTGTACGTGGAGCGAGGACCTTGTAGGCCAGGCTGGGTCAGTGCATGAAACAGCACTGGTGACTCCATGTTTTGCCTCTAGTTCCTCAGAGCTAATGCGTTATTTGGGAAGTGCAGCCTGAAGAGGTGGTTTGCTCACCGGCCTCAGAAGGGCTTCTCAGCACCTAGCCATGCTCAAGAAATTTTTTTGGACTACTATTGTAAGTCATGGCTTCGTATTTTGTCATTCATGCGGTTTCTTTACTGGCATTCCATTCTTCTTTCTTACAGGCTCCACAGCTGTTTGTTACAAGCCTACCAGCCCAGTCCAGGTACTGGAAGAGGCTGGCTTCCTTTACCAGGATCACCAGTTGTTTGCTGGCAGGCATGAAGTGTCCCCGCTAACAGCTGAAGTGATCAGTGCCAAAGAAAAAGCTGGTGAGTGCATGGTCACGCTTCTGTATGAACCCACTGCATTTACTTCCAGGTTTTTCACAAAGTATAAATTGAGCAGTTTAAACCATTTACAAGTATTATTTAGTGAGTTGAAGGCCAGCTTCTCATTCTTTGTAGAGTCAAAGTTACCTTTGGCTTGTGTATTGTGACCCACTGCCACTTGTCACCTCTATTTGTGGAGGGTGCATCATTTCCACTTGTCCTTCAGGACATGGTTGCTTTTTGCTGCACAGCTGGACCAATTTCCATGGCTCTTTTGCTGATGGAGCAAGACCATGGGCACTGTGAAAAGTTCACTGTGGTCAATCCTTCTGGACTTCAGTAACAGGCAATGTAAAGTACGCCTCCAAGATACAAGGATGATAACATGACTAGCACAGAAGTGGAAATCCTGATGTTTTATAAAGAACTGCTTTGACTGTGTGATGATGGCTTTATCCCTCAGGCTTTTCTCCAGTGTTGTCTAACAACCTAGACTGTAAACTTTCTGGTGTGTTAGGGAGACGTTATTGCTTGTCTGCAAAAATGTCCAATGTGATGAGGCTTCTGTGTGCTGTGGTGACATGAACAAAGCAGCAAGAGTTTGCTGTAACTGCAGGGACGTATAAAGCAGCTGGATACTTGGCTTGAGCAGCAGGAGATGCACTGTGTGTCTGTGCGTCTTCCTGTCTCAAACACAATCCCAAGGAGCTGACAGACCCTCAGATAGCTGGTGGCCAAGCCACAACCCCAGCAGGTGAGGCTGGCAGGCAGATAACATTTTTTCAGGGAAAGCAGGAGAGCTGTATCTCCTAGGGCAGGTGTGGAGTGAAACAGCCTGGGAATCTTCTCTCCCTCTTGAGCTCCACAATCATCTTTAAGGCTTTGCCACAGAAATGTTAAGGGAAATGACCTCTTATCATTGTTAAGAGTCAAAGGCTTTTCCTTCCCTCTGGCATCTAGGTTGTATATAAGTTATCCCACAGCATGTGCAGTAACTGATGAAACCTCAGGGAAATGACCAGACCTCAAGAGAAAGTTTGCTTTTAAACTGCTTTCAAATGCCAAGAAACAAATGTAAGTCCTGACAAACTCCTCTGAGAATTGGAAACAGCAGGAGAGAGAAAGTTGCCAAGAGTGACCTCAAGAAACCAAACTGCAGAAAACACCTCCTTCTTGACTAGGGACATTGGAAGACTCTTCTCACTCTTGTCTGCACTGGAGTCTTTCAGGAACATTCCTCTGAGCTCAGACAGTGTTCAGATAGACATTTTATAGCACTTTTGGGATGGAAGGAGAGCTTCAGGAGGGAGGGATTCCAAAGGTCTCAGCCATGGTTAAATCATGGAATACGCTGAGTTGAAAGGCACCCATTGGGATCATCAAGTCCAGCTCCTGGCCCTACACCGGACACCCCAAGAATCACACCATGTGCCTGAGAGCTTTGTCCAAATGCTTCTAGATTCTTAGCTCCAGGCAAGCTCCACTGCATATATAGTGCAAAGATGTTGCCATTTACTCTGAATGACTTCCAGTAGCCTGTGTTAGAGTTGTGTAGCTAATCTGTCTGTGCTTTTTTTTTAAAATGCTGTCATTACATCTATGACCATAATGCCTTCCTTGTGTTGACCCAGCAAAATTACAACGGTTATTATTGACTCTCTCAGAGATAGTGTTTTCAGCCAGAAGGGAAATAGCAATTTTAGAGGAAGATGCCAGAGCACAGGTTATTCTTAGACCTTTAGGACCATTTAATTTTCAGTTCCATTTCAGTTTTTCTGTGACAAGTTTTACATTTTATCTTGTCATGGCACGCAGTACATTTATACCTTTGGCCATCAAAAATACAGCAGCTGGTATTGCCATGCAGGCTGCCTCCTTGTAGGTTGTGCAAGCCATCTCCAGGGAGAGGTCAAACACTGGAACAGGCTTCCTAGAGAGGAGGTCAATGCCCCAAATGTTTAAAGAGGCATTTGGACAAGGCCTTTAATAAAATGCTTTAACTTTTTGTGAGCTTTGAATTGGTCAGGCAGTGGGATAAGGTAACCATTGTAGGCTCCTTTCCTTTCCTGTCCTGTCCTATCCATGTTAGAAAATACCGAATTTCCCTGTGACATGGAATGTCCCTTGTTGACTTAGAGGGAGGTTCAGAGCTGTGGGTACGGAGCACTTGGAATATTATGGAGGGGGAGGCCAGGAATGGGACTGGAATGTGTTCCTAGGGGTCACTGCCAAACAGAATTAGAGTTTAGGGGTGGAGGATGAGCAGGGAGCAGTGCTGTGACTCCTTTGTTGGCTTCCAGCCATGTCCCTTGTGCTGCCAGGAAAATCCTGGCAGGACACTGCCCATGGGGTGCATCCTGGGCACGGGGTCACCGTTGTGGGATGTAGGAAGGGAAGAAACAGCAGGGGGGTTTAGACCTGCTGGACAGCAGAGCTAATGGCCACCTCTCTTTCCCTGCCCAGCCGAGGAGACCCTCTGCACCCTGCGCCCGCCCAGCTTCCGCCGTGTGCCAGAGGCGGAGATGCGAGGGGCGGAGGAGGTGGCAGCCGGCACCGTCCTGCAGCGCCTGATCCAGGAGCGGCTGAGGTATGGCAACCCCAGCGAGAACATGAACCTGCTGGCCATACAGCACCAGGCGACGGGCAGCGTCGGCCCCTCCAACAGCACCGCCAGCACTCTCTCTTCCGCAGAAAACCTTGCTCCCGAAGACCTGCCAATGGTCCAGCCGTCAGGGCGGCAGGAACCACAGGGGCAGGAGCACCAGGGGGACGGTGCTGCCATGGAGAAGCAGCCTCGGGCCCCGCAGCCCCCGCACAGCTCCGAGGAGCTCCCCACCTATGAGGAGGCCAAGGCTCAGTCTCAGTTTTTCCGTGGCCAGCCCGCACCACCAGCCACGGCCGCCACACCGGGTTTTTATGGCTCCTCCAGCCAGAAGGCCAGGACGGAGGGGAGGCCAACAGTGAACCGGGCCAACAGCGGGCAGGCGCATAAGGATGAGGCGCTGAAGGAGCTGAAGCAGGGTCACGTCCGCTCGCTGAGCGAGAGGATCATGCAGCTCTCGCTGGAGAGGAACGGGGCCAAGCAGCACCCCCCAGCCCCAGGAGGTGGGAAGGGTTTCAAGGCAGCCCCACAACCCAGCAAGGCCACGGACCCACGGGGCCCGCCTCCCGAGTACCCCTACAAAGGCAAGGCAGCAGCCCCAGGCAGCAAGGCACAGGAGCACGGGCTCTTCTACGGTGAGCAATCATCACAAGATGTCCTCAAGGCCGCCTACGCCGCGCCCCAGCCCGCCCGGGCAGAGTTGGCCCTCGTCCGCTACCAGCCGCCCCCGGAGTACGGGGTCAGCAGGTAATGTCCATTGGGGGTGGGTCTGCAGGGCCGCCTGGTCCTGCCCATGCTGGAGGAGCCAGTGTCTGGGGCTTGGGCCTCGTGCAGACACGGCCAGAGTGAGCTGTAGCTCCAGGCACATGGTGGGGACATCGCACCCTGCAGTGGGGACATAATATCCTGTGGCCGGGATGGCAGGCCTGGCTGGTGGAGGCACCTGCATCTCCCAGAGGACTCTATAAAGCTTATATTCCACTTACGTGCCACTTAAATCTTGTCAGAGAGCTCACGTGGGGCTTTCACGGTACTGGGCCCCCCATGCCAGCTCTCCCCATGAGCACAGGTTTATTGCAAGTGCATTAAAAGTAATCCACTGTTTGCTAGCTGTGCGCTCATCCCTGCGAGTGGCGCGGGTCCTGCCTTCAGAGAGGTGGTGGTGTGTTAAGGGCTCCTTTTCCTTGCTGTACCCAAATGCAAGTGTTTCTCTGTCTCGTCATCCCTGTCTCTTTGGCCTCTCAGACAGTTATTTTGTTGGGTTTGGAAGTCTGAAGTTGTTTGGTGTGAATGTGAGCAGTTTCCATGTTGCAAGCTGCCTCATTGGGTCTTTATTGATGCCAGAATCACCAAAGGTTTTGTTGGCATCACCTTAAGTTACACACAGTTATTTTACCACAGTACAGACACAAAGAAAAGGTGGTGCAACTGACCTGGCTCTTTCTGCCCAAAATGCATAAGGCATGAAATGCAGGAGGGAATGCTCTGTTTTTCCATGTTTGCAGAAAGGATGGGTTTTATGTCGAGACAGGTAGAAAACCAAAATGTAGTTTTGGTGAGAGGGGCACGGTGGCTGTGACAAGAGGCAGGCCTGTGCTGGGTCTTTCTACAGCTACATGTATGGCCATTGTGAAGAGTTGATGCTGTTTTTTCAGAGCAAGATGGTATTTTTAAGACCTCAGCAAAACTGCCTGTTTATGCAAAGATCTATATGGATGTGAGGGCAACTGGGGCCATGCTTTCCTGCAGTTGTTTGTGATGCTAACAAACATCTCCAGCACCAAGTGGATTCATCCCCACAGAAAAGGAGCTAGTTTGGGTATTTTTATCACATTTAGGAAATGGTGGTTCAATAGCCACAGAGTGTTCTGAGTCTGTGCAAGTGAGTGGAGCTGGGTGCTGCATGCACCATTTCAGTTAACTGGGAGCCTCAGTGGGGTCAAGTGGGAAACCCTTTGGGGCCACTCCCAGAGCTTTTTTCCCAGTTGCCTGATCAGCAAGTTTAATGCTGAGAAACCCCCTTGAGTAAGTGCAGATTTCCGTGCCAGTCCTCAGCAAATGCTGGATCACCCCAGCAGCTGTGGGGCGAAATCCACTGGCTCATGATGGTGGTCACTGCTTGTTCCTGGCAAGGCAGCATCGTTTACCCAAAAATCACACTGCAGGGGGGATGTCTGCTACCCCTTTGTGCTGTTTTCTTTGCATGATGCTGGAGAAATCTCCCTCCTGTCAGGTACAGGGGCACCAAGGGGAGGGATATGCGGTGCAGCGGAGGACTGGCAGCGTGACACAGCAGAGCTGCCAAGGTTTGCACACTTACTAAAAAAAATCTTCAGTGTTACCTTTCTTGCAACTCAGCAAGGGCCTTAATACTTCTCAGTCTCTGTATAACCCTGCTGGCTATGCCAGCAAGCTTGTAGAGATGTAGGTTAGGGGGTTGGCATGGCTGGGGGTTGTTTCATCAAAGCTAGGTTTGCTCTAAGGTGTGTGGTGTCTCTTAAGCTTTATTCAAGGCACTTCTGGATCCTGATGTACATGTGGTTATTTTTCAGGTCCTTCTTGGCTCCCTTTGAATGGTGGCTGGATTTTGGGGATTTCCTTTCAGTGAATGGGGGAACATTTGGCTGTGTTCAGATGTCAGACAGTGAGCCTCTGGGTCTCAGCAAAGTGATGGTCTTCATCCTCATCTCAGGCTTCTCTATATTTTTTAACACAGGGATGTCAACCTTTCACTTTGCTTCGGCACACTAAAATATTCACTATCTGGGCTTTTTCTCAATTATTATGAACTGCTGTCACTAAAAACCAGGAAATAAACTCAGTTTATTCTGTGTTTATCCCAGTTTATAACTGGTCTCATGGTTTGTAGGATCCCTGTATGGTCCTGTTACCCAGGAAGATTTGGTTGACAAAAGCATTTAGGAGGTGGCTGTAGTCCCTGTGTGCTTATTCATCACTTGTCATTTCTCTATCTGCAGCAGCTGTGCTCCAGTGCATCCTTGCATGCCCCTTGGGCTGCATGACAGGGTGGGCTTGCCCACGTCTGGGATGGTTAAAATGCAAGTTCATAAAGTGGTCTCTGCGCCAAATATTTAAATCTTTGGAGAGGATAGAGGCAGGTTACCTGTTCAGAGATGTCAGCCCTGTTTTTACTAGAGGATTTGTCTGGGCACCAGTCACTGTCTGAGCCCTGCTGGAGGTGTGGGGTGCGGGGTGTGCTGTGTTACACTCCTGGGTTTCTCCCAAGCACAAACCTTCCTGTGACTGCACTTGCTTACTGCTTCTCCCCTTACCTGGGCTCTGGGGAGGCTCACTGCCAGGCATCTGGCTGGGATGGAGGACCTTGACAGAAGAGGTTGAGACTGGGTACTGCCTGGTTTCATAAGGTTAACAGTAGGGGTAGGGTTTGGAGAGGCTGGTTTTTCTGTTAGAGGAACAAGTGAGGTGAGGAATTTCAGCTTTCATCTCATCAGTGTCTGGGAAAGAAGCTGATGGAAACAGAACTTTGCTCATGGTCAACTGGGAATCTCATACACCCCAGCATCTCCTTCCCTCTGTCTTGGTCATATCAGTTCCCCAGCCCATCCATCCTGGCATCCTCTGGACAGGGACTGTGCAAAAGGCTTGTGTGTTCCAGAAAAGAGGAGAAAGAGAGTGCATCGATCTAGAAAAAGCACTCACAGATACCAGGGATGAAAAATACCTAAAGGGTCACTGAGCCCCCACTTCCCCCACAGTCGTTCTTTGACAAGGGAAATGTGGCTGGAAATGGACCAATGCTGGCAGGGAGCTGATGAAGGATAATGGAATAACTAGCTGCTGCTTAACTTCCTTATTTGGTTTGACTTTTTCTTTTGCATATGACTGGTTTTAAAGGGAACATCGCCTTTATAATCATCAGGGTGAAATATTGAAATTCATTGTAAATTTCAAGATAATTTGTGTTGTACTGAAGAATTCCTAGAATTATATGATGTAGGGGTAGTCTCAGCATTTATATAAATTAGATTTAGTGACTTCTGTTTCATAGACATCGCAATTGCAGAGCAGAGTTTGAACATTGAAGCTTAAAGGACAAAACAACCAGAAGGCAAATAAAAATGAACTAGTATTTTTTCCTTTTAAAATATCAGTATTTTTAAGCCAGTTGCTTGATACTTGGGGCCCTGACTCACAACTTCTGAATGCTTTAAGTTGGCCAAGTATAATAATCTTTAGAAAATATTTCCTTTCCTAGATGTGCAGCTATTCCTGAATGGTGTCTTTGCTAGCTTTCCTTAGGTGCAGGTTCAGAAAGTCACAGCTTGTTAGGTAAAAGGGCTTGGAACTTTTCTAATTCAGATTTTTGCACAATGCTGTGAATTAATTCCAGTTTGTGAAATGTTCAGTCCTGGTGAGTGTAACAATCTCCATCTGGAGAATCCATCACAGCCTTTACAGCCTTGTTCCACTAGCTAATTGCCATCTCTGGCATAAATCTCCATTTTAGTTTCAGCCTGTATTTTCTTGTTACCAGGGATTTTGCAAAATCTTCGTCAGATACAGTGGGGAGACCTGTGCTATCAGTCCTTTAATGCATTTAACAGATGGAGCCCAGAGCCCTGTAGTTATTTCACTCTCGTCAAAATCCCTTTTTTTCGCTGTGGAAAGCCAACCTGAATGCTGGTTCAGTACCATCTGGACCAGAGGCTTAATCAGGTGAAGTAACACCTCCAATTTGACTCGGTGTTCCTTGTTTACATAGCTCATTAACACTTGCAGTTGGCACCCTGGGATCTCCCCATACAGCTCCTTATCCAGTCAGGCATGTGAGGGTTGTCACAGCCCAGGATAGTATTTTTCACCCTTTTTCTTTAGCTCGCTGTGTTTATTCCTAGCTGGATGAATTTGGACCTGCTCAAGTCGATACTGTTTCTTCATGTTCTGCTTAAGCAGTGATCCAGATCAATCGGTGCAATGAATCCCCTTCACTGATCCCAGTGGCTCTTGTCAGATCCTGGTATCTTTTATTCAGAATGATTTCTTTCTCTGTACTATTAATAAAAAGTGTGTATAATGCAAATGAAGCCTTGAACTGGAAACTCTGCTTCTTACTGAGGGGAATTAATTTTTGGTACATGCAGAAGACAATCATGCAGGCACCTTTTCATTCTGATTTAATCCATGCGTTTTGAAAGTTAGCATGCAGAATCAATGAAAAGAATAAATCTGGGCTGTTTTTTAAATACATCCCATTTTTTATGTGCCTCATAAAATTCCAGCCTGCCAGGATGTAGAAGTCTATAATTAACTGCTGAAATAGTGTGCTGCTTCTCCAGTTGTTTGTATATTTATCCCCCCCACATATTACTGCTGTTTTCAGACAACCTATTGATATTTACTGATTCAGCCATGTCTGTGGCTGCTGACAGGACACAAGGAGCTTGTTTTCTTCCCTGACACAGCCCAGGCAGGCGAGTTTGCTGGCACTGTGGACAAGCTGAAGGATGTTACACCCAAAGTGACTTGTCCTGGCTTTTCTCTGCAAGGATAGCCCAAGCATGAGCGTGGGCTGGAGGCTGCACTTCCATGTGAATGCTGGCAGCCCTGCAGAGGAGCTTTGCTTTGTATCCTCTCCTTCTGGTCTAATGTGCCTTACATTAAAATAAATGAAAGAGAAATGAAGCTGTTTCCACAGCTTGGGTGGAAATCCCTGTCATTTCTCCTTACCCTTCTCTATTATTATCCCAGCTGGTTCCTCTAGAATTGCAGAGATTGAGGATGGCACCTTTTCCTTATGCTGAGAATCTGTTCTGAGTGTGGATCTCTGTGAGGAAATACAATGTCCTGTTCTTCTCTTAACTACCAAGGATATATTTGATACAGCATATGTCTTTCTAGATTATAATTTTGCCCTGCAAAATCTTTACATAATCGTGCCAAAGAAGCTGGGCCAAGTCTTTCAAGAACTAACAAATGTCACCAACAAAATAGTGAATTCAAGAGATCTGAGCTCAAGTATGCAGAATGTTTTTTGAAACAAACACTTGTGTTTACAAGGTGCTGCAGCTATTGCTGATTCTATAAGACAGAGAATACCATGAGGGCTGTGTCTGGGCTTTGGCAAATGTTCTCCCATTTCTTTCTGTATCACCATTTAGTGATGGATCTATAATTGTGTTTCCTTGCACCATAACCATCAGATTGGTGTTGCTGACTTTGCCAGGATCCTGTTTTTTTTCCTGCGTGGTCATAATACTGTTTCTTCCATGTTATTTGCAGACAGACAGAAGAGTGTTTGAAGTCTGCTTCATGACTGCAGAAATCATAATGAAATCAGGTAGACACCTGGGCTGAGGTTAGTATCCAGACTAGTTCCCAGTCAATAGGCAGGAATAAGCACATTTTACGCACTTTTTTGGTCTCATTGTAAGGTAAAAGCCGAAGGCAACTTCAAAGAACTGCACCGCAGAAACACCTCATTCTTATTGCTGCCTCAGCCAGACCATCCACAGAAGATGCGTGAAGTTGTGAATTAAAGTTCCTTGGGAGGGTCTTTGGAAGATGAAATAGGCCAGTCTGCCCTAGAGACAAAGGAAGGCAGAGTATTCAGAGAAAGATGAGCTAAATAGATTAGAGGAGGTAATTTTAATTATGAATTAATGCTATGGTGTGTTGGAAACAAAGTCCTTCCTCCACTGGCCCCTTTCCATCCCTGGACAGAGGAGACCTTCACTGTATCTGTAGCAAGGCTGAGGTGGAATTTCCTTTTCATAACATTTACAGGCATTTTCATTTTATTACTAATACTGTGCTGCTTTATCCAACAACAGCTCTATTGTATTTATGATTTTCTGGTCATCAACAGCAAGTGGACTTTATCATTACTTTTTCTTTCCATGTTTCTTATTCATACATAAAGTTACAAATTCTCCCCAAATTCCTCTGTCTTGGTAATTCTTGCTCCCAGGTGGTCCAGTATAAGAGGAGTACTGAAACCATGCCTAAATTTGGGGGCTTAGGCAACCCCAACATCTGGAGGGATTTCTTATGAAAGTGAGGTCCATTGTCAGGTATTTTGCTGAAGACATCCTGTTGTGAGCTATAGGTAGTAAGCTATTATGTATGTATCACAAGCTGTATCTGTGAAAAGAAAGAGTAATTGGTGACCCCAGCACAGTAGCCCTTGAAAGCCTCACTGCCTGCTGGTGTTGTTTATTCAAAAAGCTGTTTTCTTTAATTTTTTTCTCTTTTTCCTTCTTTACAATACATTGCAGAAGCTTATGGGGGTCCTCCTTCTACAATAATATCAACAACAAAAAAATGTTTTTAATAGAAATATAGCTGAAATGTTGCAGAGATAGTCAAAACTCATAATGTTCCACTGTCACATGCTTTTAAGAAGGATGATTTTCAACTAAAACGTGTTTGGCTGAAAGATTTTAACCTGCCCTAATGCAGAGTAAGATCAACATTTAAAATACAGTAGAAGCATTGTGAGAATGTCATTCTTTACTAAGCCCAAAGGACCTCTGGATAATCCTGGTTGCTGTGTTTCTTTGGAGCTTTACAGGAGAATTTGGATAGGAACTAAGCTGATGTTATAACATTCCTATTTTTGCAAATGCTGATTTGTTAATGTGAATTGCTGTGTTTATTTTATTGCATATGTACTCAGAGATTTTGCAGTTGGCTAAGTCAGAACTAAATTAGGACAGATTAAACAAGTAAAAAGAAAGGTAGAAACATTAATTTTATTTAACAGCTGTGCATCAAGAGGGATAAAATCTGTTGTACCTGTTCAGTTTTGAAGCTGGAAAGTGCTGGAGAATCTCTCTTGTGGCCATGGCTGCTGAGACTCTGGTGGCTGGCAGCTGCTATGGGGTGTAAATCTTGAGTAGCTCAAAAAGTAAATTGCAGTTCAAGAAAATAGAGATCTATGTGGTCTTTTCTTCCTCTGTAGTGTAAAGCTAGATTGACTAAAGGGACAAGAAAAGATTAAATTGATGAAAGTCTAAGATTTCCCAAAAGTACAGTGTCAAAAGTTCATGCAAGGGTCTAAAGGGTGTATCTATGGGCAAAGATTGTTCTGCTTCATAATGAAAAATTGCTGTATCTCCACTGGTTTAGATTCAGAGATCAATTTTATTCTGTTGCTCTACACTATTCCTATAAAGAAGTGAGAAAATCTGTACTGCAGCAAATCTTCCAAATTTTCTACTTTCTACTAAGTAGGGGTAGTAACTGTGTCCAGACATTTGGGCTTTCACTTGCATAAAGCCAGTGGTGCCTTTTCTTTTGGTAAAGAGGAACAAGCTCACACTTAACTGAATTAATTGCTGTGGTAATGAAGCACAGACTGTCAGCAGAATGGAGGAGACGTGTGTTTGCTTCTCTGAGTCCACATTCGCTTGTGGAGCATCTTTTGCGCTGTGAGTGATATCCCTCACTCATGGTATTATTTTTTGGTCAGAATTTTGAGCAAATATCCAAGTCCCATGATGGGCATCAGGTCCCTTGCCAGGTTTGCACACTGGAGCACCGGAAAGAAAGAGGGACTGTGGGGATGGTGTGAGAACTATGCCCTTGATCAGAGGACTGGAGCACCTCTTCTATGAAAACATACTGAGAGTTGGAGTTGTTCAGGCCAGAGAGGAGAAGGCTCCAGAGAGATCTTACTGCAGCCCTCTAATTCTTAAAGGGGGCTTATAAGGAAGCTGGAGCAGGACATTCTACCTGGCCTGTAGAGATGGGACAAAAGGAAATAGTTTTGAACTGGAAGAGGGTAGATTTAGATAAGATATAAGGAAGAAATTTTTTTATGCTGAGGGAGGTGAAGCACTCCAGCAGGTTGCCCAGAGAAGTTCTGGATGCTCTGTCATAGAAAGTGTTCAAGGCCAGGTTGGTTGGAGCCCTGGGAAGCCTCATCTAGTGGAAGGTGTTTGAGCCTGTGACAGGGTGACTGGACTAGAAGGTTTTTAAAGATCACTTCCAACCCATGCCATTCTGTGATTCTGTGAATTCCTGTGTTTTGTTGTGAAGTGTCATACAGCACCTCCCTGGCTTCATGTCTTTTAGAAAGTTTTATCCACATTTAGCTCCTTAGTTATTAGCCTGCACCTCTGCCAGAGAACTAATAGGCCTGGGACTGAGAACAGCACTTTTGGCCCTGGGAGCTGCCCAGGGGCAATGTCCCCTCTCCTGTGCTGCCTCCGTCGATATTTAATTTACAGCCTTTTAGAACATGTCTGTGCTAGGCAGGTAAAAGCCATCTCAAGGCCAGGCTGAGCTCAGCACAGCTTTCCTTAGTGCTGGCTGCATGAAGCTCTGCTGGGATCTTCTTCCCAGGGACACTGGTCTGTATTTCTGACCAGGTTAGCAGTGTACTTGTGTTCGGTGTTTCCTCCATTTCAGTACCTTTCTGTGCCAGAGTGGATGCATTGGGCAAAGCTGGGATGAGAGTGTGGGGCTGTGTATGTGCTCTGTCTGGGGCCCTGCAGAGCCAGTTTGCTTTCACTCTAGTTTGGACAGAAGATTAAGGCTGCATTGTCATCTTTCTTTGCTGTTGTGGCAATGACAAGTTTGTTAGAGCAGTGCTGTTCATTTTCTAGGGCAGGATTTTAAAATTGCCTTCACTTTTCAGCTTTGTTCTACTGCAGTTGAAGGAAATGATGGGTTATTGTCAGTAGAATTAGGTCAACACTGAAGGCTTTTGAAAACCTCTTTTTGAGAAGCAGTGTAGGTGCTGAAGACAACAGTAACCATAATTACTATGTATTCATACAGCACAAAATTGTCTGTCTAAGAAAAAATACTCATGGATATTTGAGGCCTAGTGGGGTAAATACTATTGTTCGTTATGTCTTGTGCCTTGTTTCGGGTACAGAAATAAAGGTGATGATATCAGCAGCAAGCCTAATAGCTTGTAGTTATGTTAAAATACAAATCCCAGGAGGTGCTTGACTGCAGACTTCAGGTGGGGTCCAGCAGCCAGCTTGTTTTCCAGCCAGACTGGGCCCTGACACTGAGGTACCAAGTGGTCTGGGTTGAGTTTATTTAACAAGATCCATGTAGAAATTTCAGAACTTGGGCATCAGGGCTGAGGAGTGGCTCAGCCTGTGCACAGTGAGATTTTGCCTGGGGCTGCTTCCCCTGGCCAAGGCTTCAGGGGCTGCCTGTGCAGTGGATGGAGGGATGGAGGTGGGTTGGGTGAGGGACTCTGATCCCATCTGGCTGTTGGGTGCAGGTTTACCCTCACTGTTCAGATATCCTCCTGGATTATCTTCCAGCCATTGCAAATTATGATTCAGATGTATTGTAGTGCTGCCTGCTAGTAAGCCTAGTTCACAAGCAGATCCACTACCAGCTCACTTCCTATTCTTCCCTGATGAGAGTCTGGTGAGTGGTAGACACCCTTAATCGGGGAGTGACACAGTGAGGTTTCCCACTGGAAGATGGCTTTCATGGCTCACTGTGAATGAATGGGGCTGTGCCTCCAGCAGTCCTGAAGCAGCACTTTCCTTTTCCACTTGCTAAAGCCACTCAGGGATGCTGCTTTGCTCACATCACTTCCTCTTGCCTCCCAACTCAGCTGATCCGCTGGTCTTGTTCTGGGCAGGGAGTGGTGTTCAAAGGGTGAGTAATGCATCCCTTGTGTTTTCTTCAAGCCTGCCAGCTTATGCTTCTCAGCTATGGCTGGAAGGGAAGTCAGGGAAAGGCTGGCTGCTTCTGAAGTATTAGCTGCACACCTATGCAAAAATGCTGGTTTTGAGTCAGTGCTTCCTTTATCCGTTCATACCAGATGTGTACTTCATTGTTAAGAGCAGGCGAGGAGACAATTTACCCAGTCTCTGCTGTGATTGTTGGTATTTAGGAGTTGTGACTGTCCAGTTATAACACTATTAATAAACCATGCAGTCATTAGGTGAAAGCTCCCGTAAGCATTTTGAGGGTGTGTGGCTCTAACACTTCCCCCATGTGTGCTTTCCCACAGCCGACAATGCCAGCCGCCCTTCCCGCCGCCGGCGGCCCAGCAGCACAGCCCCATGTCCTCGCAGGCCACCGCTGGCCCTCTGCTCCCAGGCTCCCTGCCCCCGCTGCCGGCCCCTGTGGCTGCCCAGACCCCAACGCTGCCAGGCCAGCAGCTGACACCCGACGCCTTTGCCATCATGGAGCGGGCACAGCAGATGGTAGAGATGCTCTCCGAGGAGAACCATGTGCTGCGGCAGGAGCTGGAGGGGTACTACGAGAAGGCAGACAAGCTGCAGAAGGTAGGTGTAGAGACTGGGAGGGGGCCCGGCCAGGATAACCATCTTGGTGCTTCTATCTTTGGGCAGCTGTTCTTCATAGCTGTGTCTCTGCAATGGAGATGCACCACTGGCTGTCTCTAACCACTCCTTCTCCGTGGTGGTCTCACAAAAGAGTAATCCTGTGCCTTGTGGGCTCCACTGCCTTAGGATAAAACAGTGCAGCCCATCAGATATCTCTCAGCTGGATATTTTCCCCTTCCAGCCTTCCATGCTGGCCTCACTGGAGCTTTCCCTGGAAGTCTTCCATGGGCAATATGTTCCCGTGTAGCAGGGTCCTGCACCATCTGCACAGGGGTTAGAGATACAGGTGAGAACTACATGAAGAGCACATTCTCATCTGTCCCAAGCAGTCTTGTCCAGCACAATAAGCTCATGTGGTGCTCTACACTCTTGGGAATTGTAACAGCCACCAGTGGGGCTGTCCATTGTTTGGAAATGGATTAACTGGGTTGTCTTAGAGGCTTTCAGTTACTGCTCCTTGAGTTTCTAAGAACTGATGTTAAACATCCATTTGAACATGTTGGTTCTAAAAGCACTGCCCCCTTATCTGAAAGGACCATTTGATAAAGATTTCTACCAAAAAGATTTTTAAAGAATTTGCTAAAAACCCATTTTTCTAAGAGATCCTGCATCCTCTTTTCTGTAAGCAAGCAGGTGTTTCAGTGGAGAAGGGTGTGATGTCTTGTGCACTGCCTGGGGTGAGAAGATGAAGAGTTGTATCAAATGAAGTAGAAATTGCTTAAAACTGAGGCTTACTGAAGGCAAATCAGACATGCTCCCCAGAGCTGCTTTTTTTGGATCCCAAGGGCTTGGACCAAAGTACTTATTTAGGACCCTGCGTTACTATTTCATTTATGTCTTCCCACCACTTATACACAAATGAGCTTAGACTGCAGGTCTTTTCTCTCTGAGTTTAGGAGTCCATATAGGAACTCATTTTTTTTGTATGTTGTGTGGATCAGGGTGTTCTTGAAGACATCCTTCATAGAAGAAGCAGCTCTGAGAGACCATGCTCCAGCCTCAGCTTTGGGAAAAGTTTGTGATGATTTGTTCAGACAGATTACAAGAAAGACCAAGTGTTTTGTAGCTGCTGTCTTTTCTGCCTCCTTCTCTGCAACAAGATGAGTTGAATTTATTCACAGAATTTCCTAAACTTAGTTAAAAAAATGTTCACAGCAACATTAACTATTCATGAAGAAATCTGCAAAAACTTTAATACTGACTGCTCTGTGGCCTTTGTGGGCAGAAAGAAATATTCCAGCTATTAATTTCACAAAAGCTGCGTTGTTCAGTAAAAGGTATTTAAGTGTAATGCCCTATAAATATGCCAGTTTTTTCACTCTTGGAAATGGCTCTCTCTTTATCTTGGATGCCCTGCAAGTCTATTGCATCAGACACCAACAGAAAGGTATTCAAGCATGGCCTGAAGTCTCACTTCAGTCAGTAAAGTGTGGACTTGAGTCCCATTGAGTTTGGGGGAATGTAAGCGGAGTATTAAAGCGAAACACGTACTCAAGTGCATTTTTTCTTCAGGAAACCAAATCTCTAACACATGGTATCCCTCCCATGCTGCTTTTGCTGTGTTTGAGCACAAGGTCAGGGCAGGTCTTCCTCAGTTCCCACAAGCATTGCCTCTGAAAATGTGATTGAGTTAAATTATGTACTCTGGATGTGAAAACTCTTCCCTCTTGTTGCAAGTGGAAAGGTCAAGAAGAGGTACTTCTTGATTGTTGGTAGCAGATTTATTCTAGGTAGGACCACCTTCCCATCACTTTTATTCATTACAGAATAGGAGAAGTTAGAGAAAGTTAGCCTGACTTGTAGGACTCCCTGGGCATTTGTATAAACAGATCAGTTCTGAGGGTTGTCACATCTTCAGTTGTGTGTGAACAGACTTTTTTTGTAGAGAGGTACAAGGTGGTGATGAATCTTTGTGCTGTTTGATAAGTTGCCTCATTTTCTTACCTAAAAAGAAGAGGAATTGTGTGCATTTAATTTTGAACTTCTTGATTTTCCCTTTTCTGAGCAGTGTTACTTTGCTGAAGTTTAATTGCCAGACTGGGCTGGCTCTTTCCCATGCCACATGTGTGGGTTGTTTGAGTGGGTTGGCTCCAGAAGCTACCAGGCAGAGAAAAGGCTGAATTGTTTTTTTTCCTCCTGCATGGAAGAAAGAGAAGGAAATCCCAGAGCTGTAGAGAAATGCCAACACAATTTATGGCTGTTCTGCTCTCCTTGAATTTTGTTCAATGCTGATGGAGCACTTGCTAGAGCAGGTTCTCTGCCTCCAGGGCTGTGGGCTGTGTGGTGATGTGTTTAGGAAAATACCAGCATATAGAGGTGGAAGCAGAGCCCTTGTGGTAACCAGCAGCATTGGGCCAAACTCTTAGGCTGTGGAAACCCACTTTTGTGCTGGCAAATCTGCTTTGCTGTGGTAGGAGCTCTCTGGAGAAAGCATCTTCTCCTGCAGATAGTGGCTTCCCAAATTCCTGAACAATTTGGAGTGTGAATCAAATTAAAGCATCTTGATAAGGGCATTGTTCAAATGCCTTTAAAGCACTGATGCTTGGGGCATCGACCACCTCTCTAGGAAACCTGCTTCAGGGTTTTACCACCCACTCAGGAAAGAAACACTCTCTCATGTCTAGTCTCAATCTCCCCACTTGTTTCAGCTTTTGTGCTTGTGAACAAGCTGGAAACAGAAATTGGGGAAGGAAATCTGGCTTCCCCATCATGGCTCTGGTAGGCTTTCCTTGGTGCATGGTTTGGAGGTGCTGCCTGCTCAGGGGCTGTATCTTGACAGAGTGGCTCCAGTATTGTGGGAGGTGCAGGTCCAGGCTGCTGGAGCCTGGTTTCAGGTTCCTACACACACAGTGGGGTTCCTACACACATGCTCCAGCAACCTTGGAGCTTTTATTCTGCAAGAGCTGCAGCTGGAAAATCATGCCTGAAGCTTACTGAGAGGGACCTAACTCCTCAGCAAGTGGAGGTGAGCTCACACCCTGGCTTCAAAAATCTTGAATCTGTCCCACCCATGACTCAAGGGGCCAAAAAAGCGCCAGATTTAGAAAGGTGTGTGGGAGGCTGTATATGTGTTTTGGTTTTCCAGCCTGTGCACATTATCAAGCCTTTCTCTACAAACAAAAGGGCCAGGCATGCAGGAACAGATACCCACATCAGTGTTCACCATCTCTGCAGCAATGATTTTACCAAAGCTGTATCACTTGACATTATCTTGTTAAAAGAGTTGGATGGATTGAGCTGAACAGCAAAACTACACCATGGACTATTCTTCTGTCAGTTGGACTCTGGTCTTAAGATGTGAGTTCACCACTAAGGGTTTCTTCTGCATACCCTGCCTGGAGTTTGCCAGATTTCAAGGAGATGAAGTTAAGAAGATTGAAAACCTGAAACAATTGGTTCTGTCTGTTAGAGTCTCTCTTGTATAAAGCAGTCTTCAGTCAAGGATAGAAAGGAATGGATCACAGTAATTTAAAAGCGACATGAAGCCAGAGCTGAGCCTAAAATAATTTTGGTGGCATTCAGAGCTCAGAGACAAATTTTGGATCAGGGACCTGTTGAGAAATAAATGTTGCCTTGTGCACCCTTTCTAGGAGAGAATATAGTCCACATAAGTACACCATTTCCTGTTTTTCTCCTCTTGGATGGCATTAAAGCAGTCATCATGGTCATAGACTAGAGGCAACCAAGCAGTTCCATCAAGTCTAGCCCACCTCAAGCTTTTTTGGGAGCTGCAAATGGGGTGTTCTGAGCCGTTGTGACATGGTGAGCTGCCTCACAAGGTGTTTACAGGGGGTCTCCACTACAGGAGCCACCAGCGTTGCTGGGGCTTCATGCCATCCTCTGCCAGGGAGATTGGTCATTGCAGAGTTGGTGACTGGCGTGACATGGGACATGAGCATTGTCCTGACCCCTTGTGTCTTACTGGAATGTGCTGGGCAAACACTGGGACCGGACACATTCCTGCAGGGCTTTAACAGGAACTCTCTTTCCTTTCAGTTTGAAATAGAGATTCAGAGGATTTCAGAAGCTTATGAGGGTTTGGTCAAGACCACCACTAAGAGGGAGTCTCTGGACAAAGCAATGAGAAACAAACTTGAAGGAGAAATTAGGAGACTTCATGACTTCAACAGGGATCTCCGTGGTACGTTACAGTTGCTTGTAGTTTTTTTTCCCCTCCAGTTGACATGGTATTTCCTTTACAAACTCCAGAGGAGCAGGCTTTAGAGGAGTGGCTTTGTACAATATTTAGATACACATCTTGAGATGCCCTGCTCATTGGCGTTAGACAAAACTGCTGTCACACCCCCATGGCAAAAAAACCTTCTGGCAAAGTGTAGGAATTGGCTTCAGATGGTGCCTTTGTGTTCAGAATTTAAAAATATGGATTTGACATCAAGGCCACCAGTCACAGTATCCTGTCCACTCCTGAAGAGCAAATTGTAATGTAGAGCAATGCTGCGCTACCTGTAAATCTCCAAGGTCAGTGCCTTCACAGACCAGTAGCAAGTATCAAAGGGTATCTCTTTTTAAAAAAACTTACAATTGAGGGTGTATCCTTTTGAGAAAGGAAATGGAGGATATGTCGGGTAACTATTGCCCATCCAGGTTCCTGATGGAGGGTACTTTGATACTCTTATGATACTGCTTATGCAGTCAGTGAGCTGACTTACAGTTTTTACAGTGGTGCAAGGTGGGCCATGTGGTCTTTTTGAAGGGGGGAGGTTTCTGAAGGCAGGAGGTTCCCAGAGGAAGCAGTCCTTGGCTGCAGAAAATGCCTTCTTTCCCAGGGCAAGGAGTGGTCACTGGGCTAGGGGGGCTGCCTGTCCTCAGGATGTCTTGCTGCACCAGGGGCAGCTCTTCACTTCAGGAGAGCAGCCATCCCCTTTGCAAAGTTGGATAATTCAGATTGCAGATGCCTTGTGCATTTTGAGTAGTGTGAGAGATGATTGCCTGGGCATGTCAGCTGTGAATGGCAGAGGCTTTCCTCCCAGTTTCTGTGAATCTGAATAACACAGCTTCATGGAAGAGGTCAAAGGCTTCATCTTTTATGTATGTGTCAGCCTCCATTTTAATATCCTCCTTCAGAGAGTCTATTTATATTGCTCTGCTGGCATGCATCTTATTTTCTTGGTTGGCCTACAATTTTATATACATATATTTATACTTGAAGTATTTCCTGTTTTTTGCAGAACGACTGGAAACAGCCAATAGGCAGCTGGCCAGCAGGGACTTCGATGGGCACGAGGATAAGGCAACAGAGGGCCTTTATGCCACTCAGAGTGAGTACTGTGCTTATCTGTTTGGAAGATGCAGATATATATATACATATATATATGCATATATACATGGACACATATATACATGGTGGAGGTGAATACTTTGCTTTTAATTGTTATCCTTCTTGTGGCTTGGTTTTACTCAGCTAATTCATCACGTACTCTTGTTTAAGCTGCAGACGGGATTGTTTAGGGTAGGGTTTTTTCTCTCTGAGCACCAAAACCAAGCAGTGGGAGTTAATGGTAACACAACTTAGCTTATTTTTGATAAATATTTATCTGAAGTTGTGAAGTGTTGCTTGCAGAGATAATCTCTAAGGATTGAATGCTTTTTAGAGAAGCCAGATTCTTCTCTTGGCTGGGAAAAGCTCAGAATGAGCTCTGCTGACTAGTTGTCAGTGCCATGGTTTGACTAACAACAGAAAGAGCAGAGCTCAACCATGCTTTTTACAAAGGACTGAAATGACAAAGATTTTACAGCTTCTATTGCTATGGAAGCATCCATTCCCAATACATAGTAGGTTCCCAAAATGACTGGCTGTAGTGCTGCTGATTTCCTTGCCATGCATTGATGTGTGTGTGACCATCCAACCCGAGCAGCTGGATGCTGTGTGGCAGTTTGTGGCTTCTTTTGTATCCTAAGCATCTTCAGCATGCTTCCAGAAGGGTTTGGCCACCTGGAGGCTGTGCAGTGTCTTGTGAGCTTAAATCCCGGTGAAGCTCATGGCTGTGTACAGCTCACCCTTTTGTTTTATCACACCAAGAGCTTCCTTGGAAGATGAGCTGCAACTGCAGTGGAGAACCATCCACCTCCATTAGCATTGCGGAGTTTGGAATTATTCAGCATGCCTCATCACCAGCCCTGTAACATCCAGCAGCTGCTTCAAATGCTAGAGAGCCTTCTCCTGGCTCCCACCAGCAGCAATGATGCCAGCATGGCTGACTGGTACATGTGGGCACAAACCAGAAAATAATCCAGTGATCTTTTCCATGACGTGTTAGCTTTGCCATATTAGCAAATGGCATAAAGGTGTGTAGATACTGCTGCAAACCCAACAGGATGATCTCTGAAGGAAATGGCATTGCTGTATAAATCTTGTCATCCTCGGGAAGAGTTCAAATGGGGTAAGCTGCTCAGTGGAAACTGGAGACTGGGATCTGCTCTCTTTGTGTAGAGACAGCCTGGCAGTGTTGTTATATGCTGTTACAACAAGGAGAAGTTAAATCCCCAGAATGGGCCCAATTTGAGTTCTTTCCCAGCACATAAACATGCTCTGTGCTTCTACTGATAAATAGCTAGCGGTGAAACTTTGTGCTGTGCACTCAGCATATTGCTGCAATCAATTCACAGCTTACAAACAAATATAGCTTTTTGGATCCTATCACATAAGAAGGTCTGGATGCTTGGAGTGTCTCCTGGCTAGGCCAGAGAGCTAAATGTTACTAATGCAATGCAGAGTGCTTCCAAGAATAGAAAAATGGGCACACGTAAAGCAGGTCCTCTTCAGTCATGTTCTTTGGGCTGCTGGGACACGCACAGTACTGACCTTGATGTCAGGGCATCTACCTAAAACATCCCTCTCAGAGTCCATAAAAGGTTCTGCTTGGAAATCCTCTGTTGCTGACTACATTTATACACTGATGTCTGTGTGTTTCTGAGTCTTCCAGAGGGGCAGACCGTGACTGGGGTTTGCTTGTACCTCACTGCTGACCTGGGGGTTTTTGCAAGGACAGTTTGTATCTTCCTCATGTCATTTAATGGGATGCACAGGCAGAAGACTGAGAAGGAAACTGAGTTTTAGCTGCTTTATATACGCTGAGATTGAAATAGTAATTTTTAGAAGAGGAGAAAAATGTTTGTTGTGGAAGTGATGTTTTGTTTTTTTCCTAAGAGTAGAAGGTTATTAAGTAAATGCAGGTTAGTAAACGCAAATTTTAATTTTCATTAGGAAGGCAAAAGCAAATTTATATGTTTGTGGAAGACAGATGGGGAACATGACCCAAGTTATATAAGAAGACTCCAACATCAGCGGTTTCCTAAAAGTTGTCATTTTTAAGCCACTCTGGTGATGAGCTGAAGAAAGAAAGATAAGATTCTTGAGGCTGGTAATACTGCATACCAATTTTTCTATGATAAAACTCCAGTAATGGGAAAAACTCCCTGAGAAAGAAATCTGGCAAGGCAGGATGTTAAAGGATCATTACTCAGTTCCTTGCAGAGCTTTCCATTAGCAGTGCAACGGTGCAGAGAGTCATGCGCTCTGAGATGGAGACTGCAGGTGACAAGAAGGTCTTATTCTTTCCAATAATAATAGACAAAGCCAGGCCACATGCCTCTAAGGATTGAGTGCTAGGCATTTGTGCCTAGGAAAAACACTACTGTTCTATCGGGGGCTGGAAAATACACTGTATTAGTTTGAAGATAATTATGTGATGTTTTTCTAGGGAAAAGGGTTTTTTTTGAGGAAAGGCATGAAGCAGTGACTGATGAGGGCATATGGACACATACAGGCAGGAGAGGAGACATTCAGGAGGAGGCTAAGAGATGCTGTGGGAAGGAAGAAGCAGGAAGATTGAGGATGGTTTCAAGGGCATAGGGCTGAGAGACAGCTTAAATTTTGTATCTTGGGAAAAATATGTTCTGGTGGAGTGTGAGAATTTTGTGTCGCTTTTGTGGGGGGTTTCGGAACTGTGGGAGCACTGTTTATTCAGGTGTCTGGGACGGACTGAGGTCTGTGCCCATCCACATGGCTCTGCATCTGTTAGTGGGGATGCATGGACAGTTTTAGCAGTGTGTTGATAGAGCCTTATGTTTTGTGAGGGTGTTCAGTTCATGTGCTGTGAGCTTGTGCATATATCTCTGTCCCAAATATCCCAGGCAAAGAAATGTTCCCATTTCCAGACCGGAAATAATCAGGAAATAATCTACATTGCTGCTCCAGGCCTCCCTTGGCCCAGCTTTGTCAGCATCAAACCACAGCTGCAGAGGACTGAGTGAGGCTTGGACAGGTGGAGTGCTCTGCTGCTCCTCTGGAGGGAAACCTCAGTATCTGGGCCTGGCAACCTGGCCCTACTTAATGTGCAGAGAATTTAGTAAAGCTGAAAGGTCTTTAGAGCAGGCAACAAGGTCCTGTCCTCATTTCAGGTTCCTTCTGACAGTCAGTCTGGGGAGACTGTCAGAGCATGAGGACCCATCCTGTCTGTCTGTGCTGTCTCGCAGCTGTGGCTGTTTGGGAAGGTTGGGCCACTGGAGTTGGCTGGGACACAGCTTGATCTAGGTGAGCAGAAGTGGCTTTTGTGCCCCATCCTGGTACATCAGCTGGTCTGAGGGTGACAGGAGCAGCTGCCATGGCATACACCTGTGACCAGGGACGGTGGATGGCAGAGCTCCTCCACACACGTGCCGTGTCAGGAGCTGCAAGACTGACGAGAGGCTGAAGAAGTCCCTCAGGTTTCACTGAGGAAAGGCATGGTCCCTGGAAAGCATCTGTGGAATTAACAGCTGTGAGTGAAGAGCCACCATTGGGAAATGAAAACATGCATAAGAGAAATTATTGGAAGTGCTGCAAGGGATGTGGTATGGGATCCCACTCTTGTTTGCAGGAAATCTCCTGCAGCCAAATTAGTCTCCGGCTGCCGTAATTTGATCTATTTTCTTCTGCCAGCAGTGGTCATTTTGTAGTAGCAAGGACTGTCTTTAAAATATGTCCATGTTGCCACTCTGCAACATCAGAGCAAGGCAAAAATCAGCTTGGGATGTATTGAGATGGTCATTAAATTGGTCAAATAAGTTGATGCTCGGATGTAATGTGTGCTAAGATGGGAGTCACATCTGAGTTACACTAAATCTGTGTCATCTCATACCTGTATCTTTTTGTCTAAAGTTTCCATTTCAAAGCAGATTCAAGACTTGTCTACTTTTGATGCGCTTACCCAGCCTGACGAGTCAGAAAGCCTGTTTGAGAAGTACTGAAGCAGCCTCCTTGCTTTTTCCCCTTTCTTCTACCCAGCCAGAGTACAGGTGTAATATCCACAGTGAGTGGAGGTACAGTAGTCAGAGGCAGGCTGTAGAAAGCTGTGAGATTACAAAAGTAAAGTACTTATAAAATGTACCTCCAGGGTTTTACAGTATGAAGCTGATGCAGAGAGGTGTTGAGACCTGTTCAGGAAATTTTTCTTGCCAGCTTTTTAGTGGTGATTATTTTGTGAATTTGTGTATGATTTGTCCTCTTTTGGTGGGATAGAAAGTTCAGTCCAACAGGGTATGCTGAGGGCTTCAGCTTCTGTGAGTGGATGTTGAAAATGAAGATTCCAAGTCCTGTTTTGCTATGTGTTATCCCCATGTGTAACATGAAACATGGGTTTCAAATCCAGAGCAGAGCATGTGTGGTCCCAGCATGAGGTGGTGGAGTGGAGGGCTGAAATAGCGTTCATCTTCCAGCTTCCTCACCCTCTAATGACATTAGCTCCCTGATAATTTGCTCAGGTTTACACTTTCCTACAATAGATATTAATGTTCCTTCTGACTAATCTGATTGAAATAAATATTTTTGCATTGAAGGAAGAGGTCTGCATGTTTAATGTAAAATCCCTTGCCAACAAGGGAAGAGGAAGGCCCCCATCATACCAAGATGGCTAATGGTGCGGTGTCCACAGCACTCACTGGGCTTTGCTTGTGGGCTTTGCAGTGACCAGCATGATGGCGTTGCTGCCAGGATTTCTTATGAGGTGCTCTGAGTTCCTCCTTTTAGGATAGATGAGAAGACAGCTCAGTGGGTTTGGGCTCACCTCATCCACTTTTGCCTTGTTCCACATGACTCAGCTTGTGTACATCTCACCTCACTGCAGGCACCTGCTGATTGTGCATGAATTAAACCTGTTCTCATCCCACTTGACATTAAGAACGAATGTGGCCCTGCTGGGGGAGAATTTCAGTTCAGGTCTGAAATGGAATGGCTTTGGCCATGCAAAGTTTTCTGACCCTGCTTGGGGGAAGGTGGGTGGTTGGGTTTCCAGCTTGAGTTGTCACGTTTGGGTGGCATGAGCTGGATGTTTGGGGCAGATTTCCCATATTTCATTGTTTTTGAATCAACTTTTCACTTCAGTTAAGAAATTATAAATTATGTAATGCTATGTTTTAAAAATCAAAAATCAAAACAATATTTAATTGATGCCAAATTAATTTTTGGAGGAAATTTTCCTTTCTGGAGACTTCGTAAGTATCTATTTTTGTTGTCATTCAGAATGAAGGCCAGATTTTGAAATTTCAGATGTCACTGAATGAAACCTCGATCCTCTGCTCACTCCAGTCATTTAACTATTTGTGTTCTGACATCAGGGGTCCAGTGATTGGCCCGTGACACTCGTATTCCCAGAAATGGCTTCTCAGCACTGTCAGGGCAGAAGCAGATGGAGCCAAGCATTTCCCCAGGCAGCTTGCCAGCAAAGTCAATGGTGGGCCTGCAATTTGTTGCTGAAGACAAAGATGTGAGCAGAGCTGACCGAATTTAGCCAGTTGTTTATTTTTTAATGTTGTTTTAAATCTTACCCAGAAAAGGGATGATTTTTCAGCCCAGAGGTTATCTACATGCTTTAGTCTCACTTGTGATGCTTAACAGAAGGGGAGCACTGGTCACTGGGTCCTTAAGTCCTGCAGGTCTGGAAGGTCACCCAGGACCCCCATTAGCCTGAAATGTCTCCCACAGCCTCCCTTTTCTCTGCATGGTCAGAGAAGGCGTGTACAGAGGCCTCCTATCAGTTTCTTCATTACTGTTTTCCCCTCTCTCCATTTTCGGGCTCAGATTTCTGTTTACTATTTGGCTTCTTCAGATTTTCTCATGGTAAAAAGCATGAGGTACAGCACAGCCCACATCCATGGGGCTGAGGTTTCTTGCCCATTACAGAAGGCAGCAGCATTGAAGCTGGCAGCTACAAGCAGCTCTTGATGTAGGGTGTTCTGTAAAAAAGGGCTAGCTGGTGCAAGCCAAAATTTTGCTGGGGGATGCGCTAGCAGTTCAGCAGAATGGAAAGCTGCAAGGCAGTGCTGGGGGGCACAAGCTCTGCCAGTGCAACTGCAGTCCAAGCTGCTGCTCGTCTCTGCTGCTGGTGTAAGGCTGGGCATTGAGGGGCTGAGCCCTGGCAGCAGAAGCTCCTTGCCTGTTGTGTCTCAGCACTGTGTTGTAAAGGCCCTACTCGCTGCTGCTTTTCATAATTTTTGTTTTTCTAGGGGGGGGTGGCAGCTTACCTCTGGTTTGTGGCCTGGGGCCTGTGAGCTGTCCTCATGGAGTGGCTCTTGTTCTTGTCTTTCTTTCAGACAAAGAGCACTTGAAGGAGAAGGAAAAGTTGGAGATGGAGCTGGCAGCTGTACGTTCAGCCAACGAGGATCAGCGGAGGCACATTGAAATCCTTGACCAGGCCCTGAACAATGCACAAGCCAAGGTTATCAAGCTGGAAGAGGAGGTGAGGCATGGACAATATTTCTGTGCTCTAAGGATAGACATGTCTCATGGCTAGTCCTTTCTCCACCCAAGTCCTGATTCTCTTCTACCCACAAAGTACTAGGTCTCCCTCTTTCCCTTGCACTTGCCCTTTTATAGAGAAAATGTGTGGTTACAAATACTGAGCCAAACAAGCAAGCAAAGGAGACCATAGATGTGTCAGAAAGCAAAGCCTTAAAGTGTAGCCAGGAACAATATCAAATTCAGCTAGATGGTGGCTGAGGTAATGATAGTATTTAACAGGAAAAATTGAATGAAAAACTGACTCCTCACTAACCTGTGACTGTGATAGAGACATGTGATGTTAGTACATCCCATTTCTCACCAAAGAGTACCAGAAAGCTTTTGAGACGTGCACAGCAACGCAGCAGTGCAGGGCTTGGTGACTTCACATCTTAAAATATCTGGCTGGAAGCAGACTGACTGAGCAGGATTTAGATTGACAGGTTTTATCTGAGAGCTGAAGAGAGCCTGTCATATTGTGGGACCCAAGAAGTGCAAAACTCCCAAGAGGTCTTTAAGCAGTAATCATATAAGCCTGATAGTGAAAATAGGTATTCAGATGGGAAGAGAAATTCCAGGCAGAGGGGGCTCTTTAAACTGACAGACAGAACAATACCTGCTATTAGTTGGAAGTCAAAGCTAGACAAATTCAAAGTGGAAATAATGCTCAGTTTTAACTGTAACTAAGAGTGACATTGTCAGTTCTCCATTACTGGTGAAGAAAGTCTCAATTTCTTCTGTTCCTTAAGGACCTTCAAATTGGGAGGTGTGGATCTAGTAACTATTTGAAAGTCTGTGCATTCTAGCAGATCGGGCAAAATTGTCAAAACAAGTTTGACCTTTTAGACCCCTAAAATCTTTGTCCCTGGGACCAACAGAGGGAGAATGTTTTATGGGAGGTAAAAGAACATGATCTTTACTATCTAAGTGGCCAGGTCACTGGTGATGGGAAGGCCGCTGATAAACCTCTGCCCTAGCAGGTTTGGTAGAGGTTCAGGCTCTGGCACAGACTGTTGGCATGATTTTGGGCAGCTCTGTTTGCCTTCAGAGCTTCATTTTCTACGTGCGCCCTCCCCAGGGCTGGCCAGGCGAGTGAAGGATGCAAGGGGTGTTGTGGGGAGCAGAGAAGGCCTTTCCCAAATACCTGCAATTAACTTAAGTGCCATTCATTGTCTTGGAAAGATGAAGGGAGAATTGACCTGTGTTTTTTTAAATGTTTTTAATTAACAATAAAATGACAATGACAGACTCCCTGTTAGGCTAGCCAGTGGTTACTTAGAGTCTGGAAAATTTAAAGTACTATATGTGAGTGCTGAAGGCATTGCTGGTTTGTACCTGACCATTGGCCCATTCTGACTCCCTGTTTAGAAACATTTTAAAAACTCCATTTCCTCAGATGGATGGACTCAACAGCAAGAAGAGGATTGCATTAAGTTTAACTGCTCCTTTGTTAGTTAGACGAAAGCCTGCTCACCATTCAGGTGTATTTGGAGCAGTCCCTTTGGGGGACTTTGGGGCCAGCATATCTTTAATCTGTACATAATTCACTTGACACTCTTTGGCTGAAAGGCAACCTGAGGTTTTCTATTTGCATTTCATTACAAAGGGCTGAATAAAGGAATGTTTTAGGTGGCAATGCCTGCTTCTACGTTCATGGCATCATGCAGGGGATGGGAAGAAATAGTGTTTAGCTTCTGTCTGGTCCACAGACTGTCAGTGTGGTACTGGCAGGTAACATTGGCTTGCTGAGTAAAGACTAATGAAGGCAGAATTATATACAGTGATTTCCTGGCAGGTGGTTCAAGAACCTGCCTTGTGCCTGCTGTGTTGTAGTAAGTTTGTTTGCAGCCTTAGGGCTCTAAGAGCATGGCAGTAGTCAGGTTTTAGTCTAGTCATCCAACAGAAATGTGCCTCTGCTGGATCTTGGATTGTGGACTGGTAGAGCTGAGGGGAGGTTAGATGTTCCCCTCTAAGGAGCTCTTAACCTGCTCAGGGCATAGCAGGTGTTATGGAGGCATTCCTGCCTGAGGCACTGTAGGTGTTAGAGAGGTGGTAATCTCCTGCCTTGGGCATGGTAGATCACAGAGGTGACATATATACAAAAGTGGTGCCATAGTAATTGCCAGAGTAAATCAGAGTCTTCAGCCTGACAAACCCATGTTGATCTGGTACCTTTAAACTTATTTTTTTCATTCTAGGGGCAGTTCAAATTAATTTTAGTCCAGCTGCTGTGTTTGAATTGTTCAAGGCAGTATCCGGCAGCTTGGGTGAAGTGCAGTTAATCTGGGGTTGCCAGCATGTGCCCAAACTCCAGCACTCACTTTCCCTTTTGTCCTGTTTCATGGCTGAATCAGAGCACCTTTTCAACAGTCTCCAGTGGTTTCTGGATCTTAATTAGACACATGCAGAAGATAAGTTGCAGTGTTAAACCTTCATTTTAAACCAGGGATTTTTACTATAATTCGGAATATATTGAGGAAAACACAAATTCAGTCAAATCAAAATGATTGTTATTATTGTTAACAGAGCTCTAGCTCATGCACTGCTTTGTAAATCTGCCCAGATTTCTTCTACCACCAGCATGTAATTAACAGCATTTTAAATCAAGCCTTGAGAAATAAGCAGTAGCTATTAAGTTGAATTAACATAAGATAGTGTTCTATGTAAATCTGCATTATCCTGAGTGCCTGCTAGTAGAAGGATTTAATTCAAAATGTGTAGGTGGTATTATCACCACATGTCATTTAGCAGACTGCTGCTGGAATCATGTGTCTGTTCCAGTCTTTGAATAGAAAACTGAATAATTGGAGAGGGCTCAGAAAGCAGCTGTACAATTTATTTGAGGTCCGGAATCTGTTCTTTGTTGGGAAGAATTACAGTGAAAAGTTGTCTGAGCTTCGGTCTGTGCACACGAACATGAATTGCTGAATGGATAAAATTAGAAGGGATGGCAGTGGATTATCTGGTCCAGCCTCCCTGCTCAAGCATCCTAGAGCACGTGGCACAGGACTGTGTCCAGATGGTTCTTGATTATCTACAGTGAGGGAGACTCTGCAACCTCTCTGGTCAATCTGTTCCAGTGCTCAGTCACCCACATAGTAAAGAACCCCCAGGCCCTTTTCTGCAGAGCTGCTTTCCAGCAGGTCAGCCCCCACCCTGTACTGGAGTATGGGGTTATTTCTCCCCAGGTGCAGGGCTCTGCATTTGCCCCTGTTGAATTTCAGATGGTTCCTCTCTGCTCATCTCTCCAGCCTGCTGAGGTCCTTCTGGAGGGCTGCACAGCCCTCTGGGGTATCGGCAACTCCTCCCAGCTTTGTGTCTGTAGGGAACTTGCTGAGGAGGCCTCTGCCCCTTCACTCAAGTCATTGATTAATAGGTTTAACAATGCTGGGCCCAATATTGAACCTTGGGGGACACCACTACTGACAAGCCTCCAACCCTGTGCCACCCTCTGGGATCTGCTGATCTGGGATCTCAGTCCTCCTCACTGTCCACTCATCCATGGTTCCTGAGTTTACCTATGAGGATGTTGTGAGAGACAGTATTGAAAGCCTTGCTGAAGTCCAAGTAGACTATATGACCTGCCAGGATTAATGAAGAAGGGATTGCTGTCAGAGAGATTATACATTGCTATTTAACATAAGAGGAAATAATGAGATGCAGTGTTTGGAGGAGGCTGAAGCTGAGCAAATCAGGCTGAAAATAAAGAGTTAAGAGTAATTAACACTGAAACAGTCTACTTAGTGGATTTGCCATCTCTTACAGTCTTTCATTCAAATCTCATATCTATAAAAATCAGTTGTTCCAACTGGAGTTACATTTCTAGCATGGATATTTTTCCAAGACCCACTCATCTTTACTCAGATTTATTTGCTTGGATGATCCCCTTTTAGCTGTAGCTCTTCACATTTATTTTCCTAATCCCTGGGACAAGGGCAGTGTTGAGGCAAGTTTGCTGATCAAGTGAAGAAGTGAATTCTTTAATTAAATGCTTCTTGCTCTAGTAGATCACAGTTTGGGAACAGAATAAGAAGTAATTTGGTTAAATTGCATAGGAGAAGGCCAGATTAGGCATTAGGGTAAAAGTTTTTGGGCAGTAAAGGAAAATAAGCTGTGAAGTAGTTTGCAGGGATGGGTTGTGTAATTCCTACCCCTGGGTGGTTTTGTAAACAGCGTATACAGATATGTGCCAGGTTTTTTGTACAGTTGATCCTTCCATGCAGCAGGAGGATGGATTGGTACCTCCCCACTTGTCATCCAGTTTTTGGGTTTTTTGAGTCTTTGTGTCTGTGAGGTGTTGGAACCTGGTGTCACATGTCTCTGCTTGTAGTCACTCCTCCCTTATGGAGCCATGCTTCACTGGCAACCCAAGTTAATTTTAATTGCAGCATTTTATGCTTTGTGTTTTAAATGCATTGGTGATTTTTTTGTTGTGGTTTATGAATCTACAAGCAGAATAGAAAAGCCAGAATTGGCTTGAGAACCTGCTTATAAACTTATGAATGTGAGAAGTGCTTTGTTGCATATCTCCTGCAAAATTGTTTTTGAAGGCGGTGGGCATGTGAGCATCATCTCACCCACAAGGGCAGAGGTCTGTGAGTGAACCCTGGGGCCTAGAGGGTGGCTCCAAAGCCAAGTTGTGGCTGCTGTGATAAAGATGGACCCTGCAGCATTTGGCAGGACATGGGAGAGCAGATGAGGTCTGCTGCCAGAGAGACCCTGGGGGAGCTCCCTAACCTTCTCTATCCATGCTGGTGTGGCTGGAGGTAACACAAACACCTTCCTACTGCCAAAATAGCACATTCAGCAGGAAGCCTCTGCTGTGTGGGTCTTGCCAAGTTGTGAGCTCCTGAGGAATGCAGTCTTCATGCTGCTGCCAGAGACTAGTGGGATTATAATCTCATTAATTTTCAGGGAAAGCTCAGGGAGCTGTAAGCATTAGCCTGGATTGCAGCAGGGCTAAGGAGGTCACTCTGCCTGTTGTTGGTGCCAGGAGTTAGGGAGGTTTGTTTAGACCAAGCTATGCTTTTGCTGTGAGCAAGCCTGTATTTCACTTCACCTGTGACATGGATGGATTTAGGGTGACAGAAGAGGAATTCTTTTGGGGTATGCTGCTTGGGCAATCTCTGGCTGTAAAACCCTGCATTGCATTGTCATGTTTAGCTCTTCAGTAATTGCATTATAGATGTAAAGAGGGCCTGGCTTTAGCTTCCAGGACATCCCATCTACAGAGCAGCATGGACAAGCCTGTGAGCAGGACAGAGTAGGTGGAGCACTTCTGGCTGCTGGCACTCCGCTTGTTCCACCTGAGCTGAGCAAATACGCAGGAGTGAGGGAAGAATCCCTCTGTTTGGGTGCAGGCAGTGTGCCAAGGGTCAGCAGTCAATAAAACCCATGGGAATTCCTCTTTACTGGGTCTGCCCTGTGTGTTTGCCCAAAGAGTATCCACCAACATGACAGCTCTTGCTTAGAAATGGTCTGGGGGGTTGATGCTTAGCAGATCCTCAGTGGGTGGAAGATCTGGGGCAGCATTCCTTCCAAAAAGGGTAGCTCTGCCCCAGCAGTGCCTGCTGTGCACATTCCCTGCCTGTCAAAGAGACACCATCCTTTTCCTAGAGAAACTCTTGAAAGCAAATGACCAAAGCCATGCTGAAGCCCAGTGCATGCCTGCAAGTGCCAGGTTTCCCAGCGGCCCAGAGTGGGGTACTGTGCCCTCCAGACTGCTGACCCCCTGTACCCACAGCTGCGCAGGAAGCAGGCCTACGTGGAGAAGGTGGAAAAGCTGCAGCAGGCACTGACACAGCTGCAGGCAGCCTGTGAGAAGAGGGAGCAGATGGAGCGGCGGCTGCGCACACGCCTGGAGCGAGAGCTGGACTCGCTGAGGATGCAGCAGGTGAGGACAGGGTGGTATGGGCAGGACCCCAGCACGGGGCCTTTGGCATTGATTTTAACAGAGATGGTCACTTGCAGCCCTGCCAGGTGACACCTTGCCTTTGGATTTGGGTTGTTGGGCCTTCCTCTATTCCTTTGGATAGGGTTGTGGATCATTGGAAGTGTTCAAGCTCATATTTTGGAAGGAACATATTGAACCTTGTGAAGTTGAATTTAGATGACCTTTGAAGGTCCCTTCCAGCCCAAACCACTCTATGATTCTTATTCCTGACCTTCAGCAGAGGATGGGGCCATTCTTCTGTGGGGCTCTGGATACAGTTGAGGCCTGCCTGCTGTTGGGCTGAGATGTCCTGCCTCCCCTGCCCAATGGCAGGCAGGGCAAAATGTCCTTCCAGGTTTCTCTCTCTAGCAATGACAGACTGTGCAAAAACCAGCTCCACACAGAAGGAGGAGAGGAAAGGTGCAGTACACATGAGATTCACCTGAAAAATTTTAGCCAATGTTTCATGGAAAAGGCCAAATAGTATCATGTGGGATCTGGTAGGATTAAGACCTAGGCCCATATTTGTTCTGTGCAAAGCTTGATCAATATGGTTCACAGAAACTTTGACCCATAACAGATCTGGACCCAAGTGATGTCATCTTCAGACAATAAATTGTTTATATATCAGTCCAGTCCAGAATGGGCTAGGAGTATAGACTTGAATTTCTGTTTGTGACCCCTTGTTTTTCTGCAGGCCTGTGTCTTTAGAGGGGTATTGTTATACTTGAATTTTATGCACAGTTACTCCTTTGTTGCAACACCTTCATCCCTAAGTCACAAAGTCCAGTCATCTTGAAAAGGGAAAAAAAAAAGAAAAAAAAAAAGAGAAGTTTGCAGGGAGAATTTCCAGGCTGCAGCCTGCACCAAATGCCGAATACATGGGCATTGGCTCTGGAGGAGAGTGAGCAGATATGCTAAATGTATCAAACTACAGCTTGGGGAAAAACCAGCAACATAAGCAAAGCATGATGCTCTTGGAACTCCTGAAGGGCTCACTCATATCTGTCATCACACGCATCTGCTACTATAACCTTTACTTATTTATAAGCCATTAGTGGACACCAAAGCAGCTGTTACACAGAGCTTGTGCTGCCAGAAAGCAGAGGGGCTGATCCCGCTGGCAGCATGCCATTGGGAAATAGCTGTACGGTCAGGGTCAGTGGTTTCTAGAGTCATGAGGCAGCCAGACCTGAGAGCATCCCCTTCCTTCTGGCAGGGCCCCCAGTACTCTTCCCAAGGTATCATTCTGCTGCTGTTCCCTGCAGACCCTTCTCATTCATCTCTACTCCTTCCTGCTGTTATAGAAGTGTTTTAAGTCTTTTCTTGCCCAGTTCACCTTGGGCTTGGTGTTCAAGTTCTCTCAGAGTCTTTTCCAGCTCTCTTCCAATTTAGCAGAGGAATTAAATGGAATATGATATGCTAATGCCATCTGAGAAAAGAACATCTGAGAAAAATACAATTAAAATTTAAGTGAAGGTAAAACTGGAACTAAGAAAGGCTGGGATACAGAGACAAATTGATATATTAAGTAACAGGGATGGACTGTTACTGAAATCCTTGTCTTGGGTGTTCAGGCTATGTCTGTTCATTTTCGCAGAAAATTCCTCTGTAACTTAGATTGTTTAATTTAAAATATTTTTTTTTGTACTGTAATTAGCAATTGGCTTTTGGGTTGACATAGTTTTCAAATGCCTGCACCCATTCCATCTAGTAAGTTTTAAGAGGAAAGGTATTCTTAACTTCTTGTCTTATGTATCAGCTTTGAGAGAAAACTTCAGGGTATTTTTGCTATTGTTCTCTATACAGTTTGTTTATGATCCACAATGCTGCAGAGAATCACATGGCATCAAAATACCCCAGCTTTTCACTTCAGAGCTGTCTTCTCTGAGTAATCAAAGTTACAGCTACTGAAATATTTTCTCATTGCAGAGAAAAAAAGGAGATTTTCTTTTCTTATTTTTACTAGAGTCAGCAGAAGAGACCCAGCACATAAAGAGACAGCCAGAATCTCTTCTGTCCCTGGCTTGCTGGTAGTTGAGTCCAAATGGCAAATCTTCCTTATCACTGACGCACAACTTGGGACCAATAAATAAACTCTTTCAGTCAGCACTGCGGGCTCAGTGTGCAGGGCTTGCAGATGTTTTGACTCAGAAGATGATAGGCACCCGTCATGTCTCAAGATACCATATGTAGATCAGGACCACAATTCCAAAATACTGCCTTCCTGACAGAGGTTTGACGATATTTTTGCAGGAGCAGAGTCACAGCCATTGTTCCCAAGGGCCTCTCCATACTGCATTCCCAGGAAGCATCTTCCAAACATGTTGTTACTGCACCAGAGGCAAAAGCTTCAGCCCTTCCCTGGTACCTCTGGTTTCAGTACAGCTTTGCCAGTGGAACTTCAAGGTGCAGCATGAATGAGAAGCCAGTGCTCCTGAGAAATGCTTTCCTCTTTAGCACAATACTGTTCACCATGAAGTATAACAAATCTCTTGCATTTTTTATTTAAAAACTAATTTATTTCTACTGAGTTCTTCCAGAGCTTCATGCTTTTCCCCTCAATGTGCACACATCCCTCTGCTGAGCCAAGAACTGGATCTCCCTCTGCTCTCTACCAGCAGTGAGAGGAGCTCAGGGTAACTGCCCATGCTGCTTAAGTGACTTAAGTGCTGTAACTGGGTGGAATAAATCCTGCCTGGACAAGCACTTTTCTTGCAGCATAGATGGAAAGTGTTGCACACCCATTGCTGCTTGTCAGTGTCCCATGGGAGCCACCCCACAGGTGCCTGGGGATCTTCTGTCCCTCTAGTTAGAAAGTTAGCTGTTACACCACAGAAAGCATCCCCTGAGGGCACAAGAGAACTGATGTGTCAGAAGAGACAAGCTTAAATGCATGGCTGGGATATTTTCCCAGCTGCTGCTTTAAACAGGGTACATTTAACTAGGTCACAAGGTGCTTTTTTTTCAGCTTTAATATATAAGCCCTCTGGTAATACTGCCTGTCCATACTAAGCACAGCCCAGCCATGGGCATGAGGTCCCAGCAAGAAGAATATATTTTAAAACTTTATTGCTTCTTTTCCTACCAACTTTTTTTCCTACTTTTTCCCTTGGCTTGGGGTATCCCAGGAAATCTCTGCACATCCAGGGTTTGCAGCCAAATCCCTGCTTCAGTCAGCATGGTCTGGAGAAGCATGTGCTAGGGTTGCACATACAGTCAACTCATTTGTTCTCTTGCAAGCTGAGTGGTTTAGCCTGGGATTTCCACCTGCCTCTGTCAAAAGACATGGGGATATCTTTGTATGTGCCAAAAAACTGAGGAAAAAAGGGTCAGCTCACCATGCCTGGCAGGGCGTGAACATCTGTCACTGTTTCCACTGGCAGAGGCAGGGCAGCTACCAGGCAAGCAGCCTTCCAGAGCATAATGCCCCAGCCCTCATGGAGTTGGTGCGGGAAAAGGAGGAGAGGATCCTGGCCTTGGAAGCTGACATGACCAAGTGGGAGCAGAAGTACCTGGAGGAGAGTACCATCCGGCACTTTGCCATGAATGCTGCAGCCACAGCTGCAACAGAGAGGTAAGATGATCTTGCTGCAAGCTGGCAGCTCTGTTCACCATGGAAAGCATGGTAAAATACTACAGAATGGGTGTTTTCTTAAGGCTGGATATTGCTTGCCTTTCCCTGCTGAGTTGCACTGCCAGGGTTAATGCACTTCTCCAGGGTGTCATGCCAGTGAAATAGAATAGTTGGTTGAGACAGAATTTGTCCTTCTGACCAGGTGTGAAAGTTTATCAAATCTAGGCATCAGATTGAAGCAATGGCTTCTGGCAGTCTCAAGGTGCCAAATTACACAGCACAGGTAAGGCAGCTCCTCCCAGTACCCTGGCAGAGTGAACAGGGACTTGGTATATGGCTGCAACAAGATTGTTTAACCTAGTTTTAAAAACTTGTAATAACGGAAATTTTGTTACCTAAGTACCCTTTTTCACCACTTCATTAATCTTCAAACTAAAATGTTTTTCCTGATAGATAAGCTAAGCTTCTTCACTGCAAATTACCTTGACTGATTCTTGTCCTTCATAGGAATACAGGATGAACAGACTACTGTTGATGTTCAAATAGCCTTGTAAATATTGGAAGACATATATTCCCTGTTCTATTTTCCCTGGTCTGAACTAGCTTTCTCCCCTCAGCCATTCCTGACATGCCCTAGTGTAAACCCTTTCCCATTCACATTGCCTGTGTCTGGACTATCTGTCTCCAGTTTGTCTGTGTCAAAGTGGCAACCAAAAGCACAAAAGGCAGTCATACTTCCCACCCATCAGGAGGATGGGATAGTGAACTTCTCACCCCAGTTTCTTAGGAACCAAATCCCCAGAAAACATCCTAAAATGAGTTTTCCCTTTGAAATGCGTTTAGGTGTGTGACTCAGGATGGACTTTCCTTTTGCACTCCAGTCTAGGCAGAAATTCCTGTGCTGTTTTTCAACTTTCAAAGGGCAGAGCATTGTTACTGGTTCATGATGTAGTCTTGTTGACTTGGGATCTGGTGAGTGGGTCCCTCTGATATCTGACCCTATCCTTCTGGGTGGCTGTTAGTCCTGTGGATCACCCATGGTCCCAGCATGCCCTCTGTTCCTTTAATCCAGTTAAATGAGTGGCATTAATGATCCAGCCCAAGCCAAGAGTAGCCTGCAACAGGATGCCCTGATGCCAGGTAGCCATCGCTTGACAGACAGCCATCGCTGGCTTGCTCGTTGAACAGGGGTTTGGGGTTTTCTTTGCAAGTTTCAATCTCACTTGCAAAAGCCATCCTCACAGTCTCAGGAGCCTGACTCACCATAGTGAACCTCTTTTCCAGGGATGCCTCGGCCCCGAGCCACTCACACAACGGCAGCTACGGCGAGATGGCGCTGGAGGTGCGGGGCTGGCAGGAGGAGGAGGAGATCGTGCAAGCCAACCGCCGCTGCCAGGACATGGAGTACACGTAAGAGATACTGTGCCATTCCTGCTTGTTGTGGTGTTGGGACTGGATTCACATAAACCAGGATGCCCTTCTGTTCCTTCCTACATGCCTGGAAAGGATGGGCATGGCTTCACTTTGACTTAGTTTTGCTCTTTAGCATTCAAACAGGGATTAAAGAGTTGTCATTAGATAACTTCCTCTCTACCTTCCTGTTAAGCCTTCTGCGGCAAACTCAACATTTTTACAAAACAGAGGCTGTTCCACTATTAAAAGTAGTCTGGCACGCAAGGACACAAATTTGCAGACACTTTTATAAAAAAAGGTGTATTTGTTGCTTGTGGAAAATACCGGTGATTGTTTTTACTGGGTTTGGGTTTTGTTTTTCAGTTTTCAGGATGCAAGCTAATCCTGCTTCCGAGGAAGTAGTGGGGTTTTGACACTGCCTTCATAAATATAGATTAGCATCTTGTGTTTACATTGCTAATTAAATGTCTGATGATGAAAACTAATGCTTTCACTGCTTCACAAAATGCACCTGCGTTGTTATATATATTGTACAGCACAGTCAGGCTAGTCATTTGACTATCAAAGTGTACAAAATTTTGAGAAATACAGTTTTGTAGCTGTTCAGTATGATTTGTTGTTAATAATTTCTGAAGAACAGTTCAGACAGTCACATTTTTTTAGTGATTTGAGAGTCTTCAGGGTCTGTATGAGAGAAGAAGTGAACTCAGCTCTGAACACTATGTGCTGATTGTTTTTGCAGCAGTGAGGGTGAAGGAAGAGTCCAGACCACCTGTAAGAGAAACCAAAAGGAACTCACTTCAGCAGGTCTTTACTCCAGCTGACAACAGACCTGAATCCTGGGGTTAACTCAGTATGCCAAAGCATATTGTCCAGATTTAGCCCTGATGTATTACAGAAGTGAAAATAGCCTATGTGCTTGTATTGTAAAGGTAGCAATGTGCAGCCTGGTCAGGATACTGCCCACTGCTCCTGCTGGGTTAGTAAAACCATAGCATAGATGGGTTCAGTTAACCTTGCACAAAAGTTTTAGCTTAATAGCTAGAAATACTGCCTGTTTTAAAGTGCATGGTTATCCTTGGAGGAACTTCTGGAAGCTGTCTTGTCCAAGTATCCATAACCAGAGAGGACAGAGCAGCAGGTCATCTGCCTGGGGACCTCCCTGCTGCCTCCAGGTGTGGAGACCTGCCCATATGAATGTTTTTTCCATTCCTGTAAGTAGAACATTCATATTTTGGCAGAATAAAGAATCTCCATGCCAAAATAATTGAGAAAGATGCCATGATCAAGGTCCTTCAGCAGCGGTCACGCAAGGACCCTGGGAAAGCTGACAGCGCCAGCCTGCGACCGGCTCGGTCCGTGCCCTCCATTGCCGCTGCTACAGGCGTGCATTCGCGCCAGACCTCACTCACCAGCAACCAGATAGCTGAGGAGAGGAAGGAAGAAAAGCTCTGGAAGGGAAGCATAGGTGAGTTCAGCTTTTGCTTAAGCTTTGGGTCATCCATCACTTCATCCTAATCCTTCTGCCTGAGCTTAGCAAAAGTGCCTTGGCACGCATTGCCCTGACAGCTCATTTCCAGAGCACTTTCCATGGGCAGAATGTGTGTCCTTGTGCTTAAGTGAAAAACAAGACATTCTTTAACCTCGCATTATATATTAATTACATTTTTAATCGTATTAAATAATTCTGCACTGATTATAGAAAGCCATAGTTGAGGGAAGTTCTCCCAGATACAAGCGCATAATCTTTGCAACTTTATGGGAATAAATAACAAAGTTGGACTAGAAATAAAGCCTGAATAAAGTTAATCAAAAGGGTGAGCATCCTGTTGGATAGGACAGCGTGATGTGATGTGGCAGTTGAATGGGAAAATCAGTGCAGGACTGCCTGTTGTTTGGGGCCACGTAGGATGGGGGTGTGGAGGTGTGCAAGGCTGTGTTGTGATTAAGTGCCACGGGGATGGGTGTGCAGAGGGGGAGGGAGGGAGGGGAAGCTGCTTTCAAAAAGCTGTTTTATAGGAAAGTACCATATGGATGCCAGAAAAAGCAGCATCAAGGGGAAAAGCTAAGCTGAACTGAATGACTGGAGCCATACCCAGCATCTTGTAGCTCCGGGGTGGGACAGGGGACATCCCATACATTTGAGCCAGGATGTGACTGACCTCTATGTGTTTTCAGGGCTGCTCTTGGGAAAGGAGCACCATGACCACCCATCAGGCCCCTCGCTGCCTCCGCCTCTGCCCTCCTTGTCTTGCATGCCTGTCCCAGTGCCGGCAGCCTCCCACGCCAAGACAGGCAGCAAAGACAGCAGCACCCAGACGGACAAAACCGCTGAGCTCTTCTGGCCCGCCACTGCCTCCTTCCCTGGCCGGGGACGCCTGGGTACCACCCCGTCACACAGCCCAGCCCCACGGCCCCTGGGGACACGAGTGGCCAGCGAGAAACTGGGTGAGCTCTGCCAGATCCCCCGTCAGTGCAACATGTCAGCACCTCTGGGGCTATCAGCAGTCCCCAGAGACACATCATAAATGGGGGCAAGGTGTTGGTATGTGGTGCTGCCACAGTTTGTAAGGTACGGTGGAGGTTTCTTCAGGGAAACTAAAACTGTAGAGAGAGAACTTTCTAAGGCTGTCCAGAGTGGCTTTGCAGAGCTTTGTGCTTGGCTGCTTCTGTAAAGCTCCATCAGTCTGTGGCAGGCAGAATTTGTAATTATTCATGCTGCCAGGTATAAAATTGTAGTTTCACACCTTGAAAACACTCCACACCTGCTCACAGACTCTTCACCTTTTTTTCCACTGAAAACATGGTTAGTTAAAGCACCATCTTCTCTCTAATTATTAAAGGAAAGCTGGGGCAAATAGTAAGGGGAAAGTGGAGATATTTTTTTAGGGGGGATGAAGAAGTACAATTTTAGTTATTTTTGAAAGGTGTAAACTGCTGGTTTGCAGCCCTAGCAAAGGAGACATTTATTTTGTGCACATTATTTTGAAAAAGCCTATTTCTTTCCTCTTTCCTCTCAAAAGCAAGTTTTCCCTCTAAAAACATGCTATGTATCATTAAAAGAGCTGACTGTCACAGAACTAGATGGTCTTTAGCATCCCTTCCAACTCAGACCATTCTGTGATTTTAGCTAATGAGGTTCTTTGGTCTGTACCTCTTAAATACCAACTCTGTACCTGTCCACAGCATCTGTGCACACCGACACACCTGCTGTCATTGTGCAGGGAATTCAGCATCACACGTTCTTAGTGTCCTGAACAAATTTGGCTTTCAGTATGTAGGATCTACAGGCAATACATGCATCACCTTCAAGGAACGGGTTGATATTTTCTTTGAACAAATTGCTGTTGAATTTGGACTGAAGATGGACTTTCCCTTCTTTCCTTTGCAGAGAACTCCAGCCACGGGAAACTGGCTGACAGCAAAGGCAGAGTGAGCAGCCTGCTCCACAAGCCTGAGTTTCCAGATACAGACATGATGGAAGTCCTCATCTGAGCAGAGGACAGCATCTCTGGGGTTTTGTGTTTGTACAGCCAGGCACAAGATGGTCCTCAGCGTGCCAACCTTGAAAAGTAACCTTGAGTGTCTGAAAAAGACAAAGTTTATTCCCAAATTGAAGCTGGAGCCTGGTATGGTGGGATTTTGACCAGGCGAGAAGTCGAGAGCACTGAAGAGGAGTGATGATTTTCTGAAATTGAGATTTTCTGAACAGAAAGGGTTGTTGAATATGGAAAGTGGTGTGAGAAGGGGAGTGTTGAGGAAAAAGGATACTGTGTTTTCTGGCATAAAGAGAAAATAGTGAAGTTACAGACTGGTTGCATGCTGCTGTTTTCCTGCCTCTGCAACCAGGACAGGGAGTGAAATCCTGTCTCTCTGGAGGCCAGAGAGAGTTTCTGAGTAATCCAGGAAAAACTTGCATCTTCCTCAGTATCAATGCATTTCTCAAAAGTTTTAGTCTCAAAAATTTCACTTCTTAATTTTTGTGAATAATTGGTCTGTAGATGTTCATGGCAGGTTCTTGTAAGTATTTGTTTGAAGTGGCAATGGTGTGGCTTTCCTGGGCAGGCAGGTCAGGTGCCTCTTTCCTGGCTGGACAAGAGTTTCTCTTGGAGCCAAATTTACAGTACAAATATTCATGTCTTGCAACCTCAGAGCTTGCTAAGACTTCTTTTTTTGATATGAGCAGTTGATGCCTGGAATTCTCCTGGTGGATGAATGTAGAAGGAGGAGGGGGGACCTTGCTGAAGCAAATCCCATTGTAAGCATAGGAAAGTTTCAGGAGGGAAAGCTGGGGGAGAATCCCAGCAGCTCCCTAAAGGGCTGTGCATTATAGAGTTCCTTCAGAGGGGAGCTGCAGGGGTTTGTTTTTAGAGGAGTTACGCTGGGTTCGCATGTGAGATCAGAAGATAGCTCTTTCTGGGCACTGGTTCATAATATTGGAAGAATCCGTATGTTTGTGGTAAGAACAAGATTTTTCCTTACTTTCAATTCTTATAGCCAAATCCTACCTTCTTTAAGCTTGCAATCCTGCTGTTCAAGCTGATGTGGGACTGGACATTAAGGAGTGCAGGAAGGAGCAGGCTGGGAAGGGTTTAACTGCAAAGCAGTACGCGAGCATCATGTGTTTTCTGTGCTGAGCTGTGGTTTCTTTTCACCTTATTTTACCCAGGGTGGAACATTTCTTATTTTCAGCTCTATCCCTGAACTCAGTAAGAGGCAGCCAACTCACCCACAGTGTTACTCGTGGCTTTGTGCACTGCACATGCCGATGGGGAAATTTTCCTCAGTGAGGCATTTCTGTATTGGCTTTGCAGTTCCTGAGCCTTGTGGTGCACCATAATGACTTTAAGGAGAGCTTGGCTTTGGGAAAAACAGCGATGGTATCTGATGTGAAGCTGCCTAGAGTGGAAAAATGATGGGTGCTAGAAGTAATCATGGACTCAGGGCTGGCTCAGGGTCACCTCTTCCTGTAGGTGACAAATCAGAGCCCTTGACTGTTGAGAACACCAGGCATTTTAAACCCTGCTTTCACCAAAAACTGAAGTCCTTGTGAACTCAAAGCCTTCACAGGCCAGAGCCTTGTGCTCAATACTGCCTAGCTGATACCTTTATTTTAAAAAGAACAAAATGGCTATGTTAAAGCTATGCACTTATTTTTGCGTGTACCTAGAATTAGATGTATGTTGTTGTCACCCTCTTTCTGAGTTTTGCACTTGTTAAACAAATTAATGGTAGGTAGGTTGTGTAGCAAGCAAACTGTGTGTTTCAAGTATTAGCAGCTTTGCATTGTGAAACCAAAGGTGTAAAACCCTTGGAAGATGTTATGCAGCTTAATATATGCCTTGTAAGATATTTTTTTTTCCTCTAAAGTTAATTTAAATGTAATTGTTTGCATAAGAGCCAGGACTGCGTGTGACATCACCACTGACCCACTGTTGTGGCCCTTCCTCAAGTGTCTATGGTAGGAATGGGGCAGGAGAAAGATAAATCAAGGGAATACAAGTAAAATGTTGGTGAATTTTTAATTGCATCACTTTTTATCCAAGAAATAAGGATAGCCAGGTGCTTGGAAGTCCCTAAGCATTTTGTTACCAGCTGTAATATTTCTTTAGCTGAAACTCTTCAGTAAGTTGTGTGCAGGCAGACAGTGAGGTGTCCAGGAGAAACAGTGCTGGATCAGCATGGATCAGCTCTCAGTTATGTTTGGTAGTGGTTCAGCTCGATTTCTCCAAGTCAGCTAGAGTACAGCACTCCTCCTTGGGGAGACCACAGCCTCTCCAGTTTCTGCTATCCAAAGCTGGCTTTACACTTGATGCTGCCCCAGATTCACGGTCACATATAGGGGACTGTTAGAGTGTAGGCAACTCTCGTTGTAGGCAACAGCTCAAATAAACCAAGAGGTTCATTCTCACCAATTGTGTTGAACTCAAGAGATGTTAGTTTTCCTGGAGGGAAAGTCTAGACGACTGGTGTGTCCCCCTCCAGCCCAAGCGTGAGCAGGGCTTGCATGGAGTACTACTGCTATATATCAGCCCCGCTGAGCAGAGCAGTGCAGCTCCATTTGTGCTGGCTTTCCCAAATCTTTGAACTGTTTTGTGTTTTTGGGAAACTGTGCTGTAGCCATTCCAGGTGATGTCAGTGGTAACTAGTTGTAAAATACTGTCATTTTTTATTGTTGTTGGTTGTATAGAGAAGTTTGTGTACAGTGTTGTACAGCTGGAGGGTTATTTGTACATAGGGGGAAAATGAAGGACGTTTTGTGTCACCCCCAGCAAATGTTGATATTGTTGGTCAGCCAAAGATTTCTTATTCTTTGCTGTTTAAATTTGTGCCTTACTATTGTAGATAATAAATGTATAAACATGTTTATTTTCTCACTTTTCCAGTGTGAATACATTAAGTCCTCCAGAAGAAAGGACTTCATAAAAATTCTTTCAGCTTTGAAAACAGTATGCTAAGACTAAGAGGGGATACCTCAGGGACTTTAAAGGTTGCATCTTCTCCATTTTTCACACGTGTTAATGAAAAGCCCCACAGCTGGTGACACCAGTAGGTGTATGTGGGCATGAAATCAGTGGGTCTCCATGGCAGAGGATCAAACTGGGAGCTTGCCCAAGCAGGAAGAGCATGATTTTAGAGATGATCAAGAAGAGATGATTTTAGTGAGATCATCTTCACTGAAAGGAAATGAGAGGGGAGACTTAATGAGATACTTCGGTGAAGATACAAATATTTTTTAGCTCTATGTTCCTGCTAAGCACAGAACTCCCAATTTTTTTTGTATTTTTTTCTGGAGTATCTGGGGCTTCTTTATTTGATAGATGTGGGCTCAGTGTGAGTGAGGTACCTAAATATCTTTTATATCTAGATGTTCTTGAATTATATACTGTGCTCAGTAAGGAATATAGACCAGATCACATTACATGCTGTAGTGCTGGCAAGGGGAATGCTCCGGTCGGGTGGAAATATTGTTCCTATGTTTGTTTATGCAACTGAAATAAATGGGGGGAAGGGAGCAAAAGTTAGCCAAGTGTCTGGGTTTGAGCTAGGGAGGTTTGCTCAGCAGGCTCTCACATGCTCTTGAAAGTGTCTGTTAAAAAATTCCTGAATCAGGTCCCAGGGAGCTGCAGGCATGAAAGGCATGAATGCCACTAAGGGCCTCTCTCTTCTATGAGCTCTCCTCTGCCTGTCCCAACCTTCTGTCCCCAGATCCTTGCACACATTGAAAAAAACTAATACTCCTGAGCAGGAGTGTGTCAGAAAAGATCCAGAGGGGGTTGCAGAAGCTTGAGGAGAAGTTTGCTTGACCCAGATCCCAGCACTGCGTGTTCCCCATGCAAGCACAGGTCAGCCTGACCCATCTGATCACTCCATCTTCAAGACATGGCAGATGGTAGTATTTCTTGTGCCAAGAACAAAAGTTTGGTGATTGCTGAGATTGTGGCTTTTTGACTTTCTTCAAGTCAAGATTTGACAGCAAAATTTGGCATGTATCTTGTTTTTCAAGGCCATGGAAGAAAAGAAACTGAGAGATGCCAAACCATTATTAGGATGGGAATAGCCTCATGGCCAGCTGTGTTCAGGTGTAACAAGGAGAGGGCTTATTCCATTTTTGGGTTGTGTCTTCACCACAGATGCTCTGGCCAAAAAAAAAAAAATGTCACTGTAACACTGTCTGCAGGTTAAATATATTTTTCATATTAATGCCAGGAATAAACGTGCAAAGAAGCAAACTTCCGGAGTCAATTTGTTTAAACATTAAAATCTGTTATTCCAAAAGTAAGTAACAGACTTGCAACATATAAAGGAAGAGCTCAGAAGAACTAAAACTATTAGCAAGATTGCCATTTAGAAGCAATCAATAATTTAGTCCCATTCAAAATGACCTTTTCAGGATTCACTTGTGTTCAGTGCACTGTTCAGCTGTGGCATCTCTTCTGTGCTGGTTTGTTACCACATTCAGGGCTTTCTCCTCCCAAAGTTTGAGGGGCACACAAACAGCAGTGAGGTACATTCTTGGGGAAAAGCTGTGATTTCCAGCAGCTTTACATTCCTTCTGGGTCTGGGCTTAAGGTACACTGCAGTGAAAAGTTCAGATCTCACTCCCTGGCAGGAAGGATGCTGCCAGGTGTCTGTTTATCATCAGGATACCCAGCCTGGGGTCTGGATGCAATCTAACAAACCGAGCTGGTCTGAGCACCCTGTGCTGTGTTCCTCCACCGCTCTGGGCCAGGTAAGTCAGCCTGAAGGTAGTAACCCCCCGTCTCTGCAAACCAAAGCTAGTGGGGAAAACAGGGCACGATGTCCACGGTGCAGTCCCACCTGAGCGAGGGGTAAAAACATGACCAGCTGTCATCGTGCCAGTGTGATTAATGTTCATCCAGACCTTAAGCTGCGGCTTTGAAGCCTTGTAAAACCAAACACGAGTGCCCAGCATTCCTGAGCTATAAAAGGCCCGGGAATTCATTGACTCGAGCTATGAAGACCACAAGCTATTTTCTTTCATACCGACCACTTCAGCTTTAGATGAACAAAATATCAGTGTGCATAGTTTCCAGAGTAACCCTGCATGGCCCTGCTGCAGTCCAGAACTCGGTCCTGTGCCAGTGCCCTCCAGTCTGACACAAAGCAGGGCAGCAATTAAGAGATGAGACCCAGGTCTATGTTGGCCCCCCATCCTGTGAGAGGCTGAAGACCTGCAGCAAAGTTTAGTGCTGAAAGGGAACTTTTTTCCCCTGTACCACATGATGAGGCAGCGATGGAGCTTTTGGCAGGCTAGAAGTTGGAGGAGGGCAATGCCACCACCTCTTGGGAGGTCATACTCACACGTGACCATTGTGGTGGCTTCTCCAGCTGCTTGGTGGATTCTGACTCCTTGTTCATGGCTCCCCTGGTGCCTGTGTGCCCTGGGAGCACCCTCAGTCCCCTGCAGAAGCAGGGTGGACAGACAGTGACCCTCCAGGCATGTGAAGCTTCCTCCAGGACAACTGGACTCCGAGTGAGAACAGGGGACTGTGATGGCAGCTGACATCCTTCTGCTGGTCCCTGCCGGTCCCTGGTTTGATCAGCCCAGGTAGGAAAAATCCTGCTGGGAGGAAGCTCCAGGAGGGAGAAAGGTGGTGTGAGGAGATGGAGGTCCTCTTGCTTGCTCAGTTACTTGAAACATTTTTAAGATGACCCTTTCTGGTAGGTTTGCTATTAAAACTGCAATGCAGTTTAGTGTGCAAAAAAATTGCTGCTTGGTGTAAATTCCATCTGAATTCATAGAAGGAACCTTAAAGACCATATGTAATTCCAACACCCCTACCCTGGGCAGTGACACCTTCCATGAGACCAAGTTGCTCAAAGCCCCACCCAACCTGGCCTTGAAGATTTCCAGGAACAGGGCATCCACAACTTCTTGCGCAGTCTCCTTCAGTATCTCACCACCCCCACAGTGCACAATTTCTTCCTTATGTCCAATCTAAACTTTTCCTTTTTAAAGCCATTACCCTTTGTCCCATCACTATGTGCCCTTGTAAAAACTCCCTCTCTGGCTTTCATCCTCTCAGTGCACATCCTACCCTGCTTCTCTGCTGCATCCTCTCACCCTGCTGCCTCCAACATCTTTTTCCAGTTCAACCATGCCAGAAACAGGCAGTGAAAGCCCAGGGGTTCAGGTTCTCATGTGCCACCAGTTTTACTGTTCAGTTTTAAGACTGAACAGCTTAAGAGGAAGGGACTACCCTCATCTAGGTGCTTGTACAGTGCTTTGAACAGTGGGTCTGTGTGGTAGCCCCAAATCATACTCTCAAGCTGTAAATAAGGATATTTGATGATGATTATTATCTGTGTGCCAGCTCTGTGCACATCTGCTTTTAAAATTAAATCATTGTACAGATTCCTTAAGCCTAAATCTGGTGCACAGGTCAGAGCTCTCTCACTTTAGGTGTTAAATAGTGCCTTATCCCCACCACAGGGCTTTTTTTAGACGGCTGAGCCTTTCTTTTCAGATGCCACGAGTGCCTTATCGTGTTACCCAGCTGGCTATGTGTGCTGCCTCTTCTGCCGGCAGGGCTCTGAAGCCTCACCCGACCCCGAATAGAACTGCACCCCCAGCCTACATCATCCCTGTCCCCATCCAGCACTAACAGGTCCCCTGTGCCATTCTCCAGCGGCCATGGGCCAACTCCTGGCAAAGCCAGCTGGCACAAGCGTCTGCCCCTGTGCCGAAACAGCGTGGGAACCACTCCCTCTGCTGGCTCATCCTGCCGGCTCTTACCTGGCACTTAGACTGGGAAGGCTGGGAGGGGGCTTTTGGTCTGAAGGGTCCAGCAGGTAATGATGATGCTGATTGCAGTAGCATTATAGTTACAGCGATTATAGTAGCAGCAGCAGTAGATGAAGAGAGGAAGCAGAATAGGAAGACAGACTAGGAGGAACCTGATCTAGTTGAAGATGTCTGCTGTCATTGCATAGGGGTTGGACTAGATGGTCTTCAAAAGTCCATTGCAATCCAAACCATCCTATGAGATAAGGCTATAAATAAAAATAAGAATGGGAATAGAACAAGAAAATAAGAAAAACAGGAATAGGAATAAGCATAATAAAAAATCTGGTTCATTACAGGGAACAAGAAAATTAAGAAGATAAGGAAAAGAAGGAGAAAAAGAAGTCTGGTCACCTCTAGTGGCAGAAGAAAGTTTGAGTATGAAGAATTTGATTTTAGGGTGAGCTGGACATTCATGCTAAGGGAAATTTTTCTGTTATCCCCCACTGACCCCTGGCTGTGGCCAGGCCTGTTCAAATGTAGGCATTTCCAGGTTAAAAAAGCTCAATCTAAACACAGGGCTTTGAGCTTGCAGTAAGAAAATAGGATTGTGTGCTCATGGGAACTGGGTTTACATTTGAAAACTAGTATATTACATAGTCCCTAGGTGTGAAAGTCCTCTATGCATCATCATCCAGTTGAACTGTTCAGACCCAAAACAGCTACCACAGACCAGGTTTGTTTCAGTTTTAGAGAGGAATTTCATACACTCCTTTAGAGCAAGTATTTCCCAGCACTCAACAGCCTTCACCCCACACATGCCAGCTTTCTCCTTGGATCTTTCACCAGCGGCAAGATTTTTCCCGTGTGAAAAATGTGCTTGAAGTTCTAAGTAGAAGATACGTTTCTGGATGCAGGAGCCGTCCCTCAGCTTGCCAGAGAGAGAAATGCCATTTTGAGGCCCCCTTCAGGAGCAGCTCCAGAGTTGCATTGTGCTAGGCATTTGTTAGTGGGGCATGCCCCACCAGTCCTGTGTTACCATCATGTGCAAAAATCATGACCCATGGCTCCTGATCCCAGCAGAGCTGGCATGGAAGGGTGCTGCAGCCCAGGACTGCTTGGTCACTAGCCAGCAGCTGGGAATCCCTTTGGCAATCTCATCCTCATCCCACCAGTTCCATGTGTCCCTTGTGGGGGACCATCAGGAAAGTACCGTGGAGTCTGCACCCATCACTAAAGCAATTTATGTGGACTGTTTTGCTGGATGCTGGATGAGTCAAAGTTTTCCCTTTAGCAGAGCACCATAGAAAGAGGGAGAACTGGCAGGAACACGCATCACTGTGCCTTGTTTGCTGGGCAATGTGGGACGTTAGAGGGCAGAAATATTGTGGCCCTGCTATGATTCTCTTGGCCTGAGTTTTCTAGGCCCAGTATCACTGGAGCCCCAGGCTCTTTTCCTGTCTCAACCCTAACAGGAAGCCTAATGCCATTTTGCTGCTGGGTCTGAGGTCCCCATCACCATGGGTGGTCCAGATTAGAAAGATGTAGAAGCAGGAATGTTGGGGCCCTGCTGGGATCACCTTGCCAGGACTTTTCCAGCCCCACTTTTCCTGGAGCTGTAGGCTCTTTTACTCTCTCAACTCTGACCCTAACCCTAAGCCTAAGACTAACCCTAACCTTAATGGCAGCTTGGCACTGTGGCAGAGGTCCTCATTGCCATAGGTATACAGATTAAAAAGTGTTGAGCTGGCAATGTAGCACCTGCTCTGATGCCCTTGCACAGCCTTTTTGAGTGCCAGTAGCCCTGAAGAACTGCTACTTCTGCACTCAGTTACCATCCAGCTGAGTGCAGTTCAAACACCCTCTAGATCTTCTGTAAATCTCTCCTCACATTCCCTTGCACCAAGGCACTTTGCGGCCTCTCTCCATTTTCTTGCAACACACTCACTCCAGTTCTGATTTGATACTCTTGGCAAGGAGTAATTACTGGGGGGAAAAAGAGATGAAATTTAATAGCAAACCCACTCTAAACCAACAACTACTGAAGAGGAGCCAGCAAGGCTATAGCAGTAAGGAACAGAAAAGCTTTATCCATACACACTCCTGTTTGCAATCAGCAATTGCTAGTAGCTTTCTATTAAAAGGGAGAGTAAAATTGAAAATGTTTCTGATACATATGACTGCTAATTGATGAAAAATACTGACTTTGAGAATGTGGAATTTTAATGAAATCTTCATGCCAAAAGGCATTCTCACTCTGGATCCAGACATGCTCTCATGCTCTGCAGCTACAGCTGAGCTAAGAGGCATCTCAGCAGCCAAAGGCATCCCAAGCTCCCTCCTCCTGCCGGAGTCTGACCTGGAAAGTGTGAACTTTCCCAAGTGACCAATGAGGAGCACTTCTGCCACTATCCCCTGCCTTGAGCAATATTAACTCAGATCTTCTGCATCTCTCTTGTGACCACCTTATGCTCTAAGGTGGGTCCTTGTCCTGCTCCAAGTGTTTCAGCACCACAGGGGTAAAGGTACACCCACTTCCATCAGGAACAGAGCTGGGATGCCAGCACCCTGTTTGCTCCTCAGATCCAGGGTTGGGACTGGAAGAGTTTACATGCCTGGGACACTCCTGTAAATTCACAAAAGCTGAAGCAGAGCCAAAACCTGAACCCTGCTTCCCTCCCATCTCAAAGCAGGGTTAAATCATTTCTTCATCCCTTTGCTTCATGCCAACTCCATGAATATAACAAGTTCTGCAACTCAAGTCCACCAAGAGGAATAAAATCCAGGCCACCATCTTGGCTGCAAATATACTCCAGAGCCCAGATTACAATCCCCTGCTCTAATGCCCGTGAAACACCATCTGTCTTTTATTGGAACAAATGGCAGAAAGGGGTTTACATAAAGAAGGACTTTATTTGCTTTTTATTTTTTTAAAATTTTTTGACTCCAGAATTTCTAAAATTATTCCTTCTCTCACTTGAAAAGAGGATGCATTGAAAGAGAGAGTACACATTTTTAAAAGCTGGTGTTTGAAAAGCAAACATTAATTAAAGTATGAGGTGGGCATAAAACAGCTAGAGGTTTCAACATCTATGAATAATTCTATAGCTCTCAGAAAACATGATTACTGTTGTTACCATCAGCTTATCTGTGCTCCAAGTGAAATGAATTCAGCCCTCAAAGTACTGAACTGCAAAGAAGTTCCAATGAAGTCTTACTTTCCAGAATAAATCATAATGCTGCACTGCCCAAAACAAGTCTTGCAGTGAGAAATATGATGAATCCATTTATTGCTAGGAGGAGTAATTGGGGAAGTTGGTTTAACACAGTCCTTTCAGAAGTGCTAGTGACAGTTCTCATCAGCAGAAGAAAGAAACCCAACAGGACCCCAACTTCTTCCACTCTGGTGTTAAAACCTTTGTTGCTGCCTGGTTTCACCACCAATCCCAACTGCCCATGTGCCACCAAACTCAACTGGGCAACCCCAAAAGAAAGAGACCAACCACAAGGGACCCCATCTGAAAGTAAGCAGACTAACTGGCAGATGTATCCTTCACCTTCATCCAACTCAAATTCACAGCTTTTTCTCCCAGTGCAGGAAAAATAACCTTTTTTCACCAGAGAAAGCCCAACTGCTTGAAATCCCATCCAGCAGAAACAACTCAGAAAAAACAGAAATAGCCCAATTTCTTAACAGGAGTATTTCTGAGACAAGAGCTGGTTGGAGTGGCAGATTTGTAAGTAACACAGATAGCGAGGGGAGAAGAGCTCAATACTCAGCATCCAGATACAATTTTTTGTGGGACTGAACACCCTGTTTTCATTCTGCCCTTTGTCCTGACTCTTGAGCATTTAACTCTTCAGAATACAGCCTGCTTTACAGTCTCTGTTTCCAGAAAACTTATAACAAATGCCTATTGTAGTCTTCCAAATTATATTCTACTAAACAATTTAGAAACAATCTTTTCCTATGCAGATGATACTGATTTCAACAGAGAGCAATCAGATTTCTCTGTTCCATTCTTTCACTTCTTCTACGGTGCTTCTTCCCTCTACTTCAGAATGTATTTCTTAAGCTTGGTGGCAAACTGGGATTTGGATTAGGATAATTTGTTTAGATCAACATGACCCTTCTCATTAGAGCTGAGCTAGGCACATTAGAATTCCAAGCAAGTTTTGCTTGTTTTTTTTCTTTGTCTCATTTTGTTTTTTAATGGAAGTTTCCCACTTGAAATGACAATTTTGAAAAAATAAGTGACATGAAGTTTCTGGTAGAGCTACTGGTCAGATGCTACAAAGGGGAAAGAAAAACATACTACACAACCCTTTGGTATATTCCAATTCTGAATTAAAGCAATTTAAAAACTAGACATAGTCATTATTTAATTTTCAATCTTACTTCCCCACCAGACACAATATTATGGCTATTCTTGAGTTACATCCCATGATACACCCACCTATGCCAAGAAAACAGTCAAGTCTGAAATGCAGACAAGCCAACCTGTCTGACCTCAGTCCAAGGAGGAAAGCAGCACAATGGTAAAATCTATCTGTGATTGAACAGGATAAGAATTCAATGTGGTTTTGGTTGTTTGTTTGTTTTTAGATTTACTTCAAATGAGTGACTGGGGCATGTATGGAATCATTACTCTCCTTTCCACTTATCCACAATTCAAAAAGAAAGCTCAGAGAAGCCTTTCTTTGTAAACAAGAATTTTGCAAATGTGCCCATTTATGCTCTGCTTGCACTGTATCTTGGGGAACATGAAGTGTGGTGGTGAGGTTGTACTTGCTTCTGTCACTAGATATGACATGCCAGTCTGCCTTGGTAAGGAAGATATAGCTGAACTCATGACAAACTTGCAAGACTTGGTTTCCTTGGAAGAAGGTTCCCAAAATTCTTCTTCCAAACAGGCATGACAAAATCAGACAGGGAGTTTTGTTTTTGCATAAAAAACTAATTAAACTTCCTTCTAGAAGCTGACAGGAGATGGAATGAGGACTTCCATGGATGGAAATATTTCTGTGAGTATTTCCTTTCCCTCCTCCTGAATCTGTATCGCAGAGCTTGAGACTCCAACTAGCCCTGGCTGTAGATATGAATAAACATTTCCGTCTGAAGCACTTTCTGAGCATCAGTGCATCCCTTCAAAGCTTGAATCCTAGGTTTCTTTGAAGTGAAGCACTTGAGGGAAACATCCCCCATGCATTTGATGCTTTGACCTTGTGTTCAGCTCTCTCCTCCAGCATGAAAGACTTTTAGGTATTTGTAGTTGTAGAGAATTTTCAGCACCTCAGTGGGAACTGATAGCTGCCTGGCTGAAAGGAGACACTGGGCTGTCACCACAGCAGGCATCAGCTGGGCTGCCCATGAGACACTCCAAGGGAAACAGAGCAAGTACCAGGTCACCCCTGCCCCAGGATTTTACTTCAGACGAAACACAAGTGAACAGAGAAACTGGAACTCACCAAAAAAGATTTGTTTGATTGTTTTCTTTTAAAAAAAGAACTCTTTCCAGGCATTCATAAGATGCCTACCATAACAATGTGAAATCCTGAAAAATGCAGATGGCAATCCTGCTGGTTGCAGTAGGAAGCCTCTAATATTCAGCCATCTACATGAGGAAGACAAATAGATGCTAAACATTTTAGAACCCTGTATACACACAGCACAACCATTTCCAGCTGCAGGACTAACATTAGGCTTTATTCCTCATACTATTAATCCCTTCAGAATTATAAAATATATTCAAAGAAAAACTTGAAAGACGAGGTTTTGTAAAAAAACCTTAAAAGTTTAACTGTTAGTCCCTATGGAAAATAGATCCTAGTTTTTGATTACAATGTGACTCCCAAGGTAGCCATAAACAATGGGGAAACTTTATAAAATGGATAGGCTTTGTCTATACCTACCAGTTATAGAAATTTTGGGTGTTACTTACAAAAACACAGGATTAAACAATCCTGATTGCTAGGAACTGCGAAATAATGCCTTTCTGGAAATGCTGAACGTTAACTTTCTTCCATATCACCTCCTGGAACAAGATGCCTTTGCCAGGTCCACTGTCCTTGTTGAAAGCTATTTGTCATACTGAACAGGGGCTCCTGGAAAAAATAAATCTCTGCTGAGAGCAGAGGTGTAGAATGTCAATCTAATTTTTTTTAAGAACTCACAGTCACACTGCAGTTTTACAAAAACAAATGACTTGCTTATTTTTCCTAGATGCGTGCAAGAAGCACAGTAGAAAATTAAATATCAATACAGCATTAATACTGAAAGCACTTCCCTGACAAAAAAATCACAGAACACTTCAGATTTTCCAATACTAGTAAAGAAAGTTCAGTAATTAATGATACAAAACCCACCAAATGGTAAGACTTGAGATTCCTTAATTATCCTGTTGTGTTGGTGTATTGCTGAGTCCTCAGATTTTGGATCAGCTTACACTGTAGGTGGTTAAAATACAAAAGCTTTGAGGGGGAACATCAGAGATAGGACCTGCAAATTCTGTGGTGGAGCTGAAGAACAATGCCAACAAAAACCTCAAATGAAGCTGCAGCCTGGAGCTCCACAGTCCCTACAGATCTTCCCCTAGAACCTGCGATGAAGGAGCTATTGGGAGAAATGACCCAGCACAGCTATGCATTATGCCTTAATTTAAGAAAAGCATGCTCCTGCAGGTGTGCAGAACAGCTGCCTGTGGAAGACCTCATTCAGCCACAGCCATCTGACTTCTCTAAAGTGTTATTTTTTCCAAGAAAAGTTACGTTACTTCAGGAATACAAATGATGGTCACTCTGCACTTGTGACTTTCCATGAGGGCATTGAACTGGCGTTCCATCTGTCTCCCCCATCCAGTGACTCTATGCTTGCTCACTTTGGAACAGCAATTAGATCTTGGAATACTGTGAGACCAATGTATTTTTTGTTGTTGTTGCCATGACAACTATGCTGCTAGGTTGGACCTGAAGCAGCAGCTGGCTTCACTACTGCCAGGCCTTGGTAAGTACAGCCCTTAACTTCTTTTTTCCCTGCCTTCTAAACATGTTGCCTATATACCAAGATTTTAGTCCCTTTACCTGAAGAGAATTATAAACTACACCCATTTTTCTGCTTCTCAAGAATCATTTCTATCATGAGGCAGGCAGCAGAAATAACACAAACACATATTCCTGCAGTAGCTCACATGATCCTAAGCATGCTGAAAATCTCATTTCCAAGTAAAGGTGGGTATAAGCTGCTGGCATTAGTACACTATGCACAGCTTAGTGAAAACGTGGCAAATACAGCTAAAGCTAAGGAAAGCTTTTGCGGGATACCAGTCATGCCAAACAAAAATCCAAAACATAGTGCTCTACATTTACTGTCTTAAAAAGAAAATCAGGTAAGTTTTCAAATTAAGAACTTGAAAATAATACTAAGAAACAGTACCTGTGAGAACAAACTCAATTGAGCATAACATAGGCAAGGAAAAGGGCAAGAGTTCTGCCACTGTCACCTTCTAGGCAGGGAGGTAACTACTCCATTTTGAAAATGTTATGTTATTATCCAATGCATCACTTGGCCAAAATTTCAAATGCAACTGAGATGACAGAATAGAAAAAAAAAAAAAAAACCTTCACATTTTAGCTTTTTTTCCAGTGATTCATTTTTTATCCCGTCCTAAGTATTAACATGGACATTAGAGGAGTAAACAAAGTATACTGTGGTACCTTGGTATCACTTGTTTGATAAAAACACACATAGACTGAAAACAGAAACTAAAAATAAGGATTAACTAAGCTTCTACCTAGCTTCTAAGAGGAAGTCCAGTTTGCTACAGAAAGTATAGTTCTTTTCAGTTCACACTGCTAACCATACTCAGCTCTTCCTCACCTTCGATTAATACTGACATCTAACTAAGTTGTTTAAGTTACAAACCGCCACCACTACAAATACAGGGCATTTTGGAAAGCAATTTAAATGATCAGCAGTATTTATTGCAAATCAGCTGCTCTCTTTTACCATTTACAAGGTGGATAGTAAAAGTAAACACACAGAGAAAAAAATATTCATGAGACATAAACTGGTTTAATTAAAACTGTAAAGGAAAACAAGATGCAGGAATAAAAACTCCAGATCACAGCACTTATTAATTATGAAGGTGCTGCTGATCTTGAAAAAGCAATTGAGAATCCATGACCAAACATTCAGCCTTAAATTCTGAGGGAAAGGGAGGGAATGGCCACAACCTACCAAGTCCTTCCACACTACTGCACATAAAACTGTACTACTTGATGTATTTTTCCATGAACTTTTTGTGAAACTCGGATCGCAGAGTATCATTGACAAATCTTTTGTCCTTTTTTGTTTCGTCTATCCCCTTGGCACAGTTCTTGAAGACAACATCATCGTCCCACCTGAAAAGGAAAGTTTTTAATTTCAGTAAACTTGTATGAAAATTAGGTGTGATATACAAAAACAAATAAATGGAGTTTGACCCTCTTACTGAACAACTAGTCATTAGGATTAGTAATTTAGTCTTTCATTAGTCATTTTCAGTCTTTCAGAAAACATGATCTATTTTTATCCCAAGCTATCTCCTACACACCTGTGACAAGATCTGAGGAAGGAAACAGAAACCAGCTACAGTGATAACATTTTCTGACTCTGAACAGCAAGAGTCAGCAAGGGGATGGGTGTCAATGAACAGACTGCACAGTACCTCCTTTTAACTTTGAAGTTTGCCTGAGGCTGTGCTGGCCCAGTAAGGTTCAGCAGTGGGTTACCACTCAGGATATTCTCCATTCGGATTCTTTCTTCTTCAGCCTTTTGCTCTTGTTCCTGAGAACCAGAAATGGATATAATTATTTTTCTAGGCCACTCTTCTCCTCTAGTTGGTAGAGATACACATTATTTAGCTTTGAACTCACACAGATGTAGCTTTAATTCTTAGCTCAGACTTTTCATCATGTTTGTGTATGAGGAGAATAAGGACAGAGCAGAGATACTCTACAGAGCTTAACTTTGCTAATAAACTGTCAAACTAGCAACACTCATACTCTACTTAGCTTTGATGCGCCATCAAATATTCAGGTAAATTCTAGCTTTACCCTATACATATTAATTATATTAAAAACTGTATACACATTAAAATATTTTCTTTATCCTCATAAGAAAAGGCAGTACATTGTACAACAATCACTAGGTAGAAGAAACCATACAGCATGTTGAAACTTCTCTATTTTCAGCACCTGTTTGGATTTTACAATTACAACTTCCCTAGGGACCAATTAAAAAGAATATTGGGAATCCCACAGTGAAATGAACAGAGCATGTCATAAGACTATTTAAAAGTTTCAATATTAAGAAGCAGACAAAATTTTCTTGTCCTTGTACTGTCAAATGCATATGATTCAAACCTACGTGAAGCGATGCACTACAAGCAACACAAAGTAATCTCACTGCCCACAATTCCAAGCTCTATTAGCACATCTAGTGACTTAAATGTTTACAGGCTTCAAAATTAATGTTTAATATTAATTTTTCATATTTTCCTACAAGCTTTCATGAATATTGCAGGGAGTGTTCTTTGATGAAAGAATTAGTTGGAAAAAAAAAAGTAATTCTTTAAGTTAGGATGACTAAGTAGCTTTCCTACTCTAAAGTATGAAGTATGGTCTGAAGACACTGGTTAAAAAATGAACTGAAGCCTCATTAGCACTGCAGGAGAATCAAACCATGGCTTTTAAAAATTATATAAACTAAAAACAAAGAGATCATGAGGTCGAGGTTGTTCTCCAAGCTGGAAAAAAAAAACCAAAACCTGCAGAAACTTACTTAATTGCTGAGGACTTCTACAGAATCCCAAGAGAGGAAGATGTTTCTTTGCTGCTGGAGTTTACAAGGTTTAAATGCTAAACTTGATGCTGATGCTAGCCAGAGTTCTCTACCTTCAAATATTTAATCAATACTAAGTTATTTATTGTTACCTAAAATTTACAATATTTTTCCATTAAATTGATCACGTAGGTGAAATTTTGTATGGGCACCCTATCCTTAGAAGTGTTTAGGGGCAGGCTGGATGGAGCTCTGAGCAACCTGAACTAGTGGAAGGTATCCACGCTGACAGCAAGGGGCTTGAAAGTAGATGACCTTTAAGGTCTCTTCCAACCCAAACCATTCTCTGCACCATTAAGTTTAATCTCCAATGCTCCATTAAAAGCAAGGTGTTGAAAACACAACAGGCCTGGGAAAAACAATGAGAGCAAATGAGAAAGCTACAAACCAAAAATTCCTAATCAAGAGAATGCAGCACTATTAAGACCATTGTAAGAAATTAATAGTCCTCTGCTGAAAAATGGTTCTGTGGAGAGAACTTCTTCCAAGTTTATATATGCAAACAGATGCAGCAGTTTCTCATTTTAGAGCTAGACTCCACATGAACTCTTCTGAAGGTGGCAGGTAGAGCATGGCACAGTCTCATCCTCAAACTTCTAAGACATTAACTTCAGCCATGACCCAAAGTTACTGAACCTGTGCATCATGCATTATGTTATCTGAGGCAGACATTACTATTTTGGTTTGGGTTTTTATGATGCATGAAAAATCCCTCCACACACCACTGACATGTAGAGAACTACAATGCACTCCACATACAGTGTTTTTTTTAGTGGTCAAAAAATTGACTGGAGTCAGCCAGCACCTTTTCCGGAGGAATTGCAGTTCCTCTTCCCTGCCTCTCCCCATTTCAGATTTAATCTCATCAGTTCCTAAAATGCTGATGGTTCCAGCACTCTCCACCATGCATGAAGAGAAGCAAAAAGCACTTCAGTCATTTGAATGGCAAACATTCAAAATCACTACAGAAAGATAAAGACAGTATCAAGAATCATAAAAAATATGCGTACAGCACTCCAATGCGCTTCCTACAACCAGATGCACATTCTAATTTTCTATACTAAGATTTTTAAAAGGCATGTTACACATCATCCTAACTTTTATCTGCTTTGACATAACCCATATAATATCCTTCAGCCTCAATCAGCCTGACATAGCTCAATTTCTGATAACAAAGAAAAGCATTAAGTGATAAAATGTGACAGAAAAAAAAATCAAACCTGAAATAACACTTTTAAGAAGTGTTATACTACAAGCACTAGTGTAAGACTAAAAGAGGGATTTAGCTGGACATGGTCCCATAGGGACCTGAGCTCACACCTTGGCAGAGACCTAGAGGATACAACAGGGAGCCAAGACAGCTTTTGTGCTCACACTAAATTATGACACAGGAGACCAACCACACTCCAGGCTCTACTGACTGCGTCTCCACTGTACCACCACGCAGGCTAGGATACACAACTTGTACATTGGCCCCAACTTGGCGTTTCAGGCTCAACTGAATTCACAGCTGATTATTACTAGCAAAAAAACTGCATTGACTTAAGTCAACTGCAGTTGCAGAGGACTGGAAAGTGGCAGATAAACTAAGTGGTAGAGGCAATCTTGGGAATTTCTTCCCTTGGCTTATCTGTTTCTGACTGCAAAGGAAAGAAAAACATCGTTACCATGTTTATTTTGAGCACAGTCCCTACCCTTAGCACAGAGCAAGATTACTTTTACAGAAAGTGCTAAAGTTCTCCAAATGACTACATTGTATTAAAATTAGTTATCCTACTCAGTTTTTACAGATATTGAGCAGCTTAAAAAGAACCTGAAATAACTGCATTCCATTGAAGGCTGAAAAAAAGTTTAAAAAAATAAAAATAAAAATTGCATAACCTAATTTAAATGCTAATTTTTGAATGACAAACTATGACAGCACTGCCTTTAGCAGCAGGGAATGAAATTTAAGAATGCATAAACCCACCCCAGTTATCTGATGCTGTGCTAGTTACTAACTCTGTGCAACACAGAGATTCAAATAATTCATTGAAACTTCAAAAATAAAGAGCACCAAGTAATCACACTGGCAGTGTTCACATGCTTTGTTGTGATTTTGTCCACAAAGAAAGGGATGTTATCATTTGTTCCTGGCAAGGGTTAAGTGTTCCTGGCATGTCTCAAACACTGAACGAAGAAACACACTCTGCCATGTGCTTTTGCCTTTTTACTGAAATTTTCTTAATCACTGATTTGGTCTTCTAGTTTTAGTCAGACCCTTAAGATTTAAATGGAAAGGTTAATATCTATCAAGACTCATTTTCTGATGTTTTATCTGAAAGCCCGTGACATGGCTAAAACAGGGGGCAGAGCTAAGATTTACTCTGATCACTGGTAAAGTAATATATTCAGTTACAGAGAAACTCAGTGAAATAAAACTGTTAAGAAAACAAATCAAAAACTTTAAGTCTGCTCTCAGCTAAGCAAAAAACAACTGGCTATTAAAACCGGTTTGCCAGAACAGCATACATACATTCAGCTGCTCACTGATTTGCAGTTTGTTTTTATTTCAATTTACTTTCTAATGAAGCACTTGAAAACTGAAAAACAAGAGCATTGTAAAGCTTAATTTAGAATATTGAAATGTTTTCTGAAACCTATCCATGGATGGTTAACACAGACACCTATTTAGTGTTCATACAGTTCTATGCAGACCTAGAATTATTCCACAGAAATGGCTTTCAAAACTAGAATTTCCTGGTCAGCTCAGTGTCTACTAGAAACAATCTGAGATTACAATTGTAGAGAAAAACATCAGGAGGACACCCACGCTCAAACAATTTTCAAAAACATCCATAGTATTTATTTAATGATTCTACATAACTTCAGGGAACTCAAGCATTTTGAGAAGTTAACAAGCTTTGAGAGGAACTGTTTATTTGGCTGACAAACTATTAAAACCTCTTAATATTAATATTATCAAAATTAAGATTTAGAGGATTTCTATGGATGTTGGTGTTACCCATAAGGGAAGTTAACAGAGAACAGGATGCCCCCTAAAAAGCAGATTCTCATATTTTGTTTTTAACTGCTGTTTCACCACAGATGCATTTGGAAAGAAGCCGTTCACCTTTAATGGCAACTTAAATAATGGACACCAAAGTGATGACTGAATATTAACAAAAATACAGTTTACTCCAAATGAAGTACCATAAGTAATTGGACTAGCATTTTAATAAATCAAAATAACAAAAGTATCAGGGAAAAATCTACATATAGCACAGGTTTGGGATATATTACAGTAGTTTACCCACTTAATCTTGTTAAGAGCCTGGGATGTTCCAAGAAGATGACAAGAAGAGACACATTAATCTGTCTGTATAACAATAGGGTTTAAGAATGATGATCAGTGAAGTGAAGAGAGAAGAGGTATTCACTCCACAGTTTCCCTTTGCCTGGCCACTGGTTTACCCACATTGTCTACTGTGGACAGCAGCATTTCAGCAGGTAAAGCATTCCTGTACATGGATTAGTATTAACTACAGTTAAGAATTTATATGAGATGCTATTCTGAAGTCATCTGAATTATTAATACAAAGTTACTTGCAAAAATAGGTCTAAATTATGGCTTGCAGTACATAATAAAATGAAATTCCATGCATCTGAAGGGAAAAGGAATTTATATAAAATAACTCTAAAATGCTTAGCCAGTAATACCATATTTCAAAGCCATGGAAAACAAGGCATAATCTAAACTGATTGCACAGTAAAGCAAACAAACTTAAGACTTCTTTCCAAAGATAACCCTTACTCCTGAAGACTCTTTCCAAGGCTGTGCCCCACTCTGGCTTTTACTTTTTCCATCAAAATGGTCTTAGGTTCCTATTCCCCAAAAAAGTCACAAGAAAATAAAATTCCAGGTACCTGTAGAGCACCCTCTATTGATGCCAATAATGAAGATGCCAATTTTAAAGAAAGCCTACCTGCCACCAACTAGTGAAAGGATGAACATTGTAGGTCTAGATTCTGAGTGTGCAATAGTAGGCACTATTGAAAATAAATAACACAATTTCATTCAGTATGCATGCAGCACTGGACAGTACAAACCCTGCTGCTGGTATGTATGTTATGAAGGTAACACATTATACCTGTAAGAGACAGCAAAATAAAACAAGTGCTATCCCAAATACTTCATGGCTTTTAGCACCCTCTAGTGACAAAACAAGAATTTCATGGAGATTATGATCCTACTTTACACACATGATAAAAGAAGCAGGCACTCGGTTGTCTGAGCTTCAATTTATTAACCACTATTTTCCAAAGGCGAGTTTTCTACACTGAAATGTGACAAGTCATGCTGTTTAATCTTGATGCATGCTTGCAATTATCAAGCAAAGTGGAAAATCCACACAGACCTAAGTTTTCATTTTAAGCACTGTGCAAGGCCAGCTGAGGTCAAAATCTTTCCTACACATGGCTACACTTAATTTGTAGTTTAGTACATTTCACATAGGAATACATGGTCGAATTGTTGACAGTGTTTTTAAGTATTTTTCACCATGTTGTTACTGCAAAAGACAATTTCATTACTTCATGATACACCGCAAATGCCGAGATAAAGAGACAAGAGATGATTTCAGACATCCTTTAATGCAGAAGACCTCTCATAGGCCAGATGGGCAATCAAGTAGTAACAGTATTCTACAGCACAATTTCTGCAATGAAGCAGCATGCTACAGCTTTTAGCCTTGCATACTGTTTTAAGTGCAAAACTGCACAGCTCACTGGTTTTACAGGCCTTGTTGATTCTAAATTTTTATATTGCTAGGCAAGAACAGGCTCACAACTACAACGCTGCCAACAGCAGTTAAAACATTATCCTCTCCTAGCTTTTCCTAGTGTCTGCTGGAAGCTCTGTTCACTGCCAGCTAAGCATTCATGAAAAACATTAAACTATTAATGTGTATGTTAAGCTACAGGAAAGGTTACAAGTAGTTCAGAGGCATTAAAACATTATGCTGTCAGAGCAGCCTTCGATTAGCCTCCTGATCAGCATCTAATGTGTTTATTTAGTATGTTCTAAAAAAATACCTCAGATTAATTCATACACAGGTGACAAGTGGCTTGGTTTTCTGACAGACTTTTTGTTTGATTTGGGGTTTTTGTTTTGTTTTACACTAATGGGGAGTATACTTACAAAAACATACAAACCACTCCAAATGAAGCAACCAATGTTTTGCAAAAGCACTAAAATTATTTAAGCCCTACTCAAAAAGAGAAAGCACTTAGTAAAAGCAGATGAAGGAATGCTGCACACATCCAATACCTCTGCTGCACCACCAGAGGAGAGTATTCCAGCAGTGCAGATGAAATACCTGGGCTCTAAACTGTTGAAATACAATGCTAAAACCAGTACACGATACAAACCTAAAACATGGTAAGTTTCACAACACAGATCACTCCCAGAAACGAATCCAAACTCCCAGTCCCTAGAAGTCCAATCAACAGTTAGGAATTTTGCTAATGCACTCCATCCCAACAATCTCTCTTACACCAAGGATGTAATAGCACCACCAGCATAGGATTTAATCCCACTCACAGAAAAACATCCGTAACTACAGGGACTTTCCTCCCATTTCAAGGGCAGAACATAGTGTTTTCTGTCTGTAGAGAGAGAGATTATAGAGAGGTATGAAAGCTACATGTGAATTGAGTTTCCCAGTGCTGAAAAGACTGCTGTATTGTTATTTGGTTTTGCAGAGACATTTTTCAAATTAATTTATCTGTGTATGATCAAATGGAAATAATTCTGGTCTTACAGTTCAAACTGGTGCTCTTTGCAACACATCACCAAAGCTGTGAAAGGACAACTACTGTATAAAACCAGCAGCCATAAGAAGCAGCGCCAAAAAACACACATCTTTATTTCATAAACAAAATTAATATTACTTGTTTCATAAAAGCTAGTTAAACTAAATTACACTGGATTGCACACAGCTCACTAATGCCACTATAACCTTTGGTATGACAGCTGAGTGAAGATGACTTGCACATGAAATCAAGATTATCTTGACTCACTGCCTGTACAAGTGTAGGAAAAGTGTATAAAATGTTTCAGTGAGTAAAACATTCAGTATGCCTTATAAAGAAAAAAATTCTTAGTAATTATGAGATAGAAAAACAAATCCATCATACCTGAGAAGAGGTTTGAACAGCTCTTTGTTTATCAGTTCTCACTCATCCCAAGTACTTCAGGCACACCAGTTTTAATAGACAGCAGTTCACAAAAAAAAAAAAAAGGTGATTTTTAATGTGTGAGATTTTACCTTTCGAGCTTGCTCTTCAGCCCGTTCTTTCTTGATTTTTTCCAGTTCAGCCAGAAGAGCTGCAGTGTCATCATCATCACTGTCTTCCAAGTCCTCATCTTCATCATCTTCCTAGTAGTAACAAATGGAAGGCAAGAATCAGCTCGTTCATTTAATTTAATAAAAAATGCCCCTGGGCTGCTCAGCTAAGGCTACAATTTGCTGCTGGCTGATTTCTGAACAAAAGGTAGCGACAAATGCAATTCAAATAGGCTTTTTGCTCTTTTATAGTAAAGTTAAAAGAAAAATATGTTTGTGCTTTTGGGATGACTGCAATTAAAAATGCTATGTAATGGCTAGACTCTAGAATGGCTGTCCCCAATCACTTTCTAATCATTGTGATACAAGTCATTCTGTATGCCTGATTACCATGTCCAGCACTGCTGGGACCAAATACCACAGGATTAAAAAACTCAGAGCTTGTTGTCAAGCCTTTGACTTAACTGCTAGATATCAGCAAAAGGAAGCATAGTCAAAGGCAAGCATTTGTTGCTCATGCAGTCATCTGCAGGTATCTCAATGGTTCTACCCCTGGGGAATTCTTACTAGGCCAGTGGTAGTTCCCCATACTGTAAGTGGTATTTTTAGTTTCCTAGATTTTTTTCTGCTTTCCAAGGATACCATTACAGCATGGACCAGAACCCTCTGAACCACTCTGCACTTTGACCACAGTACAGAAGCTAAAGTAAAGTAAAAGCAAAATACATTGGAACCTATCCGAAATCTTAAGGCAACCTAGAAATATCTATTGCATTAATAGCAATCCTTAAGGCAGGGTATAATGAAAGGAGACAGAAAAGAAGATACATACATCAGTAAGAGGATCATCTGCATCTAGATTTGCAGCAGGAATCTGGTCTAGCCGAGGCTTCTTAGACACAGTAGATGATGATGTATGTTCTGTGGTAAGAGTTAAAGAAGTGTCTAAGTCACTTAATTTAACAGCATCTAATGTCAGAAAGCAAAAATCTTCACAATTTGTCTTGCATTAGAGTAAGAGAAACAACCTTATGTTTGCTTTTCCCTCACTTCTCAATCTTAATGCCCACGTTAATTCCACCACCTAAGAAGCCTCAAAACTAGCAATAACATCTCAAACTTACAGTCTGGCCTCCAAAAGTTTTTTTAAGTCATTATTATTTCAATTAGAAAAATCCCAGAAAAAACAGATGTGGAGAAATATTCTTATTATATATATCCAACTGGAGAGTTCCCATTTAGGATGATTCCAAAGCATTACTGCTTGCTAGTTTGGTCCAAACCACATCTACTTTCTTCTGTGAATTTGAAAGCCATGCAACGGCTTCACACCTAAACCTAAAGTACAAGAGGTTGTACTTTAATACTAACAATGAGTATTTCTCAAAAAGCTCTTTGATTTTGTTATTACTTCACCGTATTTGAAAATAATTGCATACTTTCAAACAGATTTATTGTTACACTGGTGCTGTAACAGGAGAAGATGAGCCATTACCCTTTCTCCTTCCTGTCTTGCTTGTTCAAGTACAAAAAAAAAAGCCCTTTATTAGCTGTACACACTTGTTGCCAATTCATTACAATTGTACTGTATCAGCTGGGCATGCTTTTCTACTGGCTGGCCTAGATTTCTGCTAGCATGAAGCCAGCATTAAAGCCAGTGGACATTCCCTTGCAGGTCAACAGTTCTGAACTATCAGGCCAATACCCTAAATTCTACTCTCATGACATGCTGTCTGCTACAGCAAACTTCTTACAACACCAAATTTCATGCAAGAGCAATGTTTCACAAAAGGGTTAAGATTTTTGTTTCTTGGTTTTTACCTCTGGTTGGTCTGTCTCTGTTCTTTTCTCTTGCAGCAACTCGCTCTCTCTCCTCCAGCTCCCTTCTGAAATCACGGTTACGCACCTCCTCAGGAGCATCCTGAGTGGTCTGTCTAAAACAACAAATAGGGAAAAAGCCTGAAGTTTGACAGTCTACAGCTGGGGACATCTTTTTCATACAGCCCAGTAAATCCTGGGGTGAACAGGTAAGGATAGGGAACAAGAATGGGGTTCCATGTAAATGTATGTTTATTCTCTCCCCAGCAGAACCCTCCAATGTATGTATGCACTGCACACAGACCTGCCATGCCACACACTCATGCTCCTTCTCATGTCTCTTGAATGAATGAAAAGACCCTACTTAAATTTCTACAACAAGATTGCAACATCTATCTGTATTTCACTATGTTAAAATATTCTGTTGTCCAGCAGTCCAGTCCCTATGTCCTAGCAGACATCCATAAACATCATGGTCACCTTCCTTCGTTGTTTTACCACCCAAAGTTGCTGCTGCAAACCCAGTCTCTAAGGCTTACAGATAAGACCAAGACTAGAACATCCTTTTCATAAATCTTTCCTTCTCCATGAGCCCAGACCATGATCAATAATAAAGTTGGAAGAACAAGCAAAACACCTTGTGAATAAATCCATGGTCACCCCTCTTTTAGGTAACAGCAGGCAAAAAGCAATGAACTACGTATATCTGAGCCACATTAATTTCCACCTAGAGGCTGCAGACATTTTTGTGGATATCTTGAAAAGAACTAGCAAATAAAAAAAAGCAGCAACTGCTTTTACCTGTGAGCTCAGTGCTGGAAGTAAGAGTGCCTGGAAGAAACCCAGACTCGAGCCATTATAAATACATTGTGTGCACAGCCTGTCTTTATGATGAAGTATTTTGTTTGCTTTTGTAATTAAAAACCTGAATGTGGAATCCTTGTCAGAGCTGCAAAATCTCTCCAAACCAAGTGCCATGCAAACAGAGATGAGTGAGATTGAAATGCTGTACTTTTCCTGCAGTGATGCAGTCCTGGCAGTTTAACAAAGACAACTTTTTATTAGGTGTTTGGGAGGAAGAACAGAAGACACTTGATGCTTCCTCCATCTCTCCCTCTCATACAAAATGAGGAATTTGTTAAAACATACATCATATATTCCCACACATACGTGTGCCCACAGACTTTTTCCAAAGCACCAGACTGGTGCTCCAAACCCCATTTTTTTATAGAACAAACCACCATCAATTTTCTCCATAACAGCAAAATCCATTTGACAGCATTTCCTGTGTTGTTTGTTTTGGTATTCTCCAAAACACTTAGCTCCCTTATGAATACATATTCTTAAAGACCAAAGGGACAGGAGGGAAGAGCTAACAGGGTAAATATCTACAGAAAAAAGTGCAAAAGTAAAACCTTAACAGTAATTTCACTGACAAGAGTAACATCAATTAGATGAGCATTTTTAGATTGACACATTTAATTTAAATTGTATCATACTGACTGCAGATTTTATTCATTCTTTCAAAAAGATAAACAATTTATTAGGCATTTCAAGCACAGGAAAATATTCCTAAGATCACATTCTCTTTCTCACTGGTTAAAGAAATTTCTTCTCCCAAGACCTGCGTAAACTACTTACAACTTAACGTCAGCTGCAGTTTAACATCAGCTCTTCCAACACATCCCACTGCCTGAGTGCTATTCCATGGCTCCCCTGCCTCCTCCTAATGCCCTTACCAAGTGGTCCTTGGCCAAATATATGATGTGGTTTTCCTGATTTTAAGAGGTGCCCAATTTCACTTCTCTCATCCCATTTTGCTCTGCAAGTGACAGTACTCCCTGTGGCTCTGCCCCAATGCCAACTTACTTTCCACTTCACTGCCCAAGATGTTCAGTCTCCAGTGCTCATCTTCTTCTGATAATTCATGTGCATAAACAGCAACAAATTATCACTAAAGTTAAACCTCCCCAATCACCTGCAACGCATTTGAGCTCCTAGCTCTGCTTTTCAGACTTTCACTTTTAGCCCACTTGCTCAGCACTGCTGCATAATTTCTGGACCTTGCTCAGTGCCGAACACATCAACATGTACTGAGAAAATGTCAAGAGTACTGCTTATAACAAAACAGTCATTCCCAGCCTGCTTTGCCCTAACACTCAAAAAATTGTACTAACCTGTATTTGATTTTAGTATGAGAAGGAAGATCTCTGCTAGAATATTGTTTGGATAGCTGGCTTAAGTCTCCTTCACCTTTTCCTCTTCCTCCTCTTGCAGGTTCAAACGTTGGCCTTGCTGCTGTCGTCATTTTCACTCCTACAGAATTAAGGGAAAAAAACAAGTTGTTACTACAACTTACAGTGTAAGACAATCATTAGGAGCAACTTTGCTCCAGGAACTGTAGAAGCAGTGACAAGTCCCACTGCATTACACCAGCTGTCACTCAGCTCATGATCCTCAAAATGTAAGTAGCATTTTATTGACAGAATCTATTCAGGTTTCAAAATAAGAATATTTTCCAATATGCTTGAAAGATGATACATAGACTAACTTAAATATGAAGCTGCATTTGCAAAGTAAGTAACACCAGCCAGGAACTGATCTCCCAGCCTAAATGTAGTAGTCTTGTACCTAACCTCTTTCCCCTCCTGAAAAACTGCAGTCAAAATGACTGTGTACTGGGAGGATGCCTTCATTATTCCCCAGACCATTGCTACGTACCGCCACCAGCACTGCTGGCTCACAGAGACCACAGTGTGCCTAGGACGGTGCTCATCATTAACCACTGATGAACATCAGGCAACATAAACAAAGTGCATGAAAAAAACTTGGATAAATGGAGAAGCTGTCACCAGCTCACCCCAAGAAACTGCAGAAACTCAGCATGTCCTAAAAGCCAAACCAGCAGATGCCCAAATTTCTGCTATCAGTTCTTCTGTCCGTAAGAGTGAAACAGGCTCCATCCAGCCTCAGCCATGCAGACACCCTGTGTTCAGCACTGCCTGACAGGACCTGGAGACCCTGCAAGCCCAAACCACTGTGCCAGCCAAGAGTTTAAGATGGCTAATCAGTGCCAGAAAACACTGTGTGATCAGCCATCAGGACATGAGGGGACAGCATGAAGCTGTGTCAGGGGAAGTTTAGGTTGGATATTAGAAAAAGGTTCTTCACCCAGAGGGAGGTTGGGCACTGGAACAGGCTCCCCAGGGAAGTGGTCACAGCACCAGCCTGACAGAGTTCAAGAAGTGTTCAGACAATGTTCTTGGGCACATGGTGTGACTCTTGGGGTGTCCTGCAAGGGGTCAGGAACCAATTCAGGATATTCTATCATTTTGTGACCTCAAATCTACTATCTGAAACGATTCTCATTTCTGCTTCACCACAGCACATATTGATTAGTCACAGCCTAAATGTATTTAGGGCAGGAGAAAGAGACCTGCAGAGATACATAAAGGTATCAGTCCTACCAACCAGAAGGTTGAATGTTTAAAGGTGATAAGAGAACCTATTAAAAAATACTAAAAAGCAAAATACAAAAACATTACATTGTTTCATATACTTTTGTGGTACACAAACAAAAGTTATTTTTGCTCTGCTTATTTTGTTAGTTTGTCACTTTGAATGAGAGAACAAAATATCCAACTTCAGCATCAAAATGATAATATAATGAGTGGCTCAAAATAACATCCCATCGCACAGAACAGTTATTGCTACTGAACTTCTACTCAAAAAACAAAATTAACAGAGGGAAACACCTTTAAAAAGATGTGAAATGGTAACTAGCCTTGGCTTGTTAATCAAGGACAGATGACACTTTTCAGTGATGCTGTACAAGTTAGCTGAAACTCAGTGAGCCATTTTAGCTCTCCTGGCACACATTCTGCCAGATCTATGATCCAAGAAAGTAATTTGTTCCCATAACTTATCTGTGCTAATTATATGTAACAGAGGGGATCCATGAAATCAGGTGAAGAACAAGATCTGGTGTGGCTGCAGTAGTTTCAGGAAGCATTAACAAATTGTCTGGAAAGCATCCCTGCTTCTCTTAGATTACAGAATTAATCACATTGGAAAAGACCTCTGAGACTGTTGAGTCCAGCCCATGACTGAATATAACCTTGTCAACTAGACCAGGGCACTAAGTGCCGAAATCCAGTCTTTCCTTAAACACCTCGAAGGATAGTGACTCCTTGGACAGCTCATTCCACTGTCTAATCACCCTTTCGGTGAAGAAATTCTTCCAAATGTCCAACCTAAACCCCCACTGACACAACTCCAGGTCACCTCCTCTTGTCCTGTGAAAAGAGGCCAACCCCATGTGGCTCCAACCTCCTTTCAGGCAGGTGTAAAAAGCGATAAGGTTCGCTTGAGCCTCCTCTTCTCCAGGCTAAACGCGACCAGCTGCCTCAGCCGCTCCTCACAGGACTGAGTCAGTCCGCAGTCAGCTTGGCCTTCAAGGACCCAGACTCAGCCTGAAACCCTCAGGTTTCGGAAATACCTGAAGAAGCCTCTTTAGCGCTACCAGGAATTATCGGCCAAGAGGGAGTGACCGAGCTCGGCCCGCAGCTGAATTGCCTTGGCCTTGCCGGGCTGCGCCCTTACGGGAGGATCCGAATCGCAGCGCCAGGCCCGGCCGCAATCCGTCCCCTCGCCGGACCCGCCTCCCCCCGCGCCACCCTCTGCCCCAGGGCCGCCTCTCCGCCTTCAGGGCCCTCCCGCAGCCTCCCCGCCGCTTTCCCGGGCACTCACAGCGCGGCCTCCTCCGCCCTGCGCAGCCGGGCCCTACACCGCCACCATGGTTCCGCCGGGCACCCACAATGCACCGCGGCGGGCCATAGACACGGGAGCGCTGACCATAGAGAGGGGCCGCCATGCCGGGGGCGGGGCGGAAGCGCGCGCTGGGGCGGCCGCTGCCTCGGCGGCAATGGCGGCTGCGCTGCGGGGGCCAGGGCACCGAGGGGTGGGCTTAAGGAGGGAGGGTTGAGAGCCTTGGAGAGATATTGGGGAGGATAGAAGCAATGGCGGGCGGAGGAAAAGGGAATACTTCAGGCATTCTCTTTATTCGGGGGGGGAGTGGGAGTGGGAGTGGGTTAGGAACATCAGCCTGACTAAAAGGTATCAAGGCACGTCTGACTTGTCCTTGCCCTCCTTGCAGGGTAGTCCTTTACGTGGTGTAGGTGTTTATACAATAGACTTATACTGGCTATAAGGAAGACATTTTTTCTTGTGACAGTGTTGAGGCACTGGAACAGGGCGCACAGAGGAGCTGAGGATGCTCCGTCCCTGGAAGCGTCCAGGGCCAGGCCGGACGGGGCTTTGAGCAGTTCGATCTAGTGGAAGATGTCCCTGCTTATGACAGGGGGTTAGAACTAGGTGCTCTTTAAGGCCCCTTCCAACCCAAACCGTTCTGTAATTCTATAATTATTGCTGTCTATGTAAAGCCAAAGCATGAATGACGATCACTAAGGAATTCAATTCCCCCTCTTAAAATGCAGCTCCTTCCTTGCGTTTATTGCTCCTTTTAGATGCCTTTTTGTTATCAAGCTTCTGCCAATCCACACTAAGGCATGTGAAGTAAATGGCTTTCTGATGTATCTACAAATTAACGCAAGGAAGCATTTTCCTGAGTGCCCGACACCCAAGATGCAATTTAGAAGACAGCCCACAAGAGGTCCCACAGATATTGCTAGCCGGGGAGCTACAGCAACAATGGAAATTGCATACTCTGCATCAATGAGCCGTCAGAGAAAGCACTTGGAAGAAATGGGCCTTTAGTATGGGAAGAAACCAATTATTATAGGCACGTTAAGCTTCCCTCTGAAGTTGGATAGTGACAGTAATTACTGTCTCGCCTCCTAAGAGCTACACCTGTCAGTAACCAAGTATCTAGCATTGCACTTTCTCATCTGCAAGCCTCTATCGGCACCCTGTGAAATGCATTTATCATTTTTTCCACTACAGACACTTTAAACTCAAGATCAAACCTTGCAGAGAAGTCTGGCTTCGCGAATTTGGTGTTCAGATCACAGCAGCCTGAACAGAGTGCATCATTCTGTGATGGTGGGTGTTATTCCTAGATTACAAATCTGTGGATTTTAAATCAAGAGGCACTGACTGTTATGCTAATTTGACTGTCGTGGTGCAGGAGGATGTTGTGTTTTGCTCAGTAACATATCCTGAAGGCAGTGCCTACCGTTCAGTTGTAATATCCATCTGGCAGAAGGTACCAAGTCTTGATTAAACACCTCAAGAGCTGAAGGGATCTCTCTTGCTCTTGGGTCAGAGCATTCCTTTGTGTGTTAAAAAACTAGCACAGTCCCTGCTCTGAACAGGTTGGAAAATTATTCAAGTAGTAAAGGAATGGTTTTGTGTCTTTGGCCAAAATTGTTCCCCAGGGAGCTTCCCTTCCCCCAGATTGTGTGTATCAATGTAAAGATGTGTTTTATGGTCAAGGGCTTGGTTTCCTTAGAAGACTCGAGCACTAAAGAAGGATATTGGTGAAGTGGAGGTGCCAGAGCCCAGACTCCTAAAAATACAAACTCAATTTTCTTGCAGAAGCACCTGACCTTCACAGGTCTGCAACTTCTGGGTTTAAAGATCTCTAAATATACAGAGTTTTTCCCAATCTTGAACTTGTTTGGATTTAGTTTAGGAGTAAGAAGTTTAGCACCATATTGTCTCCAGGGCCTAACAATAATAGCTGGTCTGTTCCCCAGCTCAGGTGCTCAGAGAGCCTTCATCCTGTAATTATTCTCAGAGCATGTCCGCACTCAGCAATATCACCATCAGCTTCTCAGTCCCTCTGGGTCACTTCACAGAGCTCTTTCCCAAGCAGAGCTCACCCTGCATGGGAGAATTTTTGCCCCACTAGGCAGGCTTTGACATGTAGGGACATTCTCCATATGTTTTTGACTAGTTAAGCATAAAGGAAGGGATTAAAGATCCACCAAAGTGCAGGGGTGTAGAAAGGGACACCACTCAAATTCAGTGATAAAGGTGGCAAGTGTGAATTCATGTGTTCTTGGATTATGCATTGTAATGTCATCAGATAGTGTAAACAAGCAGACAATAACAAAACCCCAGATCTTCCCCCTTCCCATGGCTGCTCTTTGCTGAGCAATTTGGCTGTGGCAACCCTTAGGAAGGTATTGTGTGCTGCATGGAAAACATGAAAAGCAGAAGTCACTACTTCCCTTGATCATTTCCTCCAGTGATTAATTATCCTCACAGTTTAAAACTGTGCCTTATTTTTAATTTCAGTAGTCTTTGTTTCCAGCCATGGAAACAGAATTACTTTCTGGTAATTTTAAAAGCCTATGTTCTCACTAGGTATTTATGCTTTATAATCTAGTCTTGCTGCTGCCTTTGGATAAAGTAAGCAGCAGGCTGTTCCAGTCTTGGGATTGTTTTCTTCCTCACACCAACTAGTTGAGGGCTTTTTCTTGCTCTCTATCTGTCAGCAACAAAAATGTAAAACTGTTTCAGCATCAGCTCCATCATTATGAACTAGAGAGGTACAACCACTTTCCTCCCACAGCTTTCTATATGGTTGTTTATCTGGGGATCATGCTGGCCTTTTTACCCACACCACTGCACTGGGGGCTTGAATCCAGGTACATGTCCATGGTGACTCTTGAATCCTTCTCAGGGTTGTAATTTTCCGGATTAGAAAATTCCATGCAGCCTTTGAGTTGAAACAAATAAACATATTTGGTTGTGTTACAGACATTGGTCTTAAAAATAAATCCTTTGCTGGTGTCACTGGCATCTCCTCTTAGTGTCCAAAATCCTTTATGGCACCTGTACACATTCTCAGTGCAATTTTGTAATTGCTTGTGGATCACACCAGGAAACCAACATTCTTTGGTTATCCCAGTTCTTTAGGATGTAAGTCTCACCAAAGTACTGATCCTTCTCTGAGATCATGGCAAGACTGCAAAAGATGTGTCCTGAACGAGAACAAAAACATTTCTAAAAACCTTGTGCCTTTTTTGAGCCTTGTTTATGTTTTTCTCATCTACTTCTTGGCCTGTAGTGTTATGAAGATTGCTTATGTTTCTAATGGACTTTAAAAGCTCCCTTTTAGCCTTGCCAGTATAGGGATTATTTTCCTGTTTCCTGTGTAATTTTTCTGTTATTGGAATATTTCAATGTATATTCTTTGGGTTTTGGTTCCCCTTTCTTCCATCTCTAGCATTACTCTTACTTACTGATTTTCACTGATTTTTTTTCTGAATCCAGAAAGGAATTTTCTCATAGCAATTGTAATTCCTGAGTTTTCATATCTCCCACTGTATGCTGTCTTCTTCCCACCCTTAAAGTACAGCAGGACAATGTGCAATCTCCTCTTTCAAAGCAGTTCTCTGAAGGTGAGCATTTTCCCCAGCAGGGCAGAGGTTCAGTGCCAGAATGGAAATCTCCCAGCTTGAATTTTCCCCTTGCCTCCCCTTTCTTGCGAGAACCTGTCTTTGGCCATCTGAAGTACAGCTTGCATGGCTGATCAGCAGTAAATTGTAAATCCTGTGTTTGCTTTGGAGTGGCCACACCACCATTTCCTCCCTCAGGACACTGAGTGCTTTGAAGGATTGTGCCTTCTGCTGGGAAACAGATATAGAAGGGCACAGGGGATTGTCAAGAGTGGAAACTTGGTGCAGGAATGCTCAGCATCCAAACCAGCCTTAAAAGAAGTTTGTGGGAAGTTGCTGTTTCCTTGATTGGAAGAAGAATAGAAGCTGGGCAAGGCTGTGACTCAACCAGTGAGTCAGCAGGGGCTGCTTTCTGATGAGGCCATCTTGTGTTCTTTTGCTTTCCGTCACACCTTCCCTGCTGCCTGCCATGGGACAGTAAATGCCATTTACTGCTGCTTCTCTTTGCTCGCAGAGTCATTCCAGCCCATAACCTCTGCCCTGACACCTCCCACTGCCCCGTCTCTCCAACTTTCTGCTTCTGTGCTCCATTCCATTCCCTGGACTGCTGGGATTTGTGTGCCTTCAGTACTCCAGTCATGGGTGTATTTAGCAGCTGCAAACTCTTGCTTTGCAGCAACAGAGACAGATTGTGACCTATTCACCAATAGAAAATCCCAGGAATGAGTAGGAATTCCCTGGAAGAAAAGACTCAGGATGAGTAGCTGATCTGGATCTTCCTTGAGTCAGCGATGACCTTCATCCGGCACTGCAGACTGTGGTTCCTCAGCCAGCCATTAAACGAGCTAGACCAGTGCTGCAGGTCCAACACCCTGGTTTTGAATACATCTGTTAATTGTGTCCTCTGTTTGCTTCCACTCATGCTCAGCTCTCAGCTGAGATCCCAGTGCTTTTCCAACATGAGATGTGATGTCAGCCAAAAGGCACTCAGGGAGTTGGGGAAGGGAGGGTGCTGCAGGAAGGAGTGGCGCCCCAAGACACACACAGCTAATGCTTCCTGGACTCAGTCTTGGAAGCTCTCTTGTTTCGGCTGAAGGGATTTTTTTTGAGCTTGGACAAAACAAATAATTTTAGCCATGCACTATTTACATCCAGGCAAGCAGCCAGGACATACTTCTGTCTATGGCTGCATCCACTGTTAAGCAAAACTGTCCTACTGTTTTATTTATTAACCAAACATTTCTAATAGCCAAGCTAATTTTATCCTTTCCTTAATGCTGGCTGACGATGACTCAGTCTGGCTGGGAGGAGTCTCAGTAGCATGGTGCCCAGATTTTGAAAACCCGTATTATATGGAGAGAAGGGCTGGCTGTCCACGTACCACAGTGGCTCTGGCTTTAGAGCAGTTCACTTTACCTCCCTCTTTATGTAGATGTGGAATAAAGAAACCAGTGAAGTATTCCACAAGTGAGTTTGTTAGGCAGGGTGGAGATGATCTTGTCTCTGCAAGAGTCAGCTGCAGCTTTAATTTTAACAATAACGTCAGGAGGTGGTACACATATTTCTCTGTAAGTTTTTTAATGTTTTAATGCTTTATCATTATTTTCTGTCTGAATCAGTCCTCAGTTTACATGCATCTCTCCCTTAGCTTCAGGATTATTCTCATACAGCTCCAGGCAAGTGAGGTGTCTAGTCTAGGCAAATCTTTAGGGCCCTTTATCTGTTCAGTGGAGAGTGCAGGTTCCTCTGGGAGGTGATTCCTCGCTTGAGCAATCCCAGAAAATCCTGCTCCATATTTCGTTAGTAATTTACAAAGGCAAGCAGAAGATATGGAGTTTACAAGGTAAAACTATGTAAGTAGTTCTGTTCCAAAGATGAGGTCCTTCAGATTTAAGAGATCCTTCTGGAACTAAAATTTCAGTTACTGAAACCTTCAAGATGCAGGTAAGTACTTTTTGTAAACATGGCTTTAAGGAATAGAGAACCCAGAGTGGAAGCACAGAATATCCTAATTTATTTCCAGTCTCTAAACCAGGAATACAAGGAAGAGTTCATAAGAAAAGTAAAACAGCTGTATGTCATTGTGACCAAGTTAAAACATAATTCAGGTTCCTTTCAGGCAACATCTCAGTAGTACAGTCCTCAAACCTATTGATAAGAAGGCTACCCATAGGATCAGTTTCTGCTACCTACAAAGATTCCACATGAATATAACATGTGTTCCTGCCTAAGAGGGTTTTAGCTGGTATCAGCCAGCAGTGAGTTCTCTTAACCACTGTATAACCTTTTGTTATCCTTATTTATCCTTTATTTACTGAACTAGCACACTGTGCAAAGGGTTTGCCCAGTAATGAGGCCACTCGGGCTTTGGAAGAGTTTTAACTAGCCACATTGTTTCTTTCAGACATGGGCAGAAGTGAGTTAATTCTGATTCAGATGGAAACGAAGAACAAGAGCTTGAAAAACAATGAAATCCCCACACATGGGATCAACCAGGTTGTTTTTCTTTTAGTTCTCGATTGCAAATTCACAGTATTTTAGATGCTGAGGCCTAAAGGGAGCCTTTTGCTTTTGTGGAACTATGTCAGTGCAGAGGGCTTGCACTCAGCAAACTTATTTTCTTCCTACCACTGCCACTAGCTAGGGGACCTTGACAAAGTCAACCCCTCTGCCCAAATCTTGTGCATTTCCCACTAATGGACCAAAGGCTTTTGCTCTGCAACTTGTAGATGTAATGTCCCATTTAAGAGGAGTGTCTGAAATTTGATTTCCTATATTACAAAGCCCATAGGGCTTTGACATTTAATTTTGCCATTGGAGCCATCACCTCTGTTTGAGCAAGACTTGTAAACTGGGTCCTGTTGTGGGACTCAGACTAAGGATAAAGCAGGCTTCTCCTACAAGATCAGTGACCCTGACTGAAGCCACTTACGGATGACACCAGTCTGGCAAAATTTGTTCCCTTCCTGGGTTTTAATCTCTGTTCTGTGATTTGTGCAGAAGGACAGGGGAGATTCAGTTATAGTTTAAGTGGTTAATGCTGGTTAGAAGTATAAAAACACAATTAGAAAAATTGGTTGATTCAGGATTTCTGGTGGCTGGTTCCTTCAGCTGAACATGGACTGGCATGACATGACATGGAGCTCCACTGTGGGTGTGGAGGAGGCCTTTTGAACGGGGAATTGCATGCTTTCCTGAAGACTTGGGGCACACCAAGAAGGTGTGTGTGCTGCAAACGCCTCTGCAGATGTGCCTCATCTTGGCAAGACACTGCCCATTTCTGTATCATTGCTATTGAGGATTAGTAATTGCATCCAAGCTTTGCATTTCCCTCCCTTTTCCTGTTCTCCTTGTCCAGTTGCCTGTCATGAGAATGGTGAAAGCAGCCACATCTCACGTTTGTCCCTGCAGCACATTGAGCAGCTTGACCTCATTGCTCCTATCCAGTACTATCTTACTGTGACCCTAATAACTTGGCTTTGCTATCCTTGGAGGTAAAAATTTAAGCAGGAGTAGAGGGAGGAGTCCTGGTCCTGCACAAGGTGCTGCATCCCACTGGTGGGGAGTCCCACCCACCAGAGTACAGCAGTTCATGAGCAGCTGTAGAGGGAACATCAATAGAGCTGGTGCCTGTGGGGGTAGGGCTTGCATAGGAATGTTTGGCGTGTGATGAATGTGCCTTACTATTTACATCTCTTCCCCCCTTCAAATTTTCACTGTGCTGGAGCCTGCCTACTCCACCAACTCCAGCTCCTGCAGCCTTTAACAGCTATGAGCTCTGTAGTCTATGCTTGGTAGACTTAAAAGCACTTCCCATCAGGTGTAAGGATGCTCAATTAGGAACACGTGGAATGTTTATGCAGGCCTTATGCTGGAGGGAGGTTAGAAGGCTGTGGTGCTCTCAAAGGAGTTCTGGGTTCCTTTGGCTGCTGCACTGAGGAGACTGAGAGCACCATGTCTTGGCACAGGCACAGGGGCTGCTGCTCAGAGGAACTGTAAGTAGAGTGGTCCAGGCTGGACAGCAAGACTCTTGTGCTTTCACTACAGAATTAAAGGGCAGAAGGTGATTCTCCTTCTGACCATTTGTGCAAAGTTCGGTGGCAAGCAGCCCAGGGCAGCAGAACAGTGACACTCCTGTCACTGGCTCTTACAGGCATGAGACAGTTGAGGCCAAACATCTTCTGCCTCCTGATGAGATAAGATCTAAACCTCAACTTCCTAGATGCTGAACTGAGCTTGAGAGAGAGACAAAGTTACCTTTCCTCAGGGGCTTTGGGTTTTGCACTTGTAATTTAACCTGCAATCCCAACAGCCACCTGTTTGTTTAGAGGTCTAATTTGAGGCCAGTACTTCCTTCCACCCTGCTGTCAGTGTGACTATAAGCACTGCTGCTTTATTATTTTAGAGGAAATACCCTGTCCTGACTCATGCACTGATGCTATTCTGTGAAGTCTAAGGGCAGAATGTGAGCCCTATACTCATGGTAGTGACAGGATCCTGGGAGTGATGATTGTGTTTTTCACATCTGAATTTTTCCCTAGGCAGTACTGGCCAAGAAGCAACACATGTGGAAATTATGATATTACATTTATGCCTAGAGCAGTTGCAATATGTATTTCAGTAGCAAGCCAAGGCTTGAAATGAGAATGGAGAAAGAGCTGCTCACTCTTCTCTTGCACAGCCAACACACTTTATTTTTCATGGGCTAAGTCTCTGTGGTGGCAGGAATACATTAGATCCTGTCTGAGTTTTGTCTGACCAGCTGTGTACATCCTGGGTTCACTTTAAAGCTGGTGCAGAGACAGAGGCACATCTGGAAGATGCCATTTCGTCCTTGCCTGGCCATGTAGGATGATGCAAGTCAGAACCTTTTGGTGCCTGCCTCTCTACTTTGTTGGGATGACAGGGCTCCATAGGGGCATCTCCATTGCCAATCTGAGTGGCACAGAGGGCTCTGGAGCTGGGGAGCAGCTGGAACCTCATATCCATCTATTAGGTCTGGCCAAACCTTAAATGCAGAACATCTCACTCCTACTACTCATTGGTTCCAAAACACAGTGGTGATCCTGGAGACAGGCAGTCCTGGGTGTGGCTACTATCTTGCTTCTTGATTAGAGGTTCTGGATCCCACCAGCAGGTTTAGCTTTCTCAAGGCTTATGGCTTTCTCCTTCCCTCTTCTGAAGATGATGCAAGCCTAACAAGCCTGTACCTCTAATTTTCTTCCCACTCACCAGTCTTTTGTCAATGCAGACTGTCAGGAGCTGTCTCACGCCTTGTTTTGGGCAGCTTGTAGCATGGCAAGCTCTCAGCATTGACTGAATCACTCCACACTTTTGAAAATATAAAATAAAACAGATACAAAAAATTCAAAATTAATACCCAGAAGAAAAGCATGTAAGTGGATAACTTCCCTGTCCAAAACAGATTTAAGGTGTGTAAGAACTGTTGTGGCTCTGACTAATTGACAGTCTGTAAAACAAGGGCACGGTTGAAACATCAACTCTTTTTTTTTTTTTTTTTTTTTTTATCATGTTAAAAAGCACCTCCTAATTTAAAGAATGGAAGTACTGGAGCTTTCAGCACATTTCTAAATAGCTCATTTTGACAGATAATCATTTACACTTTTATTTACATTGTGGTCGTTTGGAAGCCTTAAAAACATTGCCTTATACTGCTACTCTATATCCATCCTGCTTTTGCTGTCTAGCATGGGATTGTCATTGTGCTTCTTTTAAACAGTCTGAAGATTAACTGGGATCTCTTGGGTATGAAGACTGTGATAAAAGGCCAAAGGAAGCAGCATTTGGATTTTATTAATTTTATTCAGTATTTATGCAAAGCATTTATACTTCTCGGTTTACAAGGTGCCTGTCAGATTTCCACTGTGCAGTTTTTGTACAAAATGAGAATATGTCTCTGTCCTAATGGTGTTACCATCCATAGAGCAGCTTGGGTGCTTCACTCTTCCCAGTTGCCACCCTGTTCCTCCGATTGTACACCATGGACAATGTCCACTATAATTCTTTGTTTAAAACTTCATGCTTTTTTTCTCTTCTGATTTCAGCTGTGACGCCACTTCAGGGCATCCACTGTCTGCTGTGGGTGGACACTGAGTCTGGACAGGAGAAAATGCAAGTGAAGAAGCAGAGGAGCCAGATCAGCATCCCTGGCAGTCTGAGGCAATTCATGGTCTCTGACAGGCCACCCTTGCTAGTGAGCATCATGGTACAGCTGAGCAACAAAGCAGCACTGCCAGTGGAGGGCCATTCCTCACCAGCACCGTGGGGAAGGTGTGAAGACAAAAGGCAGCAGAGATTGGCATCAAAACCTCACTTTAGGTGGGAATCAAAATCCCAAAAATGTGTTTTCAAGCTCTTCCCTAAAGAGTTTGTTGTCCTTCTGCCCACCCCCTCCCCTTGCCCTTGAATCTCCTAGTTACAATAGGAAAATTGTTTCACTCTTGCTTTTCCCTGTAGCTCAGCACTGGGCTTCCTTCCCAGAGCAAGATTTTCAAATGATTTTAAAAAGAGACTGTTTCCCCATGAGACAGTGAGGAGGCAGATGTGCTCTCTGATATGCCATGGCATGTCTGCTGGCAGTGTTGTGCTCCAAGTCCAAGCTTGGTATGCCTACTGAAACAAATGGTGTCTTTCTCATGAGACTACTTGTCCTTGGTGACACTATCTTCTTCCTTTTCTTAGGAGAAAGAAACAGTCACATACAACACTAGAGTCTCACAGAGGCCATGAGAGGAGGCTGGAGATTGAGCCTGGAAAAATATTTGGAGTCAAGAATATTTTGAAAGATTAGGGTAGAGGGGTCAAGCATGTGAGGGGATAGATTTTCTATTTGTAACAAATCCAGTGTCAGTCGTGTGAACAGAGACAGGGCTGGAGAAGCAGTGTGGGAAAGCAGACAGACAAGTCTGGCAGCTTCTTAATGGCTAGAGAGTTTGGATGCTGACATGCTTTTCAGGTTGTTTTGCAGGGAGGTATTCCTCCTTTTGAGACATTGTTTTTGATGCTTGTGACCCTTGGAGAACAGAAGGACCGATCATCTATGTCAGGTCAATGAAGATGGAAGTAAACCTTTCATTCTCCTTTCCCCCTATTCCTCTTTGTATTTTCAACTAATTTTCTTATCACAAGAGACTTTCCTCAGATTTCTCTCATCATATCACTTGACCTGTCACAACCTGCCTCCTGAGTTTCCTCACACCTATTTCCATTTGTTTTCCTTCTTCACCTTTTCTTAGCACCCCAGATTTTCAGGAATGCAGATCCTCCTCAACTCTAATTTTTGCCTAATATCTTCCTTTTCCTGCTGCTCAATACCATATTCTGGGTCCTTACCTCTTTTCTTGCCCTTCCTTCTCTCCAACCTCTCTTAATTTTCCTCAACATGCTTTACCTCTGTCATGGCTTGCAAACTCTTGTGTCTATGCAGTTTGTTGTCTACAGCCTCTCCTATCTCCCATACACCTCTGCCTACCACTGAGTGATCAGCTTCCTCATGGGGGGAAGTGGAGGAGCAGGCACTTCTCTGTGGTGACCATTGACAGAACCCAAGTGAATGGCCTGAAGGTGAGTCAGGGGAGGTTTAGGTTTGGTGTCAGGTGGCTGGGCACTGCAACAGGCTTTCCAGAGCAGTAGTCACAGCAACGGCCTGACAGAGTTTGAGTTTGAGTTGTTGTGCCAAACACTCTTGGGCACATGGTGTGACTCTTGGGGATGTCCTGTGCAGGGCCAGGAGCTGACTCAATGATCCTTGTGTGTCCCTTCCAACTTGGGATATTCTGTGATTCTATGATCACTTTTCTCATGTGTCCCTTTGGCCACATCACTCTGCATCCTCCCTAGGTTCCCTCTGCTCCATCATATGAAACAGCAGGGTCTTGCCCGCACTGTTGACACTGCTCAGGTTATTGCACCGTCACCCCTTGATGGGTTTGGAGAAGGCAGCCCCAGGTCCTGTGAGGCCACACAGCTGGCACAGTTCATGCTGACACCACCAGCTCACACTGCTCATTGCCAACCCAATGTGTATTTTGTCAGAGCCCTTCTGCTCACATCAACAGGCTTAGGGCTGTTTTGAATCTGATCTTAATACTCCTTTTGGCATTAGCCCCTGTAGGCATCACTCCCTATCACGGCCTATGGCCATCACTCCCTGTGTTGCCTGTAAAAGCATCTGCTAGCAGACAGCTACTGCAGCACAGAGTCATCAAAACCTCTGGCCAACTCTATCTCACTGTGCTTGAGTCCTCTGTCTGTGGTCCCTTGGCTGAGGAGGTAACCTTCCCTGGGTAGAGCAGTCCTTTTGTTTTCATCTTTTCAGCATGGTGAGTGCCACAGCATGATGCTGACACTGGTCCATTTAGTAATAGTGATGTTAGCAAGAGAAAAAAATACACAGCTCTGTGTTCAAGGGTCACAGCAGCTATACTAAATTAGATAGAAACTGGAAAGGTACCTTGCTTGGACAGAAAATCAAACTGGGAGCAGAGAAGTTGACTCTGTGCTGACTTTCAACTGATACTTCTCATGGGAGGTGAGAATCTGAAGCTCCTGCTTTTCAGAATGAGTCAGGTTTATCTGTTTGCTGGTACATACAGAGCTAAATTGGCAGACAGACCCCAGCCTCACACCCTGAAAGAGCTCCTCAGAGTTTCCCAAAAGCCCATAAAAGACCTTGAGGCTCAGAAGACAACTTGGGGCTGTACATCTGATGAGACAGAGGTGCCACTTTGAGGCAGGAAGTTGATTCACAGGTCCAGGACAGAGGCAGGATGTTTCCTGGTGGAAATCATTGATCTATTTAGCGTGCTAGTGCCTGCTGTCATGCACATCTCGAGACACCTCATGCTGTCTTTTCATTGTATTAGGACCATGCCCATCCTGAGGTAATTCATGTCAGCCATGAAATGGAGGGTTTAGATTCATTGTCCGACCTAGCTTTGCCTGAGTAGCAGGGCTTACCGTGCTTCTGAAAATATTTTCTTCTGCTGCCCAGGTAATCACAGGTCTGGGATCAGAAAAGCACCTAACAGCAAAGGTTCAGCTTCAGTTCTTGATTTTCCAGGAGCCTTTTTACATCCAGGAAAATGAAATTTTATGTCTGTGTTTTCCTTTCCATCATCTTTCCTGAACATGACTAACTCTTTCTGGCAGGACTGGGTGACCAGTCGTCTGCCTGGACCAACCCCAAGTCCACTTACTGCATTTCCTGTTGTTCCCCAGCCTGTCCAGCCTGCCTCTGTCTCCCCTAGCTGATATCACCACACCAAGAGGTGTTGACGTATTTCCTTGTCTTGATACTTCCAGAAGTCATCCCTGAGTAGAAGAATGATAGTCATACAGTGCAGTCTATTTTTAGCCTTTCATAGACTCCTTCTCTGACTTTGGGCAGGCACTTTAACCACTCGCTGTCCCACTTCATAATTTTCAATATGGACATAATGCTACCATGTCTGCAAAGTACTTGTGGGATGATAGCACTTGGGAGGTTTTTTGCTTGGAAATTGTATTATAAAAGGGACTTGTGCCCTATTGGCATCTAGGATTTTTTAAAATTGTTGGCAACACAGATGATTACATCTCACTTCTTGGGTGGGAAAATGCTGCCTTTTCTTGACTCCAAGGTACTGCTCTGCAATCTCCTTTCCATCTTCACTATTTTGAAAACACCAATTTTCCCAGTCACTAAAGGAATACTGTTTTTACCCAGCAGTAGCCAAGGTATCATAGGCAGCTGTTTATTGGGTTAATGGTTTTTCTGCTGAACATAAACTCAAAGGAGCAGCTTCATTTCCTTTTTTTTTGCCAGTTCCACAGGTTTGGCCAAAATGTCCTGTGGTGGGTGCTGATTAGCGGTATGCGATCCGAGGGTGTTCAGCCTTCTGCCTGTTGTTAATCTCTTCTGAGAAAGGGTCTCCCAAGATGAGGTGATCCTGGAGGGTTTTGAATTCCCCATACAGTGTCAGGAGAGATGAGAGGTGAATGCCGTTCCCAAGCATCTAAGCAGCATGTGGCTGGCAGCAGTAGTGATGACAGACACCCCAAAAAAGGGACAAAGGGGGCTCCCAGCAGTTCCAGTGTTGCCACCTCTCTTCTTTCTCTCCTTCTCCTTTGGCCAGGCTCACAGCTGGAGAGGACAGCTAATACCTTCTTTGGGGTGGTGAATCTGACTTTGCAGCATCCCCTTTGACAGCCTCAGGAACATTTCTGGCTGTGTCAGCCAAAATTCCTGCCGGGGACTGCTGCAATGCAGCACACCACACCCCCGCCGGCGCTGAGCCCCAGCCTGGACAGCCGGTGCTGCTCTGCTCCAGCCCTGCCGCTGCCATAGGCGTCCCTCCTCCTCTTCCCAACGAGGCCGGATGATTTCAGGTTGCTTGGCATCATCTCCTGCGGGCAGTTGGCGTCCGCAGCGTGTGTCAGAGCAGCCTGGCGCACGTTCGCTTTCCGACGAACAGCGTGCTGCCTGCAGATCGCGCTGCCTCCCCGAAGGGATCGGCTGTGGTTTCGTATTTCATTTCCCTCTCACGCTACACCCGAATTCCAGACGCTTTCTGGCTTTGCTGCTGCATGGACTCTGAGCGTAGGTCCTTTGCCGTACCCAGCGGAGGCAGACGGGGCTTCCCTCGGCTCCAGGGAGTGGACCATGAAGACGTCAATTGTATTCTTGCTTTGCATCTCAGTTTTCCCAGGCTTTTCCCAGGGCAGAGTTGTTAGAGAGGATGAAACTGGTTTTGCCGAGTGTAACGTGTTCTTCCCTGGACAAGTCCCACCCGAAGGATTTACGGAGCCGTTCCATGTGAAAATCTGTCAGCAGTACAACAAAGAGCCACGCTTTGCAACCCTCTACAGTACTAAGGACAAAATCCCTCTTTATTCAGCTTTTAAGTTTACAAAGCCAGCTCAAAGTGAGGAGGAGAACTGGCTGGTTGAACCGCAGGTAAGGCAGCTTTTCCTTCGCTGTAAAGCAACTGCTCCTGGAGAACATTTTTTCTGGGGCGAAGCTGGGGCTAGAATTTTGGCAAAGGAGTCAGGAACTCTGCTTGTTGAACTTCTTTTGGTATGAATTTAGCATGAGCAGAACCTATTTTTGTGCTTGGAACTGAGCAAACAAATAGTTTCTTGTCCCAGGGAGCTTATAATGAAAACTGAGAGGCTGCTGCATGAACGTGCAGTGCCAGGGGAGAGGAAAGCCCTTTCTGACACCAGTGATGTGTTTGTCCTGCCCAGCCAGCTCTTGTGGGCAGGGAGCACTGCTGGTGGGTTAAACATCGCAGTGTCAAGTTCAAGTTTGTTTTTGCCAGTATGATCACAGTGTTGATAGGGGTTCTTTAGCTTCACTGGGCAGAGATAAAGCATCCATTTGTGGTTCACCAAGTTGATGCTGCAGCTTTTCAGTGTGTCCCAGTGCCGTAGACTGAGGTAGGAAAATGAGTTGCTGTGTCCTGGGGCGTGCAGACTTCAGTCAGGTCAGAGGTATGCAGTATAAAATGAATTTTGCCAGAGCCTCAGTGGTTTTTGTCTACCCTGACACTTGGAATGTTTAAGCAAGGCCTTCAGGCTGTTCAGTTTAAAGGAAATCCTTAAAAAAATGGTGGTGCCCTAAGACAACTTTAGCTCTCCTTTTTTCCACCCCAATGCTTTAGGTTTTCCAGCAGTGATAATAAGGAATATTGTAGCAACATTAGGCTACCCCATTTGAGCTCAGGGAAGATGTTCAGTGTGCAAGGGTGCTTTTTTAGGGCAGGAATGGCTGCAGTTTCAGAGCAGTGTGTTAGGAGTGTGGCCCTGGATATTGCCACAATCAAAGCTCACCCTTCTGCCAGGAGAATGCTGTGCTTATTTTCTCGTGTGTGGTGATGAGATACTAAGGCCATAAGGCCACAGGCATTGAAGACAGGAGATATTAAGTAGTTATCTTCCGCCTGGACTGTGTTCTGGCTCTCTGGGCTGTGTTTTGAGTTAGAGGAGTTTCTAAGGGCCTTTTGATCTGAGCTCCTTGCACTTCATAGGCAAGCTGTGGGAGCTTGCCCTTTTAAAACAGAGGAAACTTTTTGCAGACTGTCATTACTGAGTTGTTGTAAGGGTGGCAAATATTTAAAGCGTAAAGGGGACCTAGGCTGTCAAGAATCTTTGATCAGTGCCATGGAAGCAGCAAGGTAAAGCAGCAGAGATGAGATCCTTTCCCATTTGCCTTGGCCAGTGACACCCTTCATCACCTCAAGCCCTCATATCTCCTCCTACTTCTTGTGGTCCAGCTCTTCCAACCTCCATAGGTAGGCTCAGAAGCTGTTCCTGCCATGGAGCAGTGGGTAGCCTCCTTCCCCCTCACCCAGTAACTTCAATTCCCCTGGATCTCCCTTTAGATGGCTTCTCTGCCCTTCCTGCTCCATCCCTTTTGACCCCTTGTCTTGACTCCTGCCAGTGCTCCAGAGTCCCAAACCTTGTGTGTTCTGCTACCAAAACCTTTTGCAGCCTCAGAAATAATAGGACAGGTGCTACCTTTATTTGCTCTGGCTTCTCCAGAGTAGCCTCACAGGTTGACAATAGTTCTTATTTGACACTAATGGGCCTCCTTCATCTGCTAGTGAAATGCACATGTCTCAGAAGCAGAAGTTAGCAACTCTGCAGTTCCCTGGAGGAACCTCTGACTGAGACAGAAAAGTACTAGGACCAAAAAAAAAAAATAATAAAAAAAAAATCTGCAGAAGAATATATAAGGGAAAGAAATCAAGAATATGAAAAATTCCTGTAACTCAAGAAATAAGTGCACACAGCCCTCTCAGACACTGCCACTTGGAGGAGAGAGTGGGGAAGAGCTTCCACACCCATTATGTATGTTCTACCAAAGCTAGATCAGATGGCTGCTGAAGTGAACCCTTAGCAACACCTGCTCTGCAGCATAGCCCAGCGAGCTCATATCACCAGTTTTCTGGGTAATTTCCTTGCCAAGACAGGGATAGCTGGGTATGAGCTGGCTCAGCTGCACCGTGGCATGTGCTTGCACATGCAGATGCAGACACACAGCAAAGGGAAATAAATCACTATAAAAACACTCTCAGCACTCCAGTGAGGGCCTCAAGGTTGTCATATGCTTTTTTGGGGGGATAATGATGTAAGTGGTGAGGGCAACATCTTGCTCCTTCCTCAGGATTGTCTGCCTGAGAAACAAGTGCCAAATGTAGCAGAGAGGCAGTAATTGGGTGAGAAGTGTGAGGAATGTCAGTGCCACCCGCTGCGGATTGGCAGCTGGAAACAATTAATTAATTCAGCAATTAGGGAAAAATTAGAGAGCAGGAAGGGTAGGCTGATGAGCAGGGTACTGATGGGACTCCCCCAGGTGAAGGTCTGAAAACCTGCTCTGCTACAGAATTCCTAGGGGTTGAGAGCAAGTCACTTAGGTGTCTTCTACTTCATTCCATTTTGGTTGTCTGAAAATCTCTGTGTTTGATTCTTTCTGTAGCTTAGACAGAGATGGAAAACTCCAGAGTTGCTTTTTCCAGCCTAATTTATGAGGGGCTGGATGAATTACCTTGTGTTTTCATTTGGCTAATGGCTACCACCAGGCAGATGACCAAGGTGGGATTCTTGCCCAGCTATAGTGCAGCTACCTCCGAGTTGCTCTTGCAATCTCTCTTGGTAAAGTGTCAAGAGAACAGGCTCTTCTAGAGCCACTCGAGAATGTCCCACTACAGAAACTTCAGCATAAGATGCAGTGTGCCTCTTCCCTGAGGTATGAATCCCACACTAAGGCTGGATCAAACATTTCCACTGCAATCAAAGGTATAAGGGTGCCTGAGGAAGTAGCGGTGGGAGAGGGAAGCTGAAGTTTCGGGATCCTACATACCAGGGCGGGGAAGGTGGGGGGGGCAGTGTCCTGCCTTGTTAAATGACCAAACTCAATGGAAGTCGCCTGCCCTAATAACTGTGTGTTGCCACACTTTTAATCCCCCTCTGCCTCTGTCCCATCTGTGAAACTACACCCTCCACTTAATGACACACATCAGTATTGTTATGTGTTAACATCCCTACAGGCTTTAGGCACATAAGTTATTTTTAAATCTCCATTCTGTGATAAGGAGTTTACCTGTCTGCTTGGATTTTGCCCTGAGCTGTTTGGACAGGTGGCTTCATGGCTGACTCCATGGACACAGATATGTTGTGGGGTGACACAAGCCAGAAGCTTTTTGAAGCAGGGATGAAAGGTATCTTGCAATGCAGATTAGATGCAGTGCCGAGATGGCCTGCCTTTGGGACTGAGCTGGAGGAGGCATGAAAATCTCAGGTACACATTAGTTATTACAAACCATAATAGGAGATATTATAAGCATAATTAGGTGATGTCAATGCCTTACGCATGAACAGCACATAGCTGCATTTTTATCATATTCTTTTTTAATTGCACCCAAATAATCTCAATGGTATGTGCAAAGGCCTGCCCTGGACAGGTAACCAGGGACGTATTTTCTTGATAGGCTCCTCAAGGTTTGCATGCAGCAGCTCATAGGGAGAGAGAAATTAAGTTTATTCTGCTTTGTGTAGGTTGTCAGTTTCTGCCAGGGGGCAGAGCTGATCAATCTTAGCTCTATGTATCCTTGTAGTATGGCGGTACTCACCATGGAAGTGAGATGGGTGAGTCTCTGAGAGGATGTAAAACTCCAAAGAGTTATAGCACTGAGGAGAGTTCCTGGGCACAGCCTCACAGCTATGTCCAATCCCCCTCACCACTTCCATGCAATTAAACACACTGGGTGCATCCCTTGTCCCATGACGCACCATCATCTCATCGGAAGGGGAGAATGGCAAGGGAAGGGAGGGCAGGAAGAGACAGCGATTTTTTTGTGGAATGCAAAATGTCTGGCTTCATCAGCCAGCTGCAGCCTGTTTTTTGGGGTGACTGAGGAAGAGGAGCAGAATAAGTCTTTTTTAAGCAGTGCATCTAGAAGAAGCTGTGACTTGTGCATCAGCACATGGGTGTCACTGTGGTCCTCCCAGTTCTGAAGCAATAAGCACCAGATGCTTAAAAAAAAACAGTATGAAAGCTCCTTAGTAGGAGGTGGGGTGATGCAGCCCTCTGCAATAGCCAAGCTTGGCACTGTGACCAAGCTTGGTGCAGAGGGAGCTCTGTGCCTTGACTGCAGGGGTTTGGCTGATGCAGGAGGCCAGCCAGAGCTTGGTTCCCAGGTGAGGGTGATGGACAATTGCTGACACTGCCCCTTCCACCCTGACTCTCAGCACAGGCTGGTGAAGAACTGTGAGGAGGCGATGTGGCACTAAGAGGATGCAAACTCTGTGTAAGGTTGCAAGGACGTAATTGGATATCTGTCCAAGTACACTGCAGGGTGGTCAAGAGACAAGGATGGACGACCTGTCAATGATTCAATGTAGACCATGAACTGTCTGCCGTAGATGTTTCCAAAGTGCACATTAGATAGTACAGTAAACAATTTATAGGCCAGGGGCAAAGGCAGAAGGTTTAATTGGGCCAGCACAGTGCTGGGACTGAAGGGCCACACCCTCTGAAGCAGAGACTACAGAAGGCAGTGACTGCCAGAGATTGTCTGCCACCCCTGAACTTCTGGCAATATGTTCACCCTCTAATCTGAGGAACAAAATGACAATTTGGAAGAGCCCTCTGGAGCGGCTGCAGGCAGTGTCAGAATAACTATGGATCAGACAGACCTGTGGTCACCTGAGAAAGACCCGAACACACCCTGACATTTAGTGCTTCTCCTCCTACTGCTCTTTACCACTTCCGCCTGCCCCTTCCTTCATGTGTGGCTCTAGGACAAATTCCCGCTGCAGTAATTGCTACCTCTGGCTCCACTGCATGGGAACCGCAGACACAAGCAGGTAGCACAGATTCCATCGAGGACTTTTGGGGATGGCACCCTCACCCATGTTATGCCAGGAGCTGTGTGGTCATTAAGGATGAGGTTCAGACTGTTAATGACAGGAGAATACTGATGACCAGCCCTGCAATAGCCATAGGGGCTCACTGCTGTGTCTCCTGTTCAAGGTGGGGTAGTTCAGGTCACCTGACATGATGTCTGGCTTCATTCTTGCTTCTTACACAATAAGTAGTGAGAGGTAAATGCCTGCTCTAGACATCTTATCCACCATGGCTTGTTTGGTTTATTTTCTTTCCCCATGGCTTAAATTTGATAGTTCAGAGGGGCTTAAGGTGGCATGGTTAAGTTCTTAAATGGCCTGCAGTTACCACCACAGAAGGAGGTGAAAACATGACCCAAAATCTAGCCATCAATTGGTCTTAAAAATCTTTTCTAGGACAAATTAAAAGTTAGAGGCTTGGTATATGATGTCTGGTGAGATTTTGAAGTCTGCGGTGTGCTGTGTACCAGACTGGAGAGTTGCAAATATCCTTTGGAGCCTAAACCAATGTGTTTGGCAGAGACATTAAGTAGAGAATGCATTCCTCTGAAGCACTTCAAGGAAAGTAAGGATATAATCCAAGGCACAGCATGTACTAGTAGTCCTAATGAAAAGTATATATCAAGGCCCATTTTACACATTGTTTTCTAGGAAGGTGAATTGCATGCAGTAACTCTTCTCTCTACTCTTCCAGATAGATGATCCAGAAAATGACTTGCATGAAATGGTGCATGAAGCTGATATCGGTGGCACTGTGGCCAACCTTGGTGTAAATCAAGCCCTGACCTCAGACTACAAGGGCTCTGGCTATGAGAGAGGCCTTCTCAATCCCAGTTTGCTTAATGAGGAGGATTTCCAAGTGGCCACTTACACACTCACGAACGCTGTCCCTCTGAGCCCAGCTCTGAGCAAAAGCTGGCACAGAGACATTGGGAAGGTAGTAGAGCAAGCTCTGACCCCTCACTGTTCCAAGATGGATCATCTATATCTCCTTGCAGGTGCAATTCCTTCCAGTGTCCAAGTTAATGGCAAGATGTCAGTGCCAGAGAGCCTCTGGCTGGCAGCCTGCTGTGATGCTCCAGAGGGATGGTCCCTGGGACTAGTGAAAAAAATCAGCGATGAAAACAGCTTGGCAGACCTCACGGTGAGAGAGCTGGAGAAGCAGCTTCTACCAGGAGTTCACTTGTTCAAGGGCAACTGTGGGGAAAACAAACAAAGCCAGGAGAAAAGAGAAGCAGTATTGCAAGTTGTCAGTGAGATCTGTTCTGGAGAGCAAGTAGGAGCAAGTAACAACCAGGAGACCAAAGACAGTGGCTGGGTGAGAAGAGTGGCTGGCATCATTGCTACCCCTTTCATCAAACTTCTGGAACTCCTCATTTACATCTTTGTGGAGCTGGTGAAATTTGTGTTTTATTTTCTGTGGCTTGTTGTAAAGCAAGTTGTTGGTACAATTCTGAATGGAGTCTACAGCCTGTGGAATGGGATCGTGTCCTACCTTAAAGCCATCAGTATGGTGCTCATCAGCATCCCCTATGATGTTGGGAGAGTCATCATCAACATATTTCTGGGCTTCCTCCAGATTGTTCAAGATGTGGTGTCCCTCACCTACAGGATCCTGAGCATCCCCGTGGGGTTCATCCTTCACCTTGCTGCTTTCCCTTACCACTCCATCTGTGCCATTCCCTCTGTCCTTAAAGACATGGCCACTGGGATCGGGGGCACCTTCTTACTGGTCATCGATGCCACAGCCGCGGTTCTGCATGGCTTTTATTACCTAGCTGGTCACATCGTTAAACGGATTGTCCCTAAAGGCTCTTCTGATGACTGATAGGGACAGAAACCAAGGCTGCAGATACATGGAATGAAGGAGGAGTGGAGCAATGCTTTAAGATACGTGGCCAAATGCTGTCAATTTCATTCTGGTATTTATTGTAGTGACATTAATAAAAATGAACTGACTGGGGAATAACTAGGAGGCCCAAGGCAATGCCACTCGGGGCCACCACCACTGTAACTCGAGTTCTGTCTGTTGTAAAATGTTCGGGTTTAATCGGTGCAGGCCACAAAGTTTCTGTGATTTGCAGGTGTCAAGATGCTTCTTCTGGAAAATGCACACTAAATGTGGTACGAGGTAATTTCTTTCTGGCTGTGATGACACTGAGACTTATGCAGTGGCAGTGAGTTCTGCAGAAGCCCATCCCTTCCAAGGAGCAGATGGTGGTGGTTAGGGGGAGGACAGGAGTTACAGAGGGTTACTGGGACTTGATGAAAGGAGAAGGAGGCAAGACTGCAAGGATTTGGGGCTGGAAAACAGCAGGGAGCAGAGTGGAATGAGGGCAAGGTCCTGCTGTTGGCTGCATTGCTCATTTCTTTGGTGTCCCACTGGTAGAGGGGATGCAGCTGGCTGTATCTCATAGTCTTCAGGCCTTTCCAGACATCTGAAATTGTATGGATCTTGCTTCAAGGAAAGACCCACTGACCATTTTTTTTGCATGATGGGAAAGCATTTTTCCTTAGCCATACCAAGGTCATCTTCCCCCAACCCTTCCTTCCTGTCTGGTGACCACTGAAGGTCTGAACCCTGAGTCTTCAAGATGTGGTAGTCTCTGAAGGTTCTAAGCCCATGAATGTCTTAGCCCTGAAGCCCTCCTGTCTGTTCACAATTCTCAGCAGATCTGGGAGCCACACTTTTGGATTCAAATCTGTTGCCACCTGCCTTGTCTCCCTTGAGAGCTGACTGCTCCTGAAGCATGGGGGGACCATGGACTGTCAGGTGGGAGGAGAGGCAGAAGGGATCCTGGGCTGCAGCGCTTGTTTTGCTGTTTGAAGACCCACCTGGTGAGCCTACACACACACAGACACCTTAATGTCAGAGGTGGAACCAGCTCCTCTTCTGTACTGCTCATCCTCTTTGCTCACTCTTCACCTCTTCTTCTCTCTGCCAGCATGAGCCATGTCCCCAGCATCTGCGACACTAGAGCTTGGGCACACATCAGGGCTTTGCAGGGGACCAGCAAGTGTTTGCAGCCAGATGAGGGGGACAGAGACATCTGCCACTGCTGGAGAAGAGCACAGGAGTGCTGCCCTTCCCTAGGGCTTGGCTCATCAAGGGCCTTTGGATCTCTTGGTGCAGTTGGCTGCAGGAGGGAGGCTTCCTGTCTCAGCAGCATTTACTTTGGCTGGACTCCAAGAGGCATTTGGTAGTCCTTCATACGTGGTTGCTTCCTCTCACACCCATCTGTGTCTCTCCCTCCAGTGCCAGATTGGTGTGGATCCCTGATCTACCATAGCATCCCATAATGAGTCTCAGGAGTGAGCAAGCTGGTGCTGCCATCTCAGTGCTGTGTTGGTGGTGGCCTGTCCTGGGTTGAAGAAAACTCAGTTACTAACATGGCAGTTTTGCCTCCCTGTATCATGTATCCTGCAGCAAGACTGAGCTGGCATGGATGGATTTAGAGGGAAAAGGAGATTTGGCTGGTTCATGATGGGACAGAGTTGTTTCTTTAGCTCAGGGGCTGTGTTCAATGCAACCAGATGTGTGTGCCAGCCCAGCACACCTTGGCCTGGTGGCATTCTGTTCAGCAGTGATGCAAGTGGAAAGCTGGGGATGCCAATGATGGTGACGAAGTGGGGAAGCAGTGGCACGAGTGGAAAGAGAGGATGATTCCTTGACTCACCCTTCATGGGCCACTGCTGGTTTATGGAGAAAGAGAGGCTGTCTGCAAGCAGAACTGGCTTTGCTCAAAAGGAAAGGCAGCTTTTGTGTGCCAGTATGGGTTGTAGTTGGGTAAAGTCTGTGGTGTTTTGCTATAGGAATGCTGAGTACAAGGGGAAGGGTCACTGCTCCTAACTGAACTTTGCATGTCTGCACTCAAACATGCCTGGTCTGCTGTTAAGACAGCTGTGGAGCTGATTTCCCACTCCTTCATGAGGCCCTGTCTCAATCCTGGTACTCCTCTAGGGCTATGTGGCAGCTGTCAAGGCAGGAAAGAAGCCAGCTCAAACCCTAGGGGATGCTAGGATGGGGTGAGAGGGGCCCCAGGATCCCCAGCAGCCTCTGAAGGCAGATGTGATGGCAGCAGCTCTCAAGTGCAGCCCGAGCACTGGGGAGAAGGGGTAGCTGCTCCCACAGCTGTCTTGCACCTTCTGTGTGGCCTTATTTATGACCCATCTTCACTGTGTGGCACTGCACAGCAGCCAGCCACGCAGTTCCTGGGGCTCTGTACCCAGAGCAGCTTCCCTGCACCTGAACTCAGCAGTTCCTGCATCCCAGGTCCACCAGCATCTCCTGTGCAGCTCTGCAGATGCAGTGATGTGGGAGCTCACGTGCTGATAGGCAGCAAAGCTGAGGCACCTCAGGAGGTCTGCATTGTCAATTTGCCACCACTGTTGCTGCTCCTCCTAGCTTGGGCCAGCATGTCTCCGCTGTAGCCATGACTTCTCACAGCAAGTGTACAATCCTTGAAATCTAAGGTGCAGCAGCTCTATTGGATTTGGGCAGATGTGCAACAGTATTATTAAAATTGTCTTAACATGCTCAGATTTTAAATGCTAAGAACAGTAACTGGCATGGGGCATTTCTCTTCTATGCTGCATGTCTGAGCAGGCAGTGGGAAATCCTGAACATCAAGCAATTATCACAGAACAAGCAACATCCCGCAAAAAACCCACTGTTTGAGATTCTTCTTATCTAGGCATGATTTATGGCTCCTGAGCTTTACTCTCTCCTTGGAAACTTATGGCTTCAACAGAATAAAATTACTTTTCCTAAGAGAGGCTGGTATCACTTTCTGTCACAGTTGCAAATGAGATAATACAACCTAGGGTGTCCTGACTAATCAAGAAAACACCAGCAGCACAGTTTTTCCTTGTAACAGCTTGACATCTGATATTAATGGCTCTTTTGTGCTTTTTAAACACCTTTCCTTTCTCAAAGCACTCTAAGATTCAATTAATTAAGCTGCAGAATAAATTGGTAAAAGCTGAGGTGTTGCAGGCAGTGAATATGACTCTTGTGTGTGCCAGGAGAGGGGACTGTTTTATTCTTGTGAGATGCAGCTGGAGTGCAGCATGATAGCCAGTTTTCATACAGAAATCATAACACAGCAGCACAGTTCTTCACAGCTCACAGGTAGAAACTCCCTCTTGTGCAGTGCTGGTCCCTGGACTGGCTTTGTCACAACTTGCTTACCTTCCCTAACAGGGATAATTATACTCCACTGGAAGTACAGAGATCCAGTGATGAGTAAACCAGATGTTGGCACCTCTGTTTTGCAGGTACCTCTGTTTGGGCAGATGAACCCCTGCAGCTGAGCCTGCATCTGTCTCAAGTCTGCAGGAACTGGTGAGGCACTGGTACAGGTTGCCTGGAGAAGGTGTGGATGCTCCATCACTGGAAATGGTCAAGGCCAAGTTGGCAGGCTGGATGGGGCTTTGATCAATGTGGTGTAGTGAGTGGAAGGTGTCCCTGCCTTAACCAGATCACCCTAAGCTTTGACACTGGGATCTCTGCACCTTGGGGTGACCCTGGTCTCTGCTGCATACACCCTGAGGCTGCACCCATAATGGCAGAGGGACTCAATTACCCTGCAGGACAGCCCCTCAGTCTCAGGCCCTCTGGGTCACATCTCTGCTACCATAGCACGTTTTGGAGCTGCTCACCTTGCATGGAACTCTATCAGCAGCTCTATCCCTACCTCTGGTCAGGGAGCTGCTCCTGCTCAGCAGGGAATTGAGCCATGCTCGCTCACAGGTTGTCTCTCCAGCATAGCCAGTGCCAGAAAATGGAAAAGGCATTGGGAAATAAATACCAGTGTAACTCGTTTGGCCAGGAGAGATTGTCTGGGAGAAAGGAGTGTGAGGTGTGTCCAGGGTGTGTGTGTATTAGTGAGGTTGCGATACTGTGGGTTTGGCATGGGATGATTTCTCTTTGCTGCACAGACTCCTGGGCTGTTGGACTTCAGTGGATCTCACACTGGGTAACATCTGCTATTGATTTCCACAGAACTGGTGTTTCCAGCCAAGCACAAATGCCTAAAGACTTTCCAGTGGTATTAGTGTTACAGCTGGTTGGAAAATCTCCAAGGAATTATATTCTGTCAGAATGGGTTGATTTATCATACAGGGTTATTTTCATGGCAATTTACCAGTTTTAGTGGAAAATATTTTTCAAGTCCAGGTTGGAACAAGGACAGGAAATATCCAAGAGCAGCCCAGGGTCTGGATTAGCAGTTTGGATGTGGACATTCAGCACCCACCCCTGCCTAACAGCAGGTTTGGCAAGTGAACATAGCTCTTCCTGCCTCAGAGGCATATCCTTCAGCCATGGCCCATCTTAGCACATGTGTGATTTTCTTCCATTTTTAAGGGTGAAAAAACCTGTCTCCTTTCCAAAAATACTGAAATTGAGACAGTATTCCTGGGATGTAGAAGCCATTTTCTACTGAGCCAGCAGCAAAATTGCCTGCAAAACTGAAGCACAGGCTTCAAATTCTTTTGCAGTATCATCTTTATTAATAAGTTGATGTTTTAATCTAATTTAACATGGTGAAGAATGGACATCTGGAGCAGATGTTACTGTATGACTTTTCTAAATCCCCAATACCTGCTGGTAGAAGATGGCTATGGACCAATGCCAGGAGCTGCAGCAGGTGGGAAAGACCATGCTGGTGGGCAAGGGAGGAAATGTGGGAGAAGAACATCAGACTAAATAAAAGGAAGAAATTTCTTTTAAAATGAAGGTAAATTACCTTCATTTAAGGTAATTTAAAAGTGAGTAAAACCCTGGTACAGGTTGTCCAGAGAGACAGTACATGCCCCAGGGCTGGAAACATTCAAGGTTGGGCTGGATGGGACTCAGAGCAACCTGATCAGGTTGAAGATGTCCCAGGTTGAACTATGTGGCTTTTAAAGGTCCCTTCCAACCCAAGCATTCTATGATTCTGTAAAACCAAGTGGCCAGTAGCTAAACAGTGAACAGTAAGGGCTGAGAAATGGTCTCTGCTTGGTCCTGACACCAACAAGCTGCTGATGTGAGTGAAGCAGCTCCAGACAGATGATACATTAGACTCATGGACTTTCTGGATTTATGCCATCTAAATGTAGGCATCTAAAATGTCTTCTCTGCAGGCACAGAGGGGTCCCTGTGTTCACCTGGGCACCTCAGCTGGGTGCCTAAAGCTGGGACCAGTGAAGCTTAGCTGGGGTTGCTGGCTGATGGGGCTTGTCCCACCCTGGAAGACCCTTGAGGTGTCCATTGACATGGTTCACCCAGATGATGGTGCAGGTGGGATGGTCTTTCCCACAGCCCCTTGGAAGACTCTTGGGTCACTAAATCCTTCCATGCAGGTAGGACTAATACCAGGGTCTGATGCCTCCTGAGCACTGCTGGACATGACCTGCAGTGCTCACAGCCACATTTAGGTGATGGTGGGGGTTGTGTGTGGCCCGGTTGAAACAGATGGGATTAACCACTGTGTGCACCTCAGCCACACGGGTTGGCCTCTCCTGTGTGGAATGAATCCAGCTCCCAAAGAACTTGGCCCACATTTTTTGAGCTCATGGAAAACATGCGCATTTGTGGAATGGATGAGTTCATCCCTCACCCTCAGGCATCTGCAGGAGGTAACTGTACACCTTTGCACAGCAGGTGACAGCCTGTACTTGAAAACAGCACTACAGTCTGCAAAACTGAAATGAGTTTCTGATGTAGGGGCTGCCTTCTCAAGGATCTGTGAAGGCACAGAGCCCATGGCTGCAGAAGAGGCTTGAACAGTAACAGTGGCTGTTCTGGTGTCAGAGGGGTGCAAATCTGAGGCTCATCACCATGGCAGTTGAGGATGACTACTCAGATGGAACCATTAAGGTTGGAAGAGACCTCTAATATCAAGTCCTGCCATTGACACAGCACTACCAAATGCTCTACTAAACTGTTCCCCCAAGTGCCACATTCATATGCTCCTTGAACTCTTCCAAGGTGGTGATTCACCAGTTCCCCAAGCAGTCTGCTCCATCCTTTCAGTAAACAAATTTTTCTTAATCTCCAAACTAAACATCCCCTGGTGCAACCTGGGGCCATTTCTTCTTGTCCTGTCCCTTGCTACCTGGGAGAAGAGACTGACCCGCACCTGGCTACAATAAATTTTCACCTGTGATCGAGGACAAGTGAACAGGCTGTCAGGCTCCAGTGATGAAGGGTAATTTTGTCCATCCCCAGATCCTGTAATATTTGGGATCATGCCCCCATTCCCAACCTATTCAGGGCTGCCTACCTTTATCTTGGCCGTGGCCCTTTGCCAGGTCCCAGGGACATCCCACAGTGGTCACCTATGGGCTGCAGGGAGATTGTCCCACAGCCACTCGGTGTGAGCACATGACCATCCCTGTGGCGTGGTCCCTGGTCTGCCACCACCCTTTGGTCTCCAGTGTGGGCGCAGGGGGCAGGGGATAGATGGCAGCAGAGTGGTGGCCTGGAAGGATGGTCAAGGAGGTCCTGGGGAATCACCAGCACACAAATGCTTTTGGCTTTGAATTTCCTGTGGGAAACCAGCTGGAGAGGTGAGGATGGGGTGCGAGGGAGCAGGGCTGTCTTCTGCCTGTGCTGGGTACCCTCATCTGAGCACTCACACCACGTACTGGGTGTGAGCAGGGACCAAAATCAGGGCAGGGCTCGCTTGAGGTTGGCACTGTCCTGCCCTGCTGATCACCCATGCTCTGAGAACTTCTAGGGGCTAAAGCAGGAATTCCACAGCAGCCCTTGGCTTTGAGTAATACTGCAAGATTTTTATCTTTTTCACAGTGTTGCTGGTGACACGGTCACCTTCCCAGTCCCGAGCTGCTCTGGCGACTGGAGGTGACAGCCACACCACCTGTACCAAGGGGCCTGGACCTAAGATGACCTAAGATATTTTCAGTGTTTTGGAACTCCCACTGAAAGCAAATAAATAAGCACTTTATATATGTGCAGATATTTATATACATACATGTATTTATTTTATTGTGATCTATGAATCCTGCAACTGGAGATAAAGTAACAGCTGAAACATCCCAGGTCTGCAGGTTGTGTTAACTAGTTTAGTCTTTCTGAGGGGAAACTATCATCTTCCCCATTACAAACTTCCCTGGTGATCCCTCAGCACTAAGTCAGCTTTCTCTGGGGATGGATGGGGCAGAGGATCTGGGGACTTGGGGGGGCAATTTGACTGCTGGGTAAGCTTGGCACTGCCCTAAGCCAGCACACTCAGCACACATTTCCTCTCGCCTTTGCATGCTCTTCCTGTTTTTATGGCTCTCACCCACTTCTGCTCTGGGGTTCGCCCAGGTCTCCCTGGAAGAGGGATTAAATAATCTCTGTATTGAATGATACATAAATTAAAACCCACTACAAAGGCATGGAGAGGAAGGACACTTCAAGGACTCGATTTGTCCCAAAACACAGGATGTTCTGCTCTAGAGATGTGTTCCCCAGCATGTGGCAAATGATGGCTCAAACAGGAGTCAGGTTTTATCTGTTTTATTTAACCAATGAAATTCCTACTGATAACAATGAAAGTAATTTCAGCAAGTATAAATGCGATACAGTTTTAAACAAACCCCATTGTTCCGTACCTATAAATAGATTTTTCAAAACCTCATAAAAAGTGCAGATTTATGAATTGCTGTTAAAATGTTAATACGTGATTCATTTGTTTAAAAATGAGTTTTTGTCTCTTAACTCACAAAAAAAGAAAGTTCCTTCTGCATCTGTTCAGATAAATTCAAGTCGGGTAACTTAAAAAACTAACAAAAGTCACACACGAAAAATTCCATCCCACTAGGTCAGTCTGTCCTTTCAAAAAAAAAAACAAAAAAAAACAACAAACCCAACCAGCAACAACAGGAAAGAAATGATAAAAGCTGCTGTGGTAACCCACAGTGAGCTCCTCACAGCTGCCTCACCTTGCAGGCAAACCTCCTGTGAAAGCATGGAGCCCATGGCCTGTCTCTGGAGCTCAGGACAGGTGGTGACCTGGGAGGCAGGACAGGAGATGTGTCACCTGCCCACAGGATGCTGTAGGGACTGTGGGACCCACAGAGCTACCATACTTCCTCACTTCCTGGTGGTGGGAGGGAGCTGCAGTGTCAGAGCTTTGTCCTTGACCCTCCGTCCCAAAACACCCGCCTGGCCGTAGTGCAAGGAGGCCGTGAGCTGACAGCTGCTGGGCTGGGTACAATTTACCCCCTGTCCAGAGGGTCAGAGGTGGGAGATGCAATGAAACGCCCCTCTCTGGGCACGGCACTGCCCTGCCTGCTGCCCCAGCCAAGGGGGCTCAGACCCATGGCTGCCAACAGGGAGCCAATGCTGCTTCTTACCCCAGTGTGCCAGGCCCTGCTGTCAGCAAATCAAGGGCTAGTTTTTGCACTTGAGAAGGCTTGGAAGCTTTTTGGCTGCAGAAGTGCTGTGACCATCTTTGTGGTCCAGCAGCTGGTCTGTCCATCCCTCTCATGCTGGCGAGCTCATGCTTGCCCCGTGCACTGGTGAGCAGTGTGGGAGGCAGCCAGCAGCAGGCTTATGGGCACAGGGGGCTGAAACAGACACCAGGCCCCAGACTTCGCTGTGTTTGGGTCTACGTGTGGTCACACGCAGCTGTGGCTCGGACTGTGCTTTGTGCCGAGAAGGGCTCAGCTCACCCACAGTCGAGAGAGGTCGGCTGGTGCTTCTCCCTGTATCTACAGTGGTATTTTATCTACAGCAGGGTCTGTTTAGCAAGAGCAGTTTAAAGTGGCTATGTTTATCAAGTTTGCTACTTTATGAATTAAAAAAAAACAAAACAAAACAACAAAACAAAAAACCAAACCCCAACAACTATAAATACAAAGACTCTCACACACCAGACACTTGCAGCCTGCGTGACTCATAAGCCGCATCAATATTCTGTTAAAAAGCTTATTCTACTTAGAACTATACATAGTACAAGAGACCAAAAAGTGGCAGTCGTGTACGGGCACGCTACCTGCCCCAGGGTGGCCCACAGTCAGGTGCTTCCTAAAAAATCAAGGAGTTACAGTAACATGGCACAGGACTGCAAAGCCGATCACAGCTTCTGCTTACACTGCATACGAAGTACCAAGGGGAACACAAAAAAGAACTGGTGTTAATACTGATGGATTAAAGAGTAACTATAAAGATCAAAACAGACGTTCACAGCATGCTACATATATTGCTCACAAACTTTTCTTTTTTTTTTTTAAAAAAAAGGCTAATACAAAACAAGGAGTTGGCAGTCTGATTTTCAGTAATGTCGGATAGAAAGATAAAGCATATACATTCATCGTGTGGCTTTCCAGCAAAAGGAGAAAAGGGTAAAACTGAGAGATTTCAAGTTTACAAAGTTCCTATTTTTCTAAGCTACAGTTAATATCCAGTTCTGGTCACAGTCGTGAAAAGACCTCTGACTGCACTGCCTTGCAGAGTCCAAGGGCTGTAGCCTAAATTTTATTACTTTCCCCCTAAAAGTGGCCACATCACCCACCACCGTGAGTGGGCTGCTCTTGCAGCCACCTGGGCATATGGCTGCTGGGCTGGAGTGAAGAGGTTTGGGTCTTGGTGGCACAACATGAGCATGAAGTGAGGAATGAGACACAGTTTTGGACTGTTGGTATTTGGAGCTGCTGCTGTTGCTGCCCCCCAGACTCCTCACCTGGAGACACAATGCTTAGTGATTTACCCATTTTGCTTCAAAACTCCCTTCAAAGGGCTGGTGGAGAAGAGAAAATGCAATTCAACAGCAGCAAGTTTTTCTTGGGCAGAATGGTTCCCTTCCCCTGGTCCATCTCTGGAGTAAGGAAAGGGCTCCATCTCTGTTCCCAAAGAAGCCCTCTGGACACCTTGGAAGGAGGCATCCTCCACTACCTCCCCTATGCACAGGCACACAAAAGAACCTTTCAGACTCATCAGTGCACTTTCTTCAGCTGACCAATACCTCAACTCCTCCTGTGCTGGCCGTATCCCCTTGGGAGCGCCTGTGGTCCGTGCAGCCTGATGCCGACAGCAGGGCTTGCTCCCCACAATTACTGTAACAATTGGGACCTCCAGTACCTTTAACTACTGTCAGGAACAAGGTTTCTATTTTCCACATGCCTTGATGATACTCAGTACCTTAGGAACACCCAACTCTGCCTCCAGCAGCTACTCTACAATGTGCATTTGGATTTTTTTTTCATAGATAAATGAAAAACCCAAATCCACTTGTTCCAGAGGCTGTCTGCAGCCTGCCTGGCTGCAAGGCACCTGAGGGGCTGCCAACCTGATGCCCTGTAAGCCTGCCTGGCAGAATGGGACCTCAAATTCCCTGTCAGATGTTCCTCTGAGAAACTTGCACAGCTGAATAGCTCAAGCATGGGGCATTTCACCAAAGAAAGCATTTCCTTAGTGGATCCACTGGATTTTTTACTGTAACTCCAGAGATAGGCTTTGACACTACTAAGCAAATACTGAGTTTCATCCTTTTGAACCACTTTTAACATTTTCCTGTCCAGAAACAATCTACTACAATTAAGTGTTTCTAAATGTGAGAAAGAGCCTCGGCACTTAACAACAAGCAGTGATAGGGGAACCTTGCTTTCAAGGTTAAGGCTGGGAGGTTGTCCCTGCAGCTGGGAGGCTGCTCAGGGCTGGGATTTGGGAAGACAGGAAGCACTTGATGCAGGACAGGGGTGGTGGCAGGTTGGAAAATGGCAATTTTCCCCCTGATGAGCAGCAAAGCATTAAATATCTGCAAAAGAGACCTGATGCATATTGGGGGAGCAGCAGCACGACCACCTGCCAGGAAATGTGCTCTACGGAATAAATTAACACTGATCAAGATGCTCCTGAAGTTTCCTCTACTACTGTGCTCTCTCCATCTCTCACACCTGTAATCTATGTAGTGGGTATGAAATACTATATTAATTTTTATTTGGAGATAAAATGTTTCACTTAAAATTCCTAAATATAGGGAAGTTGGTGGATGCATCTCTTCAGACAAACAGTGCTGGGGGACATGAGGAACAGTAAATCTGAAGTTCAGGTAATGAAAACTGATATTTTATCCAGCTCTTGGAATGATTGCTAACAGCAACTGATTCTTACAGCTCTATGGTCAGATCTGCTCTGGGAAAGTTCATTTACAATGAATCCACTCCCCTCTTCCTTTGTTTTGTGCAACATCACCCCTTATTTATGGGAGAAGGATCCAAACATCTACAGAAAATAACTGAAAGAACATCACTTGAGATCAAGAAGATCTAGAGTATTTCTTTTGATCCAAAAATTTTTAGTTCAGGCACATGCTATCCACTTACTACCACCAATGAATGTTTTCTGCAAGTAGAGGTTAAATAACCCATCTCTTCTGAAAGGAGTCCAGATTCTGGATCATTAGCCTGAAATGCATGCCTATGTTCATGGAAAACACACATGCATGAGAAACGTTGAGAACCTGTTCTGCAAGAGCAGTGGCTTACAGTTTAACTGCTTTAGGAGAGATTTCTCTAAGTCTACATTAAGTCCCCAAAACAACTAATTTCATTAACAATCACTGCAAATCACATGGACCTGGTACATATTATTCTTTTAGTCTCTATGGAAATTAATTTTATTCTATTTTATTTAGGTGACTCAGTTTCTTTAAAAATCTGACTCAAACATTCAAGTGAGCATCTTCTAGGATTTTGCTGAGTGCCTGGGTGCTTAAATCCCCGTTGAAATTTAGTCAGCAAGCTGCTTTTTTCCAAATCCCATGAAAATATCAGTATCACTACAAACAAAAGTACACTTTAAGAATCTGGTGCTTTGACTTTTTGCACTCAAGTAAAAGAGCAACAAAATGTTTTTTGTTCTCTTCTGATCTGTTCTAAATTTATACTTACATGTGTAATTGTTTACAAATTTACTGATTTTTCTGTCCTTAAATGTTTTTTAATACATAGGAAGAGCTGATAGTGGAGATTTTTTAACTCTTACAGCTGAAATACATCCTTTTCAAGGATCAAGGTGTCGGGCAAGGGAGGGGATTGTCCTGCTCTGCTCTGCACTGGGGCAGCCTCACCTCAAGTCCTGTTTGCTGCTTTAGGCACTACAATATAAGAAAGACGTGAAACTATTGGAGAGTGTCCAAAGGACTTCAAGGATTGTGAAGGGCCTTGAGGGGAAGCCGTATGAGGAGTGGCTGAGGTCACCTGCTCTGTTCAGCCTGGAGGAGACTGAGGGGAGACCTCACTGCAGTTACAGCTTCCTTGTGAGGGGAAGAGGAGGGACAGGCCCTGATCTCTGCTCTGTGGTGACCAGTGACTGTACTCTAAGGAATGGCCTGAAGTTGAGTCAGGGGAGGTTTATGTTGGATATCAGGAAAAGGTTCTTCACCCAGAGGATGGTTGGACACTGGAACAGGCTCCCCAGGGAAGCCTGACAGGGTTCAACAAGCGTTTGGACAATGCTCTCAAGCACATGGTATCACTCTCGGACCTGTCCTGTGCAGGGTCAGGAGTTGGACTTGATGATTCTTGTGGGCCTTTTCCAACTTAGCAAATTCTATGATTCTGTGATTTTCGTTTTAGTGAAGGCTTTAGGACAAAGGATATATGTTTCAATTCAGCCTTGATGAAAATAAATCCATCTACAGCTCACCAAAAATCTCATAGGACACCACAGCACTAGCTGTAGTAGCTATCTGCACAAACTGCACCAAAATTTAAAATTATTATTTCTGTTTTAACAATTATTTCTATTCTTGTATGATGATACTCTCATGAAGTTTGGCTGTGGGTAGAATGTTCTGGGAAATGCAAATGCTTTCTCCAGTTGGCACCTTTTTCACTTCTCTTCATTACCAAAAAAAATAGAGCAATCTCAGCAAGGACATACTCTACAGCAACACACATTTCAAGTGACTCTGCAATGATAAGAAGCTGTCCATGCTCAAAAGCTCTGTTCCCTACTCACAGTGCTCCCTGTGCTAGCTGGTTAATTTGTACCTATCAAGCTTTCTCTTCAGTAGACAGGAGACTGTACATTTTGTTTTTACGTTGGTCACGGCTGGGATTTTGTAGACTAACATGAATGCTGGTAATTACCAATTCCAATGAAGGAACACAAAGGGAGAGGATCTACACTTCCAATGATTCTGGTACTCTTAAGAAAAATATTAATGAAAAAGGTGTGAAGATTCACATTCATGTGTGCTTTAAAAATGCAAAATAAATCCAAGAACACTTGCACATTAAAAGTTGGCACAGTGTGAACCTAAAGCGTGCATAAAGTGTATGGTAGTGTTGTCTGACTTTAAACATCTATTCTGAACAAACAGCTATTAAAAATCCCAAATTTGTGTATAAAAACTAGGTTATAAATTGTTGCACTATAAATGCAATACTTTGAAAAAAAATGCCACTTGGAAAACACTTCCAGATGTTTCAAGTTTGCATTTAATATTAAAGGAAAAAAAAAAAAAGAGAAATACCAAACTAGCTGTACAATGACATTTCCTATGATGGAATGTCTTGCAGGCCATATGGGACTTGATATGGCACTTAAAAAACCAAAACAAAACACTGGTTTACTACAAGTTCTGTGAAGCAATCCATTTATGGTTTCTGTATTTCAAATCTGCTCATGTACACTTTGCTCATAAAGGCATTTGAGCTGGCAAGTATATTTCATAAGGAAAGAAGTAAAGGCACTCATGTTTCCAAATGTAAAACTCAACCTACTCCGGAAGTCTTTGCATTTCTGAGGAGAAACGAAGCCATCATATTAGTTACCCAAATCTAATTTCACCTCCTTTCCAGAGCTCAACTGTGCTTCTTTGAAAACTACTTGACTTTTCAATGCAAAGAAATTTAAAGCAGTACTGAACAGTTCCCATCACTCCGAAAAACAAAAGTATTGCATGAAAACTTCTCTCAGCAGAAGCCATTAGGTATGGCCACCACAATCACAAGAAGCAGGGGGGAAAGGATCACAACAATTTAGAAAGCAAATCTAAGTTCACACATATGAGCATCTCAGTAGTTCTGAGAAATCTTTGCAGTTAGCTATACAAGATAAATAAATCTGATGTTCTACCTGATGCTTTCTACAAGACAGACCAGTGCTGTCTGTTGGGTAGTTTTCTAAATAGCCAAATGACACTTAAAAAAAAATAGTTACTGATTTCTTCCTCAAAAGGTTTTCACATGCAGAGTCTGCAGTCTGAAAGTGCAGAAAAGTGTACAATCATCGGGCTTTCCAATCTGGAGCGGACAGATAAAGCAGAAAAACCAACATGCAAAGTCAAAGCATGGATCAGGAAGAGGGAAGAAAAGAGAAAACTAACTTTAGTAGAGTACTGGTCCATGGTTTTGTAAATGAAAAGTGTCAAAATATGACTGGTAGTATTTTTTTTTTCTAACTGTTCTGCAATCACCAATGAAAAAAAGTCCTGCATTAACTTCTACAATCCAACAGAACATTAAAAATAAACCTGTCCGGTTAGTTTTGAATATATATCACAGAAATAAAAGTCACCCTCCTCAAAAGAAATATGAAAAGTCCAAATCAACAGACAAAAGTTGAAGCAGTTAACTGGTGTTCTACTGGGTAAGTTTAAGCATCTCTTTAGGCACTTCACTGGTTCATTAAATGCAATACAAAATAAAGCTATAAATATCAACATTTTGTGCTCTCAAAAATTAGTCAAAAGCAACAGAAAACAGCACAAAAGTGTGACATTTTTGGCAGCTTATTTCTTCCCTTCCCCAATATTACTGGTTGTCCAAAAATGCTTTGTTTTGGGGATGCTTTGGCATCTGAGTATCAGGTTGTCTTAAGCCATAAAAGCTAAAACAAAACTGCTAGACAATAAAGAAATTTGGTTTTAAAATTTCTTTATGGCTATATAAGAAGGACACTTTAGCAGTGGCATGTCAGGGAAAAAAGCTTGCTTTCTTTCTAAATATTGCACTTTTCTTTTGTTCACTCACACTAATGCATAGAAACTTTTAAAACTTTGAATATTACAATTTCATGCTATGAAAAAGTTATGGGAAATAATTTTTATACATCCAATATGAAAGAATAGATATACTAGCCTTCCTTTACTTTCCTTAGTTAAAACATTGATAAAGAAGAGAGTGCAAAAAACCCCACAACCCTATTTTTGGTCAGCCTGTGTATTAATTTTATAGGTGCCAACTAAACAAATTGCAACACGTGATGAGCATGGATATTGTCAGGACAACTGAGGGTGACTGTCAGTAAAACAAGACTATGCATGATTGAAACACAGTAAGTGTGGCTGAAATGGCAAACTGTGAGGCCTCTTCTCTTTGTGAAGGGGCACGACAAAGCAGATGAATTTTGCACTTCAGTAGCATGCTGTAGGATTTACCAAGATTAATTTCACATTAAAGTGTGCTCGATGCTTGCATCCACATCTCGCATCACCTCCAATTGCTGTAGTAAGACAGTGACTGGCAGCAGTCTCCAGGACACACAGGAGAATCCAGTGGGCAATTTGATGTGACACAGCCCGCGCATCTCTGTCGCGAGTCACGACGTGGTGGGACGTTCTCAGGACAGGCAGAACTGATCTTCTGCTGGACTCCACTCATCTGAAAAATGATTGCTTGGAAAAAGAAGTCTCTAAGCACTTCACTCCAGTGCTTAAAGAACAAAGCGCTAGGGTTGGATACAATAAAACCAGTTTCAGGATCCTGACCACTGTGCAGAAATCCAGCCGGAAACAATGCAGAGTAGCGCTCCTCAGTGTTACTTTTGTTATCATTAGTAATGTTAAGCATCAAGAAAATAAAACACGTCATTGCACATTACAGCCGCCAAGAAGCACGGCTAAACTTTGACACTAGAGAATTGAATAACCTGATGCTACATCACAAACAGCTTCTGGTGTGTATCTATTTTGAAAGGTCTTTACATACTCAGTAGAAGCCCCTGTACTCCTGGCCAGCGAGTGCTTCAGGTTAAGTGACGAGTTATGGCACGAAGGGCATACAGAAGTTCGGCTTGCATCCGAGCTTCCATCAGAAGTAGATTGACATGAACCTGTAAAAAAAGTACATCAGCCATTTAGCTCACCTCTGAATGCAACATGGTTTATTCATTCAGGCTGAAATTTCTATCCTTTAGTGAAGTATCGCTGCAAGAAATCTTTGTCTCTTCTCCCTGTACCCTGCTGCAGGACTACAGTTCCTCTAGAGACAGCTGTGTAGTAATGCCAATACGGACAACATCCCAGAACTGCAAACAACTACCCTCAACTGCTGCTTTAAGCAATCTTCCATCTGAGAAACCACCTTTAAACATTTCTTTGTGTCCTAAAGACAGTAGATCTTTCTAAATTATATTTGGTGTTCTTTACTACCACCTGTGACCATTATATAGGAGCACAGAATAAGGAACAGTTTCCATGCCAGACAGGTTTGCAGGCACATGTGTACTGAACCACTGAATCCTTCTCAGGAAGCATTTAATATGATATATGAAGGCACATTGACATTTTTATTGCTGAAAAATACCATAAAGTACACACACGCGCACACACACACACACATGTACACACGTGTGAGTTTAGGTATTTAGTGATATCCAAATCCCAAGTACTGGCATAGTTGACCACTTCTGCATTCTCAAGTTTATCCACTTTTCTTTTACAGTTGTCCATTCAATTTTATGGAGAAGTGACTCATCATCAGCATCATCATCAGCATCATCATCATTATTATTACTATTTAAAAAGTATTTCCAGCACACTAAGAAGTATTTTTGTCAAACTGGTATCTAACACTCAGGGAATGATACTCATTTGTTTTTCTCTGATTTAAACCAGTTCATTTGACAGATGCTGCCCTTTTCAGAGTCCCCATATTTTAATTTTCAAACAGCACAGGGGTCTCTGTGAAGCCACTTTGGCTTTGGAGCACATACCTTCTCCGAGTGCTTGAATTGGCGCCAGTAACTATCGTACATGCGCTTGGTAGTTCTCTCTGGGTAGCAGGTCACTGTCTTTATGTAAACCTTCAGGCTGCGTTCAAGTAGCTGATTAACTTCTCCATAATCATAGTCATCATACCTACATAACACAAGCAATGATTCTGTTGGACATAAGTTTCTAAAAACATTGCTTTTGCAGCATTATATTCTTAAGCCTGGGAACTGGAACATTTATCACACATGACCAAAACCCACGTGTTAAAGAGGATCTGAAAGGCTTAGCAGGATCATACAATTTATAAGGTTGGAAAAGACCTTTAAGATCATCAAATCCAATGGTTAACCCTAAACACCATCATGGCCACCATTAAACCATGTGCCTTATCCACCATTTTATGAACACTTCCAGGGATGGTCGCTTTCCCACTTCTGTGAGCTGTTCCAATGCTTTACAAATCTTTCTGTGAAGAAATTTTCGCTAATATCCAAACTAAAGCTGCCCTGGTGCTACTTGAAGCCCTTTGTTCTCATCCTATCACTTGTTACCTGGGAGAAGAGGCTGACCCCCCCAGTCTCATGTCAGGTTGTTGTAGACAGTGATAAGGTGCCCCTGAGCCTCTCAGACTAAACACCCCCAGCTCCCTCAGCTGCTCCTCACAGCACTTGTGCACCAGAGCCTTCCCCAGCTCTGTTGCCCTTCTCTGGACACGCTCCAGCCCCTCAATGTCTTTCTTGCACTGAGGGGCCCAGAACTGAGCACAGCATTTGAGGTGTGGCCTCAGCAGTGCCGAGTGCAGGGGGACGGTCACTGCCCTGCTCCTGCTGGCCACACCACTGCTGGTCCAGGCCAGGGTGCCACTGGCCTTCTTGGGCACCTGGGCACACCCTGCATCGTGTTCAGTTGCTATAGACCAGAACTCCCAGGGCCTTTTTCAATGAGCAGCTTCCCTGCCACTGCCCCCAACCTGTAGCACTGCAGGGGGCTGTTGTGGCCCAAATGCAGGACTCGGCACTTGGCATCACTGAACCTCATAGAATTGGCCTTGGCTCACTGATCCAGCCTGTCCAGAGCCCTCTGTAGGGCCTTCCTACCCCCTTCCAGTACATCAACACTCCTGCCCAACTTGGTGCTGTCTGTGAACTTGCCTAGGGATGTTGTCTTTCCTGAATGAAGGATACAGGCTGGCTTCAGAGTTCCATCCTGACTCATTTTCTGTACTGGAGGGAAAAATTATACTGATATGCCAGCAAAACCACTCTAACTTCCAGACAGAGGTACCATCTCCACTTTCAACACCCAGTCTAAAATGATGCTTTACACATGGTTTATTTTTCTGCTTACATAGTTTTAAAATGTACTCCTAAGCCAGGGAATTTTTGTCCATACCTGATTCCATACATACAGTGGACATAGTTAAATAAAGCTCTTCTTAGCGTAGTTGTATCAACATCTTCATGTGTTGCCATAGTGTTATATGTGAGGTTATACACCATCCGAAACTTCTCATCCAGGAGATGCCCAATATCAGAATAAAGCCTGTTTACAAGGGAAAAGCCATGATTTTCCCAAGTATAGTCCTGCAAAAAGAGAAGAAAATATATAAAAGCACAAATTAAGTGAATTCCCTATGTTATCTTCTCTACAACTCAACAGTTTTTGTTGTCTGCTAGTTATGACTTTATTCTTTTCCAAAAGTTTGCATTTTGAATCCTTTATCTACTTGCTCTGTTCCCCCAGAATTCCTGGCAATGAATATCACGTTGCGACACTCCAACCCTGGATATCATTAGCCTACAGGAGAAAAAACCCCGAGCTTCTCCTGAAGTGCTTAGGGAATCTTCTTCTGCTTTGCCACTCTGACCAGTATCATTCCATGTGGGATTGGCCTTGAAGTTTAAAACCTGCCCCTCTTGGATGCTTTAGTGCTTATCTCCAAGCAGAGATGGAGCTTTTACTTCCAGCCAGGATGTACAATCATTGGGTTAAGTGCTGAACCATCCCTGAAAAACCTGATAAAATCCAGGCTGTTTTGGTCTTAGACAAGCACCTGGATTGTAAGATAAAAGCCTGAGTGCTTGTATGAGGAGAGGGAAGTCATTGTAGAGTAGTGGCACAGCGGGAAGAACCACCCTGCTCCAGAGCAAGGGCAGATGCTCCAGAGCTCCACAATGCCATCACACAGAAGGTGAGAGTGTGCTCACATCCTTGTCAAATGCTCTATCATTCCATCACTGATGACATCTTTGCAATTAAGGGCATCATCTCCATGTCCTTCCTGTTTCTGGCTGTTTTCCAAAGGTACTGCCAGGCCAGGGTCCTCACTAGGCACCTTGAAGCATGTCTTCTGTCCTGTTCCCCTGAGTAGGGCAGCCGGGAAGAGCAGAACAGGGCTCCGTTGTCTCACGGAGGCATCAGTGACATCTAAAACATGTCACAACATCATGTTTGGTCTTTGGCTGCCAGCACAAAAGACAGGCATGTGAGAAATATGCCATACCCATACAGCCCTGGAAAGGTGTCCAGGATATCACAAAAGCCTCTAAGAGCCAGAAGGCCCAGAGAGGGGAAAATGCTGTTGACTAACAGCAATTGATCCCTATTATCAGTGAAACCTTCCCCCCAAAAACAAGCTTGAAGGCATTCAGAGTAAGGATTAGATTTATTGCAGGTGTTTGGGATGCTACTGCAATTTAAGTATCATTAATAGCAAAGAATTTGGGAAGCTGTGGTTATATACATCCAACTGTTAAGAGTAGGACATAATAAAGTTAAATTATCAAGGTGACTCCTTTGAATGTAAGCCAGAAGCTGTCCTGTTTATTTAAGAGGAGAGATGTTTCAGTTCCAATTTCAACTTCTTTGGAGCTTTTTTCCAAGGGAGCCTGCTGCTCCTAAAGTAGTTAGGCAGATTGTTTGATTTATAGGCACTGACTATGCCTTATTCTTTTTGGCAGTAATAACCTACTTCAGGCTCATATAAAGACCACAGAATAAATTATCCAGTTCAGTAGAGACTGCTATAAAGCTAAATACATTTCCTGAGAGCAATTGTGGATTCTTTATTTTACAGTCTTAGATACGTCTTCTGACCACAGAGTTTTCCTGCACCCACTGTAATTTTAATTGATTTGGTTGAAGATTTCTTCCTTGCTTTCCATTTACTTCTAGCCTGCTTATGAATGTGCTCGGTAAGATAGAACAGAACCACCTAGGATGTCCCTTCTGTTACATATAATATGAAGTTCATGATTCTGGTCATGGCAAAGGATGTCAACATCTTAAGACAATGTACAGGTAAAATGTATCTTCTGTTCTTAAAATAGCACAGAGAAAAATGCATTAAAATACAGCAAAAACTTCAGTAATCATATTTAGGAATTCCTTTTCTTTCACAGCATTCCAAGTGCAGAGATTTGGTGCACATATGAGAACAATACTCCTCAAATCACTCTCACAGACCTATATGCATCCAGGTATTGATAGCCACTGGACAGAGAGTACTTAGTAAAATGACAGGAATACAGAATTGCTCCAGTGGATTTTTTTCCTACAACATCTTGAGGGATGTAAAAGAAATTCTTGTTTTTCTACCTTTCCCTTTTATTTCAGATATGCTTTACAGTTTTCAAACATTAATGCTGGTAATGTTTCAGTAATAACTGAAGTAAAAAGGAAAGCCAAGTATTGCCTTGCCAAATATTGACAAACAGTGAAAGACTCCATCCCAGGAGACTTATGCAAGATTGTGATTAATGAACCACGATAAGAAAAGGAGCTTGCAACAAACATGCCGCACAATAACCACTTGATGCTCTGTAGTGAGATATGCACACATTCTTTGAGTGAATGTGCTTTAAAGAGATGGTACCTGAGCTCTGAATGTTGGCAGATGGTCTTCTCCTCGCCTTGCAAAGTCTTTGTACCCAAACCCAGGATCTTCAACATAACGGGAGACATCTGTAGAAACTATTTCATCATCAAATGCTGGGAATAAAAGAGGAAAATGCTTTGCTTTAGGCAAGAACATGAGTTAACGCCAACTTCCAACTAACACTCTACTACAGCACTGGAGGAAAATTTTAAAAGTTATGCATAGGACAATAGTGATACAAAGGAAAGAAACATTTCAATTCTCATCTGCTTTTATTGGATACATTGCTTTCATTGAGCCCATTAAAGTCAGCCTATACCAGACATCTAATGTACTTCTACAAAAAGACAAGAGTTGGTCTACACTTCTGTCTGGAGGTTTCCTTTTCCCTCTGTTGACTTCTGAGGCAGGCTAGTTATCTTAAGTCAGGAAGATGAACATCATTAGCAAATTCACTGGGTTAGCATAAGAAACAAAAAATGGATCCTTGATAGCAGGATTGTTGTACTGAGCAGCCTTTGTGTCAGGAATCACACTGTAAACTGGAATATGAGCACCAGAAAGCAACACAACACTCCACTGGCAAGTATCAGCTGAAGATTATATGAAACCAAAGAGCTCTACAGTACATCAGGGTGAAATTCTGCCAGAAGCTGTAGTAACTAAGCATCTTCAAAGAGCTCCAAAACATATCGTTAAGCACACGCAGGTTCTCTATCAGGAATCAATCTTTCCCTCCCAAATAAACAGGTGGCTTGATTGTGTAACTACCTCTGCAGAAGTTGACTACTGCATAGCTGACTGCATTTGACCCTGATGTTAAAATCGTGGCTTGCTTCCACATGCATTGACAGAACAGTTGCCATATGTCCACTGTTAGCACCTTGAAAAGTCAGTTAATCTAAGAATTGCAGAAATGCTTTATCTCCTCTTTGCCTCATTAAACAATCAAAACATAACTGTGTAGGAAGAGGCTTGGACAACATCTGCTACAGAAAATTCTCACTGAAGAATAAAAAACCTGCACACATACTCTCCTCTGCCCTGACAAGGACTGGGTTTCATGAAAGGGTAAAGGCTCAACACACACAGACTCCTCAACTGAAATCAGTAAATGGTAAAGAGGAAAGAAAGTCAACAAAACTATCAACAACCCCATCCAAAAACCCCTCCTGTCTTGAATGACCCCTTTCCTTAAACACTTGAAGTAGCACAGACTCATGTAAGTCCTGTTTTGATAATGAAACTGCAATGAGTGTCCATTTATCTGCACTGCTGATACTGCCTGACCAAAGGAAAATACAGCAAGAATTTACAATGGCCATTTAAAAAAATCCAGCTTGAGGTTGCTGGATGTGTCTTCTTTCAGAGATTTTTCCATGTTCCTAAAGAGCCACAAAACAATATCTCTGCTGATGATCCTCAGTACATTCTTCCTCCATTTTGGGGGCTTTGCACAAACCTGTTGATTCTTTCAAACATGTTTGGTCTGAAGCTGCGGAGACCTAAATTCGCTACGAACAGTGCAGTAAAATGTGAAGCATTTTAGTGGTCACTTTTTAAAAAGACCAAGCAAGCAATCAAGTAGCTTCTACTATGAGGAAATAGCTAAAGATTCTGTTGTAATAATATTCTTTCTTCTAACACTTTCTTTGGGAAAAAAACCCACCTTCCTGTCTGTATAAGGCAGACTTCATTCTGTAGTTTGTCAAAGATGAAGGACTCCAGAGCATATGAAGAATATGGGAAAAGGAGGTTTCAGCTCAAAATTTGGAAAATAATTTAAGAGTAAAAAAATGCTATCAATCTCTATCACAAGATAGGCAGTGGAACAGCACAGCAGTATGATCACTCAGAGCAGCAAGTTGAAAATGTCCTTTCCAGGTGGGCAGTAAATGGTAAAGTAGTTGAGTCTCATCATTTAATTCTTAAACTAAATGTCATATCTGAAAGCTACTGAAAGCACTACAGAACCTACACCTGTGAAATATTACCAAATATGTATTACTAATTTATTAAATATAATTAATAAATTAATTATTTTGATGATACAGAACATATAAAGAAAGGGAAATGTACATCCTACTTTTTAAGGAAGCCTACAGGCCTTTTTTTTTTTTTTTATAATATACAAAAGCTGAATTTCAAGTAGTAAAAAGGATGATGTTATTTATCAATCAAGAAACCCTAAGGTTATGAAGCAGAAGGTAAGACCACCCTTACTACACTGCTTCTAGATGAAGAGAATAAAGAAATGGACAGAAAAAGGTTCAGTCACTGAACTAGCCTAAAGCATTTATTTCTTAAAAAGCACAGACAGAATTGAACTGGAAAAGCACAAATACCTCCACTAATTACTAGCAGGCTCTCCTTCTTTTCCTTCTCAAAGCGAGTTGCCATTTCTTCCTGAGAGGCTTCTTCATCCTCTTTATCTTCTTGTAGTCTCTTCATCCTTTCCATCAGGGCCTCCAGCTCACTTAAAGAATCTGCAATCTGCAAAAACACCATGATATTCTGAAAAAATTAGAAGATAGACAACATGTGTCATCTTCGCATTTCATGCTTGACAGCAAATGTTCTCAAAACCAGACAGCAGAAGCAAACACAAAAACTCAAGCCAGAATGCATTTCGCCACATACAGCACAGACAAACAGCTTTTCAGACGGCAGGAAGACAGGAGCTGGGAAGTGTTAATGTAGCTTGCTGCATTAATATACTTCAAATTAACAGGAAAGAGTGGTGTTTGAGTTTGGAAACCACAGTCACTCATATTCCACCACGTAAATAGCTCAGGAAAATCTGTCTGCATGCCCTATGTCTCTCATAAAACAACTTTTCATACTAAGGTAACTATATTCAGCCCACTAGTAATGCAAAATATGTTTCTGAAGAGATGCAGTGCAACACTGCCTTAGAGAAACACAACCTGAGATGACAAGTCAGTACTTTTCTTTCATCATGTGTGACCAAAATAGCCACTATGTTGACCCTTTTCCTTACTTTTGTGAGGAAAAAAGACCTCTTTTTACTAGAAATACATCAAAATTTTGGATGCCCTGTACCTGTCATTCAGATTTTTCATAAGATAAATTATTTGGTTTTTCTTTTCCATCTTTTTTGAGTTGCTATTTTGCCCATAGTTACAATTGTTTCCAGCAGACTCCTTAGCAATAAGCTAAGCCTAGCAATAAGCACAGTCAGCAGCAATGCTCTGCCTACTACAAAGGGGGAGTAAGGCACCTCCATGGCATGAGCTGGCATGTTTTACAAGCCAGAATTTTAAGACACAGTGATTGAACTGAGTGATGGCATGCTTACATTCTACTGCTAATTGTAAAAATTGTATCTAGCAACTCTGCTCATAATCCTGATTTTTCATCAAAGGCAGTGAGGCTAATTCATCTGTCAGCATTAATTCAAAGGCATGCCTTCAAAAGCATTCTAGAGCAACTTTCAGGAAAAAATGTCCAGTTAATTAACTAGTAATCAAATTAATCAAGTTAATTAGCTAGTAATCAAAGTTCTCTGTTGATTCAAGACTGGAACACCAGCATGAAGAATTAAATAATTTTATTTCAGACATTTCCTCCCATCTACACAGAAGTGTTTCAAACTTCCTATGTGACTGCAGGCCTTGAAGTAAAAACTGTTATTATTATTACTACTACTACTACTACTACTTCTTTCCATTTTTCTTTTCACTCCTTGTGTTAGGAACATGGATGGACAATGCTCCAGCCAATGCCACACTGTCTAAAGAAAATGGGCCTTTAAGCTTTCTGCTGAAAGCTACATTTTAGTCTTGCCTGATGGGTGCTGAGTTTAACTATCAAAATCACATTGCTCTGACTACCATCCACTGTTACAGTGTGGTTTTCAATAGGTTACACTGGAAATTGCCAGAGTGTATGTAAGACTCAAGCATTCCTGTAAAGTAGACAAATTTCAAACTAATATTTAAACAGGAAAGAATGGAAGAAAGTTTTCTAATGCAAAACAGAGGCAAGCAAAAGAATTTTCTTGCAGCACTAACCCCAAAGTTGCTACTTGTGAGAGATGCATTTTCTATGTTGTTGTCATTGGCAAGATCACAGACACAGAAGTTGTTGACTGCTATAAGTCTGACTCCATTAGATGTATCCGGATCTCTCTCTGGATTAATGCCACTACCAAATACAAAACTTGCCAAGGCATGATAATGTGCCAACAGGACAACAGCATGCACCAGTTCAGGAAGAGACCAATTATTTTCCCCAGTCTTGACAAGTTTCTGAAATGAGAATAAAAAAAGTGTAAATATAAAATTTCTTTTGGTACCCAGCTTTTCTATAAAGCACTACACATTTCAAAAAGGGATCAATTCTTTCTTCCAATAATACCATATTCCCCTTGCACACAAACTCTCACTGGATAAAAAAAGAGACACCTAATATATTACTTTTTTTTCTTTTGGGCTATTTTAGCCAATGCTACTCCTAAAAAGAAAATCCTACTGGCTTTGTCACACAGGAGAATCAGCCTGTTTGGTGCACTAGTACTTCCCTGAACTTAACTCAGGGTAATGAAGCCTAACCAGGCACTTGCACAGTTCTTGGCAGTCCTTTTTACCAGACATTTACTGGTATTTACAGGGCATAACTGAAGAGGTACCTGGATGTGCTCTTTCGTGATCAGCCAGGGCCGGTGTGCAAGAAGTTTGTTTATTTCGTTCAGGTTTTTCAGTCTTTGGGGAATGTATTCTAAACCATTCAACCACTCTGCAATCCCGCCAGTCTTCAGAAACTCATCAACGTGCATATTTATTAGGTAGGAACACTGATGTCTGGCAGCAGCCTGGAATAATTAAACACAGAGTGAACGGTGCAGCACATTAGTGTGTAATCTGGTTTTGCTGTGGGTGGGAGACAGGTTAATAACACAAAACAAAAGTACAGTGTCATTCCAAAAGGCCTTGTGCAAACGCATTGCAATGCATTTCTATACAGTATGGAGGGTTCTCCAATAAAAATACATTTGATTACTCTGGATTGCAAAATACAATTTAGGTTGGAAGTGATCACTAGAAGATAAGCCTCTGCTCACAGGGCTGACTTAGAACTTGCTGCTTGGAGCCTTGTCCAGACAAGATCTTCCCCCTTGGAGATCACAGAACCTTTCTTGGTTACTGCTGTAATGTCTCAACATCCTCACACAGACAATTGCTTTCCTAGTGTCCATCTGGAATTTCTTGTGACTTGAGTTTACTGCACCTCATCCTACTGCTGCGCAGTGATGTGGGCATGTGAGAGGTGCATCACTGTGGGAAACAGGGAATGATGCAGGTTGCCAATTCTCCCTTCTCACTGAAAACCTTCCGGCTACATTTGCTTTATTGTGATAAAAGCCTACAACAAAAATCCAGCCTCTGTCAAAATACCACTAATTTCTCCTTTCTGAATTCTTCCTTTTTTTCCTTCTTTTTTAAAATACAGAAGTGAGAGCTGCAGGAGAAGTTACACAGCCCATTGGTACGTACCATGATAGCAATGTAGTGCCTGTAGGGCAGAGGAAGGGGCCCATCCATGCGCAGCATATAGAACTGGCTGCGGAGGAAGGACTCCAGGTACTGAGTGTGGATACTCATGACCTGTGTGATGTTGTCCAGGCGACCAGACGTAGAATATTCTTCCACAAGAAGATTGGTACGTTCATCCAAACCGTTTGCTTGCATAACCTTGAAAATAAGATGGAGAAATATTAACAGAGGGAGAGATTTTCTCCAGCTTTAGCCTTGGGCAGAAACACACTGTGGAATGAAAAGATTATCCGTGTCCAAACGTAAAGACAATGATGGAGCTCTGGGTGTGCATTTGCAAACATACATGCCTGCATGAATGCAAATACACATACACAGATCCTACTTGTATATTGAGGAGTGAAGAGCACTTTACACTGAACCTGTGTTATTTTTTATACTAAAAAACCCAAACCCATTATTCTGTATATCTTCTTGAAGCAGAGGAAGTCACAAATGCTGAAATCAAACCTGAACAGAGAGCTGGAAGTAAGTAAGAGCTAAATGGGAAGTAAATTCTTTATGGAAGACAACCTGTATAGACACACACTACCTGAGTACTCAGCCCCAAAATCAATTTCAAAATTAATGGAGAGGAACTGGATTATGTAACCAAATTATAGAGACAGCGTGGCAATCTACCCCTTCTGTGCTTGTATAATTGAAGAGGAGATCAAATGCTAATTTGTCCATAACATTCAGGTATTATTTAGAGCGGGAATTTAATGCTTTCTTTAAACAAAAGCTGTTCTTTAATTATTCCAACCATTCCAAACCTTGGGCACAAGATGAAATGAAACAGCAGAACAGTAAGTAGCTCTTGCATTGCAAGCCCTGACACAGTATGAGTGCTCTTACTCAGTGTTTATCACCAGGAACAGCCATTCTCAACATGTTCACCACTGAAGTTACAAGCACAAGACTAGAATACCCAGTATTTATTCTGACACTGTGCAGTAATAAACCAGCCAGCTTACTATTGCAAACACCATGAAATGAGAACATATTTTAGCTGTTTTACTGCATGTGAAGCTAGAAATGCCCAAAACCAAGAAGCACAATGCTTTTGCTGAAATATGTTTTCTTCTTTATGATGGGCTGATGAGTGGACCATGTCTCAAATATTTTTCTATTAGATCTCATATAGATAAGTTACATACAGAGAAACACAAGCAATACTACATTTTAATTTCTCACCACTGTGCTTTCCTGGTTTAATTTGTGGGCCCAGAAAGAAATGGAAGAAGCAGCTACACAGTTAGGCAGCTCCATCATTTTTACATGTGTATCTTCACTATGGCAGCTTTTCTATGTTTTACACCCAAATCGATGCCTTCTCAGTTTCTTTATTAAAGTTTTTACCATCAGAATTTTATTCAGACATTGGAGACCATTTTATCTCCCTGTATATACCTCACTCCACTCCTAGGAGTCCCCCTTATTCTTCAGCAAGTGTATCTCTCATGTATTTAAGAGATTCTTGTCTGTTTTAGTGGTTTCTTGGGGAAATAATATTTTTTGTGTCTCTGGTAAGGTTTCTAATCTTCCCCAGCTTGTCAGGAATTTTCCTTGTAACAGTGCAAGTTATAGAAAGAAATTCTGCTGGCAGAATCAAAATATAATCCTGAAGGACTGTGCTGTTGCTATGTTAGGCATAGCAATATGCCATATGATTATTTCTAAGCTTTATCTCCATCTCTATTACTATCCTCTTCATACTGTGCATGTACTTCCTCCTGATTTATTTCCATCCACAGACATGTTTTTTTTAAATTCTTCTTTCAAAGCCTTGTGGCATGTTAACAGGAACCTTTACAATTAAGTCATTATTTCTCTGCCCGTATTCTTTCTATTGCAACAATAAAGCAGCCTTTGACACCAGTAGTGTTATCATCACTTCAGTGTGTTACTATTCTATCACTAAGCCCTCTCTAGTTGCTGTACTGTTTCATAACAAGGAATGGGGGAGAAAGGTTTATTTAACAAACCACAGTCGGCATTTGTCATGGGAGAAATCTCAAGTCCGAAATCCACTTTTACCTTTCAACCATAAATTCTCTCAAGAGCCACAGCTACAGTCTAAGGAGTGAAGTCATATTTGCAGCTTCTCTCAAACTGAAGGTCAGGCACTGCTCTGAGAGCTACATAATCACACTGCTGCAATACAGGACTGGCCTCCCCTCAAGTCTGGCATTATAAATAATGTGCTCACCCCCACCCGACAAGAGCAGAGCTGTCACTCGTGGCTGTCTCTGGGAATGCTGGTGACAGAAAAGATGTCAAACAGTATCACTTGTGTGAAAGGATCGGTGTGCCTTACCCACTGGAACCTGCTCCAGTGAAACTATTGCTTTTGCTTTCCAGGGAGCTCATCCAGGTACTGTGGAATAAGCAGGGTCAAAGAATCACCCTTCAGTGTCATTATTTTCAAAACTATCACCCAGCCCAGCTAACTGCAAACTTACTTCGTTCTCTGGTATAAAGGCACTTGGTCCTCTTGTCAACGGCGGGGACACTTGTACTCTCTTTTCCTGCAAAACAGTCACATAGTTCAGTCACTGTCAAGAATTACATATTCACCACACAGGATGAGATCTTCAAGGTCTGGATTCAATTCTCTTCTCAAAGCCCCCTGGGTGTTCACTGAGGATGTATGGGCACCACATTAGCTCAGCTTTGTATCCCCTGTACTTTGCATGAAGGAATGGCATTCATTTTGGCAAGGAACAGCACCGATTTCGAGTAAGGCAGAAATAAACCCCAAAAAAATCTAATCCCAGTTGGTTTACAGACCAGTTTTAAGATACACAGACAACAGCAACAAAACATCTGGCATGATGCTAAAATTAGCCATTTTACTGGATTGAATAGAAGTTTGATAACAGAGGGAAAAAAACCCCAAACCCCACACTCAGGAAATTATAAGAAAGATGCTGTTTTTTTTCAATATCAGCATCTGATGAGATTTTTAACGTTGTGAAGAGCATAAGAACTTCACGTTCCAAATATTGGCATGAAAAGCAAACCAGCAAGACCCAGTTACATGTATTTTCTAGAAACCTGATGAAAAGGCCACCTTGCTCAGTGCTGAGCCTGGAGCACACTGCACGCAGCAGGAGCCTTGGTGTGCAAACCCCAGCTACAAGGCAGGAGGATATATTTAGTACAGAACAAGCTGATAGTGTAATAAGAGCCAGAGGACTTTTTTGATTTATTAGGGATAAGAAACTGGACTAAGATAAACTGTGCTGCCAGCCAGAGGAGTGAAGGGGACCTGGGGAGGCTGCCTGCTCCTCCAACTCATCAAGGGCAGGACCAACACTGTCCATGTGATTCCTGACCAGCATTGGTCCAATTCTCCTGGAGGTCCCTTCCTCTCTGTGGGTCATTTATTTCAGTGACTAACTCCTCAGACTGTTAAAGTTTTCCTAATGTCTAATCTGAATTTCCCTTGCAATAATTTAAAGCAGTTGCTTGTCTTTCCTTCTTCATGGTTATTTTCCACCTATCTGGCTGGCTGCACACTTGTCTCAAGTCCCTAATTGCAACCACAGTGTTGGTGACTCTTAATATGTTATCCATAAACAGCAGTATGGGATTTGCATACTAAGTATTTCGTGCCCCTAACATGAAAGTCTGAAGTTTTCCATAACAAATGACTCTTAAATACCTCTACCAAGGGGGCTTTAAGCTTAACTGCTGTGTGCACAAACAGCAGCTCCAATCCCATAATGAATGTGCCACTGATTTCCACACAGGAAAATTAAGCCACTGGAGCTGCGTAACTATTGTCCTGATCCTTAAAAACATCCTGTCCTTTCTAAATTAGATTAAGAAATAACATGCAAAAATCAGCAATGATTATTCAGGAAAGATGTTCCAAAGCAAACTCTCACAGGACAATTGAGTTTGTGACTTTGGAACAATTAGCTGCTAAAAGATGCAGAAATAAACTGGATCAACCGCATGAAGCCCAGCAGCCAGGAGACAACTTCTTCCATCTGCTGCCTACTGTCACAGCCCCAAAAATCCTGTAAAATACATCTCATGTATAAAAAGTACTCAATCTAAAGTATGAAGAAAGGGTGAAGTGAGTCCTGGTATCTGCACATGCAACCCCTTCCTCACACACGTTACACAAGGCACAGGAAGACATCTTCTGCCCTCAAATACACAGTCTTGCCAGCAGCTAGTCATTACTGCCAACACTGAAAAAAATAAACGCTTTCCAAGACTGGATACAAGCTTGGATTTTACTTGTTTTAAGAAGGGTATCCAGAAATCAAAGTTGAAAACCTTTATTTCACACTAAATAATCTGGAGGAAGCAGCTTGTGTGAGTGACACAACTTGGATACGTGTACACTGTCAGCTCTCACTGGAACGCAGGTCTAAACCAGAGCTAAACCTTCTCTATCCTGCTCTCTGATCTGTACCAAAAAAAAATGGCAAAAAAAAATCCCTTTGTTGCTTCTAGCAGGATCTGGGGTCCATTCTCCTGTTTTCCCATTCAGTGTGACTGCTATTACTCCTTTGAGCCTGCAGATAAGCTACTGCTGAGGAAAGGAGGAAACACTACTTGGGTGGATGAATATAGGCAAGTATCAACAGTTACTTCCTGTGAATGATGACAGTAAATCCAGGAGACAGACAGACAAGAAAAATGTGTGTTACTCTACTACAAAAAGAACAAAATCCAACTCCTTTTGGGTAGTGGCAATTCTGAAAAAAACAAGCCTGGGGAAAAAAAAAAAAGACAAACAACCAAAACAAGAACAAAACTCCCAAATCCCGAACATGATCATTCAAGTTGACAAGTCTTATCACTAGACACATACAGGGAGCTGGGTTTTTTTTTAATATTAGAAGCATATATTCTTCCCTTCTATCAACAAGAAAGATTATTTTGCCTTCTTGCCAAAGCTTTTATTTTATTAAAACTGGTTAAAACAAGCTTGTGAGGAGAAAAGGAGCAAACATCATCTGGTTGTACAAGTTCTCAGGATGCTATTAATAAAAACATGTGAAATTCACAAGCAGTGAGAAGGATAATGAGCTGTAGATAAAAACCACTGCTTCTGGGCATTCTTTATCTAGAACAATGATTTAAGGTCTATTCAAGAACACAAACATAAAAAATGGTAGATGGGAATTAGAAAGCAACAGTCCAGATATATGGTCCTTTATGGTGAAAAATCTTGCAAAGCTTGTTGTTTTCCAAGAAAGCCATTTTGTTTTCCTGTCCAAGTAGTCTTTGCAGGTTACACTATTACTAAGTCAGCCAGGGTCCCAAATATCTTATTTGAAATTGGATTCTTTTGCTAAGAGGCTGAAGCAAGAAACAGGTTGCTCAGCAACTAAAATGCTGCACGCACATCTACCAGTCATTTTCTGCTTCATGATCCTCCAGCAACACATCGTTGGAGTAAGAACAATTTCCACTTACATTAAGACTAGTACCTTTTTGAGGGCTGCTTCCTCAGAAGGAATGAGATGATGAAGGGCTCCAAAGCAGAAAAAAGCGTGCCTGAGAGAGGGGCTGCTGCAAGGCAGAGCCTTGGAGCAGGTTTAGCAGCAGTGTCACTGTCACACTGCAGTGTCAGACAGCAGAACGAGACCTCTGCGGAGCACGGGAGAGCTGATGCAGAATCCATGAAAAATCCTATGTAAGCTCTACATGTGACTTCTTCTGATTTAAACTGCACTTGCAATGGTGTCAGGAGCTTCATCAGGAATCTGAATGGTGACAAAGTAGGAGCATTTCCTCTCTGCCCAGCTATAAACCGTGAGAAATACCTTCGTCCTTGGGTGAGCTCTGCACAAACCCACAGACACAAATCTGCAGCTTGTCATCTCACGGGTTTATTTTCAGTTGTGGCAGTGACTGCACACCAGTGCAGTCCAGAGCCAAGGAGGGCACTGGGATGTGGCACATGCATCTCAAATAGCTGCCAGGCTGTGGTGGCAGAGCAAGGAATGCCAGAGCCACTGGTATTGGGGATGTGGCCATGAAGGCCAAGGGGGAGCAAGCATGAGCCCAGCTGGCACTGGGATAGCACAGCAGCTTTCCTCTCCAAGCCCAAAGCAAAAGAAATAACCTTTCTTCCTCTTCACCACCACATGAATCACCGTGTCCTCAGGCTTTAAGGAATGGCTATTTTTAGCAAGCTGTAAAAAGAGGCTGTTTTGTTTGAGAATGGAAGTGCTAGCTGGTGGGGCTGATCAAACAACTGCTTTAGGAAGTACTTCTGAATATCTACGTATTCAGAAAACAGGGCAAGAGGCAAGTGGTTGCACTGCTATGGGTGCATGGGGCCTTCTTACAGACATGGCATGTAAAATCTAATTCATCCTGCACCTGACATCAAGCTAGTCATGCTTCAATGGGATGGGGGACAGGGGAGGGGAATCACAAGGAAGAAACAGTCAAGAGGGAATTTTGTGAGCTGTGGCAACACTGCCACTTGTGTCTCTGTAAACTCCCAGAGCAGTGGAAGTGTCCAGGAAACACTCATGAAGGGGCTCAGAGCCTCCACTCTCACAACACCTGCCACCACTGTCAAAATATGAGGATAATAAACAATACCAGATCAAACATAAATCCTAAGGGCATTCCAAAATTAGTTTCTCCTGAGGAACAAACTCTTTCTCCTAAACAAGCAGAAATTTTTTTTTGGGAAAAAGTAATGAGTAACTTATTATTTATTACACCTTTTCTTATATTATAATCTACAAGCAACTTTGCTACCATCTAGCATTTGTATGGATCTTTGTTATTTAAATTCAGTGGTCTAGCTCTTTAAAATACTCATTATCATCTGCAGCAATAATCTGAGTCAAGTCTGTCACTGGGTGGGAGTGGAGAACTGGATTTCAGATTCCCTCTCTGGGGCTGAATCTTCCCAAAGGAATTGTTTGGTTTTTACCCAGTCTCAGCTTTATCTTACAGTTCTTCAGAATCAAAATACACCAGTTCAATCTCACAGACTTAATGTTATGGAGCCCATATTTGGTTTTCAGCTGATAGACACAAATGCCTTGGATTTTAGTTCACATTAAAAGCAGCATTATTTGCTGCTGCTTCTGGTTAAAACCCTACCTACAAACTGGTTTCTCCTACTCCCACTGTTTTTACTGAGCACATTTTCACTTTTGGTTCTTGGATCCAGGGTCTACCTCAACTGGCTCTAATTACAGTCAAATGCTCTGATTTTCAGTAAATTGTAAGACAATTTTAGTCATACAGTCATACTGGACCATCTGCTTATTCCATCCTCACTGAAAACAGAAGGAAGCATTAAAAAAAAAAAAGCTATCTGAACACTGGTTGTGTCTTAGCATCTACTTTTATTCAAACTCTTCTTTAGGATGCAGGAGGGATTTTGTTTATTTCTGTGCATGCCAAGTTGCATTTTAATTTAGCCACCCAACTTTGGCAGAGGAAGAGCAGTTTAGAAATGTGGCAGAAGTTTAGGATCCATCCAATTCATTTTAGGTGGTAACTTTCTTATTTGTTGTAAATTTGCAGAGGATTAATGTAATAGTTAAAACTACACATAGTCTTGCTGACTAAAATGAAAATTCAATAGTCACAGTTTACCTGTCTTCACATGCCAGTTGTCCTTTGAGACTCTGACTGACAAGAAAAAAAAAGTGTATTCAGCAAAGCTGTGAAATTTTGACACTTATTGACAACAGTTTATTGATGTATCATTCTTTAAAGAAAAAAATATGTTTATGGCATCTAATGTAATAAAACTGGGAGCTTTATAGCTTCAGAACATATCTACAATTCATCTCACATGAAGCTTCCACTGCAACTTCAGAAATTTAGATATACATTTGGAAGGCAAACCTTGGTGTCCTGTAATTCAAAACAATTTCTGTAGAAAAAGAAAAGCCAAAAGCCAAAAATGTGAAGAGCAATGATTTAAATGACACGTAACACTTTATTTGCTGACAGCGCAGAACTCCTCCTTAACAGCTGACCCATTCCTATAATCAAACCCAGGATATAACTCCAGAAGCAATAAAAAAAGAAATGTTCAGAACAAACAATGTCAAAATGTTGAGAGTTCACAAAGCAAAAGCCTTAGGCTACGGTCATTTGCTAGGGGTATTTCAAGTGATTTTGCAACAGTTTCTTCCTCTTAACAGACTGTCCAACTCCAAAAATGCAAACTAAGCCATAAAGATGAAAATTAGCAGAGGAAGTAAAACAGCAGGAAATCTCTTCTTAAATGGAACAGCATTTCAAAATACTTAAACCAGTAACTTTTAACATTAAGAATTTGGCATCTTTGTGCCTCCCAGCTGATGAAGTGGTGCAAAGAGCTGGGAAGAGAGCCAACGTAGTACAATTGATGGAGAGCTTTTGCTCTGGTAACAGGTTACAGCCCCTTTGGATTTCACACAATGAAAGGAAGCCTATCCCAAGTTCCCATCCCTTTACCAGCTATTAAGAACACAATCCACACTAATTAGAAACCAAGGGTCAGCAATTTCTACCCAACCCAAGATGGATGGTCAGGCAGGAGAAGTTCCACAATGGTTCCTTGCTCTTTGAAAGACATCTGGTACACTCGGCCCACGGGAGAAAAACTCAGCAGTGAAGGTGAAGTTACTGGCAGAAAAGCCTATTACCTTTTCCATAAAGCAAGCCTACACCTGCATTCTTACTGCCCCCACTGCTGTATCTCTCTCCTTGTCCTGTAGATCAGACCTATGAACCCAAACCAACCTCCAGCTGCAACTGGGAACAGACAAGGACTGCAAGTCAAATGTCAGAGTAACAAGTATGCTGAAAAACACTTCTTTATTTAAGAAACCTGAACGGTATTTCACAAATTTTTTTTTGGTCAGAATAGATCTAAATTTATCAAGTTAAACACACACCTGTAACTTAATATTGACTGAAGTTCAGAGTACATCTAGTTGTGTAAGTAAGTCTGAGGCTCCTAAACAGAAAAATGGAAGGACCTTCAGAAGAAAATTTGCTCAACTAATGGTGCCAAGTCAAACCTAAGCATTGACTATTAACACCTGAAAAGGGTGAGAGACAAACAACTACCTTTCCTACTTCCTTGTTGTTTGAGAATCACTTCCATTTAATGTAAGCCAAACCTCAAAATCTGACTTCTTATTCATGCCCCAATCATTCTCAGATACCAAGGATGAAACTTGACTGACCAAACACAGGCACCCAAATCAGAGCTAGCCAGCTGCCTGCTGGTTAAAACGAAAAAAGGAAGGTCATCTCTGACTCAGGATGAGAACAACTGTGCTATGGAAAAGCCTGAATTTCCACCATAGACTAAGAGGTCTTCAGGACTAACCAGGTATTGGTCTGAAGACCAGTAAAACATGCATCACCAGCAGACAACAAATGGTCTTCTGGTCTACTTCAGCCTTCAAAAAACCACTAGAAAAACCAAACAAAAAAACCAAAACCAAAATTATGGGGAGAACAGAAAAACGGAGAAACAATGTTTGTCTCATCCATCCACGGAGAACTTCACCTCCTTCCCTCCCTGCACACCCAGCAGTAACACTGGAGTTTGTATGCTCCTCGAGAACTGCCCTCAGGACAGAAGATCTTGTGAGTGAATGTCTAGATGACTCAATACACTACAAGCACAGCAGAAGAGCATTTTCTATGTTTCAACAGCACCAGATATTAAGAGCAAAAGTTAGAAAACTTCAGTGGTTTTAGCTGGGACTTGTTTCATCTGTACCTTGGCTCCCTTCCACCTTCAGGTTCAGTCCACATCTGACATACTGAGACAGACCAGTATTATCTAGTTTGGAGAACATAGCCTTTAGCCATTAAGTTGGCAAAACTGCACTGAGTTAATCTGCCTCCTCATCAGCCAGGACAGGAGTGCTGCGTGTTAAGAAAGGCTCTCTGAAGCAGCACAGCATATCTTTTAATTCCCTGCCTCCACGCTGAGGGCTGCCTTGTCCTGCCTGAGCACAGCCCATCTAACCACGCCTGGTTTTGCTCTGCCAGAAGGGTCCCATGTGCTCAGGAGGCTGCAGGCTCAGCGTGGGCAAGGGCAGAGATTGTGGTCACACGTGTGGCCTCCATCCTCTTACGGAGAGACCAGATCGACTTCCCCGTTGGATCCATGCAGCAGAACACTGCCAGCAGGTACAACTAACGCTTGCTAGAAAGTGCAGATAGAGCAGCAGCTGCTTTGACAGGCCTGAGTTAATACCCAAATTAACAACTGAGAGCACAGCCTCTTTACAATATAGTAATTGAATGGTTAAATACTTCAATTCATAAACACACACACATTTGATTTCTTGGGCATACTGCCAACTGGAGATTAAAAAACAAAAAGAGAGAAAGACCCCTGGGGTTATGCAAATCCATCATGTATCTCTGGCAGAACTGTCTCCCAAGAATGCTCTACCAAATTTTTCATAGAAGTATTGTCTAAAAAGACATGCCTTGTAAGCCAGCAAAAGAGAATGGTGTTCATACTGTAAAAGCATAATGGCATACTCTTACTGTTAAGAAAGTGGCCCAGGGTGCGGTGGTTTTTTGTTTGGTTTTGGCTTTTCCAAGTATTTCAAAGATGCTAAATGATTGAAACAGTAAATTAATGTAAGGGCAGTACACTAAACAGCACTCGGACAATTTTTTAAGGAAAGTCTTGAAAGGACTCCACTGCAATTCATGCTAGAAAATCCTTAAGTGCTACAGTGTTTCAGCAGAGACCATCATCACCAAGGGTTTATAGAAAAGCAGATGCATTTAACAGCATGTAACTATAAAAACAGACTGGGTGAATTTTTAACTAGGGACCATCATCAAGGCTGCATTCTCTCATCGCTCCTCTTTGTTACTGGTGTTGCATTCCTTATGACAAAGAGCAGAGAGAGACATTTTAAGCACAGTGTGCCCTAAAACATTAGGATTTTGATTTGTACCAAAGTGAGACTCTTGAGATTATGCCTACACTGCAGTTGCTAGCACAACTGCTGCTCTTCTACAAGTCAGCTTTAAAGAAGTTCCTGGCTGCACTGGCTTTGAAGAAGTCCTTGGTTAACAGTTCCTAAGAGGGCACATGAAGCTCTGCTGCACAACAGGCTTGAGAAACCAGACAAATGTTACGTCAGCCACTGCTGCGTTTCCAGTTGAAAGGATGAAGCTTGACAGCTTGGAGTGAACATAAAGAGATCTGCTCACAGCAAGTATGGAGTCCTACCTTTGCACTTTAATGGAAAAAATAATAACAATATCCTCCCCTGATTAGCATCTCAGTCCCCCATAGCTGCAGGGGAGGAAGCTGGGCTCTGACCTCTGCACCAGCTCACTAAAATAGTTTCCTTCCCAGCTTCAACTTACCTGCATGATAGACAATCAGAAGCAGCAAGGTCTCCTGCACTGGTCTCCTAGCCACAGTTTTGCACACCACAAAGTATTTTGCTGCCTGAGGTGTTATTCAAGCAATGTTCGTGACTAATGTCAAACAGTTCATGTTTACAGACTACCAAACACTGAAAAATCTTCACAAACTAAGTGTGGTGGAAATCCACCACAGAATTTAACTCAAGAAGGCAAGTCCTCAAAGGCTGAGGACCTTTTCAGTGTGAAAACCTGTTTGACCTCTAACTATGAAATTTTAGATCACACAATCCAGCTTCCCAGGCATTGCCACTACTTTTCACCCTGCAATGTCACTGTACAGCTTACTCCTCTTGTAGTTGTTCTTTTAATATTCAGTAGGAGGTGCACTCTACCTGCTCCCCTGATTGGCCACTGAATGAGGACATGTAAGTGGGAAGTCTGAATTTAATCAGAAGAGCAGCAAACTCAGTGCAGAGACACATTTTGCTATCTGGAACGTATCACAGGTGCTTCTTCGTTGCATTTCAGGGAATAGGTACATGAGCAGAAGCCCTACACCCTAGAAATCAACTTAGCATGTGTCCCTGCCAACACTGCCTTTTGATAAGTCTGTGTCCTTGTAGTGTTTTCAGCTTGATAAAAATTTCTAGGACACCATCTCTTTGCTCAGTACTAAATGCTGCTGCAGACATACACTCCCAAGCACCTTTCACTAACCAAGTACTACATAAAACCAAATTCTATTCAGAGACATAAGAAAGTCAAGCAAATGGCATAAGCATGGGCTTTCAAACTGCTTTTTCCATACCTTTTTTGTACCAAATGATCACAGCAGTTATTTTGAATCTTTGTACAGGAACTATCTTAAGCATCATGGAAGTAACTCACCAAAATTCAGAAAACAAAATCCCCTCACACAGATCAAAGAGGGAAATGTGCTCTGCTCAGCACTGGAGCTCCCCCAGCTAGTTTTCTGCCATCTTTTTCATGCAGGATTGTGAAGCATAGTATTTTGAGCCTTGGAAACAGCAACTCTGAACTGCTGATGTTGCTGTCACAAGCATGTCAAGTAATTTTAATTGATTGCCTCCTTCCTGTCACAGTCTATGCATAGTGTGCTTCTGCCACCTCCAATAAAAAGATTATGAATCAACCAGCAGGCAACAAACTCAAGGAGAGGTACTTAGCCTCCCCCACAACGTGCAGCTAAGCTGTGGAAATCCTTGCTGTAAGATGCTATGGAGTGTGTTTAAATGTGAAGTGTTCAAGTTCATGGAAGAGAAATACAAGAACGGTTATTAAATATGGAAAATTCACCTCCAGCTCAGGAAGTTTTCAAATGGAAAATACGTGGAGCCTGGGAGATAGTGCTGTGGGAGTGCATAACAAACTGTTCCATTTTGTGTCTCCTCTCTTCAATATCTTCCCTTAGCTTCCCTGGAGTCTGAGTTTCAATCTGACCCATTGTATCTGCCCTAATGCTGTCATATATCTGCAACAGATTGGTTGAAAAATACTGCTTACTCTTTAAGTCCTATTAAAAAACAGAACTTATTTTCCAATAGAGATAGGAATAGGCACCTCCCAAGCAAGGAGGCATTTTAGCTAAACCAGACCATTACAGAAATAAGCATGGTGCTAATCCAGTGTGGATGATGCAGGCCATGTTATGCAGCTCCTTAGTGCCTGGGTGAGCACATTCCTACACTGCCTGTTCAGCACAGGTGGTATCAAATAATTTACCTCAGAATCTGAAGTACATTACATTTCAGTTTGTTTAGATAGATGGTACTGAAGAAATATAAGCACATATTGGCTATGCTACCTCACCATGAAGAACTTTAACTAAGCCGTTTGCATTAACATTCAAGACAACATCAAAATATTAAAACATGAGCCAGTTATAAGGTTTCTAATTTATAGCGAAATTTGTGGCTGATGTTCCTTAAAATTTTAAGTTAATCCATTGAAAAGCTTTTAAAAGAAAATGAGAAGCCCCCTTGGCACAAGTTTCTTGGACATATGCTTATGTACAACTGATGATCACTGACCATCTTTGCAACAGTTCAAATAATGTAAGGCACCCTGATGCTGTTCTCCTCACTCCGCCTGGGAAGGGATAGCCCTCCTGGACATCCAAAAGGAGCAATATCCTCCTGCTTTAAGAGAAGCACCTTTTTTTTGCCATCTTTCTTTGGCTGATGACTCAAACAGAGAGAATGTGCCAGACGAAAATAAAATCTCCCTGACTAACATGCTTTACCTCTAGCCTAAAGGTACAATTTCCAAGAGCAAGCGCCTTGCTGTCTAAGCCAGGAGTTTAAGCCTCTTTTGATTAGTTGACTTGTAAGCATTTTTCAGAAGGAGGTGGCACCCACCCCATGCCTCTGAGTTTACTGAAGCAAGTCTTCTTACACAGTCTCCTTGAAGGAAGTCCAGAAGAATCTTACAGGTGCTAGGGCCACAGATGGAAAACCATGGGTGAGCCCTTTTGATTTTTCACCCGATAGGAAATCCAAAAATAGTCACTCAATTAGAACAAATTGTTTCTCCAAGGAGTCTCGTTTGCAAAGGCAGGAGACTGTTTTACAATGAGCAGGGAGCTGACACGCTGTTTTACATTTGATTAGTCTGGGAAAGTCTGGGTAAGAGACAGACAGGGAAAAGGCACCATCTCAGTAGCACATTCACAAGCCACTGACTTTCTGGAACAACCATAAGAATTTTTGCAGTCAGGCAGTTTCTTCTTCCCCTTTCCTCTTGTTTTTTTAAGAACATTTTGCATCTTAAGCTACATCTTACCAAAGTGAGTCATTAGTGAGATACAATCTCCAAAACACACCTACTTAATGTAGCTGAGCTGGTGGCAGCAAAGACCTAAGATACAAATGTATTTTCATGACGGAGCTTAAAAGATATGCTGATTTTCAAAAATGAAGATTTCTAACTGTTAGAGAAGATTTATTGCATGTAAATACAGGACTTGTCCAGAGATCAGCTACTCCTGTTCTCTCCAGCCACTCGGGCCAGCAGATTGACAGAAGTTCAGATTTACCTCCAGCCTCTGCTGGCAGATGCTACTGTTTTTCTCAGAGTACTGCCTACACTTTTACTGAAAGAGCTTTCACTACAGTTTGGCGATTTAACAACCCTAAAAAAAAAAAAGAAAAAAAAAAAAAAAGCAACAACCAGAAAGTAACAAAGAAACAACAAGCTCACTTTTTTTATACCCTGCTTGAACAAAGACTTCTGTAGCTATGGAAGAGTGATTAACACACACTGCCTAATAAGGTTCTCCATTGCCATCCAGTTGACTTGCCCTTTTTCTTAATGAAGTCACCAAACCCAAACTGAGACCTTTTCAACAGAGCAAGCCCAGCTCCTAAGAGACACATTCACAGCCTTTACTTGCACCAGCCTTACCTCTATATGAGATGTCACCATGCAATTTTTTGTCCAACTTTTCTGGGAATCAAGAACTGACACCACAGACCTACCTTCTCAAACATGACAAATTAATAATTTTGGATGGCTGGATGCTGCCTCTATGTATTCATGAGGCACAGCTTAACTCAAAGGAGCGTCCCATACAAAACAGCAACAGCACTGGATAGTCAAACTGCTTTGGCTTGTATGGCAAGTTTCTGTTGAATAAATAGGTCAAGTAAATACCTTTATCTAATACCTTTTGCATAAGTGGCCTAAGGAGCAGGGGCATGGAGGGAGACCCTGCTTCCACCTCGATTCCCCTCTTGCTTTTCTAAGCCTTGTGTGAAAGATGTTTCCAGCACACCCTCCATGGCTGCAGACTGCTTTCCTTCCACTTGGCCTCTGCCCTGGCGGAAGAGGCACCAAGCTCCATTTCTTCTGAAGAACAATGCTGGCTGCAGGCTCCTTCAACCTTTAATTACGTTAAGTTCACCTTTTCAACCAACACACCTTTCCTCCTAACTACTTGTCAAGCACCAGCACAGAAGCGAGACAAGTTTTAAATTGCTGGAATAAAAGTCACTCATTTCAAAGCAGATTCTACTTGAATAACCCCCAATGTTACTGCCTCATCCAATCTTTCCCCAGTAACACAAAACTTAAAATATTAATGTAATTGAACAGTTTGTTTGGGTTTTCTGGAGGGAAAAGAAGATGAAAATATTTTCTGAAGCATTAATATGGTATAATCTAGCCAGGAGTTTTTCTGGTTCAACCCTTTCACTGCATTTGTTTAAATGTGGCAACTGCAAAATGTAGAAATATTAAATATGGTAAAGAAACAGAACTGAAAAAAAAAAACCAACAAAAAACGAAACACAAGAAAGAACACAAAAGGCCATGTCTGATTCTAGCAAATGCATTAGAGCCTTTCTTCTGTATTTCATAGGGAGAAGGCAACCAGTCAAAATGAACTGTTGGCTAATGAACACCAAGCACCTCAAGTGCTCCTAAAGTATTTTGATATGTACTCCCTACTAGGGACTGTTAATTTCCACCACAGAGTCCCAATTTAGGGTTTTCTACCCAGAGTGGTCTAGAGTGAAAATGGCTGCAACTGAGTTAAAGAGGACTTAAAAAACATGGGTGCTCAAACAGCTGGCACTGCAATGGGTGAAATGGGTGTTGCACTCAGCTTTTGGAGGCGACTGACCCAGCCAGTTCATAATGGGGAGAGAAATGTGGTGCTTCAACTTTAAATTCTTATTTATAGTGTGTTGTTGTCACCTTATTACTAGACAACAACAGGGACAAATTGGGAACTTCAGCATGTTTCTACCTCATATACACATTAACTTGTGTAGAACACATGTGCACAACCATCTGAAGTCCAGCTTACAGAGTTAGTAGTATGGGTGCTTCTCTATAAATAGCTGCCTTAATTTTCTAACTCTAAGCCAGATATTGCAGTCAGGCAATCAGTGCTCACTGGAATAATCACATCCTGATGCTGATTTCCAGGGAAGCACAAGGTTTGCTCTGCCTGCTGAATAGCCAGTGGGTATTTGCATGCAGGCAGCACGTTGACTTCAAGACACAAAACATATTGTAGTAAAGCAACATTTCAAGTGTTCTTCCACACTGGATGAGATCCAGCTGGTGTCAGGTAGAATATTTAGACAGCATGTAGGCGCTCCATTTCATTAGAGGTCTAATCAAATTTCTAAATGCTAGAACAAATTACTGTTTCCACACCTCTAATCAGCAATGAGGGTGCTTTACTGAGAGGAATGTCAATCAACTCAGAGGGGAATATTTTTTATTTTTTTAGTTAATAGGCATAATTACTTTAAAACAGATTTAGAACCATATGGCCAAAACCCCTCCAGATACATTTAGACAATAATGTAACTATATTCCCTTTACCACACACTACAGCAGGAGATATTAAACATATTTACAAGCATGTGCTATTAAATTAGGTTCAACACTGTTAAGACACTGTCTTATTAAACAGTCTTTAACTGCAGAATTCATACAGAGGAGAGAACATATGCTAGCTTTCAATTGTTTTGTTAGTATCAGCCAGAGCAAATCCAATGCAATAATAAACTGCCCAGAGACAAATAAATGATGATTTTGAGTAAGCAACTGTGTACTGCTCTAGAATGGTTTACACCAAGACAGCTTATATTCCTTCACTGTCATGAAAATAACTTTGTTTTACTGACATTATGTGCAATTGCTCAGAAGCATGAATTTTTTATTTGAAAATGTTAAGTGAGGAGTCATTCTTGCAACCATTCCTCCTTTCTAAGGAACAATTTTAATCTATCCTATAAGGTGTCAAATGACTCTGAAAGAATTTACATTTCTCTTCAGTTTCACGACAAAACTGATTCATAATTTAATATGCTTTAAAACAGAAACAAAATTACACTTTTTTTTCCAAACTGCAACAATTGAGACATATTGACTGTATTTACGACTTTATTGCTCATTTTGAATAGATGAAAACTTGATTTTCAAGTTACCTTTTACTTTTCTTCCAAATGTCTTTTGCACTCGCAGAGGAAACAGAGATCTATGACTCCAAAGAATTCTTATGAATGCGATCCCTCCTGGCTTTCATACACATTAACCTAACATTTGTGTATGTTGGAAGACCTAAACCACAGCCAAAGGGTGGTCCACACACTGGCCATGCCATATTCCCTTGTGATAAAGTCTTATTACTTCTGTTCCAGCCTACTCCCAACATATGAAGCCAGGAATACTTCATATTCCACTCAATTATTATTTTTTACCACCTGATCCCCTGAGGAAGGGGACTGCAGATAGCCTCACACTATTACCAAGTTCAAAAAGTTGGGGGCTGAGCTCAGTATGCATTAGGAATCCACTGCTAGTCTAACAAAACAAAGTGCTTACCTTAAGAGTAATATGAGTCATTAACAGCAACAAAAGGTGTTTAATCAGGAGGTTTTATCGTTTATTTATCTTACCCTAGTTCAGGTAACCAGGCACATTCAAGAAAGAATTAAGATATCTTCTTAGATTAAGAACAGACTTCTGTCTCTTACCCTGAGAACCATCACTTACACCCAGTTCATCCTCTCCCTAACTTAAGTCCATGACTGCCACAAAGATTATGCCCTACAAGAAAAAAACCCATGCTTCAAACACCTTCCTCTCAATTTAAGAAATATGCGAGAATGAAGACATTTGAATAAATCAGTGGTTGATATGGTCTGTAACAGGAACAAAATAGTTTTCCAACTTCATAAACACATACTATTAACTACCATCTACACCAGTATTTTGCCCCAAGTGATAGTTATCTAATGTTTGATATGCAAGAAGCATCCTATAATAAAAATTTAAAACTAGTGATTAAGAAAGACATTTAAAATTAATACCCCTTGGTCATGGCCTCCCCTATTATCAGTAACACTGGTCTGCCCAGGATGGCATACCAAGAACAGCATAAAATTTTTTGAACTATCTGTAATATGTTTCATGGACTGACTGATAGGCAAACAATCAGAAAAAATTTGTTTGTGGAGAGTATCCCTACCTCCCTGTAATGGCATTTTACAATTTGACTCATCTGCATTACGTTCCCTATAGCTTCTACTCAGAGCACAAAGACTACCAGGCTGGGCTGCAGAGACAACAATGGGAAGCACCTCTGCATACAAACAGGAACACCTGCAAAGAACAGAGAAATTAAACAGCATAAATTATTTCCATACAGGTTTTTCCAAAGATGATGAGGTGCAATTTCTCATTAACTGAGGTCTCCCTCCTGACAATTCAAATTTCTTTTCTATGGAAAATGCCCCATTTCCCCCCGGTCCATCCTGACCCACTTAGACAAAAGCCAATATTCAGCCCGGACACGCAAACTATGCTTGAGATCCCTCATTATTCTCCAGCCCTGTAAATGGAAATCTGATAATAAAATCTCCAGACCCCAGCTATGCACAGCCAGGGGAGAATTATACCACTATCTTCTCTCTCTCAAATCTCCCTAGCCAGAAAAAAACGGTTCAAATAAAGAACTAAATGAGTATTAGCAGCTCCTTCACCAATGTGGGAGAGAGGAAAAACCAAGGATGCTTAATGAACCATATTGTTTTTTTCAGATTCCAAAACACTGCCATTTAAAGAGATGTGAGATTTGAAGCCCTAATTAAGTAATATGCATAAATTTAAAGCAAATGTTCACAGAGTCCACATCTCCAAACCACAGCCTGTGATTTGGCTAATGCAATGCTCCACTCCCACCAGCAGAACTAAGTCTTAGCAGAGGACAACCTCCACACTTGGCTAACCCACTCCCAACACTAAACCTCAAAGTTTCTTCTGAAGAAAATCCTCCTGCCCACTTTCTCTCCTTTCTTACCTTCATTCCTTCCCTGTAATTCAGGGAAGACTGTGTTTTTGCTTTTGATTTTTTAGATAGAATGACTATTCTAAATGAGCATGGTTGCTACAAGGCCACCTCTTACAGCTTTTCATTGCAAAACAGCGTCACGCACCAGAGGTTCATTTCACTCATGCCACTCTCATTACAGGTCTAATGAAAATTTAATAGCTCTGCCATCTCATTTTCAGCCAGTAAAACTAGGAAAACACAAGTTTTTAAAGCAAAAATAGGAGAACCCAGGCAGCCTCAGTACCAGCATACACGTGCAAAGAGCAATACTGCCCTTTGATTTCAGAACACCAACACTCTACACGGGGGATGGGAGAACCATCAGTTAAATGGATCAGATTCTGAAAAGATACAAATCACTGAAACACTCCTGAGGATGGGGAAGGAAAGTAACCAGTCAACTCTGGATTTTCACTGCATTTATTTCACAGGAAAGAACCTTCTTCTTAGTTTGTTGGGAGTTTTTTATCAAATCTTTCAAAAAAAAAAAATAAAAAGAATGAATTATGAGAGTGAGGGGCCTGTTGGTATCAACTTCAACTGCCTTCAAAAGTTTGGTTTGTTGCTATTGGTTTATTTATTATTTATTGCTTTACATTTTTGGATCCTAAAAATTCCATCTTGTCCCTTCAGCTGTGCATGTAGGATTAGTTGGGGGAGTGACCTGAGCTGGTTTCACCATGTTTCACCAGTGCTCCAGGGGACTGGAAGACACAAACACTGAAGGCAGACACAATGTTTTACACAACAGAATGTTGCTAAAATTAGAACCAATGCAAACAGAGTTGATTTTTCATGACAGATTTTGCAAATAATTTTGAGAAATCCTTTAGGAAAAAACACACTGGAGATTTAAAGCCATCCAGGCAGCTCCTCACATCCCTTACAATGTAAAGGGAGATTATTATTAAGAGGCATCAAACTGTAGAAGACATAATTTGATTTTACAAATTAAGATTCTCTGTGACAGCCAAGGTTTGTTGATGAGATTTCCAAAGCCAACTAGACTATGCAACTCAACAGCAACAAAAAAAAGAGATGCTGCACTGTGGGAAACCCAGCGTGTTTTCCAAGCAAAGGCATAGAAACTTTGATTTGCCTATACTCAGAATAGATTGAACCAGGTTACTTCCCTCAAAATAGCTGAGATATCCTTGAAAGGCCTCTTGATTTTTACAGTGCAGGTAACAGCATCTCCATGCATCTTCATGACTCACAGTGACACACATATTTTAGCTTACACAGGCTTATGAGACCTGACATTAAACTATTTTTGGTTCACTTTTGGGCTACTTTCTCACTCACCCACACAGAACAATAATGTGAATGAAAGTGTGTCTTTTTCTTTCTTTTTTTTTGGATATGACTTCAACTCCCTGAGCTTAGGCTAGTGCTATTGTAAGCAGGGCATCATTTAATGACATTCACACATTTTTCTATCTTAAAAGCCAGTGCTTTTTTTGGCAGCATCAGACCTAGAACAAACTCTTCCAGATCCTCGTACCTGTGGACACTTCAATTTTCCAGCCTAAATGTATTTATGACCATATTACATCCATCTACTCTTGAGCTCATTTCTCCTCACTTGCTCTTACCATGAGATGTATTTATAGACACTGATCATATCCCCTCTCAGCCTTTGTTTCTGCTGGATTAAAAAAAAAATTTTTTTTGCTTCCTTCTGCAAAACCAGTACGCCCTTTCTCCCTGCACCCAGCCAGCTCCCCTCTGTGCCTGTTTAATTAGGGTCTATCCTTCCCAGCTTCCCTCCTCTTCAACACCCCAGCCCTGCAGGGTGACAGTAAGGTGTTGGTCCTCCTGAATCAACATCCTTCTCCCTGCTCCTTCCAAGGAGCTGTTCTTATTAAAAGTAATCTGCAGCAAACAGCCAAGCCTGTAACTCTCACATTTCACACCACTTTAACTATGCCAGTGCTCAAGATCTCCCAGCTCTCCATGAAATATCCTTCTCTCCCTGGACCAACAACGTTTATCACTTGTGTTGTCCTCTCAGCACAGTGATTTCTCCTTTCAGCATGGCCCACCATAATTCCCATTCTCATCAGTTCCCAATCACTGTAATTAACAGTAACAGAAAAATAGACAAACTGTGTCAGATCAAAGGTCCCTCCTGCCCAGTAACCTGTCACTGCCAGGGGACAATAGGATACATGTTAACAGCCAGGAACGCATACAGAAATTATACTGAGAGGTGATGCTATTTCATATTTACGTGTGCTGTTTCATTTTTCTGTTATGAATTTGCCCAAGTAATTTTCAAACCTAGTTAAACTTTTTGATATATAGAACATTTGACGTTAGTAAATACAAACATTTAATTTGCATTGACTTGCAGTGTCAAATTCAACCTTTGATGTTACTTCAGACGTTTAATGACTACAGTGCAGTTTTAGTCCAAAGCTTTTGGAAGAGGACACTCTAGCAGCTGTCTTATCAATAGAAGACCACTACATTAGTCTAGTATGACCTACTTCTGGTGATATAATGTCATACATATTTTTTCATGTTTGCTTTAGTAACTTTGTACAGTATTGAGAGTTGTACTAAAGAAGGAGACAGGCATGGGAGGGTGAGGAGCAAATTATGTCCATCATTTTTATGGGTATTTCCCCTCTCACATGATCACCCTGGATGGGTAGGTCTATAAATACCAGGAAAGTCCTGAATTTCATATGCCTTTATGTTTCACTCCAGCGCAGACACTGGCTCAAGCCAGGAGGATCAGCTAAGCTGGGTCCACTTCCACCTTGCCAACACTGCAGGCTGCTTTTAAACCACACTCCCCCATCACCCATCTTGCCACTGCCCTTCCATCTCCCTCACTGAAATCTAACACAAACCAAATATTTAATCCTGGAACCATGTTTGTACTTTTCTCTCCTACCAACTTGTATGTACATGTAAAAGAACCTTTTACTTCATATGCTTTGCAATTTGCAACCAAACTTGAACAGTTGGCAAATCCCCTCTGTTCCTACATTTTTTTATGTATCAGGATTTTTCTATCCCTTTTTGCTTATTCCTAAAAGCCTTCCTGAAGCAGTTATTTATCCAAAGAAATACTGAGCTCTTCCTATATAATATTCTTTCTTGCTTGGGATATTGATTTTGTTTAGGCAGCAGAACCCTGGGTTTCCATCAGGCTCCAGGATAACACCCTGGAGCTCCCCTGCCCAGGGACTCCCCTACATGTTGCATTTTCAAGGGGGAGAGCTGGAGCTGTCCTGGTTACTGAAGCGGCAGCAATTCTCAGCCACCTCTAGGAAAGACCTGGCAACAGCACTCCTATGTCCTGTTAAGCACTTTTCCCCACTGGTATGCCACAGTTTTGTTACAGAGGCTGCCCATCCATCCCATGAACCAGAGCTACTCATCTTGTTTTGGGCATTCTCACATTTATTTTAAACTGATTAAAAGCAGTAGCCTTGGTTGTCTGTTCAACAAGTTCACTCACCAAACCCAAGACAGCATCACCTATTACTGGTTGCCCTTTTTTTGTTTTCTCCTAAGTCAAATAATGATGCAGTTGTTGTATCTGTGACTGTCTAAGCCCTTCTGATTAGCAACAACTGTTCTGCAAGTAGATCTGATTATCTAAAGAGTACCATAACAATAAACCCAACTGGAAATTGTATCCTTTTAATAGGAGAAACCTTCTTCATAGGCAAATTCAACCCATGAATCCTTAGCAAGATTCTCAGTGCTGCCCTCATAGAACTTTCCATAACAAAACATAACTTTGATTAATCTGAAATCAGATGAAGCATAAAATGCTGCATCTAGCTTTTCCTGTTTCCCAGCTGAAAGAGAAACTTACCTTCACCCATGAGAATCCAAAACCTGCTAGACTATTTCAAATTTCATTATATGCCACTGAGTTGAAAGCTTTACCCCTTATGATTTTGACAACAGCTCTACTTAAACAGTGAGCATTCAAATGATTTCAAATAAAGACTTATAACGGAGGAGGGCAGAAGAGATTCAACATGTTTCAAGGACAATAATTTTTTCCAGTATATTATCACATGAACATTAAAAAAAAACCCAAAAAAACCAAAAACAACTACCATCAAAAGAACAGATGAGGCAGCACGTATCTGAAGATTATTACTCTGAGACTCAGGTCCAATTTGCATCTTGTTTTTATCAAGCGTTTTCTTTTTTTTTTCCCCCCCACGTTTTCTACTTGCATGCTTGTCAATGAGGTGCAAAAGGTTAAAATTTACAGTGATTTTTATTACATCAACTTTTTAATAATGACAGATACAGTCAGAAGCTTTGCACTTCTATTTTTATTGTCTAGCCTACAACAGAGATGGAACGATGATGTCCCAGTACCACCACTGAAAGCACAGATCACCTGTGTTTCAAGAGGGTTTCATGGGCTGTCACTCAGTTTCTTCATTCTTCCCCAATTTTGTATAGCTGAAATGACCACAGCCAAAGCAGAGCAGCATTAAGTTGCCTTCCTCAACAGACCCAAATGTGTTCCTATGTTTCACCACCATCCCTAAACTACTTTAAAATAAAATAAAAATACAACAATAAATCAAATCCAGCAAGTTTCCCGTTACCAGAAAAGTACCATCTAACCCTGTCCCCACCTACCTCCCACTGATATTAAAGAGGTATACAAAAAAAGTCTTACCCAGCAGGATGGGAATATGGCTTCAAAAAAAATCAGTAACTTAAATTTAATTTTAGATTTACAAGTGCTGCCAAGCACCACTTTATTTGTCAACAAAACATTTTGATTATTTGGCAGAACAAAGCAAGCTCCCTCCCTGCTTGTTCTACAGACATATTTGGCACTGGTTAATTTGTATGTCTTTAGACATATGTCAAGTCTGAAGCTGTTTCAGGCTTTAACCCTGCAGAACTTCTCTGTTTTAAGTAGTTGTTTTTTCTTAAAGTGGGAAGAGCAGCAAGCTAAAGCCAAGAAGGGATTTGGTCCTGCAATGAAATGGTTAAAAGTCAGACTCTGCTGATGTGTGCTTCTCTGATCCATTACGTTTCTCGAAAGCTGAGCTAAGAGCTGAGCACCAAGTATCAACTGTAATATGATCCAAGAGTTTATGGAAAAAATAACTGCACATACCAAGCATGCACATTTAATAAGATTTTGTTTCCATTAAAATATTCAAGAAACACGATTTTTAAGATCTGCTTCTCTCTCTGCCCGATTTTTAACGTTTCTCCTCCCCCTCCCCTAAATACACACCTCCTTTCCAAAAACCAAACCCTAAAAAAAAAAAAAAAAAAAGGGGAAGAAAGAAAAAAGCAGTCCTACTGCAGGGAAGAGAGGCTTGAAAAACAACTTTGATTGGCACTTGGCCTGACCCACAGAGGAAGAAAAACAGTTTTTGGACAAAGAGCGCAAATATTTGAGCTCATTGACTTACAGGCTTTCTTAGCTTTTGCAAGAACAGACCTGGAGCAAAATGTGTTGGGAGAGATTGAATTAAAATAAAACCAAAACCGGCATCGCGTTCATCTTGAGCGCTCGGAGACTCGGCGCATTTGAACAGCTCAGCAATTTTAATTCATTTGCACTGGACAAACAAAAAGCACCTCCACTAATGCTCCCCATGAGGCAGATGTCGGGAGCAGGGGGTGCAGCCGCCGCACCCCTCCGGGGGCACGGGGGATCCGCCGGGAAGCGGCCGGGCACTGCAGGGATGTGGTTTGGCGGACTGGGGGGCGGGGGGGCTGGCAATTCTTTGCTGCTTTTCTTACATTTTTAAAGCTCTGATCTTAGACTCCCCCGCCCGCACAAAGACTTGACGGAGATCGCGGCGATGAATTTCGCCGGTGAAATATGTGGATATTAAACTTTATGAGCGCGGCCCCAAGTCAAGCCCCCCGCCCCGACGCCATCGGGGCGGCCGAGTGCCCCCCAACCCTCGGGATGAGGGGGCAGCCTGGGACAAGGGCAAATGACAGCCGTCCCAAGGGGGGACAGGGGCGATGGGGGCGCGGGACTTGGCACCCCCTCGGCACCCCCTGGGTTCCCCTCGCCCTGCACCCCTCTACCACCGCCCAGCCCGTACTCCCCAGGCACTCACCTCCTGGAAAGCCCCCACCCCACCGCCTCCCTCCGCCCCACGGCTACCCTATTGCCCATTTCCATCTGCTCACGCCACTGTGGCCGTACGTGTCCCATCCGCCAAGTCTCTGTCCCGCTGCCCCTCGCTCCCCCAACACCCCCCACAAGCCTCTCCCGCGGCTCCCGTCGCCTCTGTGCGGGCGCCCCCCGATACCTGTCTCGGCACCTTCCGGCAATTGCCGCACACCCGGTACTGCCCGGCGGCGGCGGCGGCAGCGGCGGCGGCGCTGCCCACGGGTCCGGAGCCGAGGCGGTTCATGGTGGTGGGGATGGCGGCGACGGCCGGGCAGGACGGGGAGGCCCAGGACGCTCCGCGCCGCTCAGCTGCCCGCACCGCCGGCCGCCCCCATCCCCGGCCGCGGCCCCAGCGCCCGCTCCGCGCCACCGCCCCCCGCGCACACCCCCGCGGGCCCCGCCAATCCGCGCCGCCCGCCCCGCCCGCCGCCGCCGCCCCCGGCCAATCGCGGCGGGGCGCCCGCCGCCGGCCAATGGGCAGCGCCCTCTCCGGCTCCCATCTCCGGGCAGCCTGCGGGAGGGGGCGGGGTGAGGGGTGGGGCCAGCTCCGCGGAGGGGCGGGGCCGGTGGCGTCTCTGGGCAGCCTTGGGCAGAGAGGGGCGGGGCCGGCGCCTCGGCGCGTGCCTTTCTCTGGCCAATAGGATGAGCTCCATGCAAAGCAGGCGCAGAGGCCCCGCCCCCAGGGCCGGGGTCCCGGCGGCCGCGGCTCCCCTGGGCCGCTCCCGCTCCCCACTGGAGCGTCCCCGGGGGTCCCGCCTGGGGCCTCCGCTGTGATCAGATGCCGGCCTCAGCCCCCCACCCCAACCCCTGCCACCCCGGGGACAGACCCCGGCCCTCGCCATCCTCATCCTCTCGAGATAGCCCGGTTCAGGGGCGGGGGGCGAGCTGCTCTCCCTGTCAGAGCGGCGGCTTGCACATGCAGGGACACGGCTGCGCTGCTGCCAGGGGGAGCGGGATGAGGTGTTTGCTCTGAGGGAAGTTGGGAGCACGCATGCGAGAGCGTGTGTATGTGTGTGTGTGTGTGTGTGTGTGTGTGTGTGTGTGTGTGTGTGTTTGTGAGTGTGTGTTTGCCTCAGGTCGCCGGGATTGTTAGGGATGATGAGTCAGGTTTTCTAGGCTCCATGCTAATGTACGGAGATGGAGTGTATAATTAGGACAGAGGCAAATCTATTATCTGCAGCCTCGGAGATGTGGGGTATGAACCTCTTTTTTTGCATCACGGCATCACTGCAGTTTCCCTTGCCTATGTGCTCTTTAGCTTTTAAGTGCGCACAGAGGAGCTTCGGCATAAGCAGTCCCGCCGGCGTCAATCAAAGTTCATTAAACGTCGAGCGTTATATAACTCCTATTTTGAAAGATGATGAGATAGAAGGGTTTTATTTTTTATTTTTTAATGGGAACAGAATGCTATTACTCTACAAAAATTCTAAGCAGATTTGGGATGTTACATGGTTTTCAAGGTTTCTCTCGGAGGAAGAATTTTAAATCAGCTGCTTGAGAGCTGTGATTTGCTTTGCCTGGGAATACTTTCTATTTTTGCAAAATGAAGCATTGTATAATTTAGTCAACTGGCTGGCTAAAAAGGGCACAATGCAATTAGTAATTTACATATCTTAAAGGAGACTGATTGAACCTACATCTGCCTTTGAAAACTACTGAAAAGTTTCTCAGCTCAGACTTTGCCACTATAAGTAAAACCACATCCACAGAAACATTCTCCTCCATCCTTTCCCTTCTATCCATTTGAAAAGGGATCTTTTCCTCAGGCAGAGCCGCCTTCAATAGACAGACACTCTGTAGACTCCACTGTTGGGAATGCGTCCAAATGTTACAGTCACAGGCAGCCATACAAAATGCTTGCAGAGGAATACACGGAAGGGGGTTGCTTTTTTTGTTTTGTTGTTTTGTGGGGGTTTTTTTTACCCCCTAATAGTGTACTAGAAATGGCATCCCAACATGAGAAAGCAGTTTGTTTGCCAGAGTGCAGGTACTTGCTGTGCCATGTCTGAATCCCACACACTGCAGCATGGTGCTATTTAAGCCAGGGGAAGAGGATAGCTGAACAGATTAGTTTTCATCGTCTAATCCAAATGTAATGCCAAAATTTAAGTAAACTATGTAAATTATGTAAACAGTCTTTCATTTCTTGCTGAACTCCATGATAATGTTACCTGAAATAGGAATTTTAAAAGAAGCAGTAGAGGATCAGTGTTATTAAGTCACTAGCAAAGTGGAGTTTACTCTTCAGCTCAAGTAAGATCACTTTGAGTCATTTGCTGTTAAAGTATTTGGTTCAAAACTCAAACCCATTGGCAAGGATGGTAGTAGTTACGTTTGAAAAACAGGTAAAAGAAAGATTTTAGCTGAGTTACTCCTAATATTTAAGATTGGAACATTTGCAAATACTCAGATTTCAGTAATAGCATCCATTCATTTATTTTATATCTACAATGGCAAGTACACATGACTAAACATTCTTAGAATCCTGGTTGGGACCTATTCCCCTACTGAAATTATTTCTGCTTTGAGTGACAACTTCGGATTTTCAGCATAGTCCATTAAACCCATTTTCCATTACTCAGATTTGAAAGTTAGGCTGACTTGTAAGGCAGTTTAAAATTCAAGAAATTTGGTATCTAGTCTCGGTTCTGCCACAGATGTCTTGTGAAAGAAAGCAGGACATGCATGCCTAGATGCTTAAGTATTTGGTTGACTAACCCTTAGTTAAACAAGAAGCACTTAAGTTACCTTTGTGGCTCCCAGTCTTGCCTTTCAGTACTTTAGTATCTGAGAAATGTCAAGAGAAACATAAACTTTGAAAGTGTTTCATTGTTTTTGGAAACAATACAGCAAATAGAAGTTGCCTAAAACCCTTTTTTGCCCTCAACAAAAATTCTGTTGGATATCTTTTCTGGAGTTAATTTTTCCCTTCTGCAATTGTTTTTAATAAAGAGTTTTAATGCTAATAGAGATCAGACATATACTTAACAGGGCCAGTGCTTACCCAATATCAGTCTTAGAAAATTAGTGTATAGACTAGAGACAATATGACAATTTTCAAAACACCTGAACTCCTTCTAGATGCTGTACTTGGAAATGAACCACTGGGCTCCGTGTCAATGCTCCTGTAAAACTTTGTTTTTGTGCTCTGTTTACAGCATCTGCTGAGTCCTGCTGCCTGCAAAGGCTTGTGCATGTGGGCCTGATTTTGAGCTCTTGGATTATTCCATTTTGGGTTAAACATGTGCATAAATTCTTCAGAATAAAAGCCTGTCTTTGTACAAGCTGGTTTCTTGGTGAACATATCCACATTCTTGAAAATTCTCCCTGTAAGCCTATTGCTCAAAGTATGCAAAAATATCCAGTGCTCCCTTCACAATTGTCTGGCAGCTTTTATGATTCAACTGTACCTCTCTTGCCATCCACTGCTATGGATTTCCTTCAGTTTTTGCCCAGCCACTGAGTCATAAAGGAAAGCAGAATGCTGAAATTAAGATGTACTTGAGTTACAAGCAGCATGGCATCTTGACCTGCCTGAAAATTTTACAAAGTTTGTCAGTTCTGTAAACCAAATCTGTTGTCTCTGCTGAGGTCACCTAGATGGGCTGTGAACTATTGCTGTGTAAGGGTAAGGTGGAGATATTTTTTTAATCTTGATGACGTGGAGCATACTGGCTTGAGACCATCACATCCTTTCACAGAGATCCCTGACCTGCTGGGATAGATTTGCACAAGTGGTTACTGGTTTAAACAGATTTTTATCATCAATGATCATAACTTTTGCAAAGTTTGAAAAACAAACACTATGATGAAACAGCAAGGCAGGAGAAAACTCACAAAGGAAGTAAGGATTACTCTGCCTCCTGAAATCATCAGATGCATTTTTGGCAGACACATTGCAGCCAGGCGTGGACTGCTGCCCTTGCCATAGGAGTAGCTGAATTGTGAAGGCATCTGCTAGAAAGTCAAATTTCTCCTAATGCAGCCTTCAAGTTAACTTTGTTCAAACAGATTGGCTGAGAGACACAGGTGCATCCAAACATTGAGCTGTCTTCATCCCCCAGAGCATATACTCATGCTGTGTTTTAGCAGTGTGATACCAGCTTTGAACCCCTGATGAGGCTGCAGTATTTCCACCTGGAATTTGGACAAAATGCATCTGCACTGTCTTCCAGAGGGCATCACACCCAACAACCATCTGCTGCACAGCCACTCTGTGAAGGACCACAGAGCAAAAAGCATACACTTTTTCAAGATCAGTAAGAAGATGATCTGTAGATTGACTGCACTGACCATACTGTATGTCCCAGAACAGTCAGCCTGGTGGCAATGTGCTGTGCAGGTGCTATGGGATGCTCACAAAATCTACATGATCCTTCCCTAAATTATGCACCTAGTCTACAAGTGTGCAGTGCTTTTATTGTTCATACATTATTGAACAGCTTGATGCTTCCTGAAAAAGCTAGATTGACAAGATCAAGTGCTGTAAAATTTAACTCGTTATGCAGTGGAAACGTTTGTTATTCATAGACATCCAGCGGCTTGGAGAGAGAGGATGGGAGGGGGCAGCTGCCATGCAATAGCTCTGACTGCATTGCTGCAAGACTAGAAATCCCATATGAAATTAAAAGATCCTCAAGTTTTGCCCAGAAGAAGAGAGAGCACACCTGAGCACTCAGCTCCAGAGCCTTACCCAGCTCCCTTACTGCCACAGAAAAGTGCTATGATTAAATGAGCTGATTGACACGTGTCACATGCCTTACATTTCATGACTCCATGAGTCATTCAGTAAAGCCATACTGAACATGTATACACAGGCAAATAGATCTAGTTTCTTCAGGCCAAAATCCAGCCCATTGACATTATGTCAAATGAGTCCTGCCTTCATTATCATAACTTTTTTTGTTGCACTGTTCTAACATAATTTGCACAGCATTTATATTATGTTAGGGGAAGGAAGAGCAACAGATAAAGTTTGTGCCCTGAGTGATGTTATGTGCACTCTGACACTATAAAATGACTTTACTATTGCACATCCTAATCTGCCAAATGGGTGTTCAGATAATTGTGGGAGATAGGGAGATGTGACAGTTTGTGGAATTCTTCCTTGAGGGTGGGGGTACACGCCTTTTCATTTGCAGGGTTTAAAAATCTAACTAGATGAAGCACTTGAAATTATGTTTATCGTAAGAAACAATTATGGCCTGGCCCAGGAAAGCTGAGCTCAGTGATCTAATAGGCCTTTTTAATATCTGATTTCTTTGACAGAAAACATTAAATCACTACCCAACCAAGAAATCTCTTCTCTCTCCATGTTCTTCTGTGGTTTGCATGATACTTCACTAAATATATTTCAACATGTTGTTTACTTCAATTCAGCCTTCTGAGACCACATTGGCCAGTGCTGTAAGCCCATAAATAGGGATCATCTGGAAAAAAAATACTTTTTGCTTCAAGTTAAAGTTGGAAATGTTTCAGCCTGTACAATTTTTGGGAGTGATACAGAGGGGAAATGTATTAAGTGAAAAAAGCCATATCTGAAAATTAGGACAAAGGCAGCCTGGTGCAACTCTCTGCAAAAGGAGAATTGCAAGTAATCCCTTGTAATGTATTCCTATTAATATTGATGGTAGTCCTACAAAACAGATTTAATGACAGCAGCAGGACTTGCTGTGGGGACAGAAAACACTCTCCCCTCCAGGACTGGAGGTGGAGTTTGTGGGGCAGACAGGGATGCCTGGGGTCATACTTGCAGAGCAGGGACAGGTCCAGGTGTCAGCACTGGCTGCACAGCTGCAAGGAAAGGCACCCGTTCCAGCACTGGTAAGGATGTGCCCGAGGTTTCGTCCCTCTCCTAAACATGTGTGCCTGCATCAAAGCTGCAGTTGTAACATCTCTGTGAGATATCAGTGTTCTCTGGCACTGTGGACCAGTGGTGAGATTTCCTCAAGAAGACAGAAATGCTGCTGGCCTTTGGGTGGAAAGTGGGAGTTCCTGCCTTGGCTCCCAGCTACAGTGCGTATCACTGAAGAGAACAGCCTAACCACAACCATGTAGGTCAGGCTGGGTAAAACACCTCGAGCTTTCCTTCTGCAGCCACGATGCCATGAGGCCAAGAGTTCAAAAGCCAAGGAGCCAGAAGAGGGCAAGCAGGAGGCAGCTGGCTGGGGAAGAGAACTGGAACCTAGGGGTTTGCTGCCTGTTTCCTCCCACTGCTTTGGCTTAGTTTTGTGCCTGGCCAATGCAAAGCAAACAAATATCTTTGTCTGACTTAAAAGCCATAATGTTTCTCAAGCAGCAGAACTTGTCTGTTTGTATTTTGCAAATGAAACACTTGGTACAACATGATGGCACATTAAGGATGGAGCTGATAAGTGAAATTAGCTTCCTGTATTCACTGGCAAAGATATGGTTTTCATTATTTTCAAATACAAAATACAAATAACAAAAAACAAGTACAAAACTTAGCAACTTTTGGGATATGGCACATAGTTCAGCTCAATTTCTCATTTTGAAACCGATGAAATATGAACATAAATATGTTGGAAGATCAAGCTAAATTATGGCAGAGTTTTATTCCTTGTTTTTAGACAAAGAAGAGTTGATGTGATGAGAGATATGTATCAGTTATGGACATGGCTTATTTTTATTCAGAAAATATTTTTTATCCTATTTCATTATTTTTCCAATGGTTACACCCTGAAAAACCAGAGTGTCAGTGCAAGTGGGATTTTCTCAGGAGGCACTGCACTTAGAAGCAGATAGGCGTGTGAGTGGAGGCAGTTAGCACATGAGATCTTCCCCAGCAAAATCAGCTAAGTGCTGAAGGCTTGTTTGCGTGGTGTGTTTTCTTCTTTCATTCATCTCTGTCTGAATGCTGGGGATGTTCTTGGAGAGGAGAAGTGTTGAGATTCAGCCTTAAAGAAAGACCCCTGCAGGGGAGTTAGCTGACTGAATCAGCAGCACAATTTGCCTGTGCAGAGCCTCACAAACTGCTAACCTTGGCACTTCTGCCTCCCTCCCTCCTGCACGGCTAGGCAGTGCCTGCTGTGATACACCAAAATGCAGCAAGCAGGATGGGACTGGCCATCTGGCACTGCAGAGCAAGAGAAAAGGAGCAGCAGTTTCCCTGGACCAACATCAGCCAACTCCTTTCTGCTTCTGCCTCCTCTAGCCTGCTGATTGTCTCCCGCCAGATGGAAATTCATGACTCCTGCATGGAGATTTTTCTTTGAAGACTCCCTGACCTATTTCAGTCCAGTGCTGCAGGAGACATGAGCTCTATTTGTAATGCCAGGAGAGGAGAAAGGGAAGGTCGGTCTGGAAAGAAAAAGGGTGTAATCGATACACCTTGCTCTGCTGGTGAAACCCTGGCAGTCACTGCTTCAGTGCTTGGTCTCCTGAGCTGGAAATGGCAGAACCCAATTCCTGGTTGGGCAAATAAATGAATAATAACATGGGTCATTGCATCTTGCTCTGCTAACTTCCAGATCTGTCTGGTATAACTGAACCTCAGGCACAGAGACTGGACTATTTGCTATGGCCACTGAAGCATTTATATTGATGAAGATTTGTGAGAATACTGGACAGTAGAAGCAGAGACTGCTTTATAGGTGAAGTGATGTCTTTGTACAGCACAGGATCTGAGACTGAAAACATGAAAAGATTATATTTCCACAGCAAGGTCATGTCTTAAGATTTTTATTTGTCCTTATTTCTATTAAAAGGTCATTTTACAGGGAGAAATAACTTACTTTGGTCAGGTTGTATTGCTCTTTAACTTAACCTTCCTCTAGCTGGACTCTAAATCACCAGAGATCATGGATTTTCTTGTAAACAGACTTCAGAGCAGCTTCCATTTTGCATTATTTTGTTCCCTTTTTTCAAAAAGAGTATGGACCAAATTCTTCCCTGGCATAACTCCAGTCCTAGTACTCCTCTTTTGAGAATGTTGGGCAAAATTCCCACTCCCTTATTTTGTCAATATATGCTCAGATCAACTCTGCTATAACCAGTGGAGTCACGTATCATTAGCACTAATCTACCGCTGAGCAGAATGCAGCCCCCTCTATAAATATCACTTTAGTGAAGGGAAATAAGGAAAATAATACTGAATGTGGCCTTAAATATATTACTTACTCTGTTGAAAGATCATTCACTCTTGGCTTAACTTATTTCAAGCATGACAGTCCAGGAAAAAATGTATACTGTGAGTGGCATAAGAGTCAATAAGAGTCAATAAGGCCTGGTGTTATGTAGTATTAATAAATGTATATTTGTGCTGAAGCATGCTAAACCTCAAAGGCTGGGTATAAATATCAATGTCTATTGAATTTCAGGAAGAGATGGCTGGCAGTAACTACGCTCGATGTCATTCTGCAATATGCAATCTGTGTTTACACAGTGGCTATTCATAGGCACGTTCCTACTGGTAGGCAGAGAATTTGCCTCTTTCTAGTCAGTTTATGAGAAGTGAATTTCTTCCCCTACATCTCTGTCAGGATTGTTAGGTTTTCTTTGGGTAAAGTAGCAGTGATATGCTATTGAGCAAGTAATGTGTGAGCCAAAAGCACTGGAGAGAGAGTGCCAAGCAGCCCACTATTGGATGAGGATAGCACTTGGCTAAAGGCAAAGGGGGTCCTAGTGCCTGAAGCAAGTTTATGCAGCTGGTGGGCAAAGCATCTTCTGTGCAGACCAGGAATCCTCTGAACATCCACAGCGACTTCTCTCTGCGATAAAACACAGCATTCATGCATTTAATCAGAAAGCGTGTCGTAAGCAGTGGCGACAAGACATACTGCAACAGAAGGATGTGGTTTCCAAGTGGTGTCGGTAACATGATTAAGCTTGGAGAGCAGAAGAAAGTGGTTGGTAACTGTTTGTCAGTGTGGTGAACAACTTGCAGCTGTGCCAGGTAATTTTCTTGGTTGTGTTCTGAGCTGCCACATGCAGCTGTTGTTAAAGCATTGCCAATTTGTTTGGCTGTGGATAGGAGAGACGGTCACAAGTGAAAAAAATCACATCTTTGGGTTTGCATACCTGTAGCTAGCTGTCCCAAAGCAGAGAAGCTGACATTTAATCTGGAAAAGACTGAAAAAAATGTTGTGTGGTAAAAAAAAAATCGAGGCATGTCCTGTCTGCAGCATGTTTTCCTTTTCCCCACTGGGATGATGGGTGTGAGAGATTATTCAGGAACAAGAAGGGATGCTGCTCAGATGCTTTGGAGGTATCTGTCTGCAGTGGGCACCTGGGCACCATGGTGGCAGTGAAAATCCTAAGTGCTAAAAATCTGTCATCTTCCCAAGCTACCTGGTACCTCAGGCCAAGTCTCCACTGCCTCCATGCGTGAGGCTCACTGTTAAAACAAGGCACAGGGGGCTGGGACAGCTGACCCCTGCCTTCTGGGACTACTTCAGACTTCCTGTGTCTTCTGTGTAAGAATTATTTTCTAGAGACACAATGCCCACCAGCATACAATTTTATCATAAAAAGCAGATGGGATCTGTAATTCTGTGAAAATGGATTCGCCTTTCCCATACCTCAAATTGCTTTGCACGTCTTTAAGCTTTATGTTATTATGAAGGGCAGCATGAGGTACTGGAGAATCAGATGCCATCTGCCTCCAGATACCCCCTTTCAGATCTTCCTGAAGTATTTGGAGACCCACTCATGTAAGATGCTTCATGAACAATGAAAATAAAAGTCCAAAAAGAGCAGTTATCTGTGGAGTTATCAAAGAACAGTGTCTGTACTCAATAAGATGCAGAGAAAGTAAAACAGGAAAATACTCAAACCGAAGACAAAGCTGATGTGGCTGCTGAACTCTTGATGATAGCATGAAGGGGAAGAACCCAAGAGATCATGCACAGTGTGTCTGAAGTTATCTGAGTGATAGACAGAAGTTTTATTCTTCTCACCAAGAAAGGCAGTGCAATAGTTCTAATGTGAGCTCATTTTCTTCTGGTATCCAGATTTTTTGTGCAGTTTATGCTAAAATGATTAGCCAAGTCGGGGTTTCCTAGGAGAGCCACAAGACGTGGTGGGACATTTGCCATCTAATTAGCTGCCACTGTTTAGCGCTGGAAAAAAGCTGAGTGGCAGCTTTTCTCTCCCCCTCAGTATCATGGTTGCATCCATCCCTGAAAGCTGGGATGCTGTCAGAAGAGCGGAATACTTCTTGTCTTGAGGAAGCAAAGCCGTGGCCATAGCCTGTGCTGGAGCACGGTGTCCAGACCGACAAGCTTGTTTTTTCCTAGAGTTTGTACTGACACAGAGGACCATGTTGTGCTGGGGGTGATTCATGAGCAGAGCCAGTTACCTTCCTCAGCTCTGGGTTGAATGCCTAACCCCCTTTCAGCCCTTGAGCAGAGCCGGTGAGCAGCACCATGAGCCTTAATCCCATCACATCCTTGAGAGGACAAATACCTTTCTGAGAAGAGCCCATTGGAAGGCAGGCAGGTCCTGGGCCTCTGAGGTTTTCTCCATGCCTAGCCTAATTGTTGCAAAATTTCTAGGGGACTTAGAGTTAAGGTGATCTATTCCAATGCCAAGCTTCCCATGAGAACTGCAATGGCCACCCATTTTTTGGGTGTTTTACAGATCTGCAAAGTTTACATTTGGACCTGAACACAGCTGCAGCACAGCAGTGGTGTCACAATGCGTTTCCAGCCCCAACTCCATGCACTGCAGTTGAAATGTGATACCTGAAGTCAGAGGTGCATCTACTCTGTGCAGCAGTATTATGGGCATGTGACAGGCTTGCCATTTTCCCCACACAATCTGTTGTATTACCCTGCCTTGCTCTTCATCTTCCTAGAAGAGGTGCCTGCTGTGGGCTCCACACAGGTATTGGCAAATGTTTGGGATTTGCTGAAGAGCTACTAAAAACTGCTGGGTGAAGTCAGATGTATGCTCATGGTGTAATGAAAACCAAAGGTAGTGTGCATCTAGGAGAATATCCTGAGCAGCACCAGGAGATCTGCATAAAGTTCTTGCACAAATATGCATTGGAAGGAAGAAATCCTCAAACAGTTGTGTTTAATGCTCTCTTTTGCACTTCTGTACATGAAGACCCATGACATACTTGCAGCCTGGGGTGGCAAGCAACTTTCCTTTTTGATTAAGAAGCAAAGAAGTAGAAAACAGGAAGACCCTCCAGAGGTCAGGACAGGCACTCTGCCATCACAGGCAGCATTCAAATGACACTGTAATCAAAACTGTACTTCACAGCAAGTGAGGTGGCAGCAGTGAATTTTAAAAAACTGCAGGAAGAAGCGGACATCTAAAGCAAACTTTGCTGTTTCTAGGTCTCCTGTGGCTTATCCAAAAGGCTTCTGCTCCAAAGGTTCCCCATGGCCAGAGGCTGCAGTGCTGTGAAGCAAGAGTCCTGCCAGTAATTGCAGAGGTTAGGCAAGTGCAAGACTTTTGGCTTTTGGCTGGTGAAAATGGGACTCTCAAGCTGCAGATGAGAAACAGTGATACTGAAACTTCATCTGAGACAATCGCTACCAGGAAGATGAAACCAGCAGTTAAGGGTGTCGGTGCGAAATGAGGCAGCCAGTCAAAGTGGCGCATTGGCTTCAGGCACCTATGAACAAAAGGCTGTTTCATGAAGACGATGCCCTGGGAACAGTGCTGGTGGGGGGAGGAGGGCAGAAATCAAAGAGTGGGCAAAAAATAAGGTGGCTGGATATCAGTGGACAGGGTGACTCCAAAGGCTGCCAGTCCTCCCAGCTGAGATGAATGGTTTCTTTCTATTTACGTAGATCTGTATGCAGAAAAACATTATAACTATGATCTAAGCAGAGTCACAGACATTTTGGCGCCTGGGCTGGTTCCCTCCTCCCACTACAACAAGCAGGGCCTGACCCGAGTGGTGAAACGCATCCCGCAAGGCCTGTGCGTGTCATGCCGCGCCATGCCGAGCCCTGGGAGCAGCAGGGGCTGCCCTTCACACTCAGCCTCCTCTGGAGGGGTGTCTGCACTGGGGTGACTGCATCACTTGGGGGGAGGATGTGTGGGCAACACATCCCCCTGCCCCACCTCTGCTGCAGACCTCTCCTATGTCCCACACCTTTACAGCGCATCTCAGCGGGAATTTCACTTTGAATCCAGCAAGGCCAGCAGGGCTTCAGTCGCCATCCCAAGCTGAGCATGTGCTGAAGTGCTCTGGGAGCAGCCAGCTGAATCATAAGCCAACCCAGCAATTCCTATCCTAAAGGCTGTTGTCTCTGCCCTTGTGGAGAACACATTTATTGTTTTGGTGTTTTGCTTCTTTGTGCCCAGGTTCAAGCAGTACTTTACTTGTCATTGCATGTAATGGTTTGTACGCAGCACACCAGCCCAGTGGGGGGATGCCAGGTTGCAGCAGTGCTGGACTGAGCAGATGCCCTTTGTGGAGCACAGCACAGCTGTGGCTGGCACTGTGAGCTGCACTGGGAATCCCCTCAGCTCCTCAGATAAAATGGGAAACTCAGGAACTACCAAGCTAGAATGGATCTGAGCACAAAGCCACCAAAGTGAGACATTTGACTTGCTTGCCTCAAGACTGAATTTATCAAATTGCTTAGTTCAAGATTAAATTTATCAAATTATCTGTAAGTAAAATTCTTTTTCCCCTCTGCAGTCTCAAGGTGTAGTATGAAGGTGGATAAGACCTGAGGAAGGTCTCATCTTCTCCCTCCCTTCACAAATCTGCCTGCAGGCTGGAGTTTGCCATGGGTTCCGGTGGTGACCCTAGGGCAAGTAATTTCACCTCTCACCTTGGGAGGGGCAATTCCAGAAACCTGCTTTTGTATTTTATTCATGCAAAATGAACACAATGGGAGGCATTTGGCTGTTGAGTGGAGCCCTGCCCCTGGGCTTCCCACCTCTACCCAGTGCACTGCACTGTGCTCAGCCCTCAAGGGTGGTGATTCCCTCCCCAGAACCTCTCCAAAAGGTCCATGTGTGAGGTGGCTTTTGGGTGCTGTTACCTTGCTGGTGTGGTGTACATACACCCTCCAAGAGCTCCAGCACTGACCCCAGCTGCTTGGTGGTCGCTCCTTGTCACCCACCCTGGGCAACCTGCATCACCTGCTGGCAATCAGGGTTCTAGGAAGAGACTCAGATAAAGATGCATGTTGTTATTGGCAGAATAATGACTCATTATCCCCATTTTGGCAGCAGACTAGCAGGCCACCACACTCCATAAGAAGCTAGCCATGGAATCAACAGCAATAAAATAGAAAGTCTATGTTTCCTCCTTGCCAGCCCCTTTTCTTACTCCCTGGAGGGCTGCCCTGTGCAGCACATAGGGAGGAGGAAGATTTTGGCTCAGCAGTGCTGTTTGGAGGAGGGGAGGAGTGCTGGGCCGCCAGCATCGTGTGCAGCAGGGTGCAGAGAAGCATGGGGCTGGCCTGATAAAATGGGTAAAAAAACCCCACTGACAACCCCACAGCCTTTGAATGGCAGCATCCTCCTTTGTAAACAGAATATGCAGATATATTATATAACTCCTGGTAAATTAACTGGTTTTCCATACTGTTAAAACATGGTAATTAGGTGTTTGCTTGACTAGTGCCTTTGCAACAGGAACATTTTGACTCTCTGCTGCTTTTAGTGTTGTGGCTATGTCATTTGTGCCCTTTTTGTGTTACTGCCATTCTGCTAACACCAAATGTTAAAAATGACACCACCTCACCTCTGCATATATTCTCAAGTATGAATTTCTAGTGTGTGCATTTTCAAGCTTGCCTGAAAATCTACTTTTATTTTGAATGAAAAATGAATTCAGTGCAACATCCCAAGAAAGGAGACTTCATGACAGCCTCCAAACATCCAGATCTTCAGTAAATCCCCAAGGACTGATAACACTGATAACACTGGCAGTGCCAAGAGGCACAAATCAGGCTGACAGCTCTGGTTTAGGATGCATTGTACAAACACAATAAAACTCATCTGCCCAGCTCACAAGCTGTAGAGATAAATGCAAAAAGGTTGGAACAGAAAAGGAAGCATGAGAAGATGAAGTGTCTTGGCACAGGTCACAGCACAGGTCATGGGCACAGCTGAGAACTGAACTTTTGAATCTGTCTTTCTAAAGTGGTGCACTCTAGAAACAACTTGATTTGACTGCACTCTTTCTTAGTTTGTACTATGAGCTCTCTCCCACTAGCAGAAAAATCAATTGCCAGCAGAGACACTTTTTAGTTAAGGGTATCACACAGGATATACCAGCGATACTGCAAAATCATTATCTACAGGGATAGCATTCAACAAGTGAGATGGAGATTTTGAACAACAGTACTTTTATAATAACCACTGTTATGAGAAGCCCTTCTTGTCCATGTTTCTGCTTGTCGTTGCAAATAAAGCATATCCTTGGATGTTAATCTTATTTGAAAACTCCACAATGCAATAAGGTGTTAAAATGGCTGCTTTTATTGAATGCATGCAACAGTGGCACTTTGCTACCAGCTACTCTGGTTGGTGTGTGGCTGCTTCTGCTGTAGCTGTTGATACATAGAAGGTGATGAGGGACACAAATGACTCACAAAGTATTTAGAGGGTGCCGCAGTTCTCCTGCTTACTCTCTGCATTTCAGTCCATCATGCGAGAATGAGGTAGGATTAAAAAAAAAAAAAGATGCTTAGGCAGCTTCAAAACTGTTTTAACACTTACAGTGCACCAGATAAGGGTTCAAGGAATGAACAAACTTTTTCCTCTCAGGAGTTCAGCATGTGTTTGCTCAGGTTCATGGACAACTCTTGGGCATTATTCAGCTCACCTAAGCTCAGCAGACACCTGAGGTCACCATTGGTAGCCATGCTCCAGCCACGGTCCAGGCCAGGAAGGCAACCCAAATCTTGGTGTTGGTGAGTCTTATCTTGCTATAGGGGGGAGAAATCAGGAGCCACAGTGCAGTGCAGACTGTGTGGGTTGTCACTTACTTGCTTGAGCTTTGTTTGCCTTACTTCAGTAGGAGGTCACACAGGAGGGTGAGGGGGAGGTGAGTGGTATCGGTTTTAATAGACGTATAGCACACTAACATGGGATGAATAGCAGTGAGTCCCAAGCACCCAAACTCTACCCAAAGGAGGCTGAACAGCTGAAATCCTCCATCCATTTAATAAATGGAAGATTCTTCAGCTAACCCCCTGCACCCGGCCTGACTGCCCCAGCCCTGCAGGAGCTGATGAGGATTCAGGGTGCTGCAGAAGCTTAAGGGGTGCCCCAGACAGCCAACCTACTGCTGTCTCAAGTCTGTCCTCCCATTTCCAGCTCTGAGTTCTAGCTCCTATCCTTTTTGAGGTCCCAGAACAGCCCTTTGTCAACTTCAGTAGTTATTTATATAGACAAATTGTATTAGGAAAGAGTTTGATATCTCTTAAGCTGCATCTGATGAAATCTGCCTGCAATGGTCACATTGGTGAGAAAGTCCCCTTGGCTCCCTTGGAGCATTTTGGCTCTCAGTGCTGGGCTCATACATCACAGCCACTTCATTATCCCTAGCTTAGGGCCCTCATCTTCATGTGGAGAGGTCCCTGCCTTCTCAGCATTCAGGAACCCTTTCTCTGGTTTGTCCCAAGCTGACCACAAAGCTGGTGCTTTGGCCACTGCAACAGGCAGTGACTAACTCATGGGCCAAAGCCAAAGCCGGAAGGCTCAGAATTTTGTTTCTCACATGTAAGAAGTATCCAGCATTCTTCTGAAGTCAGTAAGAAACTTTCAGGTGGCCTTACTTTGCCTTGGTTCAGAACCCAGATTTGAAATTAATTTTTGAGCCAGTCCCATTAGCATCCAATGGAGGATGTACTTTGTACAAGTTGATCATCCTCACCTCAAGCACATACACAGACCTGGGAAGAGAGAGAGAGGCAGGAAAAAAAATAAAGTGAATATGACAGAAGTAAATCAATATGAAAATAATAAGTGTTCTATCTTAATTTCAAACACTATTAGAAATGTTTCCCTCAGAGGCAGCCTACAGGCAACCCAAAGTTGACCATACTTTTAAAGCTGTTCATGTTCTAATAATACCAAAGAAGCCCAAATAAAAATGGAGCCCCATTTTCCTACATGCTTTCCAAAGCCAAGGTTTTTCCTGCACTATCTCTCTGCGCTGTGTTTCCAGGGTGGTGAGTTGTAAAACAAGGTGCCTGTGTTGCTTGGTGGATATTCCTGTGCTCCCTTGGTGCCAGGATGGGCATATGGCTGCACCCATGATAACCTGAGCCAGCAGGAGACAAATTTCTCTCCTAGAATCCTTCATTGCTGCATTTCAGCTAATTTGAGTGAAATTAATGTGTATTATTGCACTTAATCCCCTAGTTGCTCCAACCTGCAAAAATTCCTATGAAGCTGGAGGCATGGCTGAGACTTAGCTTTCCAAAGTGACAGGTACCAGCAAGTTTCATTGCTGCTTGGTGGATTTGGGAATGCAAGATGATTGGGAAATTATGGGTGCAGATGCTCTGTATAGGTAGAAGATAGGATTCATGGCATCTAATTTTGGTAATCTGTAAACCAGGTGACGTGTTTTGGTGGCCCATGTCCTCTGGTCACCTGCAGAAGCAGAAGTCCTCAGCAGATGGTTTATCCCTTCTGTTTCAGATGCTCAGGACCACGTGAGTCACCGTTTCTCCCCATGGATTTGGAGGGCTCATGGCAGGTTACTTGTCCTGCAGCACCATCGCTGTCTTCAGTCAGAGAGGGACATGAAGTGACTCTCAGAACAGCTGTTTAAATTTGGGCCAGACCACACCAGGGGAGAGAGTAACAAAACAGAGCTGTGCTGGCCAGACCTAGGAAGCTGGGCTGGTTTTCTGCTGATGTGAAAACAGGATCTGCTCTATTGTTCCGATCCAGGGCTGTGAGCAAGGGCACACGCTGTGCTCTGCCTTCGCTGAGCAGGTTCAAGGTCTCCATTTTCTGCTCACCTCACAGGAGTTCTAAAGATAAACATCTGCACTTTTCTAGGCTGAGAGTGCTAAAAGCAAATGCCACCCCTGCTCAGCTTTTCAGATGGTTGACAAAGCACTGTAAAGGTCCAAGTTTTATTTGGAAATGAAAAGATCTTTGTACTGAACAGAATATAGCTTGTGTGCTGCTGAGACTGACAGTCACTAAAAGCAAGCACATCTGCTGATGCAACCTAATTGCTGTTTTGATTGCCCAGCCATGACGGGGCATAAAAATATTGTCTGTCTACAAAAAAAGAATGAAACCTCACTTGACCGTTTTGTGCCCAAATACCTTGGCACCCAGCCCTGCCGAGCTAGAGTTGGGCAATCTGAATTCAAAAATTCCCCAGTGGAACCAGCTCCTAACAATACAAAGCTGTGCCTGTCTGACTGGATGGGCTATTTTCATGACTCTGAATAAAAATCATGTCTAGAGCACTGCACGTTTCTGTGGGGGCTGTGCAAGCAGGCGGGCACACTGGCCTGTGCCCGGGAGCTTTACAAGTTAAGTAGGTAGGGAACGAGCCACTGTTGAAAGCCAGTTTCTTGAGTCTTATGGGCTTTCTGCTTGCCCATGGACAAGGATCCTTATAAAATGCCATTAGGAACATTTCTAAAGCAACATGGCAGGGCTGGAGCTAATTTCTAATTAGGAGAGACCATATCTACTTACTGAAAGAAGTTCTTGACTCTTGTAGGAAACAGGGGAGTAGCCTCCTCAAATTCAGGTATAAATCACAAGGATGTCTCACTTTCAGTTGATTTTGATAAAAACCAGATTCTGTGCCCTGTTGTCTAACAGCATAACTTTTTAACAAGTTACACCAGCATGACTGACACTCACTTCCCTTTGTCCCTGCCCCAAGTGATGTGGGCATTGCACAGCCCCAGGCTGTGTGCTAGGGGCTGGTATGTTCCGAACTGGCTAGACTGGGATGGAGTGGGGACCCCTGCCACAGGCAGCACAGCCCTGCAGGATAGTGCTCCAGTGCCAGTTTTCTGGGCCAAACACAGCCTCCCACAGTCCAGCTCTTCTGGACTATACTTGGTTATAGGAAGGGAGCTGGGGTAGGAATAAGACATGGAATCATAGAAACATAGAATTCTTTGCACTGCCAAGTTCACTACTATGCATGTCCCCAGAGCCACATCTATGCATCATTTAAATAGCTCCAGGGGTGGTGGCTCCACCACTTCCCTGGGCAGACTGATCTGGTGCTTGACAACCTTTTAGGTCAAGAAATTCTTCCTAATATCCAAACTAAACTTGCCCTGGTGCATCTTGGGGCTATTTCCCCTTGTCCCATTGCTTGCTCCTTGAGAAAAGGGACTGACCCCCTCCCTCACTACAACCTCCTTCCATGGATCAATAAGGACTCCCCTCAGCTGTGTTTTCTCCAGATTAAACAACCCCAGTTCCCTCAGCCACTTCTCATCAGAGCTGTGCTCTATAAACTTCAACAGCTTCACTGCTCTCACAGAGAAAAAGATTGATCTTTCCTTCCCATTAAAAGGTGTATTGATTGATCTGCCCATTTAATAGGCTTCATCTGCTAAATCCCAGCTTGCAGCCTGTCTCTGTCCCTTCAGCCAGCTCCTTATGCCACTACTTTTGTGTTTTTCTTCCCCTGTGGTGGAGCCTTTCAAGTTTTTCTTTAAAGAGTGAACCAAGTGAATTCAATCAGCTGCCAGCCCAGCCCTTTACCAGTGAGGGGCTCCTGGCTGCTCCCTGGCCTGGCATTGCAGGATATGAAATCCCCAAGGTCCTCTTCCCTCAATATAAAAATGCCAGACTGGCTTAATATGTGTGGGTTTTTGTTTGTTTGTTTGTTTGTTTTCTGAGGTGGTTTTGGTTTAGTTTTCTTTATTTTTTTTCTTTTTCTTTTTTTTTTCTTTTTTTTCTCTTCAAATTCCTCTTGGGAACCAGTGTGTTTAACGCACTTGGTTAGAGAGAAGCTGCTGTGCAGCAGAGTCAAGCTCTTGCAGGGCTCTGACTGCAGTGTTCATCAAACACTGTGGGGCATTGCAATCACCTGATCACAGGTGAGAAAAGAATGGAAAAGATGGGCTGCCCCTTTTCACAGCCTGCTGGGCCGACCCTAACTGCAAACTTGGCTGTGTCTCTGCTGTATTCAAACCGCCGAGGATAAATCAGGAAGTCTAAAATCCCTTCTGAATTGCATGTTTTCCCTGAGTTATGAAAATGTGTAATAGTCAAAAGAGCTGGCATGGCTTTCACCACATCTCCATGTTGCCATAATCACCATCACCTTGTCTCCACTGGGCTCCCTTTGGGTTATCCTTAGTGCACCAGTGGGTCCCATGCAGAAGCTGACCTGCTGTTCTCCAGACCAGAGGATCTCCAGCACCTTGACTTTGGTCACTGTAGACCTGATAAAACGAAAAGAATGCTCCATCTTGCTGAACAGCCTTTCCCTTTGGAACAAGAGAGATTGTGAGGATTAACATCTTGTGATATCCCACAGTCAAGACCCCTTTGGGAGGATGTGTGGGGAGTGGGACTATTTGTGGAGATCTCCCAGGGAGAAAGAATGAAGCTGCTGGGAAGAGGTTGTGTCTACTCCCAGCAGCATTTTCAGGTAGTACAAAAACACCTTGCTTGTTGATAGAGTCAGAGGTAAGCAGTAATTTGAACAGATGGATCTACATTTTATTCCGCATTAAGCTCCACAGATGAGACAAAAGAAAGAGTTTACTCCAAAATAAACAAACATTTGCAATGGTGAAATTCCAAAAGTCATTTGAGAAAAGTTTTAGACAGTATTTTGTGTATCAAGCATTTACAAGTATTCCCAAGACTCTCAGACAGAAGGCTTGGGAAGGATGGCTTTCTCAGCATGGCAGCCCTGAGATCAGTCACCTTTGCCAGGGTCTTTCTATGCAGCAGAGGGAAGCTCCAGGAACTTGGTGTACCCATGATCCTTGTGCCCAGGATTCAGCAGGGCAGCCTGCCAGGGGTGCTGTGCGTGAGCTGACAAGAAACAGGGAGGGTTTGGAAACCCACCTGGCAAGTGAGACTGTATTGGAAAATTGCCTGGTTTCTGTCAAAGTATTGTCAAAATCATCCTGTTCTCAAAGTATGTTTTCTTTGTGTCAGGTCAGCATTTTCATGGTAAAAAACCCAAACCAAAAAACCCCCCAAGGAAAACAACAAAAAAAAGTTGGAAAGTTTTCAACCAGCAATCAGCCCAATGGCCGTATGTTGTTAGTGTTCACAAGTCTCCAAAAGGAGGTTTCTAATCCAGCTCTGCATTTTACACAAGGCCAGAGTGAGACTGAGGAGGGTGAAGGAGAGCAAAGGCACTCGGCTCCTCTGAGACCTGCTTCTCCACAATCTGATCCCAAAAAGAAAATCCTGTAGTTGTGTGACCAGGATTACAAATACTCAGCAATGACTTCTTGAGGAAAAAACACTTTATTGACTCCTTCAAAGCAAAATTAGCCTGTCTTGCTCAAAAGCAATGCTGACCATTTCTAAGCCAAGGACCTGATGTTCTCCACCAGATTTTGTCTACCACAGATGATACAGATGCAAGTCTTTTCTTTTTTTTCCAACATCTACACTACCTAAGGAGTACCTGTTGTCCATACTTTACAGGAGAAGATGAGTACTGTGTTACCTTGTGAGTTTGTTCCACCACCAAATCAGTCCTATCCACAAAAAAGCAACTCCATTTCTCATTCTAGGAACCTGGCTTTGCTGTGAGAGCTAGACCATCCAGAGTGACCAGTGTATCTAAGACCAGAAGAAACCTCTGTCAGAATTCTGAATAGTGAAAAGTATAAAGCCATAGCATGAATGTAAAATAGGTTCTTTCTGGGAGGGATGTGCCTCCCCTCTGAAATGCTGAGGTAGTGGTTGATGCACAATGTAAGATCTAATTTACTACACTCCACTCCCCACCCGAAAATGAGATCCAAACATTCAGGTGCTGGTAATCACTGATGCATAGCTGCTTTGATGAACAGGAAATTCACATCTGCCTTCCCAGATTTGTCATCTCCAGGCAGGTGGACATTGCCCCAGGTGACCATGTCCAGTGTCACTGGGCCAAAGAATCAAGCATTAAGTTGTGAAGTGACATGAACTAAGCTGATGGTACAGCTAGGGAAACAACACACTAAATCCAGTGTCATTTCATGCTGAAGTAGACATTTTCATCTATAAAGACAATCTCCCTTCAGTGATCAGTTTAGCCTCCTCTTCTCCCTAATGGTCTTAAATCCTGGTCTACTGCTAAATGACAGGTATGTTCAATACCATTCTTGTGCATAGGTAACACACTACTTTTATTTTTTGGATTGTAAGTTTCTGATTTTTCCACCAAGAGAACATTTCATGTAGTTAACGAGGATTTCTGGGTGGCATTTATCTTGCCCCATCTAAAAGTCTACAGTAATAGTCTATGTCTGAGCTAATTTCTCTGGGAACCTTTGGTTGTTGGAAGAAACAGGCATCTTCAGAATGCAATGTACTGTTTTACTTTAAAGTTCTTATTTAGGATTGAAACAATCCAAAGTGATCTCTAAGACAACCTCTAAGTCTTCAGGTGAATTCTACCCTTGTATCGCAAGGATTTAAGATCCTGAGAGGATGAGCTCTAAAGAACCAAAATTAAACTCTTTGTTCAGGATGTATTGTCTCTGTGGTTTCCCTTACCTTGTTTCAAGGTGCCACTGGGACTGAGGACACAAGACTCCACTGCTGATGTTCATCTTGGGTCCCTGTTATTGCTTCCTCTGATGGGAGGCAGCTGACAAGAAAAGAAGTTGATAACAAGAGTGACCTTGTATCACCATACCAGAAAAGCACTCATATTTTCTGCCCATCTCCTGCTTCTTGTCTCACACTGAAGGGCTTTCCGCATTATACTACTGCCCCTCTTATGCTCTTCTTAAATCCCCTTTTGTCACTGCGGCCAAACAGGTAAATGTGGATGCAGTCACTCCTCTAGTCTGGTCTCTGGCTAACCCTTAAGTTCTGCTGCCAGCATACCAGAAGTGGGGATGAAGTCAAAATTGCTTTGTCTCACACTGCCAGGGTTTTCATACATTTGCAGTACAAGCCCTTCATCTCTCCTCTCCCCATGATAAGACCACCTTTAAAGAGAGGACTCATGTAGCTAGAAGGCTCCCTAGAGTCTATCAGTACCAGTTGCCCCATTTCTGATGATGTTTTTTCTCTCACAGAAGCCAAACTATATGGATTACATTAGGGATTCAGTGCTTAATGAAGTCTTATTCTCTCCTCTTGCTCACACAGAAGAATCATCACCCTCTGTCCCACATATGAGTCTCTCAATATAACCGATATGTAATGACTAGAAGAAAGGAAATTTTTTAGCCAGGGAGGTATGAAGGTAAGTCCTCATCCTTGTTCTGAGTTCCCACTGACTGAGAAACTCCTCTACCCACTAGAGTGGTGGTAGATGGGGAGCAAACAGCAAAACAAGGTTCTGAGCTGTGCGGTACTTCCCCACTGTCTGGGAAGAGCCCGTCTTGCAGCCAGGTCCCTTTAATTAATAATCCTCCCTGTTACCAGCAAAGTGGGTCTGCTGTGTAAGGTGGAATGAATTAAAAGATCCAAACTGGTATTGATGCAAATGAAAAGCTGGGAATTTTTTTCTTAACAGCTGTCACCTATTTGAATTCTTGCAAAAGTCTTACTCAGTGTCGGAGCTGAGTCACTCCTACAGTGCATGGCCAAACTAACATCTTGTGGGGATATGTTTGGGGAGGGGAGTGGGAGTAAAGGGGAGGGAGGGGGCTAATCATACTCATAATTTCTCATCTTCCAAAATAATCTGTTTTCTAAATGCACTGCTAAATCCTTGTGCTAGCAATCCACCATCTGCTCCTTCTTTCAAAACACCCACTATGTAGTCTGCTGTCTTGTTATACTGCCAAAACTCTATATACTGTGGGTAGAATAGTCTCTACTTTCAGATGCTTTTCTTAGGTGACAGGGAAAAAATCCTTTGGAATTAGCACCAAATATAAGTTAGTGCACGGCCATGAGGCTTGCTCTTATCCTGCAATCTGTGATGTAATCTCGGCAGCAAACAAGCAACTAAATTTTATCCATCTAATTCCAGGCAGGGGCTCTGGTATCACCCTCCAGCATAGACTGGAGCTGGAATGTTTTGGGTAATCTCCGGAATGCCTCAATAGAATTATAAATCCATAAATCAAAGCAGTCATTATGTATTTGAATAATATGCGGATCAAAGCCTCAGATTGAGGGCCCCTTTGTTCCCATGCTCTTTTTATATCTTACTCAGTGAGCATCTATTCAACGAGAAACAATTACATTGAATTTAGAGCAAAAACATAGAGTGCTAATGGAGCTCTGAAGACCTCCTCTGGCAAAGCATTTGAGCATATGCTTAGTTTTAAGCACATGAGTGGAAACAGTGGAATTGCACACAACTGAGTGGTATTTAGCTCAGCAATATGTTGAATTGGTATCTAAATTTAAATTATCAATCTCTCCAAACTGAGCCTTTTTCAAAGTAGTTCATCTTTACTCTCCCACCCAAACACTTTTCTAGCAGCATTTCATCCCACAGGCCTGTGCAAATACTGCATTAAATCCTGCTCATCCTACTCTAAGGCGAGTCTGTCTTCAGTAGGGGCAATTAAAGAAAGAGGAGCAAGACAAGGGCCATGTGTCATTAAACAGTGCAATTATCCTGGGATATATGAGTGCTGTTTTTTTGCCAAAGGGAAGCTGAGACAAAGCAACCAAGTGGGTTATGATGTGCGTCGACTCAGTTCCATGACAGACACGGGACTACACCGTTGGATCACAAAATGCCGCCACCAGAAACATCAGCCAAACACCTCCTGCCTCCAATCTGGGATAATCCCAGCCAGTCCAGTGCTCCTTTCTCATCTGAAAGGACATTCTTGTGATGAAAGGCAACGTTTGCAACACTGTGCTGGTAAGCCTCTGAAAAGCATTACAAACAAATATAGGTATGACTGTACCTCCAATAAAGGAAAAAGTAGCACTGATGGATCTGGAAAGGTTCTTCACACGGCTGTGCTAATGCTTGCTAGGCAAAAGTGAGGCCAGTGGAACAAGAGCTTTGGAGCACTTTGTTTACACACAGCAAAGTAGAAAAACCCTCTGGTTTTAAACCACCTGTGGCAAACAAAAAAAAACCCTGACATCTTTGCTGTGCTCTGCTCCAGAGAGGCTCCACTGATGAACTCTGATGTTGAGATGAAGCAAGGCCTTGAGGCGGCTTGCACAAATGTTTGGGAAAGATGTGGATCCAGCATAGCTCCTGCCCCAGCACCCGAGCTGCCTGAAGAGACTTCCAGCTGTTCAGGGGCCACTTCCCTGCTTCAGCCCAGCTCATGTGGGTGGTCAGGCTCAGTCCCTCGCTAGAAAACCTCCCCTGCTGCGACTTGCCCTGACACACTGGCAAAAGTGGGAATTGTGAAACGTGTCAAGGCAATTGGGACCACAAAGGTGGTCTGCTCACAAGGTGAAAACAAAACATTGTTTTAAAAGATGTTGCAAAAGACTTAATAAGATCAGAAGGTTGCACAAAGAGCAGTGAGAGGAGCTCCCATCACTGAGAAAATGAGCCATATTTTTACTCCACAACCTTCAGTGTGGATTGGAGAGGGCTGTCTGGAATAGAAACCTTTCCAAAGAGAGCAAAGGAGAAATGGACAATCTTTTTCTCCAGAGAACAGGAGAGTTTCTCTCTTGCTTCAGCACACATCAACTCACCTACTTAACTTTAAGCATATTCTTAACCCTTAAGGTCTTTCCAAGCTGACAAATCCTAGATCTTCTTGCTCTGTTAAAAAAAAAAATTGCTTATGTTTCAGCTACAAAATCTCTTAGCGCATTTCTCACAGAAAGACCACACCAAACGTGAGCCTCCATCTGGGCAGCAAAGATGAAATTCTTTCTAGACTTGTAGTTAATGAACATATTAGAGACTGCCACGTTTTGTCTTAGAATCTCCCTGTGGAGATGCTGCTATACAACTTCCCTTGTGGACATGATTAAAACCCAATGAAAATAATGGCAAAGACTTATTCAGGTCAGCTACTGTAATTTGAGAAAAAGTTGTTTATGTCCACGCTCTTTTTCCCTTGTATATGTTTCCCCCTCTTTAAATGCTCTGCAGTTTGGCCCCAACTGAATCGCAGATCAAAGCATTTCAGCTTTTGAGACCAAATTGCAATTTATAATGTCTGTGGTTTGAGCTAATCTGTCTCCGTGTCATCTCATTTTAAATCAACAGAAAGCAGGACAAAAAAGCAGGACAAAATAACTCATTTTGGTATGCCCTGCTGATTGAGGGATTTTAACTTCAGCATCCTGTTACCAGTTCTCTCCACAGGTAAATGGGGTTTTCTGCCTTTATCTGAGGGTGCTTTGTTCCTATTGTAAACATCAATTTTGTAAACAGCTTGTGTTCCACTGAGGTGAAACAACTATATCTCCAAACTTAAGCTCAGGTTCTGGTTTGTCTCCCTTCTTATAACTTTAACTGTATCAAAGGGTAGCTTAATGCTGAAAATACCCTTTCATTTTTAATTAAGACAGTCCTAATTTCAGACCCACTGGAACGGTCTGGGTTTAAAAGTTCAATTCATGCCACAGTCTTATTCTTCACAGCAAAGACCGTAGCAAACAGGCCAGTTCTAGTGGAAACACTGCTCCCCAGCTTCCAAAATCACTGCTGTGTGATTCCTTGTTTTGTGCTGATGCTGCTCCCCTGACAACAAAGGGGATCCACCAAAGTAGCATGAGGATGAGTCAGCCCCAGGATGCATCAGACATCGGCATATCACTGGCACAGCTGAGCACATCTCCACTGGCTCCACGGGCTCTCTGCTGGGCTATCACCATCCCTGTGTCCTGCACATTTTGCTGTGTACCACTGTTTGTGAAGAGAAAATCCAACCTAATGTACCCATTTCTATTCTGATTTCACTCTTCCCTCTGACCTTCCTCTCCTTCCTCTTGCAACCTGGCAGCCCTCTCATGCTGTGTCTGGGTTAGCTATATCTCACTATTCCTGCATGCCCCACCTTGAGCCCTTGGGAGAGGTGGGTGCATGCTGGATGGTGGCTGAAGCAGCCACAGGTGACTTCCATGTCATCATACCCTGGGGAAGTCAGAGACATGGGCTCCTGGTGTTGAGGCTACAGATTAGCTTCATTGGAGCAGATCTCCTTGAGGAACGAGTAACACACGAAACTCCCACTAATGCCAACCTGTTTGGGATTGCTTAACTCTGATGAATAATGGAAGAGTCCAGCCTGCACTTCTTTTTATTTAACCACATCATTCTTCAAAACAAAACCAAACAAAACCCAAGCAAGCAAATACTCCTCCAGAACAAGTTGATGTCTGACCTAAAGTGTGGCTCTACAGGGTAAGGTGCACTGGAGAAAAATGAGCTTTATGTTCATGGCAGAGATGCTGTGTGTGGAGGGAAGAACCACCTTTTGGAGCTGGGACAAAAGTCCACATAGCTCAGTCCACATAGTTCAGTCCACGCTCAGTCTGGTCCATAACAGGAGTTCAAGCAAAGAGATAAAGCAAAGAGATAGAGCAAAGCCAAGATCTTCTTGGCCTGGAGGTTGTGCCCAGAATATTACTTTCAGCAGCCCTTGGTAGATCTGTCCTTTATGAACTTGCCTGAATTATTGGCGTCCAACATTCATGCCACCAAGTCCCACAGTTTAATTACGTGTTGGATGAAAAAGTACACCTACTCATTTGTTTTAAAGTTCAGACTGTGTACTGGCATATCACAGATCAAATAGAGTAAAAGCTAAAAGAACAAATGAGATTTTCAGAGCTGTTATTTGCACACACATTCTCAAAATATGACCCAATTTCTTTCCACATCAGTTGAGTAAGTTAATACTGAGGCTGTGTGACAAAAATGGCTCTTGTATATTTGAGTGTCCAGAGACCAGAGCCTGTGCAGGGCCTCAAAACCCCAGGTGCTGCAGCCCTGTCCTTGAGGACAGGGTGCAGGGGACAAGGATGAGGGCAAAGCAGGGCCCTGGTGGGGCCCTCACCAGATCCCAGTTGGAGGAGTGGAAGATGTTGTGGAGCATCTTGTCTTTGGTCCCCATGATCTTCATATTTAAGTTTGAATCAATTTTCTCCAGCACCAGTGTAAAGCAACCACCTCCTCCCTGTCAAGGGTGCCAAATCCATCCTGAAAGGATATGGGCCACTCTTGCTGCTACAGTAATTTCCAGCCCCCAGCTTCTTCTGACAACATATCCTAAACCTCACATGATGCTGGTGGAAACTGTGAGTATGGAAGAGTAAGGAACATGATTGATAGCCTGATTTGGCTTCCCATGGAGAAAGCACAAGCCTGCAGACAGGGCAGTGCTGCCTCCAGCTCTTCTGCTGGCTCATCCCCAGAAAGAAACATCTACCTGGCTCTGCCCAGCTGCTCCTGGTGGCACACAGCCTGCCTTCCAGCCTGTGCAAAACCTCAGGCCAGCCAGGATGCCCACACTCCTGGGAGTCCATGAGAGTTTGTGTCACTGCACACAGAGGAGCTGAAGGGAGACATGAATTAGACCATGTCAGCAGTGCAGTGCTTTAAAAGTTGGGGTGTATCTTGGGAAGGTATCTTGTTCATCCAGTTTGGCAGGGGTAAGGGGGAGCGTGGAGGAAGGAGAGCATGCTGTCAGGAAAGGATAGCTTACTTCGAAGCCTCTTTCACTGCAAAAGAGCAAATGGCACTCTGCCTGTCAGACAGAAACTGAAATAAACTCTGCGAGGTGGAGGGATTCCTGACATCTCTGAGCTCTGTGGGAGCACGTACCCCAGTCATCTTTCCAGGTCTGTTGCCATAGGTTTACAGCCAGAATACAGAATTGCCTGAAAAGCAGCATTCCAAGAAAACAGAGTTAAAACAGCTCAAATATGACAGGCCTAGCCCTACCCTGCAGAAGGTATTGGCAAAAATACCTCTTGATTTCTTCTTTGTGGTTCTCATGTTATAATGTTCTGTTTTTCCCTGGAGTGTCATGGATATCCCCTGTAAGGGATGGGTAGCAGGGCTCAGTGCCCAGGACACCAACACTGTGAGTCAGAGGGCCCTCCCAATGTGCCCAGAACCCCACCACTGGGAGAAGATAATGCTAGCTGGATTCAAGCAGTGGGCTGGGTAGCAGGGGGTGGTAACACCCAAGAGGGACAGAATGGTGACAGTACGACCAAGTAATGGCTAAGTCTAGGTGGGGACACTTGTGTGACCCCAGAGATTGAGAAGACACCAAGAGAAGAAGAATGAAGAGGTAAGACAGCAGCAGAGGTTGTATGGTGGTGGCCTCTGATGATGTGATGAGACATTTTCAAATGGTTATTGAGATACTTTTGGAAGTAGAAAGTTGGATTTTCCATTTCAAATGTAATTTGAAATACTTTGTATGACTTTCAAGATCTTCTTCGTGGCTTCGTCAAGGTCAGGACCTGCCTGACCAACCTAGTGGCCTTCTATGCTAGAATGATTACAACAGCGGACAAAAGAAGGGCTAGAGATGTCATCTACCTGGACTTCTGCATAGCCTTTGACACAGTCCCCCAAAACACCCTCTCTAATTGGAGAGAAAAGGATTTGACTGTTGGACTGCTCAGTGGAGGAATTGGTTGGACGGTCACATCCACAGGACAGCGGTCAGCAGCTCAGTCCCAGCGGACAGCAGTGGTGAGTGACGTCTCTCCAGGGAGTTTGGACCTCTTTTTCCAAGCTGATTTGCCAAGGTATATCCTGAAGCAATTTTTTTTTTCTTTGGCTGAGTCCAGTCCATGGAATATTATTCCATATTATTTAGTACAGTCCTATAAAAGCTCCCCAGCATTTGGAGGGAAGCTGTATTTATGCTGGTATGCTTCAGCACATAAATATAATCACAATCAATATTAAAGAAATAGCTTTGCAGTATGTCTTGATGCAAGCTTTTCCACTGAGGTTGTCTGGATGAGTTGTTCAGATGTACATATATTTGAGATTTCGATCTTTTGTACCAGTTTGAGACAAACTAGTTTTACGATATTTTAGTCATTTCTGCAGCAGAAGAAACACTGTACTTTCCAAGTCTACCTTTACTTGGCTGCAATTTCCTGACGTGAAGGCTGTGTGTGCCTGTTAGTAATTGCAGTTGTTCTGATAATTGCAGATGGATCACTTATCAATACAACAGCTTTGTGACTTTTAATTCTCCTAAGCTTATTGACAGAGTGCTATCTCTAAGTTCTCCAGGCTGCTTAGCCGTTGTAAAAAATCAATTAGTTTGAGAAACGTCCCTCTTCCTTATTTCAATCAACTTTTGCTCCTGGAGTTGCAAGAACATTCCATTAGCTACGCAGCCCAGTGGAGCCCAGTAGGGAGTGCTGGTACCTCTGGGAGTACATAACCCATCTTGGAGTGATGCCTGGCCCACCAGGGCACAGGAATCATTGGCTCTGACAATTCACAGGAACGAGCATTTGGGAACATGTCCTCTGCACCACTCATTACTGACCTGCAATTCATCCTCTCCTGCTCTGAAAGAACCTCTGACCTTTCCATCTTTATTTCCTTCCTGCCATATCCTTACAGAGAGTGCTTTAAAGGGCACCAGACTGGGTGGTACAATACCCACAGACTAAGTCAGAGTTTCTAAATTTCCCTCCCTTGCAGCCATGTGTGTCAACATACCCTGTTGGGTGATTTAATTTCAGTAGCACCTTGACCTTTTCCTTGGTGACTGCAGGTAATCCTGATGCCTCAGGGAGCCTGGGCAGCTCATGCTGTTCCTGCCAGCAGCTCCTCTACATTTTATCATTTTATTGATGCAGCCTCTGGAGCTAATGGCTTTTAGAAAGGAGTATTGCTTTTTATGTGCTGGGATGCAGCGAGCAGGAAGGATCTGTTTAATTGTAGTGTTTAAATCCAAGGGGGTGCTTTCCCTTTTAGGACGGGACAGATTAGGATTGCCTATTTTTGCTATGAAAAATTCTAGCAGAAGGCTTGAGTGTGGCAGTCCCCTGCGTCCCCTCCTTGTGCTCACCACCCTGCAGAGCGGCTGTGAGCTGTCTCTGTCCCTGGCTCAATTTCCCTATCTGTGAGGGGGGATTATTGTCCTGAAGAAACTTGGGACTTACTGGTGAAAATGTAATTTAAGCCCTGCAATGTGCTAAGGACCCTTCCTGTTCCCATGCTTCCAACTTCATTAGAAAGCTCTGAAAACTGCATTTATCATCTATATTTCAACAATATGATGAGCTTCTCCAAAGCAAAGAATCCCTTACCCCATGTGTTCTTCCAGCATGGTCTGCCTCCTAAAAAAAGACTAAGAATCTCTTCATTTTTGGCTGCAGTACATCACTTCAAGCCATCTGCAGATCTTTCCCTCTGCTTCTGTTCCTCCCTGCAGCCACCAAGGAGTCTGTACACTTCAGAAAGCCATCGAAGGGGATATGAAGTGTTCTGTCTGGTGTTCCATGGACCCTGTCACCAGTCCCTGTGTGGATTGCTGCTCCAAACCAGGAGTTGAGGGAAGGCCATAATGCTAGGATGTGGATGATGTCTTTGAGCAAGGATCACTGCATGTGGTGCCCTGGAAGATGACATGTTCTCTGTTTGTCCCTGGCACCCATACTGAGACACCAGAGGGGTCCCACATCCAGTCCACGCCTGGCATGTGTCACAGGGCAGGACAGAAGCCACAGAAGCAGCAAGGGAGCACAATGCAGGAAGCAGTTAGGTCTATTGTTTGGATTTTCACCAGAGAGCTGGTCACTATCTAGACATTTGACAGGCTCAGCAGCAGGTCAGAGACCGAGTTACCATAGCAGGATGGGGTGGTTGAACCTCCTTCCCAAGCTGGAATACAAGCAGAGCTGCTGACCCTGTGAGAACAAACACAAGACAGATCCCAGATGCAAGACATGATACTAAGAAGCATGAGATTTAAGTTCTGACACCTCCTCACTCACCAAGGGGAGCTGGAACCAGTTTCTTTGCCCAGACGGGACACAGGATTTTTAATGCTGATCAGCCTTTCTGGTCCCTGGTGATCCCTGAGTCATTACCACTCAGGCAGAACTTGGGCAAATAATTTGAGAAGCTCATCTAGTCCTGGTACAGCTAGGAGGTCCACTCTGGTACAAAAATCTGTCCAGCTGAGCTTAATGAGAAATCCTGTAGCCTTTGTTTCAACCTTGACACTGCTGGTGCTCCTCAGTGGATAGAAATCCCAGTCCAAAAGTCAGAGATATCAGTGACAGAATTTCCATTGGAAAGAAACTGAAGAACTTCAGACCTAAAAGGATTGTTTCATGGTCCATTTTCTGTTCTCCCTCCCCCTGCCTCCAGTGTATCTTGTCCCTCAGTAGTGCTTATAACATGGCTTTGGCAGCTGTTGACTGACCATATTCCCAGTGCTGGGAAGAAGCACCCAACACCAGGTATCTAGGATATATCTAACTTTACTTGGCATTTCCTCAGCCTTCTTCTTGTTTGACTTCCTGCCTCTTCTCCTCCTGCACCCAGTGCTGTTTATATCTCGTGGAAGCAGGTTGGCTCTAAACACACCCAAAATGTAGCAGCAGGCAGATTCTGCCCATACTTTTGCACAACAAGGCTGCAGGAGAGTGAAGAGAGCAAGAAACAAAAGTGAAAAGCAATCTGGTTATGTGGGAAGAGTATTGTGCTTTGGAGGTGAATTTTATTTTTTACTTGTTTGTTATGTAGCTTTGCAGATTCCTCGAAGCTTGTCACAGGAGGTACAGTTTGCTCTTGGCAGCAGGGTAGGAGACTTTGGGGATGAACTCCCACTAAGTGCCCAAGCAGTGCTCAGACTCAGTCTCCGTGCCCATGAATAGACATCCAGACCATTTTATGCACAATGAAAGAAGCTGCACCGAGAACTACAATGCCTAACCTAGTTTTTATTCATCCTGTTTTGATCAAGGCCTCTAAAAGGTTTCTGGCTCTTTTAAAACTAAAGAAAACGTGGATAGATGCCCAGACACTGTCCTGCTGACAGTGCACTTCTCTGACACATGTACCATGTGCTGCTGAAACACTGATAGTGTTTTTTCACAGAGGTCTGCAATCTATTAGACAGCACTTACTGGTATGTTTCAGTGTATCTGCTGATCCCAGGCTGAGCAAACCATAAAAAATTATGAAATATTTGGCTACATGGCAGTGGTCCTTTTAACCATCAATGTGCATGTATTATACTGTGAATGGATGTAAATAATACAACTACACATACACAAAATCAGTGGCAGTGATTCTGATAAATGGATTGTGTACCTTTGATCATCCTCACAGCCACACTATTTAATCTCCTAAGGGTGCTTCTCTCACTCCTAAACTCCTAAACTCCTAAACTCCTATGTGGCTGTCAGCAGGAGATTGTCATTGAAGTAAGATCAACCTGACACAGAATGGCTTCACTCCTTACTCCACATTGGGAAATTCCTCTCCCTCCCACCCTATCCAATTACACATAGAAAAGCACACTAGATAATATTATGAATTCTGGACCAAAAAATGAGGTTGAGGTCCAATTTTTGTTTGACCACGAATAACAGGAAAAAGGGAATTTTATATGACAGGAAAAGGTAAATTCTCAACCTTCTTCAAGGACCACTGACATCATCTTTGACTGTCAAATTGAGACACAGCAGACCTTTAAGTCATAATGGTTTTAGTTCCAGTAAATGTAATTTACATGATTACTAGAGATGTTGAAAATTCATTAATTGGATGTTTTCCTCTGTTTTATTCCTGGGCAGTTGAACTTACAGAAAGATTTAACTTTACATAAAAGGGCCTGTAAGGAATATTTTATGTTAGTGTTACCTTCTCCAACTGCATTAGGGGTTCTCTTTCTGAAGGAAGATGCACAAAATTCATGCTAAGAGTTGAGTTACATAAAGTGGTTTGCCCCCTTTTAGGTTGTCTTCCACAACTGGTTTATCATAGAATTGTTAATGTTGGAAAATACTACTAAGTTCATCAAGTCCAACCATTAACCCAGCACCACCATGTTCACCACTAAACCACATCCCCAAAAGACACATCCACATACCTTTTGAATACTTCTAGCATGGCAATTCCACCACTTATCTGACCAGCCTATTTCGATGTCTGACGATCCTCTCAGTGAAGAAGTTTTTCCTAATATCTAATCTAAGCCTTCCCTTGCACAACCTGAGGCCATTTCCTCTTGTCCTGTCACAGGATACCTGGGAGAAGAGACTGACCCACACCTCCTTTCAGGCAGTTGTAGAGAGCAATAAGGTGCCCCCTGAACCTCCTTTTCTCCTGGTTAAACACCCCCAGCTCCCTCATCTTCTCTTCATAGGAGTGGTCTTGGTTATTGTGTTAACCAAGAGTTTACACGGATTTATAGAGACTTTGGATCCAAGCATTGCTCTGCCATGTACGATACATGGCGTCAAGCATTTGTGCAGTAAAATCTTTATGCCGTGCCTTATGCTTCAGGTGGAGTGGATTTCAGGTAGTGTCTGAGCACAAGAAAGGCTCCTCAGAGCTGAGTTTGCAGAATTATCCACTTCTAAGCCACATAATTTAGAAAGCAGTTCATCTAAATACCAAAAAGACTCCTGAAAAAAGATCCATTAAGCTTGGCAGACCCTTCTGGCTTATTTTTCTCTAGAAGTGTGCTTGCAAGGACTGAGATGATGTCAATGTGATAATGGCCTTTCCCATTTTAACCAGCACTCAGACAGCACTGCAGAAGTGATGTTAATATTGTGTCTGCTCCATTAGTTCACCTACTGGCAGTTGCCTTGCTGAGATCACTGGCTTTTCCCATTCTGTATTTAGCTTTGTGTGCAACTTTCAGCATACAGATTATCAGAGTCCCAGTCGTCACATTTTGTAGTTCATCAAGACCTGGCTTTGCTAATTGTGAAAAACTAGTCTCAAGTTAACAGGGCAGGAGGGAAATTTTATTTTTCCCTTTCTCTTCCATAAATACGTGTATGTGTTTCAAGTACTTAAACACACACACGGTAGCTTAGAAAATATCTAGTGCAAATTTTGTCATTTCTAGCATGAAGCTGCTGTCATGTAAGATCTTTAGAAATGTTTCAAGCCAAAACAGATTCAACTTATCATTATCTTGAGAGGCAACACAGGACAGGAGAATTTCTGTTTACAGATGGACATGCTGTTTACATGGAGCCCATGCCTGGGTTTAGGACTGTGGACCAAGTTCTTCTCATCCTTCCTCCACATCAACAGCAGTGGGTAATTGGCAGACAGAGCTCAATCTGCTGTTTATTCTTGAATATCTGCTGTTTTAAAGCATTAAAGGTTTTTGTTTAGGAGACAAGTGATTTTGCATTAATATCAACCATTGCCTTTTAAGAGAATGTCTGATTTTTAAAGTTGAAGATGAAGCTTGCAATCAAAATAAGGAGCTCTAAAATCTTGGATGCCAGCAAGTAAATTAAGAAAGACGTACATTTCCTATTAAAAAGAATGGAATGATATAACTCTTGGCTGAGGGCCATGGAAGTGCTGTCAGCAGTATTTCTGTGTGCTAGGGCCAGGACTGAAGGCATAGGGCATGTCTGTGCTCCGAAATGAGCTAGTGAAGGTTTCAACTGTGTGCTGGCTCAGCACGCCCAGCCCAGCCCCGGATGGGGTCCGGATGATCTGGATGATGACTGGCTGTGCTAATGGATGGCTCCTGGGCCAGGATGGCATTGCCATGGCTGCACCCTTCCCTCTGCCCATGTCACACCGGGCATGGCTCAGAGGCATCTGGAGCACTGGGAAGCCTCTGCACGAGGGCCCACCATGCGATGAAGGAATCCACTATAGCGTTCCTTTTCCATTCTGTTTTGACAAAGGATTATTTCTTGTACCTTGTTGCTTTTAAGAGAGGGCTTTGGCTTAGCCATGGAAATGAATATTTCCCCAAATGCTTGCCTTTTGTTGAATAGTTTCCCTTTTTCATACCTCTTTTATAAGATCCTTGGATCCATTTCTGTGTAGTCAGCAAATAATTCCCACTAGCTGAAAAGGAAAAGGAAGAAAGTTTCAAATGTCAACTCCTGTTTGACTGATTTCGCTGATTGTTGGACTATATGAAATTGTTAATTGTTGGACTATATGAAATATATATATATATATATAATGTGAGGCAGGTTCTCAGACAAGAAGACATGGACAGAAATTAAGGAAAATGCAGTTGTACAAAAGGTTTTTGCATGCAATGATCAAGAATAGATTAAAAAAATAGCATATTGTGAGGATGGTGTACTGTAAGAGAAGTAATGCCAAAAAAAAATGCCTAAAGCAGGTAGGGATTGATCACCTTCTGATTTTATAGATTTACTGATTTTACTTTTCTGATTTTGCTCTTCATCAGTAGCCCAGAAGACCTAGACAACTACCTTACACTGAGTACTAAGTCATCATTAGGTTACCTGAAACCAACATTTTGTGCTATTTGAGACCCTTGAGGGCATGTGAAACATCTCATGCTTTTAAAGGCTTTGAAAAGGATGAGTTATTACATTATCAGCCAGGCCTTACCTTGGGAGTTAGCTGCAATTCAGGATACAGTTACAAACCCAGTGCTCACATAACTGGACAACATTCATCTGCTGGTTCTCTCAAGTAAAAGCCTGCAAAGTTTAGAAATTATATCAAGTTCCTGATCTTTTGCATAATATGGGGCGCATAACAAGTTCTGGTCACTCTCTGAAGCCAGAACATTTAAATCTGTGACTTCCATGAATCAACCAGAACTAAGGCAGGACTCCATTGGAAAAACACGAGCCCTGAGTTAAAACTTTCCTTTGAAAAAGAAACCTCCATAGCAATTAGTGACCTGATCTATTGATTAACCCTTTCACTATTAAATCTTCCTACTCTGTGTGTGCCACACACCAGCTTATGAGACATTAGATCATGTTGTAGGTTTGCCCATGAGAGTAGTCAACACTTTGTTGTTTCAATACCTGCATGAGGCACTCAGCATTTTTATGTTTGTTCGATCACTCTGGCTTCATTTGCTTTTGGCTGCAAGTTTTTATTTACCCACACGTGGCCTTAATAATTGTTTTCCTTAGCATTCTCTGCTTTTATATAAAACCAATAGTCTTTGTTGTTAGATATTTACTCTGTCAGTGATGTACTGTCCTCATTAGTTGCTACTGTGTGTATATTTATGTTACCAACTTTATTAAATAACTCTTTTTCCATGTCATAGTCAAAAAAGTTAAATAACAGTCATGTAAAATCTCATGGTCTGAGGATGTTTCCCTGGTTATCCTTGGATCTGAAATTTGTCATTGCTAGCATTGCAAGCATTTAACCCTTGTCCAACCATATACTGTTCCGTGTTTCCCATTGTTTGAGCCTGTGAGTCAGTGTCACTTGTGAAGCCATTCTGACTCTTTCTGGGAATCTCTTGGATGAGCATTACAAGCTTTATCAACTCGAACTGTGATTCCATCTACAAAAGTTAGCAAGTTATATCTTGTCACAATATTTTATGTACCAGGATCCTGAGAGAAGGAATCCATTCTCTATCCAGTGCCTTTTCCTTTTCAATAAGGACAGTCTAGTTCCTTGTCTTCTGGAGGAAGGACACATAGAAGACGGCAGTGGCCCAGCACCTTGTCATGCACAGGTGGAATTGGGTGGCAATGGAGACCTTCATCCTCACTGGGCTTTTCTGGGGCTGCTTGCTCTTCTTGCTTCCCAAGGAGTGCTGCTGAAACACAGCTCAGCTCGGCAGTTCAGTGGAACCATACCCTGCCCATGTCAGCCCCCTTCTGCCAGGTAATCACAGCAAACACTGACCCACCTGCTGTACTCTGATGCTGCACTGAGTTAATTATTGCTTAAGCAGTCCTTTGGAAATGCAGACATTGTGAAGGCATGAAATGTTATCACCATTAAATCAGTGCTAGTCCACAGTTCTGATTAAATTTACAGCTCTGTGCTAAAAGGTGTGAAAAAGACCATCACAAGAGGGGCCGGACTTCAGGCATACGCTCAGCCTTAGGACATGAGGCATAGTAGCACTTTGGCCATGCAGTTTGAATAATTGCAGGATTATGGAAGATGTAGGACTGAAAGGTTACAAAATATTCACATTATTATACTACTTCCCTGCACTGTTTCAGCTCACAGATGGCAAAATCACTTAAGCTGAGGGAATGATATCAAACTTAATTTGACAAAGAGCATTGGTTAAAATAACAGTAATGTACCACATGCACAGTAAATTACTAGGACCTGGAAAGAGGAAGGGAAAAATCAAAGGTATATATATTATTAATGCAATTGGTTATGACATGCATAAAATTCATAGTTAGGTTTAAAATCCTGAAAATGTATTTTTGGTTCTGTAAGCCATCTGGGCAACTGGGTATCTAACAAATCATAGATAGTATCAGAATGCAGTGCTGTTACAGTCATCTGCTTGTGCTCACATGGTTTTGTCATAAGGCTCCTGCTATTTTGTGAATCCTTGCTGGATCAGCAGTGAACATCACTATCTTCAGCTTCTGTTTACTGCAGCTTCTGAATATTGTAAATTTTGAAGGCTTATAGGAATGGTGCCAGAGGCTCTCAGAGTCTGGACTTGGTTAAAATTTGTGGTGCAGAGAAAAGAGAAAGGAGGAGGGGTGGAAATGAAGATCTCCATCTGGGGTAAATTAAGATAGAGCTACTCCAATCTATGGCAGCTCAAGACCACTTTAAGGAAAAAGCATGTGCTGAGAGCTCATGGAGGTTAGCTCAGAAAGTTCCTGCTGAGTAGCCGGCCAGGTGGTATTTTCATCCTTTTGTTTTGTTTAACTCAGAAACCTGAATTACGTTCATGGTTTTGTTTCTAGCTCTCTACATGTACTGATACAACAGTGGCAAGAAAAAGAAGTCTACTTGTAAACTATCTACTTGCTTTTTTCCAATAAAAGTTTAGACTATCCCATTTGAAGTAGGGTAAGGTAAGAAAGAGTGATTCTAAGGCTGGTGATTTATTTCCTTACTTTAGAAGGAAATAATTAATCGACAAAGTTTACAGGAATGTAAACTACGGCAAACCCTGGGATATCCTTACCTAGATTTTGTGTTTCAGTCTCTACATCCTTTAAGGAAAAAACACTGAAATATTAAAGTGGTCTGTGACACTGTGTTCTGGCCTTCTTCTGGCTTCTTTCAAGTACATTCACAGTAAACTTCATGTTATGAAGGGCAACTCAGATTTTCCAAGATTTTAAGATAGTTTAGAGAAATGTCTCAGTTGTGGTATCATAGAATGTCAGCCTTCACCTTCCAAGTGTGTGTGTTGGGGGCTTAGGTGGTTACAGCTTGGGAAGTATTTGCTACTTAATGGATTTTGTGCATTTCTTGAACAGCTGTGCACCTCACCTCCTGTGCCACCATGAGGAACAGTTCCTTTAGACAGCTAACCTCAACAGGTATGCAAAGGTGAGCTTACTAGTCAGCACTCACAAACCCTTTCCTTGTTAAAATTGAGGCCGGATTTATCCATCACCCCAGGGGATGCGGACTCGGGAAGACTACCAAGCATTTTCAGCAATTGCAGTAAGCATTTTCTGGAGGTCAGCAAATGCTTTTCTGAAAATGAGTTTTAATATTACAGCTGGAATGCTTCAAATGGAATCAAAAAAATGCACTGCTCTGTTTCCCTAGGTTTCCTAAGGTGTTATCCCAATGAATGTGACAACTGAATCTGGAGTGATTTGTTGAGCCTGGATCTCAAAGCGCCTCTGAGCTTGTATAGCATTCAGCTGGGCATCTGTGTTTGGGGTGATTTACTATCAGGATTACTTCCCACTTGTTTGTTGTACCTAAATCCTGATGCTGGTTTCAGCAGTCACCTTTTCCTGAGTTATTTTACTGGCACTGCATAGACTTACAGAGCAGAGCTTCATTTTACTTTTATTTTGTTTATTTTTTTTCCCTTTTTTTCTTTTTAATTTTAACTATTCAAATACCCTATTAGGTGTTTCTAAATGTAGGGCTTTTCTACATCATCACGGATTTGTTAACAACTGTGTGCATCTGGCCTAAATTAGACCACCTATGAAGGTAGCCTACAAAATCTAGACATTACCAGAGGAAACAGTGGAAAAGGCAGTTTACTACCAAGAAGAGAAATATTTTAAAGCCAGCCCACCAGCAAAGAAACTCTGGCAGTCCATAAATAATTTTTCAACAGAAAGTGGCAAGTGCATAGGAAGGACAGATATTGATCCCAGTTCCACCAAAGGTAATAAACTGTGTTGACTTCGGGGTACTTGCTCTAGCCTTCCAGTTGTGGGGAGGAATGAGACAGAGAGGGCAAGATGCAGTTCTGAGCCCCTGTGAAGCCCTTACCATTGAAGGTGTGTGCTCAAATTTCACCTGAAGGAAGAGAAACCCTTTAGAAACCCAAAATATTTCAAGAAATTTTTGGAGAACATTGAAAGCCTAGATCTCTGCTAGATCTGGAAGCAGCAGGCTGTAAGAAATGTAAAACTTTGCGGCATGTAGTGGGTTTGACCCACATAATAATCAAAAAAATAAAGGGAATTAAAGATGCATACAATTAAAGTACTTCCTATTTCCTCTCTACAGAGCTGAGAAGTACTGATGCTTACCTCACGTACCAGAGCAGAAGGACCACATGCTGTCCTACATAAACACTGCCAGTCCAAGTTTGATTTTATGGAGCTCAGATTTGGCTCAAGAAATTAAGACTGCTTGCAGCCCTATGCATTTCCACTTGGCTTCATCACCACTGCACAAAGCTAAGTGGGAATAACAACTCTTACAAACAGGGTTTATCTCTCCACCACTGGAAGAAAAGGAGTGTATTGTATTGTGGCAATCTGAGAACAGGAACTGAGGATCTGAGCACAGAGTGCCAATGTTTTTGCAGACTGCAGTTAGAGATCCTGTTACATGTCTGGTATTCCTTCAGTTAAATCATTACAGAGGATCTGGTGCTTGGTGCTTAGCTCTTACTATTTGCTTTTAGGACTATTTAAACGGTTTTAAATGTTTTCATGGTTTTTACCAGGCAGTTGGCCTAGAGCAGACCCAACCTTACTGGACAGTGTGGTAAAGGTGTAAACAGAGATGTTCTGCTACACAGAACGTAAAGGGATTTTGGTAGGGTGCAGGATGACCATATCTGTCTAAGCTAGCTAGATTAGTTTTGATGAGTGTTTCTGCTTCTTAACCAAACCTTCATGCATATGTGATGAACTTTGAAGGAAATCATTGTTTTCTTGTAGAAACAGGACTAACTTGTCCTTCAAATATTTGTCTCATTCCTGCACGGATTCAGACTTGATGGCCTGCTGTAACCAGTGAGGGCAAGGCAGGGGCCCAAAACCTCCTACTTTTAAGGATAAAATTCAGCCAACTGCGGTGGAGGACCAGTTCTGAGCTCTGCCCAGCTCCTGAGGTGCTCAGGTGGAACAGGACATGGAAGGAGACATACCCAGCTGGAGCCAGAGGACCTGGTTACTAACTTGTGTGCTTGTAGCATGGACCTGGAGCCCCAAAACTGCTGTGTATAAGGGAGGAGGCAGTTGCTGCCCTCACCAACTGCTTGGAAGAAGCAGAAAGGATGTTATTTGTGCTGCTTCAAGTTTGTGAACTCTGAGTTCTATCAACCCTTAGATACTTTTTGAACTGTTGTCCTCCTAAGCTCCCACAGCAGAACATACACTGTCTGTAGTCATCAGCTTCAGGCAAAATGGAGTTTCCTTGTGAGCAGGAAGAATATGCCTCAGTTTAGCTGTTTCAGATATTTTACTGGCCTACACTGAATTTTTCACCAGTGAGTTGATTTTTTTTCCAGAGTAAACATGGCAAACAATTCTTGTTCAAGAGCTTGGGCATCTCCCAGATTGGGTGTATGAAGTTGTTCACAGGAGTACACAGCAAAATCTTTGCTTAATTGGTGGAAAAATGCCCCAAGCTCTTGTCAGTACTGCTTTTGCCCTTGGGTTATAACTCCCAGTATTCTTAGATGCAGGGTGCCAGCTCAGAATCAGCTTAGGTTTCTAGTTTTTCTCCACTGAAGGATCCCCAAAATTCTGTCATACCACTCAGCTTGCACCAACAGCTCCATCTACATTCATGATCTGATTTCTGTCTAGCAATTGCTTCAGAGGTTTGCTCCTGTGAGGCTATGCTAGAAGTGATTCAGAAGAGCAGTACAGGGTAGATTGGAAAAGCCAAAGATGCCTGTACTTCCCATTGCAGGCAGAAGGAAAATTTCCCTTCTGCCCTTGCTACTGAGGTTCCCTTTCCACCAGAGCATGAGTAATGCATCCTCTTGCCAGGTAAGTAACACCTTATCTACTTGATATAAAATACATTTATTTTCTCAAGGATTAAACCAAAAATAGAAAGCATTGTTAATTGGTTCAAGGTGTTGTTATTTGCACTTGCAAGGCTGGGAGAGCTGATGCTATGGATCTCAGATGTGAAGCTGTTCTTCTGAGGGCCCATCTGACCCTGCTCCGCAGCTTTCTCCTTCCTTTCTGCAGACTGCACCTGTCCCTGCATGGAGCAATCCCTGACCAAGGTTCTGAGATGCAGGTCAGTTAATTTGGCTTAAACCTTGTCTAGCATTATTTTCAAATAGTCTGGTCTGTTGCACGTCCCAGGCCACTGAGCAATCACCTTGCTACTTCTGTGTTGAGGCCGGTTACTGACATCCTGATAAAACACACCTCATGCATTTTGACTCCCTTTTAGTTCTTCAGAGCAGTGGTTTCCAGTTTTTTATGTCTTTTCATGTCCTGATGAGCACAATAGCCAGCTGAAACCCCCATTTTTCTTGGCAAGGGTCCTTACCCATTCCAGTCAGAGTTACACCTCAATTTTCTTCTTGATAAATTGTGCAGCACAAGACTCAAATAATTCTCCTTGCAGGAATTTCTCCCTACCCTCACATTGTTTATGTTAGTATTTTTTGCCACATCTACAATTTTTTCCAAAAGCCCGTTAAAAATGCTTTAACTTTAACTCAAATACAGTTTTATGGTACTTATCAAATCCGTATGAAGAGGTAGAATCACCTTCCTTGTTGTAATCACCATTCTCTTGTTTAAATATCCAAAGGTCATTTAACCCCTCTGGCTACATGCTTTGGAGAGATGCTTCTCTTTTCTGGTCCTAAATGCTCTGAATCATCTGAGCTTTGCATGGTACACTGGCAGATACAAATCAGGCCTTATTAAAGCATATTTTGTTTGAATGGATCCTAATGCTTTGTATAATGATCTCATTATTTACTATTCTGGTTGTATTGGACCACCCACATGCCATATCAGCAGTGCCTTTACGGTTCACTCCAGACAGCTGATGGCCCAACTGGGTCACTAGCTGAACATCCATCCTGCTTTCCTGGTGGTATCTCTTAGCTGTTGGCAGACCTGGATAAAGTCACTGAGGTTACCAGCAGAGTCGTCTCACTAATGAACCTCTCCACATTAATTCAGAGGCTTACACCCTTTGGGAAGGGTGTGCAAAACTTTCTAGCTCCTCAAGGCTTTTCCATCCCAACACTGAACCTTCTTGCTTCAAAAAACCAAAGCGCTCCCCCATGCTGAATTTTCACCCTGGAAACATTTAAGTGTGTTGATTGTTTTTATTGATTTCAAGTGAAATACAGTCAGAAAAAGCACAGATGTCGCAGATTAAAGCTCAAAATATGAAGAAGCAAAATCCAACCTAAGTTTTGAGAAGGAATGCACTTGTCCCTGCTGTTCTCACCACTGTTGTGTTTGTCAGAGTGGATCATGACCAGGGCCTGTGGGAAACTCCCTGGCAGCCCCAGGCAGCACCAGCTCTAGACCACAGAAACACGGCATGCAGAGAATTTTCAGAGCCTCTCCCTTGGTGGTAGGAAGGGAAGGAACCCAGCAAGCAGCCAGATATGCTCTGTGCCTCAAGGAGCCTCCCAGGCCAAGCAGGAGACATAGTGAATACACCAGGGATACAGTAAAACCCCAAGGATGATGCTCTATAACCCCAAGGGTGAAGCTCTATAAAAGCAACGTGGGTGCATCAGCTGATTCAACACAGCTGACATTCTTCACCTCAGACCTGGGAAAGAAGAGGACTTTTGCTGGGACAAGGAGGCATGTGCTAAACAGCAATTATTCTAGTAGCAAAAGACTGGCTTCTGGGAGCTTCTCCCAGCAGAATGGAGTTCTCTGTCCTCTCTCCCTCTGCTGATCGCTGCTCCTGTGTGTAAGGGAGTGGGCAGGTGAGCGTGGGTGGCTGGTGTGCAGACTGAGCACATCATTGCAAATTATCTGCAGGCTTCAGGTAAAATGTAGATCAGAAAGTATCACATAGCAGGAGCTGGTTTTCATATTTAGATAAAGCAAGGCTTGATGTGGGATTTTATGAGGTTTCTGTGCTGTTACTACAGCACCTGGTTCCCGCTAAGAAAACACTGAACACCAAAAGTAAAATCTCCCTGGTGGGGGTCTTGAAATGTCTGTAACAGGCTGGGGCCATTTTGGTCCTTCCAGACTATGTGCCTGCCCAAAAACCAGAGAAGACAATGACAATTGTCATTAACTGTCGGCAGGCACTGTGTTAAGTCATATTAGACCTGTGACCAGAACTTATCCATGGGAAAAGTATGGCTTACTTTCTTCTTCATCCAAATGTTAGTTAGCTTCATTCTCTCTTCTAGTGTGTGGGAAACTTCAGTCACCAATATACCAGGTATTAATGTGCACCCATCCTTTTATTCCAGGTAAAACACTATGTCTTGGAAATCCCAGTAACCTACTTCATATGTTATGGAGAAGTAACTTCTGGTTTCCATTAAATACTTATTTGTATGCCAGTCCTTGGTGGTCTGTGAATTAGTAGCAAAGAACTGTATAAGCTTTATATGGTGTTTTCTATAGGCAAGGGGAATGATTTGCTGATTAAATGTTTTGAAGGATGACATTATTCCCAGATCTCAGATTCTTTGGACTCAGTGGTCCAAGCAACTGCACCCAGAAGCATTGCTCATGACCACATAAACGTGATCTAAGAAACTGGGATAATATCCAGGTTTTCAAAGCAAGCTTCTTCCAAGCACAGAAGAGGAAGAGACATAAGACAGGCAAAGTGAGGCATGATGCTGTTGGTTCTTGGTGAAATGTGGCCCTGTCTGGAGTGTGGGGGTTGGGTTGGGACCCAAAGGTCTCTGGATCTACTGCAGATTGCCTGGCTGACCTTGGGCAAGTCCCTGCCCCTCCACTTCCCTTCCTTGTTCAAAGAGCCAGAGCTATCTTTAACAAATATTTGCCCAGGTAGTGCCTATCACTAAGAGTCAAATGTCAAACTTGCCCCTGATTCTTCTTCAGGCTTAAAGTCTGCAGGTGCTATTTTCTCTTCCCAAGGGTGATTCAAAAGGCTCGTGGTTCTACATGCAGCACCAGGGGACACTAAAAGGCATCCCACATCAATGACAGTGCAGGCTACATTTCATTACTTTTTGTGGTCTTCTCTCTGAGATATCAGAGTGCCCCATCTGCAAGCAGGAGGTCAAACAGGCCTTCCCCAGTGGCTGGGGTCTGGGTGGGAGCTGCCTCTCACCAAATCACAGATTCCTCTGGGGCATGCTGGGCTATGCTTGCTCTTCCAGCCAGGCTGGAAAGCTATACCCAGAATTCACTTCTCTGCACTTGTCACCACGCTCCAAAGCAGGCCCTTTCCCCTTAGGAGCCCCAGCACCATGGAGTATTCCACCAGTAGAATTTTGCTTGAGCAGGGGCAGCCAGGATCAGGCCACATGACACCAGCATGAGGGGAACAGCTTTCCTCTGATCTAGGAAACTGATCTGGGCATGCTACTGGCTGAAACACTTCTCTGATGGGAAAGAGTATCATGTGTCCTCCTAGGAAGGATAGAAATGTTGTCCAGTTGTCAATCAGATGAGATGGATTGATTGTCCCTTCTGCTGTGACTTACCATGTGAAAGACAGAAACCAAATGGTCTACAGGGACTCTGTGAAAGAGAGGGACGAGACTCACTTGTGTGTAACATCCATGCATAAAACTCATTTTTGTGGGAGCTATCTTCAGAAATCTTGTGCATCATACAAGACCATAGAATCAGTTCCACTATAGAGGCTCTTCTTCCTGATGGCATCATTTGAATGATCTGATTTTCAGGTGTACTGAGTACCCAGTGACCTCCTGGCAGACACTCAACAATTCTAAGAAACAAGACCCCTTGACCAAGTGGGTTTCTGGTTTTGGAACACATAAAAAAAGATCACAGTCCACCTTGTCCAGAAATCAGCATAATGCTTCAGCTATGTAAGCTCCACCTTACTAATTCAAGACTGCATGGCATCAGCCATCTCAGCCCCTAACCCTGACATCTGATTTGAGGAGCTGCAGATTATTTGGGACGTAACCCAGGGATTGTTACAGCTTCTAGTTACCTCCTGTGTCCGAGTCATCTTTCCTACATGTTCAGAGATAATTTATTTATCCTAAGATATGTCTTTAAGTTTTAAAGCAGCACAGTGGTGAGGCACAGTCTCTTTCATCCTCACAGTGTAGGCAATGCAGAAGGTACTCAGATGCACTTGGCTCTGTAAGCCTGATCCTTCTCTTGCTGTATGCCAACCTCACCCCATATTAAATCCACATGGGGTTAATCCTGATTTATAGCAGAGCAAATGGTATCAAAGTCAAGCTTCTGATCTGTTTTGCTTGTGGTTATAAAATTTGAGTTTGAAAATCCTTGTGAACTTTGTTATCTGAAAATTTACTCATGCCTCTTCTTATTTTTTTCTGTGCATTTTTTCCCCCCACCACATTAATCCAGAAGCTTGTCATTTTCTTTTAAACTCTGAAAATGACCTTGCTTATTTTGATGGGCTCTGGAACAATTGCACTCACTGTATTGCACTCATTCTCCATCCTGGGGCTGTGAGTCATTATGGTTATGAAAGACAGAACATTGAGTCACTGACTATCAAAAACCTCTACTGTGAGAGATGGAGCCTTTCAAGAACCCCTCTTCTGGTAATCATTACTCTTCTGTGTTCATACTACGGACCCTGATCCCAAGTCAGAGCTGTCTCTAGTCACTAAGTGCAGTGTAAACCCATTCCTCTTGCCATAGTCCTTTCCCTGATGAGCAAGTACAGGATTGATTTGGGCCTACCTATATCTGGACAAACTTCCATGTAAGAGTCTTAACAGATATTGATTAATTAAGACTTGCAACAGTTGTATCTGTTAGCTGAGAGTCAGCATGTTGGGCAGTAATTTGGCTGGTACTGGTCAAAGTCCCCATCTGTCTCGCCACATATTCCCTCTGGGACCTTGAATAAGTTGTCCATAGCTGTTGGGCTTCTAAATACCCATGAAGGATGACTTTTGGCTTAGATGTGCCCCAAAATTATCTCTGTAGGAATGTAGTAACACTGCACCCTTCACAGCCCGGATGAGGAGAGAAAATACCACCTGACACGCAGAGTGACAGGGAAAGCCTGAAAGCGTTTCTGTCATGTGGAAATCTAACCCATGTGACAGGGTACCAGACTTTGTCCCCTATCTGCTCTGTCCTGGTTCCACATATTCAAATGAGCATTTTGGGGGGAACACATCCTGTGAGGTGATACCACTTGCCAGTGCTAGCAGCAGGTCCAGGGCTGGGACTGCTCTGCCTGTGTTCACTGTAACACTACCATTCGCCTTTACTAATGCAAAGCACCTTTTACTCAGTCTGGGCCACTGTGCCCTGAGGGCCATGCCCAAATTTTATGAAGGCCTTACTTCTGCCCCAGTCAGATCCCAGGATGGTTTCTGGCTGGAGCATGGCACCCCAAGGGTAGGAGTGTCCATCCTCCAAGCCCTTCTGCATGTTCCAGCAGTGACAACAGCTGCGGTTTGTTACAAAGACATATCATTCTGCTTGCAGCATTTCCCACCCCATCCACTCTACAGCAAACTGAGGTTTACATTACTGCTTGCCTGATCCAGTTCTGTGCTTAATCCTTCCTGCACAGCACTTTGTCCCAACAGGCCAAGCATAAGCTTCAGTGACGCCCGCTTTGATGTTTATACAAGTGTCACTGGCAGTGCAGACTCTGGGTCTGAAGCACTGAGCCATATGGATTTCCCCAGATGGATTTTAAATCAGTTTTGCATTTGTGCCCTGGGAGTTGATGATGCAGAGGGGGAAAATAAGCTTTCAGTACCTGCTTCATGACCATGACACTGGTCTTCAGCAGCCAAGGAGCCAGAGGCCAGTTTCTTATCTTTGCCCAGGTTCTACTACCAGGTTCTACTGACACTGGTATCAAATGGCAGAAATTCACATTGTGTGGTGGACATGCAGTTTTCTGTATGGGGTATCACAGATGAGCGTTCATCAGCTTCTTTAAGGCACTGCATTTGAGTCATATTGGTTTTTAATGACTTGTGTTAATATGACAATTTTTTTGCAAAGTGAAATGCATTTTAACAAGTTGTGTTTGCCCTCTTTGTGGTCAGATAAGTGATCCCTGATGTTTCCAGCAGTGACCCAATAAGTGAGCACAAGAACCACATGATAATTAGATCTGTTTCTTTTTTAGTATTCTGTCTGTGCTGCAGCCACTAACCCTCACATCGAGCTGGTGAATGTCTCACTCCATTGCACTGAGCTCAAGCTTTTTCTAATGTCCACTTATGGAAGCCTTGCTCAGTTAAAGTTCATGGTAATTTAAAGATTATTATGCAAGCGCGCATTACTCTGTCACTGAAGGACAGCTTGAAATATTGTAGCCAGTAAAGTTTGACTGAATTATTTGCAATTAATGATCCAAAGGGCTGGAATGAGAAGTGCTGCCCTGCACTTCTGGTTAGGCAGGAAGAGCTTCCTTCAGGAAGATGGGTTTCATTGCTTGGCTCTTCTGTGTCTACCTTGAGTCTACTTTTTTTTTCAGATGAGTGTGAATCAGCAAGGTATTCAGGTTGAGAAGTTCAGAGCTCCTTGTTCCCACCTCAGTCTCGAGAAATAGGTCCTCTCAAATTGTCTTGAGTTGTGTACCTGGAAGCAAAGAAAAGTGAGAATCTCTGGTCACTTTTGAAAGTACCAGTTGCATTTAGTGGAGGTGAAAGGTAACTATTTAACCCTCTGTGTCTATCTCTGCTTGGAGTCCAGAATACAAAAATGCTATTTCTTGCCCTCTGGGTTAGGATGAAGGATGACATGCTGCAAAATAAATCTTCTCAAAGTGTCTCACAGTGGTATAGGACTGCTCACTTTGGAACTTTGTAAAAGTGAAGATGGCAGAAGTTGCAGGTGGTGGACATGTTATGGCAAAGGTTTCTTCAGATTCTAACTGGGCAGCAAATTAAATTTAAAAACACAGTGACTGGAGGTACTAGGCCTGTAATTAAGTGGATGGGTGGATGCATGGCTTATCTGCTAACATATGAACATTAAAGAATCCCCTAAAACCACATTAGAAAGCTTATATGATTTAACTTAATTGCTCTTCTTCTCGTCTTGAAGTTGATGAAATTAAAGGAAATTTTGGCTTTACAAAAAAATGAAGTGGGTAATTCAGGAAGAGAATTGTCTGGCAGTGCTCTGAAGTTTTATTGCAAAATGCATAAGAAATATTCATCTCTAGTTGGATAAATAGATTATTTCAATACAGGGAAGCAAAATATATAAATGTTTTGCAATAAGTAGGGTCTTGTTTTGCATAATATAATTCCCATGAGTAATTGCAGTGAGACCACTGGCTTTGTCAGGGCTTCTAACAAGAATATTATTTTGCACCAACTTGCGTCATTCCAAATAATTTTACTCGAGCTGGCCTCTAAGTAATTATTCACCTGGCCTGCTGAACCTCAGCATTTGATTGCCTGTCTGATATTCACCACTTGTTCTCTCCTGTCCTGCACAAAGATAGGCCAGGACTTTGCTTCTGTGTGGGACAAGATGTGCGGGTGGTGGCCAGGGCCAGTGATGTGCCTGGAAGTTTTGGGCTGAGCCAAAAGCAGAAGACAGCTGTTGACAGCTCAGAGGGGAGATGCTGGTTTATGAGTCTGGGGATTTGAAATTAAGCTCTAAGCTTCAGGAAGTGTCATGTGCTTACTTACAATGCAGTGCTCTGTAAAAATTACAAGAACCACAAAGCAAAGGAGAAAAAAATTCAAAGCAAGGCACAAGGTGGTTGTTGCTCACTTTACACATCCCAATTCAAAAAAAAGGATACTTTTCCTACTTGTTCTTTTTTTTTCCCCCCAAAAAAAATCTCATCCCACAGAAAAGACCTATTAACCCTTTTTTATTGCATTGACTTTAAAATATCATACAGACAGGCTGCCTTCTGGTTTTACTATGTTTCTACCGTACTAGCCCCTCGTTTGCTGGAAGAGTATAATTACAAGAAATTAAAAAAAAAAAAGGCAGCTTTAGTTCGAGTGTTTTGTTTACGCTAGCCTTTAGGAGCCAAGAACCTGCAATATTGCAATACACAGAAGGCTGCCAAACTTTTTATCCAGATTGTAACACAGGAAAACAACTTCCTGTGCTACAAGGAGCATTGGAAATGCATGCTTCCCTCTTCTACTTTTTATTGCACACCATTTAAGACGCCTAAGCCTGCATCAAATTCTCCGTGACCCAGCTCTAAGCGTTCCACTTAGTTAGCCTAAACCTCTTTACATTCCTCAACTCTGATCTGCTAATCCCCCATAAATCACCCCCATTTCTCAACAAACTCAAGGCAGTGTTAAGATTTATGTGGAAAGGATTTGTCATTTCCCACCAGCCTTAACCTGAATTAAGATGGGTGAGTGCTGGGGGGCGACAGAAGGAGGAGGACCTGCCACATGAGGGGTACAGTTTTGCACAAGAGAGCAAATTCATCTTGTTTTTCAGGTGATCAAGGATTTCAAGCTGCAAACAGGAATGTTTCTGAGGCTGTTTTCATCAGGACAATCCCAGCAGGGAAGGATCTGGAGAAGAACTGCATTTTAGCAACTTGTAGGCGCTGCATACTCTGGGTGCCTGTGCCAGAGCACTGGCAGGGGCTGTTGGGGTGTGGCTGGGGTTAGCCCAGAGCCCCAAGGGCACACACAGCCCGCATGATGTGCAGAGAACACGAGGCGCTCAGTCCTGTGGTGCTTGGCCCCCAGGTGTGTAGAGGGTAGGAAGCATGTCTACATTCTTTGTGGGGAAAGAATCAAGTGCCAACAAACCCCCTGTGTCCCTCCATTGGGTCTGCCTTGTTTTCCTCAGTTTAGGTGGTCACACTTCCAGTTACTCCCTGTACTGCAAACACAGAGGTTTTGTTCCAGGCTGTTAGAGGTTACCTCTCCTCTGGTGGTGCCAGGTTTTCTTTTTACATCCTGTGAGCAAGGGTTCAGGAGCACAGGCCCTAACTGTACCCCCTGTGTGGGACTGGGATTTCAGCCCCTTCCCAGCAGGTTGTTTAGACTTCCCACATGCATCCTGTTGCACAGCAGAGCATTTACAGCTGTATTGACTCTCTTCACATCTAAGTGTTTTTGTTTGTTTGCTGTAGAATACAATCTCTGCTCTTGTTCTTCACACCCGAACCATCATCCCTTCCTGGAGGCTGACAGTCACCTCCTGTGGCCACCAGCTCCTGACCCCAGCAGTATCTGCTCTGGCAAAACTGGCCCCTGTGCCCCTCCTGGGGTCCACAAACCCTCCCTTGGCCCCTGACTTCTGGGACTCAGCAGGGCTTCCACACAAGCTCTCCAGGAACTTGTCCAGCCCAGCTCTATGGAATTCTGCTGGTCCTTACACTCACCCTTCTCACCCCACAACCCCCATGAAAGTTTTCTCCATGAACAGAGCCATCATCAGAGAGTTATGTGGACATAAACATTTGCCAGGGTGTCCTATGCAGAGGCATTTCTGCCACACTCTGCTCACATGGATGCCAGCAGTCAGACTCCTGCAAACAAATGCTCCCAGCAGTCACACGGATGGGTTTGGTGAGTGATAAACTGCATCTTTTGGATGAACATTGAGCATTCCTGAAAAATGAATAGGACCATTCAGGGCCTATTTCCACAGGGGAAAACAGTGTGTCTAAGGAAAGAACTTTGCTGCTGGGTGAAGTTGCATCTGTGGGGTGGGAGTTGAGCTGGATGGGTTGGAGCTGGCATGATGATGTAGAGAGGACTAAGCAAAGTATCAGCAGCCACCAGCTGTTCCCAAGACAGAATGTGTGTCTTATCCCATAATAAGTATGAAAAATAATAACAACAACAACAACAACAAAACAACAATAAAAAGCCACCTTGTGCATGAGTCACCTGGGATGAATATGTTCCTGTTGGCAGTGTGTTGTGCCATATCCTTTGATTGACCTGGGCTCTGATTCAGGCTGACCTTTACACCTGGATCAAATGAAATTATGGCTATTGATCAGGATTTTTGTTGATCTGACTGAATGGACTTTGTATAAAAAACCAGACATGTTCCTCTGCAAATTTTGTGACTTTATAATCTTGATCTTCACTAACAATGATAGTCAAAAGACACATGCAGGTGAAAGGGAAGAAAAGGCACCTGTAAGGCAGGTTTTCCCTGTCTCTTTTGTTAGTTTTCATGTCATGTTTCCTTTATTACTACATGTGTCAGCTCTTCTCTACTCTTCCTCAATTCTTTTCCTTTTTCATTTCTCTGTCCTGTGTCTTTGGTGTTTTCCTCCCTACCTCATATTCCCTGTTTGCCCTCCTCCTTTCTGCTTTGAAAAGCATTGCTCCAGCACCAGTGCCTTTGTACTTGCTGGACTTGTACAGGCCCAGGTGGCTGGTGAAGCACCAGGACACTACCTTGATGCCTGGTATTGCTCTGCCTCCCCACAAATAGCTCTAGTGAGACCCTGGGACTTCTGCCAAGGGAGGCCAGTGCCCCTAACTCCACACATCCCTGCTGCAGCATCCCATATCCCATGGTAACACCTGCTTCAGTGCTTTCTGCTTGAGCTCAAATTCTTGAGAGAGGACCCTCAGTTTTTAATTCCAGCCTGTCTGCTGCTACTGCTCACTGTTTCCCAATCTGTAAAAGGCCATGCAGCTTTCTCTGCACTTGTTCTCTTGGAGGAAGAGCTTGATCCAGAAAGAGAAGGTCCTGGTTTCTTCCCAGGACTGAAGTGTCAGGTAGCTTTTGTTCATTTACTGAATCACCCCACCCTAACTCTTAGTGAAGTTGGTCTGTGCAGTTGAACAGTGACAATAGCTGTCCAAAACAGGCTGTTTTGGGGTGGGGGCTGAGCCAGGGTGACTGGCAAGGCTGCAGGGCTCCACCATTAATTCAGTTTATTTTAGCAACAAAGCTGTTACAGCTCTCTTGTTCTACTCGTCATGCAGCAGGCCAGCTCTAATTCTGCCTGAGCTCTTACCTGGAAGCAAAATTTCACATCCAGCTCCAGAATTTTAGTTGCTTCTAGTTAAATACTCAGAACCATTCTGGTTTTGAGCTGCAAGCTGATGACAGGACATTAAAGAAATGCCTGAGCATTTAGCATTCGTTCTGCTTGAGGAGCTGTTTCTCCTGGCTCTTTGTCTAGATCAGATTAGAAAAATGCAGCTTAGCTACCCTTTCCATACCATTCTTGCCCTGTTCCCCTGGCTTTGTCAGGTTGGTTTTTCAGCTGAAGCTCTGTTCTAATTCTGCCAAATCACTTCATTCTCTTTCTAATTCCCATGAATCTCAGTTTTACACTTCTATTTTTTGTTAACAGGGACAATATTGTTTGGATCCAAGTGAAAATCATTGGTTGGATAAAGCTAGATGCAGAGGGGTGAGAAGAAGCAGAAACACCAATGAGGAGAAAAAACAATGCAGTGAAGAGGAGCTAGAGAAGCACTTGAGAGAAAGCACTTTTGGGCAGATGGCTGGCCAGACCAAGGCTGGAAACAGAAGCCTGTTCCGTTTCTTCTGTGTGTTGGGAAATAGGGCCTTTTTTGTTCCTGATAAATAAGCAGCATGTGTCACATATTGTGTAACTCCATCACCCATTTGTTCTAAAGGAAAAAAAAAAAGACAATAGGCAGAAAATTGCAAGCTGCTTTGTCTGTAGCATAAGATAACTGCATGGTACACCAGGCTAATAAGCCTTTTAAAATATAACAGGTTTAAACCTGTTTTGCAGTAGGCAAGGACCTCAGTGTATGAAAGAAACCCCTGGATTTTGGTCCAAGTTTACCTGTTCTACATCCAGTGTGATACCCTACAAATACTGAACCTGGCTGCCCAGACACTGAGAGTGACAGTGTGACTTACAGAGGGCAGCACTACTGCCTGCTCCTCAGCCACTCCCTTTCCTCCCTTTCTACTTGGCTGTTCAATGGCAGTGGTGGGGACAGCACGTCACCCATGGGTTACACACTACCTGTGGTGACATCAAGCAGCTCCAGAAACCCGACTTTTGGGAGCCACCATAGTATGAACCAGGTCCCTAAGGATTTCCAAAGGAGGACTGAGACACCTTTCCCTTCTCAAGGCCAAATGATACCAGAGTGGAGCCAGCTGAGCTCCTTGTCCCCACCTCTTTAATAGTAAAGATGTCAAAGTTCTATTATATATATGTTACTGCAGCTCCTTTAGATTTAATTTAAGCTACATGACCTTGCATTTAGAGTGCCTGCCCTTGTCTGTAATCTAATCAACTCAGTCAAGAGGAATACTTGGACAAGGATAAATGTAGGCCCAGGAGCCAGAAATTAGATTGTGTGCAATTACATCTGTGGATTTATAGCAGAAATTTACTGCAGAAAGTGGGGATTTTTATCTTCTCAAGAGCCCAACAGCAGGGAAAGTTAATGGCTGACACATTTATTGCATGGAATTTGCAAAGACCCATGGAGTTGTCATTAGATAGATGGAACAGGCATGAGTCAATAAATTGGTTAGTACATAAGTGGAAGAAAAATCTTGCTAGAACCATTCTTTCTTTATTGATGGGACAATGTTGTGAAGGAAGCCATAAACAAGGGGTGTAGGAAAACATAAGCAATTCTTTTTAACTTCTGAGGCCACTTCAATTGCTTTCCAAAGCACAGTTTGCATTCTGCTGTTGGCATTGCTCAAAACCATTTTAGTTCCTTCAACCCAGCCAGAGACTGCTCAGCTCCCCTCCTCCCTCTGCCTTATCAGTGTTACACCTGGCCCTCATGCCTGATCAACATCCAGGGCATCAGAAATGATGCATTTTCCCTGACATGAGCCACAGGGAAGATGCACCATCAATACCCATCTCAAATGGCCACTTCACTCCTGTTTACTTTCCCTTCCTGTTGTCCTAGGTGCTGTAAACATCACCCAAAACCCACCCAGATCTTGTGCCAGGAATTGTAATGTAAGGCCAGAGAGTAGGGAACATGCATGGGTAGATGGGGAGATGCTAAGAACTAGATGATCTTGTTTATTTTAGCTTACTTCATGTAGACAAAAGATATTTGAGTTTGTGTTTGAGCTCCACGAGAAGTTTGTTTGTGCTGGCATAGGAGCCTCAAATCATTACATTCACATTTCCAGCTCTGGATAGTAACATTTTGAATATAAAATTAAACAAATATTTTACTTTTAGTCACAAACCCCACATCTATTCACACTGGATTTTGGGAAACCTTTATAAAAACAACATAACACAAGATTGCATCTAAACTGCTTGGCAGGCAGCCTGTAATGGCAACCAGGAGGTTTATTGTTGAGAGTTAGTTATTTAGAAGAAGCTGAAAGTGTGACAAAATAATGACAAGAGGGTTTTTTATTTGTAGAAAGTAAAAGCTGATGGTTCTCAGCAGGAACATGCTGTACAATGTTAGAGCAGAGACTGCACCAAGAGAGATGCAAATGTAAGAACCCAACTGACGAGAAGTGAGAACAGGGGGAATAAACATGTGATGGGGACAAACCAGAAGAATGGTCGGTGCCTGAAAGACTTGTAGTGATAAGGGATTTCTTTATTCTATTCCATGAAAATCTCTCCTAATACATTGTAATTGCATGAAGGAAAAAAACACAGACAACTGAAGAAATGGACCAAGAAAAGACTTCCTCTGTTCTGGGTATGCCAAGTGCAGCTTCGCCTGCGAACCCCGAGGGCATTGTTAGTGCAAGCCCTATTCCTTGTGAAGGAAGCCAGCCTGAGAAATAATGAGCAAGAATAAGGGGGCTGTTGGCACAATATTATGATTATTTGAGGAAATAATGCTATATAAAGATTAGCACAGGATAATAGCTATTGCATATAGCAGTGTTTTATGGTCCATTCTGCATTGCTTAACATTATTACTCATTCTGTGTCAGGCACTGTTAAACTGAATTTTAAAAGGAGGCCCTTTGCCTTGCTCTGGTGTTGGCAGCTTTGGTGTATTGTTAAGCCTTACAGTCTACGTGTCTCAGTGCATAATGTAACACTTACTGGTTTGAACTGTAATTCTCTTTTATAATCTTTTGCTACTGTGAGACATTGCCCCTTATGGAATTCCCATAACCTCAAACTTGATTTTCTCATAAAAACAAACAAAAACAGTTCTTTCCCAAACTTTGTAAGTTAGTGTAGACTAATGCCTCTCTGCAGAGGACATGGATGTCTCAGTATCTTCTTCCTTCAGCAAATTAAGAAGCCCTATTTTCCTTTGATGTCTGAGGCAGGAAGGAATTAGTCTGTGGCTCAGCAGCAGAATCGGGTGACATCAGTCCTTGTGCAGGTCTATGGGGTCCTGCAGAGCTGACATTACTGACTCTTGCTGCCCACTCTCCTCTGCAAGGACTCAAATGGAACCCCATGCTAAGGCCAGCCTCATGAGATGGCTCCAGTCCATTGCAGAGACAGATATGACAGGCCAGACACAATCCTGGCCCTGTGCAATTCAAGGGCAGATGCTTGGGAGGCATGACATTTGGTTAGAAACTTCAAACAATTGATCCTTGCCGCATAGGTATGAAGATCTTGCCAATTTCTGACAAGGGCATGTAGTGATGATAGGACAAGGGGTAATGGCTTTAAACTGAAAAGGGCAAAGGACCACCATGGGCCACATCCAGCCCCTACGTACAGATCAGAAGGAGACTGAGGAGACAAAGCAGGTCCTATGCTGTCCAAATCAGCCCTAGTGGCAAATGTAGGTCTCAACATGAGTTTTTGGCCATCACTTCATCAGAAGTGGGTGTTACCTGGATGATCTGGTCTTTTGGGAAGACTATATTGCAGATTTAGGATGGTCCCTGCAATGCCTGAACTCATCCCTGCATCAAATGCACAGGGTTGTAGGACAGCTCAAGGTTGGATAAGTCCTCAGCACTGGCCTGCTTAGCTACAGAGTGACAGATCAGCCTCTGTGCCAGCATTTCCTGGTTCAGGCCCAGCTGCAATAACCTGTGCTTGCACATGACTGCAATGGGGGTTTAAATTCACTGCTCCAAACTGCCTGAAAACTACAGTGTAGGTTTAGTGTTGATTTTATAATCTAAGGGCCAAGGGATGAACATCAAGACCTGACCTTCACTTGGGCTGTCAGGGTTCAGGTGGGTCTGGGTTCAAGAAGAACTGTCCTCTCTTTGGCTGCAGACTGGTGGCATCAATCTTCTCCAGGCCCAAGGGGATCGTGGCAAACATTTGTGAGGGGCTGCCCCCAGAGAACCTGTCTCTATTTTCAGCAGTCAGCAGGCAGCTGCTTCCTGCCAGTTCCCAAGGGACAGGGTGGGGGTAATCCCATTTGCTACCACACACATTTTTCTTGCAGACCCATGTTCCAGGAACATCCCAGTGCAGAACAAAGCTGAAAATGCACTCTCTGCTGTTGCCCTGGGATGAGATGCAAGGCATACCTAATGTCCAGTGAGTCAGGAGCTAAGTTTGGCTCTTCCCCTTTGTAAAATCTGTGCCAAGGGAAGATTTTTCTGAGAATATCAGGTTTATTAGTCTAAAAAAAAATGTAAGGAGGCAGGCTATTTATGTTTGTGAGTGCCACCAACAGGCACCATATGAATTCTCTATTTACCTCTCTGCTGGGGACTGTACACCCAGTCTCCATCTCATAGCTGGCAAATGTCTGGTAGGGACAGGACATACATTATGCTGGACAAGTCTCAACACCCTGGGACACAGGAATGGGTCCCAGGTCACCCAACATCTCTCCACACTGCTGTGAGGCAGCATAAAACTGCAGCTGGATCTGCAGAGGGAGCAGGGGCAGAGACAGAGTTTTATTTGTTTGGGAAGCACTCAAACACCATGGAGATGAAGGCCACAGAAGCACCTAGGTAAATAGAAAAGGCTTTGCTAACAGGGAGCAGTAATGCCTAATGAGTCATCCTGCTGCTCTGCAGTGTTGTTATCACTTTTGCATTGTGCAATCAGAAGCTATGAGGTTGGCAATAAAAATAATGCACGATGAAATGAGTATCTGCCTGGTTATGCAGAAGGCAGCCGTTTCCTATAGATACTCAGTTAAACATAGGCAGTTGCTTTCAAAGTCAAATTCCAGATTATCCGATTTCTTTGAGCTTCCAGAAGGCTCAGATCTTGATTGAGATGCTTCTGTATGGACCTCTCTTTAATTAAAATTGTATCAACTATTTAACTGGAGAATGTCTTTCATGACAGCATGCCTCTCAAGGTTAAAGAGTCACAGAAAGATACCACCTAATTCATTCACCACTACAGGATGGAGAGTTGGAGTCTGCTGTAGGCTTGCAGCTCCTCTCCTCCACATAATGAGCTGTAACTCAGCATATGGAAGCAGCCATAGGGGGTGTTTTTCCTGTGTCTGATGCTGAGAATATATAATGTAAGGTAAGTATGAAAGAATAGTATTTTTAGCTAAAATGGGGTGTCTTTTCCTCCACCCTTTCACTATTTTAAGTGCTGACCCTGAGGTGAACTTTGAAAAAGTCTCTGCCGTTACCTACTTGCCTTTGTATATTGGGGTTTTGAATAGGATTCATCATGAAAGAGCCTGTTTCTGTCAGAGAAGCTGTGCTTCCTGCATATTTCTGCTTCTTAATAAAAGTTTTCTTTTGCTGTGGAATTCTTGAGCTGTGCTTCAAATTCAGGTATTCAGTTTTGTTGAAGGTAAACATATCAGTAGTGGGAACAGATCTCAGCCTCAAACTTTTGGAGATTCAGCCACAGTCTATTTTAATAAATGTCACTTTCAGCAAAGAGAAGGAGAAACCAATCCCAAATCTCTGTGTTGAAACTGTAGAAGACCTCATTTGTATCCAGCCTTCATTGTTCAGTCCTGCCTATGATCTGGCTCTTCTTGCCACTGCACTGAGATCCAGATGTGAACTCAGGCCTAATACTTGTGGTTTGGGCACATCTTATATTATTAGACATCTCCTCATCATATCACTACTCCTGGTCAGTCACTCCCATTTGGAGAAAGGATTTCTCATATCAGTTTGCATTTCTTACCCCAGAAAGTCTACCCCAGTCATGGCTCCAACTTAAGTTACTGCCAAGCATATATCTATTCACATCCCTTGGAGCTGCACTCTTCTAGATAGTGTGGGATCATAGAATATCCTGAATAGGAAGGGGCCCACAAGGATCACAAGTTTCAAACCCTGGCCCTGCAGAGAACAGCCCCAAGAATAATACCATGTGCCTGAGAGTGTTGTCCAAACACTTAGTGAACTTCAAAATATACTGTCTTCTTCTCCAGGAACCATCTCCAATTATCTTTAGCAGGGTAGTTCTGGATGTGCACAAGAACAGGATGGGGGTCTCAGATCGTTTTCCCTACTTGACAAGTTAACCCATCATTAAAGATGGAGATTTTCTTCTCTCTCTATTCAGGCAGGGCCCCACTCTTTCATTCCCTTTTGCTATGCTTTTTCAGCTCAGCTCTATGAGGATTCTCCATTTGCTGCTCCATGTCTCCATGATGCTTAGCAGCTCACCTCTTTCCTCCTCCATACCCACTGCTTCCCTAACTACTCATGGGTAGCTGAAGAGTGGATTGGGGAGCAGAAATTTTTCATTTCTTGATCTGTCTTTTGGAATTGAAAAATACATACCAAATATTTAGTGAGCCACAGAAGAATTCTCTGTAGACTGGTGGAATTACATATTAGATGTGAAATTAATCTCGGGTCATGAAGAGAAGGTTTTAAGTGTCCATTAAAAAAACACAGATGTTCCTCCAGCAAGGCTTGGTATCACTGGGTTCTTTATCAGCAGATAGAAAACACATGTTCCTTTCTATTAGCAGGAAGTTGTAAGATCCATTTTTTTTGTCTGTAGTAGTTGAAAAAGCAGCACTTCTTTGTGTTTACAGCTCCCTAATACAACCTATAACTCCAGGACTCTAACTCAGAGAGTGGGTGAGAGAAGGTCATTACTTGTCAAAGAACACTCAATGAATCCTTTCAGCAGCACAAAAGGACAAGAAGACACTTCAGCAAAATCTGCCTTGACTATGTAAGTTTGGTGGAACAACCAAAATGCCCTTCCTTTTGCATTTTGGTGTTTCTAGCCATTTCTTTTTTAACTTTGCCATTAATTAAATAAATGAAATATAAAGCTCCTAGAAGGAGACTTTTAAGATATTGGGAAATAATTTCAATGAGAAGGTCAGTTGCAAAGAGGTTGTCTAACCTCAGGCAGACAAAATTAACTACATGACAATGTAGTCAATGAATGGATGGTTGGGCATTTTACATTTCATTGGGTTCCATTGAAAGTCACTGGAACTCATTTTATCTGCCTTTGACTATTTGAAAATTAGAAGTTTGGAGTAAAATTTCTAAGACTTTTAAGGTCTGATTCTGGGCAATGGAAAAAGACACTCTGGAAGGACAATTCAGCCTGGATGTCACAGAGCCTACTTAAGCCCTTCTCTGAAGGTAACTATGAATTGTCTAGAGAAGAATCCAAAATTACTAGTCTAACCTTGACCTTTAGTTTTTAGATGGCTTAAATTTAGTGCAATAAATACTACTTATATTACCCAGACCTATAGTGGCCAAGGTTTCTGTTGCCTTACAACTAATTTGGTGGCTTTGAACTGGCATTGCAGTGAATCATATGATAAAAGTCCTTCTTGCCTGCTGGTCCCATGGCAGCTGCATGGACACTGAACTCGCTCTTTGTCTCTGAATGGTCCAGCGAGTAGAGATGCAAACCAGGTGCACCAGCTGGTCAGTGGTCAGGATTAGTTGCCTGGGGTGAACCTTTGAAGGGGACAGATACAGCCAGGGTCTGCACACTTCAGTAATATCTGTGTTTTGTGAAGATAATGGGATAGTTTTTAACCACTGAATCTAAGAGCTCCCAGATCTGTCTACCTTGTGCCTACCCTGAAGAGAGGGAGGTGCTCCAGTCTGGTGACTTTTTCTAGGTTTGTTTGCAGCTCTGATGCTGTGAATGATCTGATAGCCCCTCCATAGACACAGTTGTAGGGTGATTGTGGTAGAACTGTGTACTGTGCAGTGATCCCCCAAGTGTGGATTTCAAAGCCTAATCTGTTGCTGTGACTTTTTGCACACCTAATGGTACACCATGGCCTGCCTTGGTGTGGTACCACGGGCAATATGTGACGCTTACAGGGGATGGACAAGTATGGACATGTGCAAACAAAACAAGCAAAAATGTCTCCTGGAAGTGTGGGCAAGCCTGTGTGCTGGACACTTCAGCCCTTTGAGGAAGATTCACTTTCAGTTTTGCTCTCACATCTCACAGGAAGCTTACGGGGTCATCATCCCCTCCCACTGCCAGTCATGCCTCAGCCCTGGGACAGCATCCCACACCCAGGCAACCCTCTTGGGTGACCTGCAGCTGGCTGAGTCTGGCAGAGCAGGGGCAGGGTATGGATCTGCACTGCAGCCAAAGGAAGCATCACTTGCAGGGACACAAATTGCTGCAAACTGCTCAGCCATAGCCTTGCACCTCAGTCCCATCCCTACCATGTGCCCAGACACCCCCTGCCTCTGCCCCTTGTGATGAGGACATGAATGCTTGGCCTTGCACAATGCTGTTTCGTTCACTGTAGAAGAAGCTATTTCAGAAACCTTCTGAGTAAGCATCATCACTGGCATGGTCATCCCAGACACCAGAGCAGGGGACAGACAACTGTTAATGGGATGATTCTCCCAGCTCTTCCCATATTTCAGATTCGAGATGGAATGTTCACCTTTGTGCAGTGTGGGCTGACAGAGTGGGCTTTCCTTGCTCACTGAGCAGCCAGTGTGCACAGGCTCCGGCATCTATGGGGCTGCTCTCTGTGCATCTCTGCAGCTGCCCTTCTGTGGCACAAAGCCCACACCCTCCTCAAATAAACAGCTTTTTAAAGAAAGCTGGAACAAAACTACCAGAGAGACGCATCAAGGGAAGCAGCAAGTAGCAACAGAGGCTGTGAGAGAGATGAACCCACTAACCACCATAAGTAGATAAAAGGAGATGCTTTCTTCATACTGTCGACTGAGTAAATAGCTCCATTGTCACTGGGGTATTATTTGTGTAATCCCTCAGAGTGAATACTGTTTCAAATCTGCTTGTTTTCACATGCAACCACACTTCCTGCTGCTGCTCTCAGCACTGCAGTGCCCAGGCCTGCCAGCAGCCCTGTTTCAAAAGCGGTAAGTTCTTCCACACTGTGTTTTTCTCCCCACAAGCTCAGGGCCAGCCAGACAGGAGAAGGGTATTTGTGAGGACACAGCCAGCTTGGCCATGCTGCTGCAGCACCATGAAGCTAAGATGAGCCAGCAGATCCCAGCTCCTTGGCTATGCCCCTGAGGATGTGGTGCAGGGGAGGTCCTGGTCCCCTGGCAGCAGAAAGTCTATCCTGGAAGCTGTCACTTTGTCCATGCCGTCCCATGCTGCTTGGAACTGCCCTGGAGGATGCAGAAGTTCAGAGGAAAACCCAGTGCTGCTGGGGACTTCTGCTCCAGCTGGGGGTGTTCCTTGTTTCCCCTTAATGCGGTACCACCTCTTCCTGCCTCCCACCCACAGAAAAAAAGATCTCATCAGTGAGGAATCTGGTCCATTCCTGTATCATGCCAACTCCACACCATGGGGCACAGCACTGGAGGACAAGGAGGAAAGTCCTAAATGCTGAGCTGTGACTTTCCATCCAAAGCCAAAGTCTTAATTGCAGAGGCACAAATCTGAATGGAAGCCTCTGACTCCAACACCAGCATGCACCTTTTAACTCTGTCAATTTGATGTCAATGAAAGAGACACATATGAGCAAATTTGAACAGATTTGATAAAGGACCAATTTAATTGAATGTTGTCAAGCTGGGGTAGACACCTTGTGCAACTAAGACTTAATTTATATTGATTTACCTGAACCACTAGGGATACAAAAATAGATAGAATGGATAGAAACCAGTTTCAGAAAGGTGCAAAGTTCAAACATTGTAAATAAACATTTTAAAAGAGAAAAAGGTAAAAAGAACAAAAACAAGCAAACCATTACACATTTCCACGTAGATGTGATGTGAATAGGTGCTCAGGTGACACATCAGTACTTGTCCCATTAAATTTGCAGAGGGATAATAGGATTTGTCCATGTATCTTCAGGTTGGGGCACAGCAGTAGATGCCACCTCCTGTGAGGACAGGTGGAATATTCATGTTACATAAAAGTAAATTAAGGAAATCATGGAAAGACTTGGGAGTATGTGTTCCCTTCCAGCTCCCACCAGCCGGACACAGCCCTGGCTTCATGTTGGCATGGGGGCTCTAACAGCAGCAAATACTCCTCCTGGTGGGACAGCAGCTGTGTCTTGTGTGCTCTGCCCAGGACATACACCTCCTCCAGGGCTTGGAAATGATCCAAGGCAATTGCCATGGTGGGTATCTTATGTGGCACTCTTTAAGAAAGGAGTTCTCCTGGTACTGTCTTTGGGAAAGCATGTATGCTTGAAAATTCCCCACAACACACTGTGTGGAATAGTTGGCAGCTAGCTCCTGAAGGAGTCACCTTTCCTGTCATGTCTGAGTGACCTCAGAATGGGTTCCTAATTAGATCCATGCATGTGCTCCCCCAAGGCACTCTGACACTCCTCAAACCCATTCACTCGCCTTGTGGATCATTAAAACCCTTTGCTACTGACAGTGCTACTCCCAAAAGGTTTCTTTGATGTCTGTTTGGATATAAGTCTTAAATTATTTTATAAATAAACATCTGGATGAAATTAAAAATAAATCTTATAAAATCTTCTAAAAATAAATCCTGTTTGCAGGCATAAAACTGCTTTTGAACAAAATTTTAGTTTTCTCCCCCACAAAACCAGAGGTGGAAAAAAAGCCTTTCTCCAACCTCTGTTTTCCATTTAGTGTTCAGCTACAAACTCAGAAGAGTCAAGTTCATCCTCTGCACAGGCATGTTGAGAAGGCTTCCTGCTATGTGCCATGGCTTGACTGCTTCAAGGAACAAATCCAAGCCCTTTTCCCCATCTGATCCATATTAAGCAACCTGGGATGCTTATGTGAGTTGGAGGTGGGGTCCTGAGCCTCCTCCTCATTTGCAGTGGCAGCAGTCAGTTCCAAGTCTGGCATGACCATCCGCCTCCTACCCTCCAAGGACTGTATCCATGCAATCTGACTTGGTGTGAGACTCGTGCTGCTGTCTCCATCCCCACTTTCTCTCTCAGAGAGGCTTGTTCTTGCATTTGGAGCACAGTGCTGGAACCTCTCACAGAGTGCTGGAACCTCTCTCTTGCTCTGTGGCTCCATCTGCTCCGCAGCTGGTTTGGCAGATGACAAGTGGCATCTGGTATGTGGGCTTTGGGAGCAGAGGAAAGAGGTCGGTAGGGATAAGCTACATCAAGGGTCATTAGGCTTAAAAGGAACCCTAAGAGTGGGTCATTCCCTGACCAAGTGCTGTGGCTCCATATGACCCAACAGGTGGAATATGTCCCTCAGTCCATGACAGGTCCTTCTGCACTGGGAAAGAATTTGTTGAGTTTTGTACAGTCTCTGTGTAGCTCTTGTCATAACACGCCTGAGACAGAAATCCCCTCTGAAGGCATATGGTCTTCATAAGCACCTGGAGACTCACAGAGCTGCCTTGGCAAAGAAAAAGGAAAGTGGAGACTGATGGGAACACAAATTTCTACTTTTCTGGTGGTCTCTGCCTCACCTCTGAATGTGCCAAACTCAAGCTTGCAGGGCAAACAAGGAAGGATAGTTCACTGCCAAAGGCTTTCTGCCTGCATCCCTGCTCCTCACACCTCCTCTCAAATGCCAGCTCCCTCAGGAGACCAACAACCAGAAACGCTGCTCCTGCTTGCGTGGTGTCAATATTCTGAACCGCTGCAAAGACAGCTACCCTGTTTAATTGCACTCTGCGTCTCACATGTCCAGGCACATCTTCCTGATAGTTTTGTTTTCCCTCCTCTGCTATTTTAATCTGGAAACAAGGAGCTCAAGAATTATCCATTTACCAGCTTTTCTACAGAGCATAAGCATTCTTTGGGTTTTCCTCAGGGATCCATTATTCCAGAACACTGTAGCTCTTTCAGCCTGTTTCCGCAAATCCTCTTAAAAGAGTGTCTGAGTTAACAGCATGCCAATATCAAGCTGTCAGGAATAAGGATCCAGGCCCCCAAAGTCATGAGATTAGCTTTAAAATAGAGAGTGGTTTAGGTTTTTATAAAAAACAAGCATTAAAATTTGGCATTCATTTTATTTACTTTTTGTTTTTCAATCTTTGGCATATGCTCAAGTCACACTTTCAAGCTTTTCTCCTGTAACTGTTAAAAACAGAAGCTGGCACTCTCAGTAGCTGATTCCCAAGACTCAGGAATCTGGGACTTATGAAACTGGAATTCAGGCATAATCACTATAAAATTGCAAGAGCTGGGACCACTGAGTTAACAGTATGGTAAAAACTGATTGCTGGGAATATCACGACTCTGCCTCTCATTCGCTTTTAAACCTTTTTGATCTGTGGACTCAGTCTATCTCTGAGTATTACCAAACCTATTAAATAGGTCTAATTCTTTCTGTTTAGAGTCATCTTGCACTTTTACAAGTTTTATTTCTCTTTCCAAAGCCCAAAGAGTAACTGTCTTCCTTTGCTCTGTGCAGTAATGTTTTGGGTATGTGCCAGATCCAGATCATTGAACAACTTTGTTTAGGTGAAGTTTAGTTTGACCCCTTCTAACTGAAGATACCTCCATACAAGATGGGTCTCTAAGGTCCTGTTGTAGCTGGTGGAAATGAGGGTTCAAGTCAGTGGCCCACACACAGACAGCTGAGGTGCTTTGAGTAGCCATGTCATAGAATCACAGAATGGTTTTAGTTGGAAAAGACCATCTAGTCCATAAATACCATCTAGTTCCAGTCTCCCTGTCATGGCCAGGGACACCTGCTGCTGGACTAGGTTGCTCAGAGCCCCATCCAACCTGGTCTTGAACAGTTCCTGGGATGGGATGCCCACAACTTCTCTGGGCACCCTGCTCCAACGCCTCATTACTCTCACAGTAAAGAATATCCCACCCAACCATTACAATCTATCCAGAAGGCAACACTCTTCCATTAGGTCTCTACTAATGTGCACATGTGTTCTGATGCTATATTTGGGTATCTCAGCAGGCACTTGCCATCAGCAAACAGATTTCCAGGTCAAGAGGTAACTGAACTGATGGGCTCAGTAGAATCTATGGAGCTGCTCAGCTGACGAGAGGGAGTCGTTTTGTTTATGTGTCTTCAGTCTGAATCAAACCTTACTGTTACACATGGTCAGTGCTTTAAATTGTATTCCCAAGGTGAGTGGAGCTGAACTAACAGAGCTGCTTGTAGATGAACTGCTGTCAGTGGAGGCTCTCTCTGTGTGAATAGGAGTGCTATGCCGAGTCCCTTTTTATAAAGTCCCATCACTACTTCTGTGCACAAGGGTCCCCAGTCTGCAGTGTTAACATTTCTTGTTGTAAAATGACTATTTTTTTTAATGCTCATGCCTAGTTAAATCTGTACCAGTAACACCTGTGATCCCTTCTTATGTCTAATTATACTTCTTTGTCATACCTTTACAATGGCATTTTTGGTTCATTAGGAAGAACCACTAAAACCAGCTCTTTTCAATGATTTTGCAACACTTTTTGGCAGTTGTTAGAAACCTTTTTCTTTTTGCCAGAATCTTTGTGCGAGAAACCTTAGAAATCACCCTGCTGCTTGGGATCAGAGATGACAAACACACACGGAGGGGCACTTTTGTGCTGCTGACACATACACTCCCTTTGCTGAGTGTATTGTCATTGCTATGAAGCACAGTTGTGATTTGCTGAAATTGAGGTGTTACCACTGCAATGGTGGCTAACAAGTTCTGCAGGAGCAGTGCAGGTGTTCTGCCTCGCCAAATCTCACCAAATCTAACCCCTGCCTTCCCTCTGCTACCAGGTGCAGCCATGGCCTATAGCCCCTTCCAGAGGCTGGACTAACCCTGCCCTGAAAGCAGTTGTGTTTTTGAACTCAGTCCTTCTTCTAGAAGGCTGTTCCAAAACTTCATGCCTCTGAGGAGAAGCCTCATTTCCAGCTTTGCAGTTAGTTTGTTCCCATTTGTTCTGATGCCAGTATTCTCTTTTAAATTCAGTGGATCTTTCTGGCCCCATCCCACATTTACCTCAAATAAATCTATAGTGAGCTTTTGTACTGCTAGTCAGCCTGACTAAGGACACATTTTTGATCTCATCTCTTAAAACTGGGTCTTCTTCCCAGCAGCAGTCCTCTACACCTCCACATATTTGACTTCATTTTCTTGAACATGACTTGCCAGAAGTCTACACCGTTTCCCAGATAGTAATAATACCTCTCCCCTTCTACTGGAAGTGCCCCAGCAGCAGCAGCAAACAGCATCTGAGTCTTATTTCTCTTGTCCAAAGCCTTACTATATTTATCACCTATTCCAGTTGATTAGTACACCCATATTTTTCCCTTAGTACAGAATTTTCAGCTGACTCAGAGAAAATTCTGACTTCAAAGATCTTTCCTTACTCTGTGTGTAGGACCTCCAATTCTGTATAATCATTTTTCTGCCTCTCTTGCTCCTGTTCTCATGGTGATTTTAGTATTTCTAAATGATTCTCATCTCCTCCTGTTGATCAACACTGTTCTTTGACATTGTGACATCAGGTTATTTCACCAAGGCTTTCCTTCATTTTTGTTGAGGTTATTGATGAAATATTCAGTAAGAACAGTTCAAAGGATCTTCTGTGGTGAACCCTCGTAATGACCTTCCTCCCTGCAGATGTTGTGTCTTACAGGACTGCTCTCTGCCATCTCCTCTTTGATCAGCTCTTTCCCCACGTTACTGTTCTTTGCCTAATCCCCATTTTCCCCAGTCCAAATAATGAATTCTCCTGTGGCATCACACCAGACAGTAGACTTACTGCAGATTCCTGTGTAGAAAACTATTGCATCAGAGAAAGAGATCAAGTTCATCTGGCATGACTTTTACAAATCTGAATGCTTTTTAATTCATTTTCCTTCCATGTCCCTTTTAAAAATTATTCTTTCCATGTAGATTATTTTCCTGCCTGATACACTATTGCTTTGAAGCAAGAGGATTGCAGTTGCCTTTATTACTTTGCATTTCCCTCTTGAGAATAGGCACTAATTTGCTCTTACTCTCAGCTTGACTAATTTGCAAGTTTCCTTGGCTCTGCCTATGCAGTTTCACATGCTGGCTCCTCTTTCCTTTAGGTACAGACATCACACTATAGATTTTGAGTGCCTAATAGGTTTTTAAAACTTTTTTTCTAGAAGGTATGAACATTTCTGTCCTTACATGTCTGTGTTATCCTTTTTCCTCCTATATTCAACAACAGCTTTTTTATAACTACAGCAAATTATTAATTTCATTATATAGCTTTAATATTACTTTCACACGGGTCCATTTGTTTCAATTGTCTTTTCATTTGAACAACTTGCCTGTTTTTTTTTAACAACCTCTGCAAAGTCTAAATCAACTACTTTTGTAACTTCCCCTTTTTCCTTTCTAATACTAGCATATTTCCAGTACTCCAGAGAATAGTCTTGCACCTTCTATGTAAAGACATTTCAGGCTTCATTGATGTTCAGGTTCTTGAGATAATTGAATTTGTTTCCTTTTAAATTAATTTGCCCTTATGAAAATACAAATTTTATGCTACCATTATTTTTTTCTTTTTCAGGAAGTTCAGATAAGGCCTCTTTGGTTTTATTCTGTTCAAGAATGCATTTATGAACTAAGATTTTTTGTGACCATTCAGCAAGAAAAAAGCTAAAATAGCAATACATTTGTTTGATTCAATGATTATGCCATTAAAAAAGCCCTGCTGGTTCTCACTGCCTGGAATACCCAGACACCACCATTACTAGTAGCATTAGTTCCTCCATCTATATGTGTGTGCAAAAAGGGAAAATTTCACATAACACAAACAATCCTGGTAGTATTTATCTCTCTACTAGTTTCCAAAATCTTTGTTTGTAATGTTACTTTTACCAGACAACTGGAAACTGATTCATAATACCACTAGGAAATATTTTTTGTGTTCTGGTGAGAATGCAGGTAGATGCCTAGGCCTTTGATGGATTTCTCAGCCATTTGAAATTAATAATGGGCAAAAACCTGGTATGATTACTGCAGTCTGTATTGTCAAGGTACAGGCTAGAGGAGAGAAAGTCAAGAGATCTGTGCTTGGTGGTGAGTGGATGACAAATTAAAAGGACTCTTGTGGGTAGGTTAGACCTATAAGCACCTTCAGATGACGTTCCTTAGTGCTTTGATGAGGTAAACCCACTGTTCCTTTTGCTCTGTTAGCATTACAGGTGTGCTGGACTGCTCTGAGACAAACCTGCAGTACTGAATCATGCTGCACATAAAACGCTCCATCATTCAATCCATTTAAAATATGAGAGGTTTCAAGCAGTCTGGGGCATGTGGAACCAAAGCACAGATTTACATCAACTCACCCTGCTGGGTGTGAGCCTGCCTTCGCCTGCAGTACATGGACACAGTCCCACTGGAATCATGTAATAGAAAATTACATAATTAGGGAATTAATCCCCCGAACCGAAAAACTCTTTCAGGCAACTGTCACAGACCTCCCAGTGCCTGAAGGATCAGTTCACTTCCAGTGGGAGTTAGGCAGTCCCATCAACATCACGCTTTGGGAAGTTTCCCCCCAAATACTTTGCTGACTGAAGCAACAGTGATCTGTGTGCTGTATCACCCTGTCAGCAGAGAAGTCCCAAGAGCTGTTTCTCAATGTCTGCGCCTGGGCAGAAGCTGCTGGGCTCACTGCTGTGCCTCCCACCCTGTCCTTGCATCACTGCCATCTGTCCCCAAGGTCCCACTGCCGCCTTCCTGCTCCCTGAGACTGACCAGGAGCTCTGGCCTGGAGAAAAAGACAAGAAGAAAGCTGACAAGAGCAGAGCAACTTGGTCTTGTGGGTGGCACCCCTGCCCATGGCAGGGAGGTTGGAATTAAATCATGTCAAGGCCCCTTCCAACCCAAATCATTCTGTGGTTCTATGAGAACAGGTCTTCCGTGTGATGGCACCTACACCAGCACAGTGACCACCAGCACAAGGGCGTGGGCATGCCATGTCCCGTGTTCTACATGGGGCCTTGCTTCAGCCTCTCTCATTGCTACCATTCCTCCCAGGGCCTGCTAACATCTTTCTGCTCAGTTTTCAAGCCTGCTATACTTCCTGGACCTGCTACTCCCATTTTGTGGGTGTGATGGATTTGTTCATTTCCACTGAAACACACTTATTGCACAGTACAGGAGCTGGACAACACGGAGCAGAGCCCTCAGCCTCAAACTGTGTCAGATCTTTCACTCAGAAATGGGTTATTTTGTGACATTGAAATATACATATATATAAAAAAATAAAAAATAAATGTGTCCTGGTGTAATGAATGTATGAAGCACTAAATCAGCAAAAGGACAATACAGGCTTTTGATTTGCATCAACAGGAAACACAGAAAACAGTGTATGGAGTAGGCAGATCATAACTCATGCTGGAGTAAATAAAACAGATATTGTTCCGACCTTGTGTGGAGGTTTGCTGCTTCAGTAAAAAATTTTATTGCTGCTGACCATTTGTTCCAAAAGGGAATATGATGCGTAGGATGACATTTTTAGAAGGAGTAGAGGATAAATTCATAAAAATAGTCTCTGCAGTCTTACTGTTCAGGTAGCATTCTATTTAAAGAGCAGAAATAAAACAATTATGGCCTCCACTCTGCAGCAGATGTGAGAGTTATTTTTTTGAGTGTTTGCTTACAGGCAATGGATCCTGTTGTGTTGGGGGTTGAACAGAAAATGAGTGCATGCCCATCCTCAGAGGGACAGTGCATGTGCCAAGACCCAGTGAGGACAGAGACATGCAGTCAAGCACAGAAAAGGTGACTGTTCTGCTCAGATCAATAGCAGTGGCCACAGCACTCTCAAAACTTTCTACACAAAGGTCAGAGAAAACCATCTCCCTTTTTGACATTGTCTCCCACATGAATTAAATGTTTTGAGACAAGGTGATCTTGTGACAGCCCTGGGCCTGAGAAAAAGATTTGTGGTAGCAGAAAGATTGTACCATACTTAGTACACTCAGATCCTGGGACTCACTGATTTGCCATTGAAGATCAATAACCACCCAGCCTGGTGTCCACTTTCATTTGGGAAAGAGGGGTGCCACAAAGGGCCATAGCCGTAGCAGGTCATCAGCCCTTTCACAAAGCAGACCTCTTTTAAGGGAAAAAGTAACAATTTTTAAGCAGGCACTTTCTGTGAAAGCTTCTGTTGAACTGAAAACCTGAATTTTCTTTGGAAAAAATATTTGATTAAAAAAATGGGTGACATCATAAACCCTTAGTCTGCAGCATACTTCCTGACTAAGCCAGTTATACTGACTTGGTCCATCAGTGCAAAAAATCTACTTTTTCCTCCTTTATTTGGGAAGGATAATCATCTGCAGTCAGTTGGAAATCAGCCCTTTCCCAGTAATACTGTTTTCCTGACACTCAAGGATGGATTTGTGGTTTGAGCAGGTACATGTAACAGCAGATAGCTCATTCATAAAGAAACAGACTCTTCCCCACAGCCCTGCTGAGGGGTTTCTGAAGAACCCAGCATCATAAAGTGCCCAAGCACCATAAACTTGCTGATTGCCTCCAAATTCATCCCGTTGCTTAGAGAAGTGCTCAAGAGGTGCTGCTGCATAAGGCTGCAGCAGGCAGGAGAAGGTGACATGGGACGGCAGGGGCCACTTGTGTGGCTTAGGCAAGAATACAAATCCCCTGAAAGCCATCAGCTTTTGGGGTGCAGTGATCTGTACTGTGTTCTTTGCTCATTATTACTCTTCTTAGACTTTTTTGCAGCATGGAAAACAGTATCTCAAGAAGTCAGAAGCACCAGAGTTGAGGGGATGGGGGAAACCAGGGAGCAGAATTCAGAGGGATGCAGCAGGGTGTTGAAATTTAGGATGCTAGGAATGGGATGAGGAAATAACAGTGATTGAGCGGGAAGTGACAACAAAATGACCTCACTGAAGCTCAGGAAGTCTCTGGACCCACACAGTGCCTGCTTTTTAACCTAAACCCTTGCTCCTGGTGTCGCCTTGCACGGCAATGTAAGCTCCTTAGGTGTAAGCTCTTTGGTGGAGCGAGGGCTGGCACCACGGGGTTCTGTGCTTCCCCAGGGGCCTGGCCCTGGCACCACGGCAGGACAGGGTGCCAGCAGCACGGCTGCACCAGGCCTGCACGCACACACAGGCAGTTCCAGGGCTTGCTTTGTAAAAGCACCATTTTGTTGGTGTTAGTGTGTTGTGTTCCATGAGAACGTGAAAGCAGCTGAAGAGTGGGAGGTGTTGCCCTCTGGGAGAAGCATGTGCCTTGTGCCGCAGAGCCCCGTGCTCGAAGCCCAGCACTGTTCCTCCACCATCCCTGGGCACGTCTGCACCATTTGCTGCTTCAAACAAGCAAAGTCAAACTCCTTCGTGCAAATGTGAAGACCATACTTGGTGAATCCATCAAGGCAAGCAGCAGCAGTGGGTTTCAAACATCGGCACAGCGACAAAAAGCATATTATGAAGTCTGATCTTACTTTAATTTTTTTTTTTTTCCCCCATGGATATTTCCCCATCACCTCCAGTTGAACTTGCCCTTCATTCCCAGGCTGGCAGATCTGGCTAATCAGCGTTGTTTGCAAAGCTTTCTTAGCCCTCAACAAACGCCGTTTCTTTGCTGTGTTTGTCAGCGTGGCGAAGCAATTATTGCCGAGATCTGAGATGTGATTACGCGTTTGTGGAGGAGGAGGGGGGGTGGAAAGTCGAGGACATAATGTAATAATGAAATCCATTGTCACGAATAAATCTGTGGGAGGATTTAGATGTTTTTCCCTTTTTTCTGACCCACTTGGTCCTCACGTGTCTGGCTGTGCCAAGAGTGCCCTTAACGCTGCAGGAAGGTAGCACAGGGGCAGCAAACAGATCCCTCTCCAGGGTTAGTGAGTGGGATGGATCTTACCTATTTCCAGGAGAAGAAATAAAAATGTGTTCTGTTTAGTGCAAGTGTGCATGAAATGCTTTCAGTGGTAAACTCAAACCCTGCCTGCCATCCTCCCACAGCCTGAGCTAGCCATCCCTGCACTGGCAGTGGGAAAAATTTTATGGAGCAGTTCCTAATTTCAGAGACAAGTTGTGGGGTAGAGGATAAAAGTAGTTGGCCCTCCAGCCTCATACAGAGCCCAAGGCAACTCTGGGTCTCCTGAGCTTGCAGTGCTGGTGTGCAGTGTCTGTGATACCTATTCCAACTGCAGCAGCAGGCACCTTCCTAATACAGTACCAGATTTCCTCCTCCTTTAAAGAAAATGGACTCCTTTCTGTGCTGAATCTTGTCACTTCTGCCCTCAGTATTGCCAGATTGCTTTAATTTTAGGTACTTCTCCTATTCTCTCCTTACTTCCCCAGTGTATCACATTTCTTACTTCGTGCCTACTCTGCTTTGTAATTTTAGGCTGGTTTCCTAAGGAAATGATGCACAATTCAAATGAAACACTCATGTTGTTTGTGGCTCCATATATGTCCTATTCATCCTCCAACATTAAAAAAAACCATCCCCCAATTCTTCTCTACCATAACTGCATCTGATGGAGGAGAAAATATTTCCAAGATATTGCAGCAGACGGGGTCCTTGGGCTGCCAGAGGAGGGTGTGGTACCTTTCCCTGTCTCTCCCTCTCAAAGTGCTGCTTGGCAGCTGCTGCAGGAGGAGAAAGCAGGAACAAGACCTTGTTCCTGGGTCTGAATAAACCCTTTTCTCCAGCCAGCATCAGCCACATGAAATGGTCTATGGTAAGGACCTGAGGGGCATCCCAATCGCTTGGGGGAAAATCAAGTGGGCTGGGGTTGTGGAGCCTCAGCATCCCCATCCCACCAGCCTCAGAGATGCAGTCAGATACCAAAAGGCTTGTGTCCTTGTAGACAGTCCACAGGGGGAAGACAAAGCAAGGCAAGGCAAGGCAGGTGGTCAAGTGCTTGCAGGGCCAGAGTGCAGCAGCCGCTGTTTTCCTGGGGTGATGGGTGGGTGGAGGAGCAGAAAGGAAAAAACAAGGCTTCCAGATGAGTTCATCCCCTCTCAAATCACACTCATTGAAACACATCTGTGTTTCCAGGGCTGTGTGCAGCAAAAACCGCCTTAGTCAGCTCTTGTTTTCAATTTTGTGTGTTGGCCATTTGTATGGTTCTTTTTTTTGCCTGTTCAAATCAGATCCTCTGGTGTATAAGGGCTCAGTTCAGCCAGAGCTTTATCGGGAAAGCTGCTCCCAACACTTCCTAATCTCATAAACAAGAAAGAAATTACTAAAACTACAGAACAAAACCAGTTTTATTGAAGTGAAGCAGTGGCAGCCTCAAAGAAACACCTTGCATGCACAAGTCTGCAGTTTCTATCAAGGGGCGGCAGACTGCTGACAGTAGAGTGATGCCTTCTAACCCAGGTAAATGATATTTTATTTTGAAATGGCACAGTAATACAGTAATTACTGTATTTGGGTAGTACCACAGGACACACAAGTAGCATTTGGCAGGGAGATGATTAAATCAGCAAGGTGTAATTGAAGGGTTTGATTGCATTCCACCTCCAGCCATCAGCACCTGCAGCATTTGTGTTGTCAGCCGGTTTGAAGGCTGGCACATCCCTGTGGTCCAGCAAGCCTGGGTGATGCTGCCCACAGGTCACTGCAGGCCTGGCTGCAGAAATCTGCTTCTTGCCAGCCTGGAGATGCCTGAGCTGATGGACACCTCATTGCCTACATGCCACAGATACAGGTTTCATGGCAAGACTCGTCACAGCAGATTCTGATCTTAAGGGCATAACTTTTAGTGCATATAGAAGAATCCCAGGTTTTGTTTACCAAACTCTATGATTTCTGAATTGTCATGGAAAGCTCCAAAATATTCTGCACTGTAAAATCTCAAAGACCCAAGAACAAATACAGAATAGACATCTTCTGCATTAAGTTCATGTATTTTTATCTCCAGAGCTTTCATCTGACCATACACATCTTTGAAACACCTCACTTGCAATAAGAATGTTGATGCTTTTCCAGGGGCTGCCAATGCAAAGTTGCACAATTAAGAGCACCAGCCCAGTGCTGGCTTTGCTAAACTGAAACTATCAACTTCACTCAGGCTGGATACCTGTTTTCCAAATTCCTACAGCAATCAATCGTCCCTGTGACTTCTCCACAATGTCAGGGAAATTCCATGCCCTTGCCCTTGGCTCTCAGGGCAACCTGGTGTCCTGGAGTTGCTGCTCATGGCAGCAACCAGGGAAAGGAGAACTCCTTCAGCAGAGCAGCAGCTGCAGAGCACAAAGCAGGAGCATTGCCCTGCAGACATTCATTAACATTCAAAAAACAAATATTGACTCAGTTGTGTTTGTGAGCTTTTCTTTTTACCTTCCCCAGACATCCCAGCTGTACAGCAGAGCATGTGTGAATACTTGAGGAAAATTATCTCTGGCCTCAACTAGCCTCCTGGATAAGATGTATTCTGGTGTTACTCAGTGCTGGAAAGCTTGCACTGTGACCCAGCAAAGGAACTGAAGCAACAGGGTGTGTGGGGCAGAAATGGCTGCTCAGTGAGCACAGGAATCTGGACTCCCCACCCTGCCCCTGTGCTGCCCAAGGACTGTGCCTTTGGGTGAAGCCATCAGTGATGAGAAACAGCCCTGACCTCTGCACACAAAACACCCTGTTGGTTGCATCTGCAGGACAGAACATATTGTGACCACTGAGAAATCTGCAGAACATTGTTCCAGCTATGTGGGAAAAAAAGGTGACAAAATAGAGGAAATTTTTTCTGCATCACCTGTGTTTGAGAACTTCATAGTGTGCCCAGTCACTGAGAGTGAATTCAACAAATACAAAGCAATTATAAATTATTTATCTCAGTCACAAGTGTTTTTGCAGCACGAGACAACTTTCTATTTTGCTGCCAGTCTATTACCTAAATCTAGAAATAATACTGCATCTCATTAGGGACTCCAGATTTTAAAAATCCGTACTCTGAGATTCCAACCCCCATACTCAACTCATTTAAAAATGCTGTTAAAAGATACACCACACTGCTGGAGAGACCTGCCCCCAAAGGGAAAGCCTTTCAGCATTCACAGACCTTCCAGCATGTCCTGAGAGCTCTCCAGTGAGGCCGTACAATAAAATTATAAAAAGCAGCACTGGAACAAACCTTGTGAGTTTGGGTAGTGCACTGCTTTACCAATGAGTGGGATTATCTCCCAATTCATCTCTGATAGGAGTGTGCCCAACCTGCTTGCAAAGCCTCTAAGGATGGAAAATCTTTTACTGAGATCTATGTGCCTCATCTGATCACTGTGTCCTGTCTTCTGAGGATGTGTAACAGGCTTTCTTACACCCCCAGTGCAGTGTAATCCCTCCAGATTTCTCTTCTATAGATTAAATAGATTTAGCAGTAGCATTTTTGGGATGATCTTGAGGAACATTGTCATGTAGAGATGTAAGTGATAAGGAAGCCCATTTCATACAAGCTCATTTAGAAGAAAAAAAAAAATCTTCTGTAGAGGAGGAAAAAAGCCCATTTTTGGCCACTCAGAAGAAATGTTGCATCCAGAATATTTTAATAACTTTTCTTGTTAACTGCTTATGCATATTGTGCATGAACAAGAGCAAACACAATGGGAGATTCAAAAAGAAAAAGAAGGAAAAAAGGTGGTTGTTTGTTAACCTTGTTACCTTTCATAGAGGAGCTGTTGAGCTAAGTAGTTAAATCCAATGGGAATATAATACCAGGAGACTGAAAAATCCCTTGAGAACAATATGGGCATCATGTAATCACAGAATCATAGGATAATTTGGCTTGGAAGGTAATTTTAGGGATTATGTAGTCAAACCCCCTGCCATGGGCAGGGACACCTTCCACAATACTGGGTTGCTCAGAACCTTATCCAGCCTGGCCTTGAACACTTCCAGGGATGAGGAAATGACAATACTAATGGCTTGACTGACTGACAAGTGACATACTAGCTACTATCAGAAATTGAGTGTCCTGAAGGGCAGTTTGGGCATATATTTGGTGCAGCAAGGACTAGAGGAAAAAACAGTGAACAAAATGTTGAGGGAAATGGGGAGGTCTCTACAACAGGTATTAGCAGAGATAAGAGCTGGTGGGATGCTTTTGAGATAAGATTGAGCAACTCAGATAGGAAGAAAATAAGGGAAGACCAATTGAAAGACAGCAAAGCAGGTAATTTTTTTTATCCTATGGTATGAGAGATTATACAGCTCCCAGACACAAGCACGTTATCCTGGTTCTCAGTAAGAGGGACTTCCCGGGAAAGAGATGGATGGAAACATCTCTGACCTCTGTCTGAAAATGAAATTAGTATCACATAAAGAGGAAAATTGAGATAACTTGACTATGGGTGCATAGATGTGGGTCTCAGTTGCAATATTGACCTGGCAGCAGCTCTATTCACTGAGTCAGTGAACTTCCCTTGACGCTGGTGGGTGTTTTCCAGAACTAAGGGCAGTCGGCATTGACAGAGGCTGTTAAGCCCCTGGGAGTTGGCCCTGCCAACTCTCTCCCAAGTGCATCTTACATTTCTGTACTCAGCACTGACACCCTGACCCCAGGAGGGAAAGGACCCCATTTACTGCACCTGGGGGGCCCCTCCCAGCCATGCTCCTCTGGCAGCTCAGCGGTTCCAGGCTTCATCTGCCAAATGCACTGCTCTTGGGATGCCATGCAGGTCTGCATATTTGGAGAAGGGTGGGAGTCCTGAGCAGGACCAGAGGGTGGGTTGGCTACTCTGCTGCATGCACTGTGAATGAAACAATGGCAGAGTTTGCCACAGTGCCCACACCAGGCTCCTTGGAGACACTGTTTGGGCCAGCAGTCCTCGGTGCAGCCTGCAAACCCTGCCTGGAGCAGACAAAACCGCGAGCAGACCGTTTGTGGATCAGTGCCCTCCTTCCCACACAGACATATGCTGGAGTTAAAAAACAAGCTGCCTCTCTCCAAGCCCTCATACAGGCTCCAGCTCTCTTGCCATTGAACTGCTGTATGAAATCCAGGATCTTAAAGGTGATCACTGCTGTCCCTGACACAGGATGGATTTACTCCAAGTAAAGTATGTCTGCAGCACAGGCGTATTTTTACAAAGAGGTGTTGGGTTAGTGCTACTGAGATGAGGAACGGAGTGAATGGAAAAAATCAAGAGGTGTGGAACGTGAGTTATACAGATAGAAGGAGGTTCTAGAGAGAAAACATGCAGGAAGAAGTAAGAAGGTTCAAAGAGAGCTCACAACAGCTGACAGATCCCTGCAGGGGAGACTTCTCTACACAGACAGAGCAGGCACATCTCCATGACCTCACCCTCTTCTTCAGGGATTCAAATTCCCATGACTTGGAAGGAGAAAAATACCTTCATTGATTGAACTTTTTTTCTGTATTGTGTAACAGCTTGGTATAGTACATGTTAGGGAACGAGATTATCGCTGCTCCATAGTTCCTTCCAGTCAACACTTTTGTCTCCCAAAAGGAAATAATAATAATAAAATCTGTATAACAAGTTGTCTTTGATCCTGATTTCATTGCTACCACCACAGAACTTGAGTGGAGTGTGAACACAAGGCAGGGAGGGATCCAGAGGTAAAAAAGAAATGGGCCCATTGCTGACCCTTCCCCAGGTTAGCAGGGATCTTGCAGCTGGCAGCTTGCATTTTACAGACCTTTCTGACATGCAGAAGACCGTAGCCTTGCCCATTAGCAGTAGGCTGTATTTGGAGACTTACACAGTACCTATGCCAAGTCAAACACTGTCTTTAATTCCTAGGAGTAGCATTGCCCCTGGATGAGTGCAAGAAATGAAGCACAGAGGGGTTAAACATCAGTGTAAGGGACTGAATTTAGCTCAAAGTTAAGCACTTTAATCCAAAGTTAGCACTTTCCCCAACAAACTATCCTTCCTTTCCTGGATTTCTCGCAGAAGTGCTTCAAATTCTCTCCAAGTTCTTGTCCAGCCCCACAACTGAGGAAAACCCTGGAGAAATGGTAACTGAGTAGCTCTTCCAGCCAGCCTGACCTCAGTCCTTCTCCTGGCCAGCTCATCTGCTTCTGGAGGGGCTGCCAGCTGGCGAGCAGCCGGCTCCCTCACACAAGCTGGCACTGCCCAAGGGGTGAATCGGCCTGCTGAGGAGCTCACAGCAAGGATAAACAGCTCTGGGGCTGGAGAAAATGAAATAGTTGGATATTAATGGGAAAGGAATTGCAGGAGAAAAGTCTTGCAGCTCTACTGTACATCTGCTAAGCCTCAGACGTGCTGCAGAGATGGCTGCAAATGCTGGGTGACAATAATGTTACTACAGATGAGAAAGACCAGATAAAATAGAAGAGGATGGAGCAGAAAAAAGTCTGCTCCATCACTGGTTTATGTCTGAGGGGTTCTCTGGATAAGGTAGAATGGTGTAAGACCACTGAAACATACCAAATTAAAGGGGGAGAAAAGGCTCTCTTGCAGGCAGGAGTGGGGCACATAGGTGGGGGCAGAGTCAGCCCCCAGTCCTGTGGCTCTGACACCAGCAGCCCATTTTTGGTAGGAGCTCTTTCCCTTCTCTTAGGTACAGCAAGCTCAGCACTTGGCTCTGTGATGGTACAAGTGCGTTGGGTGACAGGGAAGATCTACTTTTAATGGGAAACACTGCACCACTGAATCATCTGTGCTTTTCACACGTAGGTGCATCTGCTCCAGTGTCCATCCAGCCCTGGAGAAGCAGATGGAAGAGGGGGAAGGGGTAAAAATGGGCTGAATTTACAATCCCAGGAACAGATTTTTCTGGGCCATGCAGTGGCATCCTAACATAATGTGTTTGTACATCCTCCCCGTTGCTATAATTAATTTTTAATCATTCAAGCAAGTTCCCACATATCCTGTAAATCTCTTTCCACAAATTTTTCTTTTAATGAAACCATCACTTGCTTTCAAAAGAAAGTTGGTTTAGGGTGTGTCAGAGTTTGTTCATAATGCGTTTTGTTCACAGTAAACAGCATTTCCTTTTATTCCCATCCAGGGATGGTATTCAGACATCTGCACTCCACAGAAAATAGTGACTCTGGATTTACTGCTGAGTTGCAATGAAGTCACTAAGTTTGCTTTTATCCCAGTGGTGCAGGTTTTAGCCCTTGAAATGCATTAACTCCTTCTCATTCTGAATTTTATCCTCCCTCCAGTCTCCTTCATAGTCCAAGTAAACCGAGAACTGTATCCAAGAAATTATTTTATTTAAAGAGCTCAGTTGCAGAAGCACTCTGCCATGTCATCACCAGCACCTTTTTACCTCTTTCTGGATGGCATCTGCTCTAAGTTAACAAGGGCAATGCTTACTGCCCTGTGCTCCGTGGTGGCTATACCCTGCACCCTGGAGACTCATCACCTGCCTCAAATCAATCCATCTATCCCCATCTCGGCTTTGCGGCAGAAACCCACAGAAATATTTTTCTTGTTGTTACTTCTTGGCAGGGGCTTTTGTATTTATTACAGGCCAGGATGGTGGAGTGAAGCACTGCAAAATCTGAGTCCCAAATTCTTCGTTCCAAAAATTAACCACATCAAAAGCTCTGGAGGCAAAGGCAGCCTCTTGGCTGATACTTTTCCTTGAACAACAGCAAAAGATTTAATTAGTATTAAAGATGAACTTTGCTGCAACACAAAACCAGAACTCCCCAGTTCCATATTTTGCTGGAGCTCTGGCCTTGCTTTTATTTTAATTTAGGAAAAAAATATGAACCCACATTTCCCACCCATGATCTCATTTCACTTAGGCTGTATACTAACTGTGAAATACTATCTTCTCTAGGTTCTTTTTTTTCATAGTTTGTACCCACTTCTGCTGGTATCTTTGACTTTTCTTAGAAAACCTTGCTGGAGAGCTTGAATGTCCCAAATAAGGTTTTTGGTGGCCCTTTCCCAACCTGGGAAAACTGAAATGCCCATGACCCTTCCTTGCATGGATATTTAAACTGGTGCAAAGTTGACTCTCAGCAGCCTCAGCCTGATGGGGTTCAGCAAAGGAATGATGAGGATGATTCTGGAGTTAGTCATGCACCCAAGTGCTCCTCTTCTGCAAATCTCAACGTGTTCCACAGAGGCAGATCTTTGCACAGTTATCTCCAGCACATTGAGGGGGGAAATTAAGGGAGAAAGGCCAAGGGTCATGTTTTCCCAAGGGCTTCAGTCGCCCAGGTGGTTTTACCTCTGTGGAGGTGAGCTCCCCTACTGCAACACCTGCCACCCCTACAAGCAGAAGGAGCTTGGCTCAGGAGAAGCACCTTTTCCCCCACCTGAAGATGACCTGACCAAGTTCCTCTTGCTGTAACTGCCAAACTGATGGAAATTGCCTGGGGATGATTTGCTCCAGGTTTATGGGGAAGACTGTTTTCTCTCAGTTCCTGTCATGGGGAAATGCTAAGGTGTGGAGCCACCTTGGCAGTACCCCCATGCTGGCTGACAGCAACCTCCCCGGGCCAGGAGAGCACTCCCAGGATGCAGATTCATAGCTGGTGGTTCCATCTCCCCCATAATTGCCCTGTGCAACATGTCTGGCCCCCCCAAGCCAGCAGACAAGCTATCCCAGCCTTTGAGAAGGAGAATGAAGGGTGTCTCACTGAAACAACAGAAATCTCTGCTGAAATGGGATGCAAAATCCTACTTCTCTGTAGTGAGTTTTAAAATTTCACCCTGGAATAATTTTCCATGGGCTTCCCGCCAGTGTAACCCACCCAGATGAGGTTTCAGTGGAAAGAGAGAGGGTTTCTCAGAGGGGCAATGGCCATCTGGCTACAAATCAACAGCAAAGTGAAGAGTAAAACCCGCCATTCCCCCACCCCCACCCCAAACCATGCTATCCACAAGTCATGGGCCAAATTTCTTATCCTCATGCTCAGAAATCTGTGCCAGCGAAGCCTCACAACATCTGACTTGGATTGCTGGTGGAGCCTGGGGTTGCAATGGGGAGATGAATTGCTGTTTTATCTGTCTGAAGCAAAGGAGCAGAAGCACAAACACAGAGGGATTCGATCAAAGCACTTGATAGGCACAGGAGGTGCTTCATCCCTCGCCTGGGCTACAGAACAGAGGGACATTGGTCACTGCACTTCTCATTGGTATTTCTCATATTCAGATTTATGTTACCCAGCACCCACATAGATCCATACAAATCTGAGCTTGCCCAAGAGCTGACTGGATTCCTGCCAATTCCTGTCTCCATGTCCTTCTACCCTTTCTTTATTGTTCCTCATCGCCAGCATTAGTCTCTTTAGGCTCAGCCACTACCATCTATATTTCCCTATGATCTTTCCTTCTCCTCTCTCAGATAACCAAGTGGAGCTCAAGTGCTGGAAATAAAGCTTATTACCTTCCTCCTACAGACAGCAGAAGGTATTTCTGCATTTGGAAATGTGCAGAGTGGTTCTGAGGTGGAAGAAGAGACACAAATATGTGAAAGACCAGCAGTGACTGTTCCTGAAAGCAGAAGTGTAGGTTGTTTGAATTTTTATGTACCATTGCTCACATGCTAATCTTCTCCAGGAGTGTGTGATATCCCCTTTTGCTCTACAGTTCTCCTTAATTTATCTTTAATATCAAGTTTCTATCCATTTTTTTGTTCTCTGCTCCCTTCTCTGTGTAAACTGGTGCTCAATTTATTACCCACTTCTGCCATAGGACTTCCAGCCTGGTCTTTCCCACTGCCAGCAGGGGCATGCAGAAGGGATGAAAACACTGAGGATCAATGGGAGCTGCACACCAGGGTTTAGAGGCAGAACCAAAACTGTCTAGACCTGTTGTCCCCCTCCTAGGGCTGCTTGTGCCCTGCCCAGGATCTAATAGCCTGTGCTCCACACAGTGGTATTTTCTGCCTCTTTCTCTAGAGGAGGGCCTTTAGTGGGGCCTGCATGGCTGCATTTCCACTGGAGACACAGCCTCAACTCTCACCTGCACATGAGCTACTCAAATCCACTTGCTCTGGGAAAGGTGCCTGTCTCAGGGCTGTTTTTCTCAACACGATGAACTGAAGTAGAAATAAGTTACCTCACATGTGTGTGTGAGCTGCAGATAGAAGGTAATCTGCTGAGCCCATCCTGCCAGGATGTCAGAGATGCTGAACTCTTTGCTCAACGGGCAAGCTCCTTGACCCATCCTTTTGCTTCTCCCTCAGCCCTGTTCTGGAGGTGGTCCAGCATTTTGGACTTCTGTAATCTGTCCACACTTTACCATTTTTCCACCCCACATTCCAGACTCTGGGCTCAGAAACAGGGCATAGCTGTTTCCTTGAGCTCTTCTCTGTTCCGAGACCTCCCACATCCTTTTCCTCTAAGACAGCCCATAGAAAGAATTACAATATGGTCACAGCTCTGTGCTCCTTGCCAGAAATTTTTGCCAAAAATGACAAAAAACCCAACCAAACCACAATATTGATAAGTCTAATTTATTCAAAACCCTGAGAAGCTTGACTGAAATATTTCCATGATCTCTTCCAGCATACTTCTGGAAGCCTCTTCCTCTTTTCTCTCTTGGACTGTGTTGCTTGCCATGAGTAAGAAAGCAGAGATGCTACTGCTGTCCCATGGCATGGTCAGTCCAGCACATGTGTGTGTGTGCTCCTGTCCTCCTCAAACTGGGAGGACACCATAATCCCAACTCCAATCTTTCTTCCCCTGAGGCTCGCCTGGGAATTTTAAAGCTGCCAGCTGATGACTTGAGGGCTCTGATCTCCATGAAGTTGGAAGGGAAATGGGAAGAGATCCCCAGAGGGGACCTTGGATGCAGTTCAGCCCAGCATGAGTCACTGCTGCTAGAGCACAGCCAAGGATTTGCATCTGAAACAGCAGCAGGTCATATTTGCAGTCGGTTGCAAAAGCAGCTCTGTAGATTTAGTCTGCCTTGTACTGGAGACAGTTCTGTTCCACTGGCAGCTCCTCTCAGCTGCTTTCAGAGCCCTGCTCTGTGCCTGTATGAGAGCAATCTCTCAGCCAGTTCTGCAGGTAAGAGGGTTTAGTAGCCCTGGGAGGAAATGGACTTGGTTGCCCCTCTCCTGCTTGCCCCACATCGTCTGGGGGAACTAATAAGCCTATATGGTACCACAATGATGCTGCCATTTGGGCCTTTAAAAAGTGACCAGCTGTAAGGGAAGTCCAGCTAAACTTCAACAAATTGGAAGGAGGATTTTTGAGACACATGTAACTGGTCTCTGCTCACAAGTCAGCTGAAACAGTCACAGAGCACTGTGCCAGTGCTGGCACAAGGTGGGCACAACCTGCCAGGTGACTGGCTTGATCACTTTGATTGTCTTTTAAACAGAACAGAGACCCTTCTCTGCATGTGGGTCCCACTGAACTATTCCACCCAGGTCCACTCTCACCATCCACTGCAGAAAATCACCACTGTGGTAAAGCCTCGGACACAGCCTCTCTGGACATGCCTCTGCAGAGGCATGGGGACATTCCTCCAGACCCCTACAAGCAAGAGACATCAAACCACCACTACAGGAGTGGGGACATTCTCCAGAGATGCTTGGGCATCTGTGTCCAATCAGCAGAAGCACCCCCTGAGATGCATATCAGGAGGATTGGTTTTAGCAGACCTCTCTGGTAATGGGGACTTTAAAACCTTGTCCCTTGTGCTCGGTGTGAATCAAATTTCCAACAGCTTTATAAATACGTCACCAACGGGAGGCCTTTAGAGTAAGCACATTGCAGTTTCCTGACATTTTCGTTTCTCTATCTTGACATTTCTGAAGGGCATAAGAGGCCTAAAAAAAGGAACAGCTGCTCCCAGGGAACCATGTGTTTTCAATTCCATCCTGCACTGGTGTAATAGATGGTCTTATTATAAATATGCAGCAGTTTTCCAGATGAGCCTCTCCCTCCTGCTTAAAATGACCTGGTACAGCAGTATGGAGTGAGGATGGCTGGGAAGGAGAAGGATAACATGCAGAAAGAGCCCTGGGAACTTTTAGGCACTCATTTAGAAGGTGATGATGCACTACATTAATAGTCAAGTTACCAGCCCAGGCCCTGATGCTCCAAATATTTAAAGAAAACCCACTTGACTCAGGAAAGCAGTTGCACAGCAATGCTTGGCACAAGTTTCCAGCCTCCATACGCCATTTCCCCCACTCCTCCATCCCTCCTGCAGCTCTTTCTGAGGCACTCTCCTGACTTCTTAAAGTCTTTCTGTCGATGATCATTTCTGTGCAGCGCAGCGTGTGGGCTGAGCAATTGCTCTCAGCAACTGTTATTTATCAGGTGATTTTCATGTGGCTCCTTCTGCAAGGGACTGAGACTTACGTGAGACTTTGTTCTTCTTTTAAGCATTCAAACAATCTCTAACAGAAATTATATTATATGATATATGATATAATATATAGTGTAATATAATGTAATGTAATGTAATATAATGTAATATAATGTAATATAATGTAATATAATGTAATATAATGTAATATAATGTAATGTAATATAATATAATATAATATAATGTAATGTAATGTAATATAATGTAATATAATGTAATATAATGTAATATAATGTAATATAATGTAATATAATGTAATGTAATATAATATAATATAATATAATATAATATAATATAATATAATATATAGCAAAATACCCTCTTTGATTAGAATAATTGTCATCTATAAACCAGTGCATCTGTAGCAAGATGTAAAGTTGTTCTGGCATTTCAGAGGTTACTGGTTTCCTGCCTATCATCAGGCTGGCTGGGCATCACTACTGTGATGTTCACTTTACATATTCCTGTTTATTTATCCAATGGTCCAAATTTAAGTGTTGGGGTTTTCAGTTCTGTGTGTCGATTCCCTGCTGATTTCTACATGTGTAAGGTTCATTTCAGCCAGAAGGACTGAAAGTAGAAAAATGCATTCGTGGTGGCTGTTTTCTGAGAAATACACCCAAACAAATGTATTTATGTTTTGGAATGGGGTCTTCAAACTGACAGTGAGAATAACTTATACATCAGGATGTGCCATTTGCCTCATGCATGGAACTCCACCCTCACAGAGTTGTCCAAATTGTGCCTTTGGCGTTGCAGTTTGCACTGTGCTAGAGCAGCCAAAATCCCTGGATTTCTTCACATTGTCCAAGCTACTGCCACAGTTCAGTAACCAGCCAGGCCAGCCCCAGTCTCCAGACCTGGGAGAGGCAGGACCAGTTTCACTCCAATGCAAAGGTCAAGGAGGCAGATCAAGCAATGGAGAATTTGAAGAAAGACAGAAAAACAACCTTTAATTTGACGGACTTTTTTCCCTGAATACAGCTACAAAAATCACAGCGAGTTTTCTCTTTCCAGGAGAAGTCTTTTGGAGGATAAATATTTGATTAGTTATGTCACCAGGTAAAGTTCCTTGAGTGTGGCAATTTGTGCCTGAACGTGTATGGCCTGGAGCTGGACACCTCATCCACGCACAGAACCCTGCAGTGGGAACCTTGATTATTTTCCCTTACGCTATCACCAGCTCTGACTCATGCGAGCAAACCAGCTGAGACATTAGTTGAATAAGAGATGGAAAAAGAGAAATTCAATTAAGAGGGCCAAGGAACTGTAATTGACTTCATCAAAGCAGATCCCTAATGAACAAGATCCACAGACAGATTTGATTCCATAATAGTGTGTTTTGTACTCAGAGCAATTTCCAGGGAACTGTTGATATTTGGTAAAATTAGGCACAAAGAGATTATAACAGTCTCCCACAGGGCCCTGAATATATCAGTGACAGCATGAGGAAAAGGTCCCAAAACCCACCCTTCAGGCAAGCTCTTTATGTTGCCTTGCCTGTGAGGACTCAGAAACTCCAACAAGCATCAGGTGGCAGAGCATGATGAGAATCCGTGGATGGAGAGTGACTACATCAGGAGGACTGGTCATGGCTCCCTCCAGGAGCTTTTTAGGCTCAGTGCTGGTAAACAGGCACTTATGGTAAGTCATCTCACTCTTGTGTCTGACATAGGGCAGGTGTCTTTTTTTTAAAAAAAAATTATATCAGTAACAGATTTTTTTTTCTCCCTCTTAGCAATTCCTGCACCAATTAGCCACTAACCTGACAATCATTGCAAAGATCAAAGAATTAAAGTGTTTAGATTACATATATTAAATATTTCTGGAGTCTGATCAAAAGTTAGGGAGGAGAAGAGCAAAAAGCAAGGCCAAGGGCCAGGAAAATTTGTGCAAATGAAATAGTCAGTCTAAATTAGTTTAGGGGAAGGAGGTGAAGGAGCAGGATGTAGATGAGCCACATACACTCGTACAGTGGTAAGAGCATCTCTGGAACACAGAGATTCATCATGCAATGCTCACTAGGTTTTGAGATCAAAAGAGAATTGTTCCATGGCTTAGATGACCTCCTTAGCACTTGCTTCTCAATTAGCATCTGCTACAAGTTCAGAATCCATGCTTAGCCTGGAGGATGTCCTGTTTTGAAATATTTGTGTTAGTTTCAGAGAAATTAGTAACTAATGGATTTTTCATCAGAAGCCTCAGTGAGTGATTTCAGTGACTGGTATCTCTCAAAACTGACATATTATGATTTATTTCAAATACAGATTTCCCCAGATGCACCTTCCAGAACTGGATCTGGTTTTGCCTGTGTCTATAAGGGTACAACATTTCTATGTTATTGAATTATTCTTCCTTAAGCACACTCTTTTAAACAGTGACAAGTTTCTCCTTGTACTCAAGATAAATAGACCAACATCTTTAAATCCCACTGAAGGATGTGTGTTCCAGACATCTGCAAGACTTTTTTAAGAAAGAACTACTTTACAATCAGTCTGCAGTTATCTTCCATTATATTTTGAGACTTTGCTGGGCTTTCTTCTCTTAACGTATATCTTATGGGCTTTCTATCACTGTAGCTTCTTGGTTAGAAAGTGTATGGTGAATCAGATATTTTATGGAATTGCAAGCATGTACTATACTTAGAGTGACCCTTTTCAGCTACCTTTGGAAATTCCTAAATATCACATGGGTACTGTTGACCTGCCTTTCTTAAGTGATGGACATAATTTGTATTAAACTGCTTTAATTCCTCATGGTAAAGCCCTATAGCAGTAGTGCTCTGTTTCCCTCCAGTGAAGGTCAGGGAAACTGACTCAGTTTTAACAAGGCCATTTCATTTGGCCCTTCAAGAGTTAAACAGATAAATAGGGTATTTCAGGAACTTTATCACTCTGAAGACCTCAAAAATTAAAATTGCATATGCTGTGATAGAAAATAAAGGAGCAGGATACTTCTTGTCCAGCATAATCCTGTGTAAGGTAATTTTCTGCATAAGTTATTATCTAAACAAAAGCACTTCTTAAAGGGTACTGAAAGAATGTGCATTAGGTTTTCAGCATAGCAACAGTGTTTCCCGTTTTGTCACTGTATTACCTTTTCACCTATTTAAATACCTTTGATGACAGTTTGGGTGTGTAGTCATTCAGTCCAGGTAAAAACTAAGTACCCCTTGAGAGACTTAAGACCAGCAGGGATCATGAAAACACATACCTGCGAAGGATAAACAGGACCAGCCCAACAAAACAGCAATCAGTGAAAGCAAAAAAAGTGGAACATCTTTCAAAAAGGAGAGTGTGCCAGTTGAAATGAGCCTCCATCAAGGTCTACTGGAACTTCTGCAACCAGTAACTTTGCTTGGTCTTGGCACTGAAAGGAGGAAATATGTTCACACGAATGAACTTTTCCTGGACAATGAATCCAATATGTGGGACCGCTTTCCAACACCAACCCTTGGATGTTGGCCTCCCCCACTTGCACTTTCTCTATACAAGGTTGCTTCTGCTTTCCTGGTGCTCATCTTCTCATGTTGCTCAACACCATAAGAACAGCTTTTTAAATGAGTCCAACCCAGAAAATCTTTCACTTGGCCATTTCATGTGCAAGACAACTGTGTGAATGCAGAGTAGAATATACTTTATCCCATTGTGTAGATAACCTGTAGCTAGTTAATGTCTATTTCAGTATCATGGGCAGGCAAACATTTTTCTGATTTAGCCTCTGATGCCTTTACAAAATTGAGTTTTGCAATATCGGTGAACTTTCCTTTAGGGGAGGGACTTCTTGCTGTAGGCCTTACTTATTCCTCTCTTAGAAATTTGCAGATGCATCCTGTGTTAGATGTAAACTCCAAGGAGCTTACATTTTGAGCAGAATCAAAAGAGTGGAAAAGGGAGGAAAAAAACCCCCATATTCTCAAGTGAGGCAAAATTCTTCAGGACACCCATCAATTAAGGGATGGAGCTGGCAAAAATACATGTTATGGATCCTCACTTGCAAGCTTAGAGGCTTTGAAGTCCTTTGAGACCAGTCCCTCTTGACTGCAAGACAAGGCCTGTAGGCCCAATGTAATGAATTTAAGTGGTCCTGAACTGGGTGTTAGCTATTGAGCAGCATTGTTTCAGGAACAATGCTACCTCTTGAGTGGGAGGGAGTTTCCAAGCTTATTCCATGTGTCCAGTGGCAAGAACTGAAACTGGAGTAATTTATTACTTTCTCCAGTGGCAAAGAGCAGGCAGCTGTGCCAATCACCACTAATAAATTACACTGTGTTTCTCTTGTCACCAGCCATGCTCTCTCACACACTCATTTCTAACATCTAAGCCTGGGTTGCATTTATTAGCAAGTGCTGATGTGTTAAGTACCACACCTCCTTCTTGGGTCTATGTGTAATTTTCTCCTTATCCTGTGAAGAACCAGGACATAACCAATCTTGACTCCCTTTTCTCTACTAATGCCTTCAAGCAGAAGCTTTTATGCCTGCAAAACTAGAAGCATCAGCACAAAACTGCCTAGGATTAGACCTTTTGCCTTTTATGGCAAAACAAACAGGTCTTCTTGAGGTCATATTCAAAATGACTGTGAAAAATGTGATGGGGGAAAGTTTTGGCTGCTCGCCAGTGGCTATTCACATGTCTTTGTTCCTGTTGATGAAAACCATACTGATTGCAGGGCTGACATCCTCGTGGACTGCCTGCATGTGCACACAGGAGACATGCAGTTACAGGCTGAGCAGATTTTGCTCACATGGCTTCTCCTGGGTGAGGGAAAGTGGCACCAGTGGCTCTGTCTCTTGCTCAGATCATTTTGCCACTACATCTGGGACACCTACTGCGTCCCCCTGGCACAGTTACTCAGTTTTCCTTCACCCAGTTTGTCACAGATCCCGAAAATCTGAAGGTGTATCTCTGATTTCTAATGCATTGACAAGACATGCTGATGCAATATTAATTTGGTGGGATATAATTAACATATATCTGGGGCTTAGAAATTTGTTAAGCTATTTTGCTGGCTCACAATTCATTCCTCTGGACTGAAAGAGCCTGCCCCTCTGCTTTGTGAAGCTCTTTTTGATCTTCTTTCTGTGACTCTGGTAATGGTCCCTCCTCCCCTTAGAAAGAAAAATCCTTTTATCATCTTTTCTCCCTCTGGGTGTTTGGCTCTGTTCTCCAGCTTCAGAGGGGTAAGGGGGATAAAGTTTAATGATTCCTCCAAAAATAGTTCTGATGATCAGGATTCTTCCTTCTCATGGAGGGCCTGTGTGTATTATCTTCTGCCTAGCTCTGGCTTCATTCCTGCTTTATGCACAAATGGGCAAAGCTCAGGGAGGTTGGCACTGAGGTCCAGCTTAGCCAGAGTGAAAGACCCCTCTTCCCTGTGCCAGAAAAGGATGATGCTGTGAGGTCGATGTGTGATTTTACCAGCAGCAAGGAAAGAACCACATTGAAAAGTCCCTCTGACAGAACATTGGAAAGTGATCTGTTCCCCATCTTTGCTGCCAGATGCAGAGGGGTAGAGGATGCCTGTGGTGGGGTGGCTGTCTTTGACCTTTTCGCTCTCCTTCAGCATTTCTCTCCTCACAGGGAGCAGAGACCAGAGCAGCTGACTGCCCATCTCCTTCCCTAAGTAAGCGAGGCAGGGTGAGTGCAGCCCTTCTTTGGGGTGCTGGCTCTCACCTGCTTAGAGCTCACTTCGATGTCCTTGCTTGTGTAGTACCTCCCAAAGGCTATTTCCCAAACTGTGCCAAAAGAGGCCAGTTCTCAGAACAACTTCAGCCCGATGGAGACGCGAGGAGGAGCCACGTCCTGCCGTGGAGCTCCTCCGTGAAGCCGCAGGCAGGGTGAGACAGCCCTTGCCTTTAAGGGACTTCCATGAAGCTGAAAGCTTCTGGAAGCACTGCAGGATGACAAGCACTGCAGGTTGCTCAGCAGGGCCATCGAGGCTGTGAGGAAACCTCCCAAAAGCTGACGTGTTCATGGGCATTGCACAGAGCTGAGTTATTCACAGGAAATGTGTAAGCAGAACTTAGGTGTTTTTCTCAGTGGAAACTCAGTGGCTGGAGATCAAGGAAAAGTGCTTTCTACCAGGCAAGCACTTCGAAACAAGCCTGCAGTGACATTGAGGTAGAAGCTGAGAGCTGCTGTGATGCTTCAGGATCTGGGTCTGCAGGCAAAGAAATGAGTACTTGGGGCTTTATTTTATTTTTTTTTTCTTTTGGTTTCAGCTTCTAGCTCTGAAGCGTGGGGATCAGAGCTCACATCTGTGAATGTCAGGGGAAAAAAGCTCCATGCTGTGTAAGCAGTGTGCTAGCTGTAGCAGAAAAGGAGTGTGCACTGAAAGTTTGATGTGATCAAATAAAAACATATCCTTGTGCCACTCAGACTGTGAAAGAGGTAAAATAATTAAAGGTTTGAACAAAGTGCTTTCCAACTCCCTTCTGTTCTTTTCCCATAGGCATTTGATACATTGCTTCATCTTAACTGGGGAAACCATATTTAATTTGAACCTGGATTTAAATCACCTGAGCCCTGGTCAAAAAGTAAATGCAAAGTCAAATCAATTTCGTGTAAAGCTGAGTACAGCCAGCTACTGGGAATAAGAGCCACTGCTAGCAATTATCACAGTTGTGATAGTTATTTCCAGAGACACTTTGTATTTTGTTTTTGCAGGCTCCAGTTCATAACACACAAACTTGAAAATTACCTTTTACGCTTCACCACTAAAATGTTATTAATTTGCTAAAAAAAATTAAAAAATAAATCAGTATCTCAGAACTTTAGAATTTGCCAAAGAGCCTTAATTTGCATTCAAAATATTTCTGCAAGAAAGATGCCTCCAATTTAATTGAATTTTCAGAGTTCTCTTGGAGACTTCCTCTCTTTGTCTCTGGGTAACACAAGTCAGTATTTCTCTTCCACTGTGTAGTCACAGCCTGTCATCTGGGGACAAGATCTGGGGCAGAACTGTTTCTGCACTGATGACATGGCTGGCTTGGGACTCACTGGGAGGGCTTTGCAAACCAGCTCTGAAATCCATCCCACTTCACCCAGCCTCCTCTTCTAGCTGTCTGAGGCCATACCCAGCAAACATTTGCCCCTCGGAGAAGTATTTATGGCTGAAGAGACTCATCAGTGAGTCCACAACACAGTACTGGTGGGGGATAGGCAAGTCTTGTATTTAGTGTGCTCATAGCCACTTACTTGCCTGCAGAAGGGATGTCCAGGAATTTGGCACCACTGGCTTTGGGGGGCTCTGAGCAGCTCCAAGGAGAAGCCAGGTGCCTCCCTTCCATCAAATGTCTATTTGCATTTTAATGAAGACACTTTGCACGGAAACCAGAATAAGATTTCAGGCATGAAACATGTAAGGCTGAGAATCAGGGAAGAAAAGCAACAATTTGTGGGCTGGGTGACCTGGCCTATGCCAGGAGGAACAAAGAGCTGAGCTGACGAGCAGGCACACAGCCTTGTGGCTCGGTCTGCTCATGAGCTGTTCAGCAAGAGAACCAAACCAAAGCAGCCCCACAAGGCTAAACATGAGAATATGAACATTTTACAATAATCGAGATCAGATTAAGGAATCTGTGGTTAGAGAAAGAGCGCAATGTACCAGATCATGTATTCATGCTGAATATCTCAGCCAGCTCTAACTGCAATTCTACATTTGCCATTCTAAATATAATTTTTCTAGTGAGTGGCAATGAAAAAACTTTAACAGCTTGCTTGGAAGGGGACTGTGCTTTGGTTTACAGTGGGCTTGTAGCTATGGACAACTGCTGACATCCAGCTATGGTACTCAGCTAGGTACCTTTCTGAGACAGGCATCTTTGGAAAAAGTGTCACCCTGACTTTTCTTAACTGGGTACACTGCCTTGAAAAAAACAGCTTGTGATTTTATTCAAATTACTGCAGCAGCATAAAGTTTGGACCAAGCTGTTTATGGATTGGGGCGGATCCAGGACTACAGAGGTCAGGAAGAGTTCAAGTTCATGCATAATGTATGGTGTGTTTTAATAAGGCTCCTTTCATACTTCAGTTTGCCTGCCTGCCTTTGCATGAAGCTGTAAAGCCACAGGCATCACTGTTCAAAATTAAAAAGGCACGACTAAAACCCTCACCCTCTGCACTTTTAAAGGCAGGTCTGTTCTCCGTGAAGCCCCATCACTGCTGCGCAAGGCGGTTGACCCGCGCAAGGCAGGAACGCCTGCCCTCCCAGCTAATTATCCAGCTCTTTGTTTCAGCTCTTCTGTTTGCTCTGGGCATGTCAACCGTGGGAAATTCCTGCCTTCACTGGCAAGTTGCTGATGGTGGGGCGAAAACATTTTTACATAGATTAGGCCTTTAAAAGTGGTTACTAATACCCACTTATATGGATGGACACTTTCTGCTATACATTGCTTTGCTCTCTTTCCCAGCTATTAAGGAATGCAGCATCATGAGAGCCAGTTCTGCAAGATGCTGAGCCTTTGGCTGTCATCCAGCAAAAACTTAAATATAGGGACAGTCCCATTGACTTCAGCTGGTTGGAATGAGCCCTTAGGCCCAGATCCTCAAAGGCATCTGGGCAACTGGCTCCCAAGGTCTGGACTCAAGGTCTGTTTGCATGCGTGATATATTTGGTGCTTGAGACAGGGGCTGTTTAATCAAACAGCTCTTCGCTCTTTTTGTTTCATCTTTTTGGAAGATGAAGATTTGTACTTTTCATAGCCAGGATTGGGGACTACAGAACTGGATGTGCTGATTTGGGTTTTTAGCTCACAGAAATGTGTGCTAACATTGTACTTGTGAATGTATCAAGCAATATTCTCAGCACAAGTCTGTGTTGCAGCAGAAGCTACAGCTTTACAGCGCTCTTCCGATGTACACAGTAGCTATTGTAATCTTATTTTTTGAAGTGAGAGAATGAGTTCTACACAGCTCAGCAGATGTCATACAGTGGGTCAGGAGTTATGCCAGAAAAGGAAAAATCAAATTTCCTAAGCCATTAGACAGCACAGCTCCTCCTGTGGATGAGGAGGGTATGAGAGCTGGCCTGTTTTGCAGCCTGGCAGTGCCCAGAGCTGGCAGATGGAATAGAGTCGATCCAGTGGGTGTAGGCCCAGTGCAGGTGGCAGTCTTAAAAAGTTTGTACAGGCACAGTTTAAAGATGGCAATGCTTTCATACTCCTGGATCTAAGTCCCTGCTCTGATTTTATTCTGAAATTGTCTCAAGGTAAGAATCCTCCTTTTCTCCCCATGTATTTTCACCAAGGAAATCGGAGTTTTCAGGCTGCACTGGAGAAATATGCTGTAGTCAGGCTCAGACCCTGCAGACCAGCGTGTGTCACAGCTCACATCACAGAGCAGATTAAGTATGGCCTTCTCTGCCATCCATTCAGGAAGGAAATACTCCAGCAGAGTGAGTGCCTGGCTGTGCTGTTGCATTCAGTGCTGGGTAAACACAGAGGCTGTGGTAGACAAGCATGAGTTTGCTTTACTTCCTTAAGAAGCAACTGCGTGCCAAATATGTGTAGCTACATCAATATACCAGAAGTATGCAAAATTCAAACACTTTGAATTTCATTTACACCAATCACACAATGTCTTTTACACCAGAGGATATTCCAGTCTTTCTTGGCAAAAGGCACTTCCGGCATTCAGCAGTGAGTGCCTGTACAAATATCAGAGATATTATGGATTAGGATCTAAACACGTTTATGAAATTATGTTGGGGGAGGTTTGTGTTGGATATTAAGAAGAGTTTCTTCACTCAGAGGGTTGTCAGGTACTGGGACAGGATCCCTAATCATGGCACTGAGCCTGCCAGAATTCAACAAGTGTTTCAACAGACTTCCCAGGCACGTGGTGTGACTTTTGGGGTTGCCCTATGCAGAGCCAGGATCTTCATGATCCTTGTGGGTCCCTTCCAACTCCAGATATTCTATGATTCTATAACATTTAGGGTGACACCTCAAGCCCCAAATGTATGGCTGTTTATTTCCAATCTTGGTATTGAGGATCCCATTCTAATTGCTGGCAGTCAAGGATTCCTTTGATTCTAAACTCATTTGAGATGCTGTGGGGCATCCCCATCTCATCTACTCCAAAAGGGCACAGGTGTCCAGATCCTGTGCTACATCTGACAGCCTTCAGAGGTGTCCCAAGAAGCTCTGCTTGCCCATGTGTGGATGCTCTGGCACATCTCTTCAGGTTAATATTGTGTTTGCTCTCCTCACAGATCCAGTCATTACACATCCCTCACAAAGCTGCTGTTTTCACCTTTCCTCTGCCAGACCATATGATTTAATGACACCTTTCCATTTCTGCTTTCTGATGCTGAAAGATCATTGTAGCACTAACACTGGCTTGCTTAATGTATTGCAAAGAAGACACCTTTAGTTCCTAATGATGATTCAACAATTATTGACACCAAACCTTCCTTGCTCAGAAGGAAGCCTGAGCCCTTCTGGCTGGGCGTCATGTTTGTTAAAAGCTGTGGATGTTTTAACTACCTTCCCAAGCAAAACCCATCATCATTTAGGCTTCAATTAAAGAGAAAATAAAAAAGATTAACTACACAACAGTGTTTCCATACCTTTATTTTATAAGTTGCTGCTCCCAACCCCCCATCCTATGTTTGCTCCTGACAGCCTGGTGAAGAGGGTGTGGGACCGGGGCAGGGAGAGGCTGGAGGCAGATTAATGGTGACTTTCTGAAATTTATGCCTCTTTGAGAGAAGTGAGACTACAACCAGACATGGCTGTTAAGTGTCAGTGTGACAGGGAATTGCAGACACCTCAGGCAACATTGGGCTCATGCTTCACAGCTTTTATTTACTGAGCCAGACCCAAATGAATATGAGCAGTAGGCAGGAAGAAACAGAACAGCATAAGGAATGTTTCCTCTTTCAGCCTCTGAGCGCTAAAACTGACCCTGAATCCTGCTCATTCACATTTTAAGCTTTAATCCATTCTCTTTTATTTCCTTATAGGTGTCTGCAAAATCTCCTCTGCGGGATGCTGGATGCATGGCAAGTTGTGCTAACTGCATATCCAAAATTTGCAGCAGGTGCTTGATTTGGCTCTTACCCTTCAGTTGGGCCTGAAGTGAAAGGCTGACTCTGCCCTTTGTGTAACCTCCCCAGAGGAATGGGGCACCAGCACAGATGAAGGAAATTTTGAGGAAAGGATGTCATGAGCTTCCTTCTGTGCTGACACTTAAATAGCTGGACAACCTCTGAAATGCCCTCTCACAAACTCTTGCTTCTTGAAAGGGGTCAGTCCTTGGTTCCAGAAAGCAGCCTATTTGTTACTGCCACTCTGGTGAAATTCTACAAGACAATTCAAGCACAGAGGGTTCATCTGAGCAAGGCTGCACTTCCTTTAAAACTATGGCACCAGCTGGAGAAAACTCTCAGTTTTGGTTTTGGCCATACACACTGCAGTTCGTTGGAGGCCACTTCTCTGTTAAAGAATGCATTTCCCCACTTTGTGGGGAAGGCTTGTTCCTGTGCAGAGCTGGTCCTTATTACCCACTTATTACATGTAGATCCCTTATTCCAGAAGCACATTGGCGGATGTACAAAGGAGCAAGGTTCTCCTCTCTGGTGCTAGGGTGGTGTTCATCTACCACTATACCCATTAAGCAGGCCAGGACAGGGTCTGGATGAGCTGACAGGTACAGTCTGTATCTGTGTTGCCTACCAAAGTAGGCTCTCAGCCTCTGAAACAAGGTTTTTATTTGGAATGGTGAGAAAGCTGAAATGCTGAAATTGTCTGTGCATGGAGAAGCTATACATTAGCACAGGGCTCAGGATGCAGGTCCAGACCACTCTGTAGGAACTGATGCCTTGAGAAGGCTGACCTGGAACAGAAGCTAAACAGAGTTCAGAATAACTCTGTGTTTATTGAAAGGCCTTAAAGGATACGCCTTGGGCAGTACAAGAGCCTGGCCAGGACCACACCCAAGATGGACCTAAAAATGGTCAAAAACAAAAGGACAACCAGTCACAAGGTCTCACATTTTTAAAAGTTTTGATCCATCTGTATATTTGGGTTAATTGTCCAATTACAGCTTCAGATTATGAAATCACATCCTTCTTTTCTCTCTTCAGTCCACTGTTGTTTATGCTTTTGGGCCTGAAACTTGTAACGATTGTCTGTGGTATCAGGCTGGAAAAGGAATTGTTTTGTCTACCTACTCTGTGAAGAGAGCTCACTAACACTTACCATGAAGCTCAGAACCACACACCTAGGCAGCACAGGATCTGGAAAATATGAAAGCTAAAACTCAGGGCATCAGAAGAGACTCATCCTTGCCCTCAGCCCTTGGGTGCTGATGGATGCAGGCTGTTTGCCTCAGTCCATTCCAGCAAGGTTCCAGATTACTGGGCACACAACACCTTCCCATGGGCCTTTTACCTGACCGAGAGGCAAAACATGCAAACATCCCATGCATTCACTGCAGCCTCACTTCACAGGCTGAGCCATGCCTGGGCAAAGGCTATTTGTCAGGTAAAGGGAAGGGTGGAGACTGTAGTGAAGAAGCCCTGCTCCCACATCAGACCTGGTGAGATGCCAGCAGTGATGTTGCATAGCCTCCAAACAAGGTCCAATTTTAAATTTACATCACATCTGTGCATTTTACCAGTGCAATACTCCTCATAAAACATTCACATGGATTGGATTTCTACCAGGTCTTCAATGTTTTGAAAGTACAAGGTGCTGCTTTGGCAGAACTGTCTTGCTGTAAGGCCCTGGATGGCCCGAGGATTTGTGAGAATTTTGCAAGCTTGACTTATTATTTTGCTTTTTCTAAGGTTCTGCCAGCCTGTACAGTTCTTTGGTGATCTTCAAGAAGGCCGTGACTGACACTGCATGGGCAAAAATTTTTAAGACTATAATGGATAAGGACCTTAATGGGAATAGAAGAGCTGGGGAAGACTAAACCCAACCTCTCATGCAATTTATGAATCTCTCTGCGGAAATCGCTTAGTACAGGATCCTCACAAAACACTTGTGTCACCCAAGGACTCCTGAAACAGGGGAAGTCCAGCTTTATAACTTTCAAGACCATTTTCAAATCCCACTCTTCTTGAATGTCTGCCTGGTACTTAATAAACTATAGGGTAACTATGAATTTCTGTATGCAGTTCAGTGTGAGATGAGGCCACTAGAACTACTGAATATTTCTGCATTATAAACACTGTTAAAAAAGTAAATCCCAGCCTTGTCTCTGCTGTGTTGTTTTGTTTTGAATTTTCCTCTGATTCATCTGAAGAGAGCATGTTCCAGAGATGTTTCTACCCACAGTGTGTCACATTGATCAATTTCTGCAAGTAAATAATTTTCCCAGTGATCTTCCCCATTCTGTCTTCCCAGCACACTTGGTTAGGTGGATGTGAGTCTCTCAAGAAACACCTGGTGTCTTCTGAAAGCTGTGAAGTCATAGGGGAGGAGGTAATCTCCTTCCTGAGTCAGCTCTCAGCTTGTGTCCCAGACTGGTGGCAGTGAACATTGCACATCCACTGAAGGTGCAGTTGAAGAATTTTTTTCCTCCACACACTGAATGAGATTTCCCAATATCACTTTGTGACAGCTGAGCATTAATGCTGCTTCAAAGCTTGGTGGGAACTGGGAACCAGAGTGCCATGAATACCTTCATGTACCATTCCATAACAGATATGTAGGATAGGTGTAAGGCATAAGGAAGATTTGGTACTGCTGCTACCCAAAGAGAAAAGGCAGGCAGCCTCCTCCCTCTTTAGTCTCATCCTGTCCCTTCTTTCCTCTTGTTATTCTAAAACCTGCATTCAGACTTGAGTCTTGGCTTGGCTGAGTCTTCATTTTCTTTTCCTTCAAGCAGTCACGTCACACCCAAATCCTGCTTTCCTGCATAGCACAGTGAAATGCCTGCACTGCCTTCAGCCTGCACAGCCAAAATGTGGCCAGACTCTCTCCCACTCACACTTTCCTGACTGTTGGCCCTTCCTTGCTGACTTGGCCAGTGACCCCTTTGGTCTTTCTCAGATGTCTTTCAAAATTCAGCTGTTGGCACCATTTTCCATCACCCACTCAGTCTGAGCGAAATAACTCCCACACCCCATTTGTGAAAACGTCTTTAAAGCAAACAGAGAAACATGTTCAATTGTTTTTTTTTAATCCTTCCCACATTGCTGGGCATTTGAGTGCTAAAACTTGAACAGCAAGTAACATTATACCTGGAAATGTCTCATCAGCCACTGAGGATTTTTGAGTGATGATGCCCTAAGCAAAGCCAGTCTAGTTCTGCAGAACCTTGATGAGAAGCAGCTCAGAGCCGGAGCAGAGGGAGCAGCAGGAGAATGTAACTGTCCTCTAGTAAAAGACACAGAGAAAAATATGGAAACACAGGGGATACACACAAAAACAATGTGAACGTCCATCTTCCAACCATCTGGTGCCCTCTGAGGCTGCTCTTGTTTCACTCTTCTTTGCCAAGGAACTTGGATTAAATATTGCAGAGAATGGCTCATGGAAGGGGAGAAAATAGAGAATGAAGAAAGACCCTGTGGAGATAGGCACAGGCCTGATGGTGGGACAAAGTACTGTCCTGTGCCCCAGGTGAGGCCCTAAAGCACCATTCCTGATGTTTCCTCACCCATCTGGTCAGTCCCAAAACTTCCCAGTACACAGATTCCAAAGGAGACTGGAATTTGTGTGCATCCCTCAGCTTCCCCAGTCTGTCAGTGGGCAGCTTGGGCATGCTGGGGTGTGGGTGGAAACCTACAGCCTCAAACCTGTGTTTCCCACCTCTAGTATCAATGTCTCAAATCCCAGGCCAGAAGCACGGGGATGAGGTCACACCCCAGGCCAAGAACAGAGGTTGGATCCAGCCTATTCAGCCTGACTCTTCTGGGAGAATGGCTCAGGAAGAAGATGCAAGGACAAAGCGTGTGTATGGCTGAAGTGCCATAGAGGTTCATGTTTTGCAGAGAAGTCAGACAAGAGAATATATATTTTGATGGTCTTAATGAAATTGCAAATTCCTTGATGCCCAACTGAGGTGAATTGCACATTTGAAATAAAATCTTGTGCAGGTCCATAAGTTAATTTATATTTTCTCTTCCTATCTGATCTTTCATAGTAGAAGACTTAAGAATACAGACTACACAGCAAATTGGCCATTATCTGCTGGAGAAGAATTAGAAATCCAGAAGAGTCCATCTAGCCCCTACTTTTCCAAACACTAAGGTTATGTGTAAGTCTTGGGTCAGATCTGTTGTTGCTATCAGCTGGCACAATTCTATTTACTTGAGGTTATATAATCAGAGGATGACAATCTTCACCTCATGACGACATGAACTCTGTACACAAGAGCATGGAATGATCCTCCTGCTCATTGCAGGGCCCACCCAAACCCACTACAAAGTGGGGACTCTCTCCAACACACCCGTAGAAATATGAGGAAGAGGAAAATCCAAAACAAGCCCTGCAGAGGCACAACACTATCAGCCCTAAGATACAATCCAGGTACCATTTTCCTGCCATCCCAAGGGTATCAATGCTTAGTACCCATGGACTTACATAGGGTGAGAGTCGAACCAGCTTTTCCTTCCCCTCCCTCATGCTGAGGTGCCTCTCCTGGGCCTTTAGTAAACCTGCCTCCCTGATGAGAAGAGGGTCATTGTGATGGAAATATAGTGAGGCAATGGGCAAACACATCTTCACATCCTGATCAGAGCCCTCTGAAGTTCCATGAACAGTTTTCATTTTAAGAGCTTTGCTTTGCATTCTGCATTTGGCTCAGCTATTGTGATGCTAATTACTGTATTATCTCACCCTTGGCTTTCAGCCTTGTGTTATCATGCTGAGCAAGTCCTTGGGAACATCTTTATCAGGATAACTGTTTATAGCTTTGTTAGAGCTGGAGCATTCCATGGTACCTCATATCTCTACTCTGAGACCATCTCTTCTATGCTTGTTGCTGTAGAGCCAGAAAGCTCTTACGGAGACTTCTTTAGAGGGAGGGGGAAGAAAGTGTACACTGGCCAGAAACTGAAGGAAAAAAATCATGAGAAGGATGGATGCAGAAGACAAAGTAGTGGCCAGTTTCTTGTAGGAACATGGGAGCCACACGGTTACAGTCTGGCCGGAAGGAAGGTAGCATGTACACACACAAAATCATTGAATCATCTTAAGGATGTTTTCTGCTTTTTAGGACACACTGTACTGGTTTGCAAAACTTGGCTTTCCTGTCTTAGATCTCTCACTGTCTCTTTGTTAAAAAATATCTCTACAACCTGCCTCCTTGTGCTCATTCAGGAAAGGCTGCCAGGCTGCCTGTTTGCTTTGCCCTCTGCTTCCCAGAGGGACCTCAGCTGCAACAGAGAATAACTTCTGTCTCTTGATCACTTCACATTCCACCACAGTTTTCTTGGTTACCAGCAGTATAACCTAGCAGCCATCTTTCACTTAAACAGCAATGAGAGAGTGCTGTCAAAACCAGGCAGGCATCTGTGATCAAAAGTCAGAGTTGCATGCTGACCACATATGAAGGCATGCTCCAGGGTCCTGCCCAGCTGCCTGGCTCATGAGCAGATGGTGTTTTGAGGTGTGGTTGTTAATCTCTGAACCTTGGAATGGCTGGAGAGATGACATCTCCCCTGTCACCTTGCTGCAACTTTGACAAACAGGGGTATGTGAATGGGCGTACATTAGACGTACATTACTACACGTGTGCAAGTCCCTGACAGGTATTTCCCAGGGAGGAGGCAGGACAAGTTAAACTTGGTGCTGATCCTACCCCTTCCCTCAGCCTACATCTGGGACGTAAAGGGCACTTTGCAAAACATTTATTTTTCAAACTTTGCATGTGCAAATCTCCTAACAGCTGTGAAGGCTGTTTTGCTTTCTGCAGGTTTTGATTGCAAATACTTTAAAAGTAAAGAAAATAAAGTGCTGGAGGTTTTATTGTCTACCAGGTAACCAGAGAAACCGAGTTATTCCAAATATACTGGCACGGCCAGAATAAATAAATGGCAATCAATAGTTGAGTGGAAGTTGGGCATTTCCTTATCAGTCATGCCCTTGTAATGTTATTGTCAGTGATAATATCAATATCCTACGTAGCAGGATTTGTCTGACAGTGCTCTTGGGTTTTGTAGCAATAAAAAAAGAACTTGGATCTTAATCTCAGAAGCACAGATGAACTTTTATCTGGGCTTTGCTTTGACATTACAGTGCAGGTCACAGTGTTTCTCCACCATCATTTCTGCAACTAAATCAGCCTATAGGCATTTTTTCATTGATCAAAGGGAAAAATGCAGCTTGGTAGGGACCATGGGAGATATTCTGGCCTCACCTGAGGCAGGGCTAGCTTCAGAAGCTGGACTGTACTGTGCTCATGTGGCAACCACTGAGATGCTTTAGCTGGGCTCCAGGGAAGAGGTCACCGGTGTTTAAGAGGATCCCAAGGAAATACAGAATATTGTCCTGAGTTCTCTATTTAGTGAGGAGAGAGGCTGATGGGGAGGGAGCTGGGACTGGGGATAGATCTCTGTTTGACCTTCATGTAAAAGTCATTCAAGGTAAAAGCTTATGGAGGCATTAAAGCTTTAAGCACACAGGGGATGTCTAGAGCTGATACAGGCACCCCAGTACACAGATGTATAATCATGTCTCTTACCCATACATGAGAGGGAGATACTAAAGTTCAGCAACTCCAAATGAGAGCTGACACACTGAACAAAGATTCAGGCAAGCAGCACTGCTAAGTAGTGGGTTGTCTCTGAAATCTCACCTTTCTTCAGATTTCTTGATGAGGCTGAGCATCTTCAATTCCTGTAGTCCATGAGACTATGGAGACAGGCGTTTTTCCACAGCATGCATTACAAAACACCTCCAGGAAGCAGGAGATGTAAACTCTAGAATGCCTGGAGGTTTTGAACCCAGAGCTCCCGCATCTGGCACGTAGGGCACATCCTGCTGAGGAGAGGTGACCCAGGATGCTGGGACCAGACCAGGACTAACTAAGAAGGAACTCAAGGATGCAGACGAGCAATGGACTGGAGAGAGGTGGGATTTCTCAGGAAAGGAGAGTCCAAGAGCTGCAGCCCTGCAGACTAGCTCTGTGTGACTGCACACAGATAGTGGGGGTATTTTTGGGACACAGCAGTAAAGCCAAGTGAAAATTAAACTCCCCCTCAAAAACAAGTAGGTAAGCACAAAGGGCAAGCTGGGTCACCCTTGATGTTATGTTCACTTCTGATGAGCTGCTACTGGTGGTTTTTTACAGTCTAACAGATCAATAGGTTACCTGCAGCAATGGCTTGCATCTACGTATGATACGATCTGTAACATGTGTAACACATTTAGAATCTCCATACCTGTGTATAGCAGACAAGAATCATCACATAAACTTCTATAAATTACAAGTGCACAGGGCCCTAACATGTTTCAGCACTGTCTAATGTGGAGTGCCATCATCAATTTAAGTCATGTTCACACTTCTCATGTGTGTTATCTGTATTAGGGATCAAGTCCTCAGGGCTTCAGTCCTCACGAGGCAAAATAAATGCCTAATTTTCTGAGGTTTTAAAGATTCTATAAAGGGTCACCTTGCCTTTTCTGCAGAGACTGTATCCCATTATTCCTGATTCTGTTTTGAATTACTTTTCTCATATTGCAGGGAGGAAACTCTCACAAAATAAAAAGGGGTTTATATAAAATGTCTATGCAGTGAAATACAGGTGCATTTATTGATAATATGGGTGTAGCCTTGATAGTTTAAGGACCTAGACAAGGCATGTTTTATAGACAGAGGCAATACTTTTTTATTGAGTCGACTTTCTGGTCTTTACATCTTTTTCTGCAGTTGGAAAAGGGTGTCAGTTCACAGGCAGGCTCACAAGCCGTTCTCCAAGTCCCTGTTTGCTTTGCTCCTCTGGTCAGGACACATGCCAGGGCGTGTTGCCAGGAGCCCTGGTGCATGCTGCAGTCATGTCTACAGCACAGCATTGCTTTTCACCCACACCTGCTTGGCAGCTTCATAATGAACAGTCCTGTGTTTTAAAAAAGGAAGTGGCAGAGTGTTTCCACCAAACTGCACCTTGACAGTAGAGGACAGGCCAGCCAGGGTCCACAGGCAATGGTGAGGGAGAGGGCAGTGCCCTTCCCAGCATGGCACCATCCTGCAGCACCCAGCCAGAGGAGCAGAGAGAGGATGGGGATGGTGACCAGAGGGGCACAGCCCAGCAATGTCTGTCCCCGGCTGCATGCAGCTGCTGGAAACACAGCCACAGCTTCCTGATGCTCTGGCAGCTCTGAGAGCATTGGCCCCTCCCTGAGCTGGACTGTCCCAGCTCAGCAGTCTCAGCACATGCCAGCAGGATCCAGCACTGCCCAGAGCCCAGAAGGGCTTTGTGTTAATCTTATCCCGCAACACAGCAGCAGCAGCAGGTAGCTCACCTATTCATGTGAACTGCAGCACCCCAATAGCAGCATTTCATGTAGGTGTATGAGAGATGTGCAAATGCTGTCCTGCTTCTGGGCTTGCTGGTTTTGGCTGTAGAGAGAGGCAGCCAGTCACCACATTTACCACTGGAGAGAAGAGTAAGTCAAAAATAAGTGTCAAGTGTTGTTTGAAGTACCACCACTGTGCACATGGTGTGGTTGGAGTGGCCTCAGCCCACGCTGGGTGCTACTACAGCAGCAAGCTCAGCACTGTCCCTGAACCTCAAGCAGCATCTCCCAGCCAGGACAGATGGGCTGTGCTGAGCACGTCTGCACCCCCGTAAGCCACAGTATCCACATAGCCCAGGTCACAGCTGTCATAATGTGGAGATCAAAGCTGAAAAAGCTCAAGAAGATCTCCCAATGGTTTACAGATAAACCATTCTCAGAGGGGATTAAGGGAGACAATTGTAACTTGTATTACATGAGCCAGGAGCTGACTTGGTTTGAAAAAGTTTGTCAGTGAGTAACTTCCCACCATAGACTGCTGTCAACTTGTGTAATGCTGAGCCTGATCATGCAGAGGTGCCTTGACAGGTCTGTGCAGTGTTATTTTTCAACTCATTACTCAATGTTGCAGCTGAATCCATCAAACCAAAGGTGATTTTACTGCCTTTTGGATAAGCAAGTCAGTGTTTATTCAAAAGGCAGGCTCTTCAGTACAGCTGCTATCAGTCTTTTCACTGAGTCAGACTCAAAATGAAATGTTTCATTTCAGCAGATTGGAAAGGGCAGAGTCAGTATTTCCCCTGAGGATTTCAGGAGAGCTCAGCTCCAGGAGGTTGCTTCATTATGGTACTGCAAACAGATTCCAAGGCACGCACGTCTGTGTGTGTGTGTGTGTGCCTGTATGACCACACAGACAGGTCAGATTTTGCTCTTATCCTTCCAATACACTTGCTAAACAAAATGAGTATTTAGGGAATGATTCTCCTACAGTTTTTGAAAATTTCAGCGTGGAGCAAGTTGAAATACCCACCTGTTGTCACCTCTTCATTACCTAAAGTGTTAAGTGTTCTCTTTGCAAGGCTGTCAGAAGTAGCATTAATAACAATCTCCTGCCTTGTCGGCTGAGTTGGGGCAAGTTTTTGTTGTATTAGTTAGTAAGAAAATGCCTTGAATAGTTGATGATCTAAAAACCAAAATAGGAATGAAAAGTCCCCTATTTTCCAGATGTTCAGCTGTGGTTTAGACGCACAAAAAATTAAATCCTCTCTGTGCTGAAGTCAATGCTGAAGCCTCAGTAGGATTGCAGGTTTTATCCCAGCTACTGAACAAAACATGAAAAAATGTTAAGGACCTGGACACTTACCTCCTTAAAAAGGCTTGATGGAAATCTGCACAGAGGCAGGCATTGAACATATTTCTTTGGTCCCATATTTGTATATTAGAGCTCAACCTTTTAGTTGCTAACTCCTAATGCTAAAAAATGTAAGGGGCAATGAAAGACTGGCCATGACATTGGTCTGAGCTATGCAATGAGAAAAGCTCAGCTGCTGGTTATTTGATAAACTGTTCTAAGCAAGTGACAAATGCCAGTCTTTACAAAGGAGAGCAGTACCTCACGCTGTGCTGTGATGAAGTGTTTGCAAGCCCTGTGCCATTCCACTGCTTTCAGTACCCTTGTCTACCAATCCATTGCTTCCAGAGAGCTGTGGCTGGTGCCATCTCTCTCCTGTCTCCAGATGGCTGCAGGATAGATGTTGGTGTGGGAGCCAGTCACTGCAGCTTTCTAGAGAGTGGATGTGGAAGGATAGGTGATTCTGAGGCACAGCACATGTCATCCAAAGGTTGGCAGTGGAAGTGAGGGGATCGCATGATAGCGAGCAGGAGAAGCATAAGGCTTCGAGATTGAAATGAAGTAAAAGAGGGACAGGATGAAGACCCCAGGAGAAAGAACTGACTAAGCCATGACAAGATGGACAAGGCACCAACTGGACCTCTTCCAGCTCCAGTTCTCTCCTCATAAAGAGACCTATATACACTCACACACACACATGTAATGAATGCTCCTTCATATAAGCCAGCTGCAAATGTCTTACCTGCATTGGATTATTTGTTGAGGTCTGTTTTAAAGGAGAGCTGTATGTGAGAGGGGATGATTGTAAATGGTTTGACCTTTCACCAGAGTCCAGCTCCAACACAAACTGGAAGGGCTGCCATTTGACGACTCTCTAATTATTTTCAGGAGACATAATGAGACAAAATATATCAGCAATAAAAAAAATAGAAAGGCAGAGGTGAAGGTGCTTTCCAGCTGGACTAGGAAGAGGCAGCTGGTTATAAAATGCCTGCTTTGGGTCTTTGTCTTGCCAAACTTGGAGAGAAATCATAGGGCATGCAGAGAAAAAAAGCCTTGTACTTCAAAAAATGAAGCTGAAAGTACTCTCAGGTTGATCTCCTTTAAAGTGTTTTCTGCAGTTTTACAAGTGAAGTATGCTGCTTACAAGTGGAAAGGCAAAATTAAACTTTTGTCCAAAATTATTCATGGTTGCTGGTTTTTCAGTTGCAATAACTTCAACATTGATAACACAGATAAATCCATCACAGTCCATCAAGAAGATTATTTTTTGCCTCCAGCCTATTCTCAATCAATCTCTTCAGTTTCCCAAACATGAGACTGGACTCCCAGTCTGTTACAGCCTGATGCCCTCAGTAAAAACCCAAAATGCAATTTAATTCCCCCAAGAAGTCTAAGAAAATCCAGTTCAAGTCCTACTATATAACATGTCAAAGCCCCAAATAATATCCTGTTCCCCAGATTAAAACAACAACAACAACAACCAAGAAGCAAATGATCAATCAGGACGATAATTTTTTTTTATGATGGTCACCGTTGAAGAAAATATTTATTGGCAATCTGTAGTATCCTAAATTAATTTTCTCCACTCAAGTCCATAATTTTTTATTGCATATAACATGCTGACTCAAGACATCTCACTGTTCAATATAAAGCTTGCTCTGTCTTATTAGCCATGCAGCGCATAGGCAAAACAGTGTGATGGACCCCATGTGGCACAGAAATGTTCTGAATGAACAGAAGCATCAGGAGGTGCATTCTTCTGCTCAGAATGAGTCTTAACAACAGCTGTTCACAGTTTCATGATAAACTTCTTCCAGTTTGGGGCAATTATAGCACCCCTTCCCCCATGTGCACACACTGTTGTGCTGTAATCTGTTGATGTCTGCTCAGAAGCTGAGAGGAATGATCTTAACACAGATTGTTTTAAAATAATATATTTGTCTTAAAACATATTTTTGGTGGGAGTATGTATTTAATTAAAGCCAATGTGAACTAGTTATCAGGTTTTTTTTAAGGAAAAAAAGCACTCACCTTAAATACATTTTCTTATCTGCAGATCAGCCACAGTCAACCAAATCAAAATTTGACAGAATTCAGAATGCCGTATCCGTATTATAAAAGATGATACCAGAAATATGGATAATTTCTTTTGATCTTGGACAGGTAAAAAAGTTTAAAATCTTGGTGCTATGAAATCTGTATTAAGGCTTTTGAATACCATGTATTCCAGTAGAAGAGAATTCTTTGAAATAAAGTGTTAGCAAAAAACAACTCAACCTCCATCACCAACAGCTCTTGGACTCTCCATTAACATGAAAAATATAAGGTCACAGCAGTGAAGGCACTTTTGCTCTAGGGGCTGCTACCTGTTACCTCATTGTACACAAGCCAAAGTACACTTGATGACTCAGGGTAGACTTTAATGAGAAATGTGCTGTTCATTTCTTGTGACCCTGTACAATGTTATTAATTCTTCTGTCCTCACAGCAGTTCAGTAATATACATATGGATTTGAGATATGTGCTCTGAATGTGAAAGCAACATTGTTTTCAGATGGAGTACAGTTGTGGGGATATTTAAACAAGAACAGGCTGCTCCAAGCAGAAAACATACTGAAAGAATCGGCTCTAAAACCAATATGAGATGGAAAAGTATATCTTAATATAAAGAGACATTGTTTATAATTTGTATGGCTAAAAAGAGAATGGAAAGCAACATCTGTATCCTCTTTGCTAATTTTGTTTTACAAATGCACTCTGGCAGCACACACCACCAAAGGGTCTTGCGGAATAAAAACTGGTGCAGATTAAAAGAAGAATAGATAAACACTCTTCAGTAATTGCAAGGTAGAAAGGTAAAAAGGAAAGTTCTTCCCTATAATTATTCCCAAGTTTTCTGTCATTCCAAAAATGCTATTTATTGCTGATATACATGTTGTTTACTCAGAAAAAAAATGATTAAAGCCTCAGATATTGTGAGAGACTAGATTGTTAATGGTTAATGGCTCAAACAATCAGCAGGGTGCTTTGCTAATGATGAGCAAAGAAACCACACAGGTGCAGAGGGGTGCACACCCAACATCAGAAGCTACAGCTGGATGTTGACAAAGATAAGGGAAGAGGCTGAGGAGAGGCAAATCTTACAAAGTGAGGTAGTGTTTTTTATCATGCTGAAGCTGAAGTCCTTACACAAGTGGCTCATCCTTGAAAAGTCCCCTCCAAAGAAGTGCCAGGACATTCAGCCTGAAGGTGTTCATCCCTTCTGGTGGGCCAAAATTGACTCAACTATACGTAACAGGCAGCTGTGGTGTCTTCTAAGGTGTCAAACACTCCTGAAGTGTCCTGTGATCCACAGCACTACATCATCCAGTGTAAAACTCTCTGGAGGAGGTGACTGGGCGTTCCCAGTGAGCCTGAACATAATATGAAGACACCAGACTTTGTGTTTTGTGGGTTTCCTCCACCCCAATGGATCAAGACTTGGCACTAGCTGTACTTTGTCCATGAAAATGTATCTTGAAGAGTTGCTCTCAACCTTGGTAGGCTGGAAGAACCAAGATAGCATAGGGGCCTTGACCCCCAGAGCTTGGAGGTCTGGAATTTGTTTTGTTTTTCTGTCTAGGGAAAGGGAATGGATTCCTGATGGATCAAAACCATCATTTCAACCAATGCAGTCTGGCCATGTGCTCCACGGGTGGGGACCATGTACCTTTCCACTCCCTCCCTCCCTCCCTCTTGTTGCATTTCTAACCAAAATGGCTGCATTTTAAAATTTGCCAAGGACCTTGTTCTACCTAAATGCTATAAAGTTTGTTATTGGACTTCCTGAGAATTTTGCTGTTCCTCCTGCTCACTGGTGCTCCCCGGCACTCCTCTGCTGACATACTTCCGAAGCCCCCTGGACCGGTGGCTCATCCGACCTTCAGTGCGCAGCCAGTGCCCAGAGAGCCAGCCCAGTGTGAAGCCTGAGCCAGCAGCTGCCCCTGGCTCTGCTCAGTGACCTGGGCTGATGGATGGGCACTGTGGCTATGCTCTGACTGTAGGGAATTGAGTGCCAGTGTCGGCACGTGTGTGCAAGCTCCTGGAGCACAGAAGGGAGATCTGAGCGCCATGGTCCCCTTTATTGACCTCTCTTTATATTTGTCATGTTAGTAATGTGCTTAACTGGAAGCCATAGGACTTCTTCCCCCCCTCCTCCCCAATATCAACAAATAGCTCATGGCATTGAAGTTAAACAAAAGCTTTGCCTTTGCTTTCCCTGTTGCTGCAGTAAATCATGCTGTCACGTTGCCATAGGAACGGCAGCTATCACAAATATCAGCACATTGTGGCATCAGAGCAGCCCCAACAGCCAGGTCTTCATTCTGGGGCCAGTCTTCTGTGTTCCCTCATCCAGCCCTGTGTTTCCAACTCTTCTACAACATGCTACAATTTTTGAAAGAAAAGATGAAAAAAGAGAAATTTAAGTTTTATTCTTGGGAGTGGAGAGTTTTATCAAAGGGGATTATTTGTAAAAACCCACGCTTTTGTTAGCTCTCAAATACTCAAGCAGAGTTGGACAACAGACTATGGAGACTTGAGACTTTGGTGATATAAATTGTTAAGTTTACTAACATTTGAAGAGAAGTGAAGAGAAAACTAATTAATCACAAGTTGATTTGAAATAATCTGTAAACATCTTTGTCAGAGAGGACAGAGAGGTTTTTTTCCTCAAATATTTATGAACCTAGAGATACAGATGGGTAGTGGGTGAGATTTTTAAGACATGCTATGCTAATTTATATTCATCAGGGATTTTTGCATTTTCTATGGCAGAACTGGAAAGCAGTAGAACATTTCCCTCCAATCCTCCAGCTCCCCTATGGACAAATATCTATTACTTTCATTGAAAACCCATTATAACTTCAGTATTGTCCAAATAAAGGACATTGAGCTGTGTTTTAACTCTGCTCTAGTGTAATGAAGAATATCTGTTGGGATAGGCTTGAAATCTCATCAATTTTCACTTGCAAGAAAGGTTTGCAGTCACATCAGCACATGCACATCATGTTTCATGCACTGAGTACAACAGACAATTTTAACTTTTTTTTTTCAGGGAACAGTAACATGAGTTTTCAAAGACACTTGCTTTTTTATTATTAAAATGTCTGTCTTTTATTTAATTTATTCTGCTTTTGCTAGCCACATGGTTAAAGTTAGGAAAACAAACAGCAGATACCTTCCAGTGAGGAATGTTTACATTAGGTCTAGCTTATCTGTGCAAAGAATAAGCTATGAACTCTCCCTGGCCTTTTGGATAAGCAAACATAAACCTCATTTCCCTTTATTGTCCACTCCACGTAATAACTAGCCTTTCCAGAGGGCTTCACAGAGGTTATTCAGTCCAGGATGGCTCCTGGGGTTTTCCTTTAATGACTGAAGGGATCACTGTGTGTGTTATTGAGTAGTAATATTGCAGTTGTGATGGTCCAAGGATAAAATACACAAGTTTGTAGGGAGAGGCATGAGCTCGTATCAAGACTAATCAATACAGCTGGAAAAAGAGGAGTCTTCAAGCATGAGTCTTTCCTTCTGTCTCTGGAGGTAAACTGATGTGCTCCACAGTTCATACCTCCAATCCCACAATCCCATCTCTTTTTTTTCTGAGCATTCATACAAATCCCCTGTGAGCTAAACCAGCTCAGGAAACTGGTAGAGAGCTAATCCAACCAAGAGTAGTGGATTTTTTGGGGTGGGTAAAGAATCTGATTTAGCTCCTTACAGGGTGATGCTCGGACCTGTAGGTACAGAAGCAAGGGAGAAGACGAACAAAAGAGACAGGACACCCTATTTGTTGACCTTGACATGGATAATTTTTGCAGTTGTCTCATTTCATGGTAGTGAGGCTCTGGTTTGGTTTGGACATTTCAAAAGGCTTCTTTTACTCTGCTCACATGACATTCTTCAAAAAACAGCAATCAGACTAACCAAAGTAAGGATACAGTTACGCTTTCAGTAGCAATCAAGAGGTGGATGATGCTGTTAACATCCTTCATCAGAGCCTTTTCAGCATTTCCTGCAGCCCCTGCTCTTTCTGGCAGGTAGGCACTGAGACTGTGGCTTTCTCAGGGCACCCACAGAGCTGGTGCCAGCACTAGCCTGAGTAAGACTCCTTGTTTCTGATCATCCCCTTATCTCTATAAAGACATGCAAGATTAAATAGCTTGAGCATCATATTCTTAGTGTGAGGGCCTCCTTCCTAGAACACCAAAGTTATTGAAATTGCTCACTCTAATTTAAGTGAGATTTGGATCTGGTCTCACACAGGTTGGCATTCAAAGTGTGTTTAGGTATCTTGTCCTGCTGTAAAGATTATAAGATTTAAAAGGCAAGGTAAAACTACCAAATCTAAGTTGCAGGCTAAAACATGGCAAACAGCTCTATTTATTTTTTTTATTATTATTATATATTGTGGTATAAATCTTCATTGGAGTAATTAGATGATTTGTTTTAAGGAGATGTACAATTTTGATACAAAAAGTACAAGGATAAAGTTTTTGCCACACTTATTCACATTCAAACTGTAAAAAATTACCAATGTTTTCGTCTTAAATTTGTGCAGACTGGTAACGTATGTTTTGACAAAGCCAGCTAATAACTGTGTACTTTTAAGAAGAAATATTTTTAAGGCAATAAAGTTATGAGCTAAGAGGCCTAGAGCCTGTGTACAGTTCTAAAGCCTCCTGTTTCATTCAATTCATAAAACTGCACTATGTTTTATTGTCTCCCACATGAACACAACATGAACACGAGCTGACTAAGCTGAGGTGCTTAACTGCGTTATGAGCATAAAATGCCTCACCCTTATCTCATTTTTGTCTGCTTTCACATGCTGCAAACTTCATGGTGGTTCCTTTGAAAGCTGCTCTGTTCCAGTGACTCACTTGGAAATTATGGGGGGTTGTGCCTAAATGTTCTGTTATGAAATAGAGAAAAATAAAGATGCTTCACCGTTCTCTAATTTAAGTAGATTTACACAGTTACTGTCAGCAGTCAAGATTATTTGTCAGTAAAGGCATGACTCCAAGATTTTACCTTCATATTTCTCTGTCAGAAACTTTCCAGAGAGATCTGTTCCCTAGGAAATATTTATTTTGTTCACTCAGGTTTGCAGTGTGAGCTTTGTAATACCGAGGGACAGGCTGCTGTCTACCTGGGCAAGAAGAAGCTATGGAGATAGGGGAGAAGTGGCAGCAGCACAGATTTCTTGTGTAGCCTGTGAATGGATCATTCCTGCAGCCTGTGATGGAGCTCAGCTCCCTGTGAGGGCTCATGCATGGGTGTAATCACACCCAGACAATCACATCAATCACAGATGCTGTCTGCTCCATGCTACAAGCCACACTGCAGGCCATGGAGCAAGCCATGGCCACCAAATTTTAGTCCTTAGGTGATGTTGGCCAGAGTGAGGCAGCAGGAGAAACGAATGATGTGTCCCTCCAAAGTTTTGTTTGGGGTATGTTACATAAAAATCAGGCCAGCTCTTCTAAGTAAACAATACCTCATGCTATAGAGGAAGGCAACTCTTCTCCCCTGAGTCTCTGAAAATCTGAGGCGAAAGCAAATTTCTCATCCCAAATCATAATATAGGAGAATCAGATAAATGGGCAAAACCAAGTTTCTGAGATACAGCAGAATACCTGCACTGAAACACGGCACCAAAGCATCACTGATCTCCAGGGAATGAAAACCCTGCTCCCTACTCTTCCTGCAGACAAATTTTGTAATCAGAGAGTGAAAATACTCTCCTTGATCCCTATCTTTCTTATAGGCCATCCTTAAGTATTGAAAGGGCCCAATTTGTGTCCCCCTGGGGTCTTCCATTCTCCAGGTTGAACAACCCCAACTCTCTCAGCCTGTCCTCACAGGAGAGGTGCTTCAGCCCTCTGATCAACTCTGTGACCTCCTCTGGATTCACTGCAACAGGTCCACATCCTTCTTCTGCTGGGGGCCCCAGATCAGGACACAACACTCCAGGTGGGGTGTTACCAGAGCAGAGGAGGAGAATCCCCTCCCTTGACCTGCTGGCCAGGTTGCTTTTCAGGCAGCCCAGCCGTGTTTCTGCCAGCATTCATCCTGCTATTCTGATTTCTCTCTCATTTATTGAGCAAACTTCTGAGAAACCTAGGTTAGGTTTCAGGGTTCACATCTTGGATTCACATCTTGCCAGCCACCTGCAAGCAACATATCCCAAAAAGCCACATCTTGTAAAATTTCCTGGGTCTTCTGCTGCTGCCCTTTGCATCAGCAGGTGCCCTGACCAGGTCTTTCAGAAAGAGCCATATTAAAAGTTAAGAAAAGATGTTCTCTGGAGGGCTTGCTATACAGGAGGATAAATCTTCATCACAACAGGCAGCACCTGGAAGGGAACCTTCAGATGTCCAGAGTCAAACCAGGTCAATCAGGGGATGCAGATTGGTTATCTTGCCTTGGCCCCAACTCATTATCATACTCAATTTTTCAGACCTTTCAGATTTTTTTCTGATCCACCCTGGGAAACTGAACTACATCATGTTTTTGGGAGGGCCTGTATTGGGTCAGTGGTCTGGAGAGAGACTGTAGCAGTGGGGTGCTCTGTGCATCCTGAAAAAAGAAAAGTACACAGTTTTCCGACTCAAGTGAATCACCACGCCAATTTCTGATACAGACCTCCCCAGCACTCCTAAATCTATACACAGTATGGAGGAGGTTGAATGTCACCTCAGAGGACCTCTCAGAATTAGCGCTCTCGTACCAAAGAATTTTTAAAAATACATTTTCCCTAGATTTAATGCCAAATTGTGTACCTTTGCTGAATTTTGCAATTTAATCTTCTCTTGCACACCCTTTTCACCATTGCTGTGACTGAAAGCTGCTTAGTGACCTCTGTTGCAAGACCTTTTGCACCTGATTTCCTCGCATTTTCTACAAAAATAAAATTTCAAGACCCTTAAAGAAAACTGAGGCTTCCTAGGCAATAAAATCCAGACATCCAGTGGTTTATTTCTTGTCCACAGATTCCTTTTAGGGTCTGCAGGCACAACACCAAGATACACATTTTCTTCTGTAAATGTGGTACTGGTACTGTGACCACTCGTATCACACCACCATATATTGCTCTAAGAAATCACCGCTTGCTAGGATTCAACTCTGTCATGATAATAATTCCTTTTTTTCTCCTGCATTTGAAGTTTGCACTTGCTTGCCTTAGTTTGTATGCCCAGGGGATTCTGTTTTCCATCTGATATTCTGGGGAGGATAATATTCTCAGTGACACTGCACTACTTTCCTTTTGTTGATTTCTTTCCCGTGCACTGGGGAGAATATCATCTTAGGATGAGCACTTTGCATATTCTGTTCATTTAGACCATTGGTTGTTGGAGCAAAGGTCAGTGAAAGACAAAAATATCCATGTTCCTCTGCAGGGCACTGGAACATGTAGTCTGAGCTAGAGGAATGGTCCCAGAAACAGCTGTGGCACGAGGTTCTTCACAGGGCCCAGCTGGCTCTGACTTCTCCCTTGTCCCACAACAGTGACAAGTAGCAGCCAGTCCAGACTGAAAAATCAGATAAAGAACAGGCACCTGTTCTTTATCATTGTTTTCTTCTGTGGGCTGGTTCATGGGAAAAAGGGAGGAAGCATCAACAGTATTCTCATGCAAGTGTGAATTTAGCAGGAGCAGAGCTTGAGTGAGGATCCAGCTTTTCATCAAGAGCACAACACCCCCACCAACTTAGCCCCACAGGTAACCCATACACAGGGAAAAATGGAAATTTCATCTCCCTTTCTTCCTCTCTGTAAGCAAGTGGATAAAATTAATTTCTCTCTTTTCCTGCAGTATCTTCTGATGGAAATACTTGCATTCTAAAAGTCTTTGCTGGAACAAAAACTGCACATTTGTTCAGCTTGGACTCCAAAATTCTAAATAATGTTATTTCTCCTCAGTTACACAGGTTTGGCACTGACTATGCTGGAGTGATGTCAATCAAACTGGGAAAGTCATCTCACTTTGTTATTGCTCCATCCTTGATTGTCTTTCTCTACAGTTTATTCCTTTGCAATTAAATAGAGATCTGTCACACGATTATTAGCTAGCATAGCTAAGTACAGCAGTTCATAATCACTTAAATTTCCTTGTTATGAAATTCCATGCAAAAAAAAGAGAAGGTATAGCAAAAGTTTATTTGGAAAAGCGAATGTTCCAGGTTGGTATTCCAGTCATTAACTACTGTCTAATAGTCAAATTCTTGGCACGTTATTGTTGTAACTTTTCCCAGCAGGACACAGAAATTGGCAAGGCAATCATCAAAGCACATAAGTGCATGTCTTAAGTAGATGCTTTAAGTTAATCATACGGCCAAGCGCTTTGCTGAACTGGGAACTCTGCATTGCACAGTGACTGCTTCCAGAGGTCTGGCCCACAGACAAGGAAGGGTAGGACTGAGAAAAGGAAAAGCAAACTTGAAATTATATGGTAACTTCTCCTGCTTCAGAAAATAAACAGTCTAAGTGATGCAAAGAAGCATGAATTTAAATAAAAAAGAACATTATTTTACTAGTCAAAACCTATCCACAGCTTTGTACTCAGCCCATAACCATGGAAGGACATCCATGAAAAACAGGCAGAGGCCACATGGATAGAAAAAGTGTAGGAACAGGCAAAGGTGATTTCTGGGAAATGAGGACAAATGACATGTCAAGGCTGATACCACTGGCAAACCATAAAGGATGGTTGCTGTAGGAAGATGAGAGGCATGGCTGAAGCAGAAGTACAACATTGGTAGAAGCTTTAAGCAACACAGAGTGGAAGAGTAAAGACCTATAAACAATTAACTACATGCAACCCTTCTGATTTGACTTGCTGTAAACATCCATAACATGCTGTCATACCAGCAGTGGTTGACAGCACTCTGCCTCCATCCTCCTCCACAGCTCACCTCATCAGTATAATCATCTCCACACCATTTGTGAACATGTATGAAGAGGCATTTTGAGCCATTTCCATATGCAGGGATGCTTTCAATGTACATGTGTTTATTCTGTTCTTCTACCTGTGGTTCAAACCTGATTCTTTAGCCTATGAGCCTGCCCTGCTATGCTATTATCACAAGAGTGTTTGAAGTGTTTTTCCAAAAAAAGACAGGCACAGACTTTTAAAAACACTTAAAGGACTGTAGTTCCATGAAACCTGAAGGCTAAAGATAACAGAGATAAGGCAGTGATTGGAAGATTCTTCTGAACTTTCTGATAGGAGTGTCAGGAAGACAACAATTAGCTCTAAAATGGCTTTAATAACAATGTACTTTTCCAAGAAAACAAACATCATTTTCCACACAAAGTTCAGCATGTACAGATCTGTAGTGCAAGTCAGATATTTTTCATATGCAAACAAAGTACTCAATAAATATCAGCATCTAATCGTGCTATTTTGCAGTAACGAAGTTCTATTATGGTTCCCATAGCAGAGATGCATTATGAGAAACAAATAAATTTGAAACAAATTATCACCTCTAAAAAATAATAGAGAGAGGACTGCTTTTGTTCAAATGCATTTTCTGTTTTGGGATGCATGAATTATTAATCATCACTGTACAGGAAAGTGACTTCCACTCCCAAAAAAGAAGACTAAAGTTAAAACAAGGTGGGCTCATTCTTATTCTAAACACATGAATTTAAGAGAAGAGTGTCTCCTCTGTCTTCAGCATAGTTTTTCTGTATTTAAACAATTTAAGCAAGTATAAATGAGATCAGCATACCTTTCAGATACCTACAAGGAGAACACTCAAATAGCAAAACATCATTTCCACACAGTTCCAGTAAGCATTATGTTGGTAATTTAATGACTAATTGCAAAATCTATTATCCTGGAGAAGAAAAGATTTTGGAAGATTTAAGATCAGATTTCAAGTTTAAGAAAAGCAGGAAACAAAAAAAAGAACAATAAACTAAATACTGAAAAACACATGCATGACTCAAAGTTCTGCAATAGAAACTGCTGTAACTTCCATTCACACTAACATGATTAAAAACAATTACATGATATGCAGGAAAGTTGAGCTCTGTATCAAATGGAATTAGAAAATTTCAGAGAACAATTGAAAATAAAAGGGACAAAGAAGCATGAACCTTGCTTTGCCAAAACTGAACAGCAAACGCCTGGGAGGCCTAAGCAATAACACTTACCAGGCAAAACAGCAACATCTGGAAAAGGCTTGGGAGGCCACCATTTTCCAAAACCATCCATCAGAACTGCCAGGTGCACAGAGTGTCTCAGGCACTGAAGTGTCTAAGGCTGCCTACTCAGCAGAGGACAGATAAAGGAGTAGGGGAGCAAAAACCAGCCCAGGAGAATGTGGAGACCAAACTATTATGTTAGAGGTGGAAGACTTTATAAATATTGTTACTGGGACCTGGTTGTGTGAGTACTGTGGGACAAGATGGTGACTCTTGCTGGGTAAAATTTGCCTCTGAGGAAAGGCCAGTTTGTTTTGAAGACTTGAGTCAGACATAAATAATGGAAAAGCCTCATAATGGCTGAATTTAGCCTCCTGTGCCTACCCTAGTGACTAGAAGCAGAAATAGGCTATTTGGGGCAAGAAAAAGAGTGCTGAGTTAATTTAGAGCTGTTTTTCAAATAAGCTTCTGGGCCAGAGGCTGGTGTTTGACTTGATGATCCTTGTGGGCCCCTTCCAACTCAGAGTATTCTATGACTCTAGGTTTCATGCACATTTTGGTAGGTTTGGAATATTTTCCCTGACTTTTATCTCAGTCTCTGAAATGAAAATAATCTGCAATTTTCCAGGCTGTACGTAACAGCTTCAAGTGCTCAGGAGGCATAGAAACATGCAAATCCTTGGTTTATCTGGGGAAAGAAAGAGCATCCTGAGAGTAGTCACTGCAATGCTGGAAACTATGAGCCATTAGTGGTATTGGCATAGATAGACTTAATGTAAACGGCAGCACAGACTCAAAACATTGACACCCAAGCAAAATCAACTCTGCACACTTGTAAATATAAAGAAATGCCAAATAACTGCTTTGCAAAGAATGGTAAAATATGATGAAATAGGGAAAAGCAGATGATAAACACTTTAAAGGAAAGAAATGTTGGTGCCTCCATTTTCTTCTGATCATGTTGACCTACTTCTAGAGATGGACACATCTTATGCACACAGCTTATGTGCACAGCTTATCCCTTGCAATATATCAGTTGTTAACTTAAATGACTGCTTTGGAATCAGGAAATCAGGGCTGATAGCAGATCTGTTGTGCAGTGCTCACAGGCAAGGGAAGGATAGACACCAGCTAACTCAAGAAGACCACAGAGGACTGGCACAAAGAAAGTCCATTTCATTTGAAGTTAGCTTGCCCTTACCCAGTGGGACACGAAGCAGATTCCAGACCTAATCTTACTACACCACCACCATTTCATATAAGACCAACATTTACACATACACAGATAATAAGAACAGGAAATGTCTTCTATACATGAAAATCTTACCTATGTCATAGACTCCAGGGCATGATGTTAGTCATCTCTGCAGTAAACTCTAATCATTCAGGGCTATAATTTGATAAGCAGGCAAAGGTGGGCCAACTATGTGTTTGAAGAAAAGTCATTCAGATCAACCAAAGCCAGGGTGGGAGACACTGGGAAGGGCAGAAGTGAGGCTGCAGGACAGAGGTGCATTGAGAAATCTGTGCAGAAAGGAGACCGGGAGACCCTCAATCCCCCTCACTCCTATGGAGACACTGACACATGCTGGAAAACACAAGATTCCTTCTGCTGCTTCTCTTCTTTCTGCCCTAGCTCCTTTGTAACTATTGATCCTTCCCACAGCCATAATCCTGCTTCCATAGGACCCTTCGGCCTGCACCTACTATCCTGCTCCTAGAGGCCTTTTGGAAACATCTTCTCCACAATCCACCCTGGGAGAGGTGGGGATAAGCATCCTACTCTTACTCTCCACAATGAACAGGAGAAAACCAAAAGGAAAAAAGAGAACGTGAAAAAGTGTGAACATCTCTAGTCTAAACAGTCAAGGAAGACAAAAAGAGCATGGGAAAAAAGTAATCTGAATTCCATCTGTAAATGGGAAACTAAGAGCAGAGGTGAAGTCCCAAGAAGGCTGGCAGAGGAACCAGAAAAGCCATCCATCTCCCCAAAAAGTGATGCAGTATCAAGCTCAAATCTTATTCGAAATATTTTAGATTTTATACAAAGAAATTAAGTATGTGTCTAATAACCAGCATTCAGCAGGTAGTTAGCCATGTTTTAAAAACCTCTCTAATTTCCTTCTTTTATCAGATTTCCAGCATCTAATGTCAGATATTTACTGAGATCTATTTATTTTCCTTCCTATGCTTCTCAGTCCATGTAGTATCAAGTATAGGGACTGGTATTTTACTAAAGTATCTGTAGTTACTGGAGCTTTTTTTTTCAATACTTTCTGTTCTCTTTGTCTTATCCTTGTGCTTTTCTAGTTTCACTGTGTGAAAGCAAAATCAAAATTAATATCCACAGCCAAATGAGGTGCAATTCCTGAATACAAACCTAGAGAAGGATAAGATGAAACTCCCTCTGCTGTCATGCATGGCATTAATTTCTCCATTAATTAATGCTTCTTTTCCCTTAGGATTGCTTTGTCCATTGATAATTTATCAAAAGAGTTAATTGTTTTATCCATCTGATTATATTGTCACTTTATAAAAGGCATTTATTACTTTTCATCTTAAGAATTATTTTTACAGCCCCAGTGTAGAGACAAGATGTTTTGCTTTTGTTCTTCCTGAAGGACTTGTATTTTAATCAATTCACAACATAATTACTGTGTTTTATATAAATACCAACATAAAGTCTTAACTACAACATTCTCCATTTATCCAGTTAAGTGCTTCAGTGCTCCCCAACAGTTTTGTGTTTGACCATCTAATGTTGTTTAAGGTATTTTCAGAGAGCAGAGCTATTTTACTGGATAGAGAAATGAAGCAAAGCTGGAGAGTTCGTTGAAAGAACAAACAGATCCAGATTTGCACTATGGATGGGGGTTGAGCTGATCTCCCCACTCACCCAGCCCAGGATGCTCCCAGGTTCCTTTCTCCAGCACCAGCTCTGACACACTGCAGCCAGCCAGCCTCACCAGCCACTGAATTACAGCTGCTGTTCCCCAGGCATCAGGGCCACATACTTCTGCCTGGCAAACCCTCTTGGTGCATAAAGCATGGATGGGGCTTTGAGCAGTCTGGTCTAGACAAAGGTGTCCCTCCCTGCCCACGACATGGATCTGGAGCTAGATGATCTTTAAGGTCCCTCCAACCCAAGCGACTCTATGAACACAGCTTCTAAAATTCTGTCTTGTGAAGTGTTTGTATTTTGACAGGGATTTATTTTTTTCCATGGAATTTAGTTCAGCCTGCAAGACGTGGCATGCAATAGTATTCCTCCTCTAGAAGGATGCATGGTGCTTTCCCGGAGAAGTCTGCCAGTTCATTTTGGATATTGGCAACAAGCTGCATCTTTCTCACAAAACCAGGATGCAGATCAAACAGGAACAACAAGCAGCAATAGATCTCCTCTTTGTCATGAACAGGTGCTATAAATTCTTAATCAGGTTACTAAGCCTCTTTGCATTCTTTGACAGAACTAATTGTGGACTTGGCTACTTATTCTATTGCCAGAAGTAGGAAAGAGGAGCAAGATTACACAGCAATGATCTCATGATGTCCTCTCTGGATACCCCAGGACAGCAGTTCTGACTGTGTAGCTGCACTTCAGCCTTCTGCAATCTCAGCCCTACAGGAATGGGACTGGAAGAGCTTATGCAGCAACACAGACTGAAATGTCAGGATTAGTTCAGCTATTATAAAATGGCATAGGTTGGAAAAAACATGGAAATGATGAAAAAGTAACTTAGGGTGAAAGAACGTTCTTTTAAAAAGCTTTATGCTATCAAACTGTGAGAGAGAAAAGATCCTTAAATCTATAAGATGGTCTGCAGCCTGACATTTTTCACTACTCTGGCATTCCAGATAGTTGTGATTAAGGAAAAAATACCTTGGCTATAAGTATTTGGTTCCTCTTCTGGAATCCTGTCTTGGCAGGAAGTAAGACAACCTTCCAAGACATGTTCTCCCTCCCCAAATACAACCGATTTTTGTTAGAAGACTGACATCATCCTCATTTCATGACTGCTTCAGAATAAGACTGCCGACCTCTAAGTGTTGGTTGGAATTCCAGGAAGCCATCTCTTCAGGAGACATAGGTTTCCCAAAGTACACCAACCTGTCATTTAGCTCCATCCCAGACTCAGAGACAAGGTAACAACAGACAACCAATTTGGGTTCCAGCTGGTGAAACAAGGGGAGGGTTAATAACACCTTTGAGTACTCCTTGATTTTGATAAATATTAACTTACCAATAGTGTGAAAGGTCATTTAAGACACATTAGAAAACACTGGGGAAGTAAAAGGGTTATTGTGTTGGTTTAGAGTATTCCTGTGATGTTATTTTAGCTCTAACAGTAATAAAATTGTTATTTGTTTTTCATACTAATATGTCTCCATTTACTTGGCAAAAGTGATGACAACAAAAGTTCTGTCAAAAAGTCACTGGATCACATGATAAAGTAAATACTTACAATAATGATTTGGTTAATTTTTTTCCTCCTCAGTAATTTAGGATTACTGAGTTCTAGTATTGTCAAAAAGAGCCTTTGTAGAATACCATATGGCTAAAAACATAATGAGTTTTACTGAAGTTCAGCAGAAGGTGTGTGTTTGTATGCAGTGACTAAGCATATGCAAGTAGGAGGCAATTACAGATGGCTGGAAATATGCTACTACTGCAGAACACATATGATGTTTTGTATCGCAGAGCAGAAAGCAGAAATGCTCTTAAGTACCAAGCTTGGCTACTAGCAAATACTGTGCTTCTGAATTTGTGTTATTTAGGACCACAGCATCACACTCAGCAGCTGCAGATCAGCAACAAAAAGTTGCTCACTTCTGTTTCTTAGATTGAAAACAAGTTAATGCAACCATGGAAAGTGTGCAGAGGGAAGGAGAATAGACCAAGTGGGAAACAGTATGATACATCCAGTAAAAGCCCCATTAAAAAGAAAAGTGTGAATTACCTGTGACACAGCCATGCTTAGAGCACTTAGTAAATGAAATCTCTTTACTACATGTGCCAGAGTGGTTAGCCTGCATTTTCTCCTCCATTTTGGGGTTGCCTTGTTGATTTTTTGCCATACTACAGTTCTGAGATTGGTTTGGGCTGCTACAGACTGTAAAATGTTAATCTGAGGGGTGTTCATTCTATTAGATAAACTATACACGTGCATTTGCCACTTCACCTAAGCAGTCGCTGATGTGTTGAAATATCAGCCCTAGCAGTATTTGCCAATTTTCACCCTTACTGGAGATGGAGGTGTCCTGGAGAGGCTTATCAAGGGATTGCTTTGGAAGTGCTGAGTGGGAACTGTCATAAATAGGAGGTTTGTTGGAGAGGTCAGGGAAATAAACAAGTCGCAGTCCCTTCCCACCCATGTGAAGGAACAGGGACCTGGCACTGGATGACAGGTTTGCATTTGGAAAAGGGCTATTTACAAAATAAAACCCAAAACAACAACTTCAAAACCAAACCACAAACCACTCCCTATTCCACCTATTTATGTTTTAAACCAAAGAACAATCCTACTGTGTCTACCAACTGATCCAAGGTGGGCTGAATGGAGATATCCTGATTTTAAAAGAAAATAAGTTTATAAAAGGATAGAAGGCATGGCTAGGACCCACGTTACTAATCCCACCAGCTTTAGTCAAGAGAAAAGACAAATAACAAGGTATTTTATATAGATATGAAAAAATATTTATATTCTCAATAAAAAATATTATACAGTACATTGTATTGTATAATATTATAGTAGATTATACATAATTATATTTTATATCGATGATATATATAATTTATATAAATTAGAGCTACTCATTTCTTCTTTATTTTCCCCTCTAAGGTCTGTTTAGCAACATTATTTTATGGTCAGCAGGGCATAGAATTCTGCCTTTAAGCCTCAGAATTGCATCAATGAGTGCAATTGCATCTTGAAAGTCTGGGAAAATGAAAAGAAACAAGCATTTCCCACTTGGACACAGGAGGTAATATACATTAGCATACTCTGCCCAGAATTTGCATGTGCAGCAAAACCCTAAGAAATAAGTGAAACAGAGGCCTCTTTAGGAAAAGTTACTCTAAGAGCATTCACACTTCCTCTGTTAGGAAGTTAAGACCCATATACAATGATGTAAAATAGGCTCATCCAGAGGGCAGAAATTAAACTAATTTTTTTTTTTACTCTAAATTGCTCTCTGGTGACTTGATGGGAAGCCCATAGATTGACTGTCCCCCTTGTGGGCAGTGTGAATGGCCCAAAGTGACAGAGATGTTTATTCTGGTGGAGCTGATCATTGAAAACATCTCAGCTTGATGTTAAAGAAGCTAACAGAGGTGCAATTTGAGCAAATTCTGGTCTACCCCTCAGGGGTCCACCATCTGCATTGCCTCTTCCTTCTCCAATGAGCCTCATATATTTTCCCTCTCAGGGCTTCATCTTCTGACTGGCCATCAGTACTGGTTGTTGTGAGGCTGGCAGCACACCTTCAAAGGGACAGAGAGAGAAAATCCTCTGGGCAGGATGAGCACCCAAGCAATTCCAGCTCCCTCTCTCTTGTTTAGGAGAGCAGAGCCCTGCTGAAGCACCGTGTTGGGCTTTTTGGGGTGTGCAGCGCCGTCAGTCATGAAGACCTATGCCCCACTACGAGGTAACGCGTGGTGGCTTGATGAGCACAACCTCTGCCAGCCTCTTGGAGAACGGCTGTAGGTGGACATGGGCTGGACCTCAGCCATCCCAGTGCGTGGGATGAACTGGAGAATAGTCACTCCAGGGTGGGCCAGAACAGCTCTTTCACTAGTGCGAGCACCCAAAAACTGTGGATTTTTACTCTTGGTAAACAATAGCCCTAGAACAACAGCTGGAAATGTATTTTACATTAAGGAGCTGATGCTCCTCTTTCATTTCCCCCCTTCCCACACCCAGATGTACGGTGACTAACTTATTGACTCCTGGAAGAACAAATCTTACTGTGAAGAGGAAAAGTCAATGGTGCTAATTAGCAGCAAAGTGACATAATTGAATAAAAGTGCTAGGAGAATCTTTGAATACACTGACCCTTGAGGGCAGAGTCACAGTCTTTAAATCCTAAGCTAATGAATGCATTAATGAAGAAAAACCATCACAGAAATTGTGATAAAATTGATCAATTTATGGACCTTTTTGCCAGAAAATGCAACTACGGTTACAACACTAGTAAGATTTAAGAAACAGAAGTTAGGCTAGAGGGAAATTCCAGTGGGTTTAAAAAGAAAACTTACCTCTTGAGAAATTATTTTCTGTCAACTACCAAAAAAAATCTTTCATGTTCTACTGAAGAAGCAGAGAAATTTTTAGACTACATAAATTACTCTTTTTATAAGCTCGATTCTATTTCAGTAAATAATATATCAATATCTGTGTTCCAAACTATAGTGGAAGAATGAAAAGCATGTTTTTGTTCTGTTTTCTAAAACATACTCATTTTTTTGTCTTTATAAGATAAAGCATGTTTATCAGCCTGATAGCAGTCTTGACAGTAGAAGCAAGTTTATGAGTGTATTCTGAATCACCATAAAATTCATATGTACTGCTTTTTAAAATTTTATCAGTTGCTAATTTTTTTTCCCACACTATCACCTAGTTTACTCAAAATGTTAACTATGACAGAATTATGAACAGATTAGGATGGTATCTTACTTTTGCTATGATTTCTGTATGCCTCAGGAACAACATTCAGCGAGTTGTTGCAATGATACTTTTCAGGAAAATAAATGCACGTCCTCATGAGAGCAAGCCAAAAAGAAAGTTACATTCCTCATTCAAGTGGAGGAATATTCTCCTGACACAAGGAAAGATGTGAAGAGCTACTCTGTACTGTGAGTTTGCTTTTTCAACTGAACTATTAAAGTAAAAATATATAATATAAAAATAGTGGAAAAAATACATAATAAACCCCAACAGTTCCAAAATACTGCTCTTCTGACTTGTGACTTAGGATTTTGATATACATCCAAACCTAGTTTTAAGAAAACAGAAGTTGTTTTAGAAGTAGAGTGCTTGGGACTTCACAGACAAGCGGGGATACAGACTGAATGTCATCTACTATTGTACTCCAACCATAGCCATTTGACAAAAGGTAATATGTATCTATGGATAAAGGGAAAGGAGCACTTCACATATTCTTGAGGTCCTACGTGCTTCACACCAAACTTAGAATGCTGTTGCTCAACACAAAACAAAATAATGCAAAAGGGCTTTAGAGATATGGACAGCAAGATAAGTACTCTTGGGAACTTTACTATTTTAAAACAGACTTGCTTATAACTTTGCATAGTACAAGAATTATATCATGCTGGCAACAGATTAACAGGAAAGAAATAGATGGGAAGTTACTTCTCATTACTCTGTTTACTTGGAATTTGCTACCAAAAATAGTTTTTAGAAATGCTTCTTCATGCAAAGCTATTTCTTTTACAAGCTCAGCAAACTATCTTGATGTTTATGTAACAAACATACATATAATCTGATATGTTTCCCTAGTGCAGCACTCTGTCTAGCAGGTGAATGGCTATTACAAAAAATCTTGGGCCTTTTTTTTGTTCTATTCAAATGAACTGAACACTGTGAGGGAAAAACTGAACACATCAAATCATTGCTTACCTACTTTTTTCATTAAAAAATATTTTATTTTAATAGATAAAGGAAAAAAAAATAATTATTGTCCTGTTTAGGTTTCAGAGTTACAGGACAGTTGAGGCTGGGAGTATCCTCTGGAGGTCATCTGGTCCGGTGCCTGCTGCTCAAGCAGGGCCACTAGATGCCAAGGACTAGGTAGCTTTTGAGTATCTCCATGGATGGAGACTTTACCACCAGCTGGACAACTTGTTCCACTGCACACGTAGAAAAAAGCATTCCGAAGTACTATATTCAGCATTTAGGATATTCTCATTTTAGCCTCAGTGTTGTATTTGAACAGGAACAGCTATCCACTGTGCGTGCTGGCTGCTGCACAGAAAGCAGAACCATACACTGTGGGGTTTAAGCAGCATCTAGTGGCTAATCTTAGGTAGGCAGCCTTCCTATTTAGCTCTATTTTCCCTTAATATATTTAGCATCAGGAAGTAAGGGAAGGGATGCATTCCACTAGTTTTGATAAACATGATCCAAAAGTGTGCTTGCATTAAAAAAATCTTTATATATCACTACATTTAGAGCAAACTAAGAGAAAAAAACCACTGTACTAATCAAACCCTACAAACTGGAGCATAATTATCACTGGAGAAAGACTGAAGTATCTTCAATGAAAGAATGAAGAAATAACCTTCAAATGCATCTTACAAGGCAATTTGTTCTTTATGCAAAATAGCATCATTCCATTGCAGTAAGAGGAGGTAGCAAGTGCTCACTCCACTGTTGCAGATATTATAAGATAGCTGGAGGCTGTCTTGTGCACAGTGAACATGAAATGTACCTCAGTGATGGGGAAGGTCATGGAGCAGATCATCCTGTGTGCATCACATGGCACGTGCAGACAACCAGGGGATCAGGCCCAACAAGCATGGATTTGGGAAAGGCAGGTCTTGCTTGACCAGCCTGATCTTGTATCCTGACCTACTTGGTAGATAGGGAAATAGTGTGGATATTGTCTATGTTATATGTTATATATATAATAATATGGACTTTAGTAAAGCCTTTGACACCATTTCCCACAGTGTTCTCCTGGTCAAGCTGGTCACCTGTGGCTTGGACAGGTTCACTGCTCACTGGATAAATATATGGCTGGATACCCAAATTCAGAGGGTGGTGATGAATGCACTTACATCCAGCTGGCAGCCAGTCACAAGTGGGGTTCCCCAGGGATCAGTATTGGGGCCACTCCTGTTTAATGTCTTTATCAGTGGTTTAGGGAAAGAGATTGGGTGCCCTCAGTCAGCTTGCAGGTGACACTGAGTATGATTGTTGATCTGCTGGAGGGTAGGAAGGGTTCGCAGAGGGAGCCGAACAGACTGGATTGATGGGTTGAAGCCAATTATACAAGGTTCAACATGGCCAGGTGCTGGGTCCGACACTTGGATCACAGCTGAAGAGTGGGAATGCTGGACAACAGCAAATGAACACAATGCAGGATGTGCCCAGGTGGCCAAGAAGGCCGATGGCACCCTGGCCTGGATCAGCAGTGGTGTGGCCAGCAGGAGCAGGGCAGTGACCGTCCCCCTGCACTCGGCACTGCTGAGGCCACACCTCAAATGCTGTGCTCAGTTCTGGGCCCCTCAGTGCAAGAAAGACATTGAGGGGCTGGAGCGTGTCCAGAGAAGGGCAGCGGAGCTGGGGAAGGCTCTGGGGCACAAGTCTGGTGAGAAATGGCTGAGGGACCTGGGGATGTTTAGCCTAGAGATAAGAAGGATTGGCAGGGAAATATTGCTCTCAACAACCACCTGAAAGGAGGTTATAGTGAGGTGAGAGTCAGTCTCCCAGATAACAAGGACAAAAGGAGATAACCTCCCCAGTGCAGTTGGAGGCTTATATTGAGTATTAAGAAACATTTCCTCATGGAAAGGGTTGTCAAGCATTGGAGCAGGTTACCCAGGCAAGTAGTGGAATTACCATCCCTGTGTAGATTTTGTACTTAGGGACATGGATTGGGGGTGGACTTGGCTGGGTTAATGGTTGGATCTCCATGATCTTTCGCAACTTGAACTCCATGATTGTATGATAAAGGCTTTTTGCCTATAGTAACTTTATTGTACCTGTCAGGTAAGTGACCAGCAAACAAATCCTTATAGATCTTGAAGGAATGATTGAAATTATTGTTTCTGGTTGTGTTTTGTAACATGCTCTGCAACTACAGCACTGCAACAGGTTGTATGAGCACTACTAGACTGCTTCGGTGGAGTCGGCTTGAATTAATGTGTTTGCCTTTCAGCAGTGGTTTAAGTTATTGAAGCAAAAACAGCTTTAAAGCTCTTCCTTCCCCTTTTTGGAAGGTTGTGAAAAGTTTCCCAAGGAACCTCTCGAAGTAAAACTGAAGACATGAGTTGATGCACTTGATGAAGGACAAAATGTGAATGCTCTACACCTTTTATTGAAATAAAATAAAACACATTTATCTGTTGATTCAAATAAGGGAAAACTTCTTAGGGTTTTCAGCACTCAGTTCAAAATAAATTGCTCTAAAGTACTGAGAAAGTGGGAGAGGTGTTACAACAGGAGGTAAAAATCAATTTGGGAAAAATCAATTTGCAAATTCTAATACCCACAGAAGCCATAGGAGGAATACATTACATTCCTCTGATCCAACCCATAATAAGATTGCCTGGATCTAAACTCTCACCTATTTGTTAGTCCAATCTATTTTTGTTTGTCCACAAACCTTTTGCAGTCAAAAGAAGACCCTATAAAAGTAGTCTTCTGCTTACACCTCCAATACTGACCTTTTGTATGCAAAGGTGATGCAGGTTTAACTTTAAGTTAAAGTTAATTAAATTAAATTAATTTATTTAATTAAAATTACTATTAAAATTAATAAGAATAAATAATTTAATTATTTAACTAAATTAATTAAATTAGTTTTAACTTTAGCCTTCAGTATTATCCGGAAGCTGGAATGCCTGTTTTCCAATTGACAATTAAAAATTAATGTACTTACCCAAGTACTCCAAAGCCAGAAACCCTCAGCAGAAGGAAAATGGACACATCACAAACAAATCTCTATTTTCCCCTGGCTTGCCTAGCATATCAGCATCCACGGCACTTAAATCTCCTTCAGCCAAAATGCAAAATTAACTTTACCCATCAGGACATATACTGAAGAGAAATTACCAGAAGCAACAAAGTCAGTTAGAACAGTGCTAGCTTACTACAATGAACATTTTCAAAGGCAAACAGACAAATCCAGACTTGTTTTGTGTTTAGGTTAAAGCAAGGGAAAATGTCAATGATTCATGTGCTGCTGAGCGACATACCTTCAGGGGCAATTTCTGTCTAATGTATAAGAACAGGGAAGATAGTCACTTGGACTCACAGTGAAACTCGCACCATTGCGAGCTGGGCTTATGGTATGCAGTGGTCTGTTGCAGTTTTACCTGTTTTTTCCAACTTACACGGTTATAAGGCAGATGTTACATTGTACATCTCGTACAATACAACTTGTATTTCAATTTAATCAAGTGGTTTGTTCTGTTCATTTCTAAAATCTGGACTCTAGTATTGCTGTAAACAAACCCCAACAAATCCAAAAATCTCCCATAAGCAATGCTGCATTTTAGATATAGAAAATATGTATCTCTTAAAAAACCCAGCTGTATGATTCAGTACATTGCATAAACAAGTAACACTGGTATCTCAGAGGTCTCTCTTCCTCATTAGCCCTGACACCTCCATTCCCCTCCTTTCTCCAAGAGCACCACAAACAATAATCCCCTTGTCTGATACCCCCTACTTCTTCTGTGGGATTCAACAGAAGTAATTTCATACATCAGTACCTCTTCCATGAGGAGAAATAAAGCAATTGCACATAATATATCAGAAAATATATCTTCTATTGCAGTACCAATATTTTTAGTAATCATTTGAATGAATAAAAATTACATGGAAAGCTTTTACTCCATTTCAAAATATATAGTTTATAATCATAATCATCAGTGTTTTCATAAAAATCAGTGTGGATTCTGTACTTTTGAAGGTACTAGTAGACCATTAAGAACTGCCTGAATGCCTATACACAGGTTATAACCATTTAAATCTTCTTTAAGGAAGTTTGCTTCAAATGATCCAAATCTCTGTTCAGGGGTCAATCAGTTACATGGCCAGTTATACACAAATTTTGCACGTGTCACATGGAAGCCACACCTAAAATAAGTACACCACACCTGCTTTTGACTTGCTCTCAGCTTTAAAAATAAATGGCTTCAAAGCTGCTGTTGCAAGTTTGCATTCAAATGAGTCCAAGAACAATCCAGTATTAGAATAGCATATTGTTCATTACTATACCTAACACAAAGAATCAGCAGTCTTGACATGCTCAAAATCAAAGATTCTCCCCTACTCAGTAATTGTCTTGACCAGACAGATACAGAATCTGACTCTCTTGTTGTAGTTGAGGTTTTTGGTTGGTTTGGGGTTTTTTTCCCCATTTTGGACTTTAATTGTTGAATGAGAAGTATTCTTTTGGATTGTAGAATGACGAAGATCAGTTGCTGAGAAAAATATAAAATGAGATTTACAATGTGCAGCAGCAGTGCTCTAAACACTAGGAGCCACCGTGACTGACAGCCAGCTGGATGCTGGTGTGGGGGCACCTAACTCCTCCTGCCACAAGAAAGGGAACAAAGAAATTATCAATGTCACTTCATGTGGTTTTCTTCTCCATTTTCCAGGGAAATATTTCTATGTATTTATAATTCTGCTGTAGAAAACAAAAATATTTTTATGACACAAAATAATCTGTAGCTCTAGCTTGTTACAATCTGTAGACAGCCCAAGGTGGCTAATCTTAACAGAAATTGAAATATTAAATTCTGCCCATTTTTTGGCCACAGACTTTTAGTGAGTGATGCAGCATGAAAGATTAACACAAAATAAGGATTTTTGAATAATTTTTAAAGGACAGATGAATGTTTTGACAAGATTTTATTGTGAAACATTTGATTTAGAAAAGGTACAAAATGCCAACGGTCAGATGTGCGCCAGTACAGTATTTCAATAATCTATACATGTGGACAGCTGAACAGCTTCACTGCAGAATGTGGATTTGGACAAACTATCTAAAAGGGGCCCGCGATATTCACAGGTTTAAAGTACATAAATAACTTGAGCCAAAATGGCCATTACTGGTCAATGCTAATCAACATCTGGAAACAGGCTAAAAAGCACAATACAGTACAACAATCTCCTCGCAGATCCACGTTTAAAGAACATCAGTTTATTCTGTCAACAATCTACAGCTCCAGGACACGATTCTCAGGACTGGGATTTAGTTGGCTAGTTAAGAACTTTTAAAAAATTAATGTTAAAAATGAGATTATGTAAGAAAACCCACAGGTATTTAATCAGAACTAAACACTGTGAAACCCCTAAAAATTCTTCTGACTGGGATTTATAAAGTCAATTACTTCTAATACAGAACTTCTGTTTGTTTCTTTAAAATGTCCTGACTGCAGCTTGAACTGATAACATTAAGTAATCATAATTCAAACATTTAATTTTGCTATTCATTTCTGTATTTTAAAACTCATTTCAATGAATATGGGTCACCATCAAACTGGAAAAAAAAATTGACCCAAATACTAACTCTGAATTAATAAAAATCACAAATTTGTATACTAAAAAAAATTAATAATAACCTCAAAGATAGCAGTATTCTCCACCCTAGTTTAATATGTTTAAAGAGGAGCTTTTATAAACTTAAAAAGTTGATTTTAGGGTATAAAAATACACATATACAATATGAAACAAGGTATCTCAAGTTTTTCATATTTTTCAGTAGTCTGTAGCTGCTGGAACTCATTTGAACTATTGAAAAGGTGTTCATAGTTCAGTAGCTAGGTGAACAGACAAGGGTCTATAGACTTTTGTTCTTTAATTAAAAAGGTGTAGCTGTTTCTACACAATTAAGCTTGTTGAAATATCAACAGATACCCTGTTACCAGTCAGTATCCAGAGCTGACTTAAACCTTTACCCAAGTAAGTCTACTTCCTTTTATACTGATTCATAATTTACCTTCCTGAACACATACCTTGGGGTATACTAAAATATTGTATAATAGAAATTTCTGAATATGACTCATGTCCATTAGTAGAGCTAAACTTAAACTGATGTAATTTAGAATGAAAATCCACCCAAAACATTAAAACCCACCCTATGACACCACATCCATTCCCTTAATTAATTTCAAGACCATTAATTTTGGCTACTCTTTTCTCATTGTGTATCTTCAGTGGGAGATGTGAATCTTGCAATTCATTAAGAAGAATCATCATAAGTTACAACCAAGTATATTAAATCAGACAAGGGGAAGTAAATGCATTTAAAACTTTGAGTGTGTATCACTAGCTAAGGATGTAACATTGGAGGTACAATGTCTGCTATGGAATTAAAATTAGTGCTGTGCCAAATGGGAAAAATGTATAAACAAACCACAAAACTCCAGTGTGGCAAAAAAACTTCTTTTTTTTTTTTTTTTTTTTGTTCAGGAAGTGTTTGGCATAAGCAGCACTAATAAAATTCTACACCTCACAGACATGAGCCACAAAGGTTATATAAAGCCAATACTCACTGTCCATCAATCAGCTAGCCAGCTCTTAATGCTGCCTCGAGCACTGCACTAGCCACGTTGATCTTTGTTTCAGATTCCTCTGTACACACATTTATATTTACATAAAACATTTATTAAACATGATTTTAAAACATAAAAACCTTATGTACAAAATACCAACATTCCTATAAATAAACAGTTGGAGAAAGGCACTTGCAAGAAAAGTCTACAGTAAATCTTACAAAAACCACACTGCCTCTGTTACTGTACAATAGATAATCTTTCAGTCAGTCCCTATCACAAGAAGGTAAAACACTAATTACTTGTTATAACTAAGAATATAACCATTACAGTTGTATTTACACGTACATATATGCCTCTTTTTAGTTCCACTTGAGAGCACCATGATTTCCATTCCAAATTTATATTTTCATACAAAGTAAAAGAACAGTTACCAGAAACCAGTGTTCAGTGTCACTGCAGATTCATAAACTTTTGGCTGACATCAGTGTAGTTTAAAAGACTTAGTTGCTACTTTGTAAAAAGTACACCTAGTTATTGCATGTTGTCCTTTCAGAGAGAGCACTGCTATGTTCTCTATGCAAATGTTTAATACTATTGCTGGCAAAAGGTTTCCAATATCAAAAAAATAAAAACATTCTTCAAGCCAGTTGAAGTATTTCATCTGAACAGTAACTAAAAAAATGCTGCATATTAATTATAAAAACATGTAGGAAACATGCCAACTAATCTGGTGTGCAAAAATATTTCTTCCACTACACAGGATTTTAAGGGCTTCACAGAATTACTCAAATGTACATTGAGTAGCAAACCTCACGAAGAACCAGTTCCTCAAGGAGATGTGAGGATACTCCCACTTTTATCAAACTTTTTACCCTTTGACAATGCTGCGACCTGTTTGAGCAGTTCTCTGTTTTTGGCCTGCAATACAGATTAAAAAAGCATGAGTTACTGACATACAAGTGTCATGCACTTTGCATTTATGAACAAATTCTCAAAATGGACATGCTAAGAACATTCAGAGAATGTAATGATCACTTTTCAAAGATCTGTATATGTTTTTTGATATGCATATTCTTCTTCAACAGGGAAAGTAACCACATTCCCTATACTGCAAAATTTAGTATACCCACTATTGCACCAAGTGTCTGTTCAGTCTATGATTTATAAGGCAACTGTCAATTCAGACTTTCTTCCCAATAAAGCATGCTTTAACAAAAGACATCTAGCTGTCAATGTGTTAATGCTGAGTCCTTAAATCAGACCCATAGCCCAACGACAACTGATAAATTGTCAGAGAACAGACACAAAAAATAAACTTTGAGAAATCATGTGAGGTAAGGTTTTACCTTTTAAAATTAAAAGAGTGAGTTTAACTCATACGGAGACTGTTGACTGCAGAACTGCTGTACAATGTATCTGAAGTTAAGCATAGCAATGACCACTCATGAGCTTGGTATTACTGTACTGGAGTGAACAATCCTGAACGAACAAGCTGAGTGAGCAGCCTGAATATATGATTCCATCTGAAGTGTTTCCTAAGTATTGATAAGCAATTACGCACCTGCAACTGTTCCACAGTTTCCTTGTGAGCTTTCTCCATACTGTTCATCTTTGTCCTCAAGTTAGACTCTTGGTACTGGAAGTCTGCCTTCAATTCTGTCAACTGAAAAACACAGATCCTATGAAGATTCCTTGAACTGCAACAGGATACATCTTCTAGTCAATATATGAAATATTTAGCGAAGGCTCAGGAATCTCAGGAAACACTGTATTTATTTACTGTTGCAGTATTGACAGCTCAGGACTTGAGAAGCAGTTTGAAAATCTGTATACCTATTTTATTTGCTCAGGATTTCGTATAAAAAAGGCTAAACCTCAACAAAAAAAATATTCAAATACCAGACTGGTGATTTATAATGTTTGCTGCTCTTTCAGCTGTGAGATGCTTATCACAATCTTCAGTTGCATCTCTCAGTTATATGGTATGGTAACACCCAAAAATCTTCCTCACAAAGACAATAAAAGAAGATTATTTTGTGTTCTTTTCTGCTACATTTCCTCCTAAGCAGAAGGATAAATACATACAATGTATACATTCCAGATTTATTAGGAGATGAAGCCTCTTTGCTGCCAAAGATGCCTGCTATAACAAACCAGAGCATACCCTCCTAAAGTGACTACCAAGACTGCTATTGCCAACCTCAGTATGTTTCAAATCACATGTAGTGAAACAGATATTGCTCAGAAAAACAGTCAATCAAATGGTCAAGTGCAGGTGTGTTGTTATAATGGTACATAACTCACTGAACACACACTGCTGCTCAAAGCATGCACTTATGGCTGTGGGTCTGCACAGGGCATCCAGTGCAAACCCACATCTGTCACACTAAACATAAAAAAAAAAAATACTGGTAGTGTTGCATCACAGTAAAGTATGCAACCAGATGAGCAAACATGCTACCTGTGAACATTCAGTAACCTGTGGTCCTCTCCTAATAATGAAGTCTCAGGGCCCCACAGTAATGTTTCGGTTTCTCACTACCATTTTTGTGCAGAAAGACAAACAAGGCTAGTACTGCAAACAATAAGCACTGATAACAACATGGCTGATAACCTGACTCATAACAGAAAGTGATGAATGAGTATTATCTGTAAAGCTGGTGTACTGAGCAGGTTTTGTTCCTATGCCATACAATTCAGAGGTTTTACTTTTGGAGCTCACACACAACAATTCAAAATTGTTCAAATGCTGTCCCTTCAAAGGACCTTAACAGGAATCTCCCACAGGTATGGCTCAGGCTTTTCACCCAGTATATGTCTTCAAATTTACGATCTCACAGTTAAAAGAAAATCTGCAGTATGTTCATTTGTTGTAATTTTTCCAACTATGCAAACACTGTATAATGTGTTCAGCTTTTCTCCTCCCTGCAGCAGCTGAAAAAGCAAGTGCCATTCTGCAAGTGAGGACTTCATGCCTGAAGGAGACTAGGTTTGAAGAAGTCTAAAGTCAAATAGTTTTAGAAGTGGAGATATTAAAAACACTAGATGCTCTCCTATAGAAACAGCACAAAACAAGTCACTGCAGTGATTATGCAGAAGTAGGTGACATTCCTTACCTACCACTTTTGTTAGCTTTTCCCAGTAGACTAAAAATAAAAAGATAAGTGAATTTCCTACTGACTCATGGTCTACTCCTGCCTCTATAAGAGAGAGATCAGGGCCTAATGTCCATCCTTTGAAGCAAATACCTAAAGAGAATCCATGACAGACTGTTCAGCTCTTTCACATTAAACACTTAAAGGCTTGAAATAGCAAGTACTTCTAACACTAGGTATATTTTAACATAGATGACATAGATGAAAATGGGTTCAATATCCTTTACAAAACACAACTATGTGTGGAAATGAAGATTCTGAACTGCGGTTTAAAAGCGGAGGCATTTTCCTTCCAGTATGAATGTTTCTTAGCCATCAACGTTTGGTAGGCCACCATCCACAATCAAAATTTTACTTGAAAATATAATAAATTTGATTGGAATACAATTCCATAACCTACTCAATCCTGAAGAGACACTCTGGAGCCACTGTTACAGTGTCCTAAAAGCATCTAATTATCCAGATGGCAGAGAAATAAAGTAAATGCAAATCAAAGTGTGTATTTGTTGTTATTTCTCTTTTCTTGTTAGTCATTAGTTTGTTTGAAGGATGAATATTCTGTAAGAGTTTTGCTGCAGTCACTTGGGCTGGATGATTTCACTTAACTTTTGTTGACTGATAGCCACTTAATCCAAGCTCTTCTTCTAGTCTTTGACTAACCACAAAGACTTGACAACCCACAGTACACATTCTTACCAATCCTTTAAAAACAAACCACTTAATTTTCATACATTTCAAATGTAAATTTGGACACTGACTTACTATGGCTAGAGTTGCTTTAGTTTAAAACTAAATAAAAAATATGCTAAGCTCAGAATGGTTACTACTATTTGCCATGATTTAGTTAAGAGAATGTAAAACACACAAACCACTGTCTGGCACTTTATCCATGACCTGTGGCACGCAGCCTGAGTAACAGGCTAACTTCTTCGTGGCTGAAGAGAGTTAAGATGAAATACTCTTCGACTTAGAGCCAAAATATATTCATGATACAAGAGTCCAAAACCCTTCCTTTAAATGTTAAGATCTGATTAGTTGCTATATAAAACAATTGTATCAGACTTTTGTTTTCTCTTATTATTTTGACATTTTTAGGAGACTACAAAACAGGAAACAAAATTATAAAGTTCTTATTAAGCAGGTGTAATTTTTACCTTTTTATCTTTCTCTAAAATAGTCTGATCTCTTTGCTGCAGAAGACGTTTAAGTGACATTACTTCTTCTTTCAGCTGACTTATGAGGACAAAGTTGTCAGTTCCTCCACTGTCTGCAGATTGATTTATAGAGCTACTAAAAATGAAAAACAATAGTTATTTACAGCATCAAAAGAAAAAAGAAAAACACTTTAAAAAAAAAATCAAATTCAATAATTAATAATTCCATAAACATCCTTAAGGACTAATGCAAAAAAAGTATGTACCTGACAGAAATTGATGCAACTGGCAAATTACCTTACTAATGGCACACATTACATACACCTGCAGAAATATAATTCAGTATTAGCTTTGAGGGGGACAAATACCTTTTGACTGAAGCAGCCACTTTTAACTTTTATTCTGACCATTTGGCCAGAGACAGAATAAAGATTCAGTCTCCCACATTAAGATTCAAAAGAATTCTCTAGATACTGGGTCAGCTTAAAGCAGCAGGTTCTACCCTGCATCTAACTGATAACACAATTCCTGACGTAAGGGAACACCATTGTGTTGATAACTGTTACTTTATACATAAGCTTTGTTTAATTTTGCCCCAAACATATTAAAAGCAGGGAAATAGTGCTAGGTTTCTGCTAACAAAGTAACTTAATTGACTGACAGCACTCAGATGCCACCCAATAATCCATCTGGCAGGACACAAGTTTTACATCCCTCATTCTTCAGACAAACACAGAAGGGCAACTGGCCACAAATCAGTGCTCTCTTTGGTTGAAATGGCTCAGCTTTACAAAAATGTAACTTTACCTATCTCCATTTGATGGCTTGGATTCCAGTTTGGGCTTTTTCTTTGGAGTTTCATTCTGAATAGCTGCAGAGGATTTATGGCTGAAATCAAACAAAATGTAAACCTAAAGCCTCATACTATGCAACTCTCTAATATCACCATTTGGTACATGTAAAAAAACTAACTCATGCTCCTAGGTGGAATGCTAGAGACTAGCCAGAAATGCAAGAAAAAAGAAATTCTTTAAATGAAAACTGCAAGATAAATTAAGAGAAAATTAATAAATAATATCATATTTACCTCTGTTTCCACAGTCCCTGATCTTGTTCTGGACTTAGATTGCTGATTCTGAAATATGTAAAATGTACACGGTAACTGATCAAACATGCCATTATTTATAAGTTTATGTGAATGGTATCTGTACTTGAGAAAAACCCTTCTCCCCTTTTTTCTTCCTAATACAGTGAGCATTTATGAATTTTCAGTTGGATACTGAAGTTCCTGACCATGCTTCAGTATATCAGGATGGTAAAAAAGTATTTCTTGGCTAAATATCTACACTATTACAAGTCACAAGGGGTAGACCTCGAGACTGATGGCCAAACTATTTTACTGATACCTCCAAATTTTTGTGAACTTTGTCTTGCTAATCTTGTACTCAGCAAGATGGTCTAAAGCAGCTCTCCATACTGCCATATGAACACTGCCTGAAGTGGTGCTCATTTGGTGCCGTAAGAGTAAAGTTAAGTTTTGGATCCCTGAAAATAACTGCTGCTCAGGCCTAACCTCTTGCTTTCAATCATTTCAAAAGGAACTAATAAAGAATACTGATATAGGAATGGTGGAATGTAGAAGATTGCACTGAGTGGAATAGTTTGTATTTCTACCTCATTGTCTCTATTGTCTGATCTTAACAATAACTGAAATGAACAGGGAAAAAGAGACAATGGACCCATGGCAGTCTACAGAAAAAGAAAAGGTGGAAAACCAGGAACATTGTGATCTGTATCTGTATTATAACTCTTGAGTATATGAGATGCTCTGTTCTGTAGCAAAGAGCTAATTTTTTTTTATTTCATCCTTACTGTACCTGTGCCAAATGCATTAAATTAGATTTAACTTTCTGTAATTCAATTTTCAGCAGAGACTTGAAAGAACAGGAACAGTACAATAACTGTATGCATGACAAGAATAATTTTTTTCCAAGAATTCCTAAGACTCTTTTTTAAAGTGGACGTATGGGCCTTTCTCTTTTACTAATTATTGCCAATGTAATTTAATCTTATTTTGCTTCTATCTTTAAGTCACACTTAGGCAAATTTCAGACAAGATGAAAAATCATAAGCATTGGAAATGTGAAGTTTAGAAGGAAAGTGTCTGTGTGTCTGGGATCAGGGACATAACCATTGCAGACCTAGCATTTACTATCAAACATAAACAATAAGTAGTTCTGAAGTTATGCTGCCACAAATCTATCAGTGAGAATAAGAATCATGGCTACTATTATAGCAGCACAAAATCCCAAATGAATTCTGGGGTTTATGACTAAATAAATTGGTATGTACATTAAGGTTGGTTTATACCATGGCCAGAGATGATGTGTTGAGAAAAGTTGCAGAAAATGGGACAAAACTATGTGAAATGTTATTAAAGTGACAGAGTTAACTGAACCAACAGTCTTACACCCCCATGTCTGTATCACAGCCACTCCCAAACTGCCTACTCCAGTGAGACTTGATTATAAAAACTAGCCAAGAGGTACAACCTGGTCCTAGACTGAAGGTAATCCCACACTCCTGTTTCTGCTTCTCCTCTTAACTGTATTTGTACAAGTAAGTCAGAGTGAAGCAAGTCAGGAGGAGGATTCTCACTGCTAATACACACCTTTGGCAAATGCATGTAAAATAGCAGGCACCACACAGCAGTTGCTGCTTAGAAACACAAATACAAGTTTACCCTTCAGTAACTGGTTTCTGTAGCCATTCCTAGAGCCTTTTTCCTAGACTTGTTACAATTTATAACATCAACTAGTTTGACAAGCACCAAGAATTCCTTTTTTTTTTTTATGAACCGCCTTCACTCAAACTCTAAGAATCCAAGGATTTTGACAGATCATGAAGAACAATGCTCTGCTACTGCTTTTGACACCATGTTTTAAACAGTTTTTCTTACTCAGTACAAACAGAACACAGAAGATGAAGAGCTACCAACAACTATTTCGATTTTTTAAATACTTACTTATGATGACTGCTGCTGTGACGATGATGATGGTGGTGATGGTGGTGGTGTTTTGAATGATGCTGGTCTTTCTCAGTAAGAGATGAGGATGAGGAGTTAGAATGTGAAGATCCCAGACTCTTCCTCTGTTCTTTTGTCTTCTGTAGCACCCTCTTGTAGGACAGTGTGCAGAGCCAACACAACAACTTTCCATCAACCTTTTGAGAAATAATTCAGGTTTTATTTCCAAGTACATTGCACTAGAGTGATATACTCAATATTTGCAAGGATATTTTGTTTCGCTTCATCCACTATCTTTGGGAAAAACAGACATCTTTGCTATGAAACATTGCTATTGTATATCCAATATGTGCAAGTTTTTTTTTAGTAAAGTGAATCTTATTCCACTTTTCATTTCAAATTAGGCTACAAAGAGTCCTAGCAACTTTTGGACCTGCTCTACATCACAGAAATAATAATAACTTTTTAAAAGGAATAGTCTTTTTTAGGATAGACATCATATGCCCTCTCTCAGCCTATGATACTGCAGGCAGAATCAAGACGTCCAGCCAATGTGTTACTTGTACCAAGTAAATTCTTCTGTAAAAACAGCATTATTCTTGGGTTCAGTCAAGAGGTTTTTGAGGTCATTTTCTCAGCACCTTCTGGAATGAGAAAGTGGCACTCACCAAAGCTATTTCACAAAACAAAAAACAAAGGGCTGCTCAGAGCAGTCTACCTCTCTGGTGCTCTACTTAAAGGCAAGGCAGGCAAATAAGAAGAGACAAAGTGACAGATTCAAGTTATGAACATACATAAAATCCAAAGGAAAATAAAAGTAAAATAAATATCAAAACATGAGGAACTGTTAATCTGCTTAGCTTCTGTTCCCCAGCTACAATTGTCAGCTAACACTTATGCCTATTTTTAGAAAGAGTGATTTAAGTAAAAGTTAGCTCAGTAGCTAAAACAACACTTGCAAGTTACAAAATTTAATTCAAATATTGTAAAGCACAGATCAGCAACTTTATTCTAGTATGAGAGAACCTAAGATACATTCCTGTTAATCTTTCTCTTCTGAAGGATGAACACTGTTGTCAGCCTAAGCCATGAGAGATGTGAAACAAAGCCTACCTTCCTTCTTCCCTCCTCTTTTCGGTCAAAAGCACATTGCTGTTTGCACTGCTCACAGGTCTGAGGCGGGCCATACTTCTTCTCTGAGTTGGTGCAACGCTGGCATTTTGTGCCAATAAATGCTGCAATAATGTTACAATATTGACAAGGCTTGGGCTGAAAAAAATAGGTTGAACTGAAGTCAATACATTTGTATTTTCAGTAATGAGGACAGGTATTTCAATTCACACAATGATGCATTGAAACTAGTAGAGCTTAAAATTATCTACCATAAAGAACCTTTTTCCTAACACTTTTATCTTCAGTATTAAACTTTTCCTCTAAAATTGTGCTTCCTCAGGGGTTAAAACCAGCCTGGACTTTCCATGAAAACCCAGACACAATAAAAGAAACACACACAACTATCTGGTTACTAACCTCTACAACTACTGCTTTTTATTTTATAAATATGTTGACATTTTCTCTCAGTTTCATTACATTACTTAAGAAGTTACTTAGGGAAATTTAAAAAAAGAGTAACCAAGCAATTTATTTTTTTGGACAGGAAATTTCTGATGGCATCCCTCTCCTTTGCACAGCTCAGAGATTCAATAACCCTACAGTTCCAAGATTAGTATCCTAATTCCTGCAATTCTGCAGGAAACTTAAACAAAGAAAGCTCCACCACCAAACAAAAACCAAGTTCAGATCTATCTGGTCAGGTTATCAATTTTTATATCATATGCTCAACTAGACTAACCCAGTGCTACAAAATAAAATTGATGTCAGTTTTCATAGGTTAGAATTGGCTGGTTATCTTCAGTGCAGTTCTGTTTTTTGATGAACTACTGATAAAATTGTTGCTGGCTCAGTCCTGCAATTCATTTTGCTGCATTTTAAGCTTTTGAAAGCATTTCTTTGTTCAGTTTACATACACATTCACAAAGTGCCTGACTACATACCAACAGCTATTACGTTTCTCAAGTAAGTTGAATTTCAACTAATATGGTTTTTGTCAAGTATAGGGAAGTTATGCCTTTTTGTTTCACAACAAGATTATCTTGATACCTCCTAAAAACTTGTACCTGCAGGGCGGCTCAGATACAATGTGTGCATTCACATAATAGAAAAATTCATTTTTCCAGCAGAACTGAAGCTAAAATTCAATATGGGAAAACGCAAAGTAACATGAATGTAGATAACACTCAGAATCTTCTGTACTTATTAGCTTAACACGATTAACATGCATTTTTTAAGACTCACATAATATAAAGTATGTGGTATTACTAGATTTTCACATTTACCACTTGTTAAGAACAACGAGAGCTAATGGTCTTCCTGACATGAAGCACATGCTTATGAGAATATGCAGGGAACAACTTAACATGCTTGGCATGAATTAATGCTGCTTTGTTACAAATAGCTATACTGAAATTATTCTTAACTGTTAAGCTATATATAATCCAAAGAGATTTCAATTTGGGAAAAGAAATGGTAACCCACAGAAGAAATCAAGAGATGTCAGTCTTTTCCATCACCTTTCTGGATGGTAATCTATAGCGTGGGTTTGTTTTTTTTTTCTCAAAAGAAGATTAGTTACAAGAGAACTTTGTTTTCAGTTTGAAGCACAAATAAGCTCAACTTCAGCCTTAAGAACCAAGTAACTACTCACCGTTCCGAACTGCTTCACGTTTTGGGCACATTTCTTGCATATTGTGTTGGTTTTGCTAAAGAGATAAAATGGCATAACATTGAATTAGGTGACAAAAAGACACTTTGACATTCTTTCCCCACGCAATTACTTGCAAACAGAATCAAAGAAGAGTTGGGTTGGAAGGGACCTCCAGGCCAATCTCCCTGCCAAGGCCTTGAGCAGGTGACACAGGAACGTGCACAGGTGGATTCTGAACCTCTCCGAAGAGGGAGACCCCCTGCACAGCCTGATCCAGTGCTCTGCCACCCTCAGTGTAAGTAAGTTCTTCATGTGGAGGTGAAACTTCCTGTGTTTTAGTTTATCGCCACGGCTTCTCATCTTGTCCCAGAGCAACACCGAAAAGAGCCTGGCACCATCCTCTTGGCACCCGCCTCCCTTGGAGATATTTATACGCATTGATGAGATCGCCTCTCAGCCTGCTCTTCTCCGGACCAGCCAGGCCCAGCTCCCGCAAACGCGCTCGCCCCCGAGCAGACGTTGGCCGTACCTCTCCTGCTGGAACTCGGAGCGGCAGTAGGTGCACTTCACGATGGGGTGGGCGATGCGGCACTCCTGCGGGGGAAGCGCCGCGTTACTGCCCGGCCGAGCCCCGGCCCGCGCTCCGCCCCCCCCCGCCGCCCCGCCAACAGCCCCGGCCGGGGCCGCCCCGCCGCACCTTGCACAGCTGCTGGCCCTGGGAGAGCTCCTCGAACGGGTACCGCTGATTGCACTTGGTGCAGGCATAAAGCGCCGGGGCGGCCGCCGCGCCCGCCGCCGCCATCCGGCGGGGGTGACACGGGCGGGCCGAGGGAGGGGAATGGGGAGGTGCCGCCGGGGCGAGGGACGGAGCGGCCGCCGGGGCCGCCGAGGAGGAGGAGGAGCCGCCCCCGCCGCCGCCCCGGTGCCGCTCCCGCCGGTGCCGCCCTGGGCCCCGCGCGCCGCCCGCCCGCGTCCCCCTTGTGTCGGCGGCAGCGGCGTCACCCCGCGCGCGCCCCCCGCCCTTCCCTCCCTCCCTCCGCCCCGGGCCCGGGCTCGCGCTGCGCCCGCGCAGCCAATCGCCGCCCCGCGCCAAACCTGCCTTCGAACGCCGCCGCCCAATCGCCGCCCCCGCCGGCCCCGGCGGCGCCCATCCCGCCGCGGGCGCCCTGCCCTGCGCCGGGCGGCGGCGGCGCCCCCGCTCTGCGATTGGCCCGGGGGCGGGGGCTCCCTCTGACAAAGGCCGGCCTCCTCCTCCCTCCTCCTTCCGCGCGTGCCCACGCGCCGCCCCCCCGCCCGCGCGCCTGCCTTCAGGGGCCCGCCTCCCGCCCGTCCTTCTCGATTGGGCGAGCGGCGCCCTCTCTCTTATTGGGCATCTACTGTGTCATTCAATACCGAGAGGGAGACGGGGCGGGACTTACAGCCGATCCTTCCTTCTCATTGGCAGGCTGGGATAGCAGTCAAGCCAGCCGCCTCGCGGGTGGCGTGCCTTAAAGCGACATGGGCTAGCGCGGGCTCCCGTGCGGCCGACATGGCGACGGCGGAGGGCGGCCATCAGCACACGGTGAGGCTCGGAGAGCGGCCCCGCGGTGGGGGGCGGGACGGGTGGCAGGCTTGTGAAATCCCGGGGGTAGCGGCCCGGCAGTGCGGGGCTGGCGGCTTACCTGCCCCCAGCGTGCTGGGAGCCGTACAGGCTGTGGAAGCTGGCTTGTCTGTTAAGTGATGTATATATGTGTTTTATATGTATATTGCATATATATGTTATATGTATTATATATGCATGCCATGTATATCTACACATGTATATAGGTGTTTATGTGTGCGTATGCACGTATGTGTATGTATATATACTTATGTATATATATATATGTGTGTGTGTATACATCTATGTATATATATATATATATATATATGCATAAACTTATGATGCTTTTGCACACGTTTTCTAAAGCGGCAGGAAAAAAAGGTACTCTGCTATTGATAGGAGCCCTCTTGCTGTGCCCATAGCAGTGTCTGGAGATCCTGTTTGTAAGTGAGTGGGAATAAATTGTTGAATTTGGTTTGTTCTCAGCAGTAGCCCGGGGCCGTGACTTTGGAAACACCTGTTCGCGGGCAGCTCAAACCCGCTCTGTGCAGTGCTGGGGCAGCCGGGCGAGCACGGCAGGCCCGGAGGTGCCGGCCACAGCTGGCGGTGGATTCTGCGTCTGGTTGTTCCTCTTTGTCAGATGGAAACGTTCCCTTCAGCTGAGGTTTAGCTTTAGTAGATACCTGTGCCCTTAGGCCTGTGTGGGAGCAGCTGGCGGATTGGGACAGGGAACCACCTCCACGCCGGGGAGCAGAGTTTCCCAAGGCGCGGTGCAGGGGAGCAGCGGGACGCGTGGCACAGCTGGTGACAGGTGACACGAGGAGGGAGCCTGTGCTGAGCTCTGTGCACTGTGGCTGCCTCCACCAGGTCGACACCTCAAACAGATTCCCAGCTGGGGTTCTTGTTTGAAGTTTTGCCGCGATGTTTGTAGCTTCCTGGAATTAGTTGTCTTTTTCGTTTCTTTTCCTTGTTTTGGCTTTTTTTTTCGTCTGAGAAGCTGTGTTTTACCCGTGCTTCGGAGGAGCAGAGATGGTGAAAAGGCTGCAGCATCATGGTCAGAACAAAGTGCGAGACCACTCTTGTGAGGATTTGTAGTTTGGGGTCTCACTTGCCTGGGTGGTGAGCACCCATCGTGGGGTTCTCTCTTGTGAGTCTCTTGCCCTGCAGTGTGCTCCCATGCTTACAGCTGGGCCAGCAAGAGGAATTCGAGGGTTCCTATCTCTTTCCTGACTGGAATTGTTTCTAGCATGCCTGGAGAAGAAGACTTAAAAGAGTCTTCAGTAGGTATATGTAGGTTGTTTAATCAATTTAGTTAGCCAAACAAAACTTTTTTGGGGAAAAAGTTCCCCACTGTAGACTTTCTGTACATATTCAAAAAAAGAAACAAGCCCTGACTTTATATTTTTCTGAACTTTGAAAGTAGTTGCTTTTAATACATCTAGCACTCTATGGCAGATAGCTGACAAAAATTACTGTATTGTGCCAACATTTTTTTCTCCCACTTTGATGTAATTGCTTAACTAAGTTACCTTTTTTTTATGTCTGCTTTTAACTAGAGATGTTATTGAATTGTAGAGTGCTCTTGACTCAGTCTATATCAGGGAGGCACAGCCAGCACTTGGCCTGTGGGTGATAGGGGCTGTCCTTCCTTCCCCACTTTCCTAATACTGCAGTAATGAGGGAGGGAAGGCTCCTAATGGAGATTGTCCCTCCAAAATGGCTATGAAAGTTTGAATAACTGGGTACCTGGATACCTTATAATCACTACATTCAGTATCTCATTATTTTGGATTTTTTTTCCTCATTCCCTATATAATTTTCCTGAGCTTACTTTTTTTCTACTTTTTTTTTTTAAATGAAGTGCAAAGACTTCTGTGTGTCACTTAAAACATTACCAGGTATCAGTGTTTTTTTCTTTCTTTTCTGGTTGTGAGCAGCCGGATGAGAACTTGTAATAGCACCCATTCTAATTTAATCCCTTTTTAAAAAAACCTTCTGTGTGAGTTTGTGCCTTTTTTTTCCCTGCTCTGTACAGCCTTTAGGAGGTCCCTGCTTGTTGGTAATGTGTTATCCCTGGTCTGTGTTTTTAACATTCCCTTTTGTATGCTTGAGTAGGCAGCTGATACGCAGTGGTGAAAGCTGTGAATTTTGGAAGGCAGTGTTCTCAGACCCGTGGAGATAAAATGTGCTCAGCTCACTGTTATGTAACAGGTTGCACTTGCCTCCTTGTGGGACTGTTAAGCTTCTTCATGTACTGCTCCGAGGCTTTAGTGCGGCTTACAGAAGGAAGGACTATGAGGAGTACCCTGAAGGAGAGGAGATGCAGCAAGCATGACCTAGCTGAGATGCAGAACAAATATATAGAGTTCCCTGATTTTTTTTATTTTTCACAAATTTCCTGAGCATCAGAACATGATATTCTCTGTGAGACTTTCCAAGAGCAGGAACAAACTTAAATGATTTTTAATGACTTGAGAGCTAGGGAAGAAGAGCAGAGAATTGCTGTGATTTTTGAACTTTATGATGGGAAATTCCTTGATCCTGTTTCATAAACTTTCCCAATGCATTCAAATTATTTCAAGTCACTACTTATGAAACTGAATACAAGCCACTCTTTTGCTTAAAAATAGGTAAGAAAAATATATATGATAGCAAATTATTACTTAAACTGATAAAAGATCGATTGCCTGTGTAATAGATGCTATACCAGCACAATATTTTTCAGTAGTTATTTGAAGCAGGTATCTGTACTGACTATTACACTATTCAAATTAGTATAATTAACTATTCAAATTAATGCCTATTCCCTGAATCCAGGTGGAATTTAGAAGATGTGTAACTAGTCAAAAGCCTCAATTTGCTTTGCTTCTTGTGACTTTGGTGCTCCAGGGTTTTGAGTACACCAGCCTTTTCTTTCAGTTAGTCTGCTATTAGCTAGAAGAATGTTACTAATGTCAGTAAAAACAAACAGAAGAATTCCTTTACTTTGGTGTTTTTATGCAGTTACATTTAATTCTCAGACGAGGCTTTACCTGTAAAGACATAAAAGATGAGAGTGACATCTAGAAGGATTGTGATGCTGTCAGCCCTACTTCAGTTTCAAACTGATTCCCCTTTTTCTTTTGACTTTCATGGGGTACCTCTGGTTTGAATCATAGCAGACAGGATATTGATATTTGAATCAGTAGTTACTGGTTGGGTTATTATTATTTGAGGCTTGTGTTGCTGCTGTTCCTGAACTGCCTGCTGCAGAAGTGCTGTGTTTCGCTTGGCTCATTTTTACTCCATCGTTTGTTTTCGGTATTCTATGCTCATCAATGCCATATCCTGTAAAACTGATGGTATTTTTGATGTTAGCACCTAATAGGCTTTTGATCAGATGGATTCTTATGTTCTGGTTAGGCTTGTGAGGCTGCTGAGTGTAAAACAGTGTGTTTATGCATAAAACACCTGTTCGAAATAATTTTATTAAAATACTCTTAATTAGGGATTCTCTTTCTGTGGTAGCAAATGCGTGTGCAAGTGCAGTTATTTTGAGAAAAGCCATTATGTTCTGTAGGAGAATGTTATAAAGGCAGACTGCAAAGCAGTCATCAAACTGTGCTTAGAAACACCAGTTGATACATTCAGAGTAGTTAGGATCCTAATTTTCTTGCCCACAATGAATCACTTTATTAATAAGAGGAAATCAGTTGTATATGGGCTTTAAATAACTTTAAAAAATTCTTAATTTTTTTTCCCCATATTTGGCTCCTTGTAATGGATTATGGGCTGTTGTGTAATTTGCTATGAGATACTTAATACTTTGTGTATTTTAATTTTGGTCATGATATGCTCCCAATGACTGGTATTTGCAAAAGCATAAAAACACCCTGCCAAGATCAGCAATTGCTCATTTGACTTACTGATGAAGGGGAAAGCTGTAGGAGTTTTGCATCTGCCTGCAGCCCATCTCTCTTAGGTTGCCTTCAGATTCTGTCACTGAAATGTTTAGTAATGTGTGCAGTTAAGAGAAGTTAAAAATAAACACTTCATTTAACACATATATACAGGTTGTAAAGCTTAGGCCAGGTAGAGAGGTTTTTGGGTTGAAACCATAAACACTGTGTTCTGCCAAGGCTCCTTTATTTAGAGGAGCATCTTCCCAGCAAGGTGGTCCTTTCGTGTCATTGCAACATCCGAAGCACAGCAGGTGTTTGCAAAATTTGTGCAGACTTCTGGGAAATCCCTGATGTCTATAGCCTTATTTTTCAGAGTGGTCTGAAGCTGATTTAAGAGCATGTTTCTGCTTAGAGGGAGAAGTACTTTCCTGGCTGTGATCTGCTGGTTTTCCTGTGTTGACACCACTAATCAGGTGTAGCATAAAGTTACCTGGATATGTCTTGTGAAGTTCTACTTCTCCATCTACTAGTGGAAAGATATGGAGGATGAATTGAAGCGAGTGGAGTTAGAGGGATTGGGACTCTCACCTCACCTTCCCAGCTGCAGTGTATCCTGTGCCCCATGTGCAGTAAGTGAGCTCTCGTGTTAGAGCGGGGATGTGGAACCACGGTTCTGGGTGTGCCTTATCAGGTTTTGCCACCGTAGTGCAGTGTCTTGTGCAGTAAATATAGCCAGTAATTAAGAAGGTGGTTGTTTTTCAACTGATTTGTGGGTTGCCTTCTCCCAGTAAGTAGTAGACAGTACAAGTAAATGGAAAGCAAAAGTGTAGATCAGAAACTACTATGGGAAAGACATTCTTCTGTTTGCTACTGTTTTTAGTGGAGGGGGAGTTGGATGTAAAAATGACACATCCTAAGGCTATAAAGAAGGAAACTTTGGAGATATGAGTTTCCTGTAGCAGTACTTCTACACATCATCTGATAGAATCTTACTTTTCTTCATTTTTCTTTTTATGACAAAGAAACAAATGTGCTGAATAACAGTTTTGTTTTGTTTTCAGGATGATCTGCACAAAACTCTTAACTCTACATCAGCCACAGATGGACTTTCTTCGGCTTCATTTATAGAATATCCAAAGCACAAGCCTTTTATTAATTCAGATTTGCAGTGTTCCCCATGGAAACCAGTAATTCCATATCCTGAAAGCAACAGCAGAGGTAATAGTTCAGCAAAGTTATTTTCTTACGTGTTTCCAAATTGTGGTAAAATACTTCCACATCTATGAAGGTTGCAGTCTTTTTATCCTTATATCAAATCCCAGTGATGTCCAGCTCACCTGTTTTGTAGGTCCTTGGCACTTCTCTTTCCAAAGAGCACCTGAAGATAAAAGCCATCTTACAGATGGGGAAAGATGCTCCTTTTCGGTAGTAGAGAATTGTAAAATTGTCTGAGTACTTTGTGAAATTGTACTGACATGTTTTCTTTGTCCCTTCTTCAGTCTTCCTCTCCTTCAGCCTTTCCCCTCCTGAGTTGATAGCTGACTTAGAAATAAGGAGACTTTAGTCCCCAGAATGGTTTGGAGCAAAGGAGGAGGTTTGGTCCTGTTAAAATTGGAAGGCTTGTCATGGATGAAGGGTGTGTTGTGAGTATTTATTTTATCAGTGAAGACTTAAGGGATATAGGGAAGGTTTCAGCAAAGTGCTGAACTGAGAACTCACAACACCAAAAAGGAAGGCAGTTTTAATCCCATTTATTCTTCTTGTTTCTAGGCTGTTCCTTCTCCCTCCTTTCCCACTCTGGTCCTGATGTTCATCTCTATGTAAACAGATTGATCTTGTATGACTGGACATGAACAAAAAATCTATTCTTGGTTAGTTTTCTGTTGTTTTAGTGAATTAGCTTGTCATGTAGTGAGACTTACTCCAGAGCTGCCTTGGGGTACATATAGGTTGCATCATGAGGAGTTGGGAGGCCAGAGCAGGACCGATCCTTTTAAGAGCTGTTTGGCTCAGGGTCACTGCAGAAATGCTCCCTTTAAGACTGGAGTGTTACAGAGGCTTAAGGGTATGAACTACTTGATATTTTTTCCTTATATGGAGAAAAGTGAGAAATGTTTAGGATGAATCCTAATATTACCCAAACTAAGTAAAAAATCAGGATGATAGCCTCAAGTCCCTGTTCCAATAACACAATTAATATCTGAGTTACTAGGGTCTTGTGTGTTAATGACCTAAAAGATGAAATCTCAGTTCTTGCAGTGCTATTTAAAATGCAGTATGTACTCTCAAGGCCATATGTTTTGAGAGTGCTGTTGTCACAAAACTAAAACAGTCTTTACAGATGAAGAATTGCATGTGCAGGAAAGAGCTTCCTTATGAATTACTGATGCAAATGTATTTTTCTGGAGTGTGCTTCATGTTTCATTAGCAATAAAGTTTTGATTTCCAAGTTTTCACTTGGCAATTTTTTTTCTAATGGCGACTCTGCCAACTCTGAAATAAGGATGGCTGGTGGAAGACAGTCGAATAAATTATACCCCTTTCTAAAAACTATCAAATGTTTTTATTTTCAAAAAATGTTTAAATGATGTGCAAATGTATGTGATTATGTACTGAAAATTGAATCCAACACATGGATGATCCAGTATGCTTCTTTTTTTGCATAGCTTTTAAAAATGCAAAAATGTTCTGGAGTGTATATTTTAGTAAATTTAAGGATATGAGAATTAATTTTAAATGGCAAAATTGATTTGATTGTTCTTGAGGGTCCTTATTGCTCCTCCCATTCCCCATATGAAATAAATCTTATTGAAAAATGCTGAAATTGAGTATAGTAAAATCTGTTTATTGTGGGTTTAATGTCTTTGCGTGGTATATGTGTGCTAGCATGTACAGTTGGCTTTTAATGCTAACAGGAATGACTGAATTATACTTGGCCTGTTGGGTTTCACCTTTGTTCACTCCTTGAGTTGCTTCACTGCTGTTCTTGTTAGTCCTTATTGTGTGCATATACAGAGATTTCAATGTAGCTTTTAACAATAATAGTAACAAATCTGTTTATTGTTTCAGCTATGCCCATTTCAGCTGAATCCTAGGAACAGTAATGTAAATAGAGGGTGCAATTGGCGATACTGATATCGCAAATAGGACCAAATTATCAATAACTTTCTGTTAACTGTTACTGCTGTTGCTGTTTCTTATGTACATAGCAGGTTTGCATTGATGTAATACTCTCCTGTGCTGTTATTAATTTCAAGATTTGATGAATTTTTATTCTGGAATGGGTTTAAGCACAAAGGAGTGGGCTAATGTGACCTTGCAGATTAGTCTGCTATTTGAGCTGTGTGTACAGGTGTTCTTACATCTAACTTCAGCAGCACTGTATAGGGGAAAGGGCTTATGGTTATGGTTCCCTTCACAGAATTAAACGGCTCAGCTAAGAGATGTAATACATCAGATTACCAGCAGATGGTCTGATTGCAAGGTGATGTGAGTTCTATTACAACTGCTTTTCTTTTTGTGGTGAAGAATATAGAAAGGCTTTGTTCAGTAACTGCTAAAGCTAGGAATGCAGCTGAAGGGGAAAATGGTTCAGCACAAAGGAGATGTATGTTTTTAGATGGAGGAGTGGAACACAAGTACAGAACCAATAGAATAAAAAAGAAGTCCACTTGTAAATAAGCACATATATAGCTCTTCTCAGAGTTAACCTTTACTATGCTCTATGGCCATTTGTGGGAACATTGTGTTGTGTACTTGTAGGAATAATACTAATATGGCAAATTGGCACTGTTTTAACTATCTAGTGATGAGTCTTCATTTCCTTTTCATAAAGGGTCAGAGGATGCACTGTTTGTTCTTAATCAACACAATATTTATAGGCCTTGTTCTGGGAAATAGTTGTATCTTGCCCAAAGGTGTCAGGTGAAGAGTGTGCACTAAGGGCATCTCTTTGTTTGAGATTAGTTTTAGAATCAGTTATGGTTTAAAGGGAAACAGGTCTTAATTCCTGGAAGGACTGTTGGATGCTGGTACGGAACACTCTGACCTTCTTACATAACATGCTTTTATAATAACATTTCAAGTTCAGTGTTGTCTTGAAGTGGTGATTTAATGGTATCTAACAAAAGGTGCTTGTTCAATTGCAGCAATATTTTCTGCTCTGAAGAATCTCCAGGAAAAAATTCATCGACTGGAGTTGGAACGGTTTCAGGCAGAGGAAAATGTAAAACACCTCAGCAGGGAAACAGCAGACTATAAAAAAGTACTGACTGAACAAATGCAACAGGAAGAGCATGACAAGACTGAAGTGTCAAAGAAAAATCAAGGTTGTTTGCAAACCATCTATAAATACTATAGAACATTGATGTGGATGAAACTCGATTCCTATCAATGCATAAACCAATTTTAACTTACTTTGTTAAGCATCTTTTAATTTGTAATGGCATGGGGTGCTACAAAGAAATAATTTTAAGGTATTCTTCATTTTAGGGATGTTTATGCATACAAAAGTTCATTAGGCATAATACGTCAGTTTCTTACATAGGTCCTTTTCTTGTTTGCTTTGAAACTGTCCTGAAAACAACAACCAAAAAAAAAAACCAAAACAAAAAAACCCAACAAAATCCCAGGAACAAGTAATGCATGATATCTACTTTTTGCCTTCTGTTATCTTCAGAATTGTCTTCTCAGCTGGCAGCTGCTGTGTCTCGATGCAGCCTTCTAGAGAAACAGCTGGACTACATGAGAAAAATGATCCAGCATGCAGAAAATGAGAAGTCGCATCTCTTGGAGAAACAGGTGTGTTCCCAAAACTATCTTATGGTTAAATCATAAAAGTCATTAATTATGTCATGATTTTTCATAGTTAGTTTTCATAGTGTCATTTTAATACTTTTAAGTATGGATGTCTACTTCAGCTGGATGGTGTATACTTAGCTATGGATAGCTTCCCTACTTAAATTTCCCAGTCTTCTCACAAACCTGGTATTTTCTTTGGTGCACCTGTTTCTAAGGCAGTAGCAGGCTCTGGTATTAATATGAATTGTTTGCTTCTGCATGATTGGCTTACTGCAGTAGCTCATCCTTATCTTCCAGTGTTATACCTGTGTACCACTGGGAAAAAACCTCCCTTTTGTGTTTACAGTCTTCAGGTCCTTGATAATTTTCTTTACTAGCACTACTCTTGCTAGTAAGAGCAAGAGGGCTAAAATACTGTTTCTGTAGAAAGAGCAGTAAAATTTCTATTTCCCACCATCAGTGACTGGGATTTGGCCTAATCTAAAATGAACTTGAACTTTTTTTTATAGGCATATGGGTTGTCTGGAGCTGTTTGTTCATTGGTCTCTGTGGCTATTCTGTTTCAGTCTGTTAAATATTTACTGAAAAAAAAAATCAATAAAGCTATTTCTAATTTCTGCTTTTTTTTTTTTTTTTCTGTGTTGTGCTGGGAGGAAGGAGAAGACTGCACAGTCCTCTTTCAGATCTGGTTAAATGTGTGGTTTCCCTATGTTGGTGGACCAGTGGTGCAGTTTGTTCCCTAATTGTGGTAGCATCTAAAATTGCACAGAGGAAGTCATAGTTCCTTTGGTCCCTTTTGTTTATGGGCCTCCTTTGTGCTCCAGACGCAGGTTTTACAATAGATGGTCTTGTTTTCTTGTGTTTATAATTATTTTCCTTTTCACCTCTCCCTTCAAGGGCTCCTTGGAGAGAGATCGGCTTCTTGACCAGTCTCATGTTCAGTCGAAATTGGAAAAGCTGGATATACTGGAAAAAGAGTATAGCAGACTAACTATGATGCAGTCCATAGCAGAGGTCTGTCATTTGTCTTGGATACTGTATCCGATTTGTCTTGTTTATTGTAAACTGCACTTTATAGCTGTATGGCAGTAGCAGAGCTTTGCAAAACTTTGTGCTTTAGAGTAAGACAGCAACTAAACTTCATTTTAAACTGAGGTGTTGTGAAAACTGGAAGTTATTACTGAAAGTCTACATGTCCAGGTAGGCTTTGGGTCACTGTACAGTGCAGGAGTTGGAGTTTTATTATGCCTTAACAGTTTATTATGCTAACAGTTATTTTCTGTTAGTATCCAGATTTATCTGGACTTGTATGAATTTGATGTATTTTTTTCCTTTTAGCCTTCCTTATTAAGAAAGATAATTATTACTAGTTATTTTGTGTACAGACTTCTGGAGCTTTGTGTTGCAAGGCCTCTAGCACTGGGTGACTCCCTGTGGGTTTCTGCCTTTTCAGGACTCTATTTGAATTGGACTTCTACAAACTCAACGTGACTGTGTTTTGTCATATTCTGTTGTGGTGGGTTCACCCTTGCATTTTTATAATTTTTGTAATTTTATGGTGAGAAATTAAACTCAGTCTCAGCATGGGCTGCAAGGGGAATCTCTGCTCTGGCATCTGGAATATCTCCTCCTCTTCCCTTGTTGACCTTAGGGTCTGCAAGGCTTCTGCTTTCAAATATTGTCACTCCTCACTTCTGGCTGCAGTTCCCCAGCAGTTTTTTTCCCCTCCTTAAGTCTGTAATCCCAGAGGTGCTTCCACCATTGCTGTTGTGCTCAGCCTTGGCCAGTGGTGAGTCTGTCTTGGAGCCAGCTAGCATTGGCTCCATTGACATTGGTTCTGTTGCCATGGGGAAGTTTCTGGCAGCTCCTCAGAGAAGCCACCCCTGTAGCCCCATGGCTACCAGTGCCTTAAACCCCATACATCTGTGTACCCACTGATGTCCCATCCACATACCTCTCTCTGCTGCTGTAAGAGAGACCACAAGTCTCCCAAGCCTGGAAACTGCAGAGAGCTTAACCAGGGAGAGAATTCCTTCTGTGAATTTCTTTCCTGTTCCCCCAAAAAGACCAGATAGTACATGATTATATTGTGGTATTGTGGATGACAACTCTGGATTCTATCAAAATACAGGCTTGTCACCCTACTTACCACCTCTTACCTCAAGTGGTGAAGTCGATGGTGTTTCTCCAGAAGTACATAAGGAGATGTTTGGTAGTAAATCTTTAGTGCTTGGCTTGCTGCAGGACATTTAACTGCTACAACTATTATTGGGAGTCCCTGAGCCAAAGCAGCTGTAACAAGCTTTTTAAGATCTTGACACCTTGTTGTGGTGAGCTGCAGTTGTGGAGTACAAGTGGTTGCATTGTTTACTTAGGCCAAACACTTGGAAGGAGAAATAGGAGTCTCCTGGGTCTTGTACTCTGAAAGTAGCAGTAGTTTCCTTGGGTTAGACTTGAAATAACCTGTTCAGCAATTGGCATTCCCTCTGAAAGGCTTTTACCAAGTTTTTCACTCGTAGTAGCTGAAGTTTGGTGAGACTGGGTTGTTTGCCTTTTTGTGCCTGGCTAGTGAAAACAATTTCAGCCTTATGGTTCTTTTGTGTTCTTTTCTGGATCAAACCAGAGGCCTTTGATTCTTTAGGATTTAGTAGCTGTCACAATTAAATATGTTTTGGAGGAATTGGGTGTTAAATTCACACAGTTTTGAAGCAATTGTAGGACCTGAAATAAATCTGGATTTAGCTATGATAAGTCATTTTCCTTATGATCAGTATGTAGTCATGAGCCATTTTCTGGCTGACAGGTCTGCTTGACTCTGTGGTTATAGGCTATGTTCCTATGTGAGCATTTATATGATAGGTGTTACTGCAATATCTTCAAAGAGTGACTGCACTCTACTCAGAAGCATTGCATCTGTTCCCTCTTTGATCTCTGCTGTAGTTGTGGTGAGATTGTAGGAACATTTTCGAGTTGAATTTGAAGCAAGAAATAAGAGACTGCTTCGTACATGATGTGCTGAAATGGATGGAAAGTGGTGAGGTGATGGCTCATGAGTGAGCAGTGATGTATCTATCTGCCTCTGAGTTCAGACACTGACAGAGCTCAAGTTGCGTGTGGGTCTTACTGAGAGCATTTAATCTCCCCAGAGCCACTAATTGGCCCTATAATTACTGTCTTCAAGTAATTTGCTAATGTCAGGAGTGGCTGTGAAAAAGAAATGCTGAGATTCCTATTTATGTGGAGCACTTACCCTTTGGAAGTGCTTTGGAGGCATCTTTATTTCAACTGTAGGCCTGCAGTGCATTCTCTGTTCAGTTAACTGAGAAGATCTGAACATGTCTGTGTCTGAAGATGGAGTACAGAAACATGGCTGTTCCCTAAAAGTGCAGTTTAGGCTGTGGTCTTCTGTTTAGCCAGGTGACCAGAATTTGAATATGTGTGTGGATGACATTTTCAACAACTGTAGTTGGTAGTAATTGATCTTAATGCTAACCGTGATACTTAAAACCACCCCCCAGTTCTGTGGGTTGGGCAAAACACTGGAACAGATTGTCCACAGAGGTGGGAGATGCCCTGTTCCTGGAAACATTCAAGATGGGTTTGGACAAGGCTCTGAGCAATCACCTGGTTTAGTGGAAAGTATCCCTTGGACTTAGGTGACCTTTTAAAGGTCCCTTTCAGCTTAAACCATCCTGTGAGTCTGAGATTCTATGACTAGGTGGTTGCATGAAATTAATTTTCTGATAAAAAAAGAGGTCAAAAATATTACAATGAAATATTTTATTTCTAATTTGTCGTTAAAGTTTTTTGCAGCAGCTCCTGGTGATGGAGTGGATGTTCAGGCAGCCCGGTGTTGACCTGCAGTTGGCTTGCTGCAGCTTGCAGTGCTGTCTTACATGATGGGCAGCACTGCTGGCCAGGGTCTCTTGGCTTGGCTTTGTGGCCTCTCTGTTAGGGACAATCCAGTAATATGCATAATACCTTCTTCTATAAAAAAGAAAAAAGAAATTATTTAGGGAAGCTAGGTTGGGAAAATAATTTCTAACAGGGTCTGTCACAGATGCTACAGTAAGATATATTCTTGCTGTATAGTTTGAGCTGCATGCTGCAGCTGAAAAGGTAGCTGAGGGAATCCTCATTCATTTTAGAATAAAAGCCTTGGCCCGGCTCCATGTCAATCTTTAGTTTAAACAGAATATTTTCCTCAATATTTTCATACTAAAAATTCTGTCAGACTTAAGAGGTTAATAAAAGATCCTTGAGACTGACCACATGGATATCAAGAGTTGCATCAATAACTGTAAAGGGCAGAAGATGATTTTAAGTAACTTGGAATGCCTTTGTTTTGAATGAAAAAAAAAATCATCAGAATGATTCTTTCATTCAAAAGAAAAAGTTGGTTCCTTTATTATAGTGCCTTTGTCCCCAGTGTTTATCCAGGCTTTGGCCTTTCAACACCTTTGCATAACAGCTGCTTACATTATTCTTGCAGTTAATGCTTAAGTAAAGCAGAACTAAAATATTTATTACTTCAATGTAGTGGGTTTATAAACAAGCAAGTGTACAAATACAGCTGTCACTCTGTATAGCATGCTTTTCTGCCTTAAGTTTGATTAGTGTCTCTATAAATTATCAGTCTTTGGGGGAAGAGAAGGGAAATTGTTTTGGTTACTGGAGCTCTGAATTATTTTTTCACTGCTGTATAAATCCAGAAAGTTATTTGATAACTTCCGCATTGGGAATTTCAGTGTATCTTGTTTAAACAATGTTTTCATCTTGTTGGAGGTTTGCAAAGAGATGTGTTTTTTTCTTTTCTTTTGAAAAAGAGTTTCAAAAGTGTTCTTACATGCTTTTGTGATAAGAAGATGAAATGACTTCAGTTTTATTTAAAGGTATCTCAGGGGCATCATACAGCCTTTCCTCCCTCTTCTTTATTAGGAAGGTGGCTAGATGTTCAAAAATTCTTTCCTTGTAAGAGTGTAAGTTACAGGTTTTAGCAAAAATACCATTAGTGGTTTAAATAAAGCAAGTCTTCACTTGCACTACAATGACGTGTCTTTGTTAGCTCTTTTGTAGTACAGAATCTTGGAGGAGAATGTACACAAAGCAACCTACTGTCTCGGGTGTTTTTACAATTGAAGAGAAAGCCCTGTGTATTGCTCTGTGTGTGTTTGGCTGTGACTTAACTTCAGATACCAGTTGTGAAAGTAAGAATAGAAAATTCAGTTTAAATGTTAAGCATAAGCTTTTGACTGCTGTATTTATGCCTATACAGGTGAAGCATCAGCAATCATTCTAATACTCAAGTCTTCATTTATCCTTAAGTTGTAAAATGAACTCAGTTTTGTGCAAGCTCTTAGTATTGTAGGCATCAGGAGGAAAAAAGAATATTTTGTTAGTAATGCTATTATTTTTGTTCAACTTCGACTAGAAAAAAATGAAAGAGCTGGAACAGAAGCTTCATGAGGAAGAACATGCAAGGAAGCTTGTTCAGGAAAAAGCAGCTGAGGTAACCAACAGGAAATTTATTTTGTACTGGTATGCATTGTAATTAGCTCTTCCTTTTTATCAAATTTTCAGCTAAGCTTACTGAAAATGCCCCCATGTGCCTCACAGAATAGTGAAATCCTGGTTTTAGTCTTTTTTTTTTTTTCTTTTTTGTTTCTCCTCCTGCCTGAGGTACCAAATGTTCTGAAGTTCTCTGAGCTTTTTGGAAACTTTCTTCTATCACCACATGTGCATTGAAGCTTTGATTTCTTTACTAGAAGTTGGAAAAGAGGAGTAGCAATTCAGACTAATCCATAATTGAGTATGCATGGGAACCTCTCAATATATCAAAGTCAACGAATGGGCTCCCTTATTCATAATCATAATTAAAATATTGTAGAAGGAAGCAAAAAAGAGGCAACATGCTCTTAATTATGAGCCCTTAAGGATGCTGGCTGGTCCTCTAACCTGAAAGTGTGGTGTTCATTAAGCATTCATTGTATGCTGGAGAATTATAGAGGTAATGTGTTAGGCTCTAACACTAACCTTTGCCATGAATTTGGTGTGATGGGGAAAGTGGTGTCTCTAATAATCAAATTAATAATGAAAATAATAATGAAAAATTGTGCTGTGAATGCTACTTCAGGACATGATTTCTAAAGCCATGCCATATATTCCTCTTGAACAGCAAAGTGTGTTAGGATTCTCACTGTTGACAGGAAGTTCTGACCTTAGCTCTTTCAATAGATGGCTTGGTGGTTAGTTTTTTATTGTGGTTGGTTGGTTGGCTGTAGGTTTTTTTACTGTCAAATTCAATAGAACAGAAGGAGTAGTTGCCTGGTAACTCTATGTCATGGGATCAATTGATCATGGTTGGGTGGCTTTATCTCCCCAGTACCTTGCCAAGTGTAAAGCACAGCTGATGTTTTGGCACTTGCCTGCATGGGACAAATGGACTAAGGCTAATTCTCTAATTTACTAGGATTACTGATGAGTAATGCTAACAGAGGAAGTATTTAATGTTTAAGTTGACCTTGGACTGCAAAAATACCCTAAAAATTTACAGCCCTTGCTTCTGGAGAGCCTGTGTTTTAAAAATTCTTGCAGTTCTCCACTTGTACTGTCTGACTATTTATTAATATAATTTCAGTAACTCCCCGTATTCCCTCAATTGTAGCTTCAGACAGGCCTGGAAACTAACAGACTACTGATTCAAGCAGCATCACCACTGCTTTCTCCAAAAGCAAGACAACCCAGGAAAAAAGCTAAGCAGCCAGAAAAGGTAAGATGTGGGGAAGAGAAGGGCAGTTACTGAGAAGTTAAGTAAGGTTGTGTGCATGTGATTAGGGAGCAGGTTTCCCCTTTTACTACAAAGTAAAGGGAAAGTGGGTTTGCTGTAGTATAATTTTTGCTGAATACTTGTCTCTTCTTTCTTTCCAGAAATGCTCTCGTGTAAGACATCCCACTGTGCAGCCCCATTACAGATTGTGTCTGGGTGATGTACCCTTTGTGGCTGGGAAGGTGAGCTGATTAATTCCAAGGCTTAGAGCTCAGTAGCTGCAGCTCCTTAAGGGACTTTGTCTTGGTGCACTCCTGACACCCAGTGGTCAGATAATTTAATTTTCTTCAACACTTTTCATACAGACTGTCTTTGAAATATTTGTTGGTGCATATTGACAACTAGCTGAGTTAGTATTTCCAAAAATGGGCCTGTACTATGCTGCTTGACAAGATGTTCTTGTTAGAGCATATTAATTCAAACAAAAATTACATTCTTGTCAGCAAAACAAAAGTGGCACTGTTTTTAAATGCTCTTCAGTATTATTGAGTTGTTGATAATGCCATTTAAAAGAAGTCTCTTTTCCTTTCAGTCTACCAGTCCCAGTCATTCAGTTGCTGCCAATGTGCAACACGTGCTACACCTGATGAAACATCACACAAAAGCTTTGTGCAACAGACATGTGGTAAACGATACTCCACTAGCAAAACCCACCAGTATTGGCCATCCTGCCAGCAAAAGCAGAAGGCCACCCCTGCCAATGGACTCATCCTCATCTCAGGAAGAACTCTCAGAAGTGTTGCTGACTTTACAAGATGAATTTGGACAGATGAGTTTGTGAGTGTGGTATATTTTCTTCTGCAGATTATGAATGCAGCTGTTTCAAAGCCTTGTTGCTTTGAACTTGAGAAAGTTCTTAGTTTAGGAAATCTCTAGAATGTAATCTTTGTCTTCCTGACTGCAGAGGCTGTCAGTTTTCCTTACAGTTAGAGGCTCTGCTAAACAGTCTGAACACCAGACCTGTGCTTATGTGCAGCAGTATTAATTTCAGAAGAGGTAAGGGAGAAGTCTGGTCATGGCCCCAGTGCAGTGAACTGTTGTGGTGTGGACCCAGCCAGCACAGGACCCTGCTGCCATTCACACATCCCTGCACCCATCCTTCCCCCATGTTGGGATGGGCAGTATTCACCCCTTCTACTGTACCATTTATGTCCTGCCCAAGCCCCACACTTTCCAATGTGTCCCAGTTAACCACCATCACCTTTCCAATCTTTTGATGTAGGTACACACAAAATATAATTCCTGTAGTCTAAGGACTATCCCATTACTAGTCCATTGAGTTAATTTAGTCCATGACTTTAGACTCAGCTGTCATAACAGTCTTCCTGTGCAAGAAGAACTGGTGGGTGGATAGCTGAATGGCTGAAGTGACTTGGGGATGTGGGTGGATGAGAAGCTGGACATGAGCCAGCCATGTGCACTCACAGCTCAGAAAGCCAATCCTGTCCTGGGCTGCATCCACAGCAGCGTGGGCAGCAGGGCCAGGGAGGGGATTCTGCCCCTCTGCTCTGCTAAGACCCCACCTGTAGGGCTGTGTCCAGCTCTGGGGTCCCAACATAAGGATATGGGCCTTCTTGAGTGAGTCCAGAGGAGGCCAACAAGGACAATCAGAGGGCTGGAGCACCTCTCCTTTGAAGACAGGCTGAGAGTGGGGGCTGTTCAGCTTGGAGAAGAGAAGGCTGCAGGGAGACCTCATTGTGGCCTTTCAGGGCTCAAAGGAGGCTACAAGAGAGCTGCAGAGGGGCTTTCTACAAGGGTGTGTAATGTTTGCATGAGGGGTAATGACTTTAAACTGAGAGAGGGCAGACCTAGATTAGATATGAGGAAGAAATACTTTACTGTGAGGATGGTGAGGCACTGGAACAGGTTACCCAGGGAAGGTGTGGATGCCCATTCCTGGAAACATTCAAGGCCAGGTTGGATGAGACTTTAAAAGGTCCCTGCCTATGGTAGGGAGTTTGGAACTCAATGATTTTTAAGGTCCCTTCCAACCCAAATAATTCAGTCATTCTTGTTCTTTGACCTTCAGCAGCCCCACACAGGAAGGGTCGTCTGAGAGGCAAGGCAGGGTAGACAGATATTTCATTTCCTTTGTCTCCAAGGCAGCTGTGTGGAAAGCCCACCAGTAGCCTTTTGAGTCCTTAAAATGCCCTTGCCTGAGACAGTCTGTGCCAAGGGTGCACAGAGCCTCTGGGCCACTCCCAGTGGGGTGCTTTTGTCAGTCATTTTGTCAGGCTGGTTTCAGCCTCCAAGACCATCAGCTATTGGGATGCCCCTGTGTCCTGGCATCACTTCAGAAATATAAATGGGTTCTGCCCCTGTACAACTTGATGGCATTAGGGTACACCACTGTACACCAGGGTCTGCTGAAGCTTTGTTCTCCCAGGGGCCAATGTGCCCAGGCCATCTGATCCACACAGTCCAGTAAACCTGATTGTCCCTCTCCTGCACCTGGCTGAAGACAGGGCTCCTCTAATATTGGTCCTAGGATTTTCCATTTTCTGTAAATAATAATTAGAATTCCTTTCCATAGGAGCAGGAATAAGATCAGCCCTGACACTCTGTCTGAGAACTGCCCACTAAAGACTTAAGCAGCAACTTCCCTGGAAGAATTCCTATTTGTGCTTGCTTTTTTCCTACAACTCACTTACCTGTGCCTCTAGGGTTGAGGTGTAGGTTTTCCATCCCACTTCACGTTCTCCCTGTGGTCCCATAGGTGAAACTCGGGATTTCCTGTGGTGTGTACCCTCTATAACCTTTCTTTTGTGCAGAAGGTAGCTTACTCTTTTGTGGTTTCACCAGCACCTCAGTCCCACGCAGCTGCTTGCTCACTGCCCCCTGACACAAATCCTCCCCTGACCCGAACCCCATTCAGCACCACGCTGGATCCCAGCACTGGGACCACGCTGGTTTTAACTCCCGTGGGATATTGCGGGTTCTCAAAGGCTATTGTAACCGGCCTGGAGAAGAAGGGGGAGCTGTGTACGTGCTCGCTAGGCTGGCTGGCCGAGCAGGGAAGGAGAAAGGTGTAATTACAGCGGTTCCCCAGTAGATGGCTCCCGCAGCGCGCGGAGGACACCCGTTCCCCCCAGGAATTTCATGGCCAGGGAATCCGTGGCAACATAAACCAGCATTGCGACCCGCCATTAAACCAGTACAATGATGCCTAGAAAAAATTTGTCTTCACACGCTCTGGCCAGACCTGTCATTAATCCCTCACGGCACGTTGGGTGCCAAAAAATCCTGTCTTGGTTTAACCCCAGCTGGCAGCTCAGTACTGTGCAGCTGCTTTCCTGCCCCTCTGCTCTGGTGGGATGGGGAGGGAAATCGGGAAAAGGAAAAACCCATGGGCTGGAACAAGGACAGGTTAGTAACATAAATAAAGTAAAATGTAATGAAAAAGGGAGAGAAATAAAATCCAAGCATGTGATGCGCAGTACAGTTTTTCACCAGCTGCTGACCAAGGCCTGTCCCCAGCAGTAATTGTCTCCTCATGGCTGACTCCCCCTAGTTTATATACTGGGCATGATGTTCTATGGTATGGAATATCCCTTTGGCTGGTTTGAGTCAGCTATCCCAAATATATCCCTGTCCCAGTTTCTTGTGCCCCTGCTCACTAGCATAGCAGGAGTCACTGAAAAACCCTTGGCTTAGGGTAAGTACTGCTCAGCAACAATGAAAACATCAGTGTTATCAACATTATTTTTGTACTGAATCCAAAATGCAGCAATGTAACAGCTTCTAAAAATGAAAACTATCCTAGTCAAAAGCAGGATGTGGACAAATCCTGGACAAGTCCATTAAAGGACAGCTTTGCTTGTCCTGGTTAACAGAACATGAATTGTTACTGTACTGCACAGCTGCAGTAAGTACAGATACACAAAATATTAACTGAATGAGTTCTGAGATTAAGCTCTCAAGGGGTTATTTGGTCATTTTGAATATGCATTTTGAAGTTGGAAGCTACTTAGATTATTGAGCCTCAGTGTTGCAGCAGCCTGCCACCATGATGTGCTACTGTAACAATGCTGCAAACTAGCAAAACAGTTCTTACAGGTTTGTTATGGTGTGTTGAACATGTCTGGCTGCTGATGCTGTGGTTACCTAGAAGTGTTATTTCTGAACTGGATACAAGATGTAGAAACCAATGGAGCCTGATGCAAGTCTTGTTCTGTCTGAATTGTGTGCTAGTGATCACCAGCAGCTGTCAAAGCTCATCCAGGAAGCCCCAACTGTTGCAGTGAGGGAAGATCTGGAGAGGGAACTGGAGGCACTGGTGGGAAAGATGGAAGCAAAGGCAGACCAAATCAGCAAAGTTCGGAGGCATCGTTTGCAGGTGAGTTTCTTTTGCCTGTGTTCATGCTCATGTAGAGTTGCTGACTTAAGCAGGGTTTTTTTTATGCTATATCCTAATCTAGCAGCAATTGCATAAAGCAGAAGTAACTAGAGTAGCATTGTCTAATTCCACCTTTGACATCCCAAAGTTAGTCTGCATACCTCCATGTACCCCAGTATTTTTGCAGAAACCTGTCACCGTTGTGCTCACTCATTCAACCTGTCCTGGACAGAGCTTTCACATCTGTTCTCACATTGCATTTTACACTCCTCTTGTCCCTTGAACATTGTTGAACAGTTTTCCTTTACTTGGAGTAAAGAACATATTTATGTTTTGATTTGCATTTTTTTAAGACTCAAAATACGTGTTTCGCCTGTTTTACAACTTTCAGAATGTTTTGGATAGTGTAGCCTTTTCATTCAAATCTGTAAAACTGATTCCCCATTTTCTTTTGTCTTCATTAATTTGAGTGAATTTCTTTCAAAGAGCTTAACCCCATGTGTTTAATCTGGTTCAGTTCATATGAATAATGATTCACCCTCACCTGATGTAGCTTATACACAAAATATGCTGAGACCTGACACTCAGAATGGACCTGTGAAATGCTTGCTGTTAGAAGTATTATTCACTTTCGATTATCTTCAGAGGAACTGCTGATTCCTGACAGAGAAGCAGATGTGCTGTAGTTCCCAGCAGTAATGATGCTGCATGTGCTATTGGCAAAAGTTTTAGGATCTGGGATTTAGAAAAACTGCTTCATACTGTCAGCTAGGAGGAGGGTGCACCCCCACCTGCAGAGAGGGGAGCTATAGAAGCCATCCATGTTGTGGTTTGGGTGAGAGAAGATATGAAGAAGAGAGAATGTGTCTGGATCTGACTGTCCAGTTCCCCATTCAGTCTTTGCTGGGCAGTACTGAGACTCACATGCTTTGATTTTACAGAGCTGGGTGTGGATACCACCTTTTCACCCCAGCAGAGCTCTGGTACTCTTTTGGAGCTACATCTGACAGTGACTAGCTATTAAAATTACTAGTATGTATGTAAAAAAAAAAACTGCTTTGTTTTCTTTTTTAATCACTGGATGGTAACAGTGATAAATCAACTTTTTTCTCTGCATCTTTTTATGTTACATTCCTGATGGCAGTGTTCCCCCATAATGAACTACTCAGTTTTTAGAGAGGTGGTAGATCACTGTAAGCTAAACACAGCTCTAAAGATACAAATATAATGATGCTTTGTAAGGAAAATAAAGTATTTATTGTTCAGTGTGACTTGGAAACGACCATTTGCTTACCTGGGCAAGGTAAGTTGTGGGATATTTCAGTTGATTGGAAGAATTGCTGGACATAAAACTGAAACAAGATCACTTCTTAATGTTTTTCTTTGGGCTTCTCTTTCAGCTAGAGAGACTTAAGAGAGAATGCAAGTCCAGAAAGACTCCTGCTAAACAAATAAAAGACAGCAGGTTCCCAGTCAGTGAGGTTAAAGTAACAACTACAGTAACCACAAAAGGGAAGAATGCAGGTCCCATCAAAGTGAAGCCTGGAGAAAAGAGTCGGAAAAATCTTCAGTTGCTGAGAGACATGCAGAGCATACAGACTTCACTACAGAAAGATGATATCAGCTGGGACTACTGACTTTTTTGCAGGAGATGTTCTTGAACCATCATGGCCAAACTTACATTCTGGATCTAAAGCAGCTGCCTTTCTTGCTGTGTGGAAGAGACTACTATATGATAACTGCACTTTTGAAATACAGGCTTACAGGCTCTTGGCTCTCCATCCCTGCATTTGGTTGTATATATTATGGTCTAGCTTAAATCACATTCCATTTTCAAGGTACAAGGACAGTGAACCTTAACAACAGGGCTCCCCCAGTTCCCTGTGTTATGGTTCCAGCTGTCCTTCTGTGTTGTTCCAGCACACCGAGCACCGCACATTTGCGTGGGTTGGTGTGTGTGTGTGTGATGTGCCGTTTCATGCTGTTGATCCAGGAGGCCTCTCAGGATGCATCTTGTGTGAAAACAGTGCTGCAGCCCTGGGTGTTGAGGGCTTTTGTCAGTTCTGTTCTGTGTGCAGCTGCACTGACTCCATCTCTGGGAGGGTCTGAGGGAGAACAGGTAAACTCTTTCAAAGGTGTTCTGTGGGGTTCCCTTCAAAAGGTGTCCCTGGTTCCTGTTCTGCTGTGTTGCATTAGTCAGCATCAGTGGCAGTGGATGTTTGAGTACTCAGAAAGGGAGCAAAGTAATTTATGAATTATGTTGCTTAATGATCAAGTGAAATTTTTCTACAGAAATCCTGCTTTAGCAAAAAGCTCTAGGATAGGGGATAATACCCTGTTGTTTCTAGCTGACAGCTTTGAGTGGTAAAGGAGTGAGAGAAACTGTCTTTTAAACTGCAAGTGCCTCAATTGTGCCATTTGGTCCTGGCGTCTTGCTTTTAACTTGAAGTATGTGCTTTGATGAGATATCAACTTTGGTAGTAGTGCAATTAAGTTTGTGCTCTGACTTGCACAGCTGATTAAATGTTATTTATTATGTTAATAATTTATAGAACTTCCTATTAATGGAATGTATAGAAGACCCAGATTACCTGTATATACAGTTGAAAAATAATAAAGCCGACTTGCCTGATGAATGCATTGTGGGAAAGCTGCACTTCCTCTATGTTAGCTGGGTGCTTGCTGCAGCACTGTGCCACAGCCAGTGGGCTTTTCATGGCAGGGTGGCTTCTCCCTGGTCAGGGTGGTGAATGAGAGCTGCAGGTATGGGTAGAGTCAGAGCAGTCCACCCTTGCCTGTTGCTGAACAGGCAGGGGACTCTGCAGGGTCAACACAGGCACAAGGGGGTTGAGTTTGTTGCCTGCAGATGATCCACCCAGCTTGTCTCCTTGCACCAAAGGCACATAGGGTGTTAGCTGCTGTTAGATGCTACTAACCAGCTGTGGTGGGAGTAACCACTTAAAGAGCAGTTAATGCCAGGGGTCCTGAAAAATCAGTAGCTGAAACTTACACTCTCATTTTGCCTGGGAAGGAGCTTTGGAGATAAGCTTGCTCAAAGATGGGTTAATTTCAGCATGACCTCAGGCTGTCCTCTTGCAGCTCCTTGACTGTTGGAGGGCTTAGGAGTACTTTAGGCTCCATCCATGCTCCCTGCAGCGAATGAATGAAGTGTACAAGTTAGAATTAAGCCCACTGAGCATCAGGGAGCAGCCACTGAGTTGATCACAAATCATCCCAGTGAATTTAGGCATAAGTTCCATGCAAAAATGTCTTTCTTTTACAGAGAAGTTACTGTGTTGCCAATGCACTGTAAGGTGCAGAAATTGTGGAAGTCTGTTTTAGTCATGAACATATTTCAGAATACTTTGGGCAAAATACTTTCACAATTAAAAAAAAATCTGCACTTCACAGTGCATTAGACAGTAGCTTCTATGAGAGTTGGGGTTGTTTAGCATGGAGAGGATGAGGCTCTGGGGTGACCTTCTAGCACCTGAAAGGGTTATTAAGAGAGCTGGAAGAGAGCATGTAGTGATATGAGAAGGGAGAATGGCAGGGAGAGGGCAGGTTTAGATTAGCTATCAGGAAGAAATTCTTTACTGTGAGGGTGGTGAGAAACTGGTACAGCTTTCCCAGAGAAGCTCAGGATGCCCCACCCCTGGAAGTGTTCAAGGCCAGCTTCAATGGGGCTTTGAGCAACCTGATCCAGTCAAAGGTGTCCCTGCCAATGGGGGGGGGGGGTTGAAACTGGATGATCCTTAAAGCTCCCTTCCAACTCAAACTTTCGTTTGATTCTGTGATTCTGTTTTTATATACTGAGCAGCTAAGCACTGTATCTGTATTAATACTGGTCTGTACAGGATAAATGAAACTTGTCCAAAGATGAATCTTTGTTTTCTGTCATTCTAGGCTTCAGAGTTTCAACATTAGCAACTTGAAAGGCCCTCTGCAGAAGAATGAGAGATATTCAGATTTCACACACTGAACTTGCAGTGCTATTTATTTAACGTCTGCATGCCCTGCAAGCACTTTGGAAAACCACATAGTTGAAAATATGAGTACAGGAACTTCATCCATTTATCTGTTTTTATTAGTGTTAAGGAAACCAAACAGCCTTCATCAAGAAACAAAATATACACACACAGTCAGTTTGCTAATATAGAATAATGCTTTAAACCATCTTATATAGCGATTGTACATAAGAGCAGACCTGCCCTTTAACCTCAAAGCAAATCCAAGTCCTTAGAAAGTATTTTGTGTGGATTCTTTGCACTATTGAACCATAATGTGTCAGGCCACCCTATACCAAACGTGGTGATGCTGTGTAGCCTGTTACTCATCCTGTTGGAAGGTGGCTGTGGATTTCTCTGTAAGCACAGTGTGGTGATTGCAGCAGTAGAGCAGGCAGAAGTGGAGACTGCAGGAGGAAATGACTGCTAACTGCCTTAGAAGGAATGTGGCTTTTGAAAGGTTGTTTCTTAGGTGGAAATGGGTCTACTCTTATGCTCCCTCCAAAAATCCTTCTCTAGAGGAATAGCAGCTGACAGGTATATTAAACAGGTGACCGCAGTCTGGGATCTGTTCCTAAAAGAGCAACACAGGAACCCACACCAAGCAGCACCCCTTCTCCTCAGCAGAGAGGTAGAGAAGCAGCCTGAAGATCTTGCACATTTCCTACCTTTGCTCTAAGACCCCTCTTCGGCAACCCTGTGCTTACCTGTTTGGAAGAGCAGGGGGGCAGTCATGGTTTCACCAAGTGTGTATCTCCTACAGTAAATTTTTGTATTAAAATTGAATTTCAGCTTGAGTTTGAGTGACACAGTTCTTGAAGCAGACTATGAGGAAAAAGGTAGGGTGTAGAAAATGGCTAAGCTGTTCAGTCTGCCAGAAAAACCTAAAGCAGCAGTTTCAATGCAGGCAGAAAGGCGTCTTTGGTTGATGCAGTTGCTTCCATTAGTTAGCAGAAAGCTGAAATATCATAAGTACACCACTATAACCCTGCACAGAAGCATTAAAATTGCTAATTATGCTTACCCAAGCAAAATGTAATGGCTGATCCCAGCAGTTCACACGTGCCCCTTGGTATTCCACTACCTTTTGCCCTGATGACTATGAGGCACTGGAGGCCAGAGGAGCTATGGAAAGCCCAGAGGAGGCACACTCTGCTCCCCCCTCTGAAATAAAGGTGCTTAAGTTGCATCCTGGCACACCCACTGTAAACCATAAGTGAGATTCTAAAGTTGCAGAGATGGAAGTAAAAGTCCTACAAAGTCAAGTCCTGTATTGTTGTTCCTCTACCGCAGTGTTTTATTGGGAGAAGCTGCCCTTTCTTTAAATAAGGCATTGCTTACATGGCTTCCTATGACCTAGGTTGAGGTGAAGGGAATGACTTGTTTCAGACACTGCTGTTGCTTGTTTCCAGGTGTGCTGGCAAATGCCCTCATTCACTCTGCTGTGCAGGAGGGTGTGGATGGCACAGCTGCATCTGAGGCTCCAATACAAAGTCAGGTTTGGCCTTTCAAACTTCTGAGCAGATGTTTTTCCCCCAGGGTACTTCATGCTTGTGCACGGACTCTTTCAAGCCAAGTGATTTCCAACACATCAGTGAACAAAGAGCAAGCTCCAGGCTTCTTACAGATGGTAAGTGCAATTGGCTTGTATTATAAGCTAGCCACTGAGAAGGATAATTGCATAGGGGGCCTTGTCTGTGTTGGTTTTTGCTTTAAGCTTTCTCTAGTGCTACAGTACTAATAAATTACCCTGGAGAGAAATAAATAAATAGGTTGGCATCTCCCAGGCACCATGCTGGAAATCCAGGAGGTTTCAGAAAAGTTGCCTCCCATAGTTCTGGGAAGGTAGTCAGCAAAAAAAAAAAAAGTCTATTATACAACTGTCTGTACGGGCGCGACGCACTGTGCGGGAGAGCCGGCTCGCTCCGAGGATGAGGTGGAACGGTTGGTGATTTCTCTCTGCAGCTCCTCCACCTTCTTCTGCAGCTCAGCCCGCTTGGCCAGAAGCTCCTTGTAGCGATTGTGAACAGGTTCCTGCAAGGAAATGTGTAGCTGAGCACTGGGGGGGCAGCATGGAAGTGGAAGCCTGAAGCACAATACTGTTGCTGACCTTACAGACAGCTATGGGGAAAGGAGGTGACTGAGTGGTTGCTCTGGCTCTGGGCTGCTCACTTGGATCCAACATGCACAGTGCAATGGTGGCTAAACAAAGTCTGTTTTGAAAGACAGCAGTTGCCAAACTCTGATCTCTGACATTTCTGGGGGATACTGGCCATGGTATCTCAGCCTAGACAATTTCAGGGGCTTGGGAGGAAAAAAGCCCAGCCAGATTTTTCTAGATATTTTCACACAGTTCTGACTGTTTAACAGTCAGTACTGCCAAGTGTTTGTTCCTGTCTCTAACGCCGCAGATCTGCAAAACTGTTACCTGCAGACAGGCACTGAGGCAATTGGGAATTTTTGTCCCTACTAAAAAGTGATGTCAGCGCTCAGGGTCATGCTCAGACTACTTGTCTCAGGTGCCTGCCCTGGACAAGCCAGCTTCCCTGCTGGCTGGGGTCAGACTCCTGTGCCTCAGGCAGCCAAAACAAGCAGCAGGTTCCCATCACCAGTAATTTAAATACAGCCCCGAGATTCCTATCTAGAACCCCACATCCAGAGAAGTCTTAGTGGTTTTAAGATCATTTGTAAAGAGAATTCAGATCATTTTTTCCCACATTCTAAGTGAGAAATTTCCCAGATTGCTGAGAATCCTCAGCTCCTGCAGATTTCACAAGGTGGTGATGTCCAGCTGGGTACCTGCACTGGCAGCTCTAGGTGGTGCTTGCTCTTGCTGCCATTTGAATTGAGGTGTTTGTTTTCAGATTTAAGCAGTGGCAGCATAAGCTTGTGCATTACCTAAAGGTCTTGACCTGTGGAGTAACAGTATTGGTACTGGCAGAGAGAGAAGCAGGAGTAGGAAGAGGCATACCTGAGGCTTCATCCTGGGGTTCCAGCGGATGTAGTAGCCAACCCACAGCTCGAGGTGGCGCATGCTGGCCACGGGATACAGGACGTGGTTGGAGTAGCTCACGTACAAGGGGTTAGTAAAGTCTTCCAGTTGGCTGTTGATGTAAGACCAAAGTGATACAGTCTTTTTTGGAAGGCTCTGTAAAGGGAACAGGTGGAGGAGGCTTTATTTGCCATCTACAAACTATATCTACAAACTATAGCAGCACAGACACATGCCTGTGATTAATAATGGAGCTGGTTGTTTTTTGTAGCTTAAAAAAACCTCCCAAAACTGTTCTTTTGATGTGGTTATTGTACTCAATGCACATGGATGCAGGCAGGCACACATGCCCTGGCATGGAACAACCCCTCTGGTCCACCCAGCTGTCAACACAGACCAGGAATCACCATTGCTACAGTGAGGGGACACTGGCATGTGAACTCCCAGTGCTTCAGTTAAACTTCACTTCTCTGAAGTGCTCCTGGAGGACTTGCTGGACTATTTAATTGCAAAGGAAGAAAAGAAAACATTTGACTTAGGCCCTGATCTAGTGGAATAATTATGCCTGTGAATACTCCCACTGAAACCAGTGCTGAAGTACTTTCTCGATTAAGTACTTCACTAGGCTGAGGCCTTTAAAAAAAAACCAAACCCACATGCAAACAGCATGCAGGTTTTCTTCCCTGGAAATGACAATTATTCAATCACTGTGGACTCTAGAGAAACAGGGACACTGATTTCACTATAGTAAAATGCTATATCCTCCAGCTAGTTCTTATGACTATTTTTAACTGATGTTCTAGCAAATGTAATCACATCAGGTTCACACAGCACTGCCCTTGTGTACCTCTGTGCTGTGAGGCTGCAGCCTTTGGTGACAGAATGCTTCATCATCAGATAGGTGAGACAGAATGAGTGCCACAGTTTTCCTTCTAATTCCAGACTGGGTCTGGATGGTACACATCTCTACACTCCTCCCTGGGCAAACAAACCTTGTCCAGACAGCAGGGCAGAGCTGGCTTGTGGCAGGATAGAGAGGCACGTCCTTAATCATAGTAGGAGAGTTGTCTTCTCCCAGGAAGATGCAAGCACAGCAAGAACACACATAAAGACCAGTTACTCGCTGTAACCTGTGTGTGCAGAGTGACAGCACACATGGGGTAGTTAAAAGCACCCTAAAGGGACCACTTCAAAGAAAGGGCACAAAAAAGTACCAGTTCCCACAGAGATGGTTACAGTAAACTGGAATTCAAAGCAAAACTGTGTTTCCACTACCTGGGAGACACCAGGAGCCATTCAACCACTACTGACTAGCTGGAAGTAGCCAGAGTGTCCAGAAGGGAGATGGTGTTGCTCTGAAACATGAAGCCTCCAGTTTCCATGAACAGCAGTTTATGCAAAAAAGGAAAATCTCCCAAGTCCCAACTGTTGAGAAGGGGGCTCAGCATTTCCAAGACTCACATCTGTAACTATCTCTGAGCGAGGAACCAGCTTCTGTAGCAATATCTGACCAGCTAAAGCAGTCAGGAACAGGCTTCTACTTCAGAGAGAAGCTGTCTTACCTCCTTCACTCTCTGCTGCTCACTGCTGCACAGGAAGGTCCCAAACAAACAGCTGTACAGGTGATCCAGGATGGTGATCAGGAAGTACTCATTGAACTCAAATGCTGTAGGAAACTTTAGACAGAAATAGAAAATTAGATTGGGATTTTAAAACAGGAAAATAAACTTTCTCCCATGCTGTGGTCTTGCTAAGGAGCTGGCCTCTTGACTTGTAGAACAAGATCTGTCCCTGTTCCCTGCATGGCTGGATATTCAGGGTCATACTTGCTCCTTCCAGGAGCAAGAGTTTCCCTCTTGGAAAGCTGCTTTGCATGTGCAGAGAGGAATTTTGAGCAAAAGCCAGAGGTCTGAGGGGTTAGCGCACTATGTTTATAGACACTCAGTGCTGCTTCAAATTGAAGCTTGCTCTGCTATGCCTGCCCCTCATGACAAGCCATGAAGCTGGACTGTGAACAAAAGGCACATGAGAAATAAATACATTCAAAAAGTGGAAATTTCCCAGGGCCAAATAGAAAAAAACCTGGATGCCTAACACAGCACATCCCCGAGGGAACAGCAGAGGCACCTTGTGACAGAGGTCAGCAGGAGCAAAAGGTCTATGGGCACAGGCCATGTTTGCTGCTGAGTTCTGTGCAGAAACAACCTGACCTGAGACAGGGACAACTGAAGCCCACAAAGCGTCAATAAGAATAAATGCAGTGAACTGCAAAGACATGCAGGGGTGATGGAGAGGAGAGCAGGAGGCCTTCCTCCCTCACAACCACCTTCCTCTTCCCAGGCTGCCCCAGTTGTTACATCTGGTCTCACCAGCTGCAAGTCAGGATGCCCAGCTGTAGGAGCAATCCAAAGAGACCACAATGAAAGTGACTTTTGATGATGGTAAAGCCTCCTCTTCTCTATGCATGGATGTGGTACAGTGTCATATATAGTGGCATCCTTCTCTTTCAGCTTTTTTGCAGTAAACTGCCTGACCACAGCTGACATTGGTGCCACACAAGATACAAAAAACCTTCCAGGTTCCATGTGCCTGGGGAAAAACCTCCCAGACATAGGGGATCTCTTCTGGACTGTACCTCTGCCATGCCTGGTCTGAAGTGAGGCACTCAGCTCTGTACCTCACATAATGAACAGGGAACAGTATGTTTGCCTTCAGAAGAAATTAAAAAGGAGCAGGTTATAGGATCAGCTTGAGCAGAGGCAACAGGGATCCGTTGCAACTACCATGCAAGGGACTTACATTAGCAAGTGCTTTTGGGCTCTTTGCTAAACAGACTCCCAAAAAGCCTGCTGCCAGAATCAAAGCAAGAATACAAGCCCAGGAGGGAGAGCCTGCACAGGTCAGCTTGGAAATCATTTCTGTGTGCAGACGCTGTGCCATGTCTCAGTGCACTGGCTCTGTGGACAAGGGTGCCACCCAGCAGTTTACCTGTCTTGTCATTTGCCAGACACAGTCGATGAACTGCAGGAAGACGGGAGAGCGATCCGCATCCGCGTGATTCTTGTCCCCGTGGCCAACTCTCTGAAACAGCAGGACAAAGAACACGAGGAGTCGCAGGGCTTCATGGGGAAACTGCTGGGGTCTGCTCTCAGTCAGCTAAACCTTTACCAATGGCTTTAAAAAACTTCAAATTAATCCTGATATTGTTTTGTCTGTATCAGTGGGTAAAGGAGTAAAGGACAGCTACTCTCCTTGTCTTTGAAGTGAAAATTCTTTATGGGGATATTTTCATGCTAAGTTAAAACAAGAGTTGTTTGAGTAGAGGCTCCAGATGCTATGCTGGCACCGATTTCAGTTAATAACTAAAGTTCAGAAGGAAAAAAATTGAGAATGCTTTTTGCTTCAGCTGCAGCTGTTGTCCTGGCTACTTCAGTAGTAGAGGGTGCTAGATGCAAACACTACCTACAGGCACGGCATGCGGCGATAACCGTCACGCAACACCTCGCGGCTTCCAAGAGCTGTACAAACACCAGCACAGCCCATCTCCTGCCACCTCCAGAGAGGCAGCAATGACAGTATTCTCAGAAGCAGGCCTCCAACCCTGACCGTGCTGTGTGGCCAGCACATGTGAGGCACGACTCCTCAGAACTAGCAGAGTTCATTAATGGTTATATATTATCCAGGAGCCCCAAGTACTGCATAAAGATAGAACAGGAACAAGTACCAGAGATCCCTAACACTGTTCTCCCCTCACCAAAGGAAATCGCTGTCAGTATCTTCCATGTCTAGATAGTGAAGTAGCTAAAACACTCGTTGTTCAAACACCAGGTAACAAGTTTTGCTGCAGCAGAACTTTAGTTGCTTTAGTGCCTCAGTTTCCCCACCTTCCTCAGAGCATTTGACAGTGCAGCCCACCACTACAAGTGCTGTACACAGACGTTGTTCTAGCCCTTGCAGAATTAACAACCACTAGAGAACAGCGATGAGCAAAACACAATAGGAACAAAGACTGAAAGGATACGACTGAAAGGCTCTCTCAATTCCCATCAGTGCAAACCATAACAAACTGCTGTGTCACAAGCCCACAAAGCTGCCTCTCTGCCAACTGCAAGGGCACAGCCACAAACTACTCTCGGTTCAGGCTCAAACTGCTCCTCTTTCACCTAAATAATTAGAAGCCTCTCCAAAAATGAAGTGTTGTGCCTGAAGAAAATGTGAGGTCAAGGCTATAAACAAATTCCCCAGCCTCTTCAATACCAAAGCACTTCTTAGATGATGGTGCCCATGCAGTCTGAGAAAATGGACTGAACTGGAAAGAAAGACAAAAAATACCCCAGTGGTCACTACCTGCTCCCAGCAGAAATGCCAGCACTGAACCTAAAGCACACTGCTAGTTTAAGCCTAAACATGGGAACATGGCATTAACAGTCAGACACCTGAGACATTTAAATACCACCTGTTCATTGTAACTAATCAATACAGCCCCAAGGAAGTTAAGAGATTAATAGAACTATAGGTAGAAAACAGTAACATCAGCATTCACTTCTCTTCTGTGAGTTCAGCCAGGAAACTTCTCACAGGAAATGTTAAACTCCTCTGAAATCCTTCAAGAGGGACAATAACTTGCTGTTCAGTGCCTTCCATGGGCTAGTGACTCACCAGCTGAAATCTGTGGCCAAAGCTCAGCCACTCCTTCTCCACGAGCACTTCAAAGCCCCTGATTGTTCGGTAGTAGCCATCCAACATGAGCAGGGCAAGAGAGGTGAGCTGGGCTGTCCGGTCCCAGCCATCACTGCAGTGTACAACCACAGATGTCTTCCCCGATTCCACTTTGTCAGCAATCCGAAGGGCTCCAGCAAGAATGAGCTAGGACAAGGGAAAAAACAAATTACAAAATCTCTTTGGAAGAGAAACTATAAATGAAAAATGGCTAGTGACAGCACAGGACAAACCAAGGGCTTTGCTTGCCTCAAGGAGAGTGGTAAATCAGTTCCAACTACTTTATAACTAGGACAGCAAACTGGTGAACACATTTTCTGTTCCAGCAAGATGACGACACATCTAAACTGTAGTGTAGGCATAACTCTAGAAGAGCCCTTGCATAAAGCTCAGTCCTTGGACAAGTCAAGATTTACATGCAGGAGCATTTTGTGTCTGATAGGAATGGCCATCACCCTGCACCTGTCCCAGGAGCAGATCTGCCCCTGTCTGCATAAGCAGAGCAACAATGTAAGCCGGACATTTTTAGAACAGAAAGAACATTATTTGAAAACCAGTATCTTGAGAAGCCAAAACATTCTGCCTCCTTATTCTGACTCTGCTTGGATTCCTGAAAGGCTGATAGGACCCCAAACTCCCAGTGTTTGCTCGTCTGGACCAGCAATAATGCCAGGATGTCAAGGAGCGGAGTCAAGAACTTGGAAACTCTGTGACTCCTGAGCTCTAAGCAGGGCTTTCAGAGCTACACATCACCCAGGAACATCCTTCACTTCCAAAACACCATCTTTCAGTATCTCAGACCCCTCTCTTCTCCCTCTTCTCATCTCCTTAAGATTCCTCACTCCAAGAAACTATGGTTTTAATAGCTTATAAATGGAAAACAAATTCTAAGTCTTCAAATTTACAAGGAATTGAGAATCCTGGAGTTAGCTCTGGAAATCTTTCCCAGACTGATAAGGACTTGTGGTTGCTCAGCCACATGCAGTGGACGCAGACATGCATACCTTGATATGCTCTAGCCAGTGAGTTGACTCTAAATTAGACAGCCAGTGAGTCTCCTCGATATTGGGATACACAATTTCTTTCAGTTTTCTCAGCGACTCTCTCATAACATGAATATTGTGAATATCCAGGAACACTAATTCTGCATTCTGGTAGGCATCCTCGCTCTCATAGCCCCCTCCTTTAGCCTGAAGAACAAAATTCACATACAAATCATTAAGCAAAACCATATTTTGTACTTTATCCCAGTCATTTGTCCTGAGAAAGTAGCAGCTGACAAAATATCACAGTGGCTGGGCTATCTAAAGCAGGCAAAACCCATTGGCTTTATCTTACAGCTGGGAGCAAACATGTACAGGCACACACTTTGTGTCTCTTCTGCAATACCTAATGAATGCTATAATTTTTACCAAAGAATATCACATTACAAGCATTTTTTTCCTCTATAATTATAATTTATCCCCATTCAAGCTGTTAACTCATTACATTCGCTAATCTATCATTTAAAAATTTACCATACTATTACAGAGGAGGATAACCCACACACTAATTGCCTTTCCTAAGTAGTGGGAAAGGCAGATTTAAAAAAAAAAAAAAAAAAATCTTAACTGCAACAAAGCAGCTCCACCATTAAAAAACGCTTGAAGTGATGGCATGGAACACAATTTTTAGAAGGGTAGAATGATGGACCCTGTGAACTACTGACCTGTCAGCCTCACATCTGTGCATGGCAGGATCATGGAACAGATCCTTCTAGAAGATGTGCTAGGGCACATGGAGGACAGGGAGGTGATTCAGGATAGCCAGTAGGGCTTCACCAAGGGCAAATCCTACCTGAGCAGCCCAGTGGCCTTCTAGGATGGAGAGACTACAGTAGCAGACAAGGGAAGGGCTATGGGTGTCATCTACCTAGACTCCTGCAAAGCCTTTGACACAGTTCCTCACAACATCCTTCTCTCTAGACTGGAGATGATGGGCAGACAGTTGGATGGATAGAAGTTGGATAGTCACAGACAGAGGACAGCAGCCAATTGCTCAGTGTCCAAGCAGTGACAAGTGGTGTCCCTGAGGAGTCCATATTGGGACTAGTGCTATTTAATGTCTTCATTGGTGACACAAACAGAGGGATCAAGTGAACCCTCATCAGGTGTGCAGATGACACCAAGCTGAGTGGTACAGCTGACACTGCTGAAAGATGGGATGCCATGTCTGGAGCACCTCTCCTGTAAGGAAAGGCTGAGTAGGGAAGGACCTGGAGAGACCTTATAGCAACCTTCCAGTACTTAAAGGAGGCTTGTAAGAAAGATGGGGACAGATATTTTAGTTGGGCCTGTTGTGATAGGACAAGGGATAATGGTTTGGAAGTAATAGAGGGTAGGTTCAGACTAGAAAAAGAGATTTTTCACAATGAGGGTGGTAAAACACTGGAGCAGGTTTTCCAGAGCAGTGCTAGATGCCACATTCTTGGAAACATTTAAGGTCAGGTTTGACAGGGCTCTGAGCCCTCTTACAGGAAGCAGTCTTTCAACCATGTGAATTGAAAAATGGTAATACACAAGGTCCAGGGTGCTAGAGTCTGACCTCAGTACTACTTTAATTTTTTTGTCCCACTTCCAATCTCATTTCCCATTGTAAATTACTATAATGGAACTTTAGCAGTCACACTGACATGTTACAGCTACCAGCACAGGTTTAAGTCTATCTAGAGAATAATTTAATTGCATGCAGACTTCTTCTGCAGTGGAAAACCCTTTTGTGATCCTTAAAAATAATATGAAATGGTGGTGAGAAATGTGCTCTAAATTATTACTTTCCCAGTTTTAGACAGAGAAAAAAGTACCCAACCTTATTTGCTACAGCATTCACACTAGGCCTTGCATCAAATATGAAGATTTTATGGGACTGGGCATTAGAATCCATGATGGCTTGAAGGTACTTTTCATCTTCCTTGCTCCGCTTGCCACTCACTCCCACCATGGGCTGGCTACAGCGAGTGATTGTTGCTTGACTTTCTGGGTGAATCCAGGACAAGACCTTTGGAAACAAATGGGAAATAAATAAAGGAAAAATGGGATTCATTAAACCAGTGAAGTGAACTACCTGTAATGGCTTGCTCTGGAATCCTGTATCAGTGGGTTCCAGAAGGCTGGATACTATTAAATCACAACTGAATGAAAGAAAGAACTCTTTTGTCCTTATTCATTCCGGTGGCATTCCCAAAGTTTGAGCAAACAAAAGGTGATCAAATTGTTTAAGTCCGACTTTTAAATATGATGCAGATTGTTTTTCTGGCTGTTGTGTGAGTCAGTATGTGGGCCATGCCTTATTTATCTTACACCATGTAAAAGCATTTTAGGAACAGACTGAATTTTCTATAGACCTGAGGAATAAACCAGAACCTTTCCAGTTACCCCTTAAATAATCATCATAACAATGTGCTTTGTCTTAATTTCATTAAATAAGTGCTGTCATCAAGACTATCACTACATATTTCTCTGTCCTGAAAGTCAGAGTATTGTAAAGCCAGACAATTGTAAACAGCCAAACAGGGTTGCCTTGTGTTTCCCGGGAACTGAATTGAGATTTGGTCTGAATTGTACTAAATTATCTTATCTTCTAGTTTTGGTTTAGTCTACATCTCTTTCACAACAGTTGTTTCAGCAGATACTGTTTTCTATGTCCTCAAACATGTTGTTGTCACTTTTATTATCTGCTGACCATATATTTGCTCCCTGGAATCCACTCAGCCCGATCTTGGTATTACTTATTGCCCAAAGGTATGTGCAACAAAACCACATCAAAGTGGCTTCTTCTGTCCCACTCACTGGTATGCGTCCTCTAGATCTGAATGATGCCACTCTCTTTAATTCCTCGTCGGGAATGTTTACAGGCACAGCTAGAATGGCAGGGTATGTATCACACAGCTCATAGCGCTCGTTAATCTTGGTCAGCCTCCAGCTTTCATTGGGAATTCCCTAAAGAGGAAACTGCAGGTTAGCAAATGAGTTGCTCTGAGACCCCAGCACAAGACAAATCCCCAGACCTGAAATTCAAGGCAACTTTTGTTAATGAAAGACATTTAGGGCTGGCACCTGGGAAGGCATTATCTTGGTAACTTGCATTTCATGTGTCTCCCCAGAGAGGTGGATGCTTTGCTCAAGTCACTGAAGAGCAGGGAAACTGGGCTTCAGGCAGGGTCACCAACAGCAAAGTAACTGTGGAGGCTACAGATGTAGCAACACAGGTGCTCCCCCTGAGCCCATCTTTAAGATACCTCCTGATCTCATCAGGGGCTTACAGAGAGCCAGGTGCAGGATAGAATGGGTGACCAACTCACTCCCCTTATGGCACTTAGCTCAAATGTGTTGGGTGAAAACTGGGGATACAAAGTGGAGTTATCAGATAGAATAGAGGGGAGGGGGAGAAGGGAAAACAGGCAGTAAAACATCCCAAATAATCAGCCTAATTTGGGCTTAGTTCAGTGTTTGTGGCACAACTGTACAAACCTCTAAAGACACCTAAAATTTAACAATTGTATGTCTCTGCTTCCATGACTGTGTGTGGTGAGTAACTCTCTTGTTTCCATCACACTAAGCTCTCTGGTTGTACTAAGGACTTAGGCTGGGAGAGCAGGGAATCTCCACACATCATACACATGATCATAGAGCTCAGCATGCTGTGATGGGGAAGCCACTCAACAGCTTCCTAGACAACCATCTCCAAGTAACACCTGAAGCACAATGGGGATGACCCTAACAACCTGCAGACATGGTTTGGCTCATGCTGGGAGAGAACAGACCAACAGGGAGTGGCTGATGCAGCTGCCTGCAAGGAGAAATTTAAACAGACCCCTGCTGCAGGAGGGGTGAGCACTGACACAAAGCATCTCTGTGGGGAAGACACATCTGCTGCAGCAAACATGGCCAGGCTGTGAAACACCGAGTGTGCTTTAGGGGAACATCAACTCTTTACACAATACACTTCTCTGTTCTAATAAACACTGCTTCATTTTCAAAGAGGGTGGTGGGACACTGATTGCCACTGTCGCAGCTCCCACAGGAAATAAACGACACATCCAACACCAGTCAGACGAGCTGTGATAATTACAGCTGACCCACACACACTGCAGCCGGTTCCCCATCCCAGTGGTGAGTCACGCTGTCAAAAGAGGTCATGGTTAGAAATCTGAGGGGAGGCCAGACCTTCTGTCTAATATCAGTCACACACCCTGCTTTGTGAACCACTGCTGTCCTTCGGCCCTCCCTGGGAAGGAAATGTTATAAGGATCACCCCAAAAGCCTGAAGGAAAGCTATTTTTGGCACTATCTGAAGCCAAAGAATTGGCAGAACCAGACATCAAGCAGTGTGTACTCACAGTTCAAGCTCACTGATGGGGAAAACATGCTCAGAGGTCTACCTGCTGTACACAGCAAGGATGGAATCTGCTGGGCCCACGAGCTCTGCTGCCAGCCAGGGAATAGCTAGACTCTTGCCAGTGACCAATGTGTTTAGTGCCTGGAAGTGGACTAATGGCAAATTAGTTCTCAGTCCTGTCCTAATAAGCACATGCAATGGATCCATAAGCAATTCCTGAAAATTTCACCTCCCCAAAATCTGAATGAAAATTAAGCTGTCAGCACAGTCTTGGCAAGAGAAATGGGAGCTAGCAAGCAGCTACATGGAAGAAAGGCTCCTTTTCATTTTACCCAGCAACTCTACCAATGCTCATGGAGAAGACGAAGGAGTGGGCACTGCAAAGCACCCTCTTCAGAATGCTGGGTAGTGTCGCTTCAGAACACACTGCCTGGGCCAGAACTGAGCTCTAAGTTCTCTAAAGCTCTCCAAAGCTCTAAGTCTTTCAGCTGCCACACTAACAAATTTGAAAGAAATCTTTGCTCTGCAATAGTCCAGACCAGAAAAACCCATGACAAGCCCCCAAAGAAAGAAAAGATGCTGTGTGTCAGCATTCAAATTTCTTTTGACTCATGGGGAATGTCTGCTTTTCCCTGGCCCAGAAGCCTTGAATCACAGCACCACCCAGAACGCTTTGGATTTGGATCGTGACTTTCTCTAAGGACTGGAAACAAACAGAAATAAGCCAAGCGGGCTAGAAGAGAAGCTGAATTTGCATCTTCCCTGGATGTTTGCCATAATGCAGTGTAGCTTCTGCATTTATTCGTGCTCCTTCACATTTGCCCTTTCTCCAGCTGGAATCAATAGAAAAACCTAAACGTGATATAAAGCACACTGGTATTTCCTCATCTAAGCTGCGTTTCACTACTTCCCGGTAAGTTGTAAGCACCCAAAGCCTACAATGAAACCAAACTGTTACAGATGTAACTCAAAAAGCCTCTGCAGGCTAAGGAGTGGCTCTCTGTGCTGCCTGCCTGTGCACCTGCAGGAGGAGCTCAGGCATGCCTCTCTAAAAGCAGGGTTGTGATCATCCTGAAGCTGCCAGGGCACATGGCATGGCCATATTAGTGACCAGAGACTTCTGCACAGGTGTGTCTTCAGATAAATTAATGCTGCTAGCAGCCACTGATTATAGGGGAATTCATATCTCTGGTGGCTGCCTATGCATATGAGATATAAGGGCAAAATGAGGAAAGCAGCAAAGCCACAGGTATAGTCATAAGTTAAATATACCCATGACTGTTCTCACTAAGCCCCACTGAACCAATGCATTTCACATCTGTACTAATAAACTCATTTTTCCTCCAAACAGGTTATTTTTTCCAAACTGCCACTGGTGATCCTTGACTTGCATCACAGTACCTCTGTGAGTGGCTAAAGATGCTCAAACACACTCACTTATAAGATGAATGGTAACAGTATTTAGGTATACCTGAAACTTGCCCCTGTGCTTAGGAACACTCCTTACAACTGTATCATCTAACCACAGAGACATAGCCTTTGTGTCCTCTCCACACACAACCTGGACTGGGTTTCCCTCTAGAAAGACATTCATGCCTTACTGTAATGACTTGGGTTTGGTTATCATTTGATTTATGCTTGACACTGTAGAAGACAGAGTTTCTTTGTTTGCAGGGAAAAACTGTTGATGCCACACCAGCACAGCACCGACACCACCACCTTGCAAAGCACATGGTTAAGGTTAAGCACATGGGGATCCTTCACTGATAGGAAAAAAGAAAATTTCCCTACATGCAGTCACACCTCTCTATGGGATCAAGCAGCTGCACTCTGAGATTAGATACGTAAGTGCACCTTGATCTGCAGCAGGCAACCCACAACAGAGCTGCAGAGCCAAGCTGGTCCCTCTGCCATTTACTGAGCCCAGGCTGTGCCCGCTCAGCACCAGAGCTGTGATCCGTTCTGCAGTGGAGACACACCCAGCATAAGCAGGACCTCAGTTAAACCATGCAACATTTAACAGTTCAATCCTCACTTTGCTCCCCTAAGATACACCCAACAATTCTCTGGAGGATGATGTTATCAACTCTACCTTTCCCACTCTGCTTGTACACTAATGCTGGGCACTTTCATCCTCAAAACAGGCCAGTTCTTCTGAGTTTTTAGTTTCTACATGTCTTCTCTGAAAGCAGCAACCACAGCCCTACACTGTGGCTCCCCAGTAGATATGACCAGAGCAAAGGATATTAGACAAGAATTACTTTTGTAGGGAAACATCACACAACTTCACAACCTCTTGTAATATTTTCCAAATGCTCCCTATCTTATTAAGGAAAATAAAGTTTTAAGTTACTCCAAAGGCATCTTAAGGACTTTTGGTTTCAAGTGAGTCTTATTCACTTTACAATTCTGTTTTATATTCTGCCAGCCCATGTGTAATAAAAATCAGGGAGCAATTTCAGTTTTAAATTTCATTTGCCACATGTGATTCCATTTACCAACTAAATCTCAAACCTCTCTGAGTTCCTTTTGTTCTCTACAGGTTGTTTATTACTCCCCATAGTTTTACACAATCACAGATTTTTAATAAGTTACATATTTCCATTCTTCCCAAGAATGCTAACAGGGAAGTTAGGAGTTACTGAGCATCTTTCCTAATTGCTACAACTGCTATCATCTCAATATACTCCTATTTGTCATTATAAAAAAAATAATAAATAATTAATACCACACTCACGCTTGCCATGTCTACCAGTATGGGCATAGATCTTACCATGGATCTTGGTTTAAAAGTCTTTTCTGGATGTCTGGTAGCTGGAGTTTACTTTTGCTCTACTCCCCCTCTCCATGGTGCCCCTGCTCCCACAGGGAAAAGACTGACCTGGCCTAAGATACACAAGGTTAATGCCTGGCCACCTTGCTGGGCTGCTGATACCCTAGGCCAGCTCTTCTCTAACAGTTTTTAAACCAATTCCAGAAGGTCCTGCTGACAGTGCATATGTCCTGCTTTTCTATTTCTGATCACAATTCATAGAGTCAGAGACAGGTAATCCCATTATCTGATTTGATGATGCCAGTTTTGTTTCACTGTTAACGAATCCCTGCTGCCATTTCAAGACATAATCCTGATTTACTGTAGTATTTGTTATTGCTTTAGCAGAACCTGGTTGGATTAAGAAAAAAGGCTATGACATTCACACAGATAAATTGAACATCCATAGTTACAAATGTTGGAATTAAATAAACAGACTGAAATACCTAAAAGTTTTGGAGGGAACATAAAGCATCAGCCTGCAGGACCTAAATCAATCTACCAAAAGGGATGAAATTCTCCTCCTGGCCAGATCACAACATAAACATCTACTGCAGTATGGTTTTCCTCTTCTTCAGCAGCTGGTGTTGGTCATTGTTGGAGATAAGGAACTGGAACAGATGGATTGTGTGATCTGGAATGGTAGTGACCGTGGCCTATCATAGGTAAAACTCAGAAAGGCTGCGGCTGCAAAAAATCCTGGTTTGGATTCTCTTTTGCAGCTACCAACGTAAGGAAATGACCGTGGGCTTCAGCATGTGGACATTAGTTTGGCTTCTTGACACAGAGGCCATCAGACAAGTTTGTCCTTCTCACTCACAAACAACACAAAAGCAGGCCACAGCACAAGTACACACTGCAGCAATCCCTCAGCTGTGTCATGTTTTACACCCATTTGCTTTACAGAAAGGCCACGAAGAGCTGCAAATCACAGGCATGCTAACACATGTATCCTTTCACCATGTAACCAAATTCCTGACGCATTTGAGGTGCACCAAATCACAGTAAAAACTAATATGAACAGAAAAGCTTCTACCATAAAAAACAACATGCCAGGATTTATAAAGTGGAATAATCTACATTGAAATTATCTAAGGTCACCCTTTCTTCTTTCCAGGTGCTGTAAAAATGTCTTTTGTACTTCACCTGTTTTGACATGCTTGGCTGAGTGAATGCTGTGTTTTCCAGTAGAGATTATTTTGATAGCACAGGTATTCTTTAGCTGTTACTCCAAAATTCTCAGCCCTAAAAAGAAGCATCTTGCTCAAATAGCTTGGGCTGCAAATCCTTCTCTACAAGCAGATCTTCCAATAAAATAACCACCAAGAAGAAGGTAAAAAAACAAAGCAGTAATTGCTGCATTATCTGATCTTATGGTCAAGTTGACCTTAGACACGAAGTGATTACAAACAATTAGAGTTTGTATCAGCCAGGAGTTTAGATTGTGGCATCTCACTGCAAAACATACACTTCTTTGCAATGAAATCAGCATACAGCAAGATACAGTAAGATACATCTCACTTCCCATTAGCAGCCTAGAAGCCAGTGATCTATCTTTGGCAGCTATTTTAGGAGAGAACAAATCACCCCCAACAGTGAAGCGCTCTCTCCCATCTGTTAATGACAGGCCTAGATTACCAATTTAGAAGGCAAGAAGACTAGAGCTAGAAAAATGAATCCTTAGGTTTTGGGTTCCAGGAATCGACGAACAACTAGGCTGGGACAGAGGTCTGGTTTTGTTTAACTTGATGAGAAAGACCCAAATAAATCTTTAAATTGCATGGCTTAAAATTTCTTAATTTTACAACGGAAAATTGGTTTTACTCTGATGGATCTGGAAGAGACAGAAGCTTACGTCCAGGGCAAACCTGCCGCCAAATAATTCGCTCCTTCTTCTACATGAGAATTTCATTGTAAAATAATAGTGTGATTTCATTATAAAAATCAAAAATTCTCCCATCTTTCACTCCAGAGAGGACTACTCAAGTGTCCTTTTTACCACAGTATTCCTAATCGACAGCCTGTCACTTCATAATCATTAATACCTTTGATCAGTCTACTCTGGACACACTACAACTGTGTGTTCTAAACTACGGTAAATCACAGTACTCTCTCTCTAGGTTGATCCCTATGATGAGAAACCACACCTAAGATAGTGAAGGCATTCTACACTTAATTTTTTCCCCCCAAGTTGCTGTTTAAGACAGGAGAACTTGGAAAGAATTAAAACTAACACAAGCAGGCACTGAAGTGTGAAATTCAACAATGGGATGCCTGTACATGAAACATCCATTCCTCACTGTCAGCAGCACCTGATCACCAAGCCAGAGCATTAGTTTTTTCTACCAGAGCCTGAAGTCAGCTCTCTGCCACCTGAGCTAATGTCCATCAGTGGATGCCTCTATCTCTAAAGCTGTACTGCTGTCAACAAGCACTGCAGTCTGGAGATCAACATCCTAACTAAGCCTGCATGGCATTTGTCAGCAGAATCATTCTCTGTTCCATGTAACCTGTAATTATATTACTGCATAGACCCTTGTTCCTGAAGAGTAGAGGATGAGGAGGGATCTTGCACAATACCCACCTGTCTTCTGTACTCCCAAATTGGGTCATACACTTTCCATCCATTTTCTGGGAAAACCTCTTTGTACTCAAAGGCAAAAAGTGGCTGAAAGAAAGAAAATTACCATTAAGAGCCCACTCAGAGCCCATTTGCAGGATGTTTGATATGTCCAATAGTAATTCATGACTGACCCTTCTTTTTCCCCACTGCATCACTTTTATTTCAAGGCTTTATAGAAAAGATTAACACTCTCACTGTAGCAGGTAATTAGTACAGCAATATACTTTCCAATATGTCCCTGATCTTGCTTGCCTATTACCTAGCACTTCATGGACAAAAGGAGTTTTTTATCAAAGAGAAAAGAAAAAACTACTTAGGCAAGAATACTCTTACAGATTAACAACCAGATCCTTTCAGCCAGCATTTGAAACAACAATTGCAGTGTCATAACATTAGAGAACAGGGGGGCTGCATTCCAGATTTGGGACAGTGCAGTCACCATTAGCTGTAAACCTCTGACAGATGTCACTGTGATTTGACTACTTTCCCTCTGTTACAAGGCTTTATCAGTAAGTCATTCCCCATGCATGAAGGAAGGCCCTGTAACAGACTTTTCCTGTTTCCTATATGATCTAAACTCCTACAGAATTAAGTTTAAAACAGATTCGAAAACCAGCACTTCACATCCTTCAAGAAAATGCACCCCACGTGAGTACTGTATTAGGTAGATGGGACAGAACAAAACAGTTTACTGCTACTCCGTGTCTGTTGGCAAATGCTGAAGAGAAAACACTTACCAGATTATTTGAAACTGGAAAAGCATATTTCATTAGGTTCTCAAATATGGATCGTCTAGTTCTCCCTTCAGGCTTATGAGCAAACCGCAAGTTTCGAATATCCTAGGGGGAAAAAAGAGAGAAATCAAGTTACAAATTTCTGAACCACTTCAAAATCCAAGAAATCCAAATGCGAGAATTCAAAATGGGGTCACATGACAATCTCTTTCTAGCACTGATTTAATACTGTACTTTGAACAATGTTGTACTGCAACACTGGGCTTGGTTCAGGGGTTTTCTACAGCCTCCAACAACATCAGCGCACCCAAGGGAGGGCACACCTGTGCCTGACCACAGCATCTTGCCTTCACATGAAGTTCTTCACCTGCTGGAAGTCTTGAGGAGTGCCCTGCTCAGGAAGAAGCTGTTTGACCAGCAGGACTTTTTGAGACAGACCTCCTTGGCTCTCACTGAACTCTCACACCAAGCAGTGCCATAAAACCACTGGAGGGGATGGCCTAACAAAGGCTCCACAGAGCTACTGCAAGTAGGGGGCCCAAGAACAGCCAGTTGGGTGCAAAGCATCCAATACCATCTCCCTTTAAAGCTTCCACCTCTCAGAGAGCACTCAAGAGGATGTCTTGAAACCAAGAACTCCTCCAGTTTGTGCAGCAGCAGCAGAGTGTAGACAGAAAGCGGTCATTCAGGACCTCCTTTCCATTGTCATCTCCAAAACCAAATTTGGAAAGTAAATAAAGCATCTCTAAGTTTTTCTACCCAAGCCTGCAACTATAATTCTTCCTGTAAAGAGTCTAACACCCATCAACAGGAAACGAGCTATCAAGTTCAAGTACATGAAGATGGTAGAGCAAGTCAGAAAATGAGATAAACAGCTGAACACTTTTCTTCCTCACAGGGATTACATGACTTGTCTCAGAGAGAGAACTTTTCAGGATGTATAAGATGTATCTGTACCACTCTGTTGCTGCTGTGTGCGTATCCTGGTGAAGCAAATTGACATATATAAATATGCTATAAAGGGCCAAAACACCCCTGCTACTGTTTGTGCCTGAGTTTGCCATACAGGGAAATAATACAGTTCACTCCAAACCTGACCAAGTGTGCTTACACACAAAATGGCTGAGGACTAGGAATCCAGATCAAAACGGGGAACAAATTAGCTTGCCAGCACAAGCACCCCACCCTGTGTTAGCCAGGGTGGATTATGACTGCCATGGATATAGGAGCAGCTGGATGATTTGGTACAGATTGCAGTAACTGGTCTTGACTCAGCACACCCACAGCTTGACAGTCTGCTTAGCTTCCTGGTGCCTCTAAATCACAGCAGTGACCAGAGCAGTTTGGTATTCCTTTTCATTCCTCCATCTGCTCTTATCCAGCAAGTGGCATCCTTTTAGCATTGAGGGGCTCTGACAAGCTTCTAAGCAGCTCAAGACCTACAAGGCTCTGAATCCAGCTCTTCCGATGTGGTCACTGAGGGAATCAGAACAGCCATGCTGTCTGGAAATATGGATTTAGGAGATGAGATGGTGGCTTTATCTGCTTTGTGGGTCTGTAGTTAAGCAGACATGAGGAGGCAAATTGTTAATTTTTACTGCAGTCTGTATTTCCAGTTATTCCAAGGGCTCTTGAGAGGCACATGTGAAATATGTACTGCCTTGAAAGAAATGAAAGAACAGCCCTGACGAGGACTGAAGGCTACTTACCAGCCCCTCATGGCAAAGCACAGCAGCAGGTGGACATGAGCTAATGATTTAGGGGGGAAAACGTGCCCCTTTCTTGCTGTTGAAATGCAAATGAGTGAAAGGTCTACTGAATTCCACAGTAACTGGAGTCTATCTAGGATAAGTCTGGTGGGCAACCATGAGAGCTGAGCCTATACTTCCATTCAGGCACAAAGCCTGAAAAAAGGTTTGGACCTCTTCTCAAATGAGTGGAGCTGGAGAATACTGAAAATTACTTCTAAAATCATGTTTTTTGACACCTGTGAAGTCATACTGACTGAAACATTTTGCAGAACTTCCTACAGTACTACAGAGAAAACCTTTAAAAATACATGTTCCCCTTCCCCTGTTGTAAAACACAGATAAAATTTTACCTTGCATACAATCTCCAGCCCGTATGAATTTTCACCGCGACTGGAAGCACCTCCAATTTTCTCCACTCTGTTGATTACACCTAAAGATGCATCTAGGACAAAAGGAGGGTCCTGTAGACAGTTGAAATTTGTGAGTTTAAAAAGGGGAGGGGGAAAAATCCCCAGCTCCCGCTCCCTTATGTCTATATTGAAAAACATATTGCCACACTTCACACAAAAATACTCTCAAACTACACCTAACTCTAAAGATTGAAAAGGTAGCAAAAGCAGATTATTTCATAAGCTTACCCGTTCCATGCTTTTAAAATACAGTCTATAATTGGTAACAGTAAGGGTTCCTCTGATTGCTCCAGTGAAGGGGCAGATGTAAGTAACATCCTTAGCTTAAGAAAAAAAAAAAAAAAAGTAGCTGTTAATTTCACAGTTAATTTATGGGAGAAAAATTATGCCAGCAACAATTATTGTGGGCTCTACCTTGCAGATCATGAAAACAAAACAAGCTTAATCTGTGGTTCTAGCCTAGAGCCTAGAGCTAACTTGCAAGTTTCAGTTCTGTGGTGAAGGTAAGAGCTTGGATAGAGACAGTACCATCACCCAGAATCCTAAATTTGCACAAAACTACTACCCCTGTCAACAGGCCAGTGTTTGGTGCAAACTGTTTGCTCTTGCTGCCAGTAGCTGAGAACATCATGCATGAAAAGAGGAGAGCACTCCTGCCTGGATGCACACATTTGAAGCTGACAACAATCTGTGTAAAAGCTAAGGATTGTGCCCAAGATGGTTTGTGCCAACAGGAGCAGGAGAAGGCAGCTCTCATACATGTGATTTTTAGGATGCTTGGGTCTTTCTGTCCACCTTTACACATGAAGTCAGCCCTTGGATGAAGGGCCTCATGCTAAAAGCCAGCAGAGCTACAGTGATTTGCAGGAGCCATGAATCACCCAGCTGCCAGTGATCTTAGGTCTGAAGTCAGCGATCAAGTTACTCTGCACAATTCAATTATTTTTGAGCCTGAGTGACGGTGACTCAAAACAGTCCCCTTCTTAAAAGGCCTCAAATGTTTCTCACTTATTCCAGCAAAAGGCAAGAGGTGCTGCTGGCTTTCCACAGCAAACACCTCTCCTAACTGCCCTTCTGTTTTATATCAATTAAAAATGCCAAGATTTAAGTTGCTGCCTCCCTACCTCTATCACGTCTTCTGCCACTGAAGCAGTTGTCTGGCTGTGTCGAGGCAATGGTTTACAATATCACCAAGAAGTTACGACACCCCTCAAAAACACAGAGGAGACACACTGGCCAGAGCTACCAGATCCATGAAAAAACTCCCTGGATAATCTTAATAACCTCAAGCCTCTAAGCCCTAGGGGACCCATTTTGCAAGGGCTGTGTCAGAAGGACAGCTCGCCTCCCACCCAGAAGACAGCCACCATGAACAAGAGGTGTGAGGCTACTGGGGGCCAGAACGGGAATCTAAATTTCTTCCAGCTTTACCCCATGAGATTTAGCCCAGAGGGGGAAAGAGAAGAAGTCTGCCTTATTCCAGGGCACTGGCAATTCATATAACTAAATCATCCTCAAGTCAGCTCTGCTTCTGCATTGTCTTCATTGACTCTTGAGATCTGGATGTGGAGAAAGATCCTTAAAATATTAGAAGTGACTAATTTGCAGCAAAATATGTAGCACGCAATATCTGGTTAAAAAGAAATAAAATATACATATCTATAAAAAACATGCTAGTAATTCCATTATTTATTTACTTACATAAATTTACATGTATTTGTTTGAAGGACAATTAAATACAAAATGCTTATAGCCATTTCTAATTAAACCAAGTGTTTCATTAGTGTCCAATTATTAATCACTTCTTTTCAAAGACTAGTTTGACAGAGGTTTGAAAGCAGACTCAGGAAGCATAACAAGGGTGAAGGCAGCCTGCCTAGTTTTTCCACCGGAGTTCTCATTACTCAAAATGTAATTTTGAAATGCTTAAAAAAACCCCAGCAAAATCCACTAATAAGAAAAGCGTGCATTTACATCTGAAAAGGAACAGGATTTCTGGGTAAAGAGGAAAGGTGCTAGAAAAATGTTTTCCAGGTAAGGAACCCCAGGCACGATCTCAAACACTGGCCTTGCCAGCTTGTAAGCCACACCACCTTTCACATTTGCATTTTATTAGCCTGGTTTCCTAAGGAAATAATTTTACTTAATTACACTGCGCATGTACAAACGTACCTACACACATGGCTTGTCTGACCTTAACCCTGCCACAGCTTGTATGATTTCAGCAGTCTCTACTTGATAAACAGGCATCTCCAAGGCATTAAAGTGCTTCACTGTTTGTGAGAATGAATGCCAGGTATAATAGAGAGGTTGTGGTGGTGCTATCACCATGGGAAAGCCTAATGAACTCAGCCTTCGGTATGTATAAGAGAATACATATGGGAGAAAGAAACTGGAAGCCACATTTACTAATTCCCCTGCTTGTGGAATGGAATTCCTGTCTTTTACAGGCCAATCTTACCCTAGATTATTGGGTTGGCTGAAAATATTTTTCTTCCCTTCCCTGTAAAATACAAGGAGGATTACATTTGCCTTTCTTCGCACTCTTAACAGGAAACAATTATTGCTGATGAATAACAAAGATTACTTTTTTGCTGCCTTTAGCTTCTTGGTGGAACTGGCAGCTGCTGTCTGGGCTACTCCAAAAACCACACAGTCTTATAGATTTACATGGCTCATCACACCATTTGCCAACAGATAAAACACTGGTAACTCTGATCTCTTAAACCATTCCCTGGGAACCCTTCAAAATACTGCCTCACTGTCAGAGCTAATTATATCTGTGGAGTGAGTTAGATATCAATCTGCAGTGTATGGTTGGAGTACGAGTTCAAAGTCCTTAGGAAAGAGGTTGAGAAAAAGATTAATCATTGAGGTGGGCTGTTTGAAGGTTTTCTTGCTTGTTTTTATATTGTTGTTGATGAGTGCATTTTTTTTGAAGTGTTTTCAATTCTCATTTTTTGATTTTTTATGTTTAAGACTGAAGTTGCACTCTTCCTTGTCATCTTAAGAGGAAGGCAACACGTTAAAAAAGCAAATGCAAAATCTTTCACAGAAAATTAATCAAGAGGCTTACTCAAGCCTTCAGAATGGAGAGCATCAGCAAATCTGATGCACGTCAGATGGTCTGGATGAAAAAAGAAAAAAAAAAACCATCCCACATCACAGTAAATTCCCTGCAAAAGCACTGTATCCTTTCTTAGAGCCCATGACAAGAGATTTGACACATAATTGTGCTGTGTCAGCCTAGGAAGTTACCCTGTGGCAAGGACAAACTGAAACAGTTGATCCACATCCTCTCATGAGGCAGCAAATGAAGAGTGGTACAATTCACCCCATCATTCATGGTAAGAGCCTTAAATTGCTTTGTACTTGCTGTGTGCTGAAAGAAGACACAGTTACCTTGGCCCATGTGATGTGCAGTAGCTCAACTAATGAAACAACCTGATCATGGTTCCCAAAACATCTGCAATTTGCCATTGTTGATCAGTAACCACCAAGATATTTTGCTCTAAGGATACTCTACTGTTTGTCAGCAAACAACAAGGAATTTCCTCTTCACATACCCATGTCTTTAATGGTTTCCCCAGGCAGCAAAGGTGGCTCTTCCATTTCAGCCAATTTATTAGCCTCCCTCAGGACCTACGCAAAAGATACAAGTACAAACAGAAATTCATTATGTTCTCATAAAACAAGAAGTTTACACTTAGAGGTCATCAGTGCCAAGAACAACAAATATTCAAAGACCTTCAAGTACTGCCTAGGGTCTCTTCAGAGGTCAACACCAGGCTCTGTGCTTCGGCAGCACACTTTCACGCTCCAACCTTCTCTTGCCCAGGCCACCTTCACAAGTCAAATTCTCTCACAAGTATGGACAGAGCCAAAGGAATCAGTTCCTTTCCCAGTTGAAGTGCTCAGCAATTACCACAATGACACCAACTATTCAGCAGAGCAATTTCTACTTAACACTGAGGAAAGTTGAAGAGGACACCCAGGTCACTCCACTGTGCCCAGTGAGGGTCCCACAACTGCAAAAGTCCTGACCTGACTCAGATACAAAGGTACCATTTTGACAGGCATATATAGGAGATACAGTTTTGATTTTATCTTTTTGGCTGCCAAATGACCCATTCTTCACTTTTCTTTGGGTTCATGTTATATCACAGGCCATGACTTCTCAGACCTGTGATTGCATTTACACAAGGGTTTTCACAGGAACAGCTGCTATCAGGGGCAGATGGACATTCTAGGAAAGCATGGCTGTAACTAGGAAAGCATAACCTGAGGTCTAAACCTGTAAGACCTAGGAGAGAAGTGATCAAGATTGAAGTTATGTCTATGTGACCAAACGCAGATAGATTTAATCATGTCCATGCCTCAAACTGGACAAATGACCACAACCTCAGCAGTACAGTTTGCTCAACCTCTTAAAACAGACAGACAGAGCAGTTAAGTTAGTCCAGACTCTGCCTCATGCTGTAGCATGAACTTGAGTTCAAGGTTGGCATGTGCCTACCTGATGAAGACAGGCAGAGGGAGCTCACTGCTGCTCACAGCTGAATGTGCAGGCTCACCTAAAATATTTTTCTTTATTATAAAGCAAGGAAAGAGAAAAGTAATTGTTTCAATTTGGTATCAGGAAATCCCTGCAAAGAAAATTCAAAGACACAGCCTAATGTGGCATTCTAGAACCTGACATGTCTGTGGTCAACTTTCATGTAGGATCAAGCCAGAGGGAGAGCCTCAGGGAAGAAAAATTCCCTAAACTATGCAAAAAAAATTGGAAACAAACCCAAAGAAAGCCCTTGCCACAATAAGAGCACATTCCAGCATTTTCACACAACAGATTGATGCATAGATGAAAAGATTAACAAGATCAAAGCCTTGAGAACAAGATGTACATTTTTAAAAATGCATTCAAAAGACTCTTAGGGAAAAAAAAATTAATAATAAAAGCAAGTACAGTCCCAGCTTCCTAACAGAAACCTCACAACTGCACCCACTTAGATCATGTCTTACCACAGAGGCTGCCAGAGAAGCTGGGCTGGGGTCCACAGGGTGAGCAAGAAGTCACCATTGACAGAACTCATAGTGGCAGCAACTTGCTGGGAAAGTTCTCTTCCCCCACATCAGCAGTATCAGTAAAAATAAGGTTTTGCTGGTATAACAAGCAGAAATTGATGTTGAGGACTTCTTGTCAGCACAGCTGTGCTGGCCAAAGATCATACACCCCATCAAAGCCCTGACTGAGGACCTCCCTTACAAAAGCCTGTGATGTAGACCCACTCTCAACTCCTGTGTGTCCAATTTTGCGCTTGAGTAACAGCTCTGAAATTAGCAGGATAACATCTGGATTATGATAAATGAGATGGAGGCTTCTGGCTAATTCGCCCATAAGTGGTGGTCATCTTTTTGGCCTTTCATCTTGGAAGGACATTAGTGAAAATACACTCTGTGTTCAGAACACGATCACAGCTTCTTTGAGAAGGTCCGTACCCCACACGGGCAGCAGCTGCTGCCAGGATCACTTCGGTCAACAGCTGGACTCGCCGCTCTCCTGCAGATGTCAGCGGGAGCACGTCCAGCTGTAAACATTTGCAGGACTGGGCTGTATCTTAAGCCAAAACAAATATGAGGTAAGACACATAGAAAGAACTCGGTATGACAAACATCTGCTGAGGTGGCAGAGGTGGGCAGTGCTCAGGTGGCCTTTAAACACTGTCCTGCAAGTGGGGGAGAGAAGGAGGGAATAGGCAAGCAGTATGAAAGACAAGGACCTGCATGTCAACACTATTCTCTGAAGACAAGGTTGAAAGTCTATTCAGTTTAAAAAGTGTCTCTTGTAAGTCTAATAAAATCCATCTGCTCACTCACAGTTCTCTGAGATGTCTCCAGGATCAGAGGAAAGGGTAAGCAATCCAAACCTATGCTTACTTCAACACAGGGCAGCAGGCACCTGGCTTCCTGGAAGCACAGCACTTCAAGGTCAGCCTCCTTGCCTCCCCTCTTATTATTCTGTTTTTGTTTTTTTTTTGCTACAGGCTTGAGGACTAAACTCATTTTCACCACCCTTCAAGTGACTTCAGCACAGTACCTATCTCAGGTAACAAAGCACTGACTCCATGATGATTTCAAAGTCGGTGCAAGAACATAATCCCGTGGACAACAGTCATCCTTCCCATAAGGCTGAGACAGACCTGGTCAGAAAGCCCAGAACAAACACTTCTCTGTTGTGCCAGTCTATGCACTGTCTGCTCAGCACTAGATTTTCAGTGAGCCTCTAGTTGGAACATGGGCACTTGAAACTCATCCTGGTAGAAACCAAAAAATGAACAGTAGGCATTTTCCTGAAACCCACCTCCATCAATGGCTCCATAAAATTGATTCAGGGAAATGCAATCTGTGGGGCTGAAAAGGTAGGCAGCAGGCAGAAGACATCTGCAGCACCACTGAAGGACAGGGGCCAGCAGCAGGTAAGAAAAGTGGGTGGATAAGAGGAGTTTTGGAAACAGATCAAGGAGAAATAATGGTATGGGACAATGCACATGAAGCTCTGAGATGACGTCAGTGTCATAAATGGGCCCTTTGCTCTTTATATGACTAAGGAGATGACATGAAAAGCCCTTCCATCTTACTGCCAATCCTTCTCTCCCCCTCAAAATCCAAAAATGGTTCATTAAACTGTGAGAAAAATCTTTTTTTGTACATTAGCCTATTTTCAAGACTCTAAAAATAACACTCTTGGGCCCAAATTTAGCCCTCTGCAAACCTTACAAAATTAAATTAAGAGCACCAGTAAGGCGAGGAAGCAGGGAAGGGAGCCAGGGACACGACTGCGGCAGCCAGGCTGCAGGGGGGGGTCGGCAGCTGCTGATACATAAATGCTATTGAGGCAGGTACCACATATGCCTGCAGCTGAAATGTGCTACCTGCATGTACCTTAGCCTTTTAAATTCTTTTAAAAATTTAATTTCCTTTAAATTCATTTCCTACTGGAAGTGCAATAAAAAGAATTCTTAGAAATCTGCAATGAAGAACATATCTACAGCTGGGCAAATCATTATTACTTGGGAATAGGACCACACTGACACAGAGTCACACACGGCTCTTTCTGTCACAATCATCACTAAGACCGTTTCTGTAAGAAACCAATACAAGGACCAAAAACTAGTAGAATACTTTGCCTTGACTCTATGTCAAACAAGGTCTTCGTTATTTTTTTCCTACAAAATTGTTATGCTTGGAAACTGAATCTCTGAAGGAATGAAGGCCTGTTACACACCAGAACAGCTTTTATTTCTGTATTCTTTTACTAAGTAACATCATCTATCCATCCCACCTGTCAGCAGCTCTCCCTCTAGATGAAACAGCTCTCTAAGATTCTGAGAATGGGAGTACCTTAGAATCTAAACACAAGTCCTGGCTCAGCTTGGAGGGTGTGAGGACTTTGTGCCACCACCTACCTTTGTCCTCTGCTCAAGCAGCGACTTGGCAGAACAAACCCACACTGCTACATTCAACAACCACTTCTCTACTCCAGGATCCCACCTTGTGTAAGCTCCAGCACAGTTGCCCCAGCTGAAGGTGCAGCGCTCTCTCATGCCCTCCCAGCTACTTCCCTCAAGACAGGGAAGCTGCTGTTTTTTGAGGCAACCTCCAGATATGAGCAAAAAAATAATCATCTCCTTTCCTTGCATGTATGGAGTCAGGAAAAGAGATTTAAGTCCTGCTAAAAAGGTAAGACTGCTGTGATTCAGAGTATTGCAGTTCTGGCAAGTGTCTCCAACCATATACTCACACTGTCTCCTAACACAGCAGCCAGCATGCTGCTACAAAAATCCCTCTCCTGGATGATGTTCCCGCACAATTTGTGCATGCAGCTCATCCTGAGCAGCTGCATCCAACCCAGGGTGTTACAGAGTTGAATTGCAAGCACACTCTCTGCACAGGGTCTTGAAAGTATGTGCACCACTGAACACTGTTCCAGAGAAACCTGAGAGGGTACATGACACTCTAAATTCAGGGTCTGCTTTTTAACTGTGAACCAAACAGCTGCCGTGTTTTCCTGTTGTAGTGCCTGGTGAGGTGCTTGCCTACCAGTGATGCTGCACAGCCTGGCTGACAACCCCCATCCTGCACTGAGGCCAAGCCAGGACTTCCTCCTCCCACCCACCCTGCCACTGCTGCCATTGCTTCCTTGCCTAGTTCAGTCAAGATGCCCGAGTCCACTTTATGGCTCTTATAATGGAAGTTTTTCATAACCTGGATCATTTTGCCAGGACTGGCTTAGGGTGTGACTGCAGGAGTGAAGGCAAGCAAATCCTGGGCAAGAGAGAGGGAGCAGCTTGAACCATCCAGGGAGAGAGTAATTTTATCCCCGGATACTGCACAAGCCTCCTGATAATGAAGATGCACGAGGAGAGCACCTGAGGTCCCTCCTAGCCATTTGCCAGTTATTCTTTTTTTACTTTCTCCTGAATATTTGAGTCCTGAAATCCACAAAGGTCAGATTGTTTGGCTTCACACAACTTAAGGGGAGACAGGTTTGTGTTACCAAATTGTTGTGTAATATTTTTCCCAAGTCTGCAGAGATTCTTCTACCCAGAATCACAATAAAAATGAGCAAAAGGAATCTTTTTTGGCTTAGACAATATTAAAATGTACCCTTTCTGTATTTTTTTTTTCTTTCCTCTGAGTTAATCTCTCCTTGGTAACCTCCTACACACTCCAAGTCACTTTGCACATTTTGAACAGAGCTTTTGTGCATAAAGCCACAGCACTGGTACGACATGTTCAACCCGACAGCATGAACACCTTGCTCCTGTATTACTCCTTTCCCCAGAAGCACGTCTGCTCCATCTACTGAAAAGACAAGCCCACCAAGCTGGGAACTGCTTTTGTTCCAGATATGCAGTCCTGGTTTCATGTTTCCTACAGCAGGAAGGCGGTCGCTTAATTGGTCCCTTGACATAAACACATCTAACCTGCCTGTACAGACAAACACTGCACATGCAAGAAGCGCCCTCCCTTCTGCAGCCCCTGCACTCGGATTTGGCATGTCTTTGTCTGCTTCATGAGCATGCACTGGTCAGCAGCTACAGGTGAAAGATATGCTGCAGGGACAAGAAAGCACATGTTGTACATTTACAAAAACACGTCTGAGAGAGAACGAGTAGAGTTCAAAAAAATGTATCTTTTTAAATCAAGTGTGAAATATGGAATTGCAACTCAACAGCCAAGTGAGAGGTTTAATCTCCTGTAGGAAAATACCTCTCTGATGTTACTCATTTAAAGGACTACCTAGGAATATTCTGGTTGTACTCAACATATCTAAACTTTCCTTTACTCCCTTTTTTTTTAATGTCTTTGTCTCAAGAAATGGAAAATTATTAAATGCCTTCCTCAACCACCATTTTTGCCACTTTGCAGGTAGGTAGTGAGTAAGCTGAAGGAATACCCATTTCACCTGAAACTGGAGATCTGCATTTATGCTGGTCCCCCTAGGCACTCTGTACCAGTTGGTGGAAAGCAGGATACCTAGGAGATGCACCTTTAGGATAAGTACCCTTCTTCCAACTGAAAGCTAAGAACTAGGGTAAAGGAATGTCAGTGCAGATCTGGAAGGGAAAAGCCCAATTCTGGTCCTTCCTTGTGGCCAGCATAGCAAAACGCAGTCTCCTGGACACCTACAAACAACTGAGCAGTCATATCCTATGCTTTTAAGAGAAGTAGAAATGCACTGTGTATATACATACAGAGAGACAGCAGGGAATGACTCAAGTCGGATACAAATACTGCATGGATTTAATTTAAAAAGGCATGACTCCAAAGCTTGTAGGACAGGTTGTCTTAGCTGAGGTATAAAAAACAGCTTTTGTGTCAGAGCTGGCTCTTATCTGCTGTCACAAAAAAATACATAAGGCAAGTCAGCCTTCGTGCAATGACTTAGCCATACAACTACTTTTACATACTTGATTAATTTATAAACTTTGTAAATTAATAGCAAAAAATATACACTTACATAACTAATGCTTCTCTGCTTTAAATGCCTTTTTTTTTAAATGCCTTTTTGGGGGTCTCAAACCACATTTACCTATTCCTTCCCCTGAATTTCCCTGCCACTCCATTTATTCCCTCTTTCATGGCTGTTTCCATCAGTCAGTCAATGAAGGACAGTGCCACTGCGGCAAGTGCATCAAGATTTATCATTACTCCAACGACAGTATAAAAATACCTGAAACAAAACAGATAGTAAAGCTCTTTCCATTCATGACAGAAAAAAAATCCACACAGAAGTCTAATTCTGTCCAGCTGACATTGACAGAAGCTGCAGAACTGACACAAATCTGTGCAGAAACAAGATGACTATGCGTAGGACAGTTTCTCACAGGTGCATAGGTTTCTTCTCTAAATGAAACATTTCTTACCACAGGAAAAAGGGCACATTTTCCCCAGCATTTTACTGCTAAGGTGCTTCTGTCCTTTCAGTGCTCAACCATGAGGACCATGGAACAGAAGCCGTTCTTAGTTGACTGCAAACACTGCATTACTTTGAGGAGAATTTCAGCTGCCATTTGCAGCTATTTCAAGTGTACTTGGAGAAGATTTGTGTGCTAAGAATCCTGCTGGAAATGCAATGGAACATAAACTGAGCAAGGAAATAGACTTTGTTGATTATTTTTGAATCATTAAGAATACCACAGCAGAAAGACTATGGGAAAGAACAGAAATATCTCTGCCTGACTGAGGCACAGGGACTTTTCTGAGGATTATGACCAGATGGTTTGAAAAACTATGTTAGAGGTATTCAGAGCTGCAAGATATTAATTGCAGGGAAATGCTGTATGTCTTATTCCTTTGGGATATTAAAAGGTCAAAGGGGAAAAGACAAAACACCACGGACACATGGATCATTTCAGAAGAGTACACAAAGAATCAAATATACTATCCAAAGACCACATCAAGCCCATTCAGCTCCTAAGAGAGCACTTGGCCAAAGGCAGCCTCCTAGCTTGGTTGAAATAAAAAAAAAACACAAGAAGTACTTCAGTTACCAAAAAATGTTCTGACAACAGATCACATATTACACTACTCTAAAGACAGTAATCACATACAAAGTACACTGCAACTGCCTTTTAACTACACCTTCCTGACACAACTAAAAAAACTAATCACAAACTCTGATCTCTACCTACCCTATAGGTTTTGAGAAAGCATAAAAGTGCTTGAGAAATCACTTGCTTACTTACCACTGTCTTGAAAATCCTTAAAAAGAAGCAGAGGATTATCGTATTTTAAAAAAAAAGAAATACAGTCTCCAAGGTAATATAGAGGGACTCCTCTGAGGAGGAAGCAGTCACCATGCAGTTTCCCTGGGGTTTTCTGCTTTGCTTTTATCACAATGTTCTTCTCCACTCAGACCCGAATGTCCAGTGACGAAGAACAGCCTCTCTGGGCTCTCTGGGCTGGTGAATCTCCTGGGCCTTCGCTGCACAACTACAAGGCAAAGCTTAGAAGCTCAAAGGAACACATTGTTGAGGGCCACTCATTCAACCATGGCTGGCTTGTCTCTTCAAGTTTGTATGGCTTGGTGCCTCAAGACAATTCTCTCATTAGGCTCTGACAGAAAGTCGTCATTGACTCAACTCAGCAACGCTCCCTGGCACAGAAGGTTGCAGATATTATCTATTCAGACAAGTCCAACATTTTTTAATACAGAACCTTCTTCACTGCCAAGGGTTCCACATACGTCTCAAACCACAACGCCTCTGTTCTCCATGAGCTGCTCAAAAACTTAGGACAGCACATTAGCTTGACTGTATTTTTCTGAATTTTGTTTAGCCAACAACTTAAATGTGAAAAGAAGATTAAAAGTTTCAAGGAAACCGTTCATCCAGTTCAGTGAATTTCATATCAACAGTCTTATGTGACAGAAAAACACTCTGACCAAAAAGAGAGTTAGTTATAAATTCTACCAACTAAAATAAGTCACAGAATACTGCCTTCATTACTAAGAATTTCACTTTTGAGTTTGATACAGATAATTATATATTTATAATGAGAAAATAATCATACAGAGGAGAACAAAGATGTTTCATTCCGTGCAAAAAACATCTACAGAAAATCAAATCTTGGCAGGCACTTCATGTAATCACAAATCCATGTACTCCCTTTAAATACCATGCTTGTTCATTCCTGCCTGATCTATCCTTCAGTTTACAAAACTGTATCTAACGGGGGCAGGGGGGGAAGCTACCTCTTACCTGGTTTTACTCAACAAAAAGAAAATTCTTGCACTTTGTAGCTAGGAGAAATATGGCAGTCGATTAGGAAGAGATGAAAATACTTTTGAGAACATATGAAGGCCATTTGCTTATTCTCTTTAGCTTTCCATTCCTAATAGATGGCAATCACAAATACTTCCAGAGATTTCTTTCACTGCGCCTTACTTCATATTCAAGCATTTAGGTACCTCTATATAAGAAAAATTAGTGATGTTTGCTGTCTTTGCTCTTTTCTATCTAGATGAGCACTTAGGGAGTATTATTTCCATGTAAAGGAGACAAAACTGACTGTATCTGGCTTTTTTCCCTATCTAATTTGCATGAAATCAATATTTTTCAACCCAGAGGCTGGCTACTCTGTGGGTTTGTTTCCTTGAAAGTGGGAGGTGCAGAAAAGGACTTACTGGGGAGAGGTGTAAGGAGGGGACCAAGATTTGCCACCTCTTGGGATATTTTAATACATATATATGCTATATATTGTAGTTTACATAAAAATACTATAATTCTTATGAAATAGGCAGCATTTACTATAAACTGTAGTCCTCAAAAAATGTGGCAATGGCAGGGGGCTAAATTCCACTCACTGACAGGGCTGTCCTGGTATGACCGTGCTTATGGACAAGAGCATCATTCATTCTCCAGAACCAGTCCTTTGTGCCTTTGTTCATCAACAGTTTAATGCTCCAAAGAAAGGAAGCCCATTTCCCCCAGGCACACACACACAGTTTGTATGGTCAAAATCAGAATTTCAAGACAGTCAAAATATGCTTTCCTGTAAGACTTCCTTACTTCTCTTCTGCTGCTCTTTAAGTCCCTCTGTTTGACACCTTTGATAACAAAGAGCACTGCCTGTTCTTGGATTTGGCCCTTGGACTTCATCCCTGTGTACAAAGGGACCTTTGGAAATACTATGGGCAGGTCAGGTAAAGGCCACTTCTGCCTGCATAGCTTCTACTCCTGTACAGACACACGAAAACGTGAAGCACACCTCCATGTGAGAACGGAACTGAGCAATGATGCAGAGAGATATACGGTCAAGTCTTCACACAGTGACAGTAAAAAGAAGAACAGTTTATTCAATTTCACTGCTGCATCACCAGCTCACATCTAGCCAAGTGTTTTGTGACCACAGGTCAATTACCTTCACCATGTGGTGGCTTGTGCAATACAGTCTGCAACTTAACACCAGTCACAGTCCAGTGCACCAGGAAGGAAAGCCCCCAACACGGAAGACATCTTTGCATTTGCTATGAACTAGGCTGCTTACAGGCAGTCCTATGCAAAGAGTCAAGGGTCAGTCTAAAACAGGAATATTTATCTCCATATATTATCACAGAGCCGACTGGCAGGGCAGAAAGTCTTCAACTACCATGGAGAAGCTTAGGCAGAGGTTTTGTCATGATTTAGTGCTTCCAAGCTAGCATTACCCACTGACAGAAAAGTCCCTTAAAATCAAAACTGAAAAACATTGCTTAAATGAGTGCTTAGAGTTTAAAACGTTATGTCACTCTCTAAACCCAGCTCTTGTTGAACATGTGTTACACATAACCAAAGCCTGACACATTTCCTGCATTGGCAGGGAGATAGTAATGGAAAAGCTCACTGAGGCTAGTTTTGGTGATTTACAGCAAAGGGTGGAGGGGGGGAAATCACATCTTTTTTCAATATGTTTTTCTACTAACAATATACGTGTTTTACACAAAACTAATCTAAGCTACTTTGCACTAAAGCTAGAATAAAGCAAGACAAAGGTGGCAAAGTCAGTGACTGGCATTCCAATTAATCCTACCCAGTATCACCTGAGGGAGAGGATTTACCTCAAATTTAGAAGTTTACATCTGGAGATATTACTCTGCACTCTCTCCACAGTCAGAAGAGAAACACATTAGGTTGTCAAACCAGATAAAACTGCACCTTTACTCAAACCCAGTTAAAGCTGGGATCCATAGAAATCACTTGCTGCCCCTCAAAGTATGTTCCCAACATCTGCACCAAGTACTTCTCTAGCTCAACTCCATGACATTCTCACATAACATGGGCATATCCTTAAAGCTGAGATAGATCAGAGCATAAATGATCTATGTCCTTCTATTGAGCGCAAAGGAATTGTGGCTGGCTAGCTTGAATGCAGGCTTGCCCAAACAGATTTAATCCAGGAAACCTAAGGAGACAGCAATAGTATCCATTTACTGTCTTGGAAGGAAATACTCCTTCATACACCTTTTGTCATGCACCAGTTATGTATCTTACAAAATAAACCACATGGGCTTTTCTATAGTCCCTGACCATACATGTAATAGATAACAAATTAAGGTTACACAAGCCACTCTGTTTCTTCCCATTTCTAACCTTCAATAACTGGGAATGCTACAATAATATTCTTGCATCTCATGCATAAACCTACTGTAAATTCACCAATTCCTCATATATTAAAGAGGAAAATCACTATGCAGGGAACAGTCATGAAGGTCATATGCTTGTACAGTATTTTTGCTGGACTTCAGAGGAGTATCAAGAATTGTGGATCTTACTGTTGCCCTCAAAGGGGAGAATGGTTTAGTGGTCACAGAAGTACTAACAACAAAGATTTAAACAACTTTTTCTGAAGGGTGCATAGCTAAGCAGGTGACACACAGCCCTGCTGTGGTTTCCTCCTTTCTAGGTGCAAGAAACAATATAACGAAAACAACATATGAGATTTCATCCTTTGGTTTAACCCAATCCAAAACCAAACAGAACCAAATTTTCAGGCAAAGGTACTGTTCTTAAAGGAAGTGTCAGCAGGCTCTGCTGGCCATATCCATTGCTACTCAACAGAAAATGAACAGGATCCAACCCTTTTATAAGAGCTACTCCAAAGGTTTGAACATGGAAAACTTCAGGCATTATCCTATAAAGCAACAGCTACCTAAAAATGAAAATCCTTACTGATAAAAGATAAAGCATCAGCAAGAAGACTTAAGTACTATAAAACACACAGACAGATCTCATATGCACAAGAGAAAATACTGCCGACACAACATTAAAGCAAGAAACTCACTGTATTTTATTAACCACCAACTTCCCAGGTCTGTAACAGCTATTTATACACTCCAATCCCTCTGGCAAAGTTGGATTTAAGGTGGTTTTAACATCTCAACCCAAATTACAAAGTATCTATGGATTTCCAGCACCGTTTTCACTTCCAACTACTTCAATACTGTTCTTGCCTGATCTGTAACTTATGTTAAAACATATGGCAGTGTATTTGCTAAAAAATACCTTCAAGAGTATATACTCTAAATCAATTCTAAACAGCTTTGGATTTGAGATCAGGAAGGGGGTGGAAAGAGAATCTAAGAGCACTTTGTTGTTTTTCTGTTGGGGTTTGAGTTTGTTGTTTTTTTTACTTTTTTTCTTTTTTTTTGTTCTCTCTTTTTTTTTCCTATGAAACAAACTGAAGCAGCCAAAAGTTATTTACAGTTAGTTTATGAAGTGAAAATTCTGTAAACTTTCTACTGGAAAGGTAATTTAATCTCAGTTCCAGATACTGACATGCTCAATATATATTTAAAAAAAACCCCAAACCCTAATCTTCATAAAGGTTATTATTAAATACTTTGGAGAAAGATTTAGGAAAAATACTGCACATGCATTCAGTAGAAATCCTCAGTGGTTGTCTCATTTACCTCATTACCCACATGCACGCACACACACAGAGTGTTAATTGCACTCCAAAAGAAAACTGCAGGCACAGACTGCAAGAAATTAGGTGGGTCCTTCCCCTGGTTCCCTCCTCCCAATGGACGCCTACTATTCTTCTAAAAATTCCCCACAGAAAAAGAGAGTGCTAATTGTAGCTATCACAAAGTGTTTTTCCATCGTCACAGAAATTTAATTCCTAAATTTGAGCCAATGCACACGCAGAGGCAGAGACCAAATAGAGGTAGGAGTGATGCTGAATCCACGCAGCAATTCACTCTAGCAGGAAAAGTTCAAACACACAACAAGATCACAACCCCATAACGGGCATATCCATGTAAAAATCTTGAAAAGCTTATTTTCAGCCTCTTAAAGCTAACTGATGCAACGCCTTCCTGTGAGAATACTGCATAGCCCAGGCACTTGCCACCCATACCACAGAGTTACCACAAAATGCATCAGTTTCCTCTTCAGGGCTTGTTCTCTTACATTCTTTCAGCAACAATGTGGGACCTCTTTTTGTCCTACAGTAATGAGATGCTTAGCTCAAATCTCAGTACCTGGTAACACTTGGGAGTTCATGTTGTCTTGTGCCAATGAAAGGTGCACAAGGTGCTCACGTGTGTAAGGAAAGCATTAGAGCAGAGAACACGCTCGTGCCACTGTATCAGTCAATGGCACTGCCTCATCTGCAGTATCCAAGGCAAGGCCACATCTCAGAAAATTCAAACAAAATAACAAAAACAATCAAGAATTTAAAAAAAATCTCTCACAGAACTGACTTTCAAAACTTATGGAACTGTCACAAGACAGAGATGTCAATTTGAGAAAAACCAGACAAAGAATGACAAGCCCTGGAAAAGAACATCCATTGTCCTTGACTTAAGACCTGAAAGAAATCAGCATTAGCTGACCAGCACTCAAAATTACTGTTCCCTTTGGGAGCTGGCACCAGGCTGCAAGAGGAAGCCCAGGGATCAAACAGTAACATACCTGCACGGACAGTGATGATTAGAGGACAAATGGTGGGTCTGCAGTTGCACTGGCAACACCAACATGAGAGGCTATACACAGGTAGAGAGGAGATCATCTGACCCCCAAGAACTGCTCCCCAGCACAAGACACTCTCAGGAATGAGGACTGAAATGATGAATGCATGAGCTCCTCTAGGAGAATTAAATCAACCTGTAGCAGTGGAAAGTGTCCCTTTCTCCCTATCCTCTAATACAAGTAGGAGCATGGGAATGCATTTGCTCCAGGTCTGCCTACCACTGACAAGCATCCACTCAAGTGTAAAGGAATGACCCAGCTTTACACCTACACACAGCTGCACTGCAGCCACTCACAGCACCTCTGCAGGAGTAAGCTTTAGGTGAAGCACAGAAGGCATGTGCCCAATTCGTGTTCACACAGAGTTGATGCAGGTGGAGAGCAAAAAGCCTTTTTCCAGCAGAAGCAGGGGCTCACACTTAGCCCACAGTGACTTTATTACAAATAAGTAATCCCCTGCTTTGCCATCTCTCCTGAAACACTACTGTAACATGAAAGAGGAGCAGCATTTTTTCGAACCAAAGCAGAACTTTAGATTGCTTAGAAACAAAAAAAGTGGGCAGGCTGTGAAGAAATCACTCCTGCATATTACTGGAACACAGCATGAAATTATGGTCTCCTAATGACCTCCAGGAACACATAGGCATCTTCTGCTTGAAAAAAAAATCTCTCATGCAGCTGAACATTCCTCTGTGGAACATTCCACTGCTTTTGATTGCTAGTGAGTACAGAGGCCCTGTTGAATGGGAAACCAGACAAACTGATGAGAGCTGGAATCCTTACCCAGACAGCTTACAGCTCACACAGATAAGGTGACAAAAGGGAGGAAATAATCACAAGACACAATCAGGATTGCAAGGAAAACATGTTGAGGCGTCTTAACCACTAGAAGGGAAAGACGACTTCAATTCTAAAAAGGAAATATTGGCTTGTCCTCCACTTCTAAAGGTAGTCCTCAAGTGTCACAAAAACTGTAGCGAGAAGACGAGTTGTGCATCAAAACTGAAAAAGGAACTCCACATATGCAAACTTCAGAAAAAAAATATGAGAAAGTGAGTTTATTTTTTTATAATATTATATATATAATATTATACAGCTAGAGCTTTAGCAGAATTTGCAATCTTATTTAATCATACCAATAAACCACTTAGCCTCAGCCTAGAAATGACATTTTCTGTATGTTAGAGTGACTGAACACCCTGACTTCACAGGGGAAAAACTAGAGACATATTACAAATTTCCATACCCAGGCGTGTTCAGAAGGTAATTTTTTGTATCCACAGGCAAAAGGTGCAAACTATCATAGAATGCACATAGACTACTGATTAATTTCTAAATCTTAGCTTAAAATTGGCTAATAAGCTGCCTTTAGAAAGAAACATTCATAGTCTTGTCACTTACGAACAGGTGGACCCTGTTATTAATTATGGATGACTGAGACAACACTCACAGGATGAAAAATCATCATGGTTGTCAAAGGAATTAGCTTCGTATTCAGAGATTTTTATGCAATTTTACCATGTTTACGTTTTACAAAGATTCTCAACCACAGCTGAGAATTGCTTAAGCTATTACTAGAATGTGCCAGTACCAAAAGTTTTATAGTCAGGGACTTTATTTTTTTAAATATAAGATATATCAACAAACCCCTTGGTTTCATAAGAGGAACATACAGACAGCTTTCAGAACTCCTGTGACACCGAACTAGAACTCTGAATTTATAATTAACTAATCTAATAGACTTAAAAGAGCCCTGTTTAGATCCTTTTTATGTCAGAGAAATTCATTGTGACAGAAGATTATTTTTATCAGCTTGGAGATTGCAATCTTTCTCTAAAAGAAGGTACTTCCAAGGACGCAGTGTTTAAAAACAAGCAGAAACTCTCAAGACAGAACACCTCATATACATATATATACACATAACAGGAAGAAAAAGTATATAGAACTGACAGGTTGAGGATTTCACTTACTTAAAGCACCTAAAAGAAAATGGAGTGGCTTTGAAAATTCATCTCCAAGTGAGGATTGCAGAGTCAGCTATTTCAAGAAACAACCTTATAAAGAAGGACATCATACGGTAGAGAATAAACTTCAATTTCACCTGTTTGACTTTGGATGCTTTCAGTAATTTGGCTAAATATATTTTGGCATTACTGAAAGCTGACATTATTTTACCATAGCCAACTCACTGAAGCAAGATGTTCTCTGAAGGAGGTCACATTTTTGTATTTTTTTATTTTTTAAGACAAAACATACATACCCTTAAATCTGGAGAGAAGTTGTCTGCTGAGGTGGAGATGGAGTCAGATGACAAAGCAGAAGCAGATTTGGTGTGAGTGGAATGGTCCGACTGCGATGTGGAAGCACTATAAAGAGAAACACCAGAGTGTATCAAAACTATGCTCAAGCAAGTTCAGAAGCTGACAAGTTGAGACGCTTACAGTCATATCAGGCATTCTCCACTATTCCTACCCTTTCCACTCTCAGTTACTCAGCCCTCAGCAGTGCTTTAAGAGAACCTGTTCTACTTGCCATTACCAGGAATTACCATAGTGCACACAACTCATTACTAAAACTCAGCTCAGACTGAGCCAACATTAACACAACCACCAGTTTGTGCTGAGGAACACGCTCAGTGCCCCAAACTGGGTGAGCAGCTGCAGTGGAGCTGCAGGTTGAGCTGTGTGTGGCAAGAGCCCGAGCCAAGAGGCCAGAACTGCCAACCCTTTGCACAGTGAAGGGCCTGGGGACCTGCAGCCTGGCCAGGTGACACTCAGAGACACAGCGGGAGCCAGTGAACCCCAGACCTTCCTGCATTTAGACTCTCAGGGTATAAAAGCCCTGGGTTTCCTTTGTTTGGGGTCCCTCCTCAGAGGCACCAGCTCAAGCTGCTATTTTGCTAATTAGTTACTGTACCATGATTAAATTACTTGAAGGACTAGGGTGTCTAAGACTGCTAAGGGAAATCTGGGGTCAAGACGGCACAGAAACCTGGTCTGCCTGTGAGTGTGGGGCGTGTAGCTGCAAAGGGGCTTTGGTCCCAGCTCAGGTGGTGAGAGAGACTGTCAGACTGGCTCCTGGATGGTTGGATGGGCAAGTTTCCTTAGCACTGGATCAAATCCTAAATTACAGAAACTACAGAACTAAGGGCCTCCATTTCAGCCCTTCAGATGGGAGATATTAGTGTGCTGCAAGGGGATGAAAACAGACAGACTCCTGAACTCACGCCAGCACAGCTCCAACCGCAGCTGTATAGTGGTGGAAGAAATTCAGAATTAAAAATCTTTTCATCACACACAACTTTTCTTCTTCAAGGATACGTACAAAGCTGAGGAGAATTAAAAAGACTCTCCCAGCATACGTCTCTGGTAATATAAAATGCGATTTGCAAAATAACAAAGGAAAACAAAAATTTTCCTTTTCTGTTCAGTTTTCCTAATATAGCTTTAAACAATTAAAATAAGTTTGTATTTTACAGCATTTTTATGCTGCAACCTCTCCTAGAACCCTAGTTACTTAAAATTAGCATTTGTTACTAAGTCTTTTAAAACCCCAGATGACTGTAATGAAAGATCCTATGTGGTACAACGTTACTCCCTGAAGTCACTGTACAGTGATAAATGCTGTAACCTGTGCCAGTTAATCCCCACAAGCTTACCAACCCCAGAAAGGCTTTAGCTGGCTGCAAAGACACTCCTAAGGATCAGCTATCAGACTTGGAAGCCTAGCCTTGGCCAAAGCAGAATACCAGCAGGAGTATTACCATAACTACTTATATTAATTAGACATGTGACAACCTAGAAATAGCTGCATCTGAGCTTCCAAAGGGCCTGAAGATTTGGTAATTGTCTGAAAATCATTTTGATGCTGATAAACAGCCACCAAAAGGCCAAAATGTTCCGTTTTTATTTCTATTCTTTGGAGTTTGGCAAAGTGTTGCACAGGGAGTGTTAAAAACAAAAAGGACTACAGAAAAATTGGGCTCTTGCTAGGAGTTAGTCCTGTCTGCTCAAGAATTAAAGAGCACTGTCTCTTTCATCCTATGAGGTAGAAACTTCAAAACGGAGCCTTTAGGAACAGTAAAAAGTTATTTAACATAAATGACACTGGTGTGCCAATCGATTAGCACAATCGATCCACTGAATGCACTTGTAAAAGGTTCAACAGCTAATCACTCAGCCTTCCAATGTGCTCAACTACTCCGGTGTTGCCAGGTAAACTCATATAATTCCAGATGGCCAGTGGCACTTGTGCATACAACTCATGCCACAGCCACCCTACAGGCTCTGTTGAGGCAGAAAATTATCTTACACTAAAACAGTAAGAACTGAATCTGGAAAACCTCCCATTGCTGTAAATGAAAAGGCCACATATAAGCACTGAATTTGTGTATACTTTCACATTACAACAAAATTGATATAAAGTGTCTGCTGCTGCTGTCAGGCTGCTCACATTCCCCTCTCCTCTTAACCCAGACTACACACTGCTGCCATCTCCATTGTGCTGGATGGGCATCATGGGATGCACGGCTCAATCTGCTGATCTGATGGGGCAGTAAACTATTAATAAACATGAAGAGAGTCTTCTGTTGGGTAACAAGGCTGATTGGATTCATTACATGGCTATATAAATCATCAGATGCAGCACACAGAGGGAAGGAATCTGTATCTGGATATGATGAGGAAGGCTGAGAACACTTTGCGCACAGCAGCCTGCAGGCATGCTAAATTAGGCTTAGCACTAAACCACATTTTTACATTACTTAAACGAGCTCAGACCTCTTATGTGCTCCCTTGAAACTTCTTTCAGCCTCGTTTCTGCATGGTCAGTCTTCATTTTCCAAGTGTTCACCCTCATGTTTGCACCCGTTTAATTATCTTGATTTTTAAAATCATGTTAAAAAAAAAGAAACAATCATTCCACAGAGCAGCACAGAGACGGTACTTAGTGTACTTTAAGGTACGCAAAGGTACTTAAAGTTACCAATGAAGAGCAAGCAGATACTGTAGATGCCTTGATTATTGTGTGACAAGCCTGACTCCTGTCCCTGGGTCCCTACTGTGCCTTCTCCCACACGGGCTCCAGCCGGGGGAGCCAGAGGTTCAGGGCAAGCCTCCAGAAGCCATGCCTTCTAGCTCCCTCCCCTTTCAGGGCCCACACTTTTGTGTATTTAAATGCATTTTAAAGGTCAGCAACTCTGCTGAGTTTACAAATCCTTTAGCACAGGTGTAAGTACCTAAGCCAGGGCACAGCAGCAGCTGAACTGGCCCTGTACCCCACACAGGACAGCTTACTCAACCAAGCAACAACTGCAAAATCACAATAATCTATTGGTAGAAGCATTTGCATCAAAAATTTAACGTCCTTTAGAGACAGAAAATGGAGCTGGAAAGACTGGACAGGTTTAGTGGAGTGTGCAAGTCTCTCTGCCCCACAGCTAGGACACGCTAGACCCAAACAGCTCCCAAGAGCTGTCTGTCCAACCTGCTCTGAACAGCTCACAGGGAGGGAGAATGCTAACAAAAGGATCAAAATTTCACCAGTTTTTCTCCTGACATAACTTCTCTGCCTGGGTACATTCCCACTGACTGCTTAATACACAAGCAGCGATTATCTAATCATTGTAGACCAAAGACTTTTATGAAATTGTTAATTAATTTCACTTTGCCAAACTAAGGGGCAAACAGCATTATGCAGGGGAAAAAGAAAAAGGGAAAAGGGGGAGAACCATAATCCACAGCATGTCTGAGCTGTGAAAGTGTTTTGTGTTTGTTGATCACGCTTGGCTTCAAGTGGCTGTTAAAGAAGGAAAGCATTTGCATTTTAGAAGTGGATTTTCAAAGGCTCCCCACACCAATGTCCCTGTGCTCCTGAAAACCAGCAGTGAAGCTTCCCTCCAGTGACAGCAGTGGGAGCTTTTGGGAAGCAATGCCTGCAGACACAGTGAACAATAGCCCAGGATTATGCAGCTCAGCACAGTATGCAGAGGTTGCATATGTTTGGCTTGCTACCTCTGTTCTCCTCATCTGCCATTTCCAGGGAGCTGACATGGAAAGAAGGAGCAGACAGCAGAAAGGCCGCTGGTTTGCAGCTCCCTCCTCTTATCATTGTCAGGCAGCTGCACAGCTCCAGCTCCACTGCTTAGCAAACTGATTAAACTGATGTCCCTGCATGCACATGAGAAGTTTATTAGTTTCAGTGGTTTAGTCAATCTTAGCTCCCCTTTGCTGCCAATACAACAGCAAAGATCCTCAAACCACAGTTTCATATGCCTTTGGGTGGAGGAGAGCAGGAGAGCATCCTGGGACCGGCACGCAAACTCGGGGTGAGGACACCAGAGCTCCCTCCATGCTTTGCCACCAGCCCTTCTGCATCATCTCAGGCAAATCATTTACTCGTGCTTCTGTCACGGCTTCTGCACATTATCCCGGCTTTTGCCAACGTAAAGTTAAAGCTGTCTCGTGCAGTACTTTTGGCAGCCTGACGAGTACGTCTGGCATCAGTTTAATGTGCCGAGGACCCCATGGAGGACATTCTGTTCTCACAGGGACAAACCCCCAAGAGCTGCATTTCAACAGTAAGGCAACACAGAGCAGACCTGAGGGCTGGCCAGGGAACGATGGGCACATATAAGTGCTGGGTTGGGGGACACCTGACAAACATCTGAGAACACAGATAGGTTTGGACAGATCTCAGCCAGGGTTAAAAATCAATAGAGCTGTGGCAGTCACTGCTAGCTGAAGGTCTGGTTCAACACTATTTAAATGTGCAAAATTACAGTATTATCTCCAAATCTCATTAAGGTTCTGGGGAACAACATATACTCAGATTCACAAAATACTCTGAGCTCTGCCTAAAGGAAAATACATGAGCTTCTGTGAGGAACCAGGGAAGACCAAGGACCTTCTGGAGCTCTTCTCTTCCCCATGCTTTAGGCCCAGGCAGTTCCTCATTGTCCTTGTTGATGGATGTCTATGTTAAGTACAAAAAGAGACCCCCTTCAATAGGTCAAAAGCACCTTCAGTGAAAGCACCTTACTCCCATGACTTCCATCCCTATTTACTCCTCATTTCTCCCCCACGGCAAAGCAGGAAACAGGTCTAGGATGCAACTAACACTCAATCTGTGTCTTTCATCTTGGTAATTATTTTTATTATTCAAATGTTTTTCTTTATAGCCAGATTTTGAAAGATAAATGAGTCCAAATGCAAGCTGTTGGTACAATGGTCTTATACAATGTCTCCACGCAGTAGTAACCCTTTGGCTATATGGAATGCATACATACAACTAATAAGAGTATTACACTGGAAACTGAACACAGTGACTCAACTCCTGATAAAGTGTTCATTGTTATTATTAGGACTATCCCACAATATGCCAGATGGTTTTCAAATGTAATTCAGACTCAGACTGATGCCCTCCGGTGGTTCCTGTTCAGGCAATTGAAAGGTATTACTACACCCGTAGCAGAATTGAAGGTATGCCAGCATGCTGAGCTTGAACTGTCAACAAAGATAGAAAGAAGCTGCAAACAGAAGTGTCTGTGATGCAGGAATTTGACCTGTTAAACTATGAACATGCAGGGGAAATATTGCAGGTGAAACAGATGATAAAGCCTTAAGCTATTCAAAAAGTATTATTAAATGGCATTTGCCATTAATGACACAAGACAATCTCCCTGCAACGCAAAACATGTGGTATATAAGAAAAGTGAGGAAGAGAAAGAAAACTCGCAGTTGCCATTTATTTTGGCAATTGTTACACTAAGAGTTTGACTATGAAGTTCTTTCTTTCCTAGCATAGAGAAGCAATAGTTTTCCCTGGAAGTAGAAAGCATAAGTACAAACTTCTGAAGAGGGTGATTTAACCTTGTGAGGATCTGAGCATGACAGTGAACCCAAGTCTGGTAGAAGATAAGCACAAAGATGCAAAGAAACTGCTAAAATCAAACCATGAAGCCCTGAAGCTTTAACCTGATTCAGATAAATGCACCATTTCTGCAGGTCTGAGCTCTCTTACCTGTACCTTTACCCCTGCTGTTGGGAACTGAATACAACATTCTTCATACTCCAAACCCAGGACAATTTACTTTGGTGTATTCGCAGTCCAGGGGAAAGAAAAAGTCCTGCTAGATCTCTATGAAAAGCTTTCTGTGAACATCAGGCCAAAGGATGACCACTCCATACAACCTCTTAAGTCGTGTGACTCAAGAAAAAAGTCACAACAACCAATTTCATGTATCACTTAAAACCAAGCAACAACTTCCGGCAAAATCTTAGAAGTCACAGAATGAATATGAGGTGTGATCTGGCTAAACCATCTCAACCTGTAATTACTGAGAATGGTCATTCGTGAGCAAGCTCTTAGAAGTGTGCCTCATTCTGTTCAGCAAAAACATAAAGCATACATATAGTCATTCTACTATATTCCTGATCAGCAAGAATGTAAATTATATACACCTTCCCAAGGACAAGTAAATCCTACACAGAAAGAGACTGGGTACCATGAGGGTAGCAAGACACTGGCACAGGTTGCCCACAGGAGTTGTGGATGCCCCATTCCTGGAAGTGTGCAAGGCCAGGTTGGATGAGACTCTGAGCAACCTGCTCTAGCGGAAGATGTCTCTGCCCATAGCAAGGGGGTTATAACTATATGATCTTTAAGGTCCCTTTCAAACCAAACCATTCTGAGGTTCTATGACACTTGTTCAGACTGAAAAGTTAAAAAAGAGACTTTTGTCTTGCTTCAAAATAAGATACTGTCTAAAAAAGAAACAAACAAAAAACCAAACCAAACCAAACCACACACACACAAAAAAAAGACCATAAAAAGAATACTATTAAGTTCTTATCCCTAAAGTTCCCCTCCTAAATCCAGGAGCAAGAATATGCAGATGAATTTAACACCCAGAACTTCACAAAAAAATTCATGGAACAGAAGGGAAACACACCTCTGGAAAGTATGCCCGCTTCGATTTGCAGAACATGCATAGGGCTTGAGGACACCTATTTTTTGTACCAATGTCTTAAAATATTAACCTGGCTCACTCCTATAAATAACACAACCAAAATCAGTAGTCAGTGATGATAAAGCCACCTTTCCAGAACCTTCTTTATGAATATTCTTTCCCTGTCAGTACAACAAGCAGCTGCTTCATTGCTCACAAAGATGTGCCAATTACTCAGACACTAATTGGCATGAGCTGCTCACACCATTTCTTCTGTATCAAACAGAATATTCTGTTTCAATAGTCACTGAACTGACTTGAAAAGCAGGTGACAAAATGCACCACTGAGCAATACAGTTTCAGACACAGAGGTCATAAATGAGAAAAACACTGTAGAGGGCAAATTTCCATTTCCTCTCTTCCTGTTTTTTTAAAAGTTTCTCATTATGTACATTCCTGAAAATTAATCAAGGCTAAAACTGCAAATTAATGACGAGTGGCAAATACAATTTAATTTGGAAGCTTTGGATGCCAAGAGAGCTGGGTCAAATTGATTTGAATTTATAGAAGGGCCATGAATGGAAGCACTTGTAGCACTTTTGCAGTTCTCTTACAAGTATAATGCTGCAGAGGTATCAAGTGCTCCCCGCTCACTTCCCAAACTCAGAGTGACAACACTCCCTCCTCAATACTTCCAACACTCCTGTTTCCTCAAGAGAAGAAAAAGGCAATACTGAAAAACCTCCTGGGTCACATCAGAGCAGAGAGCGACAAACTGGTGCTTGTTCCCCATGAATATGACTCTGTCCTAGCCAGTACTGGCTGAACTGGCCTGGGACACGCAGCTGTTGCCCACATCAGACTCTCCCATTTGCAGCAGTTCTCTGCAGATCTGTGCTGAGGCTAAGTGGTCCCCACAGTCCTTATCTGTGTATACATACATACTCCTAAGGGTCCTCAGAAGTCCCTTGTACACCCCTCTACAAGCCAGCACTTGAGAGCTCACTTGGCATCTTGCTAGAACCAGGGCCTTACAGCAGGAGCTGGGCACTCTGTGCTGGCCTCCACTCTGCCGAGGCGCCAGAACAGGCTCTGCTGCTGTAAATTAAGTTTCAGCATTTTAACACCACCCCTCCCAGGACAGGAATCCCACAGTGATTGGCACCACGTGTGCCCATTATGATAGGCAAGCCTTTCCCAAAGAGATTTTACTGACAGACAAAGGAGTGGTATCTCCAGTGAGCAGGGCTTGGATCTTAATTCTTCACAGCGAAACAGAAACTTGAAACAGACTAATTCTACCTAGACAACAAATGCCACTAGAAACTACCTATAGCATATACCAGATGAAGCCTTAGCCCTCTGAGCACCCAGGAACATCTTTTTAGGCACATGCAGGACAGAGAGCTATTAGTTTCAGGTGAGTTGACTGGAACTCACAATTTTCCTAAACATTTTAAGATCTCAGTTTAACTTTTGCTTGACCTGTGACAACCTCAGAGGGGAAAAACAAAAAGCCATAAATAAATATGCTTTTGAAGGAAGACTGCCAGGCTGCCTTTGGCATTCAGAGAAGGCAGACATTTATATTATATAATAATGTACTCTCGCTATTCAAAAGGGCTGTCAATGTCAAAATTTACCATCATCTAAAAGAGAAGCCATTTTAGCAAACAAATCATGGTGCATGTATGTGATAGACCTAAAACAGCCCCCCCCCCCAATACCACTTGCCTGAATGAAAACGTCACTTCTGTTGCCAAGCAAAGCTGGGTCTCAGTCTGACTTCAGTGTTCCAAGGGAGGAAAATGACATTTTTTAAAAGTTGATCCTTCCAAGTAGCATCCTTAGCTGAACATACAGTACATCTTTTCCCATGAGCCATAAAGAGAATGTCCTATATTTTGACTGTGAACAAGCTTTTCTAGGAATGCAAATTTTGGTCTCAGTAGTTACACAATGGACTACAGTGTCACAAGCACCGTTCGTGCTCCATTAGTCATTCTTTTATTATTTTTTTAAACTGAAATTCACAAAAGGCCTACAGTGTGTGTACAGCACTTGCTAAACAATAGGCTGATTGTTTAAAATATTTGCAAGATTCCAAGAATAAAGACCAACGCCCAAAGTCAAACCAATATGCATATTGGTCATGTAATTAATAACAGCAAGGAGCCTACAGTATCATGCTCTTGTGAGTCAACAATCCAGAAAGGTAAAAACCAGGAAGGACAGGAGCTATGAGACCCCCTGAACCAATATTCTCTGATCAGCACAAGACAAATAACTACAAAATGATCTGTATTCATGAGAGAAACAAAAGAGAAGTTCAGTTTCTAACAAGCTCCCAGCTGGTATGGGATGATGCTCAGTTACAAGAGAAAAGAAGAAAAAAAAAATTCAAGTTGTTAGACTTCTGCAGGGAACTGACATTTTGACTCTGCTCCATCAATTTAATTTCAGCCCATATCCAGGGAGTGCAGTTAGTTCCTACCTTCTGAAAATAGGTTGATAATCCAGTATTTTGGTCTGATTCCAGTTCCTAATGGAAATGTTTGAATTGCAAAATACACCCCAGCACAAGCACTTTTAGTTGCAGCATTAGGAGTTTGGGCAGGGAGCGGCAGGCAAGGCAGACATCCTACCTTCCCTAGGTGACACACAATGGAAAGGCAGCCCTGTCCATCTGGCTCTGCCTTAGGCCTTGGGAGAAAGGCTTGACAGACCTCCTAGAGATGGTGCACATATCTGGATCTGTGCTCCAAAGCTTAGGATTTTCCTGTCACCAGCATAGGCCTCTAGCACTGAACATAAATCAAGACTATAAGATGAAGAAAGGTTCAAAACACAATCCTATTTACTGCCAACATAAACAAGATTGTCTGCTAGAACAGTGCTCCCACCTGCTCTTGTCTGTGCCTTCCTACACAGTAGGTTTTTGCTATGCTTTTTGGCATCTCTGGTGTTGTTCAGAAAAAGCTAGAGCCTTTCTTTTCAAATATTAGATGCTACAGAGGGCAGGACTAAACTGGAAGCGAAGAAGATCTTGCCTGCCCTGAGAAAACTATTTCTAGGTCAAAAAAATATGGCTGAGGTGGAGACATTCCAGCACCTCAGGCTTCAGATGGCTGAAGCAGTGCTGCAAAGGGACAGACAGAAAGCCATCAGGGAGACTGCTGATTGACAAGACGTCTGGCAAGAGATCTCCTGGGCTGTGATGAACCAGCACATGTCCTGACCTGCAGCTTCCTCTCCCAGACAGCCCAGGCAGCTGCCTCAGCCAAGAGAATCTCCATGCTGCATGACTGCTCTGGTGAAACAGGAATTCACAAATTGAAGCGTCTCCTGGTACTACAAGAACACCCACTGTCTCCTAGCCCTGCCTATGGAAAATGCTGATTCCAGGCATTAGGACTGTCCTGCAGCAGAGAACTAAGATACTAGGGTGGTGCTGCTATCTCCTACATCACACCAAACCTGGATTTCCCACTGCATCCCACAGGAGAAAGAGAGCTGGCAACATCTAACTGTCTCCACAAGAACTTTGAATAAAGACAAAAGCCTATTGAAATCTTATGGAAATGCTACATACAATTCAAAATCACTCTTGCAGTTAATCAGTATTTTTATCTACCTTATAAACATTGACACCCTTCCTTTAAAAACTTATGAAGCCAGAGAAAGACATACAAGTAAAAAACAATCAGGATTTTGATGCAAATTCAGATATTCCTATGTCAAATTACAGAAATTAGCCCAGAACTGGAGAGCAAAGAGAAATTAAAGAAAAACTAAAAACATGGAAACACAGAACATCAAATCTTTTGTTTGCATGTTAATTTTTATTTTTTAGGAAAAATCTATTAACTTGGTCAAGGAAAGAAAGGGAAACAAGAATTATATTAATATAAGTGCTTACCTTAGAACAGAAATAAGAACGATCTGTACTCTGGCAGTGCCTCAATTTCTAGTTATATACTAAGAACCGGTTGTGTTTAGATTAACCAAATATACCTGTACTTGTTACAGTTCATGTGCTGTCTCAGTTTTTCTTTAGCTTCCTTCCTAAGTTCCTATTTAAGAAACACCTTAGTTAGAATTTAACACATATTGTTAAACTTTCTGATTTTCTTTAAAACACAACCCCCTCGCCCCAATAAAGCTAACACCCACAGGAATTAAAAATACCAGCGATTTACTAATCAATGACATTACTTGTTCCATCATGGGAAAAATCAAAAGAAGGAGGAAAGACTGAATAAATATAGCCAATGTGGAGAGTCTTCTATCACCTAGGAAAACTGTAACACCTTGCTAAGTAAGCTTACACAGACACTACGCAGCCATGTGCTCTGCCACATTCAGCTCAGAAAGAAAAGACTGGGAACACCTTTATTCTGTTAGCAATTCAGCTCCTGCATGAAACTGGTCCCTAGCAAAATCTCAAGGCTCAAGTCAGACAAGTATTCAATAATTTGGGGCTTTATTTCTAGAAATTCTACCTTAGACAACACAAGATGTTTCCAGAAAGACAGAGCACTTGTGTGAGAAGTGAAGACTGAGAAAGGATCTCATCAGTGTCTCCAAGGTGGGTGCCAAGAGGACAGTGCCAGACTCATTTTGGTAGTGCCAAGAGACAGGATGAGGAGCAATGGCCAAAAACTAAAACACAAGAAGTTCCATCTCAACATGAAGAACTTCTAGGGTACATGTCGAAAACAAAGGTCTTTCAGATTCTTCTGCCTTGCAGTGAAATGAGGAATACAAACTATGCAGGCTCGTCTGAGGATTTTCTCTTCATCAGTTCTCATTCATCTTAAATGAGGGTTCATCTAAGATCACACACAGCCAGTTCCTCCTGCCACTTCTGCTTCCTCAAGCAGAAATCAGTGTATGAGAAAAACCAAGTCACTCCAAAAGGAGTAGGATCAATGAGGTCAGAATAGTTTGTCTCTGGCTGGTGGATAACACAGGTATCTTTGCTTCTACTTAGCCAAGGGAAACCCAGGCAGTGGAGTTTAGACAACTATTTAGCCCTCCTGGAGTGGACCCTTATCTTTCCTCTAATCAATTACTTGTGGAGTATATTGACTCTGCTGAGGGTAGAGAGGTTTTAGATACCTACTTCTCATGGAGGTACAACAATCTGAACTAGATCCTACCCTGGTTGCCTGAAGATCTGTGTCTTCTGGCAGAGTAGTTTGTATTTGCTGTGTGTTTAACTGAACACGACCTTTTGTAGATACCAGAGAAAGCAAGGGGAAATACAAAAATGAGAGAATAGAATGTGTTTTTCCAACTTGAGAGAAGCCTTGCCCAAAACAGTATGCACATATTCAATGACATCCTTCTTATCTAGACATTCCCTTGTGTTGAAAATAAATGAAATTTTTTCTGTAAAGGAAGAAATGCTGTGCCCTTCCTTCCTATCTCCATTTTTGCTTAAATGCAAAACTTGTTCACAAGTTACTATTTCTACTCCTCTGTCAAGCATGGCTAAATGTTAAAAAAATTATTAGTGACAAACTACACAGATATATACACATACATGGAGAAATATGGCTTAGGAAACCAGACTACAAATCTCTGCTCTCTTCTCAGTTACAAATATATTTAGTTAACATGTAAAAAAGAGGAATGCTTTGAGTTAAGAAATAGCTCCTTCCTTTTTTGGAGTTGAGAACAACCCAAATTCAATGCTCGCTTTGCCCTTACCACAATGAAGGGGAGGGAGTTCTGTGTAGGTAGTCACATCTGAATTACTCACTGTAGGCTCTACTTAGAGTCACTGTGGAGAAACCAAGATGACTCATTCTTCCTCATTGTCTACAAAAATAAAAATAAAAAAATAATAAAAAAAAAGAAAAACACCAACCCAGAGACTACCAGAACTCTGTATCAATACAATCAGATGAGAAAAATCTCATGCAGGATGCCTGTATTTTTCTGTATGAAAGGTGGAAGTAGAAAATGGAATCAGAATGTAGAGTCTAGAATCAGAGTATGTTTTAACAAAAAAAGGTGAACTCTGTCTTTCTGTGGTGCTGGAGACAGCAGTGATCAGCAGAAGCTGTACCCAAACAGGTGGGAATACTGAAGGCCCAAGATTGCCCTGCTGGCACAAATCCTGAACACACCCACCAATAGTCCCCCCACATCCTCCTCCTCACACCCCAGTGCTTAATGACTACTCTGTTAGCATGTTGCTTCACCTTTGAGGAATAAGACTTGGGGAAGTACTCCCTCATAAGGTGTGGGGGTTCATTTTCAGTGTGGGAGAGATATCAATTCTAAGACTGGAAGATACAGCTTAATGTTCAAGAACAGTCTACTCCAAAAGTCAACTTGGGTAAAATATCAGCAGATGATCCCACATTTTTCATTCTGTTCAAAGAAGTTCTACTTAGAAGTGAGATGCTGATCAGTTTTGATTTGTTAAAGGTATCCATCTGCTGGTTAAATCAACTGATTTTGACAGTCATACTACAGCAGTTCATCTCTGGTACTACAGGTCCCAGTGACCTGCCCTTACCTTCAGCATCTGCTCTCCACAGCAGGCAGACAGGTCCTTCAACCTCACAACTGCACTGAACTCATTCCCAGCCTCTAGCCCTTTCCTGGGCAGATTTAGCTGAATCTATTCATGAAGGTAATCCTGCTACCAAAGTGTGCAATCTTTCTCTTCGAGAAGACCACTGAGCAGTGATATCAACTGAAGTCAACAATAGGATTTATTTAAACAGCAATAAAAACAGCACAAATGCTTTATTTTCACTAAAGGCAGAAGGTACAAATGAGGCTGTGGTTCAGCTCAGTAATTCATATATCAGTTCATTTTGTACCGGGGTAAAAACGCGACGAACACTTTGATCACAAAACACCAAGCAACGATCAGAGGTATATTCACTCCAGCAGTTATATTTTGTACAGATAAAAATAGCTGGGTTAACCTTTAGCCCTGTCATTCAGTACTGTCATTGTTCTTCATAGGCCGTAAGCTTTGTAGTGAATTTTCAAGGGGTGTGTCACTTTTGCTTTGCCTTTACTTTTCTTGGCCTGCTTGTAGCTTTGGTTTAAGTGGTTTAGGTGTGACCACAATTCCTGTAACTGGTCAGGTAGCTATATCCCCCTCTGTTTTATTTTTGTTTGTATATGGTACAACCACAGCTTTGCACAGACAGCTGTAAAAAGCAGCTGTTCTACAAAGAATATTTACCACTAATGTAGTAACTTTGTAGAGAGAAATACAACAGCCTGGTACCACAGCAGAGGACTGGAGAAGTGGAGACACAGGATGTGGCATGGAAGAGTAGAAGCGCAGGATAAAAAACAGGGCACAGGCTTGGCACCTGAGACCATGGTCATAAACAAATCACCAATGGTCAACCAAAGAAATGCAGACCTGGAGCTGGACAAAACCGACTTCAGAGAACAAAGAAATAGTATCTAATACCCATTAAAGCAACTACATATAGCAAAACCTGAGACACAATGTGGAACTGCAGACCAAAGAAAAAAAGAGAGGAGTGTAAAGTTGTTTTAGCAAACACACTAAAGTGACCCCAGGTGGATCCTACAGAAAAGAGGGAGGAAAGGAAAAGGAAGAGGAAGAGGAAAAGGAAAAGGAAAATATCAACATGATGAACCTCATACTTCTCCCAGGAAAGGACTCCAGATGTTGACAATTTGCTCTAACACACTACTACTACCAGAATAAAATCAGCAACCTTGGAACCCAGTGGAGCAGAAGGGTGAACGTAACACCAGGAAAAGGGATAGAAACCAAGAACTAAAAGTATGACAGTTTTAACTGCATTATTATTCTTTATTTTTCTGTAATAATTGCATCTGGACTAATTATGATTAGACTATGCTAAGAATAAATTCTTTGCTCTAAAGAAACGTGCTGCCTTTTTGGCCATGAACAAGGTTTTGAATGTAACACTTTGTCTGGACATGCAGTCTCCACATCACAGTAAATAAATCCAGATAAAAATATTGTTTTATTCTAAACAGGTGTTGCCAGTCTTCCCAGAACAAAGAAAGAAAAAACCTTATAAACTCCTGTTTTTTTCCAAATAGTTCAGCAGAAATATGATCACACACCCACACCTGACCCAGATCAAATTTGAATCATTGGGTGACCCAGCATTAATGATTCTGGAGCCGTGGCCAGAAGACTACAGAAGGCAGATCTGTAAAGTGGGAGTATTTGTACAGAGCAAACAAAATTACTACAAAATCATCTTGAAGAGGTTGTGGACTCAAAAACTGCTAACACTTTCTCTTCATCAAATATATCAGTGTTTAAAAAGCAATGGCAAAGAATTCACGTAGCAGAGAAGCAAGAGAGAAACAAAAAAAAGAGCTACCTTGAAATCACTGGAAAGTTACTCAGTGAGAACATTCTCTGGCAAAAGTAACTGCAGATGGTAGGAAAGGGAAAAGCAAATACTTGAAAAGTTCCACTGATTTGTTGCAGTCTTTCACTGATTTTTTTCTTCAATTAGCTCCCAGTTACTGGAGCAATAAAAAAGCCAGATGTCATTTCAGTTAAAAGTGAAGATGGGGTAATTACTGTGACAGTGTCTCTCCTGTATTCTCACTTCCCTGGGTTATCCCAGTCATCTCTACAAAGCACTTCATTCCCTCCCTGTCACACTTCCCTCATGTTGGAATGGGCTTCCTATGGACAAATAAAGAAACTTTTTCATGTGCTATATTACGACTACACTTGTACATAACACCCATATATCAAGGTGACCTCTTCCTTCATTCCTAATGAAGGCCTGTCTGTTTTTCTTGACTAAGCTTTTTGGTAACATCGAATATCCTGAACTGAAAGGAACCCACAAGGATCACTGAATCCTACTCCTGACTCAACAAAAGCCCTTTGGTGTATGGATCAGGTCTCTTTTTACACTGCTGATGCCCTTAACACTGAAAAACCAGTGACAGTAAAGCAGGTCATCAGGAAAAGATTAATGAAAAAGAAGATGTGGACAATCGATTTGCTGAGCCATTAAAGAGGTATTATGACCTTTCCAAATGCAGTTCTTGCCTGCACACACGAGGTGTAAGAGAATTAGAAAAGGAAGGGAGATGATAAAAGATCAGAAATAGGTAGCAAAATATGTTCCAGACAGGTGTTAACCTATGAGGAGTACAATCATGCAACAGATAGGAATTGCATAATTTGACATTGTCCGGTCATCCACAGTCCTAAAATTCAGGTTCTGTAATTGCACCCATGCTGTAAATAGCTTGCAGTTAAGGAACTACATGTACAACTCAGCACTGTCTAGCAAACAGACTGCTAGTCAACATAGCATTACCATCTCTCTTCAGAGAAGGCAGCTCTTGATGGGACTCAAGAGAGTCGTGTTCTGAGCCTACCCTCACTCCTCACCAGTCGTCAGATCTGGCCTCATGTCTCCAGCTTCTCATCTCATCCTCAGACTTTCTCACTCTGTGCCCAATCTCTCAGCAAGGAGTCTCAGTACTCAACTGCGCTTCCAAGAGCTTAGTAAAATTATTCACCAGGCATTATAAAAAATAGAGTAGTCCTGGCTTAGGCACAATTAAATAGCTGGTCCCCCTGTCTCCAACACAGAAAGCATCACCATCTGTACAGCAGTTAGAACTACTATACTGCAAATTCCTGTGAGGCTTTTAAACACCAGTGTAGTCTTAATTACAATACAATGAACAGGTGAGTGTCAATTGTATTTTACATTCTCAAATGGAAAATATGCTTAAACCCAAATATTTTTTTCATCAATAAAAAGCATTTCACTGAACGGTCAGAACTGGGACCAAGAGATGTGCATGCACCTGGCAGAGGAAAACTTTTAAGCTGAAGATCTTGCACTCTGAGACAAGTAGAAATGGTTTCTGCTTAATGCAGGAGCAGAAGTGTGCATGGCAAAGATTGCTAGTAAAAATAATTTGTGAATTCTTTAGAGTGAAAGGTTTCTCTTCACTGCTGTAAAAGACTAAAGTCTTTTACACTAAATGTTATTTTCATTATTCCCTGTCCCAAACCCTATTAAAAAGATTCTCCTCATTTTGCACATCTATAGGCAGAAAGAACTGCTATTTATCTTCACAATACACAGTACTCCAGAAAAAACACCCCCATCTCAGAATGGACTTCAGTTGCAAGTAAGTGTTAGAAATTATCACTAATTTATTAAAATCAATTACAATGAGCCCATCTGGAGTCGCTAATTGGTTGTAGACATAGTGTCAACTTCCTGAGATGCAAAACCAGTTCACTATCAACACTCAACCAGCAAAGTACTTGTCTTTACTGGTAACAACTCTTGAGAAATCTTGCTTTGCACTTACATGAAATTAAATGCAAGAAACGCTCTCAAAACCCATGAGGAAAATGACAGCTACTCGCATTTCACTGAACACCAGAACTGGCAAAAATATTCCCTTTCAAACTCTAACTTCAATGACTCATCACAAAACAACTCAATCAGCAAAGCTTATACATCTGGTAGCAATGTGGTGCTACAGCTAAAGCCCTCCTCAGCCAACAGCTCACAGACCCAACTCCTTCCAGCATCACTCTCACCCACGGGGAAAGAATTCCTTCAACATAGCCTTAAATCAGACCAGGTATTGACAGGGCCTTATTTGAGACAAGGGGGGTGTTCATACCTCATGGAGTTACTGGTTCAACAAACCTTGCTGCACTGATTTACACCGAGTTTCTGTTTTCAGACTTATCCCTGCAAACATAAAGACAAGGAGCATGATTGCTCTCATATGCTTCAGTAAAAGTGCACTGCATAGGATCCACCGTGTCTGCAGACCTCTGTGGATGATAAACATCAGAACAAAGGTGATAACAAGGAACCAAGAAAGCGGTAACATCGAGAACTGCTACAGTCAAGCTGGTGGGAAACATCTACCCACTGCCTTATCTTTCTCTCATTTTATACTGATGTTGAAATATCACTGACATCTCCTAGAGCAGATTTTTTACAGTACAGTCACCTCCACGCTTTTGCATAGGCAATACAAATTTATCTTCAGCAGACCTAAGAGAAAGCCTCTTAGATATCCTACTGGAGCATTGTTCAGACTGAACTGTGATAAGCTTTTTCTGAGGAATGCAGAGAGATGTATGCTCATTCAGAAACTACAGAACATAACCACACAGAGTGCATGAACAAAATGCCTAATCACTTCTCATGTAAAGTAAATATATGAAGTTTGCCACCACTTTTTTCCCTAAAGTCATGTGTTCTGCTAAAGTCACACACAACTCAATCTGGCTTTCCTTTCACAAAAGGAAAAGATTATGGTAGAATTTTGTTGGCTGTTCCTTTGAATTCCAGAGGTCAGAGGGTCCGTATGCAACCTCAAATCTGCAAAAACAACAATACAACAAACCCACCCACAAATTCATTTTAGGAATGGTCTTAGAAGAAGTCTGAATAACCAGCACAGCTGAACTGTGTTTATCACTCACTCACCTAGGATTCTCAGGCCATTCTAGAGATATAAAAGCAGTCCATAACATTGAGAAAAGCTTGCTCTTCTGGACAAAACCATACTGTAGCTCATCAAGTGTTTGAATCAGTGTTTTACCTCACGCCGCCTTCTGTCTCACGGGTTGTTTGTGGACAGACACTGCAGATGCACTTCTTTCAAGCTGCTAGTCAAATACCACCACAGCTCTTTATGAGTAGCTGGCTCATGGTCATGTGTCTTCCATGAGAACAGGACAGAAGGGGAATGTCCAGCCTAAGTACTGACCTTTAGAAACCACAGAGAGCTGCAGAACCCCGTCCTGTGCCACACAAAGCCAGCACTGGGTGAGACAGCTGAGACTTGAAAAGCAGAACAGCTGTTTCAGCACAACTATGAAGGCAGCTGAGTTAATTAGCTGTGACCTGCTCATCTGAAACTAACTCGGCACTTTCACAGAGAGCTGGCAATTTTTTACCCTGTACAAACAATTACACTGCAAGTCTCAGAGTTTTTCAAATGTTTTTCTAGTTGGGACAGAAAGTAGGTAACATTTGTTTAATTATTCCTACATCTTCCTCAAGAACCAGAGGTATTGCACATTACTAGGATCTACTAAAATATCAAAGCAACTTTCACTGTCAAATGCCCTGACTGCCATATCTCATGTGCTTTATTAAAAGACAAACCTATAATGTTCTTCAGGACACTTATTCAAAGGTGTAGCCTTATGTATAAGTAAACTCTATCAAGCACGTCTACTTGAGGAGCTAGATCTTAACTACCTCTAGAAATAATAACACTTCTAACCAGGAGCTGAGAGAATCCAAAGAATGGACTGCTTTATGTATTTTGTATTAGCAGCTTTCCAAGTCTTCTAGATCTTGCACAAAACAATTCAGTAACTACAACTCAGTAAGGCTTCACATGGCTAGGTAATGGTGATTCTGGGATGAGTGACCTTTGAGTCATTTTTTGGTTTTTGCTCCTTTTAAATAAAATGGATTATCAAAACTGATGACAGTATCCTCATGATTCATTGTGTTCCTCACATCACCCCCAAAGCTACCTTCTTCTTTTTAAACAAAATAGTTTGGTGAAAATGTGTCATAGGTTACAACTTGAAGCTGGTCTAGCTGTTAGATCACAATCACAGAAATTAAAATAAGTATATTTCAATGCATACGAATAGTCCAGTTAGCTTCAGAGAATTATTCTGATGTATAAAATCAAATTGCAATACAGCTTTAATGAAAAAAAACAACCCAATGATAATCAATCTACTGTCTAATTCATAGACAATTATTTATTTGTGCATACGCATCACTAGATTGGTAAGGGAAGCTGATAATAAACATTCTGAAGGTCACCAGGCATCTCTCATTGCAAGACCCTAGTTTTATTTTTTTATTATTTTGCCCTGACCTTGAACCATTTTAGTTAAAAAGTTTCACAGCATATACCAACTCAAGATGAGGGTGTTTTTATTAATAATTACAGATGAAAAACATTAATCTATTTAAAACACCTATATTTTATTTGGAGTACATTAAATCCCTCCCCCAACTGGATAGCTTTCTTCTATGGGTTCTAGATCTTCAAGCAGAGACTTGAGATTCTGAAAGCTTTTGAACAAGCTTTTTTTTACATCCCAAGAAATCTGTTAAGAGTCTGGGCCTTTGCAGGGCTTGGAGGACACAGCCTTGTGCACGCTCAACAGGAACAGATTTATCATCTCAATTTCCCCACGGTTCCATTCGTGCAGGGCATGCTGCCGAGAGGCTCAGCAGGAGCTTCCTTGTAGCCACTGGCTCTTCTGAGTTAAGCTCTCTTTAGTGTCCATAGGCCTCTTAGAGTGAATGACCTCCAGATGGGTCCAAGTTGCCTGAGCTGATGCAGAGATAAAAAGAAGAATATATTGGGTCAGTTAGGTAAGGGGGAAAAAAGCCTGCAGGCATCTGGCGGGCACTGGTAGAACTGCACAAGGAAACCAGTACAGAGAGCAGGGAACAGAAGAATTTGATGAAGGGTGAAATGTGGGTCAGGAGTCATGAAGGACTCAAGAATGAAGAAACCTGGGCACTGCCTGTCTGAGGAGCAGCTGGGTAATAGCCAAGCATGGGAGTTCTGAGATGCTGGCAACAAAGTGGCCACCAGCATCTTGGGCTCTAAGAAGAGGCAGAGCCAGGAGATCCAGGGAAGGATCCCCCTCTACTCGGCTTTCAGTAGAGCATTTCTGGAATACTGCATCCAGGTATTAGCCCCACAGCACAGGAAAGTCACTATGGAGCTAGAGGAGCACCACTGGGATAGCAGGGCTGGAGCACCCTGCCTTTGTGGACAGACTGGGGAGAGACTGCTTTGGGGGACCAAAGAAGCAGCCCCTGTGCTCCCAGTGCCAATGGAAGATACACAGGAGATGCAAAAGGGCTGTTCAGAGAGTCTGTGTGCACTTCACCTCTGTAGGTTTTCAAGACCAAACTGGGTAAAAGCCAGAAGCAGCCTGATCTGATCTTAAAGCTGTCTCTGGTACGAGCGGGACGCTGGACTTAGGGATGCTGAGATCTCCTCAGCCTGAGTTATCCTGTGATCCTACAAACTGGGCATGGCAGGAGCAGCCAGACCGAGACAGGACAACCTTCAGCAGCCATCAGGATATCCTGCTCCCGGGCTCTACCACAACACCAGGGCTTCCCATACCACAAGCCCTCCCAGTACCTGCCCTGGCTACCCTACTTGCAACCTTCTCCACCAAACACAAGGCCCAAAGCAGGATGTGCTTTTAGTCACAACATTCATATATCACTGGCAGCTCATGGAGGGTGGGAAGAACACAAAAGTCTCCTTTCGCTTCCATGGACCTTGAATGTACCCACGTGGCATTACAAATCATTCAGACCACAAAGTCAAGCTCTCAGAAAAAAAACATGGTGGCAAAACCACAAACGCTCAACACGCCACAGGAAACGAGGAGCACAAGGCCTGGCGTGGGCACGGCAGCGTGCTGAAAGGCAGCTGCCAAGTGGGTGCCGCGCCTGCCCTTCCAGCAACGCTTCCCTGTGCTGCCCATCTCCCAAATCCCTCCACGCAGCTACCAAGGGCACCTGCCTGTGCAGGGATTTACCGGGAGCCTGGCGGAGATAACATCGCCTGCTCTGCTTAAAGGCCTGAAAGAGAGGGCCGCAGCCGAGCGGAGCCCACGCCTGCCTTCCTGCTCCGTCACCCCACAGCCACCCCCAGCGCAGGGACACCCCAGCAGGAGAGAGCCGACCCCAGGGAAACGCAGGAACCTGCTGTCCACGGAGGGAGCAAACAGCACCAGCTCCATCCCTTCCGTTTCCTTTTCCCTGGCGGCCCCTCCCCGCTCCCTCCCTCTGCCCCCACGCCCCGCGGTGGTCCCCGGCAGCCGAGCCCCGCGGGCGGGGGCGATGGCTCTGCGGCGGGCGGTACCTGGACAGGGAATCGCCGCTGGGCGGCCGCGCCGCCGCCGCCCGCCCGGCGCCGAGGCTCTCGCAGCTGGAGCTGCCCTCCATGCCGGGCGGCCCCGCGGCGGGCGCTGGCCCCACGTCCCTCAGCCCCGCGGCCGGCGCCCGGCGGGGCGGGAAGCGGCCATGCTGGCCCGGCGTGCCGCGCGGGGGGCGGGCAGAGGCGGGGCGCCGAGGGGGGCGAGCCGCCGCTGCCGCCCTCAGGGCCAGCCCTCAGGTGGGCGCGGGGCTCGGATCGTGGGCGTGCGGAGTGGGCCGCCATCTCCCTTACTTTCCTCTTGAGAAGCAAGGGAAGGTGGCAGCTCCCGGGTTCCATCCCCGGAGCACGGCGGGCGTTCCTAAGAGCAAAGAAATGGTCTCTCTCAAGCATCCCTGTTGAAGTCGGCTCACCTGCGTTAGGCTTTCCAACTAGGTTGTGTACCCACAGCTAAAACAGTCGTGCCCCTCACATTTGTAACTTGCCCCTATCTGCTCGAGAATCCTCACTGAGTCCATCGCTGAGCTGGGTGGAACAGGGGCTCTGGAAGGTGGCCGGTCACAATCGCACGAGTCAAGGCCGCAGGGATCCTCTGTGAGGGTACCCGACGGAAAGCTCGAATGCATCTATGGCCGTCTGTGTCCGGAAGGATTTGCAGGCGCAGTTCGGTATCAGGTGTTCTGCAGGAAGAGCCGTGATACGTCCAGGTCCTTGAAGCAATCGAGGAGGGGGGACGTGCTCTTGGCATTGCTTACAAGGACTGAGGGACTGCATCTTAACCTTCCTATATCAAGGATGCAGATGTCTCTCAAACGTTTAGCTGTTTTGACAAGAATCTCAGGAGGCGAAAACAAAGAACCACTGGGGATATGTTAGGAGGCTGCTGGCCTTTGAGAAAGGCCTGGTTGTTGGTAAAGAGCATCTGATGTTAAGAGCATCCATTCAGATGGACCTTCCTGTTTTAAATACTACCTTTAAACTGGATAAACCCTGTATCTTCTAAGCAGTTGTATACTCTGTGGTCGTGGAGTGGTTACTGAAACATCATCCCTCTTCATGCTCCAAGGAATAAATTAGTTGATGTTTTTCTCTTTGTTGTTTCCCATTTTGTCCTGTCATCAGAAGTCATGCAGGATGCTGAAGCAGGTTCGCAGCATCCCCACCTGATACTGCATGATCCAGCTGTGAAACTGCCTCTGTTACTCTTTCCTTTAGTCTCTATCAGCTGCTGTTGAGCAAGGTTGATGTGGGTTGGTTTTGAAGCTGGTTTGAAGCTAAACTTGAAAATGCAGCTTTGTTGAAGCAGGGTTTATTTTTGTATTTTTCATTTTATCTTCTGAGCAAATTGGCAGATGAGTTTTGGGGAAGAGAGAGTTTCAGCCTAGAAAATCAAATTCATGGAGGCTTCCCTAAAATTAAAACTGGTTTATGGTTAAAAGTGAGATCCTTGTTTAAAAAATAAGCTAATTTCTAGTGGTTTATTGCAGCGTTAAAATACAAACAAAATGCCTTGACATCATTGCAATTGAAAGATCCATAGACCTGTGCTGATTCTGTTCCAGCTATAAAATTATTTTAAATGTTCATCTTTTTTCCTCCCCTCTGCTTAGGGACAATGAACATTTCAGAAGCACAATTTATTAATAAAAACCAAGGTACTCGTGTCATACTGTCTCTTTGCCTCTTCTGTTTAGCTTTCCATCCACACCTGTGTCTGGCTAGCAGATGGTGTCCTCTGTGGGAACATGTGGGCAGGGGGTGCTGGGGCAGCAGCACTTCAGCATCTTTGCTAAGCAGTCAGGCAGTTCCTGGTAGCCTTTTCCCACTGGTGTGCTCTCTTCCCAGCTTTTTCGGGGATGGAGTTCCTGGTGGTAGTAACCCTTGGGAGAGGTCAGCGCTGTAGAACTAGCACAAAGCAGTGTATGTCTCCCTTTCAAATCTTATCAAATAGCCTTGTGGTGAGTTGGTATTACCTCTATTCCCTCTGCTAAGCTTAGTTTGATAGAGGTGCAGTTGTTTAAAAAAAGTCAAGTAGGAATAAAAACAATATATAAACCTCCATTGCTGTGTGAAAGTATTAGACTTCCTTCCTTTCTTCCTAATTTGCTATTGATGTGGCATCTCTAAGTAGTTTATTGATGAAGTACTCTATTTGCTTTTCACTGCCCTGTTTTGTTCTTGGCCTTACCCCCAGGGCCTGTGAAACCCTTTAGAAATTCCCACTGGTGCTTTGTAAATGAGAACAAAGCTAATCACCTCCTGCATCTCTCCTGCTGCTGAAAGAAACTAGCAGTCTGCTCAGTGAGTCTTTCTGCTCAACAATACCACAGTTTCAAAGTCAGTCAGAATATTCTCTCTGTGAAATGTGTTACCTCAGGGCTCTTAAAAGTGATGGAGAATTAAATAAAGGCCTGGCATAACCAAAACCAATTAAGGACAATTCACAAGACTGTTGTATAACTGATGCAAAATAAGTGCAGTTCAGTCTGTTAACCTACTTTTGCTTGCCACATCCCCTACCATTATCTTACAAGTATCATCATTTGGGTACGTTGGGGTTTTTTTTGTTTTTTTTTTTAATGAGGGAATGTTCTGTCATTTTGTGATTTCAACACAGGAAATGGTAAAATTAACATCATGGATAAATAGTAAAATTATCTCTGTTCATCTTTAGTGCCATGTGGCTGACACAGCTGAGTGATATCTGAAAGAGCAAATGACAAGGAACTTCCTTGAATCAAATGTATAAACAATTAATTCCAATTAAAATACAAGCAGACATCCTCCTATACTTCCTGAAACTGTATGTGGTTGTAGCATATACAAAGTGAAAAATACATAGCCCCAGGCTTTCTTAGGTGTTTAGAGTCTGTCAAAGCTGTTGTGAGCACATCACAAAAGAGGATAATTTTATGTACCATGTAAAACATGATTAAGTGTGGGGAAGTAGGACTTTTGCTTCAGTCCTTCTGGGTGAAAGTGAGATGCTGTTTGTATCCATTGTATTTAAACTGTGTGTCTGTTGAATTAAGGACTTTCTAGCTATGCATGTACGTGTGGTCCATACATCTGCTATATCAATGTGCCAGATGTTATGAATCCAGATGTTCTCGTTCCTGGATTAGCTCCTCAGCTTTGCTGCTGCACAGCCCAGCACAGATCTGTTGTGTCTCACACTGCAAGCGTGGGGCTCACCAAAGCTAGGGACAGTCACACATCCTGGACATCCTGGCACAACCTTTTGCAGGGGTCTCATGGGGATGTTTGGCTGTGGTCTGTGACTGCTTGACTAAATGTCCCTGGAGCAGAGAAGGAATCATGCTTCTACAGTGATCAAAGGGTAGACCATGAAGCAGGATCGTGTACTCAAACGATCCACTCTGAGAAAGCTTGCTCCCCTGCTGCAGTCTTTATCATAACCTGTGCTTACATGGTACAGCTCATCAGACATTCCCCTCCCTCCCTCTCTTCCCATCACACAACTCATCCCATGGTTGAAAGGCCTATTAATAATAAGGGAGTCAGAGTCCTAATCCCTTATGAAAATGAACATCCTGTCCCTTTTGCTCCAACCCCAACACTAAAATCTTATCCATCCTAAAACTAGCTCTCTTTGCTGCAGCTCTATGGATTTCCCATGTTTTTGCCACTATACTCATATATTCCTGTGCCCTCTTAGGCAGCTCATGGCAAAGGCAGCTTCACACATTGTGCCTTCTCTAGTCTAGTCCCCATCAATGAGTCCAAAAAATTCGCAGCATGACTCAGTCCCATAATTGTTCTGAAAACCACACAGCCAGAGACACCTTTGTGTCTCCTTTGATTCACTAAAATGGTTCTGAGATTTATTACATTTTCTTGTCTTCTTGATCTACAGCTTAAGGGCAGTGGGCAGCCAATAAAAGATTCTCAGTACCTTGGGAAGGGCGGTTTGTCACTGGTGAGATCCCACTGTGATCTATGATCATCAAATCACACTAGAGGTGGCATGTGTTCCTTTTGTCAAGCCCCATCAGTTGATAAAGTATGAGGTCAGAAACAGCAAGAGCTTTGGCACAGGCAGAGAGGTTGATGAAGAACAACTCTCTGTGGCTGTGATTTGGAGCTAGAGCTGCTTGTGGTTGCATGAACATCTGTTACAAAATGGTCCTAGGGTAAATGCACAGATTTGGTCCTGCTGATGCATAATGCCTTTGCTGTTGAAGTTGGAAACTAGTCAAAGCAAAGAGACGGACTTAGGACTTTCAGCTACGCTTAAGTTGTCACTGTGTCTCCAAGGTTACTATACTTCTGGTTAACCTGATCAGAGTGGTCACCTCAGCTCACCCACAGTGTGGTTCTTTACTGGCTATGTTGGCAGCCCAACAGTGCCTTGCACCCCTTCCACATTTGACAGAAGCAGAAGCTAATGATCAATGACTCTTTAACACTTTTTTTGGCCGCTTGTTTTTTTTTTGTTCAGTCATGCACATATTGATGCAAGGTGATACAGACATGGGGCTCTGGACTCAGCCTGGACCTAATCCTGTACACTATAGTTTGTTACCTGTTTATGAAGCACTCTTGATGGGCATACTATTTTGTTCTTCCTTCTGCTCTGTCTGTGTACTGCTTTCTTGTCCTCACTCCCACCACCAGCTCATGGCTGCCCACAGAACAGTCAGGCATTAAATATGCCACAGGCTAATGAGTTCCATCAGGTTCCATCCCAGTGTGTGCTCAGTGTGCACAGTCCGCTGGAGTCAGGCAATTCACCTGGCTTTTAATTGCCTGATGCTTTTAATTCTCGATGGCCTGTGCATTATTGCAGTGCTCCATAGCCTGTGTTTGCTTACAGCTACCAATGTTCGATGGTACCAGTGCAGTCCAAGGCTGTAGTGCTGAGCAGACAGGGAGCCTGAGGGTTGTCAGCACCTGGAGAGCTGCAGGCCTTGGGCTCTAGGGGCAGGACTTCCACTACATGCTGCAGAACACACAGACCAATGTTTTGTGTCAATTCAAATAAAGCATCTTTTCTCCTGAAGGACTAAATAAATCACAGCAGCTGTCTGGCTGTCTACAGGTTTGGGCTGTTGCACTCCAGCAGCTCCTTGGCATCTGTGTAATGGTCTCCAATTTGACAACATGAAGTAAGAAAGAATTACTCACAGGAGTTAAATTTGAATTTTCTGGTGCTTGTTAAACCCCTACTGATGGAAATAAATGTATTTCCAGAAGCTGTAGGGTGATGAGGCAGGAAGGAAGGATGAGTGGGCAAGAATTGGTTTGGTACTGTCAGACATTAGGAGGGTGTCTGAAGTCCCAGCGCTTGCAGACTTTGAGATGGGGAAAAGGGTTCACATGGAGGAGAAAAGTCTCTGTACCTCTTGGATCTCAAATCTGTGTTTTTCAGTCCTGATTTATACACCAATTTTCAAGCAAACATTCATTTTAAATTAAGTAATTTTATGTCTACATTGTCTGGAATAGTGCTGTCTATATTGCCTATGTGCACAGAGACTTCTCCAAGTGAGATTTTAATCTGCAGCTGCTATGTTTAATAGCTACGATTAGGGAAATGGTTAAGAATACTTGATTTTATCGCATTTATACTTCCTTTTCTGTTAAGGAAGATGCACATTTGTGGTAGTGTTTTAATGAAACACAATAAAATGTTGATGGTAAGTTCTACAGATGATATGAAAAATGAGAAGGATGCTTCTAGAATATAAAACACAGTAGAAATTAATTCCTTTTGGTTTCTCTTTTATTTACCTTGATGGATCAAACTTTTATGTGGAAGGCTCATAGTTTCTTTTAAAAGCAACAAGGTGTTATGCTCTAGTGATGAAAGAGCTGAGGAGTTTAACAGTAAGTGCATTTAAAATTAAGTATTTGAGACTGTTTCATTGTCTGCTCTGTGTAAGTTACCTGTCTGCAGTGTGTGAGCTGTAGAAAATGTTCAGGAAGCTACTGAAGACTCATTAAGCCCATGGATACAATGAGAGAAGAAGCTTTTTGCCATTTCCAATGGAACTAAAATTTGGAAAAGGCAGATCATAGGGCCTTAATGGATCCAGCTGAGAACCAGGCTAAATATTGCAGAGATGAGACAAGACTGTTCCAGAAGGAACTGGTTCTGTTGTGAGCAGCAGCCAATTTTCTCCACCTGGCTCCATGGCTGGCATCCCCCTGACCACTTTTTATTTTAGCAATGTGGACCTACCTAGGGAGTTGTTTCTCTGACTTCAGGACCATTGCACACCCAGTATAAGGATGCTGTGCAATACTTCTAGGAGCACCAGACTGCTGGAAAGGGGAGCAAGTGTGTGCTTCTCCCAGGAAGGTGGTAGTGAGTGGCTAGTCAGGGAAGTGCACAACTGCAGGAGCCTGCAAAGTCCTACAAGTGGTCTCAGACTCTAATTTTGACATAAGCTGAGAATGCTAGTTGATGTTACTGTTCTCCTAGGCATGAACAGCACTGCTCTCCTCTTGAAGCTGGCTTTAGCGAAGAGAGCAGTCAGCTTTTATCTATTCTGCCACCTGTTTGATTGATGAATACATAAATCTGTGTTGTGTTCATCAAAGTAGTGCATGAAAGAAATATTTAGAATGCAATGCCATATGTACCAAAAGTTAGGAAATGCCTGGTTCTCAAATTTCCCGGTATAACCTAAAGGGATCTCACTCGGACATCCCATCTCTGTCTGGATGCAGGGAAGGTTTGGGGCAGTAAGCATAAAGGAACTGTGCAATTAGGAGCCAGTTTTATGCCTGCACATAAGTGCAGGCTTCACAGACAACACCAAATATGCCACTTCTGGTCATAGTTCAGCATTTGGATGTCAACTGCTTTTACCCTGCATAGCAAGGCTCTGATGCAGTGCTGAAATATAATAATATAATATATATTATATATAATAATATAATTCTGAAGTTTGTGAAGGCCAAAATTAGCATTAGTTATCTTATGTGAGTGTACTAAGTTACCCTACTATTACCTACAGAGAGTCACCTCTGAACCCTCAGTACAGTAACTGAGAGACTTTGGTGGTCTTGATACCCTCATTCTGTCGTGCACATCTGTATGGTTGGGGTCTGGGATGTTTGAAAAGGATTGCTGTCTCATGTGTTTGGCTCAAAAGGTAAGAAGGAGCACAATCCAGTATCCTCTTTCCTGCCCTTTAAGGACAAGGGCCTCAGGTCCCTGCAGTTTGGGAGATTGAGAAGGACTTAAACTGCTGGTGGCGAATGTATGAAGGAAGATGCTAGTCCTCATTTCTTAGCTGGGGAATTTTTGGCCCTGACAAGGAAGGAGAAGGATGAGAAGTGAGTTTTAGTGCTGGATATGTTGGCACTGCTGTGGAGGGAGAATAAAAAAACCTAAGGCAACTGTTCTTTTCTTTCCCCTGCTCAGGGATGGCATCCCTCAGTCCGTCATGGGGGCCCCAGGGTGGTGTGATAAGATGACATGAAGCACAGTCCTCCACCATCTCCCAGCTGCAACTGCTCTGGCAGCTCAGCTGTGTCTCTGTGCACTATGTGCTGCTGCTCTGCCAACAGGCTCAGCCCATCCTCAGCATGCTGACAGACAAGCTCAGGTGACTGGGGAGCAGAGACAGTTTGGAAGCTGATGCTTTGGCTGGGACATGTTTGCTTTGGCAAACTCTGCTACAAAAGCAACTGCAGAGAGCAGAGGTGCTTTGTGGTGTTGGCAGTGCCTGAAGTCAGCAAGAATTCAGAATGAGCCCTGACTTGAACCATCAGCATGTGCCTCATAGTGATGCCTTAAGTTTTAGGTTTCATGTTTTCCAGATTCTGTACTGCATTAGTATATAACTCTGAACTTCATATAAAGTGTTAGTAAGTTCTCTTCATAGTTTAGTTAGACAAAACAATCCTTTTCCAGCCTGAGAACCAAGAACAGTGTTGCAGCTTCAGGCCCAAAAAGCATAGACAATGGCAACTTGAAGAGAGTAATCTGGAAGGATGAGACTTCACAACCTGAAGCTGAAACTGGACAACTAACCCCAAAATGTAAATGGACCAAAACTTATAAAAGTGTGAAAAGTGTGATCTGTCGTCCATCTTGGGTGTAACCTTGGCTGAGCTCTTGTACTGCCCAAGGTGCGTCCTCTGAAGGCCTTTTTAATAAATACCTACTTTATTCTTTTAACGCCATGTAGCCTCTGTTCTAGGTAGCCTCTCAAGTCATCAGTAGCTCCCTCAATGCTTCAGTCATTCTGGAGTGTTTCCAACATGCTTTCCAACTTAGAGAAACTGAGAAGTGAAATAACAGAGGTTTAACATTCAATATCTCAACCAAAGCAGAGAGGAATTTCCAAGTCAAAGATACTTTTTTACCCCAAGGACATTCCCTGTGCAGAGTATGAATACGTGCTTCCTAAAAATGGAGGCCTGATCCCTTCACAGAAAAGGATCACAAAAGTCCATTGCAAGGGTTAAGTAATCCTAATGTAGGATGGACCAGTGTCCCCAGTAAGAGATATTAATTCACTTTTAAAAAGGAAAAGAAGGAGAGAAATGTCCCTTTCTGTTCCAGCATTCTTCATGGACAAGATATAAAGCCTTTGGCTGCATGAACATGTTGCTCAATAACCTGAATAACTGTTAGCTCAGTGCACATTGTAAAAATACTTGTATAATGTTCTAGGGAGCACATTCCCACTCTCATTAAACCTAACACAAACCCAAATACACTTCAGATTTATACTATGATGACAGTGAAGATGAATAAAGTTATTTTCTTCACTGTGGGGCCTGTGAAGTCACAAATAATGCAGCTGTTTAAGGTGATGGGCAGCCTAGGAAGTCAGGGCTGTGTTTGCTCAGAATGAGGTTTGCTGTTACAAAGAATTTTCCTTTATTCTCTGAGTATGATATAAATTGCTACTAGTCCCAATTAACTGTTTCAGTGATGACATCTTTCAGAGAAATAGGCTGGAACGGGAGAGGAGAAATATATAATGAGTGAGGTTTTCGCCTTTGCTCTGCCCTTTCTATAATGAATTAAATAAGAACGAGTAGTGAGGAAGAATAATCCATAAAACTCTGAAATGCAGTTGGAAAAAATGTTCCCTCATGCAGAAAACAGCCATCGGTCTGCCTTCTAAAGATGATTTCAGAAGCATTGGACTTGGTATTTTGAGAGGATGATGCTGGAGACAGAAGGGCCTGGAGCCAGAGTGCAGCCACAGTGCAGAGCAGAGTGGCTGCCCTGGGCAGAGCTCTGGTGCCTGAGGGCCACTGCTGCAGACTGTGAGCCACAGCCTAGCCAATGTCCCCGAAGATGCCTAAGCTATGCGGAATAGTTCAGCATCAGGAGCATGCCAAGGTATCTTAAGATCCCTTTAGCCCTATTTGTGGAGCTGCAATTTTCTCAGTTCAGTAAAAATCTGATTTAATGTCATAACCTCTCTGAGAAAGACTCTCCATTCCTCCCCTTGCCAGCTAAGGCACTGAATTTACTTGAATCCTTAATTGAAGCTTTCCCCCAGAAAGCACCTGCTGGCCTGAGAATCCCTCCAAGTGTTTCTGTCTCAAACTTGCTTACTCCTAAAAGATTTTAGAGAAAGTTTTCTGATCGGGGAACTTAAGAGCTCTGATTCTTGGTGCAAGGCAGATTTAACAACAGCAGGTAAACTGGTGAACACCCCTGGATGCCCAAGAGAACTGCTTTGAGGAGAGGCCATGGGAAGCACCTCTCTGCTATCGGCCAGTAAGCCCACAGCCCAGTGTGGAGGGGTGAATTGAAACCACCAGCCAGGGTGCTTGCCTTCTGTTTCCCAGAGAGGAATCCAGAGCCACCTCTTTTGTCCATGATAGGGATTGTTCACCAGTATTTGAAACTGTGAACTTTATATCACTGTTTTATACTGCAGAATAGCACGCTCTTCACCCATCCAATAAGAATCATCCAGCATCTTTGTGTATAAATCTGTTAGGTCATGCCTGCGTTTCCCTGCTATTGTTTTAGGAGTCTCCTTCCGGTATTTAAAGACGGGAAATATCTTCTTTAATATCTGTCTTCCAGCTTTGAAGCTGTGCTGAACAACAAAGACAGACAAACATTTAATTCTCCTCTAATCCTTTAAATACCTTTACAGGCACATGGCGTTCACACGCTGTTAAGTCCCTCTCCTGTAGCAGCTGTACGTCTTCTTTTAACTCTGCTTCTAAAGCCTGCAGCTTCAACTGGGGTGGAACAGGAGCCCGTCCTCCTGTGGTGGCTGTCCTTCTGGGTGGTATGGAGAGGGATGGTTTTCCATAATAAAGCAATCATCTGGATTGAATTGCAGATACCTAATCCTCTCACAAGGTACTCCTGTTTAGTTTTGTGAAGCGAACAAAGACATCAACTTAGACATGCTCCGGGCTGGATTCGGGTATCTCTTAGAGCTTCTGATCATTCCTGTGATTAGCCAGCCTGATCTGGTAACTTTAACATAAAAGTGCAAGCACAGGATCAAAATCTTTTTCTTCAGGAAAGGGAGCTGAAATAGAAGATTTCTTTAACTTCACTCTCCAGGAAAACATCTGAAGGAGCAGACACGACAGTTGGGACAAACCTATCTCTCTCAAGCCTCCTGCTGTTTTTTTATGGTGTAGGAGCAGAGTGGGATTTGAATAGTTGCCTTGCAGGATGGGAAGTGGGCTGGGATGCATTGCTCTTCATATGCATTGGTAAGCATTCATTGACTTAAGCCCCACAAAACAATTTAATTTTTTTCCCCTTTTCTTCTGCAACATGAAAACTTTTCACTTGTTTTCAATATTTTTGCTGCCTTTCTGTGTGGACCCACGAAGACATTTAGTCTGTTCCACTGGCTGAAGACAGATAAGCACACCAGTATCATTTCTGACAGCTGCCTAAGTAGGTCCTGAGGACCCCATAACCTCCTCAGACAGTCCATCCCCATATTATCCTTCCTGTTAAAAAAATTCCACCTGGCATCTAACCTGAAGCCATGATTTCTTGGCCTGAAGAGATCATTATGGAAAATACCCAGTCTTTTCTCCCCAGCAGCTGTGATCTATCCATTCAAAGACTCTCTTTCCTATTCCCACTCAAATCTCCTCCTCTTCAGGCTAAAGAACCTTCATTCTTGTCTATATATTTTCTAGTCTTCTGTTCATTTGAATTGCTTATTTCTGCCTGGTCTACATCATATTACCAGGGTGGCACTATTCTACGAGCTAAAATCTGAGGGCCAGACATCATCCTTTAGATCAACGTAGGCGTGCGAGCTGGGCTTTGGGCTCCTTATCAGAAATCTTGCCTTTTATCAAAGGCTGTAAAAGCCTGGTGAAAGCATTCTCTAATGAAAGCTTAGATAATTTAATAAAAAGTAGCATTTCTGGAGCTAATCTGTCATCCAAGTGCAGAGTTACACTGTGCCGCCGTGTTGGTGGCCATTGGGAGATTTTTCTTTATTGCATGCTCTCACTTGCTGAAAGCTAAAACTGATCTAATAGCAGGAGGCTTTGGAGACACAGTAAAGTGTATAAAAAAGACTCAATTCTAAATTATTTTTTTTTAAAAAGAAAACCAAAAGGGGAAGCCAAAATAGGCCACTACTGAGGGTTAAAAAGACAGATGTAACAAAAGAATATTTCTGAGGTTTTGTGCTGTTTTGTGCACTTGAGTCACTTATAAAAAGACTATATTCAATGTTGAGAAACTAATGAAATGTTCTTCACGAAGAGTTTTTTAAATTCCTTTTTTTAATGATTTACTTCTTTAAATAGCACTATCTTTTTATCTGTTGAAAGCTTCTCTTTGTAACCTTCTAAAGCACTCTAGATATTTTCTGTGAGAAGGTTTTAAACTCCCCAGTATAAACAGATGGTCTATTGGTATTTGTATGTCAGAAGCTAGTAGTTTATATGGTGAAACCCACTAGATTAAGTCTTTGGCATTGGAGGGAAAGTTAATGAATAAGATTATCTTGTGATGGCTTTACTCTAGTAAGATCCACACAATTAATCAAGACCAATGCGGCTATAATAACATAAAGATGTCATGTAACTATGGGCAAACTCTTTAGTTAGTGGATTTGTTACTTAAATGAAGGGAAAAGTTGGCTTTCAGGGAGTGTTTTGCATGAAATCCTGATTTTAGCTGTACTAATGCAGTTAACTTGCAGCTCACATGTGAATAGGGATGGCACACAGCCCTGCAGCTTTGATCAGCCTTTTGGAAACACACATGGGGTTCCTACGTCTGCTGTAGACATCCTGTGAGCCTGGTTATCCAACAGACCAAGGCTAACATGTTCACACTGAGGCAATCAATGAGAGGACAATGGGGTTTCTTACACGAATTTTAATTTGCTGTAGAGTTAGGTTATTCATAAAGATACTATGAATAACATTATGCTGTCTAGAAGTCTTGCTGAAGTAACATGGAACAAAAGCACAATCCTTAAGAGAAGAAGGAACTCAAAAAAGGAATAAACATTCATTGACAAAGCTGTTGTGTAGATTCTCAAAGGGTTATATTGTCCAATGCATGTATTCTTAGTTATCCTTCAGTATTTACCTTAAAGACATTGCTAAATTTGAGGAATCAAATAATATAGCATGCACACCCTGAAATCTCTTTTTTTTAAAAACTGCACTTTGGGAAAACTCATCAGCCTCCTTCTCAAATAAATTTGAAGAGATGCAGCCAAATTACTGAGTCCCCACCTGTGTTTTTTCTTGAAAAAGTTAGATGTCTTTCAGTGGTGGAAATTCCATTGATATACAAATTATACTCATATATTAACCTGTATGTTATGTGAGCCCACTTGTTCATGAAATCAGATTATGGAATTAACCCTATAGGTCATATCTACAAGAAGAAGCTTTCCATATCAGATCCTTAAACAATACTACAATAATTTCTAATAAGTATTTCTCAGTAGCTGGTACTCTAGGACTGCTTCAGGAACTAATTTAATGTTTTTTTAAAAAATTTTAGGCCTCTAGATTTGAACTTCCCTGTTGTACTTAGAGGTCAGGTAAGCACAAAAGGCCATTTGAACACATTCCCTGGTTTTATTTTCACCATGACACTCCAACATAATGGTATCAAGGACAAATCCTGCCCTTACATGATATTCATTGACTTTCACAACAACCAGGAGCTTTGCCTTTCATCTCAAATTGATATTGAGGGATAGGTTTTGCCATCAGATCTCTTGACTTCAAGAGGAGTGCATGGATGTACCTATACTCAGCATTTCATCCAAACACTTAACAGCACCACAGGGTTTTTCCCGATGTTCCTGGGCAAGAAGGATAAAACAGAGCAACTGTGTCCTGTCAAACAAGGCAGACCAGTCAGCCAGAGTGAAAACGTGTCAGGCAGTCCTCCAAAAAAATGTAGATAGAGCATCTTTGTTGTCTGAAGCCGTGTACAGGAATGCACGACAAGTCTGGGGAGAGTGAGTAGCTCACCAGGCACACGGCAGTGCAGCCAGGTGAGGCTTTATCCCTGCTGCTCTGGGAGGAGCAGGCTCCCTCTGCCACTGCTTGTCCTGGGGGTGCTGGAGCAGCTCATCCAGCCTTGGTACCCAGGCACACAGCACACCAGCAACATGAAGATCCACAGGTGTCCACCCACAAAGGCCATCGCTTGCTGGGTGCTCACACAGGAGGCTGGGTCATTACAGGAAAAACAATCATTTAAGCTTCAGCTCTTCTAAAGGAGCTCCTTGCAATAAAAATGCCAATTCGCCAAATGTTGCAGTCAGGTTGAGTTTCCTTTATTTGTTTAGGTTTTGGCTTGGATTTGTTTTGCTTTGTTTGTTTAGTTTTGTTTTTGCAGGTTTTGTTTTTTGTTGTTATTGTTTGTTTGATTTTTTTTGGTTCGGTTTTGTTTGGCTTTGTTTTTAGTTTTTTAAAGATGAAATTTCTAAGTCCTAATCAACCTGCTTTTTTCAGCTTGCCTGACATTTTCTGGACCCAGAATGCCTAATTTAAAAATCATGATGAAGTAAGCTTTTACCATGGTTGAAACTTTTATTGTGGCAGGAGGAATCCTGTCCATGTCATCCCAGTCCCTGCAGCTGCCAGACCTCCATGCTGCCGTGGGAGGGAGCAGCACTCTTGGCTGTACTGCCCGAGCTGGTAGTGGCTCCCACCAAGTGATTTGGATGCAGTGGGAAAGGTCAGCCCTTGCCTGGGCCTGGTGCAATTCCTGCTGTGCTGCATCTGGCCAGGCAGGGAAAATACTCACTGGCACTCATGTCTCACACCTCCTCCATGTGGCCTTGCTGGCTGCTTCTCCCTGGGCACTGGAGACAGTCCAGGGGACATTTTCTGGCAAGGAAGCCATGTGGCACAGGGTGACTTGTATTTTATATTGTCTTATCCCTCTCGTCCTGCACCCACTGTGGGAATGGCTCTTGATTGTGAGACCTGCAGGAGGGTGGTCATGGCCCCCACGCACTACCAGGGACTCCGAGCCTGGTGGCAAGACAGCCACGCTCCAGGGACAGGGAGGGGTCCCAGCCTGTTTTCCAGCTCACTGACAAAGATGTACCTTCTTCAGGTGGGCAGCAGCCCACATTGTGCCTGCCTCTCTTTTTGCCTTTACAGCTGAGGTAGACAAAGACACACCTTTAGTTTCTTGATCTGTTTCAGATTTCCCTGAGCAGGACTCAGTAAGCCCACCCAGTCCACTCAGAGTGGGTGAGTGGGACTGTACCTTATTTTCCCCCTTGAGTGCAGGGGAAGCACTTTCTATCACCCGTGCTGGAAGTGCTGAAACGAGGAGAGAGCCACACACCTCCTGGGCAGCTCCTCACTTTGTCATGTCCACCCAGGATCAGGAGCATGGGCACAGCTACTGCAGTGGGACACTGGGCATCTGCCAGCATCCTCCCCCACCCCTCCTGTGAAAGCACCAGATGCCAGGGCAGGACAAAGGAGCCATTTGTGGGTAGGAGTCAGATACAATGGAGGGACCGAGCAACAGACGCAAAAAAAACCCCTGTGAGGGGAGCAGCCAGTAGAGCTGTGCTCTAGGTGCTGTGAGGGGCAGCCAAGGGAGGTGCCTTCCTGCTTACCCTGTAGGGGAAGGTGAGCAGAGAGGGACTGAAAGGGTGGATGTGCTGCATGGCAGTCCCTCATCAACAGCACCAGCAGAGAAGCAGTTAAGATGTGGGGAGCCCTTTTGTTTTCCCTACATCTCAAAATAGCACAAAGCAGCCTTTGAGCACAGGCAGCGATGTGCTGACATTTGTCCCTTCGAAACATCCCCTCCACCACCCCTTCTGCTCAGTTCATGGGGCAGGAAGAGCCGCCCACTTGGAGATGGAGCCGGAAAACCTCTCGAGGAACGGGACACTTCCTCAGGGCTGACCTTCTAAAAATAGCCTGGTAGGGATGAATACTTGTGTAAAACAAGCTGGCGACACAACGCGATGTTGTACATGCTGGAATAGGCTGGAATCTCTTTAGGCTAGAATGAGGTGTAATGTGAAGAAGGCAAGGAGGAAAGGAGTAGCCAGCTGTCTGACTTCTGGCTTCTCATTAGGGGTCTCTGATAGTGAGGGGAGTGGGACAAATATCTCCAGGGTATGATCCAGGGCAGGGCATGGGGACCTAGCCAGCCCTCTTGGGGTAATTAACTCCTGGGAGTACAGTTCTCAGCTTTAATTTTTGCAGGATCCCAAAGCAAATCTGCTACAAGATTCCATCAACCCATTCACCAGGAGCTGAAACAGCATTTTTTGTTAACCCTTATTTGTTAACCCTTTCTGGTAGTGAAACCATGTCTTCAGTCAGTAGGAAGATGTCACAGCTTGCTGGCAAAAAGGCTCCTGGAAACTGCCAAATGTTCATTTTTTTCACACCCCCCCCCCCCCCCCTTAAAATATCACTGTAGTTTTAATTTACTCAGATGAATGAGCAGGTGACTAAACAGACATTCAATATAAAATTCATAGTAAGAAAAGAGACACCTGGGATAATTTTGATTGATTTACTTGGCAGAGTTTTGATAGCTACTGAAAAACATACTATTCATGTTTAGGTGAAAAATAAATGGAGTCAAATAAGTGTCACTGCATAGTACTAGGAGGTATATACAGCCACATGTAAAAATGCATAAACACAAACACTTCTGTACAGCAACTTTTTCTTTTCAGTCTGTATAGAGAAACACTGGTTTATAATATGGGGAAAATATAAAGCAGACATACATGCAACAAGGACATGACAGTTACATAGGTCCCACCTGCCTCTCAACAGCTGAAATAACAATAATAACAATAATTATAATAATAAAAGCCTTTTTCGGGGATAAAATTTGAAACCTGGAATGTTTTCATGTTGAGGTTTCCAGAGAGCTTCAGATGTGAAACATATCTGAAGGTGATTTAAAGGCTTGATTCAAAGCCCTGTGAAGGCAATGGAAAAACTCCATTGGTTTCAGTGAGCTTGGGGTCAGACCCAGCTATTTAACCATGATCCCATTCTGCCCTCCCCCAAAACCCAAAGTTGAAATCTGCAGATAAAAATAAACAATCATATCATACAAAACTTTGTATATAGAATACAAAAGGTAACAGTTGACTTTTTGTATAAAATACAACTTTTTGATAGTATATTTATTTCACATATGTATAAATATAACCCAAATAATATGATTTTTATTATTCCTACCAAAATATTATTACTTTTTGTTGTTGTTTTTACAAAAGTTTACAAAACAAATAATTCTTTATATTTACAACCCAATACTGTGAAGAGTGCCCAGTCAATGATGAAAAATAGACTTTAAGGGTAGTGCACTTAGCCATTGCAAAGAAAGAAAAAAAAGACACTAGCTCCATTCAGATACAAGTGTTCTGAAGAAATGGTACTGGATTCAAGTTTTGGTTGCAAAAGTCTTTCACAAGCTCATATTTCAAATGCATCAGGCATATATATACAGGACTGGAAATGGCCTCTACCTTTTTTGAATTTACTTTAGACGGGATGTAATTTTGCTCCCAGGGGTGGCACTCACAGCCCAGTGTCTTTTGCACTCCAGGCTGAGGCCAGCAGGACAACTTTCAGCATTGAGTCCACCACTGCATGATATCATAGAACCATAGAATCCTAGAGTATCCTGAGTTGGAAGGGACCCACGAGAATCATTGAGTCCAACTCCTGACTTCTTGGGACCTCAGCTGAACAAATTTTTTTACATCATTTGAGGATCTGGAAATCAGTCTGGCCTTAATACAGAAAGCAGTGGTGGCTTTTTCAATGGCATGTGAGGGTGGTTGAAGTTACCAGACTATAGTGCCCATTGCTCATGGTGATACTAACTCAGCCTTGGCCTCCGTGGCATCCATCGCAGCTGTCTGTTCCTACCAGAGCGTTGGCAGTCACTGCTGACCTGCTCGTGGACAGGGAGTGTGTGAGGCAGATAAGCCAATCCTCCTTTCACTTCAAACTCATACAGCTACTACTTCACTCTAGTTTTGCATGATTTATACAGGACACATTTGTTACATCACATCTGTATCTCTCCAAGCTTAGGTGGGACCCCAGTGGCCTGAGCTGAAAAGCTCTTCAGAGACTTGGAGAAACTTCTACTGACATATCAAAGGAACCGCATGCACCCTGGCCAGAACTGGGGAGAAGAGGGAGCTTTCTGGGCAGCTGAGTCACCACATTACACATTGCAGGGGTGTGCAATGATCACTAGCTGGGCTGGCAGAAGGGACTCTTCAGCAGGCTTTCTTGTCCCTCTTGTTTCTCTGGGAATGAACAGCCTCAACTGGCATATCTAACTAAATGCCCATGTTACACCTTTTGTGGAGGTGCTGGTGCTCGTTTTTGTGACGATGCTTCTTGAAACATCCTGAAAAATTGTGCCCATTTGAAATGACAGGGTGAAATGACTGGAAAAGCCTTATTAAAACCTCTTACAAGAAGTAGGTCAGATAAGTGCAGAGGCTATTGTCAAATAGTCTACTCATCCCGCTGCCACTAACAAGGATGAATAAAGCACTTGCACGGGCTGAGCAATGCCTCTTGGCACCAAGGCATGCGAACGTAGGCATTGTATTCCTTTGCCACATCTAGTTTTAGTTAATTCAGAGGAGGCTGTGAAACACATTGCACCACATCATTTGAAGGAACAGCATTTTCATTTGAATTGCGAGATCTGTTCCCATCCATGAATCCTGTCTGAATCACCATGGAGCTGCTTTATAGTGACATAGCATATCCTTCTGATGCCATTTCTGACCAAGACCATAGCAAAAAAATTCATAGAGTCAAGACTATTCCCTGGCATAGTCTAGTCATGTGGGACAGCCTGTATCCTTACTGCTCTGCTTTGTTAGCCTTCAAGGCAAGGTGGCTGCAAACTGCTCATGGGAATGGTCCTTGCTCAAGGATATCTTCCTAGTGATGCACAGAAATTGCTCAGGGCAATATTAGCTGGTCTGTCCCCAAACCCAGAACAGATGATTGAGTCCAGTGCCTGGAAATAATCCCCATAACTGTTTCATGTACAAACACAGATGTGGCTGATGGAGCTTCCTGCTGTGAGTTATAATTGATGTGCATGCTAGTTTCAGGGGCAGAGCCTCTTGTACTCCAGACGGAGGCTGTGGGGACCTGGGACATCACCAGAACTCTTTCAACTCCCGCAATATAGCAAAGGAGAAAATAGGATGGAACCAAAATGCTGTGCAATCAAAATGGCAGCTTTCCCCCAGGCAGGTAGATGATGATGGCATTTTGTCTGGGCTAAACCTGTTTGAGAGAAGATCAGGCTGAACTACTTGATTGATACTCACCATGATTTGAGATGAAAATGAGGACAGTGGCTTAGCTGAGCCACTTTAGGTATTTGCCCTCCTCTAAGCTGGACTGGGAGAGTAGTCAGAGTCAAATCATGAGCACCCTTCTCACTCAAGTTTCTATGAAGTCACTGAAGTCCCTGGGGCAGGGAAAAGTGGCAAAGTGAGGATCCTGAGCTTTGGTAGTAGTTCGTCTCATGTTTCCCTCAATGCCCAGAATGACTGTGCTGCTGGCAGAACAGCAGCATCCTCTGAATACTCTCTGCAAACACTGATGAAAGGGAGAGCACAAATGCCAGAACACACCGAGTAACATGCTGGGTGATCTGTTTCCTTCTTCCCTTGGATGAGACCACTTACCCTGCTGTGTGCTACAAAAGGTACAGGGTTTATAACAAAATCATTGGGAAAGCAAATATAAGTTTGTACTGTGCAGAAGTAAACAGTTTTTGTAATGCCGTGAGATTTACACAGGGCTTGATGCTGTCAGGGCTGAGCAGTCCCAAGGAAGTTAAGGGCTGTGAACACGATGACTGAAGAGCTGTGGACCACTTGGGGTCTTACTTGCACTCAGAGAAATGATGTTCCACAGCCCATACCACTGTCTGGTGCTTCCATGTGTGGGAAGCTGAACACATTTTTTTCCTGGAGCCCCTCTGAGAAGAACCAATGAGTTTGCAATGGGCTGGGCACAGGTGTGGGGAAGAGACCCTTCACATGTTTTCACTTCTTTGGGGCAGGCAGGAATATCACTTACACTGTCACTTCAGTTTTGTTCTTAGAGCTCCTCTTCAAACCAGGCAGTTGCTCTGTGTTGTATTTTAAAGGAAAGCCCAGTTACTGGAGTGTAAATTAATAAAACAGGTTGTTGGCATCTAAAGAGAAAGCTAATGTCCTTGCTGCCTCTTCATCTGGTTACCTCTTGGTACTGTCACTTAGGAGTGGTTCCCTAAAATTTCATCGAGGTTGATGTCTTTCATCCAGTCATCATTACCAGGTTCTGTTTTCAGTAAAGAATCTATAAAATCCGAGTCACTGTTGAGCGCAGGTCCTATACTGTCACCTTGCTGGTTCAGAAAGTCAAACGCTAGGTCATTACCATGGTCACTTCCTTGGTAAGCCCGGGAGGTTTGGTTGGTAGTTGTGAAACCGGTTGATGGCAGAGATGATGGCGGTGTCATACTTGTTCCTGGCTGATTCAAGGTAGGCACAGTCTGTCCCCTCAGCTGATTGGGTCTTATGCTGAGCCCTCGTAGGGAGCCAGCAGATTGTCCATTGAGAGTCTGGTGCATTTGGTTTAGAGGGGGCCTCATTTGGACTCCCGCCGTTAACTGGTTAGGAGGTGCCAACGCACGCGGAGGAAAATGCTGGTTGCCAACATTGCGCTGCAAGGACTGGTTAGGATATGGAGTGCCGGTGGGGAAACGGACCCCTGCAGGTTTCAGTGCATCCTGCTGCTTCACTGCAGCCTCTTGTGGGGCCCAGTTCTGGGCACTGGCAGTAGCTGTGATCATCACATTGGCCGGCCGTTGAGCAGGGATGCCTGTCGCTCCATGGGTCAAGCTTGGCCTTATTTGCTGAGAGTTGACCACTGACCCTGTCCCAAAAGCCACCCCGTTGTTCCCCTGTGTCATGGTTTGCTGTCGGGACACCATGGGGTTATTCTGACTGGGCAGAACCTGATTTTGGTTTCTGTGTGGCTGCATTTGGTTCATTCCTGAAGTCACATTGTATGTGCTTGGTTGGTTGCAAGGAAGGTTCCCGTAGCAGCCCATACTCCGAGCAGCAGGAACAGAAGGCATTCGGGTTCCAGCAGGGGTGGACATGAGGCTGGAGCTCTGGGCCATGATGCTATGAGTTGAAATTGGGTTGGATAAGGACATGTTGTTGGAACTCATGCTCACAGCTGGTGAACCACCTGGAAAGGAAAAAACAGAAGTGTTACAACAAGCATGAGCACATCAACGTGTGGTGTCATTCAAATACCAACAGCTCAAAAATCCAGTTTTCTATGAACAGAGTTTCTTGAAGAAGACACATTGTTCTTAAGAGGACTTACATGAACTTGCTCAAGGCCTTGAAGATGCCTATCATCCAAAGGGTGGTTTGGTCTATAATAAGCCACCTGTGGTCTTTCCATCCCTTCAGAGGAGAGCACATGAGCCAAAACTGGTGTTCATTGTGAAAGAAATATTGGAGCAGGGAAGGATAGACAGAACCACTGGGCAGGAGAGAAGACTTTCCTGCCTTCCTTTACAGAAGCACTAGACACGTCAGACAGGACAAAGCTTCTCTTAGTGATCAGAGATCAAGAGCTTTTCTTCCTTAGAGGGCATGGCTCATCCTGGATCCCTCTAGACACAATGGAGAGTGAGATGCACTTTCATCAGGCTCCTTTTCCACCTTTCTTAGACACCTACAGCAGCAGTAGCCATCCTTTTTTGGAAATGTCTGTCTCAGATGACAGCAGGAGCTGAGACTGCATCTCACATATTTGTAGTCGTATGCTGGGACAGGAGCTCAGCCCAGTCTGTGATGTGCCTGTCCTCCCACGTGGTGGCCAAGCAGGCTTGAGGACATGACTCAGTGCTGTGCCTGGTGAGCCTCACACATGCCCCTTCTAAGCTCTCTTCCCAGCCAGGCTATGGCTATTTGCCTCTGCAGAAACAGACTTGCCCATGAGAGAACCACACATCATGTGCCAGTGCTTGCTGCACCTGAACATCCCCTTTTGTGCATCAGAAAACTACAAGTCATGAGTTGGCACCAATTTATCACTCCTAGCTGATTCTTGCCCAATGGAGAATTTTCCTGTACTTGATATCTGCCAATGGAAGACGAGAGGATTTTCTTGCCTTCAGCCCCTAAACATTGGCACAAGCTCACTTCTTTGGCTACATAGCATCTATTTTGAGGCCACAGTAGGTAATTTATACCATCAAGGCTGAGTGCTTATGCAGTGCAAGACTCAACTAATCCCTGAGAGACTGATTGAGAAAGACCAATCACTTTTTAAACAGCCAGTGTAGATGTCACTGTGGAGAACCCTCTCTGCACACAATCAGCTGCTCCACTGTAATTCCCTTTGCTACTGTTGCTTCCAGTACAAATCCTACAAGAAGCACATCTTGAAAAAGTCAGGTTCAAGGATGAACCATTCACCAAATGAAAGGAGATGTTTCTTCACACAATGTGTGGGTCAGCTGAGGAAATCTGTGCCACATGGCACATAGAAACTAAATTCTCACACCTCTTTGGGTGGCCCCCAGAGTGTGAGAAAAGCTGTCAAATGAGCTTGCTATCAAGGTACTACTGAATTCCAGGAATTCTCTGAGCCTTTCCCAGAGGAGGAACGAGGAGATTTTCTATTTCATAGGGTGCAACTAATAGCAATTGTTGGGCATGAGACACTACCTTGGTTTAATCCTTCATATATATGGCAAAACCAGATAGAATTTGACTAACTTCGGCTTCATCACCAAATCTTATGATATATTGGTCTGCGTGATTAATTTTATTAGTTGTTCCATGATAAATTCCTTCCTACTATACAGATGCTTCAAGACTGTGTCATGCTTGCAACATTCTCCAGGTACTTCAGTCTCAGTGTGTGGCATGTTTTTCAGTCCTTTGGTCCTTTTGGAGCTCCTGACATAGTTTTTGACGTTTGATTTCAGAGCTGTACATCATAGGTGGTCACAGTAATAACCTTTGCACATCTGCAATGTGGAGGTAAAGTAAGCTCCATTTTTCCAGTTCAGCAACATCACGGACAATGTTTGCATATCCAGTATCACACAGACTGCTCTCAAGTGATATCTGGAGACCTGTCAGCCATTTCCTTTTGAGATATGTTAATTTTGTGTCACACAGGTTTCTTAACCTAAATAGGCAGTAGGAAGTGAGATGCTTTAACAGGCATAATCTAGACAGCTATTGCCTTTAAGTTGTGGTTTCAGTGAAAGAGATATCATGCAAGTTTGAAAAGATTCTTATAACATCAGCCCATGTTGCTTGAAATTAATTACATCTTCCCCTTCCAAAATTCTTTATTATTTGGGCTGTATCTGCACCCCAGCAGTTTTGCTGAGCTCTGCATTAGCCTACTAAGGCTGCAATTATCTACTTAGTCTTTTAATTTTTATCATGGCATTAGCAGTCTCCCTTGGTTTTCCAGACTAAATAAAAGGTGACACAAAGAATTTGGAGAACCTCTCAGACAGTTCTTTTAAAACTCTCTAAGACAAATCATGGGCATACATATTGTAAAAGCCTATGTTTAGGAACAGCTGTTTAATATACTGTTCCTGTTGAAATTTCACCATAACGATGTTCAGCTTCCACAGACTGGAACCAAATAACAAATTATATATTTCTGCCTTTTTCTGCATTATCTTTATACATATGCTATTTCCATTTAGTAATGGATGCAAAGGACTCATTTTTTTCCTTAAGGACTTAAGGAAATAAAATAGCTCTTCCCAAATCATTATTAACACTGAGTGTGACTCCACAGCCAGAGTTCTTATACCAAATCAATATAAACACAGATACCTAAATTAAGAAGCTCCCCCTGTCCCGAAGGCTGCCTGTTCCAACAAACAGGCTCTAAGTCAGAGACACTTGACTGTAGAGGATCTAATTATCCTAAGAATTGTGTTGTCCCAACTTAAGCACCTAAATTCAGTCCCTGATCTGGGCAGCCCCTGGGACAGGATATGCTATGGGGAGTTCACCTGGTTTTAGCCCACAAGGGACAATCACATTCTCACAATCAGTGTTCAGCTGGCAACCACATGATTAGCCCCTTCTTCAGCTTTGCTGGTGGGTTGTGCATTTTTGGAACTACTGTAACATCTCCTAGGAAGACAGGCTGAGAGAGTTGGGGTTGATGAGCTGGGAGAAGAGAAGGCTCTGAGGTACTTTCCAGTACCTGAAGGAGGCTACGAGAGAAAGAGAGGGACTTTTTACAAGGATATGCAGTGACAGGATAAGGGGGAATGACTTCAAATTGACAGAGGATAGGTTTAAGTTAGATATAGGGAAGAAATTTACTTAAGGGTGGTGAAACATTGGAATATGTGAAAGAGTTGTCAATGTCCCATGCCTGAAAGTATTCAAGGCCAGGTTGGATGGGGCTCTGACTAACCTGGTCTAGTGACAGAAGGTTTGGAACTAGATGATCTTTAAGGTCCCTTCCAACCCAAACCTTTCTGTGATTCTGTGATCCTTTTGTAGGGGAGATAGGGATGGGGCCCTGATTTTTTGCTCCCTTGAGCCCATATTAAAGAGGAGGAATGCTACAGAATTCAGTGGCATTTCAAAAGATCTGGAACAGCAAGCTGGGGAGAGATGGTTCTCTCCAGCTGAACTACAAGTTTGGAGAGTCACTTCGTTGGCACTGGGACGAAGCCCCTCTTGGGGTGACCCTGCCAGCTATTGAGCAGACCCCAGGGCTGCCATCACACTGCTCCTGCAAATGCTATACTTTTTAAAGAACACAAGTGTTTTGGAAGGGGTTGTACTTGTTGCCAAAAGACGAAGCTTCCTTTTTCTTTGTTTTGCTATTTTTATGCTTTTATTTTTAACGCAAGTATTTTCCATTCTTATTTCTTCCAGATGGGAAGAAATGCCTTCCCCAGAAGCACTGTGTACAGCAGCTGGGCACCCCAGGCTATAGCAGTTCAGAGAAACAGCTTCCCTATCCAATTCACCTGCTCTTCTCTTGGGGGTTTCTTGCCACGGCATGGCACTGTGGGGAAAAGTACAGAGAAATAAAATACTTAACCAAGTTTCTCCAGCCTGTGCAATTTTATTTAGCTTTTTGTTTCTTCTTCCCTGATCTGACCAAAGCTATTCCCAGAAAAAGGGAACAGTTTCCCTACTGTTAGTCCCTTATGCAAGAGTTTCCTAATCGCTCCATCTGGTAGCTTTGCTGGAAGCTCCCAGAACAGCCCTTTCTCCCAGCCTACCCTGAAAGGCCATTGTCCTGCCAGGGCTCACTCAGCAGGGACTTGAGATTTGAATGAACAAGTGCTGCCATTCCCACGTGTTTCAAACCGAGGAGATGGGACCCCAAATACCACAAGACCGGCAAAGAGTCCATCAGATTAACAACAAGAGCCGCCACATAACAATGGTCTAAGTGGTCTACTCACTTTGGAACCTTTCAGACATGTGGCTGCACTCACTTCCATTTTCTCTCTCAGGCTAGAAATGGATCGTTTTTAGAGTCTCAATTAATAATTTGATTCCAGGAACAAACCTTTAAACAACACACCAAATCACAAGATTCCCCAGCAAAATGCTGGGGTTGCCAAAGCATTTATTTGGGGAGTACAGGAGGTACCAAGCCAGTGAGCAGGGCGCTCACCATGGGCTATTACACTGGGATGCTTGAGCCAGTTTACTGGAGAAGATTAACACCCAGGTCCATTAGAAAGCAGCAGTTTCAAGCACCAGTTTGCAGGCTGCACCAAGCTTATCACTGTTAGAACTTGTAAGCAGAGCAAAGGAGTGCATGAATGCTGCTTGAGTGGCCCAACCTGGCCCATCCCTACAGAGCTGGGCTGGGGGTCCCACACAGATAGCAGGCTGGGCAGAGAGGTGGTATGTGAGTTCTGTACTTCAGAGCTCATTAAAATCATAATAGAAGCTGAAAAAGTTTTGCTGCAAAGGACAGGTAAGAAGGAAAGACTCAGATCACTGGCTGAATCTGCATAGCCAACAGTTATGGAAAAACAACAAAAAACCCACTTGTTTTTCCTTAGCATGTTGCATACAAAAATATCCTAGAAGGCAAAGGATCCTTTTTATACTTACAGACACAGACGCTTTTGCAGTATAAAGAAAATCCTTTGGTCCCATCTGCTGCATTTCCCCTACCTCCTCTCTCCTCAGCATTTTTTCTTTATTCTGCCTTTGCTCTCTGAGTGGCCTTCAGCCAGTCAGCAAGGTGAACAGTATGAAAAGCCAAACAAGCAATCCTGTGCTTCAAAAGCTAGGAGGTCAGGGCACAAGAGCTGAAGCAAAGGACTAGTCCTGAAGTGTTGGGCATTTCCTGCCCTGGGCAGTTCTGGCAGAAAGCAAGGGCTTTTACTCTACTGTTAGACTGATCTTTTGAAATGCTCCTCGTAGAGCAGCACTAGGGCCATGACCACAGCCTATTAAACAGGCAAAAAGTACCACCCATGATGGTGCCATGTGGATTACTTAAAAATCTCACACTGTACATGAACTGCCATTTGAAGAGAGAGATGGCTCTCATCTCAGTCTGAACCAAGATGCACCACATATGTGAGAGAAGCATCTGAACACAGTGAGGTTGCATAGTCAAGAGCACATCTCTGCATCAAGTATTTGGGTGCACATCTGCCCCAGATAGTGCCAGTGGGAGGGGTACCAACCCTTCCTTCCCCATGTCTGAGAGAGGTGGTATCAGCCTGGATGAAGCACCAGATCATACACCAGCACTTCTCAGTGGTGCTGAACAGTAAGGTAAAAACCACAGCCACCATCTGCTGCCTCTGCAGTGATGGAAGCAGATATCCAGAAAATTATGCCCCAGTCATACCATGCATGCATGGCTCTTACAGGTGATCTTCCAGGTGAAAGGAAGGAAGAAAGGAAAGAGTTGCATTGAGCCCATAGCTACTTACCAGGATATTGGTTTGCTTGTTGCATGTTGACCACATTCCTTCTTTGGTCTTTATAATCTGGTGGTGGTCTTGTCAAGTGTCTGTTCAGCTGGTCTTGTGGAGTTATTTTCTCCTAAAGGATTAGAGTAGAAGTAGATTAATTTGCTTTTCTTTATGTTTTCCTGGCCCTGTGTTTTGCCAATCTCTTTCTTTTCTCAATATGTACAAAACTGAAGTATTTCTTCCTTTCACCCTGTCAAGTGATCCAGGAGAGTCACTTGTGAAACTGTGCCATCACCTACTGAAGTCTATATGGAAATCTTTTTTGCTGTTTGCATCGTATTTGAATCTCATTCAACTTTCAGCCTCTGAGAGCAACGGCCATGTTTGCACTGCAGTACAAAGTGTATTCCAATTTCAGCTTGTCATCCCCATCCACAGCCATGCCCATCCCTCCCCTCACTCTGTCTTCCTACACGGGAGGGGTGACCACAAAACCCAGCAAAATCCTTGCTTTTTGCTCCCCCCAGCTCTCCTCAGTAGGGATACCAGCAGGACACATGGTTTAGCAAGGATGGTGCTGTGCTGGCTGTTTTCATGCCACTAAACGTTGCCCTGTGCTTCCCTGTACATGTACAAAGTGTTTGTCTTACATTGGGAGTACAAGAATTGGGGCAAAGACAGTAGGGAAAGATTGAAGAAAAAAGATATTAGTTGGGGAATTTTTTTTTCTTTTTTTGAGCTTGTGTGGTACGTACCTGTGGTGAGAGGTAAAAATAAGATAAAAACCCAAGTTCCTGAACTGAAATCTGACTAACTGCCTTGTGCTTATAAAGACCTGGAAAGAGCAGGCACCAGAGTCAATGCCAAATCTCTCATCAGCATGAGCATGATCTGATCACTCCAGAGTCCTACTGCTCACTCATGAGATGTGGCTCTTTGGGATATGTGTCCCCATGGCAGGAAACTGTGTTTGGTGCACATGTGCCTTTACTGGACAGCTGCTGGGGCAGCATCACACCTCTTCTACGATGTGCAAGGGTTTTGTGCTCAGCTGCCAGAATGGCAAACCAGCTTGTCAGTGTGAAAGAGCCAGGCCCTGGATGATGATGCAAGTCCATTGGAGTAATTTGGGGATAATATGCCTGAAAACAGTATGTATATGGACCTTCTAGTGAAAAATATGTATTTTCTCCCAGAAGCATTTAAAAACACTGGGAGAAGAGCCATTCTTGTGTTATTTAGGCACTCCCAAAATTAATGATGAGAGTGAAGGGTCTGATTAAGATTTGTAAGGTTTGTTTTTATATCCTGCTCTGCCTGAATCCTTGTGAATAAGACAGACTCCCAGGAAAGTCCTGCAATTCATGTAAAAACCGTAGGCAAGCTTTATGTATATTTCTTATGTACACAATACAAAAGCAAAGCCAAGATGATTCAATTTCCATTTCATTTAAGAGAAGCTATTTGAACAATTAAGTTTGGTTCTGCTAAAAATTCTGACAGAAAACTTCAGCACAGAGATCTGACTTGAAACTTCTTTTTTCTTCTGCATAAATTGAAAAGTCAAGAAATATTTCCTTTATAGAATCTCTCATGTCTCCTAAAATGATCAGAAATTCCCAACTAGTCTCTCAGATACCAAAGGAGAGAGAACTGGCTACAGATATCTAGAAATGTAAAGATAAAACCAGAGACAGTAGGACTCATATACAATCCCAGCCAAGCACACAAACTTGTGATGAACCCCAAAGTCAAGGTACCTGATCCTTCCTTACACACAGGCATTTTACACTATGCTGCCTGGGTGACAGATCCTGGAAGTAAACTTTCCTCTGAGGTCAAAGTAGCATAGCAGTGTGCCTTGGTTTATCTTGCAAAGTAAACCACCGATGATATTCATGTGCCTCAAAACCAAGCATATGCTTGGACTGTTCTTGTAATGAAACTGCAGTAGCTTGGACATTTGAGTTGTTTCATATAGGTGGAAGGAGGCTTCAAAAAGGCTTAGAAAATTGCTGAAAAATACAAGGCGCACTCTTGAAGTTCTAGGCATTGCCAGAACAACCTTGAAGTTTTAGGAGGCTTTCTCCTCCCTGTCTTAGCTTTCTTTTGTATTGTTTTTATGACAATATTTTCCATGTAAAATAAGAAATAAGTAAACTTACAGCTTCTGCCAACATCTGCTGCTGTAGAAGGAGTTGTTTTTGCTCCATCATTTGCCGTTGCAGAGCCTGTTTCTTTTCCATCAGCTGCTGATTCAACAATGATTGCTGGGATGAGTTCATGTAACCACTTCCAGTGTTTGGATTTGAGCAAGAACTGGAGCTTGGAGTGGGGCCAGCTCCCTGGCCTACCACAGAGTGTTGTTCCTGAAACAGAAGAAATGGCTCGTGAAGGATGAAAATAATAACAAGCATCAAGAAAAGGAAATAATCCTTTTTGTGCAATTAGCTGAAGCTCAGGACACAGCCCACAGACTCTCAGGACAAGTGACTGATACAAAGGCTTTGACAAAGTAAGAAGGGAATTGAGTAACTTCATCCCTCAGGAAAGACTCTGAAAATATGCCAGGTGGTTCCAGTGGAAAACCTCAATATTGTACCAGGAGCTTGGGAAGCATTAACAGAAGTAACAGAACTGTCCTGGGGATCTTTCAGGAAACATTCATCGGGCTGTACAGCAGTTTGTTTGACCACAAGGGAACAAACTCGGAGACTGCTGGTTCCTACCATCTGGTGAACAGCAGCGAGAAGCTGCAGACTAATTGCTAGAAGTGCCATCTATTCTTAGAAAATACAGAGGTGGTAAGTTAATACTTCACAGTGGGGTGAATGGTGCTGCTTTCATTCTTCCCTTCATCTCCCTGACAAGAACAATCTCTGAGAGACTGCTAATTGAATCCCATTAGCAACACGATTAAATAGGCTTAGAGTGTATCAACTTCCTCAGTAAAATAAATGTGTCTGGGAAGGACCTTGAAGAGTGTTTTAGGGTCTCTCTGGTCTTTGCAAGGGATCTAGATCTGCTTCCTCTTCCCAGTGTGCAGCTTCATACAAAGGGATGGCAAAAAGTCATCTTAGAGGGGAAGGTACATGTTAACTCAAGCCATGCTCATACAAGATGAGAATGTACATGGAATGACAGTATGCTGCTTCTTTTCTCTTAGCCATTATTTCCCTTGGCAGCAATATGTTTTCTGCCTACTTGCTCCAGCAGTGTTTGGTACTTGGGCCTTTACCAAATGCAGGAAATAGCTTTCTCACTACACACACAAAAATATTCAGCCTATGTTGGATCACTCGATACCACGTATTTCTTAGCCATATAGCTACAAAGAAAATGGGATACACTGAAGAGGTCACAACAGTCAGGAGACACATCCATTCTCTGACCCCATTTGGCTGCAATTCTCCATAAGAACCAACCACATAACCCTGTATAACCTAAGAGGCAGCAGCATTTTTGCCTTGCAACACAAGACTCCACAGCGGGAGTCTGATGCTCCCTGTTACACGGTGGTTCTCTCAATACCGAGGCGTAGGGCCAGGATCTGGGCTACTATCCTAGTAAAGCTCTGCTCCACGGCCATTGTCCCCCTTGGCATTTGGGCAAATAGGGGCTGACTGACATTGAGACAAGGATTGGTCATAGGTAGCCTACCCATGCCCTGCAGACCACAGAGCACTGATGTTTAGCGTTTTGCAAACTCCCGGAAAGCTCATTCCTGTGCCTCAGATTTTGCATCCCTCCCCAGTAACACACACGCTCAGTACAGACTAATCCCACTTATCTTTCTACCATCTGGCATGGAAGAAGCACAATGATTGTTATGGGTATTTCTATTTTAAAATAACTCCGTGGCTTCTAGATGGGGCCGCATGAGTGCGTAGCTAGTTAGATAAAGTATTTGAAGACTGTTACTGAAATAAAAACCATGACTTTCTTCTGGAGCCACCTGCAGCCCCCAAGGCAGTGTTACAAACCCACCCTTCAAATTTATTGGGCTCTTACACAATTATATCCTGCACACTTTTTTTCAGTTCCAGAAGGAATCTAGGATTGCTCGGCACTGCCACATTTTTCAGCCCTTATGTTAGCTGCAAGATAGAAAATACCTCCTCTCAACAGACCTGCTTGCCAAGTTGTTGCGCAAACTTTTTTGTCTTTCCTAAAATATTTTGAAAAGAAAAATATGTTACAATAAATTGGCTTTGACTTCTATATTCAAATGACAACTCTAGCTTGAACCCAGCCACATGTTCCATCCATTAATAGAATTCATCTGTTGCGTTTTTGCACAGATAGTGCAGGCTCCCCCGAATGTGCTTTCAGTCCTACATAAAAAACCCGACAAAGCCCAAGTTTTTCTTTCCCTCGTTCCCTACCAACCCATATAAGAAGGGGGGGGGGATTTTGTTTTAAGATAAACTGTGTAGTGTTCATTCACAGTATCTATCAAAGAAAGCTCTTCTGTAATAGCCACTGGCACAAAACACCAGCTGCTTGGCAAACAGACCCTGAGAAAACAGTGTAAATCATCAACTTGGAGCCAGGTTGGGGGTTTTTTGCATTTGGTCCTTTCTCTGCTGTTCATGAAATGTCAGTGTGAGCCTTTGAATCTACGATGTGTTACTTCTCCTGCCTGCTGATCTGCCCCTTGCAATGGGAGAAAGAAGAACATTTTCCTAATAAATCAGGGGACTAGCTGCACGGCAGTTTGACCCTTCATGAACCAGTGCTATCGAGCCTTGCTCTCACCCTGCACTTTCATCACTGCAAATCAGACAGAGGAAGGGCTACACTGCTGTCAGGGACATGGGGCTCTGCGCCTGCACTAGGACAAAGCAGCTTTCTGACATCCCTGAGGGGAAGGGCAGGTTTGGGTTGGAGTTACCCTGCTTTTGTTAAACTGTTTCATCCTGCTCTAAGCCCAGCTTTACTGCAGCAGCTTTACTTCAACTCCCCACACTTACACCTGCTGGTTTTTAAAGTCATTCCTGGGTTCCCATGCTGCAGTTCATGCAGTTTAACTTTAGGAAGCCTGACCAGAGAAAGCCTGGAGTGGGACATGCCTGTCCCCTTGCCCAGGGCACCTCTGCCCAGCAGACTGCAGAGGCAGCCCAGCATCCCTCCAGCGAGGGAGCTCTGAGTGCTTGTCTGCACGTTGTCACCACATTGTTTCCCTGCATGAGGAAGGTAACCTGTCCACTTTGTCCCCAAGGAGGTAACGTGATGGGAGCACATTCCTGCAGCCAGCCAGGTGTCAGGGACAGGCTGGAAGCATCACACCTCCAACAGGTACAAATGTCCACCTGGGTTTACCCCCAGTTTCTGCCCCACTTGTTGGCACTGCTCATGTATGTTCCATGTTTCTCCAACCCTGCAAATGACCTACAGCCCTTTTAGGGCCATCCCTTGTGCCAGCTGGGGCTGGGTTAGTGTTCACCAACCACCACAAAACTCCATCTGCCCTGCCAGAGCTGAAACTTCAGCATGGTGATGCTCGACGTACAAAGCAGATATGTTGCACCACATTATCTGATGTTACAGTGACATATAAAACCTATGAGATGCAGAAAAACAGACAGTGAGAGCTCCTCAGTAGACAGTGAGAGCTCCTGGTAGCACAACTGCGGTTTTGTTCTTAAGCATCACAAAGAACATTACGTTCAAATGTTTAAATTAGCAGTAAATCAAAGCATTTAAGACCAAGTTTGCCTTTCACTATCCCTGCTGCAACTGATTTGTGTTCATACAAATGAAAGGATGTTTTGGCTTTTAACCCATATATGAACTTTCCAAAATAGACTTTTTCCCCATTTTTTCTCTTCCTTTCCTATCCTTTCCCTTTCCCTTTCCCTTTCCCTTTCCCTTTCCCTTTCCCTTTCCCTTTCCCTTTCCCTTTCCCTTTCCCTTTCCCTTTCCCTTTCCCTTTCCCTTTCCCTTTGACCTTCCATTTTCCCATAAAGCTTGTCAGGTGCTCTGAAAGCCTTTTGCAAGCTTATGTCTCTGCATTCTTAGTTCACAAGAATGTGGTTTAAGGACAGTTGGCTGGAAAAGGATGTGCGAACCTTTCCCCTTTTTCTCCTGGGAATGCTTTGAATTGATGAATAATTTTGATGGGACAGAAGGGAAACAATGGTCAATTTTGTACGAAACCACGATGCCCACAGAGGCTGTTTGCTTCCCAGTCAGGAACCCTGACATCTGTGCCACAAGATGAACTTGTGCTTCTTGCAGATTTCCCCTCAAAAGGAGATGGGGAATTTTTCCACCTTCCTGTTCCTCTGTGGGTAACTCATTCTGTGCCCTGCATCAGTTGGGAGTGACAGCTCTGACTTTTGCCCTTCTTTTGCATCAATTCTGGCCCAAAGAAACAAAGATTTAAAAGAAGAAAGGAAAAGTCTTCCAATCAGTTTATGGAAGCCTACACAGTGACAGATGCCTGCCTTACAAAAAGCTGCTTCCAGGAGAAAGAATGCACAAAGTTATGTTCATCTGGTGACCAAACCTATGCATGACGTCCTCACTAATAAGCAGTTTGATTCTGTTGTGTTAATTGGCATCATTGGCACATCATCACTGTGCAGCTCTTCACTGCAGGCTTAGAGTGAGGACAGTGAAAGAAAAGGCTCCTCCGTGGATTTCTTTAAGGAACCAGTGGCTGTCCCAACAGTGTGAGCTTCTCAGGGGCTTTCTGGTTTGACTGCAAACCACCCTGGACAGCTGAACACTTGAAAAAGAAGACGGAGGAAGAGAGAGAGGAGAAGGAGAAGAAGGAGAAGGGGAATGGTTCAACCAAGTCCTGCACTGTGCAAGGCTGTTAGCAAAACCCAGACCCCCATGAGCCCCTGATGTGAGCCTCCACAGCCTCAGCTGACATGCTGCTTTCCACAGCCACAAACTGAAGCTCTCCTGCAGCTGCTGGGCCAAGCATTTAGGCTTATTGAGAAGAGCTGGTCTGACTCATGCAACTTCAGGATGCCAAGCACAGGGTGCTTTGCTCAACAGCCAGTCTTAGTACCTGCCAACCCTCTTCTGAGCCATCTCTTTTTTGCTGCATTTAATGGAAGCAGATACAGCCCTTTCTGCTAAATACTGGGCTTTTCATGGTTGTCTGAACTCCAAGCACTGTCTGCTTGTGTCCTTGCCTCAGACAAGAAAGCAAAATTCCAGCAGGACCACAGCAAAGTGCCTGTCAAGTAAGAACTCTTTCAGCTCTAGTGAAAAAGCTAAAGAGTTTTCATATTTTTAGGAATAACTCTCACTCTTGACTGGAGTGCGGAGGGCTGCTTTCTGTGCCAGTGTATACTCTGGGAGCACCAAGAAGTTCCTGAGGTTAAACTCATCTGCAACAGCTGAGGATCTGATCTGTGTATAAGGAAGTAAGACAGACTAGGGAGAAACAGAGCCAAACAGATTCTCCCTTTGCCTTTGTGCTTGTTCAGCTTGATGGGAGTGGAAAACAGCATCTTCCTGAGCAACTCAAACTCATTCAGCCTTTTTTGATACCTGGAATACACAGCATAAAAGTGAATCTCCTCAAAGTTTAGGTCTCTAACAAAAAACTTGGAGCAGATTTTCTCTAAACTGTCTGCTGCAGCTCTCTCTTCAGTATACAGGGAGATGGGGCTGTATAATTATGCTTCAGATGTTTAATTTAGACAGCTGAGTTAGGAACCCAGATTAGAGGATAGGAACATTCCCTTGCACTCCTCATCTTGGATGCTTCTAGTCACGGTGGAGTAAGATGCCTGGAAGAGTGTGAACACCCTATGATTTGTCAAGAAAAGTGTATGACTTTCTAAGGGTGTTGTACAGAGTGACCTAAAAGCCTCCAAAATTAACCACACAGAAGATACTATCATAGATTGAATTTCCCCTAATACATGTCAGAGAATATTTTTATGTATTCCAGAAAATTGCTTTTATATATATAAACAGCATTTTAAAAAATGGAATATTGCAAGATCTGAAGAGCTGGTTTTGCTGCGTCTAATATCCAGAGAAACTGTTGGGTGAAGGCTGTAAAATAGTTCCTTTCAGTAATTTTGTGGAGTGTTTATAAGAAGTTGGCTCAGCCACACAGGACTATCTTCTGTGTTTTTCTCCTGAGAACATCTGAGCTCTTAGGACAAAAATTTCAGGGTCAACCATGTTTCCAAGGCACATACACAATGAAACATGGACACTAGCATTGCAATTTCACAAGCCCAGGCTGTCTGCCAGAAGTACTTGTGTCTTCATCCAGCCAGGGAAGAGAAGCAAATGCTGTGTCACTCCTTCAACAAACGGAGTGGTGGAACCCGAAGAGGAAATGCGGACTAATCCCTTCAGACACTGAAACTGGAAACACACTTGATTTCTGCATCCTCATGGTCTAAGTCACCCACTGGAGTGATGTGTTTGGACATCAAGTGATACAGCAGGTACTCAGCATGCAGAGGGATAAGTATTTCAGCAAACCAAACTGCTGCAGCTCTCACTGGAAGATGCAGGGAGTTTAGGCTTTTTAAATTAACCTTTTTTTGGACACACTGAAATTTAAGTGAACCCCATAACTATTCTCAGAAATAGATAACACTGTGCACAATCTCAAACATAAAAATGGGTGAGCAAATTCCTGAAAGGAACCAACCCTCACTTTGATAGATAGTTAGCTATTTGTGCAATTTTGAATAGAAATTTATTGTAGCACTTTGCCTGTTCAACACCAACAAGGAAGCTGCTCACGCCCAAGATCCTTGTGAACGTATTTTCAGATTTATTTGTAGCCCTGCCATGTCAGGCACAGGTCCATAGCCACTAGCAGGCACTCTTAGAACAATGTTTCCAAGCCCAAACTTGGGCAAAGTGGGAACTGCATCTTGCAGGGTGCAAGGCTCAAATTCAGCCCTTGCACAATCACATAGCAACAGACCCAGGAACAGCGCCTCATTACCAGCCTTGTCTGACAATCAAGTCTTTAATGAGAACAAAGGTTGACAGTGATTAATCATTAAGACATTTCTTGTTCCTTGCTGCACGTGTTGAAGGCAGCCTCCTGCCGAGGCAGTCTGGCAGATTTCCTGTCTGCTCTATACCAGGGCCCATGTCCGGACACACAGGGATGTCTTTTCCCAAAGCCAAGCACACAGACAAATGTCTTGTCTCCATTTCTGAGAATGGGAAATTCGGAATGCATGTGCATTCTTCAAAAATAATAAATCCTCAACTGTAAATTTGACTGCTGTATATTCAGGCAAAATGACCTAAAGGACATTTGTTCATGTCAGAATTTTTCCCAGAGACATCAAGGATGGATTATTACTATTTTACCATGTGCACCATGATGAACTTTTAATGTCATCTTCTGGCATAATGTATATATGAAGGTGTCCATTTTAGAAATATTTTGTTTATTTGTAATGAAAATAACATGCATGTGTTGAAAGTTCAACAGAGGAGGTTATTGTGAAATGTCTGCATCAGAAGAGGAATGTTGGCTCCATCAGAGTAAATGGCACAACTCCAGCTGACTTCAACAGGGCTAGAATTTCCTCCCAGATCTCCATCGAGCCACAGGGGCACAGTGGCACTCTTGGCTTGCAGTGACCTCATCTTAGACTTTTTGGACAAAATACCTGGTTCAGAGAGACCAGCAGAGAGCCTCCACTGATGTATTTGTGCAAAGACTATTCTGCATGCTGTATGGAGCTCTATTTTAAAATGCCTCATGAGCTCTTACTCTGAAATAAGTTTGCCAATAAGCACAAATGATGAAGACTTCAATCTGGTTTTGGACAAAACCAAACACATAATAATTTGTTCTGCTTCAGCATTACTGTTTGCAACGGCTGCAATATGCAATATCTACACTACAAAAGGCCAAGCCCTTTAGTTTATCATCACACAATTGTAGGAAACCAAATGAGGGAGGTTTAAGAAACTTCCCCTCCTCTAGCTGGAACAAGAGCTGGTGTGAGGGGACCTGTTCTGCCTAGTGCTACAGGACAAGGTACGTGCACACTCGCAGGCTCTGTGCTTCCACTAAGGAGTGGTAATTTCCAGCTGAGGCAGTGAAAACTTCCTAAACTGGTTGAATTAGACACTTGTGATTATCTGTCTGTATCTTTAGTAAGAGTATATATTATCTGTGTATATATATACCTTATTCATCTAATATATGTTCTTGTCTCACTGCCACATGTTTATTGTCTTTCACAAAAATTATCTAGCCTGAGGTCAATACAGAAAATTTCAGCCCACTTAGAAAAGCCATAGCCAATCGAAGCAAGAGTCTTGCAAGGGGAAGTGCTGGGTAATTCAGAAACAGGAGACTCTCTCATACATACATGTTTATATTTCAATGTTCAGTTTACAAAGCAGTGCTAAGAAAGACACTGGTAGCAGGCTTATGTATAATGTAGCCTTTTTGGCATCTTGCCTTATCCTCGTGTTTCCCCCTGGCAGGCAGCTCTGACAGTCACAGTAAACCAAAGGGTATGTGGGCACTGTACAGGAAGGTATGCTCCAGAGGCTACTGTGGAGACCCAGGCTCCTAGGATTCCATGGAGCCAGGTGAATGAGGTAGATTATATATTATTCACCCTCCCTATTAATTGTCTGCAGTTTAAACAAATTTGTGTCACTTCTAATTAACAAGCACCAAAAAAAAAAAGAAAAAAAGAAAAAAACCTATGATATAATATTTCCTCAAGCAATAAAAAAAGCAAAGCAAATACCATAAATGCCAATTTTTCTGCAGGAGGAGGGAGCAGGCAACCTGAACAAAATATTCAATGAAGAAAGAAGAAATAATTAAACATGCAGAACAATAACAACAACAGAAAAACCACGTCACTGGAGCCAAGCACTTCAATTCAAATAAGCACAACATGGGTGACATGACTGTCAGAGACACATACTAAGATCAAAGTTCTCCTGCTGAGAATACACAGCAAGAACATGAGCATCCTTAAACTGGAGCCTGCTGGGATCAGCCTTCTGACACCAACAGCTCCAAACTCTGATGGCAAATGATGGCCAAGACTGAAATCAATGTGTGAAGAATGGCTCTGGCCTGTGTCTCCCCGCACTGATTGAAGCTGCAGAAGGGACATGCCTCAGGTGGGACTGGATCTCTTTGTTCCCACTTACCTGTCCCAGGACAATGACTGGTGCTAAACAAAATCAGCTGGTAGCCAAGCGTCACTGGGCACAGAAGCAGGGAGTGGGACAAAACCAAATGGTTTCCAGCTGGGACAGCCCACGGCACTGGTGCAAGTGCACAGTGCATGGTTCAACAGAGCAGCTTTTACTGCCCATCTGTGCCGTTTTAAATGAGTCCTTATCGCATAACCCCAACTGTGGTCTTCCCTCTCCTTTATTTATAACAACCACTGTTCTTGTTATAAAACAACTTAATTTGATGGGAGTTAATTTGCAGGAGCTGACATAAACCTATGCTCCTGCCATCCCCTAGCACTGTCTTGATGAGTGTGATAAAATGGTGCCAGTGACTGCAGCAGCCTGAGGGTTTGACAAATCTACCTATCCCTCATCTGTCTGTGCCAACATGTGAAAATACTAGATTTCCTAAAAAGCGCTCCTGGAATTTGACTAATTTTTCATTACCATCTCAAAATGTAGGAAGCAATGTGGCTTTCTCAGGTATCCTAGCAGTTCCAAACACTTCTTTGGGTCAGGCAAAGAGTAAAGTCAGGACCTTGAATTTTAGGAAAGCAAAATTCCAGCCATTTAAAGGGTTCATCAGTAGGACTGCCCTCAGGGATAAAGGAGCACAACAGAGCTGGCAGATCTTTAAGAATGCTTCCCACAGAGTACAAGACCTCTCAATCCCCAGCTGTAAGAAATCAGGAAAGGGAGGCAAGAGACCAACATGGATGAGTCAGGATCTGCTGGTCAAATTAAAAGGCAAGAAAGAACTGCACAGGTAGTTAAAGCAAGAACGGGGATCCCAGGAAAAGTATAGGAATGGTTCCCAGCTGTGCAGGGATGGGGTCAGGAAGGCCAGTGTGGCCAGAGCTGAACTTGGCAAGGGATGCAAAGAGTAAGAAGAAAGGCTTGTACAGCTATGTCAGCCAGAAAAGGAAAGATAAAGAAAGCTTTACCCCCTCAATGAACATGATCAGCAAACTGGTAAGAATGGATGATGAGATACTCAACAGTCTTGCCTTAGTCTTCACTGGCAATCTCTATTCCCACTTCTAGGTTTAAACTAAAACAGTCTAGATATAATGAAGAAATTTTTTTATGAGATTGGTGAATCACTGGAACAGGTTCCCCAGAGAAGCTGTGAATGCCCCAGCCCTGGAAATGTTAACAGTCAGGTTGGAAGAGACTCTGAGCAACGTGACCTAGTGGAAGGTGTCCCTGCCCATTGCAGGGGAGTTGGACTAGGTGATCTTTAAAGGTACCTTCCAACTCAAAGAATTTTATGGTATTAAGACTCATTTTCTTGCAGGAGTAAGAGTGTTAGACAGAGCTCATCCACTTCTGCTTTCAGCCCCACAGAGTTTAGCTCTTTGCCTGGCCAGGATCCCCATCATGGGAATTGATCTGCTGCCTCATTGGCCCTCTGGTAGCATTACCAGGCATGGTGGTTATCTGCTGCAGGAATAAAAGGTTATTTCAAAGGTGACATAGGGCCACTAATGCTCCATAATGGCACAGGCCCTTCAAGGAGCACCTGGCATCTCACTGAGCTCAAAGAAAAGTGCAACAGTGCTTGGATATAGTGAGTTGTTTCTTCTGTTCTTCATCTCCAACCTTTAAAAAGCTGAAGTGGAGCCAGCTAGAGAGGTCAGAATATCTCAATCCACCAGGGACCAGTCCTGCCTTGGACAGCATGCCTGAGAGGAATTATCTGAGGAAAGTCTTCCTTAAATCAGATGAAGTAAAAAGTGAATTATACTTCTGGCATTTATTTAAGCTATTTACTGCCCAAATCTTGCAGCGTGGGAAAGAATAACAGACTATCCAGAGCCTGCCGTATGCCAGCTATCAGATAACATGCAACTCCGGAGAATGGGAAGGTTGGTGCCAACAAAAACTTTCTCGGACGACTTCTGCTCATTTTGTATTATTCTTGTGCAAGAGCAGTAAAAACCTGTTTTGCATCCCTGTTTTTAAACAGACTTAGTCTCTTATGAAAAAGAACAGGTGGACAGGGTATCACTGTCCTGTTTTCTTTCTCTGAGCAATGGAAAGTACCAATGCAATTGCCTTTGTCAAATCACTTTCATATTTTGTTGTGGTATTTCCCACATTTGGGATATAGCAAAGGTAAATGCCCCACAGAGCAAGGAGTAGGGGGCTCTGGATAGCCTTTTATACTCACACTGTCTGCCCTGCCAGACAAACCATGGGCTCTGCTGGGGGAGACACAATGCTGTCTTTGGGCAATGCCTTTGAAGAAACACTGGAGAGGTGCAAGTTCTGCCCCCATCTTCACGTGGTTGGTCACAGCCACACAGTTTAATAAACACATAAACTAAGAAAAGACCCTGTTTATTGGTATCAGACTTTTTAGGGGCCAGAGTGTATCCTTCTCACTGTCTTGTGGCAGAGCTGAGGTGATAAAAGGTACAGTAAGGAGCTTTCACTGGCATCTGCAATGCCCATTGAGCTGTGTTGGACCAGACAGCTCAGACAAAGCCGTGAAATAGAAACACCCAGCTGACCACTTAGCTGTGCTTACAAGGAGAGAAAGAAAAAGGAGAAACCAGCTGAACTAAATGAACTACATGAGTTGTACTACATTTTGCAAATAGTTGGTTAGACACCACAGAGGTAAAAAAACCAAAGGAATTGGCTTGGTTTGATTTGAATTCCCTGTAGAGGTCATCCCTTCACAGTCCTGGAAGTTGGACAGCAATAGAGGGCAAGGGAGAAGTGTTCATTTATTGCAAGCTTGGATTATTTTGGATTTTAGATATTCCAAACCTGCATATTTTCTCTACAGCAAAATCATCTTAATCTGTGACATCCTTTTCCTATCCTAAAAAGCAAAAGTTGGATTCATTCTTGGGCCATAGACAGCATGTGTCTCCTTTAACTTAAAAATGAGGTTTAAATGGGATTTACTTGGCTCACTGGTTTGTACTATCTGGCATTGAAAAACATTTTACCCAATGAGTGCTTTGCAGGCTATTCTTGCAAACGACCTTTTCTGTGAGTCACACAAAAATTTCTGGTAAGTTTTTAGAACTCACAGGCAGGAGAAGACTACCAGGAGACTATGTGGATTCAAACAACAGAAGGAGACTCTGACACAGGAGACTCCACATACCTTTGTTAATTAGGAGAAGGGCAAAAATCTTTTGATGGGTCAATCTGTGGGTTCAGAATATTCAGAATATCATGACAGAAGTTTGATACTCGATAGCAAGGAGTTTTGATGTGACATTTGTGGGGTTTGATGCCAAAACTTGTGATAAATTGTGCTGAGGTTATCAGGGGTCTTGATAAAACATCTCTAAAATACTGTGTCCCTCTTGTTATTACAAATATAGAAGTGATGGAAAATAATGAGTTTTAACCAACGACATAAAATACCTCAAATGGCTGTTGAAATATGTATGATTATGTAAATTAGATTGCTTGAGCTAGAAAGGGCAGATTTACACAGTAGTTGGTTGGTGGGTTAAAGAACTCTTTCCACATACATCTTGTTCTCCAGACCGGAGGTGTCAAATTCAGGGAATAACCTCTTACTAGCAAGGTCTTGCTCTGTAAAAATGCTTCCTTGATTTTTAATAATGTTAGTTATGCCTCTTGATTTCTGCCCTGCTTCTATGTAATATTTTTTGTGTGACTAATCCGACTTGAATCTTACAAAAATAAAGTGTTAATTAAGCTTTATCTAATCTCAATCTAATCTGACAGCAGCAACCCCCATCTGCTGTTCTGCTGCGCGCTCCTATTTGGACCACCTACTATACATGGATAATTAGGTGTCGCAACTACTATGGCATCTGAATTCAGGAGAGTGCTGAGTGATTCTGACAGCCATCTTTACAGCTGGTCCCACCAGTCCTCGCTTTCCTAGACAAGCAGTGGGCTGGACTTAGTGTATTATCCCATCTAGGAGCCAGAAAAAAGCTTGTTCCATGCCATCAGAAAGTTTGGTACCTAATCCAGTCACCAGGGCTCTCCCGCTGTTCATGGAGTGAAGGCAAATCGTTGTCTCCAGAGGGTTACTGGCCAAGTCTGGCCTCTGAAATGAATGGGATGAGTCTGGAGGTGCCTCTCTTCTCCTGCTGACTGGAGGAGTGTGGAGGGGCAAATTTGGGCATGAGACTATACAATGAAATGAGACAATTCTCATCTGATTGTAAGAAATCTGGCTAAGTACATACACAGGCACCAAGTCTGTAGTCACAGAGGTAGGAGACAAATGCAAATGCATTGGAAAGGTCCCACTGGGCTTTGGACCAGGCTCTGTCATACAGACAGGTTAATAAGTGTGGGACATGGAGACCAGCGTGCAGAGGAGTACAAATCCAAACACCCTCATGGTTAGACATATTTACTTCTGGCCTGAACCTCTCAAATCCTCTGGGGGAATTACTCCAACCAGTGTTCACCTTGTACACACAGTCATTTTACAAGGCTAAGGGATGATTTAATGTATTCTTCTCCCTTGCTCAAATCAGTTATCCGGTCTTTGTCCACACACACTGCATGACCTGATTTTCCTCTCTGAGATAAGTCTTCCTAAGCTGTTGAAAGCTTGTCTGAAAAGCCAACTCAGAGGTCAAGTGAGCAGGATTTCATCATTTCGCTGGATATCTTTAAGGAGAAAATGAAAACTTTGTGTTACACTGCTAGTCTGACAGCATTAGACATAAGGGTCCAATGAAATCTCGCAATGCTCACTCCACTGGTAGAAAGCCCAACTTCTTGAGATAACAGTGGTTCCTTAGCCAGCTATCAGTTTAAATAAATAAATAAATAAAAAATTTAAATAAATAAATAGATTTTAAAAAAAGAAAAAGTAAAAGAAACATTAAATTAATCATAAGGGTCAGGCAGACATCTTGCAATCTGGTGTAAGTAAAGGTCCCCAGAGAGCCATCAAAAGGCCTTTTCTTTGCTCCATGAATTCGGACAGAAATTCTCTGCTGAAATTATGGGCAAAACTCCCAGCAGCTTAAGTGGGGCCATGGGCTCCCCAAGAGTTTGCATAACTCTGCATGCAGAAGGGCACCTGGATTCTGCAAGGAGCAGACCTTTAAAGGCATGGCATACTGAAAATCTGTGGCATAAATGGCACAATGGATACACAGATAAGGAGACAGCAGCTGATCTATTCCTTTCTAACAAAGAAGGACAGCCCTCTTTACAGCTGAGAGACCTATCAGCATCTTTGATATCATTGTTCTTGGGGGAACTGCTGAATAAAGGGTCTCTGTCTTTTTGAGCATAATTACAACTGATTTTTTTTTCCCTGATAAAGAATGTAGTCATTGAGCCAGAATGGCATTATTTGATGACTTAAATTCATCCTCTAATCCCTCCAAAATGGTATAAATTATTGAACAAGTCACTCAACCCTATAAAAGCACTTTAAAAACATTTTGTTCAGCATGATAATGATCAGACAGAATGTAGCAAGAGTTACAGTAAATTAGACTCATGCTCCAAGCTGGCTGCCACTCAATATACTCATAGCTAAATTCTCACCTACTGAGTAAGACACTCTGTCATGGATAAATTAAGACATAGTCAGTTTGAAAGTGTGTTGGCAAGGACCTTTAGTTCCTTCCCATTTTTTACAGAGAACATCCATGTGATTTCTGGAGGTACTATCGGGGAGCTACACAATGTTATGCCTTGGAGAGATGCTGTGATATCTCTGAGCAAGCTCAGAAACAAGGAAAATTAGTTTGGGTAGAGATATTGTTCCCAGAACACCATTTCCAGCATGTAGATTAGCTTCTCAGCTTCTGCCTGAGTTTCTCTGCTGCCAACCTCAAGTGGTGCCACAAGTTAACCCTAAGGTGCCCAGAGGTGAACCTCCCTGCTTAGCAGACAACACCCACCAGCATGAGAGCCGCTCCTGCAGTGTTCTTGTGCTGTAAGTGAGCAGATCTACCCCAAATCCAAGACCAACACCAATGAAAGAAAGCCTTGCTCTGCCCATCATGTCTCATTGATACCACTTGCCCTTACATGGGAACCATGATGCCCCAGTACAGCGAGGCCTCTCAGTGTCATGGTACTGGGATAACAAAGTGAAATCCTCATCTCCACTGATGTCTCTCATGATCACGTATCACTGGTGATCACAGCAACTGCAGATAAGACCCCTGAAATACTCAGCTGAGGACATGGTTTGACAGTGCCTGTAATCATCCAAAATTTGTTAGTTTTTATTAGTAATATTGGTATGACAGAACAACTATTCATGATGCTCCTTAACTCTGCTTGAGTGTTATCACTCAGTGACAAATAATGCATATTACAATAATTACAACAACAGTGCTGTAAATTCTGCATTTCTCTGAATTTCTGATAAGTTGCTGGCAACTTTACAAAATTGAATTGCCTTCACTAAGCATCAGAATGTGATTCCCTGTACTCCTGTCTAGGAGAGCTGCTAAAATCCTTAGATTTGGCACAGTCATGGAGTAGCAGATACTTTCAAACCAGGTCCATTTTGAGGAATTTGACCCATCTTACAAAACAGTCTAGGTTTGTTCCTTTGATGGAATGGAGAGCCAGTGTGCTTGAGAAACAAGCCAAAGCACTGATTCTGCCCAGTTGCCAATGTATTCTGGGAAATTTCTGCCAACAAGCTAAACTTCATCTTGTTTCTCTTCATTGTAACTGATGCCTGAGCAGAAACCCTGGCCTGACCTCCTCTGCTGCCCTTAATTCTGTGCAAAAATCAGTGATACATCCACAACACAGCAAGAAGTAGTACAAGTTTCCATATGAGCAACAGTGGGTTGCAACACCTTTCTCCTATCCCAGATTCTATTCTATTCTATTCTATTCTATTCTATTCTATTCTATTCTATTCTATTCTATTCTATTCTATTCTATTCTATTCTATTCTATTCTATTCTATTCTATTCTATTCTATTCTATATTAACAAGCATAAGAGCTAGTAAACAGCTCCAGTTACCTGAGTATCCTGTTTCCAACAGCAACTGGTAATAAATGCCTGGAGTACAGGAAACAGAGGGCAAACAGATCTTTTCTCCCCCTCATACAACCTCTTCATCTCAATCATACCTGCATGCCTTCATCAGGCCCTCCCAGATTTCTCTTGATCACCTTCACTGCCTTTCTCTGATCCTCTTCTAGAGAGAACAGAACTGCACTGCAGCATTCAAAATGGTAGTGAATTGTGAATCATAAGTCAAAACACTGGGGTAATGATGTTTTGTAGTCTGCTTTCTATTCCCTTGCCAATATTTTGTACCTGTTATTTGCCTTTCCACTAACTGTTGACCCTGATATTTTCAGAGAATTATTCATAACAACTCAATATATCTCTGAGAAGTGGCAGTTAAGTCAGAGCTCATGATTTTGTACATAGACACAGGATTGTTTCTTTTAACCATGTCTGTTACTCTGTATTTCTAGACATTCAGCATTTCATAGTCATTTATTTGCCAGGAAGTTTTTTTTCTTTTGTTTGAGCTGGCTTTTAGTTTTATGCTGAGTAATTTCTCCTATGAGCAAATTTTTTCACTCTGTTACCCCTTTCAATAGATGTTACACATCAAAGATCTTGGCTTTAATCCCAATGATAAAATTCCTTTATTAAGAACCTGACCATCTATTCACACTTTTTTTTTTCCTAACTTGATTTGGCTGTCTCTTAGCCCATTGATAGTCTGAACTTTGTTGAATAAGAGTCTCCACATTTCCATATTTATACAGAAACCAGAACGAAATAGAGATTCCTTTTAAATGAAATGGGGAGCAGAAGACAAGTGTATGCTAAAACAGACCCCAAATCCATCTACACTGGCACTTCCAGCTAACATTCCTGGCTGTACATTCTATAACCAACCAGCAGACCACATCCAAAACACAGGAAGAAGACCCAAGAATCCCAATATCCTATGTTCTGGTATTTAGAAGTGCCAAAACAATCCTATGCCAACCAGAATGGTCCTGCAGGGATGTACTGGCTCAGTCCAAGACTCTCCTTGAGTCACCCTGTCCATGAACTGGCCCTGTACATACACAGCAGAAAGCATAAACCTGGTTTCTGCTGGCTTTCTGCCTACTTGAGGATGCCTGTACTTGAAAAATCTCAGTTGCCCTTTGAGGACAGATGTCCATAGCTTTCACAGGATTGGAGCAAGACATTTAATACTCTCCATCTTCTGCTGGGAAGCCAACATGTGAAGCACTGACACAATGGACACAATCCTAATGTTCGTATCTTGGGGAGAAACAAAGCTATCACACTTGAATTGTTACCTTAAGGTTCTTATTATCACAGGCATAGTTTAAGAAGAGAGGAAAATAAAAGGATCATAGAGAAATTCCTGTCATCATGACCTTTCCTGCGATCTTCTCGGGACCAAACCAAGCATACAGCTGGTACCTATGCAGGGAAGACATGGACTGGAGACTGAAGCAGGGCCACTTTCATAAGCTCTGAAAGGATAAAGACTGATAAAGGCTTTTTTCACTCCCTAGATGTATCAGGCTGGAGCATCATTAGATTCAGAGGAAGAGGTGAAAAAAGAGATTAGAGATTTGTAGGGGGAATGGAAAGCAAGCTTCTGCCTCTTGGAGAAATAATCTTTCAAAGAAAACATTCAGTGACAGTAATAGAAAGGAAAACTTCCTGAATATCTTTCTAGGACCTCCATGTGCTTTTCCTCCAAAGACAGAGTTCCATATTTCAAGGTGGTCACAAGACCCAGCATTGTTGTTGTACCAGAGAAAAAGGTCACCCTAAGAAACACCTGTGCCAGACATTCCCAGTATGGAAGTGTGCAGGACCATTGGACCTTTTTACTGGTTGCCATACAGCTCATTTAGGAAGATTTGCTAAATGGCTCCATCAGATTCTGTAATCAGGAATGTGAGCCACCAGAACTATACTTTTCCATGGCTTTTCCTGGAGTTGTGTTGTCCCTAGCCAATGTTTTGACCTGGCAAGGAATAAGATTTCTTTTCATCCTTTCTCTGATATTTTGAGATTCCCATCAGTAATGCTGGGAGAGCAAAGTGTGAATCATATGAAGCAAGAATGGAAAACTGGCTGGGCATCCCCTGGAGAAGACAGAAGTCATCTGACCCACTGTACTCAGCCCTGCTTTCCATCACCCAGGTGCCATCCCCTCCCCAGTTCTCTCTTTCTCTACCCTGCTGAACTTTGAACGTTCTTCAGGTTTAGAAGGGACAGGATTTGTTCAGTGGGATATTCCCTGAAAACTGGCCTTTGCTAAAGCCCTCTGTGCAACAGCAGCACTCCCCCCTTTCTGTAATGACTCAGATGAGTAGGCCCAGTGACTCAGTGGCTTGGAGAGCTTAAATATCAAGGGACTATTGACAATAGCCCTCCCTAGCTTGACTAAGGATTACAAACCTCAGTGCTTTGGGATTGAAAGACTCCCTCAACACCCTTCCGCCTCTTTAAGTTGTTTGTAGCTTCCCTCCCTCGTCTTGCAAAGCCATAACCAGGTAATACACCAATAAAAACAGTGGAAATAAAAACTTTCTAATTTCCTGTGGCTGCTTAGGCATCACTTTGGGATCCCCAGGGAACTAAGTCAGCATGAAGAGATCAATGTTATCCCACATCTTCTGACCTCACAAAACTCAGAAGTGTTTTAGCATTTTCTGAAACTGCAACTCCTCAGTCTGCTTTCTCCAAGAAAAAAGAATATATGCTCCTAAAATTGTTGCTATATTTCTACTAAAAATTCAAAGGACTTAATTTCCAGAAAACCCCTGAACTAACCAGCAATGGAAGTTTGAAAGCTGCAGATGAGAGCAGCATGCCCTTGTCTCCATGCCAGGACCTTCCTCCTGCCCACCACAATGAATGTACATGGCAGCATTAGGCTGCACTAACAGAGAGTAGGCAGCAGAAACACAGATATCCAGGAGGTGGAAAAGCACATAATCAGAGATGAGAGACTGAGCAAAAAGAGAGAGATTGCTAAATGGACCCCCCCAAAAAAGAGTTTTGTAAAGAATTACTATTGATTTCCCTAATGTCCCTGTCCATATACACACGGGAAACACCCAGAACTACAGTGACCAAAATAAAGATGGTATACGGATAAATAAGTGTCTACATGTTTGTTGTGATGTATGCTAACAATAAGGAGTAGAGGGGATCAAAACATTCTCAAATAATCACACTCTTAAAAGATTACATTAAGCTCTGATACATTGTTGATACATTCAGGCAGGAAGAAAAGATTATTTAAACTGAATGTAATTCTTACATATGTAAGTAATTTCATTTGTGCACATTTTTGTTCTGCTTTCTTGGGGAAGGAAAATGTGATGCACTTTGAGTGCCTAAAGACTTTGACTTGACATTTATCTCATTTGTTGAAAACAGATCCCTCTGAACTGATTTAATAAAAGCTTCTTGTGCCAAGTTTCCTGCTTGGAGCAATTGTTTTAAACAGTGAATGAAAGTATTTCAGTACCCTTCCCCCTCTTTTATTCCAGTCCCACAAAATCCCATTTTTTTACTTTCAGATGTTGACTCTTTGTTATTTTTAAAAACTATCAAGTTTGACAATGAGATTGTGACTACTTTTGTTTTGTTCTAAATCCTGTCTCTTCCTTCTCCTGCCAAATTGATAAGCAACAAAATGAAGATGGGAAAGAATTAGCACTGAACTTTGTTGGAGCTTTTTTGGCAGTATGTGTGTTCACAGTGAAAGTAAACAAAACATTATTTGTACATATTTGCACAAAGCTATCAAGTTTTATGACAATAAGAAGGCAGCTGCTTAACTACTCCCCTGGCGTTCCAGACAGGATTTCAGAGCTCTTGGACTGACTCACATGTCACTTGGCACATTTTGTAGAGGGTAACTTATTTTTCACTAGGAGGGTGATGAAGCGTTGGAGCACTGCAAACAGCAATATTGGTCATGGGCTGTGAGTACACACAGAATTCTTCAAACAGTAGCATTTACTTCTTCCACTTTACTTCTTCTACTTCTACTTTACAGTAGCCTTACTTCTTCTTCTGGCTACTATTATTATTTGAGATGTAAGTAGTATAGTACCAATTTAATTTAATTACATTAGGTGTATTATTGCATTCTGACAAAGAAGTTCTGGGGTGTTTTTGTCTCCTATGGTATTATAGTGTTGGGATAAGCACAAAGAAAACTTTACAGATAGGAAAACTAAACGCAGGAAGTTTGGAGAGCTTTGAATTTCAGTAGTAATTAAATCTCAAGAGACACAAATTTGTCTCTTCTTCCCAGAAATCCACTTCCTTTCTCTGAACTGGAACAATCCCTTAGTTTCCCAGAGTTCTGCTATCTGAAGCTCATGTAAAATTCATGGTGGCAAGGATGGCATAAATGATCTTACTTTCCCATCTTCATGTTTTTGGAAGAAATCACTCAAACAATGTTTCCTTGTTTTTGAGAGGAGCTGGCTATGATGCTTCTGATAGCACAGATTCCCTCTTCAGGAGCAGGTCCATCCCCTCACCTCAAGCAGAGGAGTAGGTGTGCCCATGCCCGGGAATAAGGTGCTTCATGGAGTGATCCCTCGTGAAGACCAGCATAAAAGCCCCAGCAAGCTGCAAATCCTTCAGTTTCAGGACCCAGGTAAGGGAGAATAGATTTGAGCTTTCAAGCAGTTGAAACATAGGTAATCCAGAGGTCATGTTCTTAAATCGCTGGCCAACTGGCTGCCTGGTTAGCCACCTCTGCACCCATCTACCCAGCCACCTCTGTGACTGCCTATTATTTCTCACCACCTTATCTCCCCTAGGTCTTTGAGAAATGATTTTTGAAGAGCTTGAACCATACAAGTCTCTAATAATTCATGGTCTTGCAAGTCATTACTAAGTCCCTGACTGGCTTCCTTGTAGACCCCCTTCAGATACTGGAAGGAATCCCCATCAATATGTGCATTTCTCCTTCCCTATGACAAAATGATACAGATATCTTTGTTACTGTCAGCTCATCCAACTCCAGTTTACAGAGAAATTCTCTTTAATGACTGCAGCTCAATGACTCTTATTTAGATAGGCCCCCATGTGTGCTGTGCTTGTTTTCTTTTTCTTCTTTAATCATCTGGCATAGCGCCAGACACTTCCTGATAAATCATATCTAATGTCTGTCTTGTGGTTTTCTGATGTGAACAACAACAACAAAATAAAAAAGTCAAAGTGGTAAAAAGCAATACTAAAAACACATTTAGTACAATCACACACTGGGGGGAAATGAAAAAAGCACTAAATTCTACCTTCTTCTCTACAACCACCTTGAAAGTTTGAACGTTACAGTGAAAACGCAGTGGGTTGTAGAGCGAAGCAATAATGAGAATCAGAGGATTAAATCAAAAAACAATTAACAGTTTTATTTTTGACATGCTGTTTCCTGCTTTTGGTTTAAATTTATCCTTATCTATAAGCATTTGCATAACTGCTTAACTAAGGTGTTAGTAGCATTTCTCAGGGAAGTTCAACACTTTGCTGGATTAGACACATGCATTTTCCAGTCCCCAATGATGACAATTATTGCTATTGTGGTTCCTGCTATTAAAAGCTTTCCCTTCCAAAGCTTCTTTAGGCTCATTTATCTTTTCACTTAAATTTCTAGATTTTTAACCTTCTATTTTCTTTTATATCTCCTACTGATTTCCTTAGATCTTCCTGTTTGACCTCTTTCTCTCTTCTTCCCCCACCCCCGACATGCTCCTTCCCAGCCTCCTACAGCCACAAACAGCAGTGGTAGCTGTGGTTTGGTGCAGCAGCTGCTTGGCCAGCAAGGGCTGGACAACCATCCCACCAGGGGGAAAGCAGCCACTTCAGCGCTCCAAGCTGCGGAGAAAGTGGGAGGTGGGACTCACCCCTAGCTAGTGGCTAGACATAGAGCATTAATTTAATCTTCCATATCATTTGCTCACAGCTGCTTCCGAGGCGGCTTTTCGTTCTGACAATGTCCGAACTTCCCAGCAGATGGCATCTCCTCCCAACTTCTACCTGAGCTCACCATGTGCCCAAAGACAGAGCCTGCACCCGCTTTCTTTTGAAACAACCAGTTTTACATTCTATCTGTGCAGGAAACATGCCCAAGGGAAGTGCAAACAGGAATGAATCTGCACCATTACACACTTATTTTGCAGCTCAAGCTGCTTATGTTTCTCTCCATGTTCAGACGATTACAAATTTTTCACTGCTGGGGAAGACCCAATGTTTATTTGTAGACCAGCTCTAAAAAAGCAACCAGAGTGCAAATAATTTGCATCCATTACAACAGGAACTCTAAAATGGAGTATGATCTATTACTTGGCAAAGCCAAATGGAAGCTACAACAACAAGGGCAATCAGGCTGATGTACAAGACCTTCCCTTCTTAAGCAGCTGCTGGAAAACTGGAATGGTTGCAACCCTCAACCCTCAGCCAGATGCTGGATGAACACATGCACTTCCTTGTCCTTCCCTATATGGCTGCATAGTGTCTTTCCATTTCACCTCTAAGGACAATGTGAGCATGACTGAGTGACACCAAGGCCTTTGTCCCAATGGTTTGGTAAATTTAGGCAGAATTAGGATAAAGCTTTGACTGGCACAGCCATAGCAGCACTGTCACCTCTGCACATCTGCATGTCCAGCTCCAGTTGCTCCTCAGAGCCTGAATCCTTCGTAGGTCATGATATAAATAGGGAGAGACAGGGGACAGAAAGTTGAGGAGCAGAGGTTTGGAGGAAGATTGTGGGAGAGGCTTTCAGGAAAAATGTACTGATGGAATGCACTGCAAGAAGAATTTAGGACAATACCTCTTCTTGGGGCACCATGCTGGCTAAGTCCAGCTCTGTTCTATCTCTTCTTGGCATTGCTTCACTGACCAGTGAAAACCAGTGTGCTGAAATGGCTACCAAATGAACAAACAGAAATTATGCTACTGGGCTCATGTGACCACACATGAATTAACTGTCCCAACTCAGCTGTGAAACACTGAGAATTCTACATGACTAATCCAAGGTTCAAAAACATGCCCCCAAGTAAAATAAAGCAAGGCAATTATCTGATATCGGGATTTGCATCGATGCCCTGCAAACAGAAGATGAGATAAGTATGTGGAGCAAATGAGCCACTTTCTCAGATCTGACTTTTGACAAGGTGGTCCCCCTGAATGCGGTCTGCTGAGAACACCAATGAGTCACATTCAGAGCTGGATTTAAGAAGTAGATAAAACAACAAATACAGAAATTATAGTAAACAAGGAGCTGAATCAAAGACAATTTTTTTTCCTGCATGAAGGCTTAAGAAGCCTGCTCATATGAAATGTGGTGAGCACTGACACACTTCTCATATTTTTTATATTTATTATTGTTAATAAACCACTTGTGTTCAGAATGATGCAAAAACTGTGACCTTAGAGTGCTTTCAGCTGCAAGTTGACCTAAGGCTTTCTATAATCAGAAGTCTCCTTCTTGGAAAGGCAGACAGAGCCAAGACAGAAGTTGAAGATGAAAACTGTATGTATCATTTAGTTCAAAATCCTGTAAAAATAAAAGCTGGGTCTCTATAGCATGCTTGTTGGTTTTCTGTTTAGTCACATTTATAGGTAGCAAGTGAGATTTAATAAAAGCTTGAAAGAGCCAGAACCTGTTCCTGTTGCAATCACAGATCATTTTTTTAGTTAAAGAGGGGCAGATAAACTGAAGTTCGGTATTTTTGAAACTACCACCTTGTCATGTAGCTCGAGTGGCAATTTCCTTTAACATTTTGGACATGAATTTCATTCTCAAAGAGAGAGCAGCCCAGCGGCAAGGGCTCCTAATGCAACACGTGCCAGTTTCAAAGCACTCTCATTTAAAGTAGCAGCCTAAAATCCCCTGAATTTCTGGAGAAACTGTCTTGGTGGGGACTTTTAAAACATATTATTTTAGCTAAAACGTGCCTTTTTCTCTTCTTTAAATGCCCTGTTTGAATTCTACTTGGTCTCAAATTTCAGATTTCAAGCCAATAGTAAATGGGCAGGAGGACATTCATTTGCTGGGCAATTCCCCCCACCCCCTCCCGGCAGTTTTGTGCCTTAGGCAAAAGACAGAGGGGAAGATTAGAGCACCACAGGACCCTTTTTCATCCCCCAGCGGCACAGCAGGAGGTGGTGACCTGGCGCCTGGGTCTCTGAGAGAAAGGCAGGCTGCAGCAGGGACCTTCGGGAAGAGAGATGCCTGGGAGGTTTAACACAGAAAGCTGCAGTCCCCAGGATGCTGGGAAACAGTCACAGGTTTTCCACAGCCCTTGGTTTGGGCTTTTGTGTGACATCGAGAAGACTCCTGCTCGAGACTGGCACAAAGCTGAGCGGCTCATGCAGGAGACCTGGTAGCAGGAGAGTCAAAATCCAAGGGATGCCAAGCTCAAGGCAGGAGCTCACGTGAGACAGCATCCTTGCTGAGCAAGGGATGCCAGCCCTGGCCAAACTGAAGTCCTATCTGCTATTTATGCAAATATGTGGGGCTCTCGGTTCCCTACTGAGGAAACAACTGAAAGCAGGGTAATACAGAGCTATGTGGGATTTGTATGTGTGTGTGTGCTGCTACCGGCACAAGTTCAGCATCCTCCCCTCACCAAGATAGGGTTGGCAATGTCTGGAGGGCTCAGGAAGGAAGAAACCCACCAGAATCTCAGTCTCCCTTCCCTCTAGGCATTGGCTAAAACCCAAAGACACAGGTTTGCCTTCATTCGCAGATGTGGTGGAGACCATGGGGGATTTCAGTCTTGGACAACTAAGATCCCCTTCTGCCTATTCACTAAGAGTACAGGCTGCTCTGAGAAATGCCTTTGTGCTGGGCTTGTAAGGGGCAGCCTTAATTATTCCCGTTCCTCTTAAATCGTCTCTTTGTGCTACAGGCTCAGTCGTGATGATTTTTCATTTGAGAGGATTGCATCACATCAGACTTGGGGCCATAAATCCCCCAGAACGGGCAAACTAGTGACAGCACTGGCCTGTTTTACAGCAGGAAAGTGTAAAGTTTATTGTCATTTTTAGAAGTGAAATGATTTTAAAGTGACATAATCTTAAAGGGGAAAAAAGCCCCACACCACGCTAAGAGCAACACTGCAGAAAATTAATGTCTTCCCCAAACAAAGTGACCAGGTTATGGGAAGGGGTGGGAGTGGGTGTGTTGGTGGAAGTGGCCAGAGATGAATGGAAACAGGAAAGGAGAGTAACTCTGATGTGGCTGCGATGGCCTGAACACCTTAACCCTTTGTTGTCCCTTTCTGACACTCCTGTGCCTTGGGCTGCCTTGCCTAACAAAATGGTCTGACCCATGAGTGTGCCCCATCTATGAAAAGGAGACAGGCTCAATCATCCCCCCAGGAGCTACATCCTGGAGCACATTCCTCCAAGGCTGTTCCTTTCTTGGGGACTGCCAGCAGTGAACACACAGGAGGCCCTGGGATCGTGCTTTATTTTGATGAAACATTTAGAAAGGACATACAGAGATTTGGTGGGAGGGATAGCAAAGCACAGCCCAAAGATCTGACTTGGCACTGTGCCTGGGTGCAGTGTTTCAGATTTAGAGGGGGAGG